>NC_065444.1:186332746-187685246 GCF_917563875.1 Diabrotica virgifera virgifera | reverse complement strand
AAGGTTTAATGAGCTTTTTAATGAATTTGACAATATTAACTTGCAATTAGAATTAGAAAGCGAACATGATGAATTGTTAAAACATTATAATGAGCGAAAAGAATTTGAGGACATATACTATGGGGTATCTAGCCAATGCAAGTGCAAAGCATTTTTAAATTCATATGACAAACTTATTAATCATGACACAATTTTAAACTCTTTTCATAAATCGGCAAACCTATCGAAAGTAACGAGTATACAGGGTGTTCAAACCAATAGTCTAGGACGGGAGCAATCAAGTTTATTACCAGATTTTAGTGAATTTAAGTTATATCTTCAACAAAAGGCAGATTTTCTTGAAACGGTAGCATTAACCAACGACACAAAGGGTGTCAAATCGAAAGTACCTGCTTCGTGTGCAGAATATCAAACCAACGTGTCTAATTCGTCATCTTCTTCAAATGGGAACAAACTTTGTACCTTTTGCAACGAACATACACATTTTATTCAAAATTGTTCACAATTTTTAAAACTTCCTGTCAATGACAGAATTGCAAAGGTCAAATCTCTTAAGCTTTGCATAAATTGCTTAAAAGGTAATCATCATATTTACAAGTTATGCTATGCATACAAGTGCAAAACATGCAATTCAAAACAAAAAACACAGCATAGTCTATTGAACTTCAACAATAAGTCTGATAGACAAACAACACCACAAGGTGAAAATTCTTCAAATAATTCAACAGCCCATACTACAATCCATATACCAAATGATAAAAACAAAATTTGTCAGTTTTCTAACGCATCTGAAGATAGTTATCTATTTCTGTCAACTGCTTTGGTTGAAATACGAGATAATGCTGGGAAACGACATTTACTCAGCGCGTTATTAAACTGTGCATCTCAATCAAACCTCATTACAGAAGAATGCTGCAAACTCTTAGGTTTAGATGTACTACCAACAAACATTTCGGTTATAGGCATAAGTCAACAAGCAACCAAACTTGGAAAAAGGTGCAATGCCAAAATACAATCTTTACGTACAAATTTTCAAGTTGACTTATCATTTTTAGTTTTACCGACAATCAACGAATGTCTTCCAAGTCAGCCTATTAACGTATCAAAACTTAATATTCCTCACCATCTTCAACTTGCAGATCCTACATATCACAAAATGGGAAAAATCGATATTATGTTAGGAGCTGGAATATTCTTTAATCTTCTTAGTGCTGGTCAAATTTGTTTAGGTCCTGTAGGGTCTTTAGAGTCATGCAAAAAACAGTTCTGGAGTGGATCATTTCAGGTCCTATTCCAATTACTTCATCTAATCAAATTCTATGCAAGTTTGTTTCCAATGAGGTTACAAATGATGATCTTCAGAGTCAGCTCAAAACTTTCTGGGAGATTGAAGAGCCTTCTTATAAATCTAAATCTCTATCCGGAGATGATAAGGAATGTGAAGAAACATTTCAAAGAACTACAAAACGAGATTCTAATGGCAGATTTATTGTCAATATACCTTTAAAGAAGCCTGTATCTCTTTTAGGAGAATCTAAAGATGCAGCATTTAACCGTTTAAAGGGTGTCGAAATTATACTTCAAAAAAACGCTAGTCTTTCAAAGCTTTATCGAACGTTTAAGCAAGAATACATGTCTGTTGGTCACATGTCACCAATAAATGACAGTCAAGAAATCAATCAAATATCTTATTACATGCCTCATCATGGTGTGTTCAATGAGCAAAACCAAACTACCAAATTAAGAGTAGTATTTTGTGTTTCAGAACCTACAAGTACAGGTGTATCATTCAATCAACTTCAATATGTTGGCCCAGCCATTCAAGATGACCTTATGGCAGTTGTTCAAAGGCTTTGGGTAACGAAAGTAACATGTTATGAATCATTACCAATGGAGCTAGATTACAAGTGGCGAAATTTTCGTACAAAACTGCCATATTTAAACCATATCAATGCTCCTAGATTTATCACAATTCCCGATCTAGTCGATATACAACTCCATGGCTTTTCAGATGCTTCTATTGAAGACCATGGAGCCTGCATTTATATTAGAAGTGTGGACTCTACAGGTCAAGTTAAAGTAAACTTACTTTTTGCAAAATCACGAGTTTCTCTTTTAAAATCTATAACAATTCCGAGGCTAGAATTATGCGGTGCACTCCTTTTATCTCAATTAGTAGCAAAGGTACAATCTTCTCTTAACTTGCAATATTCCAAGATTTATCTATGGTCGGATTCTAGTATCTGTCTTGCTTTGATCAACACTCAACCTAATCTACTCCAAACCTTTGTTCAAAATCGTATGTCTCAGATTCAAATGTTAACTAATCAAGATGATTGGAAGCATGTCAAGGGTACCGATAATCCTGCCGATTATATTTCAAGGGGAATTAATCCAAAAGAATTACCAGATCTTCAATCATGGTGGCATGGTCCTCGCTGGCTAAATGAAGACGAAAGTATGTGGCCTGTCTCACCTATTATATTCAAAGGATACCCTCCTGAAATGCGTAAACAAAGGATAAGTTATTTGACAAAAAAAAACGTCGATCCTTTTCCTATATCAAAATTCTCAAATTTTCAAAAACTGCAACGTACGACAGCTTGGTGTTTGAGGTTTAGTCATAACTGCAAGAGCTCTCAAGAAATTAGAATATTTTTACGTCTTAGTTAAATTGAACTTGAAAACGCCACGGTATGTTTGTTAAAATTAGCTCAACAAGAAACCTTTGGTGAAGATATTTCTGTGTTAAGCAAATCTAAAACCTTACCTCCCAAATCAAAAATTCTATCATTATCTCCCTTTCTAGATGAAATGGGAATACTACGAGTTGGTGGACGCCTTCACAATGCATTACTTAATTATCAGAAAAAACATCCTGCAATATTATCATATAAACATCACTTAACCAAACTATTGTTTAAACATGAACATTTAAAATTGCTACATCCTGGTCCCAACATTTACTCTATCGTATAAGAGAGAAATTTTGGCCTCTTAGTGGCCGTAGTCTCGCAAAACAGACCGTGCACAATTGTAGATGTTTTCGCGCTAAACCGTCAAACTTAGAACCAATAATGGGTAATCTTCCGAAATGTAGGTCCCGTACTGCTCCTCCATTTCATACTACCGGTGTAGATTACGCAGGTCCTATTAAAATTAAAGACAGGCTCGGTAAGGGTGCAAAAATCACTAAAGCTTATATATGCCTTTTCATATGCTTCACCACTAAATGTGTGAATATCGAAGCAGTTAATAATCTAACTACTGAAGCATTTATTGCGGCTTTCCGACGATTTGTATCTAGGCGCGGAAAGCCGTTCGAAATGTATTCTGACAATGGTACCAATTTCGTAGGGGCCGTTTCAGAATTAAACGAATTATCTCAGTTTCTTAAGACAAATGAAAGAATTTTATAGGAAACAATTTGCAATAAAGGTGTTAATTGGAAATTCATTCCAGCTTATAGTCCGCATATGGGTGGTTATTGGGAAGCTGGGATAAAATCTGCAAAATTTCATTTCAAACGAATTGCTGCTGATGTTAATTTAACGTTTGAGGAGTTCTCGACAGTTTTAGCGGAGATTGAGTGCATTCTGAATTCCAGACCAATCTCCCCAATGTCAAATGATCCTAATGATCTAACTGCTCTCACCCCTTCTCATTTTCTCATCGGCCGATCTCTTACATCATTGCCAGACCCAGATGTAACAAATTTACCAGTTAACCGATTATCCCGCTTTCAATTGGTACAACAAATACAACAACATTTTTGGAAGCGCTGGTCAAGATAATATCTCTCAGAAATGCAGCAAAGAGGGAAATGGAAAACTACTAAGTCCAAACTTGACATCGATTCCTTAGTTCTTATTCGAGATGACAATGCTTCACCTTTGAATTAGTTACTTGGACGAGTTCAAAAATTATTTCCAGGACCTGATGGTGTTCCTAGGTGGCTGAAGTAAAAACTATAGGTGGTGTAACTCGTCGTGCTATTACGAGACTTTGCAGATTACCCATAGAAGATGAGGTGCTTACAGACATTACAAGTTTACAAGAGTGAAAGTGATCTTGTACCTATTTTGAAAATGACAGTTAATTCAATATTTACTTTCCTCTTTTTTCAGCAATTGAACTTTGATTTATGTATTTGTGTTAATATTATTTGTAACCATTTTTATCGATATACCCATGTTTAAAGATGTATTATAATCTTTCAAGGCTGGCGGTATGTTTAAACCCTAGCTTAGCTTTAAAAACATTGTCCAGTGTGACGCTTAGCAACGGGAGTTGATTAAAAGTTGTAAGAAGATACAGACGTATTTTTTTATTGCTCTGCGAAAGTATTACTCCAATTATTCATTTTACAATCGAAAGTTAACAACAAAAAGTCTAATTATAAATCATAAACACGTATGCTGCCGTGAAATAAATAGTAAGAAATACAGTCCTCTTCATATTTCTATTAACGAAGTTTTTTGCAAAAGGTACAGGAAGGGCTACGATTCGCAAAAACTACAAATTGATCCCTTTAAAGGGATGAAAATTAGGGTTCCGGGGAGAAATTTTTTAAGAGAAAGTTAGTTTCATAATAAGCACCCCTTGATGTACCAGAAAAAAAAATAAAACCGGACTTGTGTTCAGTTTGCGAGGTTCAACCTCTGTTTCCTACACTATTTAACAAGTACAATAGTTATGTTTATTAGTCAATAATTAACAAAACTTTGTCTTTTTATAATCAATGAAAACGCCAAAGACATATTTACATTGATCTCGACATCTATGCAGTACAAACATTCGGTGCAAAATGTGCTACTCTAGTTTCCAATCTACCTCTAAATCCAAACTTCGTTTTTAGTATGATAAAATTGATCTAAATAATGACATAACCCAGACATCCAAAGTGAAAGTTATCCTCCAACACCAAATTGTTCTATATAGTCCACATAATGTTCAAAAAAACGTCACATCATTTTGAGTGTCGGGTTTGGGGGAGAGAGGGGGGAGAAATCAGTAAATTCGTAGTTTTTTAGGGTTTTCGTTAATATTTCTAAAACTATGCGGTTTAGCGTGAAGAAACTTCTATACAAAAATGTTCTACATTGAATTTTAAATAAAAAAGGCCCTATATATAATTCTTCTAAAATGAAAGGTTCCAAAGTTACGGAGGTAGTATAGTATAATTGGTCCAAAAAAAGGCCTAACCCAGACATCCAAAGAAAAGTTTTCCTCCAACACCAAATTGTTCTATATGGTCCACATATTATTCAGTAAAAAGTTACACCATTTTGAGCGTCCGGTTTGGGGGGAAATAGGGGAGAAGTCGGTAAATTAGTAGTTTTTTAAGTTTTTCCTCAATATTTCTAAAATTATGCTTTAGCGTAAACGTTCTACATAAAATTTAAAATAAAAAAGATCCTCTACATAATTGTTATAAAATCAACGGTTCCAGAGTTACGGAGGGTGAAAAGTGGAGGTTTTCGATACTTTTTATATTTTTTGGAAAATTGATGATGATTTTGGATGGTGACATTGACGTTTCTTCAAGGGCTTATCACTAACATACCATTGGGCATTTACAAAACATAATCCTGTTAAAGAAACTTTCTTTCGTCACTAATAATATTATAAATTGCCCAAAAAATATAAAAACTATCGAAAATCTCCACTTTTCACCCTCCGTAACTCTGGAACCGTTGATTTTATAACAATTATGTATAGGACCTTTTTTGTTTTAAAATTTATGTAGAACATTCTTCATTGGAACATTGTTTACGCTAAAGCATACTTTTAGAAATATTGACGAAAAACTTAAAAAAACTGCTAATTTACCGAATTCTCCCCCATGTCCCCCACAAACCCGACGCTCAAAATGGTGTGACTTTTTTCTGAACATTATGTGGACCATATTGAACCACTTGGCGTTGGAGGATAACTTTCACTTTGGATGTCTGGGCTAGGCCTTTTTTTGGACAAGTTATATTATACTACCTCTTTAACCCTTAAACGCCCAACCTTTTTTAGGTTCCATGTACGCCCAAGGGTGGGTAAAAAATGTCCACCTTGAAAATGGCTAATCTATTTATGGAAAGTTGTTGGAAATGGATTAAACTTAAGAATCTTATGCTTAATAAACACAGCATCTTCTAAAATATTAATATAAACAATTTAAAAACCTTGCAACAAAATTACAATGTACATCAAAATTAACATACCAGTAAAAGCCAGTAATTCAAATTTGTCGATTTTCTCCACATTCTTCCTTTCAGCCACCTCATTGGTGGATAATTATGTCGATTATGTAATTATACGTCGATAATTATATGTATTATGTTCCTACCAACGAGAAATTATACATAAACCTTTAGTAACAAGTTTTACCAAGGCTGTACTTTTTATGCACACCCATATTTAACTCAAGATATTCCTTTTATTTTCACAAATATCGGTAGAACCAAATTAACATTCAATAAAGGGCTGTCTTTTTAACAATAAATAATTTTTTTAAAAATTTTAAACACGTAATAAATATGTTGCAAGGGAATACGCAATAGGTGGACATTTTTTACTCACCCTTGGGCGTTTAAGGGTTAACTTTGGAACCGTTCATTTTAGAAGGATTATGAATAGGGCCTTTTTTATTACAAACTTAATGTAGAATATTTTTGTATAGAGGTTTGTTTATACTAAACCGCCTAGTTTCAGAAGTATTGACGAAAATCATAAAAACCTACGAATTTACCGATTTCTCCCCCTCTGCCTCCCAAACCCGACGCTCAAAATAGTGTGACTTTTTTCTGAACATTATGTGGACCATATAGAACAATTTGGTGTTAGAGGATAACTTTCACTTTGGATGTCTGGGTTTGGGTCTAGTTATACCATACTACTTATGTTACACTCCAATAAACTACAATAAACCAAGTATAAAATTTATACTGAGAATAAATCAGGTATAGGCAAAATCACTACCAATAAACATGGAATAACTTAGATATACTTGGTATTAGTCCAAGTTTATACCGACCCACACCCTTGTTTAAGTCTGGTATAACCTATTTTATGAACGTCAATGTCATCAGAGACAAAAATATATTATCTTTTGATTTGTTTTGTGAGTAATTATGTAATAAAAAAATGTGTTTAAGAGGTGTTGCGGCTGTCAAAAGCTAATAATTTAATTAACATGAAAGAAAATACTCGAAAAGGAAACTTTTCAAAATAGAATAAATCCCATTTCACAATACAGAATTAAATATCAGTTTTTCTAAAGATGGTGTAAGGATTTTAGAAGAGTTATTTGAATTTGCTATTGCATGAAAAGTTTAGTCAAACAGTCCATATAATGCTCAACAACTTTCAAAATGATTCGTTAATTAGTTTAAATCTTATTCAATTTGTTTATCCCAAAGATCTTTTTTTTGCAATGTTATTGTTCCGAAAATATTAATGATTACAGCACAGGAATTCTGTGGAAACCATGTGACAGAAGAATACTGGTATTTTAAACGTATTTAAACAATCAATATAAACTCATTTTTATCATTCTGAAAACATTTTACAGAAGTAGAGTCAATTTTGGCTTATAAACAATTTGAAGAACTCTGTTAATATTGACTGTGCATGGACTAAATCTACTTTGGGAGTTGAAAAGTATTTGTAAATATTTTAACACGAATTTTCAAAAAAAAACTTTTCGCCTAGGTTAATTTGGTTTGTCAGTTACAGAGAAAAATCAAAATTGACATATTTGACATAATAATCATTGTTCTATGCATTTTTGCAGAAGATTGCGACGTTGCCAAACTATCATTTCGGAATAAAGTTGGAATACTTATATGTAACTTATTTTGCACTGAAATTATTTTCGTACCATATCTACCTTATAATTAGAATAACTATTCTAGATATAAATACGGAATAACCTTAGAATAAGAGTATTTTATTAGTGACAGTGTTAATCTTTAATGTATTCATTATTCTCTATTTATTCTTTATTCTACTGTGGCTCTTACGTCGGAATAACTTGTGTGACTCATCTACAGTATTTCCGACGCGGTTTGTTGGGAAATTTATGACTTGAGTTTTCAGCGAGGCATCTAGGATTTCACCAGTTGAATATACTAGTACATATTTGAGTACATTATTTTAATGTTTTCTCCATAATTCGTTTTAAGACACACCTGCCCGGTTGTTAGATCAACAGTTATCCTGTTCTTTACTAGGTTTGTAGCATGCTGCAGGTACTTTACTCTTTCTGAGCCTTTTACTTTACCCATTGTCGGTTGATCTACTGATCTTACGTCATTAAATAGTTCATTTATGCACGTATTCTACCTAGTCCGATTTTCTTCTTCATTTATCACCATTTTTCTGAAAAGTCTATAATTGTATGAGGAGTTTTCTTATGATAGGTGCCAGCTATTTCTCTGCTTTTTTTTTGAACACACCGAATGTGTCGTGTGTTTATTCTAACTCTTTATTTCAATGCATTTACCCTACATCCACTTGTCTTTAGCAATCTTTATCTTTAGATTTATTAATTTTTGTTTTCTCTTATATTCCTTCCTGTTTTTTACCATTGTTTTCATGTATTATTTTACTAAGCTCCTTTTTTATATCTATTTCTATTTGTTTTTTAGTATAGTCTGTTATATTTATTTTTGTTGTTTTAGAGCTTTTTGAAAAATTTTTGAGCATCATTTTGATGTCAGCTATCAGATGATTGTGGTCTAAACCGATAACTGCATTCCGATATGTCATTATTCTTTTAAGACTATTTGTTATCAAATTATTTACTAAGACATGAACTATCTGATTTCTGATTATATACTGTGGATTATCTCCTGATTCCTTTCGTAAATAAAGCCAACTCTTCTATAGTTTAAACCAGGTATTTGTTTGTATTCTTGACATACCTAATTACTAAAACCTATCGCGCAATTCATTGCTATCTTCTAGTCAATATCTTCGAATTCGACAACCAAGTCAGATATTAGCTCTTTCCAGTTTTCGCGTTAATATCAACAAGAATATGCGTATATGCGTAACTCCAGTTTCTTTTATTCTTTTAATTTTCTGTTTTAAGTGACTATGAAAATATTCTACTTCATTGTTCATCTGTCACAAAAAAAATAAGATAAACATACACGGAGAGCAAAACATAAGCCAGCGGGTACATATTGGACAACTAAAATCTCTTTAACTGTCCGCTTAAAAATATTATGCAGATAAAATGCGATTCATCTTTGGACTGTATGCTTTTAGACTATAACATGACTATGTATAATGGTGCTTAACCTCTCGTGACTGTGCTATTTACGACAAAATATTATTATCAGTAGTAGTTGCACAAGAGCTCTAAAATTATTGAATTTTTCATGAGTGAAACTTTGACAGATTTAATTTCACGAGCCAAAGGCGAGTGAAATTAGGTCAAAGTGTCACGAGGGCAAAAATTCTATATTAATTTTAGAGTTCGAGTGCAATTTGTAGCGATAATTTCATGAATAAAACTGTTCAAAACCAAAATTTTATTGTAATTTATTTATGTAAGTACAAATTAGTACAATTAAACACAAAGTTTTTATAAATATTTGACGATTGAAAGTCATCACTTTTATAATTTTAAAACATTAATTGTCATTAATATCACTGAATGTATTTTTTCGTAGCAACGAAGGGCATCGAACTTAATATACTTAACGACGGGCAATTATCAAAAATTAACGATTTAATTCAGATTTCTGTAGCTTTCTATTGGTCAGAATCTCCTATGAATGAAATAATCAAACAAATCACTTACTTTTGATTACAGTTTAAAAGGAAACAGTAGCGATCAACAGGTAGCGAAAACGCGTTCCAAGATTGCGGCTGTAATTTTGAATATTTTTTCGAGATATTTGGCACACGTATTCGTAATATAATAAAGAATGGCGGTACAGAGCCCAATTTGAAAAATATATTAATATGTGGAAATTACTCTGTAATTAAATACAATATTAAAAAAACGAGCCTGTACCGCCATTAAGAAGAACAAAAAAATACACTTTCTTCAAATAAATTTTTTATCCGATGCCTAGATTTTGTGTCATTTTGGAACTATTAATGAAATAAAAAATTTTAGTAGTTCCAAAATGACACAAAATCTAGGCATCGGATAAAAAAGTTTATTTGAAGAAAGTGTATTTTTTTGTTCTTCTTAATGGCGGTACAGGCTCGTTTTTTTAATATTTTATTTAATTACAGAGTAATTTCCACATATTAATATATTTTTCAAATTGGGCTCTGTACCGCCATTCTTTATTATATTACGAATACGTGTGCCAAATATCTCGAAAAAATATTCAAAATTACAGCCACAATCTTGGATTGCGTTTTTGTTACCTGTTGATCGCTACTGTAGATATCACCTTAATACACATTATAGAGCTTGGGAAATATGCACTTAAAAAACCCTAAAATATGCATGCAAATATACACAAAAAACAGTTGAAATATGCACTTAAATATGCTTTTATGCATTTAATGCATATAAATAAACAACACGGTAATCCTTGTTTTGAAGGTATTTAATCATTTATTTGATTCCAATAGACTGTCGAGGCAATTAAGCTAAATAAAAAAATATTTTTTTATGCTATGAAATTTCTATAACCTACATCATTATATTCATTTATTCTTTGTATTTATCATCATTCTTTATTATTTATTATTACAGTTTTTATTAAAACTGTACATTATTAAAGGTTTTTCTAAATTTTCTACTATAGGTATATCTGATTGTAATTGTTTAAGCATACACGGAGAAACTTCTTTCTACTTCACATGAAGTTAAAGAACCAAACTTAAAATATTGTTTAATTGAGGGATCTACCTATAAAATTAAATTATCTTCACATTTCCCCATCTTAATAATATTGTTTTTAAATGTTTTGTGATATTTCTCATCTTTATTTAACGCCGTGCAGAATTTTTGATACATTTTGTTGGTTTCACCAAGGTGTTTAATTATTTCATTTAATGAATTGATAATTTCAACACTTTGGTCTAAAGACATGTTTCGTTTTTCTAATTTATTAATTGGCTAAGCAATATTTACAAAATTGATTTGGATATGTGTCAAATTACTTTTTAATAACGGTTTTTTTAAACTTCCACACATTTTTCATAGCACCTGAGTTACGTCTACATCGAAACTACAAATGACGTCTCTAATTTCCTCAAAATATCGGTTATGAAATTTACAGAATTTAACCATGTTCTCCATCTAGTTATCACAGGTTCAGGTGGTAAAGGCACATTAGGTAAACGATCTTTATACACCTATACTCGCAGAAGGGCTGTTAAAAATATGTTTTTATTTTTTATAGAAGGGTGTTGACCATTATAAATTCCATCATTATAGTTTTTAGCCTCCTGCTACTCTATTTGTAGCAGAAGCGTGCTCTAGAGAAGTAACAAATTTGAAAAAATATTTTTAAATGTTGTCCACTTTTGATCATATGGCGCAGCATCACTTAACAATAACAAAATGTTTTCACTAACAAGGTGTGACTGCATATTGCAGATTCTCCTTCGTCTCCTTTATTCGTCGCCTTATAAATTGTAAAAGGCAGATAATAAGAATATTACCAGAAAGTGGTTCCACGAGAATTTTTAGATTTATTGTTTAGATCTGAGGCTTCTCATTTCTCTTTAAAATGCATCTATGCAAAAAAATGTAAAAAAGTCTAAAATATGCAATTTTAATAAAAATGCATATGCACTTACAAAATTTATCCAAAATATGCAAATATGCACTTAATATGCATTTTGCATATTTACTGAGCTCTACACATTAGAGTTTTTATGAAATATCATATAGATGAATATCCTACATGTATGAGTCTCTTCTTTCGACCAGATTCCCTTACTCTTCTTCAATTAGAAAAAATCGAGCTTTATCTACGATTTCTGTAAAATAATAAAAACTTCGTCCTTATAATAATGACAAAAACTACATATATTTTTTAATTAGGCCAAGATATCAATTTTCATGTTTTTCAATAACATCGGACTGTGAATATCGATATCACAACCGAGTAATGACGCTTCGAGAGGCGCCAACGTGAGATAATCAGCTATTGTAAAACCACTACCCTCAAGCATATTCACAGTTGTTACCATTTGAATACATGCTTAATCCGTGGTTAATCCCTATGCTTTATAACCTTTAGATAATCTTAATGCAGATTGCGACTGTGTATGCGCAGTAGTCGTTGGCACATTTTTTTTGTGCAATTTCCTACAAGGACAAATCTTTAGAAACGAATCGTCTTTTTTCCCGTGAAAAGAAGCTCTCTATCAGTAAATATACATTCCATTTATATCGACCAATTTAACCACTTGTTACCACTATTTTTTACTTTTATGCAGGGTGTTAGTAAGTAGGTGCGAAAGACTTCAACAGGTAATAATTGTACATAAAAGCATAATGACAGATTTCTATATAAACGTATGTCCGTAATTGCTTAATTTCTGAGATACGGGAAGTTGTATTTTTTCTTAAAAATTGACATTTTTTTTATTAGGTAAACAAATAGACAAATACTGTATGACTCGTACACAATTCTATATAAGTCAAAACGGCAAAAGGTTTATGTTCTCAAAAACTGATAATGTGTAAATAGTTATTTTCCTAGCTAGTGCGGAAAGTGATACTTTTACGCACGAGACTGCCTTTGACCCGAACGACGCGATAGTGGAGTTCGGGAAAGCAGTCTACTGATCTGACTTTTAAATATTATGTCAAAATAATTTTTTTCTACGGCCCTGCTAAAAGAGCCACTTTCACGCACGCATTTCGTTTCCGAAAGTTGCACTTTCCCGCACGACGTGCGTGAAAGTAAAATACCTTGTAATATGGCATTATAATATATTACAATACATGCAATAAACTAATATTTAGATATTATTTACTAATTTATTTTAAATGTATCTTATTTTGTCCTTGTTTTAATGACATTAGCGCAATAATTCGATGAAATAAAATTATTTTGACATATTATTTAAAAGTCAGACTAGTAGACAATTACAATGGTTTTGAATCGTCGTCATGGAAACCAATATCGTCGTCGTGGTGACGCATTATATTGAAAGTTTGGTTTTGACAACCTTGTCAGAGAATTAATTTGTGTATTTTCACTTCGAAATAAAAATTGATATAACTCCATTTTTTGTGGCTTTTTCCAAACGTACGGCCCTAGAAAAAATATTGTTCCTAACTCATGCGGAAAGTGTCTTCCTCGCACTCGACTGCTTGCCCGAACTCCGCTATCGCGTCGTTCGAGTCAACGGCAGTCTCATGCATTAAAGTATCACTTTCCACAATAGTTAAGAAAATAACTATATTTCATCGAATTATCAGTAGTAATTGCACAAGAGCTCTGAAATTCTATATTAATTTCAGAGATCGAGTGCAATTTGTTGCGATTATTTCATGAATAAAACTGTTCAAAACCAAAATTTTATTGTAATTTATTTATGTAAGTACAAATTAACACACAGTTTTTATAAATATTTGACGATTGAAAGTCATCACTTTTATAATTTTTAAAACATTAATTGTCATTAATGTCACTGAATGTATTTTTTCGTAGCAACGAAGGGTATTTGACGTAATATACTTAACGACGGGATATTATCAAAAATTATTACCTTAATTTGCATTTCTGTAGCTTTCTATTGGTCAGAATCTCCTATGAATGAAATAATCAGTAGTAATTGCACAAGAGCTCTAAAATTCTATATTAATTTTAGAGTTCGAGTGCAATTTGTTGCTATTATTTCATGAATAAAACTGTTCAAAACCAAAATTTTATTGTAATTTATTTATGTAAGTAAAAATTAGTATAACTAAACACAAAGTTTTTATAAATGTTTGACGATTGAAAGTCATCACTTTTATAATTTTTAAAACATTAATTGTCATTAATGTCACTGAATGTATTTTTTCGCAGCAACGAAGGGCATCTGACGTAATATACTTAACGACGGGCAATTATCAAAAATTATCGATTTAATTCAGATTTCTGTAGCTTTCTATTGGTCAGAATCTCCTATGAACGAAATAATCGCGATAATTTCATTAGAACATGAACACAATAAGATAAATTTGAATCTAAATAATAAATAATATATAATAATAAAATAATAATAATCTAAGATAAATATCTAAATATTAGTTTACTGCATGTATTATAATATATTATAATGCCATATTACAAGGTATTTTACTTTCCCTCACGCCGTGCGGGAAAATTTACTTTCACGCACGCCGTGCAGGAAAGTGCAATTTCCAGAAACGAAATGCGTGCGTGAAAGTGGCTCTTTTAGCACCGCCGTAGAAAAAAGTATTTAATAAAATCAGCTAAGTACTTTCGGCATAGCAAATGCCATCATCAGAGCTTCGTCTTGTAGGAGTAAGAATCTCATAGAAGAGAAATTGTTGACAAACAACATAATAAATTTAAAATTGATAGAGGCCTAGGCCTCTGATCTGGGTTAAAAACCCTTACCAATATATCACATCGATGTGCTTAGAGAAAATATGGCAACCAAATTGTAATGTAAACATCTGTTACTGAACTTTTTGTGTTAATTTTTTGATTGCTCTGATACCGGTTGACGTATGTAAATGAAATTTGGTGTGTTTCAAGTAGTAGTCATTGCGCATTTCTTGACATGCAATAAAGAATTTTATATTCATCATTGGTGCGCATGCGGGTAATGGTCTGAATTAAAAAAAAAATAGTATGTCACTGAGATATTTCAATTAAAAATAATTTTTAAATACCTCGTTCAATTTAAGACAAAAAACTTTTCTTCGATTTTTGTCATACGAGGCGCTGTTTTTGGCAAATATATAAAACATGTTAACACGTATTTTTCATTTCTCTTATATATTGTTTAATAGGGATCCGTCTACACTTCTACATGAAGAGGCTACATCAGCGCGTCATCAACATTTTTTTTTCGAAAGTTCTGCGAACTTCAAACAGTGCGGCAACAGTGCGTTGGCAGTACGACGGGGACAGTGACACTGTACTTTCAAGAACGGCACAATATTGTGATAACAATAATTATTATACTAATTATTATACACTAATAATTATGGGCTCTAAATGTTGCTAAGTCAGTCAAGTTTGATTTTTTGTTATAGATAATAGATTTTTAGTAATTCAAATGTGACACAAAATCTAGGCATGGGATAAAAAAGTTTATTTGAAGAAGGTGTAGTATTTTGTTCTTCTTAACCGTTATGTCTATACCCAAGTACCTGATACGGTAGCCTATACCCGTACTACCCAGGTACCCAGCAATGTTTCTGTACACTTAGCTTGTAGGTTCGACGATAATCCGCTTGACGATCATTCTTATCAACTTACTAGACAAATATAAATATACTGGAAAAAAATCAACTGGACGTTAAACTAATCAAGGTAAACGCGTAGTAAAAGATTTGTGTTACAGATACAAAAATTCTGGACGAAACATAACAATCTTCTTTATGTGCCGTCTTCTACCGAAGGTTGGCGACCATCAAACGATAGCTTTCTCTGTTTTGTGTCGCATGTATTATGTTCGCAGCTTCTGGTATTTGAAACCATTCCCTCAAGTTTCTCAGCCAGGATTTTTTCTTTCTGCACAAACCTCTTCTACCTTCAATCTTGCCTTCCACGATAAGCTGTAGCAGACTGTACTTATCATTACGGAACACATGGCCCAGGTATGACGTTTTCCTCCTTTTAACAGTTGTTAACAATTCCACCTCTTTACCTATTCGCCTCAATACCTCTGTGTTGGTCACTCTGTCTATCCAAGGTATTCTCAGTATGCGTCGATACAGCCACATCTCTAGAGCCGCTTACTTCTTTATAGTTGCTGCTGTTAACGTCCACCCTTCTACTCCGTAAAGTAGCGTAGAGAGTACGTAGCATTTCGTGGCGCGAACATAACAACGGATAATTTTTTCACAACTCTTCCACTAGCCCGTCTTCTGTTGTCTTGGAATTTATCATTAGTTGGTACTTTGAAAAGAAACCATATATTCCTCAAGAAATGCTGCCTTAGCCAGAGCGTGAGCCTAAATCGTCATTATACGGATTCATTGCAGGTCATGTTACTATTTGTTCATTATGTGCCAAAAAAGGAGAAGCCTTATTTTGCTGTCAACAATGCATGAGATCGACAATTTAAGTGGCTCAAAAAATAAACCTGAAATAATTCAGTACTATAATAAAACTAAAGGAGGCGTAAACAACATGGACAAAGTGGTTTCTCGTTATTCCACTAAACGCAGAATTTTGCGATAACCAGTAGCCTCCATCCTTTTACAATGTCCTAGACGTATCTTGTCTAATAGCAATCTATAATACGCTATAAACCTTTATTTATCATTATCATCTTGGTGCTACAGACCTTAGAGGGCCTCGAATTTCTCAAGCTTTCTACGCCATTCTGTTCTGTCCCTTGCTTGCATTTTCCAATTGCCGACTCCGCTCTTGTCGGCATCTTGTTTATACCTTTGTTTATACTAACCTGTAATACAAATCCACAGAGTTTTACTGAAACTAGTAAGCGTAGAATTTTTCTGTGAGACTTAGGGAAACTAGTGATGCCTGCAATTTCTGCTAGATATAAAGTACCAAATTAATGTACATCAAAATTTTTCATCAAGGTCAGGAATTTAGTGTATGTTAGGAAAACTTCTACCTATAAATTCAAGTAATACAGCAGTCAATAGCTCTCCTATATACCACTGGACGCCTCAAAATTTTTGGAAATTTGCTACATTTGCACTGTGTCGTCCACTATGTAACGAAAAATCGGTAAATATAAGTAAGTGCGGACAATATGTTTGAAATGTAACTTTTATTTATGTTTCTATATCACTTCTTCACCATTCACAGCTTCACGATTTACTGAACATTAGGGTTATCCGGGTGCCGCAGGTGTGGACGTAATGGTGTAAAAACTTTGACGGTATTTTTAATATATTACATTATGCATTTTTTTATTTGGATTTTATTACAAATCTCCTCATTCTGAATAATTTTAGGAATAACTAGAAGCTAGAATAAAAATATTTATACTATCGCCAATGATTTAGATAAAACAATTACCAATGATATACCCAGGTACCTAAGTATAGACACAAAGGTTAATGGCGGTACTCACGGTACAGGCTTGAAATATCTCAGTGGCCTACTGTGTTTTATTTTTGTTAAAAAAGCAATTGAGACCATTAGTCCAATGAGCTCCAATGATAACTATACATTTTTTAATCATATGTCAAGGAAACGCACAATATGCACCTTCTAAAATTCACTTAATTTCATTTGCATGTCTCAACTGCTCTCAAAGCAAAAAATTGTCGGTTTGTAAATAAAATTTAACACCCCCTATCTCGAAAATGAAGCATTTGCGGATATACGTTTATCTAGCAAATTATCATTATTTTTACATGCAGAATCATCCTCTGAAGTTTGTCGCATTTATTTACTAACACCCTGTATGTCAAAAATTATTTACTATTATAGCATCCATCCACGTAAAACTTTTCAAATCCTACCTGTCACCTTTACAAGCAGTTGTGCAAACCGATCTAATAAATTTATGGCGACAGGTCACAGAGAGTATCGCATGTATCTCAGCGCTGCGTAATAAAAAATAGATTATCTACTCGAACTCCTCGTATTTTAGAGAATGTCTCGCCTGTGAAAAGGCCTTTAAAACGGGACACATGAAAGGCCGTTGTCATGAAATTTCTGATTTTATCACGAAAATGATGCCTGTATCGATACTAATAAATTCATATCACAGTTCAAACACCAAGTTAGCGAGTATTTTACAGGGTCCTGAACTACTTAAAAGGTCAGGATATAAACGGCGCTAAAAATTTAAAAACTTAACTACATCTTCTTCTTTCTCGAACCTCCTTATGCCCCTCAGGGGCGTCGAAGGTTTTATTCATCTTCTATCCATCTCTTCCATTTCTTGCGGTCCTTTGCTAACTCTTTCATTTGTTGATGTGTTTTTCCTTTTTCCTGTCCAATTTCTATAATCTGATCGATCCATCTCTTCCTTGGCCTCCCTTTCCTTCTTTTACCATATCTTTTCGATTCCATCACCTGCTTTGGTAGTCTTCCCTGGTCCATTCTGTTAATGTGTCCATACCATTTTAATTTTCTTTTTTGTATCTTGGTTATTATCGATTCCTGTTTCAGTCTTTGTCTAATATCTTCATTTCTTATTCTGTCCAATTTCGTTTTTCCTGCTATTTTTCTTAGCTGCTTCATCTCCGCTGCGTTTATTGTACTGTCTATTTTTGCATTGTTTACCCATGTCTCACTTGCATACATTAAAGTTGGCACAGAGATTGCGTTGTATACCTTCAGTTTTGTTTCTTTATCTATTTCTTCCTTTCCAAATATTGTTTTATTTAGTGCATAGTAGATCTTATTTGCTTTTTTCGCTCTTTATGAGATTTCTTGATCTATCTTTCCAACCTCGGATATTATTACTCCCAGGTATTCAAACGTCGAGACTGTTTCTATTATTTCGTTTTTGCACCTAAATATCGTTTGGTTTATTTCTTCCCTTTTCTTTTGGGTTACTATCATGGTCTTCGTTTTCTTTACATTTACCTCCATTTTCAAATTTTCTATTTCCTCCACCCATATATTGATTAATTTTTGCATTTTCTCTTTATTGTCTGCTATTATTACTAAGTCATCTGCATATAGTAATCCCTCCATTCTCACTGGTACTAAATTCCTGTACCCTATTATTGACTGTAATTGCCTTGACCTTCTTTTAGCGCTCTTCATTACTCTATCCATTACTAATATAAACAAAACTGGGCTGAGACTGTCCCCTTGTTTTATTCCTCTCCTTAGGTTTATTATTGGCGATCTGTTTCCATTTATTTGTACTTTAGCAAGTACGTTTCTATACGTACTTTTTACCACGCTTACTATCTTTTGCGGGATTTGCAGATCTTCCATTACTGACCATATTACTTCTCTATTTATAGAATCAAAAGCAGCTTTAATATCTATAAACGTAACATATAAGTCTTCTCCTATTTCGTTTTTCCTTTCAATTATATTTCTCAGTATGTATATATTATCTGTTGTTCCTCTTTCCTTCCTAAAAGCCGCTTGTTCTTCTTCTAGTTTTCCTTCCAGTTCTTTCCTGAGCTTCCTTTCTATTATCCCGGTGTAGACTTTATATGCCACTGATGATAAGCATATAGCCCTATAGTTATCACATTCCGCTTCATCTCCTTTCTTGTGTATTGGTATCAATAAATTTTCTTCCCAGTCTTCCGGTATCTTTTCTGTTCTCCATGCATCCCTCATTATTTCCAGCAGCCAAAACTTGCCTCGTTCTCCCACGTACTTCATCATCTCCGGATCTATGTCATCGGCACCTCCCGCTTTTCCAATCTTTATTCTTGCCAATCCTTCTTCAATATCTTTGATATGAATTTCGTCTACTCGATTGTCCCTATCCACTTCTCTTGCCTGCTGTCCTCTCTCCTCATCTTGTTGGTTACTTGCCTCGAATTTTTCTTTATAGTGCTTATTCCATATGGTTAGTATGTCTTGTATGTTTGTTTTCAATTCATTTCGCTCATTTCTAATTCCTCTTATTTGTTTCCTTTTTGTTCCTTTCATGCTTCTTATTTTATTCCAAAACTGTTTATTGTTATTCCCAAAACCTTCGTTCAATTCTTCACCTAATTCCTTCCAGCTCTTCTTCTTCGCATCTTTTACTAGTTCTTTCACTATATTTCTCTGTCTTCTGTATTCGTCTCTGTCTTGCTCTTGATTTGTGTTTATGTATCGCTTCCACATTTCTTTCTTCCTTTTTACAGCTTGCTTTATTTCCTTATTCCACCATCCAGTTCTTTTATTATTCTTACCATTCTTTCTTATTCCACATACTTGTTTTGCAGTGTTCCGTAACGTGTCTCTTAATTTTTTCCATCTCTCTTCCATATTCCATATTTCCTCATTGTTTTCAAACTGTTCCAGTATTTTATCTGTCTCTCTTTGGTATAACTTCCTCATTTCCATATTTTTCATCTTACATATTGCTATTCTTGTATATTGAGGACTCTCTATTATTTCCATTAGTTTCATGTTTATCTCTGCTGTCACTAGTCTGTGTTGGGTACCGAGTTCGGCTTCGTTCTCTGTTTTTATATTTTGTATCGTTAGTTCTGCGTCTCGAGGATATACTATGTAGTCAATTATGCTTCTCGCATTTCTTTCTTCTGCTACGTATGTATATTTTTCGTTTCTCGGTTGATACCAGAAAGAATTACCTAATAAGAAGTCATTTATTTGGCAGAAACTTATCATTCTTCTTCCATTTCTATTTATCGTCTTCTCCATACCTTCCCAAGCAGCCTAATGCCATATTTTCATCATTTCCTATTCGTGCATTCCAGTCTCCTAGTAAAATGATGTTTTTGCTTTCCTCTTGTATCTCATCAATAAGTTTCTGAATCTCATCATAGAATAGTTCTATTTTTTCTTGCTCTGTTCCTTCTACCGGTGCATATACCTGTATTATGTGACATTCTTCTTCTTCTAACTCTATTTTTATGTATATGGTTCTTGATGATACTGGTTTGAATTTGGTTATTCTTCTATTCATTTCTTTTGTTACAACTATTCCCACGCCTTCTTTTGCCCTTTGTCCTATCTGAACTCCGGAATAGTATAGTATGTGCTGCCCTCCAATATCGACAATTCCATTTCCTACTTTTTTCGTCTCGCTTACTCCTATCAACTGCAGCTCAAATCTTTCCATTTCCTCTGTTAATTCACGTTCCTTTCCTGTTATCGAGGTTATATTCCATGTACCTATTCTCGTTTGACATTCGTTTTCATTTTTATTTTCTTCCTTGCTATTAGTTTTCCTCGTTGTTTGCTCTTTCATATTACTGGATGTTCCATGTCCTTTCCTGGTCGTCATCAAAGTCAGTTTAAGGTCACATTGGTATTTTTCCACTGTATTTTTCGTGATCGTTGACAATCTTCTTCGTATTAAGGCGGATTGACATTACTAGTGAATAACGAACGTGGTTCACACTAAAAAACAAGCTTTATCTACGCTTGTAAGCAGAGTATGGGCCGGTTGAGACAGACGGTTAACCCTTATCCGGGCAAGGTTGGCCCAACGGGCCCGAGACGTCAATTCTTTTATCATAAACTGATAAAAATATTTTTATTGAACTTTATGCATCACTGAATTTGTTTAGAAGTATGTTTCCTTCAACATAGTCATGAGCTATTCAAAATATTTATTATAATTTTTGAAATTATTGCGTCGAAAGAATTTTGTCACGTAAAGGGGCAACACGGGCCCGTCGGACCCTATTTTTATTTATACCTTAAGTCTATATCTTTGATACAGAAGTTAATCTGGCAGTTAGGTAATGATTTTGTGGCTAAACGACTTTTATGATTCCGGAAATACAATAATAAAGTCTAAACGTGTCCAAACAATGTAACATTTCTTTGATGTGAACATCAAAGAGATGCTTACAATAGGTATTATATCTGTTACAGTTCAAGTTGATTCTCAGAAAAGGGTCGTTTAAACACAGCGATAAATCAAACAACTTATCAAGGTCAATCGAGTTGTTGCAACTTATCACTGTGTGTAAACGGTGCATCGCACAACTTATCAAAGTTGGAGTTGGGTTGAAGGTGGTATCGCATTGAATCGCAGCGTCTAAACAGCGTTTCAACTTGTCATCACAACTAGTTGCTGTGACTTATCGTTGTGTTTAAACGACGCTTTAGAGTTGACTCATACTAGTTGGAGTCAACTCCAACTGAAACGAGCAGTAAAAGTTGATTTTAAAAATTTAAATCAACTTTTACTAGTTGGAGTTGACTTTTCCTGGATCGATTCAGTAAATGTTGATTATACGAGAATCTCAAGTGCATTTTTGATGAGTGTGCATTTCTTTGTTTTGACGGTTTCAACTACTTATTAGTATAGTCTGTAACGTCGCCCCCGTTAGGTAAATTATTCTGATTCGATTTTTTGCACAAACTTACTCAAAGAAATACATCCGTATAACAATCCTTATAACAAATACACAGGGTGTCACGCGGTACCGCGGTCGAAAAATTGTTTAACCAATTTCAGTAAAGTCAGTCAATAAAGTGACTCTTTATCGAACGAGTCTGATATTACGAGCAGAGGAACAGACGCGTTCGATAAAGAATATTGAGGTGGTGCGTACAAAATTGTATCGTTAATCATAAAACACATTAACACTTACTTACAACTTTGAGGAAATTTTTTTAATTTTAGACGAAATAAAAAATTCGTATGACAGTAATGACAGATGACTTTTGCATGATGGCCGGTATTGATGTTTACACATTGGCTGCCACAAGGATCACCGGCGATCCTAACTAACAGATTACAATTGTGCCATTAGGATCACCGGTGTTACTTGTGCGTATTTAACTTTCAGAATTATTATAACGGTCGGCACTGTGAGGACGCTCAACTAGTTTTACTGTGGCACACTAGGAACCCATAGCTAGCTTATGTTATTTTGTTAGGCGCGATAATGTCGTAAATAGCTTGTAACGACAGTTGATAATAAGGCGTTGTAGAAACGATTAGTGGCATTCATTATCAAGTTTTTCTACGGAATTAGCAGTTTTTTTGGTGAATTTGAAATTATATGAAGTAAGTATATGTAGTTTATTCGTTTTAAAATCTTGTTGCTTGAATATTTGTAAATATAAACAAAATATTACAGTATTTATTTTACATAACCTCAAATGTTTTTGCTTACATTTAATTAATGAAAAATGGTGATAGTAAAGTTACTTTTTTTAATTGGAATTTGTCTTTCAGATCATGGATAATTTACCAAGTACAAGTAAAATGCAGCGTCTGCCAAATAAAAATAAAAAGTTGACAGAGGCGGAGTTGCTCAAATTGTTAGAGGAGGATTCTGATGAATGTGTGTTATCCGGTTCAGAGTACAACCCGAGTGACGAAGAAGAATCTGATATAGAAGATGAATCTAACAGTGATTCAAGCTTATTAGATGAAAATGCACGACAATCGGTAAAATCTAACGACCAGCAAAATAATGACGACGAATGGTACGAAGTTGACTGTACTCATTTACGTCTCCATATACAGTTTCCTGGTAATGAATCATATGTCTATGATGATAGGTATCCTCAAAATAGAACCGAACTAACTCCTTTTCATGTATACAGGAAACTGATCGATGATGAAATTTTACAACTTCTTGTAGAGGAGACTAACAGAAATGCTGCGCAAGTAAAAAATGCACAACGTTATAGCAGATCATCCAGAATTCATGCATGGAAACCTACCAATAAAGAAGAAATTTTAAAATTTTTGGGTTGTGTTATGTATATGGGAGTTGTCAAGCTTCCCAAAATTGCTGATTATTGGAGTAAGTCACCATGGTATAATTTTACTTTTATTTCTTCTGTAATGACTAGAAACAGATTTCAGCTTCTTTTGAGATTCTTGCATTTTGCTGATAACACGGCTGCTTTACCAAACGATCGTTGCCATAAAATTAGAAAATTATTTGAAATGACACAATTACGTTTTGCCCAACAATGTAATCCTGGCTCAATACTAGTTGTTGATGAAAGTATGATTCCCTTTCGAGGAAGACTACTTTTCAAACAATATATACCTTCAAAGCGTCACCGCTATGGCTTGAAACTGTTTAAATTATGTAATCCTGCAGGTTATACTCTAAAAATGATTATGTATACCGGAAAAATGGCTAATAAAGGGCAGGATTTATCGGGAAAAATTGTACTAGATTTAGCAAACGACTATCTACAAAAAGGAAGAGTTTTAATAACAGATAATTACTATACGTCTGTGCCTTTAGCAAAACAATTATTAGATGCTAATAGTCACTTATTAGGGACACTACGTAAAAATAGAAAATATATTCCAGAAGATATACTTTCCGCAAAATTAAAAAAAGGAGAGATAATTGGAAAGGAACATCGTGATGGCATTGTAATAGGCAAATGGCACGATAAACGTGATGTCCTCTTCTTGACGACCAGACATGGAATCGACATGAAAGAGACAGGTAAACATAAGAAAGATGGTGTAGCTATAATTAAACCTGAAGCAATTATAGACTACAACAAAGGAAAAGATGGTGTTGATGTCTCAGATCAACTCGCAAGCTATTTCTCACCTCTGAGAAAAAGTGTTCGCTGGTACCATAAAACTGCAATTGAAGTTTTATTGAATACGGCTGTCATCAATAGTTTGATAATATATAATTCCTTCAACACACCAAAACAACAAGTTATCTCATTTCGGGAAATGCTAATCCTAAGTTTAGTCAATTACAGTCCGATGCCTGAGCCTATTACTACTGTAAAGCATATGCTTGTTACAGTTGACGCCAAAACTACAAACAATAGGAAGAAGAAAAAACGTTGTAACCAATGTTACACTGAAACAGTTGCAACAAAAGGCAGCAAAGAAGCTCAAAAGAAACCCAAACTTGTTTCTACATTTTGTAATGTTTGTGAAAAATTTTACTGTGTGACATGTTTCACTATAAAGCATTAAGTTGTTCACGATCACCGGTGATACTAGTGGCACATACGTGTGTAATATGTTAGTGCAGTGCCATTAGGATCACCCGTGATCTTGCAATTTAAAAAAAAATGTGTAAGAATGTAAAATTACATTGTATTATTAACCATTTGTATGAATAAATATTGTTTTGTAAGCATTTTTCACTTTGGCACCTGGTGAACGTACCTAACACTCTTATGGTGGCAGCCAATGTGTTAATCGATAGTTATCAATATTGTATACCTACCTAATTACTAAATCTGTAAAGTTTTGATTTATTTTGTATGAATATAATTGCGAAACACTACTGAATTTTACTTTTTGACATAAATTTTATTAATAATAAGATAAATTTTGTACAATATTTTTAATAATTAAAGTAAATAAATTTTAATTTCACTCAAATAAATAATCAATTGCTGCCATTGACCACTTACATTCAATCTCGGTTAATTTGATTAATTATCGCGGCAGGTAAAGTAACATTCTTCTTTCAATACAACAAAGTGTTACTTTACTGCCGAAAATGAGGGCAAATGAGTACAATAATGAATGATTTTAGTGAAGTGTGGCGATAAACAATGATTTTAAACAAATTCGCAAAAATACAGTTTTTTCACTTCGTACAATTTTTTTTCAGATCCGTTGGGCCTTTTTTTTCTCTAAAATTGACTGTTGTCGAGTTATTAGCGACTTAAAATTTAAAAAACGCCAAAATAACCATTTTCAAGGTTTAATAACTCGGTTAAAGATAATTATTCTGAAAGTCGAGCGAGCGGCCGTGGAATAACGGCATAATCGCTGGCCTCAT
Source organism: Diabrotica virgifera virgifera (assembly GCF_917563875.1). Lineage (NCBI taxonomy): Eukaryota > Metazoa > Arthropoda > Insecta > Coleoptera > Chrysomelidae > Diabrotica > Diabrotica virgifera. The sequence continues at coordinate 187,659,745 of NC_065444.1, read as the reverse complement.
ACGCCAGTGCACGTGGGTTCGAGCCCTGCTAAAGACAAACCATTTTCATTTTCAATAATGACACGAGCCGTCTCACCGTGCCTCTGAGAGCACGTTAAGCAGTCTGTCCCCCTGTCGACACTAGTTACTTGAAACAGGGTTAAAGATGTAATTGGCGCCGGAACTGTCCGAAAGGCAAAAATGCCATACGATATTATATATTATGAAAGTCAGAAACTAAAAAAATCAAAGATTAAAGCTACCTCTATAAGATCCTGAAGAAATTTTTGTCATTATTTCATTAATAAGATATTATTTTTAATTATCAACAATGAGCGCTAACCGTGTATTGAGGCGCCGTCAATGTGAGTGCGAGTGAGATTCACCATTGGATGGCTGGAATGGTGCATCTCTTTAGCACTCACCATTGACGGCCGTCTAATACGCACTTAGCGCTCATTGTTAATAATTAAAGATAAAGCTTAGTAATAAAATAGTGACCAAAATTTCTGCTGGATCTTGTAGAGGGGGCTATAAACTTTGATTTGGTCACTTTCTGACTTTCATAATAATGGATTTTAACCGAGTTATTAAGCCTTGAAAATGGCTATTTTCGCATTTTTCAAATTTTAAATCGCGTATAACTCGACAGCAATCAATTTTAGAGAAAAATCACAAAATACCTTTTTTTGCTCAGAATAACCCAAATGATCTAAAAAAAAATGGTTCGAAGTGAAAAAATTATTTTTGTGAATTTGTCTAAAAAAATTGTTTAAAAAACAATTTATCGATCAAGCTACTGCCTGGCACCCAGTAGATTTGTTATAAGGACCTCTTTTTGAGTAAGTTTGTGCAAAAAATTCGAATCGGAGTAATTTACCTAACGGGGGCGACGATACAGCCTAGACTAATTTGAACATATTCAGTAACATTTAATTTCTAGAATCGGCTGTTTGTGTGAGTCAGAATCAACTTTTACTAAATGGCATTGGGAAGAGTATACTTTTCCTAGTTGGAGTCTACTTTTACTAGTAAATGTTGAATATAAATCTTCATTTTATATTTATAATCAACTTTTACTGAAACTAGCCGTTACCAACTAGTTGGAGTCAACTCCAACTGGATAATCAACTTGAACTGTAACATATCTATTCTAAATTAATTTTAAAAACTGATAATCATTGTTGGAATGCAATAATATTAAACGCGGCCCTGACCGTCAGAATCATTCCAGAGAACAGGATCGCTTTCATACAATTCTACAAATCTAACATACAGGGTGATTGATTAGTAGGGTAAAGCTCAATAGCTCCGCTATAGTAATAGATAGCAATAAAAGTTAATAACACAAATTTTAGCCACCTTTGAGCTTCACATTACAAAATTAGTTAGAATGCTACAGGGTGTTCGATAACACAGTGGCAGACCTAAATTGTGTTTTTTTAAATAGAACACCCTATATTTTATTTTATATTCGAAATCCTGTTAACTTCTCCATCACAAAAATATAAAGGTTTGTAATGTTATACAGGGTATTTACAAAGTTATAACCAATTTTGTATGAAAATCGTAACAAGTTCAACTCCCTGTATAAATAAAAATAAGCACAACAGCAATGGTGTATTAATGCCATATTTTTTTATTTATTGTCAAAATTTTTAAGAATTCTTGATATTGCTAATTTTCTTTATATCAAATACAGAATGAGTCAAAACGCAAGTATATTATTTTCTCAGTAATGTTAAATGGAATACCCTTTATTTTATATCATTATTGAAAAGTAACATTAACGTACTTTAATTTTTATATAATATTCCCTATGCCCAAATTTATTAGTTTTCGAGATATTTTCATTTTTCAGAGCAAGTTATTTTAGGTGTTTAAATTTATCTAATTTTAAGTAAGCCATGACTGAACTGACAATTGAAGATTACCGATTATCAATCCGGTAATCAATGTAACACTGTAGCCAATAAAGAAATAAAAATAATTTATTTTTAATACATTTTACAAACAAAAACACAACCACTACATGCAACATTTTTGAAACAATTAAAAACTATCTTTTTATGTAAATGCAACAAATAAACAAAGAAAATTAGTAATAGATTTTACAAAAAACACACAAACACAAAATACAATATTTTGTGAAGACAATTAAACACTACTTTTGTATGTAAATGTAACAATGTAACAAATAAAGAACGAAACATAATTTATTAGTAATAAATTTTGCAAATAAACATGTTGGGAACAATTAGAAGCTACTTTTAATAAAATATTTTAAATATTTAATTACATAAGGTGTTCAAAATTATCTCCTAACACATTTATGTACGCCTAAAAACGATCATTGAATAAGCTACTTACTCTACGGAGGATTTGTAAATTAACACATCGAAATACACTTTGCATTATATTTTTCATCTCATCCCTTGTTGTTGGAGGTATTTTATAAACTCATAGGCGTAACCAGGGGGGTTTTTGGGGTTATACCCCCCCCATTGGGATGTACTTTCAGCTCTATACGCTTAACACCATGCTCTTCCAGTAGTTGTAACCCCCCCTTTCAGGTAGTTGTAACCCCCCCTTAGGATCATCCTGGTTACGCCTATTATAAACTTCATTATTAACGTAACCCCAAAAAAATCAGTCCAGTTTATTAAATTCTGGTGATTTGGGTTGCCACGCTACTGGTCCATTGAGAAATGAAAATATCTCGAAAACTAATAAATTTAGACATAGGGAATGTTATCTAAAAATTAAAGTACCGTAATGGTACTTTTCAATAGTGATACAGATTATAGGGTGTTCCATTTAAAATTACTGAGAAAATAATGTACTTGCGTTTTGACTCACCCTGTATTTGATATAAAGAAAATTAGCAATATCGACCATTCTTGAAAATTTTGACAATACGTTAAAAAATATGGCATTAATAAACCATTTTTTTTTTTGCTTATTTTAATTTATACAGGGAGTTGAACTTTTTACGATTTTCATATAAAATTGGTTATAACTTTCCATATTTTATAATTGGTGTTCCATTTAAAAAAACATAAGTTTGGTCTGCCACTGTATTATCGAACACCCTGTAACATTCTAACTGATTTTGTAATGTGAAGCTCAAACATGGTTAACATTTTTGTTAGTAACTTTTATTGCTATCTCTTACTATAGCGGAGCTATTGAGGTTTACCCCACTAATCAATCACCCTGTATATGGTTTCCCGTTCATTCATATGCTCATTTTTGAGGGTAAAAGCACGTGCTTAATCAAATAGAAACTCTCTACGACTGTCTTTAGAGCGTGAAATATTTAACATATGTATTTAATACTCGTGGCGTGGCGTAGACCATTCGTGAGACAATCGTGCTGCACGAAAATCCGTTTACATTAGTCGTGTAGCACCGGCCAGCTATGTAAGCGGGAGCGACGTACCTACGTTATTCACTGGTAATGCCAACCTGCCTTACGCTTGTTTTTTAGTGTGAATGACGTTCGTTATTTAATGGTATTTGATTTTACAGTAACATAATCGGCGTTAAGTTGTTTTGTATTGAAATAATAAATAATTTAGGACTACAGCCTTTTTTGTTCTGTGGTATTATATCAATAAAAAGCAGGACAGCCGCCCTTTTGGTTTGATTTTATTAGGAAAAGAACGTTCTAATCAGAACTTAACATTACAAAAATAATATAAAACTTAAATTAAAAAGCATTTAATCATCTTCGGAACATGAAGAATTATTTTCGTTAATGACAACTTTATTTTTTATTGTTTTTAAAGATTTATAGTAGGAATGGTAAATAGAAGGTACCCATTCTAGCAATTCCATTAGGTGGTTCTATTTTGAACTATCAATTGGAATTGAATTTTCATTATTTATTTGGTCCAATGTCTTTGGTAGGAGACCATCGAGAGAACTTCTCATTTTCCTTTTAAAATTGACAGATTTAAAATTTTCCTGGGAAAATGTTGTTTTATAAAACATAATGCCAGGGTGGTCTCTTTCGACTTTTAAGTGCACAATTTTAGAGGATAGAAAGGGTTCATTGTCTGTGCTCCGTTTCCGATTCACAAACGGGCTTGTGGATTCTTTGCCCATTTTTTTAAAGTTAAAAAAGTCACTTGTTTTCATCTCATAAACAATAAGTGGTTTTAACGAACTGCAGGTCCTTATAAACTGGGATCATTCATGAGGTACAAAAATATTCATAGTAGGCAGTCTTTTCTTCTTCCTCTCAATTAGTGCATGTATTGTGTCTGCTTCGTTGTGTGTATGCCACTTGAGTAAATATTTATGATGAATTCTAACTATTAAGGTGTTATGGACAGCCACATATACATACCGAATAAAAAAAATCGGTTTTGGCCAGAGCAGTTGTCTGACCAAAATGTTACCTCTTCTGTTGTAGAAGGTAAATTTTTTAACCATATTATTACAGCGGAAGCTATCTCGTTGCCACCCCTTATTGCAATAGACTCGTCCCACATGAAGCATGAACCTTCGGCAGTACTATCATTATAGACGGTAAAATTAAATGTCCATAACTGCTTTAAATAAAACGATTTTCCATTAGTTAACATAGGTGTAGGGAGGCATTTTTGCAAATCCAACATTGCTACGACTTCTTTTAAATTCTGCTTGCATCTTATCTTATCCTGCCTTTTTAACTTGTATCTGTTATCTGAGTCATTCAAATGATCTGCTTTTTTCTTTAAAATATCTTCAACATTAGGATCTGCCTCTTTTCGCTTATTTTCAAAACTGTCACAGGTGTCACATTTATCAATGTTAGGGGGCTTGAAACGAAGATTGAACTCAGTAGAACAATCTTCTTTGCTCTTGATTCAGACATTTTTGGTTGTTATCACATTAATCTCGATAAAGAGAAAGTTACTTTTATCTATAAACCATGCAAAAACATTAGCTTATAACCTAAATTTTTACACAGCTGATAGGCGGTTGTCCATAGAAATTGGACTGCTGTCTTTTTAACAATCAGTGTGCCATGCAAAAAAGACCGGTGTACCACATAAGGCTTTTTGCAACAAATTTCACAGTGGACATCCGACTTGCAATTTTAGTAATATTGCCTGTACAACCACCTATTAACCACCATTAGAAAGATAACACCTTTAAGTGTACTATTGGTTGCATATCTCCATTTACTGTAAAAATGGACTACCGCCCTTTCAATTCTAACGTACAGTGTTATACAAAGCTATAAGCACATAGTGGTTGAGTGATGTTTTCAATGTATTTCTCATTTAACATCGAATGAGTAGGAGTGTCAACAAACAGGCAATTTCTACGTACTGCATTAAAATGCATGCATTCGGCACGGGAAACACTATTTGTTTATAGCTTTGTTTGACAATAAAAAAAATAATTTTTAGCAATTTAAATAATCAAAGCCGGTATAATTTGACTTGAACTTTCTAATGCGGTAAGCACAATTGCTATTTTATTTTTTAATAAAAAGTTGTTCGGGTTAAAAAATTAAAATTTTTCGATTTTTTGAAAGTTTAACCGCGTTTATCTCGAAAACTATGGATCCTACTAAAAAACTTGTAAGAACATTTTTTGCTTAGAACGACCTAACAAATACAACAAAAATGTTTTTTTTTTGCGAAAAATCGCTGTTATGTAAGTCCTCAAATTTTTTGTTTACAACAATCTTACCGATATCCGGATCAACTGTTACCCAAAAAATTTGTGTTCTACGGATCAAAATACATAAAAAAACTTAAGAAAATCTTGGTTGTTTTAAAATATATTATTCATGCTTTTTTCATACGTATAAAATTTAAGTGTAGTGCAAGTATGTGCTGGACTGTTATCAGGCATTTAGGTATAGTACGAGCATTCTGGTGGTACACAGTTATGCTTCTTAATTGTAGTAATTTAAATGAAAAGGAAAAGAAGTGGTTACATAGATATTCACTTTTACCAAGTTAAAAAACTTTGAAAAAACTATTCTCTAGTTTAATTTTATTACCATAGGACCGAAAAAAAAAGATGTATATAACAAAAATGTGTACATGCACAGACTAGTCGCGTGTTGTAGTTTTTTTAAGAGCAATAAATAAAAGAAACTGAGATTGCACTCTTGTCTGTAGGAAACCAATTAATAAAACGTAAAAAAAAGTAGAAAATTATTACTATGTTCGGCACATTCTACCTTTACGGTTCAGCTAGTAATTAAAAATCAATATTAATCAGTAGTTTCAGGACCCTGTATTGAGCTACATGGCTCTATAGCGAAACAATATATTTTATCTGGGAGAAAAGGCAAATCCAAGGGATCGAATGGTGGGAATCAGGGACTGGGGCGTGTTTCCCGTTCCGGCAAGGCTTCTACAAGGGAATTTGTTAGCGCTGGGTTTCCCGCAACAAGCTTTCGAGGTTGGAAACATAAGATCCGAAATAACTGCACTGATGGTTATTTTAAAATAATCTTTCCAAGTGTAGTTTGACATCACATTAAATCCCTCAGCACCTTCATTTTAATGATGAAAAAATATTCAGGAAATACTATAGATATAGATAAATATTAATAATAGAAATGTTTTAAATACGAGCTCGATTAAAATTGTGTTTCAATTGATTTTTTTTTTAATATCTTGTTTTTTTACGTTGGATCATGGAATTGGGATGAATCACTATCGTGAGAAAGTTAATAAGATTTACGTATTCTCAGATCGTGGAGTAACTGAAGGTGGATATGAGCTATTATCTTCGATTTCGTTTAACCTCCATCGATTTGCATGAAAATTGGTGAGTGGTTAGAGGATATCTCAAGAAACAAAGGTGACATGGTGCCAACTTGCGCTTTTACCCTAGGGGTGGATGCCACCCCTTCTCGGGGTGAAAATAATTTTATTAAAAGTAACCCCATAGTTAGATAGGGGGACAAATTCTAAGCAAAATTTGTTATATGAAGTTATTAACATAAATCAAAACTTTTTGAGTTAATAAAGATCAAAAATTTTAATTTTTCGTAAGAAAAATGCATGTTTTTGACCGATTTTTTATAGATAACTCTAAAACTATAAGTTTTTACAAGAAAGTTATTATTACAAAAATTGAAGCTAATAAAAAATTAAATAAACACTTTACTAAAAATACCTTTTAATATTAAATAAAAGTGAGTTATAGGTAATTGAATGCATATTTTTTTCGGCGAGTACCCAAATCTAAGTATTCAAGCTTAAATTACGGGAAAATTATGCATTTTGTAACGTAAACTTATTAAATATTTGTGAAAGTACTTAGAAATATATATCAAATGAGATACCGAACAAGTTAATAGAATTACAATTTATGTTCCAAAAATTTTTCAAACTTAATCTTTTAAACATTTTTCCAAAAATTTTTTTAATAACTCCGTTAATTTTTAAGATGTCAGGTTCACCTAGAAACGATTTGAAAGGTAATTTCAAAGGCTATTAAAACGCGTTAAATTTAATCTATTTAACTCCTTACTTTTTTAAAAATCAAAGATTAAATGGACACGGTTACATGGTTCTCGCAGCAAAATTTATGTTTTAAACGTTTCTATCTCGGTTACTTTTCACCCTACAGAAATGGTAAAAGGTATAATATTTGGTATAGGAAAAACTAAAATTTGGTTATTTAACATTTTTTTCGTATATTGAGTATTTTTATAGTTATTATCAGAAGGAAGTGAAAATGACGATAATTTTAAAAATTCTCATTTTTTTAAATTATATCTTTTTTTCAAAAATATGCATTATAAACCGGTGAAAATTGTTAAAATCATTACTTTTGCTAATACAAAGAAATTTTTCTAAGGATTACTATAAATTTTTATTTTTGTGGAAATGGCGTATGTTTTATTTTTCACTTTTTCCTAAAAAATTCGAAAGGGTTCTCTTAGTTTCATCATAACTTGCTTAATTTTGATGCTATTGACTTCTTCTGGATCTCATTTGTTAGGTATTCTGAAGTACTTTGATAAGTGTTTAACAGGTATATTTTATAAAATGCATCGTTTTCCCGTTATTTAAGCTTGAATACTTAGATTTGAGTACTCATCGAAAAACATATACATTCAATTAACCAGAACTCGCTTTGAATTAAGATTAGTTTAGTAATTTGAGTAAATAGTGTATTCAATTTTTTATTGTCTTCAATTTTCGTAAGAATAACTTTTTTGTAAAAGCTAATAGCTGTTGAGTTATACGTGAAAAATAGCTTTAAAACATGCATTTTTTTTTACAAAAAATAAAATTTTTGATCTTTAATAACTCAAAAAGTATTGACTTATGTTAATAACGTAATATAACAAATTTAATTTAGAATTTGCTCCTCTATCGATTTATGGTATTATTTTTAATAAAATAATTTTCACCCAAGAAAAGGGGTGGCATCCACCCCCAGGGTAAAAGCGCAAGTTGGCATTATGTCACCTTTGTTCCTTGAGGTATCCTCTAACTGCTCACCAATTTTCATGAAAATCGATGTGGGTTTAACGAAATCGGAGGTGAAAACCTTCAGTGACTGCACTAGGAGTATACGAGGGCATTTAGCACTAACAACACTAAAAAACACGTAACATAAACGGAATAAATCGATTTTTAAATGCAGGACCTAGAGACTTACAACTTTTTGCATTTTATTCAGACTAATGTCATGAAAATAGTCTAGTTATGTACAGAAAAATGGGTGGAAATGCATAAATGTATTTTAAAGTGCATAAATTGTATCTAAAAGTGCATAAACGTGTCGAAAATGTATCTTTCGTGCCAGATTTTGTTATTCGGGGATTTTTGGATTGCTGAATACGAATACGCCATCAGAACCGACCACTCGAAGCACGTGGTGCCAGGTCACTGCCATGAGACGTCATATTCTGGAGTTTCGAGGGGTTTCGGCATTAAATTAATACAACCAGATTACTCACTAGGTTTGTGGGATTGTTGAAAACGAATGCGCTGTCAGAACCGACACACGGAGTACCTGCTGTTTAGGGTTACGTCATCTTCTGGAGTTTCGAGGGTTTTCGGCACTAAATTAATGCAAACGTTTCCACGGGGTAGGGTTACTGAACACGAATACGTCATCAGAACTGACCTCCAGAGCACCTGGTGCCCACGGTAACTGCTAAGATACGTCATCTGCTGGTCGAGGATTTTCGACACTGAATGCATGCAAATAGATTCCTAGGAGGTTTTGGCGGTCACTGAATACGTTTGCGCCGTCAAAACCAACTCCCGAATCACCTGGTGCCAAAGGTCATTGGGTACCAGTTGTACCAAGCTGTCGCTTCTGATAGCATATTAGGTACTATTAAGCGACCCCAAAACCCCCGACTAATCTGTTTGCATCAATTTAGTACCGAAAATTGTCGAAACTCCAGAGGACGTGCGTTAGCAGTGAACCTGGGAACCAGGTGCTTCTATGGTCGGTTCTGATGGCATATTCGTCTGCATTCACTCCAAAAATCTTGAGTAACCAAATCTGGCTCTTAGTACACTTATTTTGACATGTTTATGCATTTTTGAGTGCACTTTATGCACTTTAAAGTTCAATTGCGCATTGCCTCCCATTTTTCTATTGTAGACTTTTTTCGTGATATCATCCTGAACACAATGAAAAAGTTGAAATTCTCTAGATGGTGTATTTTAAAATATATTTACTTTCTCCTAGATGCCCTGGTCTAGAGGTGCACTTCGATTTATCTGATTTACGATCAACAAAAATTCATTTGAACTGGTTTAAAAAAATTGTATTCGCCTCTATTATACAATAATTTGGTTAGACAAACTTTAAAATAACTAACTAATTTTAGGGTTTAATTCTTACAAAAAACTAGATGCAGCAGATTAGATCATTTTTTTCTACAAGGCAGTGTACAGGCCTTTCCAGTTTCGTTGAAGTTTCGGACAAAGCTTTTTCTTACATTTGAGATTGTATGCCCATACTGGAGATTGTATGCCCTCTTTTGAAAGTTGTTCTGGTAGCATGCTTGTCGAACCTAGCTTTGACATTGTCACTTTGAAGCTTCAAACGTTTACGAGCAGATTCGTACCCTTTTCCAATTTTTTTCTTTCAAATTTTCGATGTGCGCCAGGGACGAAATTCTTCTTCACACGGAGGCAATCTTTCGATGATAATATACTAAAAAAGGCTTATTTCTCTTGCGATGATCACCATCGATACAAAATAAACAGTTTCTTTATGTTGGGAACTTCTATCTTCTTCTTCTTCTTATGTAATCCACTAATGGATATTCGCGATCACGTTTGACCCTTTTTCTCTATCCCTCTCAGTATGTATTAGGTCTCCTAGGTTTCTTAGTCCTGTCCATTGTTTGACATTACGGAGCCATGACATTTTCTTCCTGCCCACTCTTCTTCTTCCTTCGATCTTTCCTTGAATTAAGGTTTGCAGAAACTGGTATCTTTTGTTTCTAATTAGGTGCCCCAAGTATGCCGTTTTTATCTGTTTAATTGTGTGTAGCATTTGTCGTTCTGTACCAATTCTTCTCAGTGTTTCTTTATTTGTTATTCGTGCGGTCCTGGAAACTTTAAGTATTCGACAATAAATTCACATCTCAAATGCCTCTAGCTTATTTATTTTGTTTATTTTTAAAGTCCATCCTTCCATGCCATATAGGAGCACCGACCATATACAGGGTGTTAGTAAATAAGTATGAAAAATTTTAAGGGCTAATTCTACATGAAAAATTAATACCAGTTTGCTCTATAAACATATGTCCGCAAATGCTTAGTTTCGGAGATACGGGGTGTTGAAATTTTTATTTCAAACTGCCAATTTATTTATTGCTCTAAGACCAGTTAAGCTATGAAAATGATATTTGGTGAGTTTTAGGAGGTAGTTATTACGAATTTTTTGACGTACCATTTAGAATTTTGTATTTATCATTGGCGCGCCTACGGGCAATGCTCTGAATTTTTTTAAAGAAAAAAATAGTGCGCCACTGAGATATTTCGAATTAAAAACAATTTTTCAATTCCACGTCTACTTTATGATAAAAAACTTTTCTTGCTTTTTTTTATATGATGCACCGTTTTTATGCAGAAAAATAAAACATCTTGGCGCTTATTTTTCGTTTCTTAATTCATCATCAAGAACTATCCAATATAATAATACTAAACTAGAACAATAACAGAAAATATTACTAATCAGATTTCAACTAGGTGCAAAGCTGCAAGAAATGTTTAAAATGATCTCCTTTACAGATAACAGAAGAATTTTATATTCATCATTGGCGCGCGTACGGGTAATGGTCTGAATTTTTTGAAGAAAAAAATAGTACGCCACTGAGATATGTCAAACTAAAAATCATTTTTGAATTCCTCGTTCAATTTACGACAAATAATCTTTCTTTCCTTTTTTTCATACGAGACGTCGTTTTTATACAAAAAAATAAAACATCTTAACGCTTACCAAGTATTTGAGGTAGTTTCCATATGCATAGAAACTTAGTTCAAATACTTTATAAACGTTAAAATGTTTAATTTTTTGCATAAAAACGGCGCCGAAAGGCGATATGAAAAAAGGCAAGAAAAATTTTTTGTCGCCAATTGAACGAGGAATTCAAAAATGATTTTTAGTTTGACATATCTCAGTGGCGTACTATTTTTTTCTTCAAAAAATTCAGACCATTACCCGTACGCGCGCCAATGATGAATATAAAATTCTTCTGTTACCTGTAAAGGAGATCATTTTAAACATTTCTTGCAGCTTTGTACCTAGTTGAAATGGTATTAGTAATATTTTCTGTTATTGTTCTAGTTTAGTATTATTATATTGGATAGTTCTTGATGATGTATTAAGAAATGAAAAATATGCGCCAAGATGTTTTATTTTCTGCATAAAAACGGTGCATCATATGAAAAAAAGGCAAGAAAAGTTTTTTACCATAAATTAGACGTGGAATTTAAAAATAATTTCTAATTCGAAATATCTCAGTGGCGTACTATTTTTTTCTTTAAAATAATTCAGACCATTGCCCGTAGGCGCGCCAATGATGAATACAAAATTCTTAATTGCATGTCATAAAATTCGTAATAACTACCTCTTAAAACTCACCAAATTTCATTTTCATAGCTCAACTGGTCTTAGAGCAATAAATAAATTGGCAGTTTGAAATAAAGATTTCAACACCCCGTATCTCCGAAACTAAGCATTTGCGGACATATGTTTATAGAGCAAACTGGCATTACTTTTTCATGTAGAATTAGCTCTTAAAATTTTTCATGCTTATTTACTAACACCCTGTATAGCATTTCGTGAATCTTAGTCTTAGGTTCAAGTCAAAGTCAAAGTTCGTAAAGACGTTTCTGAATTTCATGAATGCACTTCTGGCCTTTTCTATCCGACATTTAATTTCCATATCCGATAACCAGTCCTCACATAGCAAGGTTCCCAGGTACTTAAATTTTCTTACGCGCTCTACACCTTGGTTATTATAAATATGCTAGTCTTGCATTTTGATGTTGACATAATTGACGCCTGATTATAAGGATCTTTGTTTTTTATGTTGATGCTAAGTCCCGTGTTCTCGCTATTTGCTCCAATGTTTTTAAGAAGGTTTTGGAGGTCTTCTATATTGTCTGCTATTAAGACCGAATCATCCTCATTTCGTATATTATTAACCCACGTACCATTTACTTTGATGCTGCTTTCGCATTCCTCAAGAGCTTGGGAACTTCTATAGGCAACAGAAAGGGAGGAATTAAAGTGGATATCCCAATATTTTTAGTTTTCGGCGACAAACATTGAAAAATATTGACACACAATTCTATTATGTCTTGCGACCATTCCTACTGATTGCAGATGGAGAGGCGTAGTGCGAATTTTCGTAATACCCAAGATTTTTCTTAACTCTTGTCATAATTACGATTCAAAATTATGTTCTTGATAAGAATATAACCCTAAAGGAACTACATATCTTGATACGACGTGTGTTATGAATTCTTCTGCTACTGCAGTTTTTTCTTGCTTAAGGAGGGTTAGCAATTTCAGGTTATTTTGAAAAATACTCGATTAGGAACAATTAAGTACCTATTTCCTATCCCGATCATTGTAAGTGGACTGAGAATATCCATTGCAAGTCGTTCAAAAGGCTTTGTGGAAAGATATTGTGCCATGTTAACACGAGTTCTTATTGTCGAGCATTTTCTACCGTTACATAAATCACACTTCTTATACCAATCTTTTACATCTCGGCGACAATAATTGATCCAGTAAGATTAGTCTCGAACTCTGGTCAGTATTCTTTTGTCTCAAAGAGGTCTTTCAGAAACGCTGTACTTCACAAAGGTCTTATTTCAATATCGTATGAGTTTTAAGTCATTATCTTTGTCTTGACTCTTTTTAAGGTTTTCTAAGGAAATCTGATCATTATCTTTTTCAAGTTTATCGTTTTGTTGTTCTCTTTCATTTTTACTAATCACTCCTGATTTTTTCAAATGACCAATTTCAGAATTCAGAGTATCTAATTCCTTTCTGTGATCAGTGTGGGAAATCGATTTCGTAGAGACCTATACTATACATACCATTCCTTCTAGTGTGACTTCTGGCGGGCTTGTGGATGTCGATACAGACCAACTTTTATCCTCATTCTTTGGTTGTTCCTCCTTTGCCTTGGATAGGCTTCTGCAATTATTTTGCAAATGTCTACTCATACGCAAAGAAATCATCTTCTGTTTTTATTTTGAGATTTTTGTTACAGATTTTACAGTGTGCTTAACATATGGGATAAAATAGGTTGTTGATTATCTGCGGTTGGGCTTCATTTTCTCTAAATCATATTTCTTTTAATTTTGGAAATTTCAAGATCTGGAAATGCTTTTCGCCCCTTCATACTCCTGGGCTGAGATTAGTGCTTTATTTATCGTTTTGTGGTATTGTAATCGGAGAGGATTTTGCATGTAAACATCCTGTAGTTCATCTATGAATGCCTGTATACCAATTTGTTCCAGACAATCTTTAGGTACCTGACGGTACGCTAAATGCCAAATTCTTTTAATATTAGCGTCAAATTCTTGCAGAATTTATTTCTTTATATTTTTAATGCCGAAATTTTAGCCGAATTTGGAAAACTTGCTTTAGATGATGCTGGCCAATTGGCCATACCTTTTCTGTAAAGTTTGAATGAGAGAGGTATCGACAGGAAAAGCTATAGAATAGAATAGAATAGAAATATGCTTTATTGTCATGAAAAATTGTACAATTTTATCGACAAACCTTCCAAAAATCCAAGAAAACAAAACAATAACAGTTCAATTTACTAAAATTACATAAATCGTCAGTATAAATTAAAAAATTATAATAATAATGAAGTTAAACAGTTAATCAATTGCAAAATTTAAAAATTTAAATAAACTGCAAATTGCATGGCCTATTTAGTAATTGAGTTTAAAAACAATAGGTTTGTTCTAGCAAACAGTCAAACTAGTCAGAAACCGTCAGCAAATAGTTGGTCAGTGAGAGAACACAATACAGTCACCAGTGCTATCAACTCTACTCGCGCTGGTCCGCTTTTCGCTGATGGTTTCCAACCGTTTCAAACTGATGCTAGAACAAACCTAATAATAAAAATACTACTTGTGCAAAGGGTACTGTAATTTCTTAGTTATTGATTAAGAAAATCTTCTACTGCATAATATGGTCTTTCGGACAGGTAGGCTTTTGTCAGTTTACGGAATTTGGGGAAAGATACTGCAGATTTAATTTGTAGAGGGAGATGGTTGTGAAGTTTTTTTGCGGAATATAATATAGATTTCTTTACTAACTCAGATGACGGGGTCGGTAAATAGACGTCAAAGGTAGAATTTCTCGTAAAGTAGTCATGATTAGGTCTTGGTGGAAAGACATGTAGATGTTTACGGATTAAGCAAACAGTCTCTAAAATATATAAAGATGGAAGGGTTAAAATTCTGTGATCTTTGAAGTAATTTCAACAATGTGTTGTTCTTCTGAGGCCAAACAGATATCTTATTGCTCTTTTTTGTAATTTGAAAATAACATAGAATTGGGCAGATGTACCAAAACCCCAAAAAGGAAGACCATAGCGAAGATGTGACTCGAACAAAGAAAAATAAATATGTTATTTTGGAAGTTGCTAAATTGAGTTCATTCGAAACAGATCTTATAGCATAGCAAGCTGAAGATATTTTCTTCCTTAACAAATTAATATGGAGGGACTATTTAAGGTTGCTGTCTAAAAAAATACCAAGAAACTTTACAGAATCAACAGTACTGATCTGGCTGATGTTATTAGGAGGTAAGGGTTAAAGAGCTCCTTTATAAGATAATGCTACTGTTTTATCTACGTTAAACGCGAGTAAATTAGAGTCAGACCAGGTTTTTATAGTAAGTAGATCAGAAGTTATAGTAGCATGAAGAGTTGCAATATTTGAGTTGCTCCAAGTGATACTGGTATCATCAGCAAAAAGAAAGATTTTTCCATCGATTTTTAAACTAATGATGCCATTAATAAAGATAAGAAAAAGTAGAGGACCCAATAGTGATCCTTGAGGTACCCCACATACAATGTTTTTGAGACTAGAGTCTGTATCTGTCTATAAGACCATACAAAGTATAGAGACATCCTGGCATTAATAAACAAGCTAAATTTTTACCTTAAATACTAACTGTTTAAAATCGATATTTATTCCTGTACCTAAGAAAAGTAAATTCAACAAATGCTTACACTTTGATTCTAGTCTACAATTTGATTAACTGCTAAGTAATGTATTTTAAACTTTTAAACCATTTTCTCCCGACGACCTTATTACCCAAGACTTAAAAGTATTCCCGAATATTATTGCTGACTGCAAAAATCACAATTGATTGAGTAAACTCTGCAAACTCAAAATCTTAGCCATAAAGGACGAGGATATAGGTACGACTTAAAACTTAATTACAATCAAAAACAAATCGGTATACTTACTATCGCATTCCGTTAAATCTATCGATTACTTACTTTCGAAAATTTACAACTAAATGTTAGCTCATCATAATTTCAAATATGCACCAACTAAAAATATATAACGGGACGCCTTGGTTGTGCGAAAATTCATAGGCAATATAATACACGCGCCGATACTAAAAGAAAAATCTAAGGATTAGGGAGATCTCCTTCCGAGAACTCTGATGATACTAACCGATATGCCGTTCGAATTTAAACGAATATAATATCCAATTTATATATTATCCATATACCGAAACAATGGTTGCTCTCCATCTTTTACACTATCCCTAAAAATATAAACACTGAAGACTGCAGTGAATACAGAACAATATCATTAATAAGTCACGTTCCCCAGTTATTTTTGAAAATAATAAATGGTCGTATAAACAAAAAACTGGAAGAAGGAATAGATGCTAGTTTGAGTTCCAAAATAGACTAGGAACTAGTCTGTTTTGAATCATATCTGCTTTTATTATAATAGCTCAAAGATGCATGGATATTAATGTGGATGTAAATGTTCGTTATAGATTTTTAAACAGCATTTGACACATTTTAATTAAGACATGAAACATTGGTCAAAATTCTGAAGACCAAAAACATAGACACAAAGGATTTAAGAATAATTACAAATATTGTGAAATCTACCTACTGAAACCAAAGAGCACAAATTGTAATAGATAACGAACCCAGTTCAGAAATTGAAATCAAGGTAGGAGTTAGGCTGGGATGTATTATGTCTCTATTACTATCCAATGTACATAGTGTATTATTTTGAATCAATTTTCAAAGAAACATTACTAATCTGAAAGTGAATGAATGATAAATATTAGAAGAACTCTATCAACAATATAAGATATGTAGATTATACCCACGGTGATTATTGAAAACTCTACTGAACAATATTACTGACAAACTGAAACAAAACAAACAGTCTTTGTAAAAAAATATAGATTAAAAATGAATATAAAAATTTGTACTAATAGACCAGTAAGGATCTGTTTTTAGGTGGATGTGAGAGTTGGCATTCAAATTTTTGCGGATAAAGTTAGGTAATAACTTCGTTAATAATAATTGATTTATGCTCCTTATCAAATATGCCCGGAACATTAATAAAAAGAAATTCGTTTTTTTTTCTACTTTTTTTGCTTATAACTTTAAAACGATTTATTTTGGAACAAAGTAGTATAAAAATAAAACAAAGATAATTAAATTTTCTATCAGATGCGATTGGTTAAAAATGTCTTAATTTATCACCCTTGCTGCAAAATAGCAATAAATATAAAATAAGGGGGCAAAACAATCCTGTCCTTATTCAATGATTTTCCATCACTTAGGTTACACTTGGAACCTTCCTAACTCGCTTAGAAAATTTTTGTAATGTGCTAAGACCGTACACCAAATTTCATTAAAATTGACTTACTAGATTTTGAATAATAATTTTGCAATCTAAACTTTTTTTAAAAAATTAAAATTTTAAGTACCTAGGATCTGCACAACAAAAACTAGAACATACAAAGATTTGTCAATATTTTTACATATAAAGAATCACTCCACCTATCTAATGCACTTGACAGAATTGAAATCGGATTATTTAAGCAGCCTCAGCAATGTTTTAAAGTTATAAACAATTTTTTGCCTTATAAACAAATTAGTCCTGTGGCCAGGAGGGGGTGCTACGGGCTCCTTTATTTAGATGGAATTACCCTAGATTTTTATCTGTTTTCCGACCCGTAGAACACGATTTTTTTGGGTAACAGTTGATCCGGATGTCGATAAGATTTTTATAAACAAAGAACTTGAGGAATCATATAACATCGATTTTTGGCAAATAAAACGTTTTTTTTGTATTTCTTGGGTAATTCTAAGCAAAAAATGTTTTAACAAGTTTTTTCGTAGGATGCATAGTTTTCTAGATGAACGCAGTGGAACTTTCAAAAATTCGAAAAATTGCAATTTTTGAACGCGAATAACTTTTTGATTAAAAAATAAAATAGCAATTCTGCTGACAGCATTTGAAAGTTTAAGTCAAATTGTATCGGTTTTAATTATTTGCATTGCTAAAAATTAATTTTTTTATTACTAAACAAAGCTATTTATTTATAAGCTAAAAAAGTGTTTATAAGTTTAAAACATTGCTGAGGCCCCTTAAATAATCCGATTTTAATTCTGTAAAGTGTATTAGATATGTAGAGCACCTTTTTATATGTAAAAAAATTAGACAACTTCTAAATAGTCTACTTTTTGTTCAGAAAGATTTTAAAAAATTTGATTTTTTTTAAAAACATTTAGATTGCAAATTTATTATGCAAAATCTGTTGGGTCGATTTTAATGAAATTTGGTACAGGGTTTAAGCATATTACAAACAATTCCATAAGTGAATTACTAAGGTTCTAAGTGCCACCAAAGTGGTTAAAGACATCGAATAACAACAGGCGTATTTTGCTCCCCTATTTTGTATTTATTGCTATATTGCAGAAGAGGTAATACGTTAAGACATTTTTGATCAGTCTTATAGCATACAAAATTCAATTATATTTATTTTATTTCTCTACGTCTTTGTTCCAAAACGAATCCTTATAAAGTTATAAGCAAAGAAAGCAGAAAAAAATCGACGTTTTTCGAAATTTTTAAATATTTTAATTTTTTTATTAATAATTCTGCAATATTAATTATCTGCAATAAAGACCTTAGATTAGAATTGTGAGTAAGAGCACTGATATACGTGGTTTCAATACTACAATTGGGAGAAATTGGCAAAGAATACGAAATAATATAAACAGTTTCGTTAACCTAAAATATAAAAAATCAACATAATTAAAATAACAAGGGTAACAATATCTGGGACACGTAATGAGGAGACAGCGAACTTAAATGCCAATAATTTATAAAACAACGAAATATAAGAGGAATAAGGAGAGTGTCACGGTTGAAAATTTAAGGAACTGGTTTAAATGCAGTTCAATAGAACTATTCAGAGCACCGACCGGTAGATAGAGTTAAAATATAGTTGTGATGATATCCAACTTCTGATTGAGAGAGACGGCATTTAAAGAAGAATAATATCAATTTGTCTTGCATTCGTCAAAATGATAATGCAAATCATAAGGTCATTCCTTGAATGTTTGTGGACAGAATATAAAAAATAATTTTTTCTCTCATGGTCAACTGTACGTAATTAATATTTGGGCAAACCATACAATTTATTTAATCTCGCACATTGACTGATAAAATATAATGAATGCTCTCTTGGATCTCCATGTATTATTATATTTTGTTCTATGCTTCATTTTATTTCGACTATTCGTTTCGATGTTTCTGTTTAATATTTCGCTCTAGTCCAAAGACTAACTTTTGATACCTGCTTATGTCAGCTGTGCTAAAACTCCTTAACTATATTGTACCAGTGAATACAGCACTGTTCGAACCACTTTAGAATTAATAAATCGACCCATGCAACGAAGAATATTGTAACTCACTTTTGGTTGAACTAAGATAATCGCGGTTGAAAATTTTTCGCAAAGAGATCGCTCTAAGAAATGACGATATCTTTGGAAGAAATACGCCTTACAACCTGAAATTTCTGGTATATTGTATGTAAAGGGTTTTAAAGGGTTTCACAGTTCAAACGTAACAAAAACACATTTTTTTGCTAAATTTTGTAGACTTACTATAGTTTTCGTCGAAGCAATTAAGGAAAAAAACATACTTACTCTATACTTAGTAACAGTAAATGACGTTATCTTTGGAAGAAATACGTCTTACAAATTTAAATTTCTGTTATATTATATATTAAAGGGTTCTAAGGGATTTCACAGATCAAACACAACAAAAAATAGGTTTTTGCTAAATTTTGTAGACTTACTATAGTTTTCGTCGAAACAGTTAACGAAAAAATACTTATTCTAGATTCACTAGTAACATATTTATTGAAGCAAAGCAGTACTATTTAAAAAATTGTAATAAAACACATTTCTATAGTTAATCGGAATATCTAAAATTAGAGTGTTACTACAGAAAACTATAGTAAGTCAAACAGTTTGGACATAAAATCTGCAATACCTTCCGCTGTTTCTTGCAACGAAGACTACAGTAACTCAACTTACTATGGTTTTCGCCTGCAGGAGTGTGGGTCAGTAAACTTACTATATACATGCAAATGCTTTAGTGGTTGCCTTAAAATTCGTACCTGATTTGCCATACTTTTCTACCAAATAAAGCTTAAAAAGAAAAATAATACCATAATAGTAAGTCAAATGTAACGTTTTTTGAATTACTATAGTCTTGCATGTGTCGAAATGATGTATTGAATTAAAACTAACGCAAAGAACAACAAGACACACGGCGAAGATCTAACAACAGCCGAACATTTAAACACCTAAGTGATAGTGCTGTCAGAAAATTAATCTACCTATTTAACATTATATGAACATGGCACTCTACCACATGAGTGACTAACATCCACGTATTATGTCTTCTTCTTCAAGTGCCATCTCCGCGATGGAGGTCGGCAATCATCACAGCTATTCGGACTTTGGAGCTCCACAAATGCAGCTCTTCCTAAAAAATAAAAAGCAAAGAAATGTGAAGACCATCGAATTGTGTCCTTAATTGAATTCACAATAAGTGTGAAGAATATCTGATTCGCTCTCAATATGGTTTTAGAAAAGGTACAGGCACCAGAGAAGCAATTACGTCATGGGATTGACACTGATAGCAGAAAGGTACCTTGAGGTCCAAAAACGGCTGTATGTGTGCTTTGTCGATTAAAGCAAGGCCTTCGACCGTATCAGACACGAAAAATGGATTAAGGTGCTAAAATAAGTAGGGTTGGACGGACACGACATAGGTATCATAAGCAATACATACTGGAACCTCACAGGATGTGTTCAAACAGACAACGGAAACACCAATTACATAAACATAGAACGAAAAGTGAGACAAGGGTGCATCCTGTCCCCTATATTATTTAATATCTATGCCGAACACATCATCAGATCTTCTCTTGAAGATCGCTCCGGAGGTGCCAGAGTCAATGGAATCGTCATTAACAATGTAAGATATTTATTTATGCTGACGACACGTAGTATTAGCGGAAAGAGAAGATAAACTAAAAATATTCATGAACATATTACCAGAAGAAAGTGACAGGCTGGGCTTGGACGTTAACTTTTCCAAAACTAAAATCATGGTATTCCACAAGAACCCCCAGGAACAAATTATACCCAATATTCAAATAAATGGTATCACCCTTCATATCCCCAAAGCTTCATATTCTTGGGCAGAGAGCAAAATAATCAGCTGGACCACTCAAAAGAAATTAGAAGAAGCATTGAAATAGCAAGGTTTTGTTTCATGAACATGCGTAAAATGCTCTATAACGCCAAGCTACCAGTTACAATCAGATTGAGAACACTAAAGTGTTATGTGTGGTCTCTATTACCATAAATATGGCTGTGAGATCTGGACATTAAAACAGTATGACGTCAACAAACTGAATTTATTCGAAACGTGGTTGTACCGCCGAATGTTAAGAATACGCTGGACCAACAGAACTACGAATGAAGAAGTACTGGAAATAATGAGCACACGTCCTGATCTGGTCAATACAATCAAAATTAGAAAGACGTCATATCTGGAACACAGAATGCGCCATAGGGAATTTGAGCATATCCAGGTAATATTAGAAGGAAAAATCGAAGGTAAAAGGGGTATAGGAAGAAAGAAAAAATCCTGGTTCCGAAAGATCAGAGATTGGACCCACACAACAGAGAATGACCGAATTGACGTATAGGTATTGTTGTTTGTTTGTGTTTATATGACTGCGGACACTAAATCCATTCGCCAATTTTACTATTTTTTATTTTATTAGTCATTTTTTCGTATCTTATCCTAAAATTAATACTAATATAACAAACAATTCTACTAATAAATAATTATTTTTGTATTTTTTTTAATAATTTTTTATATATATATATTTTTATTAATTTTTTTCCAAATGATGTTCTCAGAGTTCCACAGCAAAAACTGCAACATTCTTCTTTAGCCCTCTACTTCATTCGAAAGCTATTTTACTATGGACTGTCCAAGTTCGTCATTCATTTTTATCTACATATTTTTTTTTTTATATTTTTTTTAATTATTATATTTTTTTTCTATTTTTTTTTATATATCTTTTTTATATTTTTTCTTTCTTTTTTTTATTATTTTTTTTTATTTTTTTATTTTTTTTTATTTTTTTTTATTTTTTTTTTATTTTTATTTTATTATTTTTTTTATATTTCTTTTCTTTTTTTTTTTCTTTTCTTTTCTTTTCTTTTTCTTTTAACATATAACAATTTACAAGAAATACTTACTCTATATTTTACAATTACAATTTAAGCTTAATATCTAAAATATGTTTATACAATAGTCGGTATACCAACTCATTATTTTCTAATGTTAATAAATAATTTAAATTAATGGGATGGTGGACATCAGTCAAAGAATACAGTGAATTTAAAAACATATTAACTTTATTAGAGATAAGAGAACAGGTCAAAATTTTGTGTTGTAGATTGCCCAACTGTCCACAAATACATTGTGGACTATCAGCTATATTAATTTTAAATAAATATGATGGAGTAAGACAGTGGTCAAATCTCATTCTGCATATGGTTCTTATCATATCTTTTGTCGACTCCATTTTAGAAAACCAAGGTTTATCCGTTATATAGTTTCTGATTGATCTGTAGTGGTTTCCTGTATTTACGTTTTCATCAATATACCTTTCTTTCCATTCTTTCTTAATCTCTTTGAATAAATTTGATTCAATATCTTTTGGCGTACAAAGATAATGGGTTAATACTCCTTGTGTCACCGCGTTTTTAGCCAATTCATCTACCATTTCATTTCCAGTTATTCCACAGTGGCTTTTAACCCATGCCAACTTAACAGACTTTCCTTGTTGCTGAAGTTCTTTAATTTGATTTATGATATATAATTCAATGTAGTTCACTTTTGATTTAGGATTTATAGCACTAATTTTACTAAGAGAACTTTTACTGTCACTAAAAATTATAAACTTTGAATGATTTATATTAGATAAATATTTTAGTGCTTCCATTATCGCTATTAATTCAGCTGTGTATATACTCATAATAGAATTTAGTTTAAACATTTTACTAATTTTATTACTGCTATCCCAATAGGCACATCCCACACCTTCAATATTTTTTGATGCATCTGTATATAGCATACAATAATTTTTGAACATTTGTGAACTGTCGGAGATAAACACTAATTTTCTTAAAGATATAGGCAACTTGCTATAGTCCCTTAAAAAGTATACCTGAACTTGTTCCATACTATTAAAGTCAATATTATAATTTGGGTTTATGTCATATTTATAAAATTGTTTATCATATATTGTCATTTTTGAATATAAATCTACCATATTTAGAGTTTTCCTTTTTATCCAATATTTTTCTGTCAAGTCTGCTAAAAACAGTTGATGTATTTTGGAAATTAAACTTGCCTTTTTTTCATACAATCTAACTAAAAGGTTGATGCCAAGTTTTTTTCGTCTTATATCCATCGGCATTTCACAACATTCAACTTGTAGATTATTTATCGGTGTACTTCTTAGGGCTCCTATACACAATCTAAGGGATTTATTAATGATTTTGTCTATTTTATTTAAATGACACTGTGATGCGTCACTGTATAATATTGATCCGTAGTCGAATATAGCTCTTATATTATTTTTAAATAACAACAAAGAAATATTTGGATCTGCTCCCCAACGTAAGTGTGATACGAATCGAAGAAGGTTTATTCCTTTTTCTGTTTTTTTAACTATATTGTCTATATGTTCTTTCCAGAGAAGCTGTCTATCCAGAGTAATACCCAAATATTTAACATAACTTTGTACAGGATAGGATATATTGTTTATTAAGATGTGATTGGGTATTTCTTTTCGTTTTCTTGTAAAAATACATAATTTGGTTTTGGAATCAGATATATTTAGTCCATGTAATTCACTCCATATTTTAATATGTTTGTCTCCTTCTTCAATGGATTTGACTGCATTTTCTATTTTAATGTTTTCTTGATAAATAACTATATCATCTGCAAATTGTAAAATTTTTGTTGAGTTTAAATTTTTTTCTATATCAGAAGTGTAAATTAAATATAACAAAGGGCTTAATATTCCTCCTTGAGGTAAACCACCCATCGCTACTCTTGGACCAAATGTGTTATTATTTACCGATATATAAATTTTTCTACAGTCATACAATTTTATTATTTTTTGACAGAAGCATTCTGGCAGACCTATTTGTATCATTTTGTTATATAGTATATTTAAATTAACGTTGTCGTATGCTGCTTCAACATCTAATAAAAGAGCGATTACTGAAGAATTTTTCGTAAACGCTAAATTTATATCTGTTACCAAATGACTCACAGCTTCCACAGTAGAATGATTTTTTCGAAATCCAAATTGTGTTTGTGATAATTTATTGTTTTTTTCTAGCCAACTTTCGAGCCTAAGTTTTATCATTCTTTCCAGTGTTTTTGTTATGCAGGAGCTCAATGAAATACCTCTATAAGATTCTGCTGAATCAGGATTCCGATTTGTTTTGAGAATAGGAATCACCCGGTACTCTCTCCAGTTATCTGGAATATCTTCTGATAACCATATTTGATTAAAAAAATTTAATAGTGTTTCTTTCCCTTTTTGATGTAAATTGGCCAACATAATATAATGTACATTATCTATACCTGGAGAAGTATTTTTCTTATTCTTAAGGCTTATTTCTAATTCACAGAAACTAAATGGAATTGAAAGTGGATGCATAGAGTTTTTTCTTTCCATTACATTAATTTTTGAAAATATATTATCTGGACATAATTTTCTTAAAAACTCCTCAACCCATTCTCCTTCAGTCACTGGATTTACTTGTGGTTTAAAAATGTTTTGTAATCGTTTGGCTTGATTCCACATATCTTTAATTGGTGTATTTTTGTTTAAAGTTTTACAAAAATTTCTCCATGCATTACGCTTACTCTCTAATACAACTTTTTTGGTTTTCGCTACACATTTATTATAATTTATATAATTTTGTATATTAGACTGTAGTTTAAACTTGCGTAAAGCTAGTTTTTGTTCTTCTATTACCTTTTTACAATTGTCATTCCACCAAGTTTTTCTAAATCGTGGATTAATCCCTGTTCTCTTCTCCGGTATACATATCTTACAATATTCGTTTAATTTATTTAAAAATTGTTGGTAATTTAAATTATTATCTATTTCCATGAAATTATCAGTGATAGAAGAGAAAAGAGACCAATCCGCTTTATTTATGTTCCATTGGAATTTTGTATTTACACATTCCGCTTTATTAACATTAATATTTGACTTAATAATAATAGCAAAATGATTTGATCCTAATGTCTCGTCCACAACATCCCAATCGAAAAAATGACTAATATTTGCTGAGCATATTGTAAGATCTATTGCAGATTTATTATTGCTATTCGGTCTACGCATCAAAGTTTCTTTACCATTATTTAAAATTACAAGATTACAGTCCTCAATAGCTTCTAACAGATTTTTTCCTATAGTATCTACAGTACTACAACCCCAAACATAATTGTGGCTATTAAAATCACCACCAATTATAAAAGGCTTCTCTAGACTATTAAAAAACTTTTTCCATTCATTTAGAGTGATTTTAAGATTTGGTTTTACGTATATTGAATAAATGTTTAACTTTTTTCCGGATTGAATTTTAATTGATATGCTATTGCACATTATGTCATTAATTTGGTGAAAAGTAGGACTGTTGTAAAATTTTATTAATTTTTTCAAAAGGATGGCTACTCCACCATATCCATCATCTCTATCATTCCTAAAGACATTATAACCAGTAAAGTTAATAAAATTACTTTTTTTTAACCAAGTTTCTGATATTAATCCTATATCTATTTTATTGTCATACAAGAATTTTTCTAAATAACCCTTATTTGTTTTAATTGATCTCGCATTCCATTGAAGAAATGAAACGTTAGCCATCACGAGGTAATAATAATTGTGAAATATTGTTTTTTAATAATTCCAACGTTTTTTTATCTAAATTGTGATTAATTTGATTTAATGTTGCTGAAATAAAGTTTACTATTATTTCTCCTATATTATTTTGATTATCGTTTTGTGTTTGTGTTGTGTTAGAATAAATGGGATTATTAAAATTATAACAAGGCTGACTTTGTATTCTTGGTGTTTGCAAAATTTTTCTGCGTGCTTCCATTGTTTCTTTATCTACACTACTAGAATCAATACTACTTGATCTTTTTCGTTTAGATATTGTATATTTATTTGAAGTATTTTCTTGGTCTTTACTTACTGATGAATAACATTTTTTATATTTATTATTAGCTTCATAATATGTTATATTTTCATTATTCATAATTTTTTTAATATATTCCTGTTTTTGTCTTTCTGTACAATCTGCTCCCTTGTCAGTAGCGCTGTGTTTTCCTTTGCACAATACACAAAGTAAATTATTCGGATTGGAACAATTAGATTTGTTGTGTTCTTCGCCACATCTTTCACACCTATCTTTTCCTCTACATTGGGCACTTATATGCCCAAATCTCAAACACTTTAAACATTGGATTATTCTGGGTGTATAATTTTCCACCTCGTATATCATTTTTTCTATTATTACATTTTTTGGTATAGACTGACCTTTAAAAGTGACAATTACGGTTCCTGTTTTTACATAATTAGTATTACCATTATCTTGAATCACTTTCCGCATAATTCTTTTTACATGTAATACTTCGAATTTAATTCCAAATCTAGGTTTAATTAATGATAATAAATCATTATCTTCTATCTCTTTATCTACCAATTTTATAACACCTTTCTTTTGAGTAAAAAACGTTGGAATATATGCCTCATACTCTTTGCTTTTAAGAATTTGAGAATCAATTAATTTATTAGCACTAGCAAAATTATTTAGTTCTACCTTGATTTTATTTCTACCAACTACTGTAATTTGTGTGATATTATTTTCAATTTCAGGAACTGCACTTAAAATCAAACGGGCCGTGCCGATCCTGTGTAATCGACCAATGTTACCGTTTTTATTTTCTATGTGTACTATATAAGGTGCATTATCTCCAAATTGATATCTATGTTTTAATCTTAAATTTATTACTTTATTTAAATTTTGCTTACCTGACTTATCTGTTTGATTTAAATTTGTCAAATTTTCATCGTTATTGCAACTAAATTTGTTACTTACCTCAATAGTACTACTTGTTTGGTTTTGTTTGTTTGTTACCTTATTATTTACTCTATTGTTATTTTTATTTAATTCCTCATATTCCATCATCCCATCTCCTTCCATTTCTACATAAAATTTACCTTTATCTGGAGGTTCGGGTGGTATACCTTCCATATTATTTGTTTTCTGAAATTTAACTTCTAGGCGCTAAATTTCACACTTTCTTACAGATCACTGGTTTAGTACTTCTTTATACTACTCGTAATACTCAAAAAGTTAAGAAAAAACCTTAAAAATTAATAATTTTTAGGAGAACTTCTAAATAAACTGCCTTTCAATTTGACGTTTATTTGACATTCCGACGTATAGGTAAACAAATTGGATTGTTTGCCTACACGTCAATATTATAGGCAAAATTTACGATTAGAGAAACACTAATTAATATTATTTACATTCAGTTTGTCACAAATATTCAAGGATTCTCCTTATGTTTCGTTTATCGCCATGTAGGGCAGTCAATGAGAGCAAGAACAGGTTATTACCTCCGAATTCTATCCCACTGCATGGATTTTAATGAAATTTGAGGAATAGCCTGAAAATATCTCCTTTCTTAAAGTGTACCCTATGCCGATGTGTGCTTTTGTTTGGGGCGGTTCCCGCCCCTTCTCGGGGGTTTAAAATTTTTTGGTTAAACAACTACGGAAGTTGCTAGAGAGCCCAATTCTAAGCAAAAACGGTTCTATAATTTTTTTTTTCGAACACTCAATAATTTTTGAGTTATTCTTGGTTGAAAATTGGCAATTTTCATTGAAACATAACACCTTTTCAAACGGTATTTTGCGAATACCTTCAAAACAATGCATCTAACTAAAAAAATTTATATAAAACATTTTTGTAGCTCATAAAAAACAAAGAGCTTCGTTCCTTCTTCAATCTTCTAGTTATAACACAAAAAGAGATATGGTAGGTAAAAAGAGTTTGTTTTTTTGGTGCATGCTCAAAGCAGTGTATTCAACTTGAAGTAACAGAGAAACGGTCGATTTTATGTATATAATGCTACCAATACCTTTTATTGTGCTTGAAAAGTCCTTTCAAATAAGCAATATTAAATGACGAGTTCATTCAAACTAAGCGAGATATGCTGCAAAAAATTGATGACTAACGGATTTTAAGAAAAAAATTGAGAAGTGTATTTAACCCCTCACCCACAAGAATTTAAATGCATCGTTTTCCTTCTACAATGCATTTTATTACAATGTCTTTTTTATGCTCAAAAAGTTGAGCGGGTTTAAAATGAATGGTTTTTGAAAAAAATAAGATCAAATTATAGAGCCCATATTTAAATTTTCTTAAAAATCTTATTTTTCTCCATGTAACTTGAAAATGATAAGAGATACTGTTATAAAAAATTAAATCAAAATGTTTATCTAGAAGAAACCTTCATTTTTGTATGGCATTTATCATTTTCGAGTTACACGGAGAAAAAGGAAGATTTTTAAGAAAATTTAAAAATACGCTCAATAATTTGATCTTATTTTTTTCAAGACCCATTCATTTTAAACCCGCCCAACCTTTTGAACATAAAAAGAACACTATAGTAAAATGTATTGTAGAAGGAAAACGATGCATTTAAATTATTTTGGATGAGGGGTTAAATAAACTTCTCATTTTTTTCTTAAAATACGTTAGTCATCAAATTTTTTACGGTTTATCCCGCATAGTTTGAATGTACTCGACATTTAATATTGCTTATTTTAAAGGTCTTTTCAAGCACTACAAAAGGTATTGGTAGCATTATACACCTAAAATCGACCGTTTCTCTGTTATTTCAAGTTAAATACACTGATTTGAGCATGCACCAAGAAAACAAGTTTTTTCACTTACCATATCTATTTTTGTGTTACAACTAGAAGATTCATAAAGGAAAGAATCTCTTTGTTATTTTATAAGCTACAAAAATGTTTTATATATTTTTTTTTAGTTAGATGCATAGTTTTTATAGTGTGGCAGATTCGTGCAAATATTATAAGAATTGCACATTTAATGATACAAGCATATAATTTGGTCTACATATACTGCACATATAAAGGTTCAAATTAGATATGGGGCCATCTTAGATTTTGCCTTTTACAAAAATGGCGGTCATTCAAAATGGCTATTATATATAATATACTATATACTATATATATATATATAATATACTATACAAAAGTTCAAATTTAGATATGAGGCCATCTCAGATTTTGCCTTCTTCAAAAATGGCGACCATTCAAAATGGCGGCTATACATAAATGTGACTAATAGCACGATAACCTTTGAACAAAAATTCATTTCGATTTCAGCCAAATTTGGCATCAAGGTTCTTTTTTTGATGAATAAGATTGAGGTCTTGAACCGAAAGAATCGGTTTACCAGAAGTTATGTTTTTACTGTTTTTTATGTAAAAATATGTTGTTTTTTTGTTCAATTCTTTCACCCTGTATATATTAATTTTTCAAAAAGTTAATACCGCCATTGAAAAGAGTAAAACTATTTTTTAAGAAAGATTTTGAACTTTTTAGTTATGCTAAGTTTATATATTTAATAAATGCATAACGTATCTTCACATGTACCTATGTGCGGCAGATTAATTTTGAATGCCCACTATTTTTGTAAAAGACAAAATCTGAGATGGCCTCATATCTAAATTTAAATCTTTGTATGTGTGGTCCAAATTATATGCTTTTACCATTTAATGCACAATAATTCTTATATTATTTGCACGAATCTGCCGCACATAGGTTCATAGGTACATGTGAAGATAGGTTATGCGTTTATTAATTATTGGTAATTAACGTAACTAAAGAGTTCAAAATATTTCCAAAAAAATATTTTTACGCTCTCTTCAACGCCGGAATTAACTTTTTAAAAAATTAATATACACAAAGTGAAAGAATTGGTAAAAAAACAACATGTTTTTACATAAAAATCAGGAAAAACACAACTTCTGGTAAATCGATTCCTCCAGTTCAAGACCATGGTCTTACATATCAAATAAAAAACCTATATACCAAGTTTGGTTGAAATCGGACTTTTTGTTCAAAAGTTATCGTGCTATTAGTCACATATGTATAGTCACCATTTTGAATGCCCGCCATTTTTGTAAATGGTAAAATCTAAGATGGCCTTATATCTATATTTGAACCATATGTGGTCCAAATTATATGCTTCTGTCATTAAATGCACAATAATTCTTATAATATTTGCACGTATCTGCCACACATAGGTACATGTTAAGATACGTTATGCATTTATTAAATGGTAATTAACATAACTAAA
Organism: Diabrotica virgifera virgifera; assembly: GCF_917563875.1. NCBI lineage: Eukaryota > Metazoa > Arthropoda > Insecta > Coleoptera > Chrysomelidae > Diabrotica > Diabrotica virgifera. Next base: position 187,629,195 of record NC_065444.1, on the reverse strand, counting down.
AAGTTCAAAATATTTTTTACAAAATATTTTTAGGCTCTTTTCAATTGCGGTATTACCTTTTTGAAAAATTAATATATACAGAGGGAAAAAATTGAAAAAAAACATGTTTTTACAAAAACAGTAAGTTAGTAAAAACACAACTTCTGGTAAACCGATTCTTCTGGTTCATCACATCCGTCTTGTAAGTAAAAAGAAAGAACCTATATACCAAGTTTGGTTGAAATTGGACTTTTTGTTCAAAAGTTATGGTACTGTTAAACATATATGTATAGCCGCCATTTTGAATGCCCACCATTTTTGTAAAAGGCAAAATCTGAGATGGCCTAATATCTAAATTTGAACCTTTGTATGTGTAGTACATGTGGTCCAAATTATATGCTTGTATCATTAAATGTGCAATTGTTTCACATATCGGCCCCACTATTAAGGTATTCGCAAAAAACCGTTTGAAAAGGTGTTATGTTTAAAAGAAAATGGCCAATTTTCAACCAGGAATAACTCAAAAAGTATTTTTTCGAATTAAAATTATAGAGCAGTTTTTGCTTAGTATTAGGTTTTCTAGCCACTTCCGTAGTTATTTAAGCAAAAAATTTTCCACGCATAAGAAGGGGTGGGAACCGCCCCCAAGACAAAAGTACACATCGGCATAGGGTAGACTTTGCTTCTTGGGCTATTCCCTACTACTGTGAAAATATCACGTAAATCGATATAGTAGGATAGAATTCGGAGCCACATACCCTCATTGACTGCCCTAATGGTTATTGCAAACAGAGTAGGATATTAAATTGGTTTAAATTCGTATGGCGAATCGGTCAGCATCATCGAAATTCTCGGAATGAGAAATTTCTCAAAACTTTACTTTTCCTTTAAGTATCGGCGCGTATATTATGACATATATTATTATTGCCTATGGAGTTTCACACAGTGCGTCAGGCCAAACGCTTCTCGTTACATAGTTTTCATTAGTTCAGATTTCAAATTATGATGGCGACCAAGCCAAACTTTAGTTGTAAATTTTGCGGTGGTAAGCCAAACACATTATGTATTCGTTTGTTACACAGTGTATAGATTTGGAGGAATGCCGTAAACTGACGATTTAATTTTGAATAATTAATTTTTAAGTCATCTATATCCTTGTTTTTGATGCTGAAATTGTTCGTTCACTCAATATATTGTGATTATTGCTTTTAGCAATATGTTCGGGAGCACTTTGTGAATAAGTTTGTTCTTCAGTGAAACAAAATGTCACACATTTAACGGAAATAAAATGAGTTCGTTCGAGTCGTCAGAAGGAATATGCCCATTACCGATAGCCGGCAGTTGCTTCTTACTTAATACCTTAATATATGGACATCCAAATTGTGACAAATCTCTACTGAAATCAAACAGCCTGGGCAAAAGTTGGCAATTCGTTTACAGAGAGCATTGAGATCTGAAAAGGTGTACGACAGGAATGTGTTCTCTTCCCTCTCCTTTTTAATGTTTACTCCGAACAATTTTTTAAGAAACACTGGATGAAGCAAAAGGAGCCATAAAAATCAATAGAGAATTGACAAATAATACCCGATATACGGACGATACAGTCGTAGTTGTGAGCAGCATGAATTTCAGCATCTTATGGACAGGCACAACGAGTGAGTCAAGAAAGAGGACTTAACCTCAACATAAATAAAACAAAATGGATGCTGATGAGCAAAACTCAAAAACACTACTCGAGTTGAATAATATTATTATTCTACTCGAGTAGTGTTTGTCTCCTAAAAACATCTTGATAAGTCTGGAGATGAAAGGTAAATAATACTGTATATTCCTTCGGGTATTTTCTCATATAATTTATCCAACAATATCGTAGTTGCTGTAACACTGTGTATTTGTTTTTTTAGAGAGTCTATAGCAACTGTGAATAACTAATAGTAGGAAAGGAAAGTATGCTAAATTTGCAGTCACTCGAGTGCTTTGGGGACCTATTGGGTTGTGATTATTAGGTCCTAAAACCAAAAAAAGTTAAGTAAATTTTCCATTTTAGTGGGGACTTTCCATTTTTTAGTTTAGTTTTCCATTTCCAATAATCGTTTTTTTCGATTCTAGCGCCATCTATCCATAATTCGAAAAAATGTTTAGAATAAAATTTGCTTATTTTTACGTAAAGAATCCAAACCTGCAATAAAAATTTGGGGCTTATCTTTAAGATTTTAAAGTAACCAATCAAAGTAAAGTAACCCACCTCCGCGGGGGTCGTGTTTGGTACCATTCGATATATTTTTCAAAAATATTGAATAAGTTTATTTTGCAGTTTTTCGATCTGATGCTTATTTTGCGAAATATCGCGGAATTTGTATTTAAAATTTTAAATTTACCACCCACTCCTATTCGTGGGGGGTCATGTTTGGTATCATTCGATAGATTTTTGAAAAATATTGAACACGTATTTTTTAGTTTTTCGATATGACGTTCATTTCGCGAAATATTCGCTTTTATGTGAAATTTTTGACCCTCCCATTTCCTTACTTCGTCAGAATTTTGAAATATACACTCTTTTGCATGTACTTAGCCTACCTTATCTTAATCTGACAATTTTGAGTATTTTTAATGATAGATTTTTTTTCGGACCCCCTTAACCTTCGTCGGGCGGCATAGGTACAATTGTAACTTTTGAGTTTTCAAATTGTGATAAGTTTTTTTGTAGAGACTTGAAATTTTGTGACATCGCTACATTTATCCAGTATATTACGTCAGCCAAATATAACAAAGAAATCTTTATTCAGTTCCCAGCAGGGGGCTTAAATTATTCCTACTCCCATAAACGACGGCATAGGTACATTTTTACCTTGTATTTTTTAAATGAATGTTATAAAATATCAATACATTTTGTATTTAAATGATAGTTTATTAGAACCAAAATACAGAAATGAATGTTAGTGTTGATTTTCGCGACACGTAGTTTTAGACAAAGAATGTGTGTCGCACATAGGTAGAAAACATACTACACAAATTTATCTGGTTTCAAGTTGTTTTTTCCGTTCCTTTTGACAAACATGGCAACTTTGGGTTGTTCGAGTATATCCACGAATGCTGTGAGATACGTGAGAAAGAGTATCTACAGCAAGAAAAGATCTTAAGAAAGATCCTTTAAAAACTTCTTGCGTTGGTCCTTTTGTTTTTTGTAATCGATTGTGCTCTCGATCTCGATATAATGTAGGATGCTAGGTCAGTGACGTCAATCATATTATAAAAAAGAAGGTGTGTAATTTGTACGCACGTAAGAAGTTATACTTCTACTACATATTATGTGATTTTTAAGACAATATCAAAAATTTAAAAAAATAAAAGAATAAAACGCACACAAACACATTGAAAAATGCCACAAAGAAAAAATGATTTCTGAACGATAATAATTGTTGGCAAAAATTTTAAATACGCATTTTCTGAAAAAAAAAATTATATAACAAATATACTTACAATCATAACATGCATAAAAAAATAAAAAAAAAACTTGCATCGGGAATTGAACCCGTGAATTTCTCGGCGTTTTGATTCGTAATCGAAGCGTAGACTCACTCGTCCAATCGCACATTATTTATCATGTGGAAAAATAGGGTAACTGAACGTTTTACTGTTTGACAGTTGTTTTGAAAATTAAATTAGGTATGTAGTTTAATTTTTGTGGAAGAAAAATATAAAAATATAACAAAACAGTAAGAAAACAATATATTAGATGAAGGTTGGTAGAACGCGTTTGTTGGTAATCAAATTAAGTATGTAAATCAAAGCATTACATACCTACTAGATAAATAAATCTACGCCAAAAAATCATAATTTAAAAATAAAAATCGAACCTAATTTGGGATTTCTCTCTAACATCCGCATTCTTGAGAAAATAAATGTATGTATTTCAACCTAATCCAAATGTATAATTACAATATGATTATAATAAAAACTACTTACCAAATTAGAATGAGTTTTCCTTGTCCAAAATAGTCCAAAAGTCCAAAAATATAGGTATATGAAAACTATTTAAAAAGGCAGTATAACTATTAACTAACTTTTGTTTATTGTTTCTTTTCACACAAAGTTTAAAACGCAACAACCATAAATAATCTAAATACAGCTGTGCCACAGCCGCCATATTGAATAATTTTTGACATGTCATTTGAACATCCAATCAGAACAAAGTTATAATGCGCATGCGCCCGGTCGCTAGGTTTTACCATATAAAAATTCACCTTCTATCGCCGGTAAAGAAGTATAACTTCAAAAAAGGCCAAGAGCCAAAGCAATGTTACACGTTTGACCGTATACTCAACCAGCATTTTATCCATGGTATCAACATACCTTTAATTTCACTATTAGACTCTTTCACTTGTTTTTCTTTAGCAAATAAGAGCATTCATAATTGTATGCAAAATTTGTGGAAAAAACAGCTATTTTTTTGCTTGCTTGCATATCGATGAGTAGAAATATCTTATTTTTTCTAATTTAGCTCACTAACCTCATGTGACATTAATTCTAGACTTTAATTAGTTCAAAATAGATAAAAAGTTATCTGAGATAATATTTCGCCCAGAACCTTTATAAGACGTGACCAGATCCAAAACTGTTCTTTTGTCAACATTAAATTGTTGGGAACCATTTGCTATTTTTTAAATATAAATGTGAATTTGTATGGGATTTGATGGATTACAAACCGAAAATACCATGCATAGTGGGTTTGTGAGATATATATTATGTAAATTGAGTGCGGCCTCTAAACGAAAACAGTTGTTCATCTATGGTTATGTATTTTAAGGGTTTGTAGCCTTGGTGCACATTTTTATTCAGCATTGTCCAGGTATCTCGTATCGAGTGCAGCCTTATCGGCTTTTTTTCGTTATTGGCGGGTATTTTCGTTGTCAAATCTTATAAATCTTAGCATGAGAAACGATCACGAGATATTGCTGCAGGTATTAGTGGCAGAGACTCCATATTCCACATCTCTCACGTGTTTTCTTTATAGATTCTATTCTATGTACATATACCTACCTCTGTTGTCAGCATTTCGGTAAACTGAAATCTATTATGTCTCCAATTAAAATACAATACAATGCTACTCTTCCTACAATTTGTTTACGACCACTATTTTCAAGTTTATTGTGGAAGTAATTTTAATAATTTACGATAGATAACAGGGGTCACTTAAATGCGGCTTCTAATCCTTGTTTTTAAATCCGTATAAGAACAAATTGCCGAATATTATTATTTATTTATTACAATATTAAACAATGTTTAACCAATTATGCTAGTAATAAATAATATTATCTTAAAACTAACAAAGATTTTCCTTTAGATTAAGGAATTTTTAAGAAAATATATAACAGGTACAATTGTACCTATGCCGTCTGTTATCGGTGTAAAATTATACCGCTCGACAAAAGTTAACGAACGCCCCTGTGTTAAGGAGCCAATATATGGTAGAGGTACATTTGCAGGGTACCAGGTTTCTCTCCATATGATAATCTGACGCGCTCGAGTAACTGCAAAAATACCCGCTTGGGCTTCCCTACCATAATGGGTATAACACGCAAATGAAAAAAAACTTATTATAACTCAGAGTAACAAACAAGTTACCTGCCAAAATACATATAAACTAATGAATAAATAGATGAAATAATATGTACAAAATAAACTAACTCTCAATTAACCCTAGAAATTATAAAATTAATTTAAGGTTGCAGCCTGTTTTCAATTAGGCGGTAAATGTCAGGATAAAATTATTATGCAAATATCTAGTGTATTATTAAATTACAACGAGTAGGTAGAGATGCAAAAGTGGATCAATTCGTGAGTTGTGTGCATTTGACGGTGATTTGATATAAGGGTATTGTGGAAAAAGTTGTTGGATCTAAATAAAAATTATACAAAAAATATATCCATTAGTTTTCTGATATCTACCTACCTGCTGTTCGGGGATTAGTAAAAGCAAATCTTCAACTCATTTAGAAGAACTGAGAGCGGATTGAGATTCAGAAGTAAAAGCTATGAGGGGAGGGAAAGGACGAAACCGGGAAGTTGTTCTGAGAAAATTAGCAAAAACATAGTAATTCATAAACAACTATAAGTAAAGTAATTTTAATAACGATTCATATTTACTTAAGCCCCCAAATCCTTATCAGTGCAGGCGAGCGTGAGGCGCTATATTTCTGCTCTATAATGACTTTGATCTGTATTGCTTACTAGGGCCCCAAGTCCCCGCTCTAGGTTACGTCCAGCTCAGTAACTAAGCGCTCCAGGGTGTGGACCCCTCTTGCCCGTTTTTTTTTTGGTTTTGTTAGTAGTTTTTTCTGGTCTATGCCTATTGTTAGTGTTGTATTGATTTTTTTGGTTACGATGTGAGTGATCTTCTCGGTCTACACCTACTTTATTCTTGAGTTTTTTTATAGATTCTCCTTAAAATTTTATTGAGGAGCATCTTCTGGAACTTTGAAGTATCTGAAACCTTTGCTTAGTGTGACTAAGCAAAGATATTAGCTAATAAATTTTGGGTTAATTTCTTTACCTGGTTTAAGGAAAGTATCGTCATTGGCTGCTCTTAATACTTTTAATATTTGCATAATTAAAAAATGGGACACGGTTGTTTATCATCTCGAGGAGACACCTTATAATTTTCTTTCCAAGCTTCTGGACTTGCATTGTAATTGGGTCGTTAATATACACACACCCAAACTTATAGGGAATCACCATGTATTTCAAAGTAATATTTATTTCTTTTGAAAAAACTTGTTATTTTTGCGAAGATTAAAGGTTTTTATTGAAAATAAACAAATATATAAGACAATCGGATAGTAGAGCCCGGTACGGTATAGATTATTTGCTTGAGGTGCAAGTTGAACGAAAATAAGTAAACTAACTTTTGCGTCCAAAACCGAAAATATGCCTCATTTTGGGGTTATAAAATTTACAACGAGGAAAGATTATTGGTCTTGTGGAGAAAGTAATGTTTTCAGATGGACATAGGTGCAGAGCTAGGCGTAATACAGGGCGTTCTGTCCAAAACATATGCTAGGTAAAAGGAACTAGGAAAGCTCAAAATTAAGCAAGGGAAAGTCGCCAAAAGTAATAACGGCTCTCCACGATCATTTAATTATCCAGTCATCTGGAAGACACCCAACCATTTCTCACCTGCAGCTCCAAAGGCAGATTTTGGAAGCTACAGGTGTAACTGTTTCAGTTGAAACGATAAAAAGAAAAACTCGTACCAAGAAGTATACAGCAGAAGACAGTTATGGGTTCCCGAGTTATCCAGGCAGCACAAGATTGATCGCCTAATTTGGTGTCTTCACCACCAAAACTGGAACATTGGGAATTGACAAAATGTGCTATTTTCAAAAACAGTCAGGATTTAATGTAATCAGATGGAAAATCAGGTGACCCACGAAATCGTGTACTTAGAGGTCGAGGAACACAAGCAAGAACGAAAACTGTCAGATCTGTCCACAAATATACAAGAGGAAGTGTAATGTTCTGGAGAGGAATTGTGATCCGTAAAAAACTCCTTTAATTTTCATCCAATCAACTTTAACTGCTCACAAGTATGTTGATAACCTGTATTCAGGCTCTGGAGAGGTGCAACAGGAGAAAATTTAATTTTATTGCATGATAATGGACCTCTACATACCATTAGAGTGACTACAGACATCATTGAAGCAGAAGGTATCCCTTGTTTGGAGTGGCCTGCTTGCTCACCCGAGCTTAATCCTATAGAGTATTTGTGGGATATGTTTAAAAGAAAAATTAGAGCTCGACGGGATAATCCACAAAACAACGCACGGCTAGTACAAGCTGCTTTTAAAGGATGGAGCAACCTACCAAAACAAAATGTTGATAATTTGATTAGGAGCGTGCCCACGCAAACTGAAGCTTGCATAAGGACTAGAGGTGATAACACTGACTACCACAAAATACAAAAAAAAAATAAATAAAAACAAGTTAAACATTATTTGTTTTACATTGAAATTTTGTATGCTCTTGACTTTAAAACAACTACTTTCAATTTGTTTGTTAAATACTTTATTGTTTTATTTAATTGTTATGTATTTGTTATTAAATTGCTTTAAAATAAGTATTGTTTGACTTCGTGTGTTCGTTTTTTTAAATTCGCACGGAATAGTAAGAAATATCAGATGATTCCATATAAGTTTGGGTGTGTCTATATGGTGAATCCATCGTGGTCCATGGTTCAGCACCATTAACTTCAAAGATTTGCTCAACTGGCTGGGTTTTGGTTTCTAATTTTTAATTTCTCTTTATTTATTTTTTATTTGCTTTACCACTTTTAAGGTGTTGGAAAAGCTACATGGCTTGCTGAAATATGTAACGGAAATTTTGGAGACTTAAAAATCGTTAGTGGTTTCAGCGGTATCTTAAAAATAAGATTAAAGGTCTGAAGCTGGTCTACTATTCTATACATTCAGAATTATCTTAAGGTTTCACCATCTTAATTTTAGTTTGTCTGAGATCTTAGCACGTAATATTTTCCTAATTTGGTGAGTACCGCCATGGAGATTTTGTAACGGTTAAGTGTAAGGACAAAGTCTGACGTTAGTCCTTGAGCAAAGTAATTCCGAAATTTTCGATCAATACGACGTCTATACGACTTCTACGCAGTTATTCTAATGTTTATAAATTCATCATAGATTTTTGATATTCTACGAATTTTATCAATCGTGTTTTTCCAGATTTAAAGTATATTTTTTCACATTTTTTTTTTCAAAAATTGGATCTCCCTTTAAATATTGTTCCTACGGACTTTGATTACGGCGTTTATTTAAATATTAAATATTTCATTTGGCACTGTGAACGGAGAATGTAAGTTTGCCATCGTGTATCAATAATTATTAGTGTAGTTTTCTTGATCCATACAAACTCCTGTACGCCAAACAAAGAGAATTTTGAGGTTTTTTTACCATACACTTTGACAGAAATCTATGCGTACCTCTCTAATAATGAATAAGAGGATGAAATACATCCCAGGACTGGTTTTAGACTAAAGCAGGAATCCATAAAATTTAGGGGCACCTAGTCAGCTCCTTTTGATAAGCATAAGCAGGCAGCTGCCACCTTGTGACCAACATTTTCTTAATGTTCTTTGTCTGTTCCAGAAATTAAAATTCCTGAACAGCTTTTTAGGCGTTTTATTACACCTTTGACAACTGTCCATTTTAAATGGACAGTTATCAGCCAGTTGAACAAGCAAGTTTCAGAAAATGGTTTAGTACCATAGATCATCTCCTTACTATGAAAATATTGATAGAGAAGGCAAACGAATATAACCTGGATTTATGTTTAGCCTTTGTAGACTATGAAATAGCGTTCGATAGTGTCGAGATATGGGCGATAGTAAAAGCTGTAAATAACAACAGAATAGACTCTAGGTACAGACAAATCCTACAAAACATCTATAAAACAGCAACTATGACAGTGGAGTGGGAAAATAAAACAAACAAAACTAATCCCATAGCAATCAGTAAAGGCGTAAAATAAGGAGATGTAATATCCCCAACACTCTTCACCTTAGCTCTGGAATACGTATTTAAAGAGCTGGAATGGGAAGACATGAATATTAACATAAACGAAAAGAAGCTCAATCACCTCAGAGAGTGCGATGATGTTGTTCTTATTACAACCAACCAAGAATGCTGACTCAACTAGCACAAGCATCAGAGAAGATATGATTAAAAATGAACATGAGTAAAACAAAATTCATGGCAAATACAAATGTCAGAATAAATATAAATTATATAAATAATGTAAATATTGAGATTGTCGACGAATACATATACCTTGGTCAAATAATCAAAGCTAGTAAAGAAAACTAAACAATTGAAGTACCTACAAAGAATAATCAGATTGGCGTGAGCAGCATTTGGAAAGTTAAGATGGATACTAAAAAGCACGAAAATACAACAGTACCTAAAAACTTGTGCATTTGACCAGTGTATCCTCCCTGTTCTGACGTATGGCTCAGAAACATGGACATTAACAAAGGCCAACATAAACAAAATAGAAATAACTCAGAGAGAAATGGAAAGATCCATGCTGGGAATAAAACTGCAAGACAGAAAAACAAACAAATGGATAAGAGAGAAAACAAAAGTAAAAAATGTAACTGAATATACAGGGTGTCCCGAAAAGATTGGTCATAAATTATACCACACATTCTGGGATCAAAAATAGTTCGATTGAACCTAATTTACCTTAGTACAAATGTGCCCATAAAAAAAGTTACAGACCTTTGAAGTTACAAAATGAAAATCGATTTTTTTCAATATATCGAAAAATATTAGAGATTTTTTGTTGAAAATGGTCATGTATCATTATTATGGCAGAAACATCTTAAAACAAAATTATAGTGAGCTTCTTCCATCCTATAAAAATTTTATGGGGGTTTTGTTCCCTTAAACCCCCCCAAACTTTGGTGTACGTTCCAATTAATTCAGTATTGTGGTACCATTAGTTAAACACAACGTTTTTAAAACTTTTTTGCCTCTTAGTATTTTGTCGATAAGCCAGTTTTATCGAGATGCGGCTTCTTTTTTAATATGTTTACATAAAAATTTTAAGGGAGTTTTGTTCCTTTAAACCCCCTAAATATTTGTGTACGTTCTAAATAAACTATTATTGTGGTACCATTAGTTAAATACAGTATTTTTAAAACTTTTTTGCCTCCTAGTCTTTTTTTGATAAGTCACCTTTTATCGAGATGTGGCTTCTTTTTCAAAATGTACCTAAAAATGTAAATTATAAATAAATTTTCAGATTATTAACAGGTCGCTACAATCGTACTTAACCATATACAAATATGTGGTGGATTCGACAAATAGTTAAAATATCTCGATAAACACTGGCTTATCAAAAAAGTACTAGAAGGCAAAAAAGTTTTAAAAATATTGTGTTTAACTAATGGTGCCACAATAATAATTTAATTGGAACGTACTCAAAAGTTTAGGGTTGTTTAAGGGAACAAAACCCCCATAAAATTTTTATGGGGTGCACAAATTTAACTTTAATTTTTTTTAAGATGTTACTACCATAAAAGTGCCACAAAAAAAATCGATTTTCTTTTTGTAAATTCAAAGGGCTGTAACTTTTTTGTGTGCACTATTGTATATAGGTAAGTGAGGTTCAATCAACTTAGTTTTGACCCCAGAATCTGTGGTATAATTTATGACCAACCTTTTCGGGACACCCTGTATAACAGGGATAAAGTGGAGATTTGCGGGCCACAATGCGAGACAAGAAGACAAAAGGTGTAATGCTGAAATATAAAACTGGAGACAGTGGACAGGAAGAAGGCTACGGTAGTAATACAAATATCACCGTTTGTAGTACCTACCACTTTGTACAATCAACTATTCGCTATTAGCGAATTATAAAGCCAAAATAACTTAGTGTTCTTTTTGTTTCTCAGGACTTATGAAATACTGTACATTACATGAAAGTAAAGGGTGAAGTATTAACACACCAAAAAATGTAGACCAGACATTTCCGTACACTTCCGATTTCAATTGGCTTTTATACTACCAATAATTTGGTAGCCCCTTTGAAACTAAACAGAATACCAAAAATGTCAATGCTTCATTGGATAACAAGAGAAAAAATCAGTTTTATTTTTTGCTTTATTATGCACTTTTTACAAACACAGGTTGGCATTTCCGCATGATAGGTAGAGGACATATTAAATAAATCAATTTTTTTGCATTTTGAAAACCGTGATGTCATTTATGATTAATCTTTAATTAATGCCTGTATATTAATTTAATTGAACGTGCTAGTCGAATAAAATAAATTAAAATTTCGGAGTTAAGCTTTAAATAGGCTTGTAAATATTTTTGTGTTTTTCGCCCGACTTCCTTAAAAACGAATGTCCCACTACCAGAAATGAAATATTTAATAATAAAATTAATTATGAATAAAATGAGATAAAATCAAATTTTGCTTTTCATCTTTATTTCCTGTGTGAAATTCAAATTCAAATAATCATCCCGAATGCTAAATAGGGCATGATATTTAAAATTAATTATATGTTCATGTTATACGCATTAAGGGTTAAATATTTTAAATTGCTTTATACAATGTTTAATTATTCGATTTTAAAACAGAGGCATTTGTACAAACCACCTCAACTAATTTTTAATGCATAATAATATAATATATATAGATACTCATCGAAAAATATGAAATATTTTGAAATTATCGTAAGGGGAAATATGATCAATATGATGATAATAGGGTAACGGGTACAGTTGTTGGCCGGTCACTAGTGATTGGCCACTTTCACAAAAATCCGAAATATTAAGATTTTTAGAAAGTATAAGGAAATAAATGTATTTGCATTGCAATTCGGCAACATTGCTATATATTTGGTCTAGCCATTTGCTCTCTTAGTTAATATTGTCTAGTTGTGACAGCGTGTGTTGTTCGAAGCTTAACAGGTGCATCCAGTTTTAAGAGTTTTTTAAAGAATTTGTTAAGGAAGGCCATTCATGAGGTGAGTTATCTTGGCTAGTAATATTGTGTATCTGCTTATATTAATGTTTTGTGATGATTTAGTGGGGTACATCTTAGGTTATCGGTGGTTTTAATAGTAAGGTTATAATTTTTTGGCGGTAAATTTTAGTGGCCAAGCACTGTATCTTAAATATGTCCGCATTATAATGATTGGCCTACCGGCTAATTACTGTACCTACTTTAAATTAAAATATTTATTATAATTTAGGCTCTTTTAGCTTAGTTTGGCCCAACACAACATATTTCAAGTATTTTTTCTTATTTTTTATGGCAATAACTAGTGGTTGGCCGACTGCCAATCACTAAACCACAGGTTGGCCAATAACTGTAATGTGTAATAAGAATATATTTTTTGTCCGGATTCGTTTTTATAAAATTACAATTATTTTAGTTGTTATAAAATTAATGCCAATGCGGGCAATCTGAATCAAATTTGAAACGTCCGTATTGTAGATAACAATATTAGATACTGTTAAATGATTTTTATTTTTAGAATAAAAAATGTCAAATATCCGGAAAGATAAAACGTATCACAAAAAATATACAGAACAAGATCTTCAGTCTGCTTTTCAGGCCATAGAAAATGGCATAAGCCAACGGAAAGCCGCTGAACAATTTAATGTGCCAAGAGCAACACTGCAGTTTAGAGCAAGCGAAAAATTTAATGAAAAAACTAACCTTGGTCCCAATCCTATTCTTTCTTTGGACGAAGAGAATCGTTTAAAGAATTGGATCGTAACATGCCAAGACAAAGGTTTGCCAGTAAGAGTGGAAAATATACAAGACTCGGTTAAAGGTTTTCTTGATGCAAATCCACGTGCTAATCCTTTTACTGACAATCGGCCCGGAAGAGGTTGGTATATATCCTTTTTAAAGAGACATCCAGATTTAAGCGAGCGAACTCCAGAAGCGGTTACAGCAGCAAGTTAAATTGTGTCTGAAAAAGATATAAGAAAATGGTTCACCGGTGTTCAAGAATATTTACACCGTAAACGTTACATTGATATTCTTCAAGACCCTTCACGTGTTTTTATGGGGATGAAACCTGCTTCCTCTTGTGTCCCAAAAATAAACGAGTGTTGGCTGTAAAGGGAAGCAAAAATGTATATCAAATAGAACATCACTTCAAAGTTAATGTGACGGTTATGTTTAGGTTTGCAGCATCTCAAGAAATAACAGCACCGATGATTATTTACCCATACAAACGAATTCCTAGCAATGTTATAAATTCAGTTCCTCGAGAATGGGGCATAGGCTGTAGCTATACGGGATGGATGAAGAATGAGAACTTCTATGAATACATAGGAAACGTCTTATATAAGTACCTAGTTGCAAAAAACACTAAATTTCCAGTCATTTTGTTCGTTGATGGACATAAAACTCACTTAACCATTCAAACCAGTGAATTATGCTCAAAGTTACAAATTATTTTAGTGGAATTATATCTAAATGCGACCAGAATTATAAAGCCTGCAGATGTTGCTGCATTTAAACCTTTAAAGGCAAATTGGAACCGGGCAGTGTTAAAGTTTAGATGAGAAACCCCAAACAAGAAGATATTATTGTCACAGAAGATACAATGACTTTAGATATTCAATCGACATCCGATAATCTGCCTTTAGTAAATCAAGACAACTCATTATATAAATAAATTGACACCTCAATTGACAAATTCTTTTTTGGCCAAAAACCCCAGAAAGAAAGGGTAAAAAGCAAACAGAACGGTTGCCTTTCGTGCTCACTTCTTCAGATCGTCAAAATGCAGAGAGGCGTAAAATTGAAGAGAAAGACGAACAAGAAAAAATAAAATTAGAACGAAAACAAAAGCGAATTGACGCAAAAGCAAACAATAAAGGTAAACAAAATAAAGAAACCAAGAAGAAAGTAATAAAAAAATTGCCACAAGAGCCAATTCCGAGAGCAAAAAATGTCAAAATGTTGTGAAGAATAAAGAAAATGTTACACTAAATACAGGTGATATTGTAGATACAAATACTTTTAAATCAGACACACTTTTTGATCATACAATTAAAAGCACTACTTTGAGAAGTGGTGTTAGAGTACATATACCAGAAGTGATTAACGCCAAAGAAAACCACGACTGCCACGGAACCAATTTCCTGATTCTGTAGAGAAAAACGCTATTCTGCCCTCAATTGATAACGTATCTTTTGATGTCTCCAACAATAAGAATTCATCAAATTTGAGGAATACTTCCCAAAGCAAATGTACAAATTTGGAAACCAGTAAAGAAAAATGTGCTGGTGAGTCGGCTAAAAGAAAGTTGTTTTTCGAAACAGAGGGATATCCAGAACAAGAAAAAATAAAATTAGAACGAAAACAAAAGCGAATTGACGCAAAAGCAAACAATAAAGGTAAACAAAATAAAGAAACCAAGAAGAAAGTAATAAAAAAAATTGCCACAAGAGCCAATTCCGAGAGCAAAAAATGTCAAAATGTTGTGAAGAATAAAGAAAATGTTACACTAAATACAGGTGATATTGTAGATACAAATACTTTTAAATCAGACACACTTTTTGATCATACAATTAAAAGCACTACTTTGAGAAGTGGAGTTAGAGTACATATACCAGAAGTGATTAACGCCCAAGAAAACCACGAACTGCCACGGAACCAATTTCCTGATTCTGTAGAGGAAAACGCTATTCTGCCCTCAATTGATAACGTATTTTTGATGTCTCCGACAATAAGAATTCATCAAATTTGAGGAATACTTCCCAAAGCAAATGTACAAATTTGGAAACCAGCAAAGAAAAACGTGCTGGTGAGTCGGCTAAAAGAAAGTTGTTTTTCGAAACAGAGGGATATCCAGAACATGAAAAAATACAAATTCTCTCAGATATATTGGTGAAACAATCAGCCAACACCATCATATCTGTAAATAATAATCTTTTGTATACAGGATTGTGCTATTCTTGTTCCTAAAATATTTCTAAATCAAAAGTTGGAATAAAATGTTTATTTTGTGTCAGAGGCTCCCATAATGGTAGTTGTGTTAAAAAACAACAAAAAATTGAAAATCTAAATAGTTTTGTGTGCCCTAACTGCACAAACAAAAAAATAAAATTAGGAATTTTATGAGTGGCCAATAACTGTAATTCTATATGCCAATAACTATGTTTGCATGGCCAATAACTGTGTAATTTTGTATGTTTTTAAATTTGTGTTAATTTTTATGTACATTATTATTTTTACTAAAATAACCTGAGTTTTTATAAAATTTGATGTTTCATTGTTATTAAAAAACCCTTACAAAATATTTCACATTAAAATATACCAATTTACAATTTTAATTCAATTTGAAATCCCTTAAGTGGCCAATCACTGTACCCGTTACCCTATGTTATTAAAATATTTTTTCCGAAAAAAAATCTGTATTTGACACGTTAAAATAATTAAAAACTAAAAAGTATTTTAAGTACACAATTTAAAATAAAACAATATGAAATATTTTAAAGAAATGCTTTTCTTTAGTTACGAGTGACTAAAATTAAAAATATAAAAAAATCAACTAAAACGCAAAAAAAAAGTCTAACTCGAAGGATTAGTCGAAAAAACTATTAGACAGATTAAATATATAAAAATCTGACCCATTCGTTAAAAAGAATGTGTTTGTACTTTGTACGCACGTAAGAAATTATACTTATTAATATTATAATATAATCTAACTTCATATTATAATTTCAACGAAATTAATATACCTATCTACTTTAAACAGTTTTTTGTATTGTATTTAAATATTAAACTAATTTTAGAAAGAACAAAAAGAATACCAAAAATAAAAAAAAGGATATTACTTTGTCAGGATTCGAACAGGGGACCTCTCGATCCCTAGGCGAATGCTCTACCGATCAGCTACCACCGCTTTTGTATTCAGTCGATCATTTCTCGGACATAATTACAATCACGGTGACAGATACATTAATTGAAAATAAAAATTTTCAATAATACTTATAAGGAGAAAGACAAATCCACAGACAGAAAAATTATAATAAATATATTTAATAAAAACACTAATAACATATTCTTTTTACGCACACCTTATTTGTGCTACATAACGTAACAGATGTAGCGACTAATACCATTCTGTCGGTGTGCGCATGCGCCAGGGAATGTAAAAATTCACCCTCGTGCCTAAATAATTATAACTTAAAAAATTGATAAAATCTAACACATTCGTTAAAGAAAAGCGTGGGGCGCGTCAAACCGTTTATTCAATGAAGACGCGCCCCACGCTTTTCTTTAATGAATGTGTTAGTTTTTAACAATCTTTTGACGAATTTGTGAGATTTTTGCATAGTTAATATGCCTAACAGTTTTTTTCGGATAATCCTTCAAGTTTGATTTTTTTTAATTTTTTGCTTTTTAGTTGACTTCTTTATATTTTTAATTTTAGTCACTCGTACCTAAAACAAAGCGTTTCTTAAAAAATATTTTTTTATATTTATTTTTTACTTTTAGTCTTACACTTTTCAAAGATTAAAATATATCATCAAATATATCATCATCTCTAAAAAAGGATGTATATGATAGACACATTTTTTGCATTTATTTCAACATTTGATACATATCTTGTACATTTTCTGTAATTTCTTCATACATTTCTTAAATCAAAATCATTATTTTCACCTATTACTGTTTTCGCAGTCTTTCCATCTTTTCTAATCCTTTATTATTGAAAGGTGTAGACCCTGTTAATTTCTCGATAGGCAGTTCTTCGAGGCGTAAGCCGTCTAATGATCTCACTCGGCTCAATGCAACGTAAGCCCAACGTAAGTGAATTTATGTACAGTTCATATAATTAGCTACAATCTGGAGATTTTCAAGTTTTTACATTGTAAAAAACAAAAGAATTTAAGCATTTTCCATTAAAATAGTTTTTTTTTGTTTAAAAAATTAATAAACATAAACATTTTTTATTGACTATCCGTGTATTGTTCATGCGAATGTATATGTTTGCTAATATTCATACATTTGCATTAAAGAAAAGGCAGTCAAATTAACGTCTAAAGATTTGACCAAAACGATGGAACTAAAGAAAATCGTTTAAAAATAGACCAGGGCGCATCTGTAAAAATATTAGTAAATTTGGACGTTGAGAGGTGACTCAAATTTTTTTGCAGAAATTGCTTGAAAATAAATCAAATAATAATATTTGAGTTATCCTCCCTCTCAAAAAGGTCCGGAACATTGTTTAAATAATCAAAATGTCAAAAAATTAAAGAAAAATTCGATTTTTTTCCTGGTTTTTTGATTATAACTTTAAAAGTATTCATTTCCGAGAAAAGTTGTACTAACATAAAAGTTGCGTAATTAAATTTCCTACAATATATAATTGGTTAAAAATTTAAGAAATAGTCACCCTTGTTGCAAAATAGCAATAATTGTGAAAAAAACATACAAAAACAAGTATTCGCATTTTACGTTTTTCAGCCATTTATGCTAAACTTAGGACCTTCATATTTCACCCAGAAAAACTTTATGAAAAATAATACTGTAAATTTCATTAAGATCGGTTTAATAGATTTTGTAAAATAAATTTTGCAATACAGCTTTCGCAAAAAAAATTCATTTTTGCAAAATGTTACAGGACTGAAAATAAAGCAGATAGCAAGTTGAATTTTTTTTTGCTTATAGAAGTGTACTGTACCTTTCATTTGCAATTTTCAAAATTAAAATCGATTAATTACCGCGGCGTCAGAAATTTTTTGAAATAAACAATAATTTTTGGTGCTACGCGCAGGACAGCGGATAGGTTGCTCTGATTGGGCATTCCAATGACCTTTGATAATGATTGATACATTTCAATTTTTATGACATTTCGATATAAATAAATAAATTTGTTTATTGCAAAATAAAAACACTTACTCTATCCTTTGAAATAACACTTTTATTAGCAAAAACTTTCTTTGTTCATATATTTTAACTTAAATAATGAAAGTTTATTATTTTTAAACATATGCAATTGTTTAAACATTATTTCACAGACAATTATAAAATTAGTTTGATTTTTGTGGAATTAAAAAATTAAAATACAACAAAATATAAAGTAAGAAAATAATATATTAGATAAAGATTGGAAGAAATTTTGGTGGAAATCAACCTGTGTGAATCGAACACCGCTGTCCTGCGCGTAGCACCAAAAATTATTGTTAATTTCAAAAATTTTCTGACGCCGTGGTAATTAATCGATTTTAATTTTGAAAATTGCAAATGAAAGGTACAGTACACTTCTATAAGCAAAAAAAAAATTCAACTTGATATCTGCTTTATTTTCAGTCCTGTAACATTTTGAAAAAATGAATTTTTTTGCGAAAGCTGTATTGCAAAATTTATTTTACAAAATCTATTAAACCGATTTTAATGAAATTTACAGTATTGTTTTACTGTATCATAAGTTTTTCTGGGTGAAATATGAAGGTCCTAAGTGTAGCATAAATGGTTGAAAAACGTAAAATGCGAATACTTATTTTTGTATGTTTTTTTCACAATTATTGCTATTTTGCGACAAGGGTGACTATTTCTTAAATTTTTAACCAATTCTATATTGTAGGAAATTTAATTACACAACTTTTATGTCAGTACAACTTTTCTCGGAAATGAATACTTTTAAAGTTATAATCAAAAAACCAAGAAAAAAATCGAATTTTTCCTTAATTTTTTGACATTTTGATTATTTAAACAATGTTCCGGACCTTTTTGAGAGGGAGGATAACTCAAATATTATTATTTCATTTATTTTCAAGCAATTTATGCAAAAACATTCGAGTCACCTCTCAACGTCCATCTCAAAACAGATCCGTCCTGGACTAAAAAGGGAACTATGAAATTTTTGGAATAAAATAAAAACAGAAAACCTTAAAACTAAATTATATTTAAGACGTCATATTTTAATACAATAAATAAACAATAAAATCATTAACAGCGAGTATTTCCTTCTCTAGCTGTGATTACTGGTTTTAACCCTATTGGAATGCTTTGACTTAAATCTTAAATATATGCTTTCTATTCTTGCTTTTCTAAGGACTTGCATTCTATTCTTCTTGAGCTACAATCTTTAGCTCCCTCAGTGTCATAGGAACAGTATTCATGTTTCGTTGTATTCCTGTTTCGTTGACGTCTTGTTTTTGTGAAAGTGTACTACAAATGATCGATAAGATTTAAATCCGGGATAAATAGTGGCGAATATAATCTTTCAAATTGAACCTCACCAAGGAAGTATTCACTATTCTCGTGACGAAATGACAAAATAATCCAGAAGAAGGTGTCAGACAAGGGTATATAATGTTTCCACAATTATTTAATATTTAATGTATATGGGAAGTATATTATGAGAAAAGTATAAAGTCTATTATGAGCTTGAAGTATGGGAAAAGGCATCTCAATAAATAGCCGAAAAGTAAAAAACTTACGTTTTACAGATGACATCAAGAAGAGTTAAATGATATATAACTGGTTGAAAACGAAAGTGAAATATTTATTCCGAAGTTAAAAATGTCAAAGACAAAGATCATGATAGTGGATAGACTACATAGTAACAATGATCCACACATAAACAAACACGATTAATCGGTTTTAAGTTGTGAACTGTTACGTATATCTGGAATAGGTCACGGTCACCATAGAAAAGATGGCCAAAATATCGAAGGAATCTCAATTTTCACGAACTCTAAAAATGAGGTTAATCAACTGCTTAATAATTCCTATACTGACGTTACGTATCTGACTCTTGGCACCTAGGACAAGCGTAAAGAAGAAACACATATGCCACTGAAAAAAAACTATTACGACCATAGCACAAGTAATTAAATTTTAAATGAGCTAAAGGTCATTTTAAATGAGCTAAAGGTCAGGCTCTATATCAAAGCCAATCTCCAGCAATTAAAATTCTTTGAACATGCTATGAGAATACCCAACAATATCGATCGGCAAAATTACAAGAAACGACATCACGATGACAACTGTATCCCTGCGGGAGTCAGGACTAAATAGAGAGAACGAGAGAGAGAGAGAGAGAGAGAGAGAGAGAGAGAGAGAGAGAGAGAGAGAGAGAGAGAGAGAGAGAGAGAGAGAGAGAGAGAGAGAGAGAGAGAGAGAGAGAGAGAGAGAGAGAGAGAGAGAGAGAGAGAGAGAGAAAGAGAGAGAAACTGAGAGAGCTTTGATGATAACCAACATCCGATAGGAAAAGGAACCACAGGAAGAAGATATCATTACCAAAGCTTAGTTATGAAATCTTATAATGTTTCTGACCTTATAGCGACTGATTGATATGTGGCACCGGTTTTAAACCTTATAAATCAGATTGACAAAAATATTGAAAATATATAACATGTAATGAAACATGTAATGTAACATGTAATGTAACATATAATGTAACATGTAATGTAAAATGTAATGTAAAATGTAATGTAACATGTAATGTATGTTATAGGTCTTGTCTAACATGTTATGTAACACGAAATGTAACATGTAATCTAATATAATATAACATGTAATGTAACACCGAAAATATTAAAAACAACGGAATTATTAAAACTTTTGGAAATTATTCATAGACTTTTTGTATTGCGTATTGAATAAACACCACTTATTATAGCTGTTAGTTAATTTTAATAACACTTTTTTGGTTGAGGAAGTAGTGAAAAATGAGTAATGAGGAATGTTAGGTTTATGGGTCCACTCTATATTATATTAATGTTTAAAAACCGTGCAGTTGGTTTCTTCCCTGATATTTTAACTCGACTCTTGAAAAATGGGGCTTTTAGTATCGTCTGGATTTCTGAGTAGGTAACCAGGTATTTTATTTGAGATCCTTTCAAACCCTAATGAAAGTAGTAATTTAATATTGCATATTACAAAAAATAAATAAAAATATATAAAAAGTAAATTATATTGTTATTGCATATACTATTTAAACAAAAATAATATACTCAAGCAACGATACAGTGTGTTTTTTAGCTCTACTGTAAATACATATATATTTAATATCAGACTATTTATTGTCAATATTATACTTTAGCCTTTTAATTAATATAGAAGACTGAATAGGGACAATATCATTGTTATAATACATAAAGGACAACAAAAATTTACCCCCATAAGCAGAGGATAAATATACATACTATTTTTTTACTGCACCAAACATTCTTTATTCGATTCTACATATATATTTTTAAATATTCAAATGTATTTTTTTATTTTCTTCAATTGGACCGGAAATTTTTATTAAAAAAAAACATAAAAAACAATTTTACGGATAAATATTTTTTCTCTCTAGATTTTTTTTTCGAAAAATGTTTCCTTTTCTAGTTATTAGCAATTTTTTGTTGAAAATGTTTTTTTTAACTGGCAAATGAACTGCAAATCTACAAACCGGTTTATAATCTTTAAACCTTCTAAGGATGAGTGGTTTCTATCTTGCTAAAACAGAGATTTATACGTACCGCACGCCTGTATAGCCACGACCCATGGCCACCACCGCTGTGCACACTTAGGTTTAGGTAGAAGGCAGCAGGCAGCAGTAGACTGCTCGAAAGGCATGTTATTCGAAATATTTAGGTCCGTGTTTGCAGCTTATCCTTATCAATACAATTTTACCTGTACTTAAAAGATTAAAGATTGAACAGCTTTTTGCAGAATTACAATGCACTTAGTGGTTTTAATAAAAAAAAATCTCAACAAACAATTACAGATATCTGGAAAAGTAAGCCTGTTCGGACCAATTACTTACTCGATGCGATTTAGGAACTTGTTTTTTTATCGTTTAAGTTACTTATATGTTAATTTTTGGCCCACTTGAAAAAAAAAACAAAAATACGTTTGAAATTTGAAAACGATATATAGAATTAAATAAAAAATTTGGTTCAGTAGAAATAATAAATATTAAATAGATATAAGGTAATAAAATTAGTCGGTATATTCCGTTTCTAAGCGTCTTTTTAGGGGTTAACCTTAAAGCCTAAACGTTGTTTGAAAAACTACTCTCAAATATAATAAACTAATACTATATGTATAACAAAACAAGAATAAAAACCGCTAAACGCCGTAAAAATGATTGGCGCATACAATATTCCAGCTACAAAAGAGTTGATATAAATATTACATGGCGCAAAAATATATTTTTTGCACGATTGATCATTTTTGACTGTTTACCGTGACAGATTTTACGTCAGTAGGTGACATTTACTAGCAACTCGACGGTAAGTAATCCAACTCGACGGTAAGTACTCCAACTCGACGGCAAGTAATTTTAATTTATTTTTTGAAGGAATAAAGAAAACTAACGAATTATTTATTAATATTGAAACTTATGGTAAAATTTGTTAAATTATTTAATGAAATCCCACTTGTTTGGGCTGTGGTTTCACTTCTAACAGAAACTCCTGCAGAATCGCGTACATTAGTGGTATTACTAGTATTGCACAATATTTTTTTCGGCAAAATCTATTTTATTTTGAAGAGAATCTTCTACATAGCTTTCTGCCACTGTCGATAAACGCCAACCTCCATAACGCTTTAATCCGAGGACATCAACACCTTTATTAGCTAAAAGCGTTGCTGATGTCCTCCTGAACGAATAGCCAGTATAGTTCTCGGGATTAGGCAAATTTAAGAATTTGGCAATTTGAGAAGGCCAGCCCCCGATTGTCCCTTTCCCTATTACTTGAGCACAACATTTTCCTTTGGCGTATCTTAAGAACAAATGATTTGATTTTACTTGTAATGGACGAAGTTTTATATACTTTTGCAGAATTTCTAAATATGGAATTTTATCTTTTGGTTTATTAACGATTGTAAAAGTACGCTGGATGTTCATTTTTGTATTGGGTACTTTTACAATCATTAAACCATCGGTTTGTTGGATGTCATTCATAGTAATATTATGTAATTCTTCTCTTCTACAGGCACCAGATATTCCCAATATCATTGCGACCTACAAATTATGAAAAAATCTTCATTAGAGTATTTCTTTTACCTAAACTAGCTTATATTACCTTGTGAACTAGAAATTCTTCATCCGGTGCTTCCATCAGAAATTTTTCAAATTGCTCCCGTGTAAAAATGCTCGCTTTCTTAGGCCTATAGCCAACATTTTTTCTCTTCAAATACGCGATCAAAGTTGAAAACTTGGAAATATCAATGCCATCATAAAGAAAAACGGTGGATTTAATCATTGAATATTCTGCCCAGAGGCTTCCAGGAGCTTTCAACTGCATATGTCTTTGAACGAAATATGCCAATAGAGTCTTTTCTTCGATTCTTAAATTCTTGCCTTCGCACCATTTTTTAAAACTTTGGTAGGTATTTTGATAACGGATTTTGGATTTTTCGGAAATAATTGCGGAACACCCTTCTTCCCAAGCCCGTTCAATTTCTTCAAATTCACTTTCGCTCATATTTTAATTTATAATAATCAAAATTGTACTTAAAATTATTGACAACTAAATAAAAACTCAATTCTCCATTGTCGTTATGCACCCTAGTTACTACCTAACAACCAAAGTATCTATCTTGATAAAATGAATGAAACTAGTCAATATGACGAAAATGTTTAATTTTATAATTTATAATGGTATCAATCGTGCAAAAAACGTTATAAGCATGTCGAACGTTAAGGGTAACCGATCTCAGACAATAATTGGAGTCGTCGCTCCGCTCCTCCTCCAAACAATTGTCTTCGATCGGTATAAAACCCTTACCGTTCTCCATACTTAATATACTATTTATTTTGATGAAAAATAAAATTATACTACCTACTATTTTAAAACAGGTTTCCATTATTGGCTAAATTTGAAGTGAAACACGCTATAAAAGAGTAACTTTATAGAGTTTGTATTCTGAAGCTCTTTTGTGGCGCGTTTTACTTCAAAAGACATCGCACACATCTTATGGAAAATATAATGTCACTCAAATTCAATAAAATTTATATGAATAGATGCGTTTCAAATTAACGGTCAAATCTTATCATTGCGCCAACTCCATATTTTCAATAATAAGAGCAGAAATTGATATAAATAAATCTGAAATCAAATGGATACGTACATAAGTTAGAGAGAGAAAAAATATTTTATAATACCCAAATTGTCGGTACTCCATAAATCAGCGGATTAGTTTTACTAATCCGCTTAGGCCCAGCGGGGTTTAAGCTCTTTTGAATAGCACCCAGAGCAATAGTGATTGTAACTGACACTTTTACTGACAAAAAATTTGATTTCGATAAACTTTAATTGCAATTTGCGCCGTAATTAATCATAATTAAGAGTTGGCGCAATGATAAGATTTGACCGTTAATTTAAAACGAATCAACGTTAATTTCTCACCCCTTAATGTTTGCTCTACAGTTATTAATGCGGAACTATCGGATCATGAAGAAGTATATACGAAATTTAACATCTTCAGCAAACCCTCCTCGAAAACCCGACGTTTAGGTAGGATTTTTTCCGCTCGGAATTTTCATAAATTTCAAAATTTAGGTTTAACTTCTGACTGGCATTTTTCTTCTACGGACGTGGACTATAATTTCAGTGATTTTTTGGAGAAGCTTGTATGTATCTTCAATAAGGCATTTCCTTTAATTACGATTAAGCCAAAACATCGAAAACCGTGGGTTACGAAAGGTATCCGCATATCAGCCAAGAATATGCGTTCACTACTTTATATCAAGAAATTTACTACCAACGTCTCTGTCACTCAATATATCACCAATTACAGAGTCACATACCTAAAACTCATCAAATCAGCTAAAAAAGCCTACTATCAAAATCGTCTGGGAAGCTCCAAGAGTGTTGCAAAAGAAACTTGGTCCATAATAACCGATCTTCGAAATAAAACCCACGCAGCTCAAACATTTGCCCTTCCAAACCCTGAAAATCTAAACGAATACTTCATTAACGTGAGTAAAAATATAACATCAACTATTCAGTCTCAACAAGATCCCATTTCCTATCTCCCTAATTCAGAAATTGTCTCGAATTCATTCTTTAAAAGACCAATCTATAAATCTGAATTAATCGAAACGATCAATAGTATCAAAAGCAAATCATCTTGTAGTACTGATGGACTATCCATAAAAATCTTCTCAAATCTCACAGATAATGTGTTAGAACTCCTCGTGTCACTAATTAATGATTCCTTTGAAAACGGTAAATTTCCAGAGTGCCTAAAGACAGCCATTATTATTCCTCTTCATAAAGGTGGCGAAAAATCTAATGCCTGCAACTATATACCTATTGCCCTACTACCGTTACTCTCCAAAATTATTGAGAGGCTCATAAAAACCCGACTTATGTCCTTTCTGTTTGATAACAATATTTTATCACAAAATCTGTTCGGCTTCTTAACTAATAAATGTACAACTGATGCCATGTTTTCTGTACTTCACGAGGTTTACCAAGCACTAAACAATAATCTTTATACTGCCACTGTTTTCTGTGACTATTCCAAAGCTTTTGATTGTGTAAATCACAACATTTTGATTAAAAAACTTAATTACTATGGAATTCGAGGTATTTCTTTGAATTGGTTCAAATCTTACTTAGATAATAGGAAACAATTGGTTAGAGCAAATGATACTGACTCTAGTCTCAAAAACATTATATGTGGAGTACCACAAGGTTCAGTATTGGGTCCTATACTTTTCCTGATCTTTATAAATGACATCACTAATTTAAAAATCGATCGAAAAATTTTTCTTTTTGCTGATGATACCAGTATCACTTGGAGCAACTCAACTATTGCAACTCTTCATGCAACTATAACTTCTGATCTTATTACGATACAAACCTGGTCTGACTCTAATTTACTCTCCTATAACGTGGATAAAACGGTAGCATTATCATATAAAGGTGCTCTTCAACCCCTGCTTGTGAATAGCAGCCAGATCTCTACCGTTGATTCTGTAAAATTTCTTGGTATTCTTTTAGACAGCAACCTCAAATGGTCCCTTCATATCGATTTGTTAAGTAAGAAACTCGCCTCGGCCTGTTATGCCATAAGATCTGTTTCGAAGGAACTCAATTTAGCATCTTCTAAAATAACATATTTTTCTTTATTCGAGTCTCATCTTCGATATGGTCTTCCTTTTTGGGGGTCTAGTACAGCTGCCCAATTTGATGTTATTTTCAAATTACAAAAAAGAGCAATAAGATATCTGTTTGGCCTCAGAAGAACAACCCATTGCAGAAGTTACTTTAAAGATCACGAAATTTTAACTCTTCCATCTTTGTATATTTTAGAAACTGTTTGCTTAATTCGTAAACACATGCATGTCTTTCCAGCAAGGCCTCATCTTTACTCCACCAGAAATTCAACTTTTGATGTCTATTTACCGATCCCGTCTTCTGAGTTAGTAAAGGAATCTATACTATATTCCGCAAAAAAACTATACAACCATCTCCCTTTACAACTCAAATCTGCAACATCCTTTCTCAAGTTCCGTAAAATGACAAAAGCTCATTTATCTAAAAGACCATATTATTCAGTAGAAGAGTTTCTTAAAGACTAACTTAGAAATCACAGTAATGTACAAGTAACAAAAGTGTGTTTATATATATTTGGGTGTAAAGGAATCTATACTATATTCCGCAAAAAAACTATACAACCATCTCCCTTTACAACTCAAATCTGCAACATCCTTTCTCAAGTTCCGTAAAATGACAAAAGCTCATTTATCTAAAAGACCATATTATTCAGTAGAAGAGTTTCTTAATGACTAACTTAGAAATCACAGTAATGTACAAGTAACAAAAGTGTATTTATATATATTTGGGTGTCACATACAGCAGCTTAAACTTATTAGTTCCTTTGTTTGTGTTTTATTATATTATGTTGTATGTTAAATTCTGAAATTTATAGTAATTTTGCAATATATTGGTTTTTGTTTTTTTTTACTTCACTTTTTTAAATTGTTTATATTTTTTTTATTGACGATTTATCTAATTTTATAAAATTGTATTTGTTATTGTTATGTATATCTTTTTCGTGAATCTATGTTAAGCTTTGTCCATAAAATTGTATAATTTTCAGTGACAATAAAGCATATTTCTATTCTAATCTATTCGTATAAATTTTATTGAATTTGAGTGACATTATATTTTCCATAAGATGTGTGTGATGTCCTTTAGCAAATATTATGGAAACATCTTTTAAAATAAAACTAGAATTTTACTATACACCAAAATGAAAATACACTTTCGCGCCACGTAATATTCATATCAGCTCTTTTGTAGCTGGAATATTGTATGCGCCACTCATTTTTACGGAGTTTGTCGGTTTTTTTATTCTTGTATCAGGCGTTTTTCTAAGTTGTTTATAAATAAATGTATGAAGTTGAATGTAATGTTTTCCGATTCCACGTGAAGTGTTAAAAATGGTCGCCCATCTAGCATTATCTCTCAGTGTTCATCGAATGTACACTAGATTTTTTTTTCTATTCGAAATAGATTGAAAAAAAAAATATTCGGATAGCCGGTAAATGAACTCGGATTACCCTATCAAAACTAGCGTCGTAACCACTACAACTACATAAACCATTTCGGGGATAATGGTCAAATGGATTATACCTTGAAGCTTGATAATTTCGAAACGGCTTAAACGATTTTGATCACTAAAATAGTGTCTGATGCATCCAATGTCAAGTATGATAACTGAAGGTATTACAGGAATTATCGAGATTGAACAACTGTTTTTCCCATAAGAAATAGATTTGATCACACTTTTAAACCATATAACTTGAAAATTCGAATTTTACCAGATATGAGATATACACCGTTAGATACGTCTAGAGTCCTCCTACAAACGCTCAGTTATTGGCGCAATCCGGAGGTTGAAATTTTTGAATAATTGTCGAAAAACTAAAATTTTCAAACTTTAGTTTTTTTAGTTTTTCGGGTATACTGAGCCGTATGTATGTCTGATCATAACCGCTTAGGCACCATTTAGAGCAAGACTAACTCAACGCTATTGATTTGGTATATTTGCGGTTTTCCTGTCTCTCCTTGAACCTATGATATTTATATACCCCCAAAAACTATGCCGTTTTGTATCTACCTAGCCCTATAGCTGGCTTATGGGTGATCAAAAGTCACAAACTACACCGCACTCAACGAAAAAGGTACGTAATATCAATAAAAATGTTAATTCAGACAACAAACGCAATTCTTAAAATTTGTCCAATTCTTGGTTTTATTGGAACAACAAAGCGATGTTCATCAATTCATTATTTTCATTAGTTGAGCCAATGTATCACGTTTATTGAATGGACGAACATTCATTATGTATACCATAATATCACTTTATTGATATTACGAACTCAGTTCATTGAGTCAACGAACACTATTTATTGAAACAATGAACTTTCATTATATATACCATAATCTCACTTTATTGATATTACGAACTCTGTTCATTGAGTCAACGAACACTATTTATTGAAACAACAACGTCGTTAATTGACCGACGAAGACCATTCGTTCTGCCAATAAGTGTTATTTCTCCTAACGTATTTCGTTTATTTCTACAATTATTTCCGTTTATTGTTACAATTAATTCCGTTCATTTTGGCACAATAAATACGGTTATTCTTACAAGCAATTCTATTCATTCTTACAATCAGTTTCGTTCATTCCTACTATGAACGTATTTTATATTAATAATTAGTGAATGAATTAGCCCAATGTATCATATTAATTGATTAATAATAATTTTTTAAATCCCCTTTTTTGTCCTTAACCTTTAGGACTTTACACTGTGTGATTTCTCATAATTATTATATCGCTTATACAGTGCACTTGAATAAGTGTTACACTCCTCCCCCCCCCCATTATTAACTTATTTTTTTTTAGCACATAAGCAAAACGCTCAGACACGTCGATTTTTAAAATTATCAAAGTATATTATAACATCAATGTTTCGAACTTTACACGATCCCTCTTCAGGTGACAGGCGTAACTTTGATTTTTTTTTAATGGGAAAGTACATCATGTGACAGCTCATTTAAAAGTGTTTGAAATGGTGATTTCAAAAATGTATAACACTTTAATCATTTTTGAGAGCGCAGGGGCAAAATTTCGATCGAATGATTTTTAAACGCATTCATTTTTTTGGAATCCTGAGAAAACTAATAAGTATTTTTGAAAAATTTAACCGCAGAATAAAAGACTACAGTATTACTGAGGGCTGAAAGTCCCTTAGAATAAACAAAAAGTTTCTTTTGAATAGTATATTTGAAATAAAAAAATCATATTAAATTTTCTCTTTTTCACCCCTGTGACTTATTAAAATAATCATTATAGAAGTTCTCAGGGACGTCAGACCCTCGATAATACTGTAATATTTTATTCTGCGTTTAAATTTTCAAAAATACTAATTATTTTTTTCATTCAGGATTCGAAAATTCATTTTCAGTTCATCTTATAAATAACATCACAAGACAATATTAAAAGTAAACACTTACAAACATAAGACACTGACAAGTTTATTTTTAATTAGAATGTTCTCCCGTATTTACCTTATCAGAAAAAACTTACTTTTATTCAAATATAAAAAATAAGTAATATCTTATCCTTATCTTCCTTCTACTACGGACTACACTTGGAAACAAAATGCATTTATTATTCGGCACTTTCAAGGAAAAGCCGTTACATTTCAAATGGTTAAGCAAAACATTTATTGTCTCAACAACCACGATTATTGTCACAATTAACGCATTGATTGTGGGAATTAAAGGCAGTAGTAGATTAATTAATGCATTCGTTGGCACAACAATCAGTGTACATCTATTCAATAATCATATATTACTCTATATTAACAACATTTGTACATTGTTTTAATGAAATCTGTACGTTGTCACGATAAACCAAGGTAATTGCTTGTCATCTACGAAATCAAGAACGTGAGTTGCTGCCACAATTAACAGTATTTATTAAATATACGAAACTAAGTTATTGGCCGAATAAATTGAGTGTTATTGATTAATGTACTCTAGTTATTCTCACAATTATTATTCAATCATTGTGACAATAACCAAGTACATTCGTCAATGTCTAAAAGTTCGTTGAAACAACAAATTAAATTGTTGTGAGAACGAAATACTATTCAATAATCACTGTTAATCAATATTACGAACTAAATTTTTTTGAGTGCGGTTCCGAGTCGGCCCTTACCCCCTCTTGAAACACAGAAAAAAAAATTCAAATCTGTCTAACTTTTCCACATACACACATACATACATACAAAATTCCTAGATTTTGGGCTTTTTAGTGCTTCGTTGCTTCGTCTAATGGTATTTAGCCACAATGGATTTTAATGAGAATTACAGTTTATATTTGTATATTTGTGTAAATTTTTAATTCTAAAACCGTTTTTCAAAATATACTGAAATAAAAATTTATTAAGGTTGAAATCGAAAGTGATATCGAAAATATCAACTGTTAAGTGGTTAAAAGAAATTAACAGGAAAATTAAATTTATTTACGGGGCAGAAATGAAACACATATGGAAAGATGGGTACATAGAGAGTTCCCTTTACTTTGAACACATGATTACATAGTCAAATTTTGCATATGTTTCCCCTTAGGAATCAACAATCAAGCAATGCACAAATTGTGTAAAGTTTGAAAGCGGTCAAAGTTTCTAACAGAGAAGATACAATAAAGTTTGGGTGACTTTCTAAGTTAATAAAGGCGGTTTTGGCATTATACGTTGAAGCAGGTCATCAGACCCGTAATGAAAATTACCAAACTTGTGTAATGTTCAAGATAGATTATTAGGCCCTACAGTAATGTTATATATTGATTTTCTGTATAAAGTAATTTTTTTAATTAATACACTGGTCAACAAAAAAAATTATTTTTGGGTCTGTTATTTAGTAAATATTTTCTGTTTGTATACGTCGAAAATGACGCCAACTCTAACTCTCAATATACCATAAAAAGTCACCTCGGATACTGATTCAGATCTTAACTCGCAGCCTGGACCATCGAAAAAAATAAAAAAATAATATCTATGATAATTAGGTCGGGAAGGTCATGCACTGACGCTATATTTATAATGAGGCAAGTTCAAGCGAAATCGTTGGAATAAAAGAAACCGGCATATTTATGTTTCGTGGACCTTAAGAAAGCATTTGACAGGGTCACATTAAGGGACGTTATCCACTTGTTATACTCGAGAGAGGTACCTCTGGGAATAATTAAAACGATAGAAATATTTTACCAGAACAACACAATAAAAGTAAAATTGGAAGATGAACTGACTGACCCAATTGAAGCCGGCAATGGGATAAG
The DNA here is from genome assembly GCF_917563875.1 of Diabrotica virgifera virgifera. Taxonomy (NCBI): domain Eukaryota; kingdom Metazoa; phylum Arthropoda; class Insecta; order Coleoptera; family Chrysomelidae; genus Diabrotica; species Diabrotica virgifera. Next base: position 187,597,348 of record NC_065444.1, on the reverse strand, counting down.
ACAGGGGGATTCCTTGAGTCCTTTATTGTTCAACCTGATCATGGACGAAATAATAAAAAGTAAGAACTAAAAAAGGATACCAAATGGGAGAAAAACAACTTAAAATAATCTGCCATGCGGACGATGAAATACTAATTTCTCAATATGCTGCACCAATTCAACATAATCGCCAGAAAATTTAACATGTTAATTTTCTCAAAAAAGACAAAATGTATGGTGATAACGGCAGATCCAATAAGATGTAAATTTGAGCTTGAAGGTCAGATAATCGAACAAGTGATGGAGTTTAAATATCTAGGCATCACACTATCTAGCTACGGAAGGCTCGAAACAGAAGTGGAAGATCAAGTGAATAGAGCAAACAGAGCCGCAGGTTGCCTGAATGACACAATATGGAGAAATAAAAATATCGGAAAAGAAATGAAAGGCAGAATTTACAAAAAAAGTCATCAGACCAATAATGACATAAGCGGCAGAAACATGACCCGACACAGAAAGGACAAAAAGATCACTCGAAACAGCGGAGATGAAAACCCATCGAAAAATCAATGGTAAGACTCTATGGGACAGAGCTAGAAGTACAGATATACGACGAAGATGCAAGGAGGATAACATTAATAACTGGGTAAGAAACGAAGAATAGAATGGAATGACCACATAAGCCGAATGACAACAAATAGGGCAGTCAGGACAGCGAGAGACGGTTCCCCAATAGGAAGACGATCAGTGGGAAGACCACGAAAACGATGGAACGACAACTTACTAGAGGCACATTGACAAAACAGACAGAGCCATGTCTATACAAAAAGAAGAAAAAGAAGAAGAGATAGATTTTTTCCAACATATAATAATAATAAATAATATTGTTTTTTCTAGAAATTGTCCGTGGATTAGTACTAGTACCAGACTGTACCTCATATGTGGCGGTGAAAAGGGTCAAAAATTCTTATATTAGGCCTCTTGGCCTATTCCTAACCAATTTTAAGCTTGTACTCGTAGCTGTGATGTTGACTGTCAGCTATCTCGCCACCTTTTGAAGGGCCTTCCTACTGGTCTTTTGCCTGTTGGCTTCGAATCCCTGGCTATACAGGCTATTCTATAGCTGTCCATTCTCGTCACATGTTTATTCCATTCTCGTCGTCTCTGTCTTTTCCACCGTACTATATCTTGTATGTTACAGAGATCTCTTATTCTGTCGTTCGGTATTTTTTCTCTCAGTGTTTTCCCAGTTATTGACTTCAACGTTCTCGTTTCTCATGTTCTCAGTATCCTCTTGGTTTCTGCTGTGTCACATCTTGTTTCTATCGCGCACGTCATGTTCAGTCTTACACATGATTTGTATATGAGTACTTTCGCTTCCAGCCTCATATATTTGTTTCTCCAGATGACATCCCTCAGACATCCTGACACGTAATTGGCTTTATTTGTTTGCTTTCGGACGCTCTCTTTTACTTTCTGACAAATATATTATTTAATGTTTTTTGTATAAACAGATATTGGTACGGGATCCGAATATAGGTCGACCTGTACCCATCTGCTTGCCTCATGAAACATTTTTTATATTAAATTTCATACATAGACAAATAATTCTAGCATAGGTTGCCTATCAAAATCGTGTCATAGCTATCCTTAAGGAAGGGGGGCGTAGTGGTTGAAATCAATATTTCAAGACATTTTTTTTAAATATGGTAGAATTATTTTATTTTTATAGACTTATTCAGTACAATTCATAGATATCCAAGAAAAAGTTCAAAGACAAATATTTTAAAAATAAGCCAACGGTGGCAAATTTTTAAAGATAGCTTAAGAAACAATGAATTTTGCGGTGGACATCAGAACTCATGGTTGGATCATGGTAAACAGAAAATTCAAAAAGATTTTATTAGCTTATGAGTTTCTCGAGCTAACGCCGTCGAGTTTTCTAGTTTTATCGAATTTTGGCTGTTTTCTATCGATCAGAAATCAAAACAACGATTTTTTTTGCAAAAATGGTAAAAATCAACAAATTTATTATTGTTAAGGCTGTTTTATCGGTGCACCAAAACCTAGGGACAGTGTTTTCTCTGTTATTTACCGACAGAATGTCTCGAAATTTGGACACGTTGTTCGAAATTATGTTGCCTTTAAAATGATGGTTTTACTTTTTTATTTTTTTGAAAATTCTTTGAAAAATTAGATTATAATGTTTAACGTTCTATTATAACCAAACTTTTTACTCCCATCACTTGAAAGAGTTTTTTTTTCTGTAATCGTTGATTTTTTTTTCACCTTTCTGTGTCCAGTAATAATCGAGAAAAGCGTGTTCCAATTTTGAAGAAAATTTGCTAAAAATATTGAAATCTAATAATGAAACGAGTACGCAGCATTGGCGCTTAGTTTCATCGTTATCGCCTTCGTGACGACAAATCTCATGAACGTACGGTCAGTCGGTCAGTTAGCTTGAATTATTAGAATCCATTTCCAGTTATTCATTCTTGTATTTTCTTCATCAACTTGCTTAGTGTTTACAGTTTACAGTATTCTTAGTTATTTTGAAAACATTAAACTTATTTAGTTTACGGGTATTTTAAGTACATAATATATTATTAGTTTAGTGGTATAAGTTACAAGTTCTTTAGTTTACGCGTATTTTTAAGTATTACATTAGTTTAGGGATATAGGTTGACAAGATAAGAAATGAGTCCCAGGGTGTTTTAAAATAAGACAGAAAATTATACTACTATCCACGATTTGTGTTTTATTCATCAATTGGATACTTTTTTTATGTAACTGCAACCTATAAATATATTAAAATAATGTATATGTTACCGGCCAAACCCGATTTCGGGACAAACTAGTTTGGCCTAGGCCAAACTACTTTGTCCTAACCGCCTAGGATAAACTAGTATGACCTAGGTCAAACTAGTTTATCATATCACGCGTAGGCTAAACTAGTTTATCCTGATATAAATAAACACACTTCAGGCCAAACTAGTTTAGCCTAGGCCAAACTAGTTTATCCTGATATAATAAAGATTCACACTTCAGGATAAACTAGTACGGCCTTCTTCTTATTCTTCTTCTAGTGCCTATCCGATTCGGATATTGGCGATCATCATGGCAATCTCTACTTTTCTCACTGCTGCTCTGAAAAGACTTTTAGTGGTTGTGTTGAACCACGTACGTAGATTTTTCAGCAAGGTGTTAAATGAAAGCTTATAATCCAAGGATGGTACTAAAAGTTAGGAATTTGACCTAGGCTGTCTGTCTGTCGGTCTGCCCGACCGCGAATATAACTGCTCCGTCACTATACCAGGTAGAATGACAAATGAGGTGTCAAATGAAAGCTTATAATCCAAGGATGGTACTAAAAGTGACAAAATTGACCTATGCTGTCTGTCTGTCGGTCCGTCCGACCGCGAATATAACTGCTCTGTCACTATACCAGGTAGAATGAAAAATGAGGTGTCAAATAAAAGCTTATAATCCAAGAATGTTACTAAAGCCCAAACTAGTTTGGCCTGAAGTGAGCGTCTAGAACCGGAAGTCCTAGAACAAAGGACCCCGCAGAAACTTTATGGGAAATGGCTCTCTGTCAAATGCTCTGAAACTTAGGATTGTGGTAATTCTTGATGTGTAGAACAAAAGACTCCCTGGACGCGTAGCTCCAAAAAATCATAGTTCTAAGATATAAGCCTCTGAAGATATAGGTATAGAGAGGACGTTTGAGTTGGAATAAATTCATTTTCTCGAGAATGGGCGACTCTGGAGATAAATTACGAATCAGGTCAATTTTTATTTTTAAATTATAATTTTTGGCATATATATCATACTAGTGACGTCATCCATCTGGGCGTGATGACGCAATCGATGATATTTTTAAATAGGAATAGGGGTCGTGTGATAGTTCATTTGAAAGGCTATTTAATTCTCTATTCACTAATATAAACATCAACATAATAATTTATACAGGGTGCCCAATTTTTTTTTAATTAAATTAATTGAGACAAAAAGAAGAATGTATATAATTTATTTAATTCGAAATACATTTCGAAATAAATATTGTTTTTTGCTTAAATTCAATATTGAAGCTGCCACCCACCTACCTCTTAGCAGTTTGGACATTTAATTTAAGCGAAAGGCAATGTTTATTTTTCAAATTAACATTTTTTTCTGTTTTCTGACAGCAGTAAAATGTATTTCGAAATAAATAAATTATATACATTCTTCTTTTTGTCTCAACTAATTTAATTAAAAAAAAGTTTTGGCCACCCTGTATAAATAATTATGTTAATGTTTACATTAGTGAATAGAGAATTAAATTACCTTTCAAATGAGCTATCACACGACCCCTATTCCTATTTAAAAAAATCACCGATTGCGTCATCACGCCCAGATAGATGACGTCACTAGTATGATATATACGCCAAAAAATTATTATTTAAAAATAAAAATCGAGCTGATTCGTAATTTATCTCCAGAGTCTCCCATTCTCGAGAAAATGAATTTATTTCAACTCAAACGTCCTCACTGTACCTATAACTTCAGAGGCTTATATCTCAGAACTATAATTTTTTGGAGCTACGCGCCCATGAAGTCTTTTGTTCTACATATCAAGGACTACCAGAATCCAAAGTATCAGAGCATTTGACAGAGGGCCATTTCCCATAAGGTTTCTGCGGGGTCCTTTCTCACCTTTAGTACCAGCCTTGGATTCTAAGCTTTCATTTGACACCTCATTTGTCATTATATCTGGTATATTGACGGAAGAATTACATTCGCGATCGGACGGAAAGACGGACAGACAGCCTCGCTAAGATTTCTCACCTTTAATAACATCTTCGGATTAAAAGCATTTATTTGACACCTCATTTTTCATTCTACCTGGTATAGTGACGGAGCAGTTATTTTCGCGGTCGGACGGACCGACGGACAGACAGCCTAGCTCAAATTTCTTACCTTTGGTACCATCCTTGGATTATAAGCTTTCATTTGACACCTTATTTGTCATTCTACCTAGTATAGTGACGGAGCAGTTATATTCGCGGTCGGACGGACCGACGGACAGACAGCCTAGGTCAAATTTCTCACTTTTAGTACCATCCTTGGATTATAAAGGACGTAATTTGGGAATTCCCCGCATGTAAAAGTCCTTACATGTTCGTCAAATTACTTTCGACTCAGCTAAATTACTGTAGGCTAGGCCGTACTAGGCGAAGGATTTCCTGGCTGAAAAATCTACGTACGTGGTTCAACACAACCACTACAAATGTTTTCAGAGCAGCAGTGGGAAAAGTAGAGATTGCCATGATGGCCGCCAACATCCGAAACGGATAGGCACTACAAGAAGAAGAAGAAGGCCGTACTAGTTTATCTTGAAGTGTGAATCTTTATTATATCAGGATAAACTAGTTTGACCTAGGCCAAACTATGTGACAAAAATGTGATAATTCTTTTTAAAATATTATCCACGATAAAATCAATCTAACAAGGTATTCCCGACAAAACTAATTTGAATGGAGAATAATGCATTTTGTTGTCATTAAAATATTTGTCCGCCGGCGCCACTGAGTAAAGATCGAATTGTCGGTCGCACTCCCTACTTCCAATCAATTTCAAGTAGGGAGTCACGTGTGTGGTGACGTAAGCAGTCTACGAAAGTAAGTGATACGCCCACTTAACATTGCAATGTGCTTCAACTGATAAAACAGCCTTAAACAAAAAAATAAGCATAAAACAACAAATATCTCGACAGTGTTACCTCAAGAAATGTCTAAAGAAAATATTTACAAAAAAAATCCAGGTGAGTTGGTCAAGTAGTTTTTGAGTTACAATGTCTAGAGGCTTTGAATAAAGCAGTTTTGAGAGAAACGCATTTAAAGTACTGTCAACTTTTAGGTTTAATTTTTTTGTCTGTCAAACCGTAAAGTGATGCACACCGGAATATATTTTTGAATCGCGGGATAATTTACAAAAGAAAATGAAAGGAGCTGTTGACCGTTCCTCACTACACTCAAGCGCGCTGGCGCAAAGATGCTGCAAAGCGAGTCGAATGTAGGAAGGTAGGGAGATAGTGATGAATATCCCTATCTTCGACCCGCTTTGCAGCAGGTCCGCGTCAGCACGCTTTAACGTAATGTTGTAAATTACTCTGCGATTCAAAAAGATATTCGGGTGTGCATCATTTTACGATTTGATAAACAGAAAGGAAATTGAAAATAAAAGTTGACAATACTTTAAACGCTTTTTCCTCAAAACTGCTGTTTTCAAAGGCTGTAGACATTGTCATTCAAAAACTACTTTACCGGCCCACCTGGAATTTTGTATATATTTTCTTTAGACATTCCTTGAGGTAACGCTGTTGAGATATTTTTTGTTTTATGCTTATTTTTTGTTTAGCAATAATAAATATGTTGATTTTCACCCGTTTTTGCAAAAAAATTCGTTGTTTTGACTTCTGAGTGATATCCAAAAGTCAAAAGACCATAAAACTAAAAAAGCCTCGACAGCGTTACTTTGAAAAACTAATATGCTAATAAAATTTGTTTTAATTTTTTTTTATCATGATCAAATCATGAGTTCTGATGTCCACCGCAAAATTCATTTTATTTTGAGGTGTCTTCAAAAATTTACCAGCGTTGGCTTATTTTTCCATATTTTTCCTTGAATTTTTTCTTGAATAATCTATGAATTATACTGAATATGCATATTTAATTTGAAAATAAAATAATTCTACCATACTTTCAAAAAAAAATGTGATTGAAATATTTATTTCAACCCCTACGGCCCCCCTTAAGGATAACTATGACACGATTTTGATAGGCAACCCCTGCTAGAAATATTTGTCTATATATGAAATTTAATAAAAAAAATGTGGCAAGCAGATGGGTACAGATCGACCTATATTCGGATCTTAGACTATAACTCTATATTATTAACAATAAGATTATGTCTGTGACGAAACATGCAAGTGAAAAGATATAACTTGAAATATTTCGAAAATTTACAATAAAATTCAAGTTGCCGAAAGGAATGGGTAGAAGTGAACTGACATCCTCTTCTACGCGCTCTAATTCCACTGCAGCATAATAATTTTGACTTTAAGAACTTTCAAGAAATGCATTTTAACTTGATTTATATTGTAGCTTCACACTTTACAAACAAGAATTTAATATTTTTCGCTTTTAAGTTAGAATTATTTTTTATGTTTAATTTATGAAAAAGAAAGTTTATATTAGTAGTTTTACTTTTAGATTTTAAGAGGTGTTGTAAGATGTGTAGATGCGTATAGGGCAATGAATTATCGGATTTGAATACATTTTCTTTTTAGAGAAGAATGACAAATCAATCACAGTTTATTAGCTACTACATAGGCTATGTTAATTTTGTAAGATATATTAAGTAATATTTAATATAGTCTCTTAGATTTTCTATGTTGTATTCTCTCTTATTGAATACAACAATCCGGCATATTTATGTTTCGTGGACCTTAAGAGAGCATTTGACAGGGTCACATTAATGGACGTTATCCACTTGTTATACTCGAGAGAGGTACCTCTAGGAATAATTAAAACGATCGAAAACATCTACCAGAACCACACAATAAAAGTAAAAGTGGAAGATGAACTAACTGATTCAATTGAATCCGACAATGGGATAAGGTAAGGTGATTCCTTGAGTCCTTTATTGTTCAACCTGATCATGGATGAAATAATAAAAAAAAGTAAGAACCAAAAAAGGATGCCCAATGTAAGAAAAATCACTTAAAATAATTTGCTATGCAGACGATGCAATACTAATCTCTCAAAGTGAAGACAAGGTGATTTACAACGTATGCTGCACCAATTTAACATAACCGCCAGAAAATTTAACATGTTAATTTCACCAAAAAAGACAAAATGCATGGTTATAACAGCAGATCCGATAAGACGTAAATTGGAGATACAAGGTCAGATAATAGAGCAAGTGATCGATAAATACCTAGGCATCACACTATCTAGCTACGGAAGGCTCGAAACAGAAGTGGAAGATCAAGTGAATAGAGCAAACAGAGCCGCAGGTTGCCTGAATGACACAATATGGAGAAATGAAAATATCGGAAAAGAAATGAAAGGCAGAATTTACAAAAGAGTCATCAGACCAATAATGACATACGCGACAGAAACACGACCCGACACAGAGAGGACAAAAATATTGCTCAAAACAGCGGAGATAAAAACGCTTCGAAAAATCGATGGTAAAACGCTATGGGACAGAGTTACAAGTACAGATATACGACGGAGATGCAAGTTGGAAACATTAATAACTGGGTAAGAAACAGAAGAATAGAATGGAATGACCACATAAGCCGAATGACAACAAATAGGGTAATCAGGACAGTGCGAGCCGGTTCTTCAATAGAAAGACGATCAGTGGGAAGACCACGAAAACGATGGGACGACAATTTACTAGAGGCACGTTGAAAAAACAGACAGAGTCATGTCTATACAAATAGAAGAAGAAGAAAATTCTCTATTGGACACACATCATCTAGCATCTCGAATAAATTGTTATTAGGTAGGCGATAATGAGACCGTTGTCAATAGTAATACAATTTGAATGTGCTTCCAAGAAATTATTAATTGACCTTTTAAATATTGTAAGTAATGTAAGTTATAAAATGTAATACTAAATTAATGGAAGTATTATCGTTTACCAAATTAAATTAGAAAATATACACACTCGGGTGTTTTTACTATCCAGAGGAGAGGACCGTCAAGGTTTGTTGGGAGAACGATCGGGAAAATAATGTCTAGGGAGTTTAGTGCTATACTCAGCCCTTGGTAATAAGGTATTGCTGTGCGGGATTTACTACCAATTTTTATTCGATTTTATTTTGAGTTAGTGGTTTTTTCTTATCCATATTGAGCTCTTGAGAATTTAATTATATCAATAACAATTATAAAAGACAACAACCAATAAATACGTAAATGTGATACTCTCGACAATTTTTGAGATACTACTTACGAATTTGGACGAGTAACTATGATCCAGCTTTAGCGAATAATTCAGAGAAATAAGGAAAAAAAATATCATGTTGGTGACACAACCCCCTCCAGGCCGAAACTAAATTTTTTGAGTAGTATGGACATCTATATTAATAACCTATATGTTTCCTGCAGCCGATTTTGATGATATACATAGTTATAAACAAATGAAAATCAAAAAACGGTAAATTTTCGCTTTTTTTCGTCCATAACCAAAAAGTTAAGCATTTTAAACAAATTTGACAGTGAGAAACTCATAAATCGTATAAAAAACTTCAATATGGTGTCCACTGAATATGTCTATCCTTATTGGTTGCTTAGAAACTTGCAAAATAATTCATAAATTTTGAGTTTTTATAAATATTCATAAGTTATGTAAAAATTAACTTAGAACCTTCTTATGACACGGAATGCTGGGACTTATTCCTGGGACTTATGCTGGGAATGCTTTTCCAAAAACCGGTTTTTTTGGCCGGTTATAACCGCCAGGTTAAACCGTAAGCAAAAAAAAAACGGTATAACCGAAAACCGGTGTTTTGACAAAAACCGCCATCCCTACAACAAACATTGGCGCAGTGTTGAAACATTATTATTTTTAGTGTAAAAGAACTTTCCGGCCACCCTATACAATTCGAATATAATATTTATACAACAATTCGAAGTTTTATTTCTGGAGAAGCTCTAATGAGACCAAATTCCTGGTTACGCCTATTCGTAGTTTCTATTACTTGCACACCAAGCGAATAATAAAAAAAACATGACACAGATATCTCTAAAGCTTGCACCTTATTACCTGTCTCTTCATCGTGGCCAAATTTCAACGGAATCTTGATTCCGATAGTCAGTTAGGAGTACCTATTTTATAATAATTTGCTGTAAAACGAAATTAAGAGACGTCTTAAATTCAGACGTTCAAAAAGCGCCATCTGTAGTAATATAAACACCCTCTGAAGATCTTTAATGAGGGTGAAACTCTCAACAAACTGGAGAAAACTAGGTGTGAAACTCACTCCCATGGCAAAAGCATACATCGACACAAAATCAGTTTTCTTCTTTGACATGTTACCTATGTGTATGCCAAATGTCATGCCAATCCAAGCAGTTCTTTAAAATTTGGAGCAATAACCGTGATTCAATGTACTATATCTTACTTAGACTATAATATGAGATTACAAATTAAGGGATTAGTTTTGGTAGGGGAGCCCAAACGGGGATTTTTGCAGTTTTTAAACTTTACTTAACTTTTTTTTGGTTTTAGGACCTACTCTTCACAACCCAATAAGTCTCCAAAGCGCTCGAATGACTGCACATTTAGCATAGATATTTCGCTCCCCTACTATTAATTGTGTTTGCACAAAATCAAATCAGATCAGATTCCTAAAAATTGCCGTGGTAGTCAACGTGTTAACACATATAAATATCAGTTTCCTATTAATTTATTTATAGAGTCATCATCAAATCTATGTGATTTTATTGATTTATTTCAGTACTTCTTGCTTCCAATCACAACTGACCACAAACAATTATTAGGAACCGGATTTGTGAATCGACCAACGGTAAATTTTGTGTTAGTGGTAATTTCGTCGAGCACCTACTACAGAAAGCTTTGCATTTATTCGTAAAGTGCAAGAAAGACAATATATCTTCCCTTACGGATTTGATGCATATTTTGGCCACGAGGTGTTGGACCACACGACGTTAACAAACGAGGTGAGCATACTTGGCACGTAATTCGGTCAGATTGTGTAGGGGTTATTGAATCATTAATATAATGCAGCTCATTTAAAAAATTTATGAACAATATTTCCTTTTACATTAGGTGTACAGGGTGCGCCAAAGAAAAGAGTCTACCTCGATATTTGACACTAGTTATTAGATTTTAAGGAAATGCCGAAACAGGTCGATTTTTAGTTTTAAATTACAATTATTGATATATATTTTATACTAGTGATATCATCTATCTGGGCGTTATGGCGTAATTTATGTTTTTTTTTGGAATAAGGGTCGTGTGGCAGCTCATTTGAAAGGTAATATAATTCTGTATGCATTAATATAAAGATTAATAGATATCATTATTTATAGAGTGTGACCCAAAAAAAAATGTTTAATTAAATTAATTGACGCAAAACAAGAATTTATGTAATTCATTTAACTTAAAATACAATGTAGATACTTCTGTCAAAAAATAGAAAAAAATACTTCAGTCTGACAGCACTGGAAAAAATACTGTTGACTATTTTAGACAACCTGAAATAGTCAACCATATCTTGGAGGACTGCGAGTTATAAAATTGCATGCAACAAATACGTTTTGGAGATTATCGAATTACTCCAAAAACATTTGGTACCAGTCAACTAGACCTGTATAAGCTGGTAGAGGGTTCTAGAATCCTAAAATGGGTATCACGAAAGGAGTGAAATATGTACAAAAAGCCAATAAGAAGGTTCGATGTCGCCTTGATATAAAAACCGTGTATGGTTTTTTACTTCTAATTTGCTAGCATTATTTATTTTTTACAATACATTTTGAAAATTGTCTTAATACGAGTAAGTGTTAATCAAAAATTTAATCGAAAGCTGATATCCGAATGTAGTAGCTTTAAATAAGTTACATAAACCATATTTGCCGGTGTAATGCATCCGCTAATATAGGCCCTAAACTTCATCTAGCACGTGTAATTTAATAAAAATTGTATCCTCTATCCTATTACGCTTTTTTGCTTAAGAGACGGTTAACATCTATTAGAGTGGCTAAATTTTAAAATAAAGTTGCATTTAAAAAAGCCAGCATAACTTATCTCGAGAGATATTTTTATTTCTTTAAAAGTATTTTACAATCTGTTGAGTGTCAACAATAAATTAACTTTTAATTGTGGCTTATTTCCCAATCAAAATAAGTTATTATAAAAATGCCACAAAGAAATATGCAGCTTCAGAACAACGTCAACAATAAACAAAAGTAATGACACTGACTAAGGTCAAGAAGGATTTTACCCACTGGTAAAATTAGAAGTAGAATTTTTATAAAGTTGTATATGAAATAGTTAGATACATGTTACAACTACTAACTAATAAGTTCACAAGTTTACTCTAAATGGCAAGTCCAGTGGTTTGAACCTCTTTAACCTACGCTGTTCTTGGAAATTTTCTAGGAGGTTAAGTGAAAATTGGTTTCCATGGTTCTCCAACTTGGCAATGTATGCAGCGCTACGTTTTTTAATGACTTCCTGTACCATATCCATTTTAAAATTTCAATGAAATGTTCTGTTGTTGATGTACCAAGGTGAATTAGTGATGGTTGGATGATTTCGATATTGGAGTGACTGGTTGTTCCCCATAGTTCCAACCCATATGCCCATATTGGCGTAAGCATTACCTAATAGAGCAACGATTTGTTATCCACAGATAGTCTTGATGAACGACCCATTAACCAATATATATTTCTGAATTGGAGACCTAGTTGCTATCTCTTGGTCCAGATATGTTTCCTCCATGTGAGACTTCTGTCCAAATGAATACCAAGATATTTTACCTCGTTGGCTGGAGGAGGATAACAGGTTCCTCTTCATGTGTTAAGTGTATGTAACATGGATAGATTTTCCTTCGTTGACTTTAATTTTTCATTCCAAATACCAATCTTGTATTCTGTCTAGATACACTTGAAAGAGATGCAAGGCAACGCATAAATAGGGTCAGTATGTGAGTCTAGGATTGCAGTATCGTCGGCAAATGTACCTAGCATCATTTCTTCTGTAGGTCATCTCTCCTCTAGTGGTTCCTAAAGAGTTGGAGGTATATCAGCGGTAATCAAGAGATACAAGGTAGGTCCCAGCACGCTACCCTGCTTGGCCAGGTAAGTACTCCAGCATTGATAAAGTAGAGTTTGGAAGTTGCATCTTGATATTTAATAAAATAACACCTTCCTGACAAATATGACTCAAGTAGAATGTAAAAGGTGTGCGGTAATGTCCTCTTTAGCTTATATAGGAGGCATTCATGCCATACCTTGTCAAATGCCTGCCTACCCTCAAAAATGCCGCTGAACAATAACTCTTGGTCTGAAAATCAGCATTAACATGTTTTACCACTCTGTGAACTTGTTGGATTGATATAGATAGATCTTTATTTAAATAGAAAAAAAAAACCTAATATACATACAATATAAAGAGAAGAAAGTACACTATAAATTTATGATATGTTGTTTAAGCAATATTTTGAAATTACTGAGACTAGTGCATTTTTTTACAGCTGCAGGTAACTGATTAAACTTAAGGAAGCTTTTAAAAAAGAGCGAATTCATCGTACTTTTATACATAGTTCTTAGTATATATATCATCTAAACCTCTGGTATTATCAGAATGAATATTTTTGTTAAAAGAAATGAATTCTTGAAAATACTCAGGTGATAAGCCATTTACTATTTTGAAGACCAAAATCATGGTGAAATAAAACAATATATTTTCAACAGAGAACCAGTTTAGAGTATTTATTTTAACATCGTTCTAATTGGGGTACCACGATTTGTTTTAAGAATTATTCTCATTCCACGGTTTTGTAATTTTTGTAGCATGTTAAGTTTATTAAAATTAAATAAATATAAGATTGATGAGCAATAGTCAAAATGAGGTTGTATAATTGTGTTATATACTGTAATTTTTGATTCCATTGACAAGTTTTGAGATATTCTGCTCAGAAAGTATAGTTCTTTTGATATTTTTTTATGAACATGCTCGAAATGACTGTCAAAATTCGGAATATTGTCAAGTTGGAATCCCAAATATTTAGCTGTTGTAACCACTTCAATTTTTTCATTATTAATATTTAAATTTATGTTCTCAGAATCGAGCAAGCTATATTTATGCTTAGTAGTGAAAACCATTGCCTTTGTTTTTTTAACAGTCAACTTAAGTTTATTAATTATCAAGTATTTGTTAACCATATCTAAAAATTACAGAGTTTGGCATCTCTCGGCTATTATTATCATTGATTAATTTTTTTAAAGTTTTCCACATTTGTTTTGGATTGTTTCTATACCTGTCAATTTTGTTAAAATAGAATCGCTCTTTTTTAGCTTTAACATATCATCGGTATACTGCGAAAACCAGGTAAATGCCGAAATACCGAAACCGAGAAAAAAACGTTTTTAAAGTTTAGTGTTTTATTTTGAATTAAGAGGACCACTTGTGTTTGGTATTCGGTATTCCAGTGAAAGATGCATATATCAGAAATGATATTCTATCATTAGTTTGAAATAGTTAAGACACCTAGCTTATTAAACCTAAATTTAAGATGGAGATGCGGTCACTTACCTGGTTTTACCTGTAAATCTAAATTAATCAGTTACTCTTAAAATAACACATTTATAACAAATATAATAAACCAAATATAATATTTTGTAGTTTTGTGATCGGAATATGAGGCTTTAACAGTTAATAGCAATGTTTTTAAGGGATTAGTCGATAATTATAACAGTTAACTGGTTTTTCCTGAACATTTTATTCAGAGCTGTTTGTAGTTATATGGTTATTATTTACATAAATGATAGGCAGTTTTATAGAAAAAACAAATTTATTTTGAACGTGTTATAGATACAAGAAAATAATATTACTATGCGTATTACTCGTCAGATAAGTCACTGAAAGCAGGATCTGACAATATGCCATTGGCATCGTAAAATACGATACCACCTGTTATATTCCTCCGGTATCACTTCCTTATCAAATAGCTGTAACAAATCTCTGTTTTTTGCTATGCTAGTTGGCGAAGTTCTATCATAAAGTTGCTTAAGTTTTTATCGACTAACATAAGCATGCTTATGTTAGTTGATAATCCAGCTTGCTTTTTTCTTGTTGACTGCCGTGCAGTATTAATCAGGAAATGAAGCTAGGCGACGCGTCATAATTGAAATGGATTCTGTTTGTCCCTTCTTTCACGAATCTCATCTTTTTATCTTTAACCACATTATTTTTTCGCCGTTTTGGTCTTTTGTTCGGTTTTTAATAAGAGTGAGTGACAAGTTTTTTAAATCAAAAAAGTCGTAGTACCTATTTAAAATCTTTACACTTGTATGGTTCTATACATACTTTTTTATCACTGATCTTGACATTTTTAGTTTCCCTTGCATTTTGAGAAAACAGACAAGTAATCTGGCATACCATAGAGAGACCTGATTTCTAGCGGTTTAGATGCTGCTATGTATAGAGTCAACTTCCATACAAGAATGTCCCGACTCTAAAAATTTATGTTACGATACTCTCCTCCGCAGGTGTAAGAAAATACACTTATTTCACTTGCTTACATATTCTGGGAGACATTTTGATAAGTAGTCGAGTATAATGCTTTCTATTTCAGAACTTCCTCGTCTACCGTTAATTTCTGACCAGGCAAAACGGTAAGCTACATTAATTTGGTAATGCGGCTTCATTTTCACACAAATTGTAGACCCATAATTTTCGGGAACAATATAGGAATTGTCCAGTTAATCTGGAATCTGTAGTATAGCCTGTAGATCGAAGGTGATTGAAACAAAATTCCGTTGTTGACTAGAGCTTTTCTTATCATTTCCTTTTTCGAGATTCCATACTTCTTTTTTTCTGATGTTGTCTGTACCTGTTTTCTAAATCCGGTTTCTTAGTTGGATTAGCCATATCATGATATGATAGAGCTAATAAATATTATTTATTACAAACTAAACATTGATCTTATTAGGACAAAAAAGCTTAAATTATAGTCGTTAGAAAATATTCTTCGGTATGTAATTTCGCTAATACCTAAGTTGATACATTTTCCTTATACTCAAATATTTGTCCAAATATCTACGCTTCGAACTTTGGTGAATATAATGTGGGACCATGGTTGGAAAAGACTCAATATGAGCCTTCACAATTTTTCGGTTTTCATTGCTTGTTTTATTTGGCAGTATATGCTTGCCTCTTTTGCCCGTATCTGAATAACAACATAGAATTACAATTTTTCTTACAGCTTGCATTAACGACGCTGATATACAAAGTGTCTTACAAGAAAACTTCTCACATACCTGTACCTCTTGAACATTCAAAGAAACATAGTCGATACTATCGATTTTACCAGTCGATATGAATGAGAAATTTTAATAAAATATACATGTAAAATGTATTAAAGACATTTATCACCTTTTTACTGAATATGGTATACAGCAGTAGAAATATATTGTTGTCCGGCAAAATAATATATATGCGCTTACTTGGTTTTACATGCAAGAGGCCTTTAATTTTGTGGAAGTAAGTAGCGATATATTGTTTTACTTGAAAATGAAAAGTTGGTTATGTGTAACTTATTTGTTTATCACACAAATTATCTGCTGAATGGTAAGTCGTATCATTTACTGGGTTTTACCTGTATGTAGAGCGTAAAAAGCTGAGAATTTTGGTATACTTAACTCAATATTTTAAAATTTGCCATTTACCTGGTTTTGGCAGTATACCGACGATATTAACTACCTCATTCCTATGTCTCTTAAAAAGTTGTTGAGTGATGGGGCCGAAATGCAAAGTGGATTTTTGATCCAGGGTTTGAGTTTTTCTTACTAATAGTTTTTAGAATACCTTAGACGTAATTGGCAAGAACTGATTGTTTTGTAAGATGTATTTTCTTCTTGAGGTTTCCCCGGCTTTAGAATTGTTATTATCTGAGATACTTTCCATTGATCGGGGAAGTAACCTAAGTTTAGTGTGGCAGTGAGTATAAACGTTATAAATTTTAAGCATTTGGAAGGTAATTCTTTCAACACTTTTCTACTGATCAAGTTATACCCTAGAGATTTTCTATTGTTTAAATGAATTATAGCTAATATGACTTCTTAATACATACTTCCAATTTTCCAGGTTTATTTATTTTCTAAAACACATTTTGAAAATTGTGCTAATCTGTGTTTTAGAACAAAATAATGGAAATTTGATATCAAGCATGCATATGTAGCCCTTTAAAAGTTAGATTAAGCATCTTTACCAGTGTAATGAATGCGTTAATTTAAGCTCTAAACTTCATCCAGCACGTGTAATTTAATAAAAATTCTATTCTATATCCTATTATGCTTTTTTGCTTAAGAGACGGTTAAAATCTATTATAGTAGCTAAATTTTAAAATAAAGCTGCATTTAAAAAGCCAGCATAACTTATCTCGAGAGTAATATTAAAAAACTTCTATTTTACGCTTCTTTTGTTAAAAAGTTAAAGTACTGGTTTAAAGCAGAGCCGTTCGTGCTGTAGTTTAAAAAGTTTTTATTATTTTCGATTAGGCAACAGCTTATAATTTTTTTTAGGCTTAAAATGATGTCAAAAATTGGAAAAGAATTTTAGTAGTTCATGTTTGAATAAAATGTTTTTACATTACCTTTTTATTTTTTATTAGTGACTAGTAAGTCTGTGGTGTTATGGCAGAAGTTGATATGTCCAAAAAATCGTGTTTTTAGTTTTCAATTGATATGTACTCTAAAAAGGATGTTTAACAAGCTGGCATAAGAAAATATGTGTCTACGTGAAAAATGAAGGTGTTATATGCAGTGGCATAAGTTGATAATATGTCAAAATTAAGAAAAGTTTAAGTAGCCAGAACATGATATGTTTCATATCAAGTGATAGTAAAATGAGTAATTTGTAAATATTGATACTAATAATTAGTGTTATCTTTTATACTATTTACTTACTATATACCAATACAATACATATTTGTTTTCTTAAGTTTGCAAAAAATTTTGTAATTGTTATTAATCTCCTTATTTTGATATGTCCTACCGAAATTTCAAAAAAGATGGCAAAAGTTGATATGTTTTCCCCCTCTGATTTTCCCCCTCCTATGTAATAAATTGTATTTGAAAGTAAAAAAAATACATAATACTGTCCATATATTTTTGTCTAATACCATTTGGTTCACATATTCGAGTGCAACGATTTTATATTAACAGGAAACTTGTTTTTTCAAATTAAAAAGAAAAGATGGCAAAAGTTGATATGTTTTTTCACCTCCGATTTTCGCCCTCCTATGTAAGATTTATTTTAAATTATAAACTTTATATAATGCTTTTTATATATTTTTGTCTAATACCATTTGGTTCACATATTCGAGTTCAACGATTTAATATTAACAGGAAAAGTTGTTTTTATCATTTGTCAACAAATAGCAATTTGGACATGTCAACTTTTGCCATAACGCCACAGAAGTAACAGCTGTACAAAATTATACCCTACAATACAAAAACAATATAGTCCGTTCTTTAACGGTAAAATATTGCAAAACCTCTAAATTTTAAAGAACCGCTTGGATTGACATAAAATTTGGCATACACATAGCTAACAAGTCAAAGAAAAAAAGTGATATTGTGCCGATATGTGCTTTTGCCCTGGGGGTGATTTTCACCCCCTCTTGTGGGTGAAAAAATATTCGTCCAAAAAAAGTCAGGAAATGGATAAACTGGCTAATTTTAAGTAACTTTTGTCCTATAGAGTTTTTTCACTAAGTAAATACTTTTCGAGTTATTTGGCAGTAAATATGTTCATTTTTTTCAACAAAATAACCACGCTTTAGACGGTTTTTCGCCAATAACTCAAATAGTAAGTATTTTGTCGAAAAAACATTCTTAGAAAAAATATATCCTGTAAAAAATTTAAAAAAAATGGTGTATACATCACGTCTCTACACCTAGTAGAAGCAGAGTTATAGCTAATGAAAAATAAGTTCATATTCGTCAAATTCCAAATGGAATACTTTAACGTGAAATAACCAAAAATGAATCACATCTCGGGGAAAACTCATTACACCTTATTTAAAGTGATTAAAGAAATCTTCATTTTTGTTTTATAAAAAAAAATTTTTAGCATCAAAATTAAACAAGTTACGCTCAAAATAAAGTTAGCCCTTTTGGTTTTGGTAAAAAGATCGAGAAAATCACCCCCTAATTAGTATCTTAAATGAACTTAATCGTTACGATTTGACAAGTTTCTTGACTCGTGTATATATTGTTTATATGATCTGTAAGTTTCATCGATTCAAAGTCTTTATTATTGAAAGGGCTCTAGTTAAAATGGGTTGAACGAGTCACTGATCACGAATGTATGCAAATTTGGAAACACCAAATCTTAATCAATTTTTGTCTAACATAAAAACAAAAAAATACATGATATTCACAAAAGCAAATCTGACTTTTCTTATTTTTCGAAATTTTTGGTATCTCTAACAATTTTTAAGTTATTTTGAAAAAAGCATATTTTTCAAAATTTAAATTTTTAAAAATTTTACTTTGAAACCCAATTTTTTCAAAAATAAGCACCTTGACTCGATGAAACTTACAGATCATATAAACACAACATAAGTAAAATAATTTGTGGAGCGGTAACGATTAATTTCATTTAAGTTGCTAATTAGGGGTTGGTCTTCCCGATTTTTTTTTGCAAAATCAAAAGGGACCAACTTTATTTTGAGCGTAACTTGCTTAAATTGAATGCTAAAAAATTTCTGTAAAAACAAAAATAAAGATTTTTTAAAACATTTTAAAAAAGTTATAATGGGTTTTCCCCAAAAAGTGCTTAATGTTTTGGATATTTCACGTCGAAATATTCTATTTGAAATTTGGTGAAGATGAATCTATTTTTCATTGGCTATAACTCTGGTTCTACGAGATCCAGAGACCTAACGCGTACACCATTTTTTTTTTCTTTTTTATAAGCTATATTTTTGCTAAGAATGTTTTTTTCGACAAAATATTTTGTTGAATGTGGTTATTTTGTTGAAAAATTAACATATTCACTCGCAAATAACTCGAAAAGTGTTGACTTGGCGAAAAAGCTCTATGGAACAAAAGTTACTTAAAATTAGTCAGTTTACCCATTTCCGGACTTATTTTGGACATATATTTTTTCACCCCCAAGAGGGGGTGAAAGTCACCCCCAGGGCAAAAGCACACATCGGCACAATATCACTTTTTTTCTTTGACATGTAAGCTATACGCATGCCAAAATTTCATGTCAATCCAAGCGGTTCTTTAAAATTTAGAGCAAAAACCGTGAAAGAATGGACTAATAACCAATCACAATAATCAAAAACTTCATTCGTTTAATTTATCACAAATTAAGATGAATTAAAAAAATCAGTAATTAAAAATAAAGATAATACCTAAGCATGTTTTACAAGTATATACAGAACATAGAGATAAAAAACGGAGTACACAAGGAGGAGTAGGTACTCTCACCAATACTCTTCAGCATATTCAATAAGGATCAACCAATCCGTAATGTATCAAAAACATTAATTTTTGCTTATGATGGTGCAACCGCGTATCAATGTAGTAGTCTTTTGAACTTAAGAATTAAGATTTAAAAACATCTTATGGACGAGCTGGAATCTATAACAATAGATTGCACACTCAAATGCACAAAAGAAACAAAATTACCCTCTTCCACCACAATAACTCTGAAGCCAAAATAAACATATGCCAACTTACCGTCCAATGGAATAAACTCACAATGTTACATTGTCCATTTTCCAAGTACCTCGGAGTTAAGACCATTGAGCAAGAACATTGAGCTACAATCAGTACATTGCAAACGCTAAAGCTAAGGCCCAAGCTAGGAATGACGATGTGTTAAAAAACTTAAGATTATTCAGATGGGGCGCTAAACCAAGTGTGTTAGGAACAACAGCGCTTAGCACTGTGCCCTTCAACAGCAGAATATACTCGCCGTATTTAAAAGCGATCAAAACGTACTTACAAAAAAGACAGAGCAATAAATAACACATGCCAATTGATTACCGGTTTCCTAAAGCATACTAGAGTTTAACTTTTCTACTCAGTTTCATGAATCGCTCCATAAGTTATAAAAAGAGGAACGCATGGTATAACAGAACGAACTAATCAGGTAATAGTATGTTATTCAACGAGAATTTAACGATAGCTATTACTCACAAAGATTAAGTTTGCGACGCGAGCCCAAGGAGAGCGTTGTAGTTCATCAGAGTAAGTATGTAATAGCCATAATGTGGTAGAGGTAGAATACTATAATCCATCTACGACCTTCTATTTATATTAGTAGAAAAATTTAATTATCAACTCTCGATTAAACTTAAAATTTGCAAAAACAAATGCCATTCACCAATAGTACTCGGCTGAATATTTTTTGCCTACTATTACGAGGCATGTAACATTGTTATAGGAGGATTATTCGTATAAATATAAACACTATTGAAGTGTATTTCTGTTAGAGAATCAAAAAATTTAATGATAACAACGCAATAGCGCGCAATCTCGAGTAATGTAATGACAGTATGTCACACATGTCACTAGCCATGCATTAGTTGATTAGTTAAACTAGTGGGCAATGATCCGCGAGTAATAAACTATTACTCACGGGTAAAGTAATGGGTGTTATTATCTATTCAAAACTTCAGATATAGATCCATTATATAGCATAAATATTTATAACACTCATCCAATTAACTGTGTTTTTCTCCAAGACTATTCAAAATTTCACCCAAGGATTAGACAATACATATTTGAGGAGGATTTAGAAAAGTATCTTCTCAGATGTCAATATATATTCACGGATGCATCAAAGAACAACAAGAAAGTAGGTTGCGCTATATTTGATCCACATAATAATCATAAAAAATCTTTTAAATTAAATGAAAAGCTTACAATATATACTGCAGAATTAATAGCTATATTAGAAGCTCTCCTGTATATAAGTAATATGAAAATTACAGCAAAATCATTTGCAATTGGTTCTGATAGTAAAAGTGCTATTATGAAAATAAAAAATATCCACCAAGTCAGTAGTAATTATATTTTGACTAATATAATTATTAAACTTCAAGAATTACAAACAAAAAAATCAATGTATCATTAGTTTGGATTAAAGGACATTGTGGAATAAAAGAGAATGAAGAAGTGGACGAAGATGCTAAGAAAGGAAGTAGAACTGGAGAGCTTTTAAGTTATAAATGTCCCCACAGTGAAATTGCCTGCCACGTAAAACCCATAATACTAGCCGAATGGAGAGAAATGTATAGTCACAGTCCAAAAGGAAAATTTTATAAAAACATAGTTACCAAGCCTCCTGGACAGTCTTGGTTCTCAAGACTGTCAGTAAGCAAGCGGTTTTTCTCTGTTTTTTGCAGGTTAAGTTTCAACCATGTTTTAACTCCCCAGTACAAATATAAAATAAAATTGAGTGATTCTCCTAATTGTTCATGAGGAGAAGAAGTACCTTCTAGCGGAGTACATGATCCTAGGCTGTTCTAGAATAATAAACGAGGTTAAATTATTAAATGAAGAAATGACCAAAATACCCAAAATCACAAGACCATATAACCTAACTCAACTATTAAGAGCAGAAGATTACAATGTTTATCAAATTTTGGACAAACATATTTTATGTATTAGATTAAGTTTATAACCTATGTTTTTTCCTTTCGTGTTAAGCCCTATGCCTATCCGAGTTCCACCTGTCTCGTCTAAATGCTCTGATCGACCACTGAGCGTCAAATTGTGTCCTAGTCTAATATCCCAAATTATATTGAAAAAAAAAAGAAAATGAAAAATAAAAAAATATCTAAAAAAATAAATAAGTCAATTAAAAAAAAATACATAAAAAATGAGAAAAAAAAATCACAATGAAAAGAAATAATACCAAATAAAAACAAAAATCGTTGAAAATTAGATATAGGTATATAAAATAGTTCTTTGTAAAATTGGAGCAGGATTGTGATTGGATACATACCTGAACAAATCAGTAGAAAGCAGGAAGCACTCATTTAGAGCTTCCACATAAAAAATACAAATAATCCCAAAAAGGTAAGATGGCGAGTGGACATTGACTCCGCAGCCAATAATGCTCAAACACACACACACATCTATTCAAAAGTATTGAATAATGATCATGTTATTAAACGGTCGTAGAAAAATAACCATCATTATCTCCTATTTGACCATATTTATGGTTATAAAAAACATAAATCTAGAACATACAGTCAAGCCAATATATCAAAATAAAAATACTACGAGATTTCTAATGTGGAATGAATAACAAACAGGAAACATGACAAATACCTCAGACGTACTCCAACCGTGCACAATTTGACTGAAAAAAATAGAATACTGGATATACGCTCTGAGCTTCGCTGGTGTCGCTCCTGGCGGATTACTAATTCAACTTTCACCGGTAATTTTTAAATTTATTATTTAATTGTTATCGCTTAATATTTACAACGCTAAAAATAATTAAATTGTAATAGATTTTTTTAAGATTTTCCTAATCAATTTGACGTTCTATTGATGAAATATTAATTTCTTACTTCGGATACTTTCACAATTATCGTGTAGATGGCGCTAAGAATTTATAATTACATATTACGGAACATTAAAAAAACGTAAATTCAGTATTTAAAACGTAAGTATATTTAAGGTAAAAATATATACCACAGCTTTGACCAACTAATATTTTTTATAATTAATGTTCTTAATTTTAATTTTAAATTAATCACTTTGATATTTATGTCAAATTTCCGGTAAACGTTTACAGACTTGCCACTACTGGCGCTCGCGAATTTATAAATATCCCCTCTACGTACGAGCTCACAGCGTATAGGAATCGGAAGATCCAAATAAAATATGGCATCCTAAGGATACATTGAGGGAGATGACAGTTGTAGGCGAGGTGTGACACAATCGATAAGACACCCACTGCTAAAATGGTCTGACATACAGCTTTTAAATTGATGGATAACCAACAACCACATTAAAAACGGAGAAGAAGAAAAATTGTTCTCTTGATAATGACATTGAATCATTGATAATGACGAATATGATTCAGATGATGAAAATTTAAAGTCCATAATCTATAGAAATATACTTTATCGTCACTGAATTTTTTTAAAATTTTATGGACAAAGCTTACATACAGTCAAAAGAAAAATAATATCAATAACAAATATCAACTACAATTTAATAAAATTAGGTAAATCGTCAAAAAATTTAATCAATTGTTAATACGCCTTTGATTTATCTGGATAGCCTAAATGTTAAATATCTAAATAAACATCAATACGATTTATCAGCTTTAACATTAATTTTATTCAATATATAATTTTTCATCTATAAGAGATTTCTCGTAATCTAATTTTCCAGTCCGTCGAAACCGTTCTAGTAAACTTTTAAAAGTTTCTCTCCTTGGTTGTAGTGTATCAGGCAATTATTGTTGATAAATTATTTTTACGAGTAGCACATTTTTGTTATACTCTCCTAGCACAAAAACCATATTAGTCAACTCCTCATTAGAAAAATTCATATTTATAATGGTAACGAAGCAACTGGAACTATAAAAATAGTAATGTAAAATGTTCAAGCAAATTTAGTATTATAGCCAACTACTATATACATAGAATGAATATTTTATGCTACTATTAATATTTTACGCACCAACAATCTTAAATACTTGGGTATTTTGGTATATCATCCAATATTAATAAATTAGGGATTAGTCTAGATTAATACGTATTTTTTTTCGAAAGATTATTTTTTATTGAATATTTTCACGGCTAACCTTTTGGTTTCAATTAATGTTTTACATAAAGGATCATAAATAACTCACAAATTAAAGCAATTATGTATAGCGAATGCTTACGAAAAAAATTTACCATAAATTATCACTTTCTTAAAATACTAAAATACAGGGTGTTTCACTTAAGAAAACTTAGTACATACTCATTCTGAGTTTGAACCAACCCTGTAAACTAAAATTAAACATATCGCTATATTAATAATGTTTAAAAATATTAAACTATATTAAGTGTATTCCACGAATATACGTCTGTTTTGGATTATTGCGACAACGAATATTTTAATGTGCAACATAAGAAGTACGAAAGTATTTTGCTCCGTATACAGGGTGTTTCATTAATAATTGTCCATATAGTAACTGGAGAAACCTTGACACAAAATACAAAGATTTAACCTAAAACACTTAAATAAAATGTGGTTCTTTACTGAGTTACAGAGTGTTTTATCTAAAAATTTAAAAAATATTTTTGCTCAGCGTTTTAAAACTATTCGACGTATCCTTTTCATACGTGGCAGAAAGTATGGGCACTGTACAGGCTACTAAATTATGTTAAACAAACGTTTATGGCTATTACCAGAGGCATACGACGGGGGAAAGTGAATGGTTGACCCTTTCCAAATTCTACGCCACTGGCGAAATTGCTATTTTAGTTCAATTTTTGCATTCTACAATACTTTCTATGAAAATAATATACTCTTCATTCGTAACCATAAAGTCATTAGTTTTCGAGATATTTGAAGTTAAAAATGAAACGACACGGTTATTTTGATCAGTGTATTGTGTCGCTTCATTTTTAATTTCAAATATCTCTAAAACTAATCATTTTATCGTTACGAATGAAAAGTTATTTACATAAAAACTATTGCAAAATCAAAAAATTACACTAAAATAACAATTTCGTCAGTGGCGTAGAATTTGGGAAGGGTCAACCAGCCACTATCCCCTGTCGTATGCCTCTGGTAGTAGCTAGACACGTTTATTTATCTTAATTTAGTATTATGAGAAGGATACGCCAAATAGTTTTAAAGTACTGGGTGTACAACTAATTTTTAAATTTTAATCATATGAATCATAATATCACAAATTAATCAAAATAACTGTGCCTTTTCATATTGAACTTCAAATATCTCGAAAACTAATGACTTTATCGTTACCAATGTAGAGCATATTATACGTAGAAAGTAATGTAGAATCTAATAATGGTACTAAAATAGTAATTCCTCTAGTGGCGTAGAATTTGAGAAGGGTCAACCATTCACCATCCCCTGTCGTACGCCTCTGGTAGTAGCTAGAAACGTTTGTTTATCATAATTTAGTAGTCTAGTAGTCGCACTTTCTGCCAAGTATGAAAAGGATACGTCGAATAGTTTTAAAATGCTGAGCAAAAATAGTTTTTAAATTTTTAGATAAAACACACTGTAACTCAGTAAGGAACCACATTTTATTTAAGTGTTTTAGGTTAAATCTTCGTATTTTGGGATAAGGTTTATCCAGTTACTATATGGACAATTATTAATGAAACACCCTGTATATAATTACTCGTATAATTACTCTAATAAACAACAATATAATTTGCAATTTACTGTCGTTCTTCATATTTTGCACAGTAAAATATTCGTTGCCGCGATAATCCAAAACAGACGTATATTCGTGGAATGGGGTATATGAAAATTTTTTTGAACATAAATAGAAAATTTTGTTGTCAAATCACAACAATTTTTCAGGGTGTGATAATAATTGTTTTTGAAACTACGTCCGATAATATAACAGAACCATATATTTTAAGAAAAAAAGACATCGTATGAGAATCCAAAAATGTACAAGGTTAAACAATTTATGGTATCAGGTTGATACCTTATTCACTGTGAATTTTGACGTTTATAATTTTCAATGACATTAACATTAGAGAGATTTTGCAGCTCTTATTTTGCAATTCCGTTATGGTTATCGTTATACTACGTCTGCGCAATAGCGAATATATGATCCGTTATCGTTATTAAACATAAGGGATTCCGTAATTTACGGAGGTTTAAAGTAGTGCTTATCGTTATCGTTATAGTAATGGTTAAATTGCTTTGTTGCCAGAATGTAAAAAAAATCAGTAAAATTACATTTACAGAGATTCTAATTTTGATGACCTATAAATTAAAATATCAAAAACCGTTCAAGTAGATGCTTAAAATAACAATAACGTTGTGAAGTGAGGTTATGTTTAAATAACGATAACGATGACATGAAAAACCTACTTGACAGGCTGCAAAAACTCTGCTTTTTAACGTTGCCGTAATCGTTATGCTTAATAAAGTTAACCATAGCGGAGCCAAAATCAGCGGTTATTTTAAGAGGTGCAAAATCTCTCTATTACCGCATTGGTTGGATATTATTTGAATTTATCGTTTATTTGGTTTTATAAATCAATAAAATTTTATTTCTTAGTCAATAAAGTTTATTTTGTTTTATATATAAAAAATAAATATTATTTGAGTTAAAAAGGAAGAGTTGCAATTCTGACTTTTGGGTCCCCAGACAAAAACGAGTATTAATCATATCGTAGTGTATAATATACACTACTAATTGGGTTATATTATAACCCAATTTGTGAAAAATTTTGACTTGTGTCACTTGTTTCCCCAAAGGTGCGATATATTGAAAATTAATTGTTTTTTTAAGTCCCTCAACAGTTTTCTATTTCTCAACCTCAGGTAATATTAAATCATCTTAACAATATTAACTTTGCTGTGACTTTTTTATATTATTTATTAGGTACCGTTATATATCCTTTTCTATGAAACGGAAGACATTTGACCAATGCGTTCTTCCTATTATGACATACAGAGCAGAAACTCTCACGCTCACAAAAACAACAGCACTAAAAATGCGAGTGGCACAAAGGCGCATGGAAAGATCGATTCTCAGCGTGAGAAAAAAAAGATAAAATGAGGAACCAAGACTTAAGGAAAAGAACAGGTATCACTGATGTCGTTGAACGTATAGCCAAGCTGAAATGGAATTGGGCAGGTCACATAGCGCGACTGAAAGACTCAAGATGGACCAGAAAACTTATTGACTGGCGCCTAAGAAAAGACAAATGCAGCAGAGGACGACCACCAACATGCTGGATGGACGACATTAACGGAATATTCAAGAAATGGCAACAGGAAGCACAGAACCGTAAAGAGTGGCGAAGAATGGGAGATAACTATGTCCAGCAGTGGACAGAAGAGGTTGCATGATGATGACCGTTCTATATTTATGTTTATATCTATTAGTAATAGCCGTTATGATGTTCAAGCTGTTTAATGTTGAGTACATCAATCTCCTCAATAGTGAAAAAACATTAAATACTTTAATAAAATAACTTTATAAAATATGTACACGGGCTGATAGCACGGGCTGGCAGTAGACGTCAATGATCGATGTTTTCACGATATTTCACTGTATGTTTTGATTTAGCTTGTTTGAAAATAAATCATGGCGCATGGGCGAAGGCAAAATGGAACCACTATACTGCCGTGCTAGGCCCAAAGGCGGTAACTAACATTTGACAAAATGGTGGCAAAATTGATTTCAAAATTGAACGCTAAAATTTTTGGCCCGTTAGGGATTTATGGACTAGCTAATAGTTTTTATGCATGGATATATGCCCCAGTTTATTAAGGGAACCATTAATTATATTTTAAAACAAAGTTTTATATACAAAAAAAGGTAGATACCGCTAAAATGTTTTATCAAAAATTACTATAAAACTAATAGTCTAAGAGCTAGTGAACCTTTTGACTAACGGTCGTCCTGTAAGGCTAGAAATTTGTAGAGTGATAATTCATAGCACACCAAAGCTAAAAACCATGACCTGGCAGGCCTCAGCGGTGCACGTGTATCTACCAGGTGAATCGAAAAGTGCAAATTTAGGGGGTAAAATAAACTTTCTCCTGTAAGGTTTAAATTTAAGTATGTGTTTGAGCAAGTCATTTAAAAGAAATGTGTAAAATGACAGGCGATTCTGAAGAGCATAAGACCTTGCCAGGCGAGGGGAAAGATTAGGGGTTTTTTCTAAATTTATTTTTTTTGCATCGAACAAATTTTTTTTAAGTTTTTTGAATCATTCCAAACAGAAAAGGTCTTTGGTGATTTTTCTCTTAAGTTAATAGTTTTTGTTATATAAGCGATTGAAAATTTTGAAAATTGCGAAATCGACCATTTTTAACCCCAAATCGGATATTTATCTAAAAATCTCAAAGTTGCCAAGGTAGGTAGATATTCTTTAAACATTGATTGATGAAATCCCAAAGAGTTTTTTGCAATACAATATCGGAAACCCCTTTGTTTTTTAATTGCTAATCAAGCGGACGCTTCACTGTAGTATAAGTGAGGACGTTTGAGTTGGCATAAGGTCTGTTCGTACAGGAATCAGAAACTATCAGCAACTGCACGACGCATGCGTGTTTCAATTGTGCGAACGCTAATATTGAAACACGCATGCGTCGTGCAGTTGCTGATAGTCAGTGATAGTTTCTGATTCCTGTACGAACAGACCTATAAATTCATTATCTCGAGAATTGGCAAATTTCAAGAGCAATCTTCAGACAGGTCGATTTTTATTTTTAAATTAGGACTTTTTGGCATATATATAATACTAGTGACGTCATCCATCTGAGCGTGATGACGTAATCGATGATTTTTTTAAATGAGAGTAGGGGTTGTGTGATAGCTCATTTGAAAGGTTATTTAATTCTCTATTCAATAATATAAACAATAACATAATTATTTATACAGGGTGTACAAAAAATTTTTTTTTATTAAATTAACTTTGATTAAATTTGACAAATAGAAGAAAAAATTTTTTTTGTACACCCTGTATAAATAATTATGTTAATGTTTATATTACTGAATAGAGAATTAAATAACCTTTCAAATGAGCTATCACACAACCCCTACTCTTATTTAAAAAAATAATCGATTACGTCATCACGCCCAGATGGATGACGTCACTAGTATTATATATATACCAAAAAGTCCTAATTCAAAAATAAAAATCGACCTGTCTGAGATTCAAATTTGCCCATTCTCGAGATAATGAATTTATGCAAGCTCAAACGTCCTCAATTATACTACAGTGTAGCGCCCGCTTGATTAGCAATTAAAAAAACAAAGCGGTTTTCGATATTTTATTGCAAAAAACTCTTCGGGATTTCATTAATCAATGTTTAAGGAATATCTGCGTACCTTGCCAATATTGAAATTTTTAGATAAATGTCCGATTTGGGTAAAAAATGGCCGATTTCGCAATTTTCAAAATTTTCAATCGCTTATATAACAAAAACTATTAACTTAAGAGAAAAATAACTAAGGACCTTTTCTGTTTGGAATGATTCAAAAAGCTTAAAAAAAATTTGTTCGATGCAAAAAGAATAATTTTAGGAAAAACCCCTAATCCTTCCCCTCGCCTGGCAAGGTCTTATGCTCTTCAGAATCGCCTGTCATTGTACACATTTCTTCTAAATGACTTACTCAAACACATACTTAAATTGAAACCTTACAGGAGAAAGTTTGTTTTACCCCCTAAATTTGCACTTTTCGATTCACCTGGTAGATACACGTGCACCGCTGAGGCCTGCCAGGTCATGGTTTTTAGCTTTGGTGTGCTATGAATTATCACTCTACAAATTTTTAGCCTTACAGGACGACCGTTAGTCAAAAGGTTCACTAGCTCTTAGACTATAAGCCTATTAGCGGTATGTCGTTTACAGTTGTGATTGATATGAAATAAAAAGCTTTTCTGTGTATTAAAGTTTATTGAACATTTGAACAGATCCACAGAGTAGTGGACGAAATAAATGAAGCATTTGAGCAAAAAAGCTACTGCACGACTGCTTTCTTAGATGTAAGTCAAGCTTTTGATAAGGTTTGGCATAATGGACTACTATTTAAATTAAAAAAATCTCTCCCCCACACACTGTACATTATTATGGAATCCTACCTAAAAAAAAGATATTTTACTGTAAGGTATGGACAGACAACATCAGAAATCACATTGATAAAGGCAGGGATACCACAGGGCAGTGTTCTTGGTCCACTTCTCTATCTTATGTACACAGCTGATCTTCCAGTAAGCAACCAAACAATCACAGCTTCCTTTGCTGATGATAAAGCGATAATGGTCAAACACAAAGACCCAGTCATAGTCGCAAGAATTCTCCAACAACATCTAGTGAAAATACAGGACTGGACAAGAAACTGGAGAATCAAAGTCAATGAAGTCAAATCAGTGCAGGTTACATTTACCAAATGCAGAGGTACAGTGCCACCTGTTACAATAAATGGACAAGATCTGTCGCAATCTGACAGCGTTAAGTATTTAGGGATGTACTTGGATAAAGGACATATACGAAAAAAAATAAAACCTGTTCAGATTGTTATCAGAGGGTTTAAATATCTGCTGTTGTTAAGAGTTTTAAATAATTCTGCAACTGTGAATTTAAACCGTACTTTTCACTTTCTCAGCTATTATATTTTTAGCGACAATGGTTTCCTATTTTTTTACGACCTGTTAATATAGAGCTTTAAGATTTTTATGATCGCCGACACCAACCCAATATTATTATGCATTGTTATATTATTGGGCATTTCACAATATTATATTCGGTAAAATACCATTACTTACAGTAATTAGGGCAAATTTTAATATTTTATTAGTTGTATTGTACAAACTATGTAGTTATATGTTATGATTAAAATATGATCACATTGTCTTTTATACCGAAAGAGTACCTAATTATGGGATATAACATAAGATTTTTAAAATATTTAAACAAATTTTTGTATCATTATCCAGGTAGTACCTGACGCATTTTTAGAAATTTTATAAAGGAATAAAATCAGTATTTTTGTATAAAACTTAGGTAAAGGATTCTCAAAAGATTAAGTAAATATATCCCAAATCTACAATCACGTATCTATAATAGCATTGTATAACTAGACATTGTCTAATTAAACAATGATAATAGCTTGTACTTAAACAAAAAAAAAAATGCAATCAATGGGACTGCTAATCCCATGTACGAATAACAAAGGGTTAATTAGAGAAACCTTTAAGTATGAAACAAACCTTGCTCCTGTACAGGCTGAACATAATTTTTTTCCACCTCTTGTAATTGCTTTACAATAAATTGTTATCTTTCTATAATATTGTCTTCAGTGGTTTCAGCTCGTGCTTCACAACTCTTACTCGACTCTACTCGATTTTCTAAACAGACATAAAATATTTTAAATCACTTTTTCTAAAAATGTTTGTGGAGAGCGTGTGGATATATTATTAAGTTTTTAAAGCCTAATTAAAAAAAAAAAGAAATATGAAAATCTCTTACCGCCTAATTCAAGATTTGGCGCAGAGTCATATTGTTTAGGACAATATAATTGGTTAATTCTTGACATGCTATAAACAAAAATGAAAATAAATTTCAATAGATATAATAATCTTGAAAAGATCTTACCATCCTCGTTAATTATTTCTTTTACTAACACAATTCTTTTAACTTACACAATAATCTAACCATGTAAAGTTAGGCCGAATTTACTTTGTAATACTAAGGCGATTTGGCGGTTTCTAAATGTAGTCGTAGCATTCTTGAAAGTATAATTAGCGGCAAGTGTAATATGCTAAGGTATATGGACGGCAACTGTAGCAGATACCGTCAAAACGCCATAGTATTTAACATTTGCCGCCAAATGGCTAAGTATTTTAATTGAAAAGTGTAGATACCGCTAACAAAATTGCAATTTTATTTAAAATATATTGCTTCTACAACTCAAAAAACTTTGTAAATATGTACTAAATACCCTGTTCTACCTAGAAATACAAAAATCTCATTTTCGATAAAAAATCAATTACCGCCTTTGGGCTTAGCACAGCAGTATAACTTTTATCCTATAAAATTTTCTAAATTATGATACGAATTTTAAATTTATTCAAGTTTCACTTTTGCATAAGTTTAAACTTATGTCCTTAATCCTAAGTCACTTGTTACATCCAGCTTATACATAAAGAAGCATGCAAAATGTGTGTCTTAATCGTTGATTCTGCGACAAAGTTCCTTCTCCGGAATTACTCCCGAAAACTTAAGCTCATAATTAAATTTCCAGGATGAATGGATGAATGAGCAAACATGCTTAATCATGGACAAGATCCCTTAATGTGCTTTTCATTGGCGGATATATGAAAATATACCCTATGATTTGTATTTTTGTTTATATTTAGGAGTAAAAAATAAAAATACAACATAATATTAGTAAAATTTAGAAAAATAGTTTAGAGTTCGTAAAAGACTTCTGCACTTTTCTTTTGTAAAAGTTGTTATTTTGGCTGAAACTTTGTAAAGAGGTATATTTGGTCATGCCGATCAAAAGTTCTGAGTGCCCCAAGACCCAGAAATCAATTGTTTCTAAGTTAGAGAGCTTCGAAGTGTCTTAGAAATTCTTTATAAAAGGTATATTTGTTAAAATCCCCTGTACAGGGTTACATCACAGAACAGAACTAGTTTTCAATCGTTTGACCGATCATCATTAGCATCAGTGTTTACGTTAATCTAACATGCTAACCACCAAATTAAAAAATATTTGGGTAAAAACCCTTTACAATTAAACCGCCATAGGAACATAGAAATAAATTGTGAAATTAAATTAAATTAAATTAAATTGCTACCATAAAGTCATGATGTGAACAAGTCAGATTCGAGCTCAATGGTACCTAGAGCATGAAACATTGGATATTTTAAACGTCTATGTTTAATTTCACATTTTATTTCTATGTTCCTATGGCAGATTAATTGTAAAGGGTTTTTACCTAATTATTTTTTACTTTGGTGGTTAGCATGTTAGATTCACGAAAACTGATGATGATCGGTCAACCAATTGAAAACTAGTTCTGTTCTGTGATGTAGCCCTGTATAGGGATTTTAACAAATATACATTTTAAAAAGGATAATATACATAATGAATTATATTCTGGGTGTTAGATATTGATTTGTCGTGAAAAAATAATGAGAGTTTGATATATCGATATCTGTACGTAAATCATTCGTTTTGAAACTTTTTTACAAACTAACTATTTATTTACTGTTCTGAAATCGGTTGAGATAAATATATACCTACATGAAATTTGGTAGGGGTAGCTATTACCTTTTTTTTTACATACAATTAAGGATACTTATTATTATACTTAATATATGTGCGCATACGGGTAATGATCTAAATTTTTATTAAGGAAATAAATAGTACGCCCCTAAGATATGTCAAATTAAAAATAATATTTAAATTTATCATTTAGTTTGCGACAAAAACCTCTCTTGCTGTTTTTTTTTCATATGAGGCGCCGTTTTTAGTAAAGACAAACTACTAAAACATCCTAACGCGTATTTTTAATTTCTTTAACACCTTCGCTGCGTTTAAAATATTTATAAACTTACATTAAGTGCGTTACGAGGCGTTTATATCCCGTATACGTATACCCCATTTGCAACTGTGCGTTATGATAAAGGAGGAAAGAAGGAAACATAAAGGTAGGAGTAAGGCAAAATACAAGGAAATCCAGAGATTAATAGGAAAGAAAATAAAAGAGGCCAAATCCACCTGGCTGGCAAATCAGTGTAGTGAAATAGAAGAATATTCTAAAAAGTATGATAGCTTTAACATGCACAAGAAAATAAAGGAAATCACAAATACACAGCGAAAAAAGAAAGATGGCCTTCTTAAAGACATAAATGGAAAAATTATTATAGAAGTCAAAGAGAAATTAAAACAGTGGAAGACATACATAACAGATCTATTTGAGGATAATAGACAAGAACCGGAAGAAATCGACAGCGAAACGGGACCAGAGATCATAATGGAGGAAATCGAACAAGCAATACGAAACGCAAAAAACGGAAAAACTGTAGGACGAAATACTTGCGGAATTACTGAAATGTCTAGACGATGAAACTTTACCGGTACTACTGGATCTGTTTAATGAAGTATGTAAAACCGGAAAAATCCCTCAGAAATGGTTGGTGTCCACCTTTGTAACAATACCAAAAACAATATACGCCAAAGATTGTTCGGACTATAGGACAATATCACTAATAAGCCATACCCTCAAAATATTTCTAAAGGTGATTCATGGAAGATTATACAGGAAGCTAGAATATCTTCCGCAAAGGACTTGGAACAAGAGAGGCATTGTTTGCGTTTAATGTCCTCTCTCAAAGATGCTTAGATATGAACCTGGATATTTATTCCTGTTTCATCGACTTCGAAAAAGCGTTCGACAGGGTCCGACATGAAAAACTAATAGAATTATTGAAAAACAGAGATAGAGACAGACGAGATTTACGAACTATCATCAATCAGTATTGGAATCAAAAGGCCAATATAAAGATAAAAGAACAAGAATCCGAGAATATTGATATAAAGAGAGGGGTAAGACAGGGTTGCGTTCTGTCGCCTCTACTGTTTAACCTACACAGTGAAGCCATATTTCAGGAAGCGATAGCGAAGCATAGTGATGGAATCTCTATAAACGGAAGAATAGTAAATAACATAAGAATCGCTGATGACACCGTTATAATGGCAGACACCCTGGAATCGCTACAAGAATTGCTAAATAGAATTAACGATTATTGCTTTCGATACGGACTAAAAATAAACAAGAAAAAACTAAATTTATGATTGTTTCAAAAACAGAACATGGAAATGAAAGGTTAATGATAGAGCAAACCCAAATAGAAAAAGTTAAGGCATACAAATATCTGGGAACCTGGATTGATGACAGAAATGACCAAACCAAAGAAATTAAAGTTCGAATTGAAACTGCAAGGCAAGCATTTATAAAAATGAAGACACTGCTTACAAACAAAGACCTTCAGTTGCCTCTCAGATTGAGGGCTTTAAGATGCTACATATTTTCTATATTGCTATACGGAATGGAAGCTTGGACATTGAAGAGACAACACATAAGAAGAATAGAAGCGTTCGAAATGTGGTGTTACAGAAGAATATTGAAAATTCAGTGGGTTCAAAGGATTACCAATGTTGAAGTGCTACGACGTTTAAACAAGCAGTTAGAAATTATGAAAAGTATAAAAACTAGAAAACTGGAATATTTGGGTCATGTTACCAGAGGAGAAAAATATGACTTGCTGAGAATTATTATGCAAGGAAGGATCCAAGGAAGAAGAAGCATAGGAAGAAGACGCATCTCCTGGCTGAGGAACCTTAGAGAATGGTTTAACTGTAGTTCATTACAACTATTCAGAGCAGCAGCCAACAAAGTGACCATAGCCATTATGATATCCAACCTCCGATAGAAGAGGGAACTTTAAGAAGAAGAAGTTATGATAAAGTCGACTCAGTCAACCGTTGCGTTGCGAGGTCTATTTATCCCGTAACGCAGCCAAGGCGTTAATATGTATATTTAGCGTGACCAACTCCTATTTGGTCAAATTCGGGACACGGCTGAAAAATATACCTGAAATCCGGGACTTTTCAATGAAAATCTGGCCAATTTTTTTAATATAGAAATTTCATAATATCATCATTTTTTTATTAAACATTTTTATGTTAACAATGATATTTTTAATGGGGTTAAGCCACAATAATTGGTTGTAATTATAATGACGATAATTAAAATACAGAAACGAAAAAAAGTTCACTGTTTGAGTTTTTGTGGAACTATAATCCAAATACCACGATATGCAGCGTTTTGGATGTGGTATTAATATTCTTCTTCTTCTTCAGCTTTCAGAAATCCAACTTTGGACATAGGCCTTCCCCAATTCAATCCAGTATTGTCTATTTTGCGCCACGTGTTTCCAGTTGTGCCCTCCAAAGTTCTTTATGTCATCAGCCCCTCTCATTTGTGGAATTCCTTTGCTTCTTCTTCCTATCCACTGTCTCCATTGTTGTATTTCATGATTCCATCTTTATCCTTCAGTCGGGCATTGTGTCCTGCGAAGCTCTATTTTAATTTGGCAGCATGTTCTCCTGCGTAATTTACTTTGGTTTTGTTTCTAATCCAGTTATTTGTTTTTTATCTATAAGCCTCACCCCGAGCATTGATATTAATATTACACTCTCGAAATTGTCGACTTTTTTTCGTCCTAGAATTCTTAGAAGGATATTCAAAATATCAAAATAGAATTTTACCAAAACATTGAAAATTCGGATGGCCCGGAAGCCTGGTCCTAGACCTGGTCCATGTCCCGGATTTTTCGGGCTAGTTGGTCACACTATGTATATTGTATAGAAGGCTATTGTCAATATTTTTATGAGTTGTTTTTTTTTTAGCCACTTGCCACATATATGTTCATTATTAAGCTTTAAACTTGCTATAACATTATTTTTAGTCAATAATTAATTTTTCTGTCATCGAAAAAAATGAAAAATTTTACAACAGTGAAATTTTCAGATCTGCATTTTGTCAATGGTCGAAGTACTTAAATGGTTGAAAAGCTCGAGTTGTATACTGGACGTAGGGTGCCCTATCACACAATGTTGCTAGGCTTCACAGGAAACAAACTGTGATATTAGAACATTTTCTAGTTGTCAATTTTCAAGTTGGGCATTTTTCTAGTTGAGAAAAAAGTACTCAAAAATTGCCAACCTATTGAAAGTAACTTTATTTACGGCAGTATTTATTGATCTTAAATAATATCAACTATTCAACTTTATCTAAACCATCTATATAACTGAAGCCCTACTACTTAGAACCTTTCTTCCGCGACTATTTTTTTGCCAATGGATTCTTTATCAAATTGCTCAGTTTCCATTTTCCTTAAACGACATTTTGTTTACCAACGAGGCTAATTTTAAACGACATTGTGTAAGAAATTTCTACAATAATCCCTTAGGGCCTGAGGAAAATCTACATGATATCGTTGAAGCTTATTTCTAGCTTCAGTTGTCAGTAAATATATGGCTTGGGGTAATTAATGATCACTGGATCGGTTCATATTTCCTCCCACAACGACTAACAGGCGAATGTTACCTTCATTTCCTACAGAAAAAGTTACTTATTCTTTTTGAAGAATGGATAGGTAGGAGACGCACGGAAGATTGGCCAGTTCAGTCGCTGGATTTTATCCTCTAGATTTTAATTTGCCTAACCTTCTATTACTTCGGTCGAATTTTTCATTGTCATTACATTACATCTATGATATTGATTACATACTGTTGGATTACAGACAACCAATAAGTGGTTCACTAGAAGAACGTTAAAATATTTGTATATCCTATTCACATTGCTTCAACACAAACGCCAATCTTCTTCTTCTTCACTGGCTTTACAACTCGGGGTGAGTCCTCGCCGCATCCACTATGGCCCTCCATCGTCTGCGATCTTGCGCTTCGATTTGCCATTGTTGTACCCCAATCCTAGATAGATCGGTTTCAACATCATCCTTCCATTTTTTTCTGGGACGGCCCACTGATCTTCTACCGTCTGGTCTCTCGAAGAACACTGTCTTTAGCACTCTGTCTTCCTCTGATCTTACTACATGACCTGCCCATCTTATCCGATTAGCTTTTATATGTCTGACGATGTTTTCAGTACCATATAGAGTCACCAATTCAGCATTGCGGCGTTGAAACGCCAATGGCATCATTGAAATTCTCGATTCTGAAGTAGTCACTTGATTTATGAATTATTTTAGTTTGTTTTGCAGGATTTTCAAATGCTTCAGAAATTTCGAAAATACTGCTTATTATTACGGTGAAATAACTCCTCTATTGAGAGAGGAGAACTATAGTTCTCGCTAGTGGCGCTCACCTTCGTACATGCGACACTATACAGGGTGTCCCAGACTAATTTGTCCAGATTATATCGCTTAAACGAATAGAGATTTTCGAACAGGACAAAAACGGTTCTATTCCGTTTGTAATACACTTTAATATGACTTAGAAGAAATCATATTCATTACTAAGTTACAACCCCTATCTTTAATTTTTTAATAGCACCCTGTAAATTTTTATAGTTTCGTATGTAGTGTTATATCGTCTATTTACCAGATTTTTTAAAAATAAAATCGGTTTGTAAATAATCAAGAAAATATCAGTTTATTTTTTATTTTTGTTGTGTCCCAGACTAATTTATCCAGGCTATATCTCTTAATAAACGAATAGAGATTTTCGAATGGGACAAAAACTGATATATTCCATTTGTAATTCACTTTAATATGGCGTAGAAAAAATTATCCCCTAAATATTCATCCATTAGTTACAACCCATAACCTTAATTTTTATTAAAAATAAAACGGGACAATACCCGAAAGTTGGCTGTATACCATCTAGTTAAATAAAATTAACATGAAGTAAAACTCCCTAGTGTAGTTGGTATATTTAATAAAAATTCTAAAAAAATTTTAAAAATTCAAACGGATTACGTTCAAAACGTTTTCGGACTTATCAATCTATCATCAGTGAACCTAAAAGTAAGTAAGCTCACTTAGTAAAATTGAAAAAGGGTGAAATTTTGAATGTTAAAAAATTGAAAAGTGTGGTTACGCTTACTTACTCTCTGTCCTTGCTAAATAGCCACAATGCCAAACACTGGTCAAGATGTATATTCTAACTACATGGTGAAATTTGTTAAATAATTTGGCTTACATTGGATGCCAACGAATTAGTACTAGGTACATGATGCTCTACTCCATTAATTAAGAGATTTTTTTAATTATGAATAGGTCTACATTGAACTACGTTTAGTCTGTCAATGATTTAGAAAGAAGTTGAAATACTTCAAATGTCAGTGACATTGACATCCAGGAAAGGGAATTTTTAAGGTATTAACCAAGGTCAAGATCCAATGTGGTTACGGAAATTTAAGTTTAAAACTGTGTTGGAATTTTAATTTTTAATATTAGAATTTAAATTTACTATTTTTTATTTAAAAGATTACAACCATTACTACAAATTTGACTATAAAATTAAATTTGATCAAAATTATTGTCATAATATGGTAATGAAAACCAAATGTAACATTGAATTAGTGGTTAATGAAAGTTAAAAATTTTTGTATATAGCCTTCGGGGTGAAAGTTAAAACGTTGAAGTGATACAGAAGTTGTTTAGTGTGTATAGAAAGGTGAATTTGTTAACTGTAATGTTTGTTGTATAAGTCTAGTATGATATTGATTCTGTATGAAAATAACTATTTGGAAAAATTGGTGAGAATTGAGGTAACTGATATAAGATTGTGAGGTGAAAAAATATAAA
Organism: Diabrotica virgifera virgifera; assembly: GCF_917563875.1. NCBI lineage: Eukaryota > Metazoa > Arthropoda > Insecta > Coleoptera > Chrysomelidae > Diabrotica > Diabrotica virgifera. Next base: position 187,557,515 of record NC_065444.1, on the reverse strand, counting down.
TAATTGACGGAATGTGACGTAATTTTTATTAACATAAGTACCATAATTAACAAAAATAAAAAATAAACTGATATTTTGTATTTTGTATTTATAAACCGATTTTATTTTTAAAAAATCTGTTAAATAGACGATAAAATACTACATCCAAAACTATAAAAGGTATACAGGGTGCTATTAAAAAAAATTAAGTTAGGGGTTGTAACTGAAGAATGAATATTTAGGGGATGATTTTTTCTACGCTATATTAAAGGGTATTACAAATGGAATAGACCTGTGTTTGTCCCATTCGAAAATTATTCGTTTAAGAGATATAGCCTGGATAAATTGGTCTGGGACACCCTGTATATACGCGATGTCTTCTATTCTGTCAACCTGACTGAATTGAAAGATTAGCCAAATCACTTCTTAAATTCTACGAAAAGACCCCCCAACTCATATGTCAACCATCCATTTTAATCCAAAGCTCTGGGTTTTACGCCTCTCCCCATTTGGGGTACGTTTTTCGATCTCGTCCCCAATAGTCCCGAAAATTACAAAACTTTAATTGTGACCTCTGCCAATTCTCATAGTTTTCATTATTATCCAAAATAGGACTAATTTTTAAAATCCGTTATACCAGTCAAAAATTACTGAACTCAGAAATTTGACTCAATTTATTATTATTAAATGTGGGGAAATTGCTTGCGGCTGTATGGGTATGTGTGTAGAAAAGTGACACCGATATGAACCATTTCTTTCCGCGTTTTAAGAAGGGGTCGGAGCCGATTTAGAACCGGTGGTAGACCACCCATAAACCAGCTAGGATCTAACATACACGCGGCAGTATATCCGAAGAACTGAAAAATTGAACATCGAAAATTTTGGTTTTTCGACAATTATTCAAAAGTTCCCCCTACGAATAGCGCCAATAACTGAGAGTTTGTAGGAGCTCTCTAGGCACCTCGTTTTTCTAAGGATAGATTTTTTGGACCCACCTTAACGAACTCCCCAGTATTAAGATCCAATATATGGTAGGAATACATTTACAGGGTACAACGTTTCTACCCATATGATATTCTGACGCTCTCGAATAACTGCAAAAATCACCGCTTGGGCTCCCCTACCATTACGACGCCAAAAATCGGACAATCCGAGTTCATTTACGGGCAATTCCAATTTGTTTTTCAATTTATTCTGAATAGAGAAAATATAGTGTACATTCGAAGAACACAAAAAAATACAAAAATAGACGGTTTCGTTTTGATTTAAATCTGTCTCCTGCCATCCCCCGATAGCGCTATTTCTAGGTTTACCTGATATCAAGAAGGCTATGCAAGAAGACAAATTTACATCAAAACTTCCGTAGTTCTCGGTATACAATAAAACTATTTATACCGGAGTAAGGTTAGAACGCCGTCTAACGGGGAATAAGTGAAATAAATGTCGACTCGATTCTAGTTTTCTGTTGACCCAGATATGAAAATATCAAAAGGCACCGGTAGGAAAATATTCCAAAAATGCGGTTCAGAGAAACTATATGAAACGAGTCTTTGTACTCTCATATAGAGTATGGCATTAGTAAAAATACAAAAATAGACAGATTTAAATCAAAACGAAACCGTCTATTTTTGTATTTTTACTAATGCCATACTCTGTATGAGAGTACAAAGACTCGTTTCATATAGTTTCTCTGAACCGCATTTTTGGGATATTTTCCTAGCTGTGCCTTTTGATATTTTCATATCTGGGTCAACAGAAAACTAGAATCGAGTCGACATTTATTTCACTTATTCCCCGTTAGAGGGCGTTCTAACCTTACTTCGGTATAAATAGTTTTATTGTATACCGAGAACTACGGAAGTTTTGATGTAAATTTATCTTCTTGCATAGCCTCCTTGATAACAGGTAGACCTAGAAATAGCGCTATCGGGGGATGGCAGGAGACAGATTTAAATCAAAAAGAAACCGTGTGTTTTTGTATTTTTACTAATGCTACACTCTGTAGGAGAGTACAAAGACCCGATTCATATAGTTTCTCTGAACCGCATTTTTGGAATATTTTCCTCGCGGTACCTTTTGATATTTTCATATCTGAGTCAACAGAAAACTAGAATCGAGTCGACATTTATTTCACTTATTCCCCGTTAGAGGGCGTTCTAACCTTACTTCGGTATAAATAGTTTTATTGTATACCGAGAACTACGGAAGTTTTGATGTAAATTTATCTTCTTGCATAGCCTCCTTGATAACAGGTAGACCTAGAAATAGCGCTATCGGGGGATGGCAGGAGACAGATTTAAATCAAAAAGAAACCGTGTGTTTTTGTATTTTTACTAATGCTACACTCTGTAGGAGAGTACAAAGACTCGATTCATATAGTTTCTCTGAACCGCATTTTTGGAATATTTTCCTCGCGGTACCTTTTGATATTTTCATATCTGAGTCAACAGAAAACTAGAATCGAGTCGACGTTTATTTCACAAAAAAAAAATTATTGAAAATAAATATTGAGACGACTGAGATATGAACTCGGATTGTCCGATCACGTATAGTGTCGTTATCACTAGAGCATTTCGGCGATAATGATTTAGTAGATGATAACACTTAACGTGTATGTTTATAGATTTAATTTATAAAATTCCACCAGGACCTTGGTGTAGAAACTGTGACCGAAGTAATCAAGAGAACAGCAGCAAGTCACGGGCAGAAGCTGCATAGTCATGTGAATGTTGCGGCAATTCAGCTTCTTGACAACACTGAACTAAAGAGAAGACTCATAACGACAAAACCATTTAAGTTAGTGTAAATATGTAACAATTTAATATAAAAAGCAGAGCATAGTGCTGTGATGTTATTGCATGTTAGTTGTAGCACAGATTAACCCAACACAGATGCGAAACCCTGGCGATAACTCTGGTACCAACTTTTGGTAAACTCCTCCCACTTTGAGTTACCAAAAGGGTAGTCGCTTAGTAGCTCGCTTAGTATGTAGGCTTAAGCTTATTGTCAGTTCCTGAATAACCTCGACAGTACATGGGCTTATTGTATTGTTAAATTGACGGGCTGATTATTGGAAATTTTTTCTATTTATCAAGTGTGTTTAAATACTTTTGTTATATTTTTAAAAATGCTTGGATATACGTGTATTTTTGAAGGGTGTTCATCTAAGACGGGTCAAGGAATATAATTTTTTAAGTTGCCAAAGGATGAAGTAAGGTATGCAGTGTCATTAATAAATTGATTTACTTTCTAAATACTGATTAAGCGGCATATTACTTATATCATATTAATTATATTAATCTCGAAACTTACATAAAATGGTTACTTAAGCTATGTGTGTTAAAAATAGTTCCCATAGTATTTTTTCAAGAAATATTTTGTGAAATATTTTTTCACGTGTGAAAAAATCCTGTCTTGAAAACAGTAAATTTTAGTTACTAGTAAGAATGAATAACGCCCTGTTACTGAAATAATCTTAAAAAATAAAAGAGATATTAACAAGACATTAAATTTTTATTAAAAATCATCTTATGTTATAGGAGTGAGCTATGGTTAAAAGCTACTAAAAGACAAGATTTGTTAGAGGAGGATTTAACTAGATACAGAATTTGCGAAAATAATTTTGAAAATAAATTTTTATGCACATCTTCACGACGAAAACTCTTGTATGACAATGCTTTATCGTCAATTTTTACCGAATCTAAAGATATCTGCGCGAATACGTCTGAGGAGCCGCCGAAAATCAAATATTGTCAGGTAAAAAATTAGGTAAATATCAATAATTTCAATAATAAAAAGATATGATTTTTCAGATAATAGAATAACGCCTGCGGCGGAAAATTTATAGGTTTCCTCTAAACAAGTTTCTATCAGCCCCAGTAATGAAAAAGATGGATACATTTCTACAAGAATTACAAAAGATGTTTCCCAATTATCACCTTCAGTATCATCACAAACACCAGCATCTTTTATGTATAACTTGCCACGTGAATATAAACTGAAATGTAAAATCAGGTTTTTAAAAAGAAAACTTTTGAATAAAAAAATATGTAAAAAACAAAACGGTACAAAACAAGAGTTAGAGCAGTTTAAAAAATTATGTGACAAATTTCTTAATAAATCATTGGCCGAAATTGTAAAAACTCAGGCACTGTTGCAGAAAAAATTCCCAAAGGCCAGAAGATATTCTCAGGAATACAAACAATTCGCTCTCACATTATACTTTTTTGGACCCAAAACTTATCACTTTTTGAACAAATTCTTTATTTACCAACTAAACGTTGTTTATATAATTCAATTTGATTATATCATTAAATAATCTGGAACTTGAAAATTATTATATTAACAACACTCTATCTGGTTTTGTTCTGGAAGGCCATACCTGGAATTCCCAAATTACTGTCACCAAACAACAGTCACTTTTCTAATACCTAGTTTACTTTCTCTTGTTTTGTTAAGGACAAAACTTTGTTTTGTAGCTAGTTTACTTTCTCTTGTTTTGTACCTATCTAGAATTTCCAAAGTACCCTATTTGCCCTATTATATTTATATCGTGTTCACTTCCAAGCAACTTTTTATTATTTCTCAATATACACAGAAATTTAATAAATGACTATTTATATATAAATCTTTAACGATTGTCACTTTTCTAACAGTTAATTAACTTTATCTGGTTTTGTTAAGGACATGCCTAGAATTCCCAAATTACTTATTGTATTTTTATTTCCTTTTTCGTTTAACACAGAAGTTTATTAAATGACCTATGTTTTGTTAAGTTTTGTTTGTCTTAATTTTTAGTGTAAATATGGTAAATATCAAATAAGGTGTAAAAGTAGGTATTATAGACCAAATGAACTATTTTGTAAGTTATCAATTGTATTGGTGCAAACACCGGCACAACAACTGTGCTCCTTAGTTTCAAAGTTACCAATTTTTGTACCGGCATCATAGCATAGCTTTCGCATCTGTGTTGGGTTAATCTGTGGTTGTAGTGCATTAGTTGATAGATAAAAAAATAAGAGTAAGCCATAGTGTAAACCCTTATATTTAAGTATTTGTTGTTTATTAAGTTAGGTCAGAAAATAACTGATAATTGCTCATTTGTGACCAGATCGCAGTATACAAACACCGTAGAGGTGTTGTATAAAAAATTTTAAAAGAAAGCTTTGAAAAACTAGAAGAATAAAAAAACCGCTACACACGGTAAAAATGAGCGGTGCACATAATATTCCAGCTAAAATAGAGCTAAAACGAATATTACGTGTCGCAAAAATGTATTTTAATTTCAACGAAAAATAATACTATAATTTTATTCTGAAAGATTTTTCCATAATATTTGCTAAATCTGAAGTAAAATGAGCCAAAAAGAGCCTCAAACTGGCTCAAATTTACTTCAAATTTAACAATTAATATGGAAAATTATTTCAAAATAAAACTGTAATTTTATTTTTCATCAAAATGAAAATATATGTTTCCGCCACGTAATACTCATATAGTCGGTTCGCTAAACTCAGACACAATTGGCTAGTGATTTTAGTACGTATTTTTTTTTTGGCCAATTTTGCCAAAATTGGCTAAATTATTAACTATTTAGTAATTATTAGCTATTTAGTAATTATTAACTACTTAGTAATTATTAACTATTTAGTAATTTTTTTTATGACAATTTTACCAAATTGTCAAAATTACTTACTAAAATCACTAGCCAATTGTGTCTGAGTTTAGCGAACCGACTATACCAGTTCTTTTGTAGCTGCAATTATGTGTGCACTCATTTTTTCTGCGTTTAGCGATTTTCGATTCTTGTATCAGGAGATTTTTATACCTTTCTTTATTCGTGTAATACAACATACTATCTTACAAGGAGTAAAAAGGGGTTAAACGTGTTTTTGACGTGTTTTTTTTTTAATTATTCTAAGTAAAATTATATAATTATATATACCAAAAATTATATATATATATATATATATATATATATATATATATATATATATATATATATATATATATATATATATATATATATATATATATGGCTCACAAATGATAGGAAGCCCGCTACAACCTGCAGATGAATGGAAGCCCGCGGTTTACGGGGTAAGGGCATTGTAGCACTGTCTTATTCCTACAGTCTTACGAAGCCCACTCGTATAAACGCGTTCACAGTGTATATGGATTACGCATTATACGAAGCCCGACGATGTTGCCATGTTTTAATTTACGTTTAAATAATACGACTGTTCTACGAGATCCTTATATGTGTATATAAGTCGTCATATTGCCTGTTATAAGAAGCCCAATTCTATTCAGCAATCTATACGAAGCATTTTAGAAGAGTCAAGATAGAACGAAAAGATGCATTGTTTCGGAGCAATTCAAACAAGATTATCTTTCTCTAAAACTTTTTTTGTTAGTTTATATACATGTTAAAGTAAAAAGTTCTACTCACAGATTTTGCCGCTAATTGTTTATTATTTGTTTAAACAATAACAATAATTGTTTTGTACAGTGTGTCCAATTAACACGTTGATGGACACTGCGTCAAATGTATAAGCAAGTGTTGTGACACTATATGTATTTTGCAAAGTAGAATAGGGAAAAATTCAACGTATATAGACGTTGTGTCACATTACATCAATGGAAATTAGACGACTATAGACGTTCTGTTCGTCAACGTGAACAGTTGTGCATGGTCTAAATTAAAAATGGAACCACAAGTTCATTTTTTTTAAGCCGTATACGAGATATTATGGCAAAAAATATGAATTTTACTCAAGAGTAAAGTAGCTTTATTATTCAAAATATTGAAAATTGTTATAATGAAAAGTTGTTTGGAAATAAGAACTATATTCTAATATGCCATTTCATCTTTCTAATTAAAAAAAAAGTTGAATTTTTTTTAATTATGGATATACAACATTATTTTCAGTTATTTAAATTATGATAACTCTTTTATTATAGACCAGTAAGGATCTGTGAAAAACGTCCATTTTTGGATGTGAAAGGTGGCATTCGAATTTTTGCAGATAAAGTAAGGTGCTTCGTTAATAATAATTTACTTATGCTCCTTCTCAAATATTCCCGGAACATTAATAAAAAAAATAAAATATTTAAAAATTTCGAAAAACGTCGATTTTTTTGTGCTTTCTTTGCTTATAACTTTAAAACGATTCGTTGTGGAACAAAGTCGTACAGAAATAAAATAAAGATAATTGAATTTTGTATGATATCCGACAGGTCAAAAATGTCTTAACTTATTACCTTTTCTGCAATATAGCAATAAATACAAAATAAGGGGGCAAAATATGCCTGTTGTTATTCAATGTTTTTAACCACTTCGGTGGTACTTAGAACCTTAGTAATTCACTTAGGAAATTCTTTGTAACATACTTAAACCGTGTACCAAATTTCATTAAAATCGACTTAATAGATTTTGCATAATAAATTTGCAATTTAAATGTTTTTAAAAAAGTTCAAATTTTTTAAAATCTTTCTGAACAAAAAGTAGACCATTTAGAAGTTGTCTAATTTTTTTACATATTATAAAGAGGTGCTTTGCCTATCTAATACACTTTACAGAATTAAAATCGGATTATTTAAGGGGCCTCAGCAATGTTTTAAACTTATAAACAATTTTTTGGCTTATAAACAAATAGCTTTGTTTACTAATAAAAAATTAATTTTTAGCAATGCCAATAATTAAAACCGGTATAATTTGATTTATACTTTCAAATGCTGTCAGCAGAATTGCTATTTTATTTTTTAATCAAAAGTTATTCGCGTTCAAAAATTGCACTTTTTCGATTTTTTGAAAGTTCCACTGCGTTTATCTCGAAAACTATGCATCCTACGAAAAAACTTGTAAGAACATTTTTTGCTTAGACTTACCCAAGAAATATAAAAAAATGTTTTATTTTGCGAAAAATCGATGTTATGTAATTCCTCAAGTTCTTTGTTTATAACAATTTTATTGACATCCGGATCAACTGTTACCCAAAAAAATCGTGTTCCACGGGTCAAAAAATACATAAAAATCTTGGGTAAGTCCATCTAAATAAAGGAGCCCGCAGCACCCCCTCCTGGCCACAGGACTAATTTGTTTATAAGCCAAAAAATTGTTTATAAATTTAAAACATTGCTGAGGCTGCTTAAACAATCCGATTTTAATTCTGTAAAGTGCATTAGATAGGTGGAGTGCTTCTTTATATGCAAAAAAATTGACAAATCTTTGTATTTACTAGTTTTTGTTGTGCAAGATTTTAAAAAATTTTAATTTTTTAAAAAAAGTTTAGATTGCAAAATTATTATTCAAAATCTAGTAAGTCAATTTTAATGAAATTTGGTGTACGGTTTTAGCACATTACAAAAATTTTCTAAGCGAATTAGGAAGGTTCCAAGTGTAACCTAAGTGATGGAAAATCATTGAATAAAAACAGGCTTGTTTTGCCCCCTTATTTTATATTTATTGCTATTTTGCAGCAAGGCTGATTAACTAAGAGATTTTTGGCTAATCGCATCTGATAGAAAATTTAATTACCTTTGTTTTATTCCTATACGACTTTGTTCCAAAAGGAATCGTTTTAAAGTTATAAGCAAAAAAAGTAGAAAAAAAACGAAATTTTTTGAAATTTTTAAATATTTTATATTTTTTTATTAATGTTCCGGTCATATTTGAGACGGAGCATTAATCAATTATTATTAACGAAGTTATCACCTAACTTTATCCGCAAAAATCTGAATGCCACCTCTCACATCCATCTAAAAACAGATCCTTACTGGTCTATTATTAATTATACGAAAAAAAGTTATCCTTTGTAAAAAGTTCTGCATGGCCAAAGACCTTAAATACAACCATCTTATATCAATTTTGATTAATTTTATACGAGGTATGTCAAAAAAGATAAATTTCGATCAAGAATAAAGTACCTTTATAGTTCAGAATATTTCAATGAGAAGGATGGAATATTGGAAGATGGTTTTTAGTGTTGTTCTGAAGCTATTTTCTTGTGACATTTTTATAACTATTTTGATTGGGAAATAAGCCACAATTAAATTGAAAAAATAATTTTATTAACGTTTCGACGCCCAAATCGGATGTCCTTGTCAAAATACAAAATATTACCGAGTAAATATTAGTAATATTTTATATTTTGACAACGACATCCGATTTGGGCGTCGAAACGCGAATAAAATTATTTTTTCAATTTAATTGTGGCTTATTTCCCAACCAAAGATAGATTCCCAACCTAGCGACCCGGCATTGGTCGCTAGGTAGATTGTTATATAGCGACCACTGGCGGGTTAATTATGGTTTTTAGTTCTAAACAACTTTACATAAGCACAATTTTCAATATTGTGAAAAATAAGGGTATATTATTTAAGTACTCTTGAGCAAATTCATATTTTTTTTATATACCTCGTATAAAATTGACAAAATTTTATATTAGACGGTTGTATTTTAGGTTTTAGACCCTGTAGAACATTTTATAAAGAATAACTGTTTTTCGTAAAATGAATAATAAAAGAGTTTTCCACCTACCTCTACCGAAAGTATACTTTTTCGGACCTGATTGTAGGGAGCAAAGTTGTACTTTTCCTCCCTAGGGAGGAAAAGTAAAAGTGACATCATGGTATTTCATTCATAAAAATATAACTTATTGACGCCCTGTACAATATCTATTTTCTATTACGTAAGTTTGTATACATTTTAACGTTTATTTATAAAACACTCTGTATTTCACAGAATGGTAAAAAACTGTAAATTGTTATTTTGATTTAACAATGTTTACATTTTTATTTTGACTTATATTTGACAGTTGACAGTTATATTGTACGTACTTATTAGTTTTAGTTCTAATAAATTTTGTTGGTTAGTTACATAAATAAATTAAGTAAAAATGAAAAAATGACTTGTTATTTGAGGAAGGTGGAAAAACCATATGTATAACATGGGAGTAAAGTGCCTTTTCCTCCCTTGAATGATAAGTAAACTTCATTCTCGGGAGGAAAAGTAGCACTTTCCTCCCTTGTTATACAAATAGCTATATGTATCATAATTGAAATAAACAACTAAAAATAATGTTGATTAGAAAAAATTTCTTTTTCCATTAGAAGGATGAAATTGCATATCAGAATATAGTTCTTAATTCCAAACAATCATGTTAAATTATATAATTTAAAATAATTTTAAAAATATCGTTGAATTTTGTTTCTATTTTGTTTTTGATTATGCTGAATCCGAATATGGCATTACAATTTGAAAATGCTTATAAAGAAGCTCTTCTACACTATGTCTGCGTAGCAAGGAACCATATTTGAAACATTTTTATTACAAATTTTACGAAAAAAAGTTTATTCTTCACAAATTGCTCTGCATAGTCTAAAATCTAAAACCCAATCATCAGATATCAAGTTTTATCAAATTTATACGAGGTATGTCAAAAATACGAATTTTGTTAAAGAGTAAAGTACCTTTATATTCCAGAATATCAAAATATGGGTATTATAAAAAGTTGTTGGGAATTAAAAACTATGTTTTATTATAATTACATCATTATAATTGAAAAAAAATTCAATGTTTTCTCAAATTACGGATACCCATCATCATTATTTTATTTCAATTATTTCAACTATTTTAGTATTAATTTTACGAAAAAAAGTTCTTTTTCATAAAATACTCTATTCTGGTCTAAAGTCCAAAAAACAACCATCAGATATCAAACTTTTTCAATTTTATACGAGGTATGTAAAAAATATGACTTTTGCTTAACAGTTCAGTATGGTTTGTTCAACAGTAAATGGTTGAGTTCAATTAGTGCGGTCGTAAATATTATTAAATTTATCTGACCTGGCCCATTGTTAAGACCCACCCGGAGCGATAAGCAACCGAGGTAGACAGAGTTGGTTTTTTGACAATTAACACTGACTAGACGGTAATCCCATAATAAAGCAAAGAAATTGTACCAGAAAACATATTTAAATTTTACCTGAAACCGGACCTTTTATACTATTGTCGGATATTCCAGGATATTTATAGTGGTAACTAATTGAACTCGACCATTTACTGTTAAACATACCGTACCTTTATAGTTCACAATATCTCATTTAGAAAAATGTAATTAAACAGTGAAACATATTTTGTAATTCCAAACAACTTTTTTTAATAACAATTTTCGATAGTGTGAAATCTAAAGGTACTTTACTCTTGAGTGAAATTCATATTTTTTTACATACCTCGTATGTCAAAACGTAAAATCGTATGTAAAACCTCGTATGTAAAATTAATAAAATTTGATATTGGATGGTTGCATCTGAGATCATATACGATGCAGAGTATTTTATAAAGAATAACTTTTTTCGTAAAACTGGTAATAAAAAAGTTATTAATAGGTTCGAAGTTACGCAGACATAATGTTTAAGAGCTAAAAATATTTTTTTGTTGAAAATGTATTATTGTTCAAGCTTATTATTAAATTTATTTTAGGTAAGTTTTAGAGAAAACATTTTTGATCACTTTTTATAAACGATTTTTTAGTTGGTAATTTTCGGTTTTTGTATTAGGTACATTTTTGTTATCTTTCTTAATTTTTGTCAAAAAGGAATAGTTTCATTCATAGTTTCATAGTTTCATTTCTAAAATAAAATTATTGAGTAAATTTTAAAAAATACATCAAATGCTGTAAATAACACCTATAAAATTGTAAAAAATCTTTTCAAACTTGAGTAATACCGTTTTAAAGTGCTGGTAATTCTGTAAACTACGTTTTTACTTAAAACTTACGTAAAAGTTTTCCAAAATTGCATTTTTGCGTCATATCATTTGAATTAAATTTTTGGCATTTTTTTGAATGAAACATTGTTTAGTAAGATGTTTGAAAGGTAAGTTGTGCAAATTTGAGAGCTTTATAAGAAAAATTTTATTAGTTACACGTTTTTAAATAATGTTTAAACAAAATTCAGTCCACACCGTACTTATGCCCATACATTTTATTTCTTTTTATTATAACCATAAGATAGCTTAATTGTCCTTCTTTCCAATTAAGCTATCCTTTCTTGTTCCTTCTCTTAATTTCCTTCTTTCTTGTCCAATTTGTAAAATTTTATTTGATCCATTAATTAGAGAAATACACTGAAATAACTCAGCCGTGCACTTCGCTAGTTTACAGTGCGCCAATGTTTGTGAGAAGGGTGACTTATAGCGTTATAGCGTGAAGCGATATAAATAAAAAATTATAGAAGCTACAGATTTAATTTTATAAAAATTTTAATCTTATATTTAGGTTTTTTTCAATAGTCTGAATTTTTCAATAGTCAAGTCAGTTTTTTTCTAAAATTTATATTTTCGGGGTTATTTAAAGAAACATCTAATTTCGCAGTTCATTTGTTTAATAAAAAATTAAGTGCCCACTTCTAGAGTAGAACTTTTTAATATGTTGTTTATTAAACATTTCTTAGGTCCATCGGTACATAATTCGCAAATATTTTAAGGCTATCCCTACTTCTTCTGTCTTTACACGGCAAATTACGTGTAGTAAAATTGTCACTGGTATGAATATGTAAACTTTACTTGACAATTTCATCATTAACTGTAAAGATGGCTTTTGAATGTTCTTGGATAACTTTTACTAGTATAATTAATTGCCTTAATTGTTAATTCAGTTAATTAATATGATTATTTCATATTTCCGACCAATTGAAAGCTACAGAAATACAAATTAAATTGATCATTTTTGATAATATCTCATCGTCAAGTATATTACGTCAGATGCCCTTCGTTGCTGTGAAAAAATACATTCAGTGACATTAATGACAATTACTGTTTTAAAACTTATAAAAGTGATGACTTTCAATCGTCAAATATTTATAACAACTGTGTGTTTAATTGTACTAATTTGTACTTACATAAATAAATTACAATAAAATTTTGGTTTTAAACAGTTTTATTCATGAAATAATCGCAGCAAATTGCAGCTCGATCTCTGAAATTATTATCGAATTGTTTCCCTCGTGCCACTTGACGTAATTTCACTCCCCTTCGGGTCGTGAAATTAATACTGTCAAAGTGTCACTCGGGAAAAATTCGATAATTTCAGAGCTCTTGTGCAATTACTACTGATAATTTTTTCACTACCTATGTATTCAGTAATAATTTATCTACTGTACAACAAAAGCTAATAATCAATCGAGAAAAGAGGAAAAGTGATAAAGTGATTTTTTAATAATATATTGTTACTATGAAACGCCTACAATTTTGAACATCTGTAACAACACAATACTTGGATCACTGAATATATCCTGGTGTATTCTCTGTTTTGGATCTTCCATAAATAATAAACAATAAATAACTTTTTATTAAGTTCACGTCTTAATTCAATTATTTATCAAACACATTATCAATATTATTTAATCAACAACTGAAAATATTCCCAATGCCAGGTCAAATTTTTAAAATTGTCACTGTCTGACTGACAATATGCTGGCAATATTCTATTTACTACTAACAAAAATTTGGAAAATATTACCACGGACATTGTGTTCATTTTTTTTTTCAAATCCTGAAAAAAAAACCAATAAATATTTTTGAAAAATTTAAACGCAAAATGAAAGACTAAATTATTACCGAGGGCCGAAAGTCTCTTACAATAAATAAAAAGTTTATTTTGAATGAGATATTTTGAAATTAAAAGTCACACTAAATTTTCTTTTAGTTTTTTAGCCCTGTAACTTATTAAAATAAACATTATAGAAGTTCTCAGGGACTTTCGGCCCTCGCTAATAACGTAATCTCTTATTCTGAGTTAAAAATTTTCAAAAATACTTATTAGTTTTCTCAGAATTCGAAAAAAAAATGAATTCCATTTGAGTAGCATTTCAGCAGAAACTACGTTTCTGTTTGATTTTTTCCGAAGGGAAAATCTATATGCATTTGTATTAAATATTTTGTATTTGTATTAAATGAGGCGCTCAGAGCAACAGTGGCACAGTCGACAAATTGAGCATTTTTAGATTAATACATCAATAAAAGCAGAAAAATTGGATATATGGTTCAACAGTGGTCTACACAATCTAGCTCTATATTTGGCAAGATGGCACTACATAATGTATTGTTGCCTTGACACATACTAAAAATACGAATGAAACAGTGGCCTAACCCTCAATTGTGTGGCTCAGACCGATCAAACAAGTGTTCATCGTATCAGAATCAGAATAATACGCATAATTCATAAGAATGACTATTTTTAATTTTATAAAGTAATATTTAATAATAATAACTTTTATCACTACATAATGTATTGTTGCCTTGACACATACTAAAAATACGAATGAAACAGTGGCCTAACCCTCAATTGTGTGGCTCAGACCCATCAAACAAGTGTTCATCGTATCAGAAGCAGAATAATACGCATAATTCATAAGAATGACTATTTTTAATTTTATAAAGTAATATTTAATAATAATAACTTTTATCTACGACTGATCGACATAATATATGTATTATACTTGTGGTGTTTGCAATATAATGCCATATAATAATCCCTTAGGGACTAATAATGCGGGATTAATAGCTATTAATCCCTCTGGCACAACAATCACAAAATTCACCACGGAAACAAAATAATCAACCTCAAAAAGTGTCACTGTCAAACGAATAGTATATTTGACAGTTTGTGTTGAGATGGACGAAAATGAAGAATCTTTTAATTGTACACCACCAGAAATTGTAGAACTAGCTACAGCAACAGCATCTACCTTAATACCTTATGTAAATATTTGTATTAAAAACTCTACTAAAGTTAATGATGATTCTCAACCGATTCAGTTTATTAATTGTACTATTACTAATTTTAATGTTTTTAACAAATAAAGTTGTACATTAAAAATCTTAAATTAATTAATTTGTCGTAGAAAAAGTAGAGTATACTACTCGCAATAATGGCTCTCATTCCCTCGGAATGTTACTCCCTCGCCGCTAACGCGGCTCGGTTCGTAAATATTCCTCGGGAATAATAGCCATCATTATTGACTCGTGGTATAATCTACTATAACCCCGTCCTTGAATGAGTGGTAAGAGCGCCTACCTTTGGATCGAAAAATCCGAATGGTTGTGAGTTCGAATCTCACCAGGGTCAGAAATGTTTCATTTATTATAAATTAATAAATGAAAATAGTTTCTGTCCTTGTGGGATCCGTACTCACCGGAGGGACCGCAGACGTTCGGATACAGTTAGCGTCTCTTTGCAAAGACAATAACGTCAACTTTGCAAAGTAACAAGACACTTACTCAACACACACACACACTACACATTACACTAGGTACCTAACTGTTAAAAATTACCGTACCTACCATGCCAATGGCCATTAGTTGTCGAGGCATTAACCTTTTTTAAATAAAAAAAAAACAATAATTTAATTTGTCATATTAATTTCCTACTTGGTAGCAAATTTTGTGGCTTATTACAAACTAAAATAGTAAATTAGTAATACAAAGTATTAATTTGTATTAATTTTATCAATTAAAATAAATAATTCTTTTGCGATTCAATTTTTAAATCTTTTTCCTGTCGGTATCCTACTGTGTACAGGTAATGCTAAGAATTACCATAATCTGTTCTCGGGAGTCTTAGTACACAAGATTAATGACGATGAACGACCCAAAAATACGAAAAATGTGCATGGCCAGGTAATAATAAAAATGTTTACAAACTAATAGTACTTTGAGGAATACGCAAAAACGTTGCCAAACTTCAGGGCTTCTTATAATCGGTAGCTCAATGTGGGCTTCCTAACGCTGCTGAACTTCTACAGAGTATATACTTTTTTTCGCAGCGAAAACTGGTGGTAGATACCATGAACTACGAGTGTATGTTTTGATAATAATTCCAGGCATAAGCAGCCCGGGCTTCGTATTGTTAATCATGATTTCAGAGCTACCTATGGTACATTTCTAAAATTTGTCCGAATATATATGAAGCCCAAGCGTATTTACATGTTCTGAGCTTGGTTAAAATATCGAGAGATGGTGTAAAGTACGTTTTTTGGGGAAATAACATTAAAGAATTACGAAGCCCGAATCCGGGCTTCGTAAGGAGGTGTCGGGCTTCGTATGACCGGTGCGATATAGCGTTTTTGGCTTCCTAAAGTCGGAATCCATATATATATATATATATATATATATATATATATATATATATATATATATATATATATATATATATACAAGGTGAGTCGTGGGGAACTTTGGGCCCCTTTGGGGAATAACAAATGACCATTAAAAGTGTCTGCTCCCATTTTTTAATAATCGTTAAAAACGATGAGTGATCAATCGTTACACTATTACCACCCAATCAACTGATGTATAAAAACTAGAAAAAAATCAGGTCCGGCTTTAAAAAAATAGTTCGTTTTTGTCTTAGAAAAAATTTCACCTTGTATATGGTTTTTGAAAGCTCTAATAAGAATTTGACAAATTAGACAAATAGGCAATTAAAATGGCATATTTATTTTCTCCCCACACGATTACTTAATTTTTTATAAAAAAATCAAATTTGACTATGAAGTAAAAGTTTGGTGAAGTGAACCCTAGATTTAAAAAAAAAGCTTTTCTTGCAAAACCTATTTTTCTTAACATATATTTAATTTATACATATATATTCCATATGTATTATTTATACATATGTATATTAATACTTCCACAGCTTGTGTTATACTTTGTAAATAATTAAACCCTTTTAGGGTTAAAATCAGGTGATCTAGGTGGTCATGCATGAGGCCTTCCGCGCCCTATCCACCTATTTCCATGTCACATGAAGATGTTGACGAACAGCAACTGAGAAATATGGTGATGTCCCATCGTGCATAAAGTACATACCTCAGGCGGCTACATTGGCAAGTAGATTCGGCAAAATATTTTGTAAAATATGATAATGCAAAAAAGTACAAATAGTGTAAGAAACGCAAATAAATAATTACAATGGCGAACGAAAAGTCAAATTATGTACTCAAACAAAGAAAATGTCAAATTATCATTTTTATACATATGCATAGTATTAATACATGGTGAGAATTTAATGATGCAAAAACGAAGGGAAAAATATTTCTTTTTGTTTCTGTTTAATTTAGATTTATTTGTTTATCTCCTTTTTGACAAACAGATATTATACAGGATGATGGTTTAGTATTATTCAAAAAAACCTGTTCCTTCTGAAGTTCTGGGAATTTACTAAAAAGATCGTATTATTTAAAGCGTATAGCACGAGCAGTGGTAATATTATTACTTACAAATTAAATATTTATTCAAAAAAAATTAATTTTTGTAATAAAATTTAATTTTTTTAAATATATGGTTCACTTTAACAAACTTTTAATAATTCATAGTGAAATTTGATTTTTTTATAAAAATTAAGTAATTATGTGTGGGAAAAAAATAATTATGCCGTTTGAATTGCCTATTTGTCTAATTTTAAAATTCTTATTAGATTTTTCAAGAATCGTATACAGGGTGAAATTTTTTTCAAGACCAAAACGAACTAATTTTTTAAAGCCGGACCTGATTTTCTTCTAGGTTGAATAAATCAGATGATTGGGTAGTAATCGTGTAACGATTGACCAAAATAAAAGACACCTCAATCTTACCGTTCAAAAATTATGATAAATACAAATTTCGGTAAAAGTTAACAACTCGCCCTGTATATTATTAAAAAATGGGGGCAGACACTTTTTAATGGTCATATGTTATTCCCCAGAGAAGCCTCCATACGAGGTAGAAGTATGTACAGTTACTCATGACTCATCATCATTGGGGCTACAACTCTTCGTGAGTCTTTGCCACGTTTACTATTGCCTTCCATGTTTGTCGGTCCTGTGCCACTAATTCCCATTGTCGCACTCCCATTTTCTCTAGATCTTCTTTGACTGTTTCTTTCCACCTTTTGCTAGGCCGCCCTACAGACCTTCTTCCATCTGGCCTTTCCCAGAACCTATTGTTTATAAGGCGATTGTCGTTACTGCGTATTACGTGCCCTGCCCGCCTGAGTCTATTAGCCTTTATATATCTGACTAGATTTTCTTTTCCGAATAGAGACTCTAACTCGTTATTGTATCTGCGCCTCCATTTGTTTGTCACGTTGTCTCTGCAAGGGTCATATATCATTCGAAGGATTTTACATTCTCACACCAGCAATTTATTTACTTCTCTTTTTGTTAGCGTCCATGTTTCGCTTCCATACGCGACTGCTGGTCTTATTATGGTCTTATATATCTGGATTTTTGCACCTCGTGAAAGAAGTTTTGATTTCATTAGATTATTCATTGCAAAGAAAGATCAGTTTCCTGCCAGTATTCACGTTTCAACTTCTTGCTCTAATTTATTGTCATTTGTGATCGTTGCTCATACATATTTAAATTCTTTAACCACTTCGAAGTTATGATCGTTTATAGTAATATTTTGCCTTATTCGCCGTCGTTCTTGTTTTGAGACGACCATGTATTTTGTTTTGATTTCATTTATTTTTAGACCGATGTTTAATGCAGCTTTTTCAAAGTTCGAGAAAATATCCTTAATTTCTAATGTTGATTGTGCTACTGCGTCTGCGTCATCGGCAAAGGCGAGTATGATTTTAGCTCCCCGAGCAGTTATGTCTGGTTTGATTTTTGGATACATTTTTCGCATGACATATTCTAAGGCCAGGTTACACAACAATGGGGACAACGGATCTCCCTGTCTCAGTCCAGAATTTATGCAGAAATCATTTGATATTTTTCCCCCTATTCTAACTTGTGCAAAGGAGTTACTTACACTCATTTGTGTTAGCGCAGCTATTTTCTTGGGTACGTCGAGCTCGATCATTGCCTTCCATAATGTTGCACGATTAATTGAATCATGACTCACCCTGTATATTGTAGCGTTTAAAAAACCAGTGAAAATATGATCTTTAGATTTGTATAGATTTTACAATCCCTCTCTAAGAAGTCCAAATTTTTTTATTCAGTTTTTTACTTAAATTCAGATTGCAAGGAATTTTCTAAAACCGCACCTGTATACATCTACGAAGTATTCCGCAACATTTCAATGTGTTACAAGATTCCTGTTTATTTGAGACGCAAAAACAGAATTTGTAAGAAGTTTTGACAAAAGTACAGTTCTAATGCGTTGATGAACTTTCTAGAATAAATGTTGAAAATCAATTTGATTGGTTTGTTTGAATTTGGTACAAAGATCGAAGCTCGTAATTGGCTCTGAAGAACGGAAGCCGGAAATTGCGTAGTGACAGGATCAAGGAATTTTGGCAGGAGACGGAGAAGAAAGCAGGCATTCTTACAATGGTAGTGAATCAGTAAACATCGATAGTGAGTTACCGGCTTTTTTGTGACGCAAAAAGAATTTCCAAGTAAATGGGATCTATCAAAGTTCTTCTGTGTTTTTGTTAAGTAGGTGTACCATCAGTTTGATGGTGTAGCAGTTCCTTTTTTGATGGTAAAAGTGTAATATACGCTTTGTAAAAATACTGCGTATGTATTTATGAAAGCCGGCATAGTACTAATATCGTAGTGATGAATTAAACCCAAGCCTCCCGTCTCCTGGATTAGAAAACCTATTTCCCGAGGTAAATAAGCAAATTTCTTTTGTTTTATGGTATTTTCATGGTATAATGGTATATGGTGCAATCAGTAATTTTCCATTGACATTTTCCCCTTCGAGTGACGTATGAACTACGTACGTGCTGTCAAGTGTCATGTCAAGTTTCACAATGGTGAAGTTTTGAATTTTAAGGTATAGTGACTTTTAATAATTATAAAATTCTCAAACTAATAACGTTAATTTCTTTCAACATAAAAAAAATAAATCTTTTTGGAACTTAAAATACAAAGATGAAAAAGTAAATTGTTGAACAGAACAAAGAATAATTTTGCTTCCATCATTAAAATATTATTGTAAAGACATAATTGTAAGTTAATGTTAAAATCCTTTTTGAAACCTTTTGAAATAGTTAAAAATAAAAGATTTACGGAATGATATTTGACAGGTGACATAGTTGTTGTTATTTTCAATAATTAAGTACTACGAGGAGTAGTCAGTAATTCTTTAATGTAAACATTGTTCCCTGAATGAATATAAATTTTTGTTTTAATGCAAATGCTATAATATATGTCATAATTAGGTCAGTCAGTCAGTTATACAAGTCATAATTAAGTCAGATATCAAATCCTCAATGCAATAATATTATTGTTTATCTTTTGGTGCACCATAACCTATGTTCAGAAAAGTAGATGTATTTTTTTTACAGGTAATCTTTTATGTAATCTGAAAGTTTTGTTATGTCAAGGAATAATTTTTCAATAAATGCCATAACTGTGTATTTTGTCCTGTTTATTTACCGCTAACCTATTGGCAAAATTTTAACCACAAACTTTAAAAGCTTTTTAGAGTCAAATTTTAAGATGTTGGATGATCATAGAAAGTAAAACTCCTGGTAAGGCGCCCTAACAAAATATAGCCAGGATTAATATTTAACACCCCAGGATATCTGTAAGTACCCTTGTTTAAATTTTTGATAGTAGTAAATATTCCCTAATCCCTAACTTCTTCTTAACGAACTCACAACCTTAGCTCTCCAACCAAAACACGAGCCGCCGTAGCAAAGTAGTTTTTAGAAATATCCCCTAGTTTTCTCGACCCTTTTGTATTTAAGC
Organism: Diabrotica virgifera virgifera; assembly: GCF_917563875.1. Taxonomy (NCBI): domain Eukaryota; kingdom Metazoa; phylum Arthropoda; class Insecta; order Coleoptera; family Chrysomelidae; genus Diabrotica; species Diabrotica virgifera. The sequence continues at coordinate 187,536,848 of NC_065444.1, read as the reverse complement.
AGTATCTAAATTTTCCAAGCTTTTATCTTCCCCCTTATTTCTAAGTGCTACAAAATGTCGCCCTCGAACGTGGGGCCGATTCATTTTTCTGCCTCTTTCAGTGTCCAGTTGTGCGCTACAAAATAGCACCCTCAGACGTGAGGCCAGTCTCTTTTCACCCCCCAGTCATATCGTTAAGTTGTTCCCAAGCAGTTTACATTTTTTTAGTTAGTCCCAACTGTTTTTCAACTTAATTTCCTCTCCTTGCCCCAGATTTGAGACCGATTCTACTATCACAACCAGTATCGCAACATAGTTTAGCCCAAGAGCCCCTACATTTTTTTAGAACGTTACGAAGTGGTATAAAATTTTCAATAGGATGTGTAAATATGTACTCATAGTAGTGTATTAACATTGTTTTTATGTATGTACTTATAGTAGATGTTAATACAGTACCCATGGTGAAAGCAATATTTAAATTTTTTTTAAAAAAGTATTGATTGTATAGACAAGTAGTCTATATAAGTAGCGTTGAACATTCCAATATTGAAACTATTGATAAAGTATAACATTTTAGTTGTATTTGTGCATTTATTCATAATTGATTAACAATTTTTTACAGAATAACTTGTTTTTGTGATTTTTTTTGTTCGTCATTTGAGTATATGTGTATAGTCTGTGTAGTTTCCGTTTGAGTTTTTAGTCCCAATGTTGTCTAGTTGTCCCATTATTTTTTTCTCAACTAATCTAGTTTTGTCAGTGTCATAAAGATACCAAAGGTTAGTTGGAGTCTGCCTGTGAAGTAGTTTGAGTGTATCCGTGAAGTAAAGTAGTTAGTCAGTCCAATTACTATTTGTCTTTCCCTTCTTGTACCAGAATAGATCACAAGTGTAATACTCGTGATAAAGGAAGTGTGCTTAGTTGTCTAGGAACACTCCCATTAGTTATCGGAACAAGAACCGTTGTTGGTGTTATCCCGTGTAAGCTCATTCGAGAAGCAAGTTTCAATATTGTTTGTGTTTGTCTATCCCTGTTTTGTCTGAAAATATTTGAGTCTGTTGTTTCCTGTTTGTTTTGTGTACCCTTGTGTTATTCCCTGTTAGTCCGTGTCAGTGGTGGAGTGTGAATTTTTTGACCAATAGTTTATTGACCCCTCTTTTGTTTATTGAGTGATTGCAGACCAAGAGCAGAAGTTGCAACAAAGTCAGTGAGGTTAGGATCTGGCTGCGTGAGAGTGCAAGTGAGGTTTGTGTTCGTTTGATAAATAGAAACGGTTTTTTGTCCGAAAGTCATACTTTCTACTATTCCCTTTGGTCTTTCCCCTGTGTGTTGTTTTCACCCCAGTTTTAAAAATGAAGTCTACCCAAGTTAATGATCTGAAAACCGATGAGTTATCTTATGAACTTTTCATAAGAGGTTTTAATGTCCAAAATAGGACTGTTGAAGAAAAACGTAAGTTGTTGAGAGGTCAGTTAAGTAAAGAGACCATCTCATCTTCCATTAATTTGACTAAAAATGTAGTCGATCCTGATCAAGAGTTACCTACAATCCAGTCAATATTAGCAGATTTGCAAAGTATTGCGCGGGCAATGAGTGCACAGTCATCAAAGGCTGACTTTGCTCGTTTCAAAACAAGGTCCAGTCATCTGGATTTCAGATTGGAAAATTTCCCTGATAATGTAGAAGAAGCTATAAAAGAAGTTATTGACAACTATAAGATGGATTTATTGATGTTGACTGGAGATGTCTTAGAAAAGGAAGAGACATCTGACAATGTGTCCGTCCCATCGACTAGTGGTACAACTTCAGTCCCCGTTGCCCCTATTAGTTCAGTTTCAGCCCCTATTATACAAATTTCAACTCCTGTTAGAGTTTCTGATTTAAATATCAAATTTAATGGTGAGAGTAAAGCCCTTCCCACATTTTTAGAAAAAGTAAGAGATTCTGCTAGATCCAGAAATATTTCTGATGATGTCCTGTTTAGATCAGCTTTTGAGTTATTCGACGGAAACGCTGCTATTTGGTATAGGAGTGTTGGAAATACAGTTAACAGTTGGAATGAGTTGGTAACCCTTCTCAAAACTGCTTTCCTACCCCCAGATTATAATGATAATCTCCTTGATGAAATTAAAGGTCGAAAACAAAAAAAGTCTGAGTCAATCACTATTTATTCTGCAATCATGGAGAATCTCTTTAAACGTTTAGAAGAGTACCCGTCTGAAGCCCAACGAGTAAAGATTTTAAAAAAAAATATTTTGGTGGATTATATTCCACTCGTAGCCCTTCAAGATTTTCCCACTGTCGAAATGTTAGTCATAACTGTTAAACGTTTGGAGCAAAATGTTTTGCCCCTGCTTCAAACTACAAAAGGTCTTGCTGGTATTTCATTAGAGGATTCAGAAAAACCCCAAGAGAAGCTTCAGGTACTTGATAAACAAGACAAGCCTGATAACCCCAAAGGAGACAAACGAGAAAAGCAAGATCGTCCCTTTAAGAAATCCAAGTCTACGCAGAGAAATGAGAGACCCAATCCTCCAGTAGATACTGATGAAAGACATCAGTCTTCTTCTTCTTATCCACCCCACAGAAATCAGTCTTCTTATCCACCTCCATTGATGCAATCCCCTCCCTATCGACCGTATGGAAATCAGTCTTCTTCTTATCAACCTCATTCAATGCAACCCCCTCCACAACCCTACCAAACACATGACAACCCTAGAAAAATTATTTTTTGTTTTACTTGTGGTAAGCCCAACCACATTTCTCGCAATTGTACAAACAGAGAAATGTCTTGTTCTCGTTGTGGTAATAAAGGAGTGAGAACGTCCTCCTGTATGTGTCAAAAAAACTAGGTAGTGTGCAGCCAGTCGGCAGTTGCACTCCATATAGAGTTAAGCCCGACAAATTCCCCCAAAACATACTTAACCCTCTTTTTGAAAAGAAAGGTTGTGACAGTCGTCCTCATGTTAGTATTTCTATCTTTTCTAAAAACTTTGTCGCCCTCTTAGACAGTGGTTGCACCACATCCGTAGTAGGTGCCGCTGGAGTTAAATTTTTGGATTCCCAAGGAATTAAATATAATTCTACTCCCTGTAAACACGTCTGCTTAGCAGATGGTTCTCAAAAATCAGTTGTTGGTACTATTGATCTTCCAATTGAGGCTGATGGTGTTTCCCAAGTAGTGAAATTTCTTGTCGTACCCTCCGTTCCCCATAGTTTTATTTTGGGAAGTAACTTTATGCATAAATTTTCAGTGTTCTTGAATTTTAGAGATGGAACATGGCATTCTTCCCAAAAGGAAGAGAAAACAGAAACTTTGTATTCTGTAGACTCATTTTCCCCCACTGAAAAAAATTTAGTAGATTCCACAGTCGTTTCTTTTGAGGAAATTTCTAGTTCCAACTACATTGGAAGAACCAATAAAATTGAAATGGTTATTGACACTGGTGATGCAAAGCCATTTAAGAAAAGACAATATCCTTTATCCCCATACATGAATAAAATACTACATGAAGAGTTAGACGATATGTTACGATTAGGAGTAATCGAACCAGCCCAATCCCCATGGTCAAGTCCCATATTATTAGTCAAGAAAAAGTCAGGTGAATATAGGTTCTGTTTTGATGGTCGTTCATTAAATGAAGTCACTGTTCATGATACATATCCTTTGCCCCAAATAGACAGAATTCTTTCGTTACTTAGAGGAGCTAAATGCATTAGTTCCATTGACTTAAGAAAAGCTTTTTGGCAAATCCCGCTGCATCCTGACTCTAGGAAAAAGACAGCCTTTAATGTTTCTGGTAGAGGTTCCTTTCAATTCACTTCTGTTCCTTTTGGTTTGTGTAATAGTGCACAGATTCAACAAAGATTAGTTGATGCTATCTTTGGCCCTGAATTTGAACCCTATATATTCTGTTATTTAGATGACATCATAGTGTGTACCCCATCTTTTGAAGAACATATCCGATTGTTGAAAATTATAAGAGATAAACTGAAAGAAGCAAACTTGACCATTAACGTCGATAAGTGTGATTTTTTTAAATCTGAATTGAAGTATCTTGGTTATGTAGTTGGTAACAATTCCCTTAAAGCAGATCCTGAAAAAATCTTAGCTATGGTTAATTATCCCAGGCCATCTAATTCTACTGAAATTAAAAGATTTATAGGTATGTGTTCCTGGTATCGTCGTTTCATTAGAGATTTTTCCAGTTTAGCCTCCCCTATTAATGACCTCCTTAAAGGTCATAGAAAGAAAAAACAACCAGTAGTTTGGACTAGTGAAGCTGAAAAAGCTTTTTTGAAAATTAAAGAACTCCTAATTTCTGCCCCTATCTTAGCCCAACCCAATTTCGAACTTCCCTTTGTTGTGCAATGTGATGCATCTGACACTGGTCTTGGTGGTGTCTTGACTCAAACTATTGATGGTGAAGAAAAAGTTATAGCTTATGCAAGTAGGTCCCTTTCCCGAGCTGAAAGAAATTATTCAGTTACAGAGCGAGAATGTCTCGCAGTGATCTTCGCTATCGAGAAATTTCGAGGTTATATTGAAGGAGTTAAGTTTTCGGTCATTACTGACCACCATTCACTTCTCTGGTTGAATAAACTGTCCAATCCTACAGGCAAATTAGCCAGGTGGGCTATGCGCCTAAGACAACATACTTTCGATTTGATTCATAGAAAAGGAACATCCCATTTAGTCCCTGATGCTTTATCTCGAGCTCATACCAATGATACACCCAAAGATGCCCAAAAAGTTGATTATCTAGAAATAGATCTTGACAGAATAGACCCTTGGTTCGATGATTTAAGATCAAAGATACTCCGTTCCCCTGGTGATTTTCCACAATGGAAAGTGGAAAATGATTTCATTTACAAGTATGCCCCATCCCCCAATTCTTTCAAGACTAATGATATTGAATGGAAAATTTTAGTTCCCAAACCCCAAAGATTAGAAGTAATGCAATCTTGTCATGAGCCACCTACGTGTGCTCACTTTGGATTCTATAAAACTTTGTCCCGTATTCAAGAAAGGTACTATTGGCCCAAAATGCGTTGTGATGTGCTTAAGTTTGTCAGATCATGTAAAGTTTGTGGTGCTCAGAAAACACCAAATCATGCTCCTTTAGGTAAAATGGGTAAGCAGAGAGAAGCCCAATTCCCCTGGCAAATAGTTGCCATTGATCTGATAGGTCCCTTTGTTCGTTCTAAAAAAGGTTATACATGGTTATTAGTGGTTGCTGATTGGTTTAGTAAATATACCTTAGTCCATCCTTTGAGGAAGGCTACGGCTAAGAGTATTACTGAATTTTTGGAAGATAATGTCTTCCTGATGTTTGGTGTTCCCCAGTATGTGATTTGTGATAATGCCTCAAATCTGAACAACCCTCTTCTAATTAATCTCTGTAGTAGGTATAATGTTCAGAAAGTATGGTTTAGCCCCGTGTATGCACCACAATGTAATTTTGTGGAGAGAAATAATAAAACCATTGGAACAGCAATCCGTATGTATATAAAAGACCACGTAGACTGGGACAAGAATTTAGCAAAGATCAGACAAGCTATTAATACCGCAAAGCACGAAGTAACTGGATACACCCCAGCTTTCCTTAATTATGGCCGTCATGTTCCCCTGAGTGGAAACTACTATGGTGTTGATCAAAACGATCAACGGAAGCAAGATCTAGAAATTATTCCTGGTAACCGTGATATGTATGCTTCAGAAGTAAAAGGATTAAGTCAAGTCTTCGAAAAGGTCAGGGCTAATCTTCGAAAAGGATATGAACGTAACGCTAGAAGTTACAACTTACGAAGAAGAGAAGTCCAATTCCAAGTAGGAGATAGAGTATGGAAAAGGAATAAAGTCCTGTCTAATGCTGCTAACAAGTTTATGTCTAAACTAGCACCGAGGTACATTGAAGCTACAGTCCGTGAAAAGTTGTCACCAGTGGTGTATCGTCTCTCTGATTTAAATGGTTCTGATCTTGGTAAATGGCATGTTAAAGACTTAAAACCTTTTGTATCTGATGGAGATAATATGTCATCCCCTTAGTCCTGATCCCCTATTCCATGTTCCCCCTGTATTGTTCTTCAGTTCCCTTAGTCTTGATAAGAAGTTGATATTCTCTTTGATTTTGGTATGTCGTCTTTTGGTCCCTGTTGTTGTCGTATACCCCCTTGTATGAATTTGTTGTGATTTGGCCCTTGTTGTTGTTGTATCCCCCTTTGTTAGTCTTCTTTTATTTTAGTCTAGTTGTTGAAGTGAGTATATTCCCTGTGAGACGTTTAACATAAAGTTACCGATCTCGACTTGAGACAAATGTTAAGATTACGTTGTCTCATTGAGGTATTTAGAATGGAGATTCTAAATCCTCATTTTTGCTGAACCGTTGCCAACAAAATTCCCTGAAACTCGCTAGGCGTTTAGTGGAGTTTAGGCAGATGCCTATCTGCTGAGCCTAGAGCTCAAATGATTTGTTTAGTTTTTGAGAACCGCTCGCGGTTAGGCAACGAGGTGACAAGGCTGTGTCTGCCCTGGTATGTCACTTGTGTTACTGCTGTGGATGTCAGCGAGGTCCACACAGGGCACAAGTTTAGTTTCTTTCCCAAGGCACAGAAACTCTTGTCACCTACAGTTCATTTTAGAGTCATTACACATTTAAGTCTACTCGACTTTAAAGAGTCTGGCGATCGATGGTACGCTAGCCCAATCCCTAACGTTTGTTTGTTTAATTTAATCCCCACTAGCCATCATCTAAAAAAATTTTTGATGTGATTGTTTAGCCTCACTCAAGGAGTCATGGTTGATTTTTGTTTGGTTTATCGAAAACTGGATAGCTATCCGAGCTTTCTCTTTTCGGAGGAGGCTGTGTAGCGTTTAAAAAACCAGTGAAAATATGATCTTTAGATTTGTATAGATTTTACAATCCCTCTCTAAGAAGTCCAAATTTTTTTATTCAGTTTTTTACTTAAATTCAGATTGCAAGGAATTTTCTAAAACCGCACCTGTATACATCTACGAAGTATTCCGCAACATTTCAATGTGTTACAAGATTCCTGTTTATTTGAGACGCAAAAACAGAATTTGTAAGAAGTTTTGACAAAAGTACAGTTCTAATGCGTTGATGAACTTTCTAGAATAAATGTTGAAAATCAATTTGATTGGTTTGTTTGAATTTGGTACAAAGATCGAAGCTCGTAATTGGCTCTGAAGAACGGAAGCCGGAAATTGCGTAGTGACAGGATCAAGGAATTTTGGCAGGAGACGGAGAAGAAAGCAGGCATTCTTACAATGGTAGTGAATCAGTAAACATCGATAGTGAGTTACCGGCTTTTTTGTGACGCAAAAAGAATTTCCAAGTAAATGGGATCTATCAAAGTTCTTCTGTGTTTTTGTTAAGTAGGTGTACCATCAGTTTGATGGTGTAGCAGTTCCTTTTTTGATGGTAAAAGTGTAATATACGCTTTGTAAAAATACTGCGTATGTATTTATGAAAGCCGGCATAGTACTAATATCGTAGTGATGAATTAAACCCAAGCCTCCCGTCTCCTGGATTAGAAAACCTATTTCCCGAGGTAAATAAGCAAATTTCTTTTGTTTTATGGTATTTTCATGGTATAATGGTATATGGTGCAATCAGTAATTTTCCATTGACATTTTCCCCTTCGAGTGACGTATGAACTACGTACGTGCTGTCAAGTGTCATGTCAAGTTTCACAATGGTGAAGTTTTGAATTTTAAGGTATAGTGACTTTTAATAATTATAAAATTCTCAAACTAATAACGTTAATTTCTTTCAACATAAAAAAAATAAATCTTTTTGGAACTTAAAATACAAAGATGAAAAAGTAAATTGTTGAACAGAACAAAGAATAATTTTGCTTCCATCATTAAAATATTATTGTAAAGACATAATTGTAAGTTAATGTTAAAATCCTTTTTGAAACCTTTTGAAATAGTTAAAAATAAAAGATTTACGGAATGATATTTGACAGGTGACATAGTTGTTGTTATTTTCAATAATTAAGTACTACGAGGAGTAGTCAGTAATTCTTTAATGTAAACATTGTTCCCTGAATGAATATAAATTTTTGTTTTAATGCAAATGCTATAATATATGTCATAATTAGGTCAGTCAGTCAGTTATACAAGTCATAATTAAGTCAGATATCAAATCCTCAATGCAATAATATTATTGTTTATCTTTTGGTGCACCATAACCTATGTTCAGAAAAGTAGATGTATTTTTTTTACAGGTAATCTTTTATGTAATCTGAAAGTTTTGTTATGTCAAGGAATAATTTTTCAATAAATGCCATAACTGTGTATTTTGTCCTGTTTATTTACCGCTAACCTATTGGCAAAATTTTAACCACAAACTTTAAAAGCTTTTTAGAGTCAAATTTTAAGATGTTGGATGATCATAGAAAGTAAAACTCCTGGTAAGGCGCCCTAACAAAATATAGCCAGGATTAATATTTAACACCCCAGGATATCTGTAAGTACCCTTGTTTAAATTTTTGATAGTAGTAAATATTCCCTAATCCCTAACTTCTTCTTAACGAACTCACAACCTTAGCTCTCCAACCAAAACACGAGCCGCCGTAGCAAAGTAGTTTTTAGAAATATCCCCTAGTTTTCTCGACCCTTTTGTATTTAAGCAGTATCTAAATTTTCCAAGCTTTTATCTTCCCCCTTATTTCTAAGTGCTACAATATAATATAGCTCAACAGGCCTTAAAGGCCCATCGCTTGGAATTTCTTCACGGTTTTCCTCCATTTTTTCCTGTCCATGGCCGCTGTTCTCCAATTTGATATCCCGATTGTTTCCAGGTCTTCCTTACACGCTTCTAGCCACTTTTTCCTGGGTCGTCCGCTTCTCCTATTTCCTTCTCCTCCCAGCAGCGAGTCCTTTGCCCACCTTCCGTCAGCCTTTCTCGCACGATGACCTAACCAACTAAGTCTCTTTGTTCTGACCATCTGGCTTATTTCTGGTTTCCGCTACAGCTCTCTGATCTCTGCATTTGTTCGCCTCCTCCAAACGCCTTCATCATTTTTTACTCCCGCGAATATCTACCTTAGGACACTCCACTCCCAGATGTTCAGCATGTTTTCTTGATTTTTGTTCATGACCCATGTTTCGCTTCCGTAAAGAACTGTGGGCTGGTTCACTGTTCGGTAGAGTCCCAATTTTGCCTCTCTGGAGATGTTTTTTGCTCTTAGTAGTTTGTGTAGGGCCCCGACTGTCTTTCTTTCTCAAGAAATTTATTTTCCCCTTTATACCAAAAATAAGTTCATTTTAACTTCAGGTGTAGAGGTGACTTACCATCCAAAAGAAGGAAGGCTTATTCTAAGACTTTCTTTAGTCTGTAATGATGATATTTTTTATGGTTCTCTACAGAATACGAGTATTCTTTAGTTGGTAAATTTATTGTATTTTTTCTGAAGTTATAATATCACGTTATAACTTATACTTGACGATAAAATAATTTAATTACTACTCGAATACAACAGACTTAATTAATGGTTACAGTAGAAGTTAGACTAATTTATAGAACGCTACTGAGCTAGACTCAAGAACTGTATTTACTATTCACAAAGGTGGTTGTTTGGGAAAGCTCTAATATAGTCTCATCCTGTTGCAACGCAAATAGATTGTTGCGAATTAAAGGAATATCTAATTACACAGCATGACACTAAAGTGGTAGGTACGTCATTGAAGAGAAATCGATCTTACAACATATTTTAGTTACATTATTGTAGGTCAAACTTCCATATTATTTTTTAAATTCCGCCTTTTCTATTTGTCTATTTACAGTATGTAAATAAATTGTAACGTTAACTTTGAGAGGTTGGTAAGTAATTTTTACAAATTTTAAATTACAAGTCACCTCTATTAGACAACGAAATAAAGCATTGCACCCCTAACGTTTTTCAACGGTGATTGTATTTAAGACTTCCATTATTTTATTCATCTTTCTCAGAACATCTTTGTGACGTGTTTTGTCCATAATATTTTGGACGTTTGGATATAGGGACGTTGCCCTTTTTAAATGGGGAAAAAGTTAGCGACCGTCATCGCTTCGGCGAAATAAATTTTTGAAGTGAAAACTCTTGTAGAAAAGTTGTCCACTTTTTAGATGGGGAAAAAGTACTGAATTAGCGACCGTCATCCCGACCGTCATTGCTTCGACGAAATACATTTTTTAAGTGAAAACTTCTTTAGGGAGGTTGTGCACTTTTTAGATGGGGAAAAAGTATTGGATTAGCGACCGTATCACGACCGTAATTGCTTCGACGAAACAATGTTTTGAAGTAAAAACTTTCTTAGGGACGTTTGCCCTTTTTAAATGGGGAAAAGTATTGAATTAGCGATCGTCATTGCTTTGACGAAAATAAATTTTTGAAGTGAAAACTTCTTTAGGGACGTTGTGCCCAGGCGCGGATCTAGAAATTTATAATAGGGGGGGCAGACTTACCTCAAATAAAATAATATATTTTCAAGGTTTAGTCATACACACTTACTCTAAGGATAAAGCACACTATATGATCCCAGATACCTCAGTATCAGAAGGATTGATAGACAATTCACGACTATTAATCTCACTGGTCGTTCTTTACCATAAAGGTTAACCTTTCTACCATCAATGGGGAGGTACGAATTGATTATCTAATAAACTACAAATTTTTATATCTTTATTGTATCGCAAATTTGAAACGTGACTTTTCATGAAATAAGACGGGTTCACATTACTAGTGAATAACGAACGTGGCTCACTCTTACGTATTTTGCCCGCGCTATTGTTAGATATTTTATTACCTATTTTTAAACTCGAGCAGTACATTTTTATCTATGCATTGCATAAATACAAATGTACTGCTCGAGTTTGAAAATAAATAATAAAATATCTAACAATAGCACGGACAAAATACGTAAGCGTGAGCCACGTTCGTTATTCACTAGTAATGTCAACCCGCCTTTAAGGTTTATACCCAGTGTAATGTATTTGCATTTTAAAATGTCATTTTTGATATTCTTTGAATTTAGAAAAATATTTCCGTTGTTTATGGTTCCAACGGTACCCAAACAAATGCGCCAGCAGATTATTTTTCAGAGAAGGGTATATTATTAGATTTTATGGCTTCTTTCAATTCTTTGAAAGTGGTTGTCGTGTAATTTAGTGTAGTACTGATGGCTTAAAGTTTAGAGTTAACAGAAAAAATAATAAATAATAAAAACATACTTATAGACTAAATACAATAGGGGGTCCATGGACCCGTTGACCCCCCTGCATCCGCGCCTGAGTTGTGCCCTTTTTAGATGGGAAAAGTATTGAATTAGCGACCATCATCGCGACCGTCATTGCTTCGACGAACTAATTTTTGAAATGAAAACTCCCTTAGGGACGTTTTGCACTTTTTCGATGGGTAAAAAGTAATAAATTAGCAACCGTCATTGCTTCGACGAAATAAATTTTTGAAGTGAAAACTTCTTTAAGGACGTTGTGCCCTTTTTAGATGGGGAAAAAGTATTAAATTAGCGACCGTCATCGCGACCGTCATTGCTTCGACGAACTAATTTTTGAAGTGAAAACTGCTTTAGGGACGTTTTTCACATTTTCGATGGGGAAAAAGTATTAAATTAGCGACCGTCATTTCTTTAACGAAATAAATTTTTGAAATGAAAACTTCTTTAGAGAAGTCGTGATCTTTTTAGATGGAGAAAAAGTATTGAATTAGCGACCGTCATTGCTTCGACGAAATAAATTTGTGAAGTGAAAACTTTTTTATGGACGTTTTGCACTTTTTAGATAGGGAAAAAGTATTGTGTTTGCGACCGTTATCACTTTGCCGAACTAAATTTCGTACGTATTATGTATATGTACACATAAATAGCATATAACGTACGCAACGCGTAAACAATATAGGTGTATCACTTCGTTTTGGATGGGGAAAAAGCATTGAGCTCGTAATTTAGATACTATAAGAAGTTTTCGCTTCTGTCGGCACTCTCATGAGTTTTTTAATTTTTATTAATCCACTTTTATTTATATCGCACTAAGTTTACCGAACACCGAACACCGCACAATAACTGTAGCGTGCTTACGGTTAAAATAATAATTAAAACGAAACCGTAGATTTTCTTAGCTTGGTAAAATAATACTCTCGGTTTGTTTATACGAATTTATTTATACAAGTTACAGACGACTTTAATTTACAGACTCCCCACTTCTAAAAATTCCATCCTTATTTATATTGAATACAAAAATACAAGCCATGTTTTTAGAACGTTCCAGAAAAACGGAACCGTCCAACTTTAGTAATGCGTAGGCGATCTTTCTCGAGAAATCGTTTCCTCGCTCAACTGATGAGTCATCCTTCCAGATTTCTCCATAAGTAACTGGCTGTCGAGACGGAACCTGTTATTTGCTGTCGGTAATTCGTCATAGTTACCATATACAAATATGTGGTGGATTTGACAAATATTCAAAATATCTCGATAAAAACTGGCTTTTGGAGAAAGTACTAAGAAGCAAAAAAGTTTTAAAAATAATATGTTTAACTAATAGTACTATATTAATAATTTAATAGGAACATACACAAAAGTTTAGGGGGGTTTAAGGGAACAAAACCCCCATCAAAATTTTTATGGAGTGGACAAATTTCACTATAATTTTTTAAATTTTTTTTCATGATGACCCTACCATAAAAATGCCACATGTCCATTTTCAGTCAAAAATCTCTAATAGTTTTCAGTATATAGGAAAAAATTTATTTTCATTTTGTAACTTCAAAGGGCTGTAACTTTTTTATGCGCACATTTGTACTAAGGTAAGTAAGGTTCAATCAACCTATTTTTAAACCCAGAATCTGTGGTATAATTTATGACCAATATTTTCAGGACACCCTGTATATAATGTTCTTAAACTGCTAAGTGAAGCATAGAGCTTCAGTGAAAACGCGCCATCGGGTTCTATTTTGCGATAAGGACTTCACGTCATTACAAGACTTTCCTTGATCTCTTATCTCATCCATGATGCATCTTCTCCGAGTTTGTGCTGGGCGATCTCTTTTTCTTTTTCTTGGGTATTCCACTCTAGGGCAGTCTTTGCAATACTGGAACTATTTTTTCGGAGTGCGTGACCGATCCAATCCCACTTTCTGGACTTATTTCTTTATTTCAGCTGTTCGTTAACGCGCACTTTTGCTCGCTGCTTGTATTATAGATTCGATATGATCCTGAGGTAATTGTAGTCTATCTTCTTTGATTTTACGACATTCATGAATTCTCGCGATGCAAAGTGTGCAATGCACACGGGCGCTTTCCTTTAGGGGCGCCAAAACCCAGGGTAAAAATTGCAAGAAATTTGAAAAAAAAAACAAACAAAAAAAAAACAAAAATTAATTTTAAAATAAAAGTTGAGAAATTAAATAGGATTACGTATAAATAGAAGAAAAACATGAGAAAAACAGAATACTTCGGCCATATAATAATTAGAGGAGCTAAATTCCATCTACTTCGCCTTATAATACAAGAACAAGTGGAGGGAAAGAGATGGATTGGTCGAAATTAACTTTCATGGTTGTGAAATATTAGATAAAGAAGACGAAGGTATAATAAATACACACAAAATTTTATTAGTAGGGATATCATCCAGTTACTGCCGATTCCTATATGTAAGACCATGTCGGAAGTCAGGCATTTTAATTTATTTTGTTATGATTTTATTATGTTTGTTTCATTTTGATATTCTAGTCTACAAATAAATAGTCCATTTACTCACGGTTTTTGCTGTGAATTTTAAAGAACCGCTTGCATTAACATGAAATACACATTGGCAGACACATAATACACATAGCTAACAAGTCAAAGAAAAAAAAAGTGATATTGTGCCGATGTGTGCTTGTGCACTGGGGGTGGTTTCCACCCCTTCTCGGGGGTAAAAAACATACGTTCAAAATAATCCTGGAATTGGATAAACTGAGTAATTCTAAGGAACTTTGTTTCTATAGAATTTTTTCACTAAGTTAATACTTTTCGAGTTGTTTGCGAATGAATATGTTCATTTTTTAACAAAAACCCTGTTAGACGGTTTTTCCAAAATAATTCAAAAAGTAAGTTCTTTATCGAAAAAATGCTCTTATCAAAAAAATAGCTTACAAAAAGTTTAAAAAATAAATGGCATATGAAGTCTGTAAACTCAGTAGAAGCACAGTTGTAGCTAATGAAAAGTAGGTTCTTATTCTTCAAATTCTAAATCGAATATTTCAACGTGAAACAACCAAAAAATGAAGCACTTTTCGGGGAAAATTTATTAAAACTTCTTTAAAGTGTTTAAAACAAGCTTTATATTTGTTCTTTAAAAAGTTTCTAGAATCAAAAGTAAGTAGGTAAGTTATGCTCGAAATAAAGTTGGTCCCTTTTTTGGTAAAATAAATCTTTTGGACCAAATTTTTTTTATCTTGAAAAAAATTGCTTTTTTAAAATAGCTTAAAAATTATCGGTGATACCAAAAATCTCAAGCAGTAAAAAATGTAGGTTTTTCTATTCTGAATATTTTGGATTTTTTGTTTTAGTGTAAAACAAAAAATTGTTAAGATATGGCTGTTCAAAATTTGCATACACGCGCGATTAACGACTCGGTCAAGCCCTTTTAACTAAAACAGCCTTTTCAAAAAAAGTACTTTGAACCGATGAAACTTCAGATCATAAAAACAATACATAAGTAACTTGTACTGAAGCGGTAACGATTAATTTCATTTGGGACGCTAATTAGGGGGTGGTTTTCACGATTTTTTTTATCAAAAAAGAGACCATCATTATTTTTAGCGTAACTTAGTTACTTTTGAAGTTATACACTTAAAAAACAAAAAAAATAATGTTTCACTTTCAGTTTTTTATAAGCTTTATTTTTGGTAAGAACATTTTGTTCGATAAAATACTTACTGAACTTACTGAAAAAACTCTATAGAACAAAAGTTGCTTAAAATTAGTAATTTTATCCAATTCCTTTTTTGAACATTTCTATGTTTTTTACTCCCGAGAAGGGACAGGACAAAAGCACACATCTCTACAATATCACTTTTTTTATTTGACATATTAGGTATGTGTAATGTGTATGCCAAATACGATGTCAATGCAAGCAATTCTTTAAAATTCGGAGGTTTTGCAATATTTTACCGTGAGTGACTGGACTATAAATATGACATCTAGGGATCAGTTTTTTGCATTATTTCAAGCACCTACCTACCTACCTTCAAAAAATAAATAGAAAAACATGATCCAAAATGCCTTAAGGGGCGCCAAAATCCTTTATTGCACACTGGCGCCAGTTACACTTACGGGGGCCCTGCCCACTACGACCATTAAATACCTCTCTCTTAAATTGTCATTTCTCTGGCAAGTGTTCGTTTAACTGCAAAATGTCCTCCACAGGGCCGGATTTAAGTACGGGCAGGCTGGGCAGCTTCCCGGGGCCCCAACGAAGCACCAAACTTAAAAAAAATCAGCATATTGAATATTGTGAATTAATTAACTGTGATATTTCGTTACATGAAAGGTTTCACTCCTTTTGAAAGGTTTCTCATATGCTTGCCAAATGACGGTCATAAAGCAAAAGATATATTTATTTCTCTAATAACATCTTACAGGAAGATGATATCGATTTGAAAAAACTACACGGGAGAATCCTACGACAACGCGTTAGTTATGAGTAGAAAATACAATGGTGTTCAGGCTAAATTTAGATAATATCTTAACGTTTTGGATTCCGTGTGCGACCCACTCTCTAAATTTAGTTGAAAAAGCTGCAGCCGAGTGTTGTCCTACTGAGCATTGTTCGATTTCTTCGAAATTCCTCTATTTTCACTTTCTCTGCATATAGATACAACTTCTTAATCGGATGTTTAAAAGCTGCGTCTTTAAGTGAGAGCAACGCCACCGTGGCAGAAATATTATTGTTCCTAAAAGAGTAAATACTACTAGATTATCATCTAGTGCAAAAGCACTAGTCAAAGGTGATAATCAGATTAAAGGAGCACTATCCAAAATTTGACAAGACGATGAGCAACAATTTGAAATTCGTAGCGATGTATATAAATGGCTTGTAAATCGAATGTGTTTACTGGAACAGGAATATTTCCAATATTTTGGAATGAAATCTAGAGGTCTCTAGACAGAGACTGAAATGACAATATCAGAGAAACTTAGGACTCAAGATTTTATCGCGATTATAGATCACTTCATTTCCTCTTTAAGTTAGAGGCTTTCTGCATATGAATCCATTCATTACAATTTTGTATTTTTACATTATTTGGAAAATTTAACTCACAATGAAGTTGAAGCTCACTCACTGAAGCTTACCGACATTTATAGCAATGATTTAGATGAAAACCTAGGTGTCGAACTTGTACAATTTATTTAGAGGGAATCGGCTCATCAAATAATATAAGTAAATAATTTCAAATATACCGACTGTTAAAAGAAAATAATTTGAATGAGTTTTCAAACGTTGTGGTGGCACTTCGTTTATATTTAGTTCTGATGCTCACTAACTGCAGTGCAGAGGGATCATCTTCAAAATTTAAGTTAATTGAAAATAGACTTCGGTCTATGATGGCCCAATAGCGTTTGAACCATCTCTCTATAATGAGCATTTAACACGATGTCTTAAAGCAACTAAGACATGTCCGACATAATCAAGGAATTTTAATTAAAAAATTTCGAAAAATACCCGGTCTTTAACCATACATTTTACTATGTTTATTTTTAATATTTTACAGTAACAAGATACAGCACTTGTATTTTTTATTATTTAAAAATATATTTATAAAAGTACCTATGTAGATCAACATTTTTTTTAATTTCTAAAAGGGAAAACCCTGTAGTTGGCTGTATACCATAGTTATAACAACATTTTCTTTAATGGTATGAGGAAGGGGCCCCCACTAATTCTGCCCAGGGGCCAACACTGTTTCAAATCCGGCTCTGGTTCTCCAGAAATATTGCAACACACTTCTAATATTTAATTTTCTCTACAACAAAAAGTACTCCTTGTTGAACTGTAAAGACTCCATCGAGACTTCCCCATTAATTCCAGTATGCTTTTATAGTTTCACTGTATTTGGTTATTTCACAGTTAAAAACAACAGCAGGGGAGGAAAGTATGCTAAATTTGCAATAACTCGAGCGTTATGGGGACCTATTGGGTTGTGAAGAGTAGGTCCTAAAACCAGAAAAAGTTAAATTAAGTTTTCCATAAACTGGGAGACTTTCCATTTTTTAATTTAATTTTTCATTTGCAACAATTTCCGATTATAGCGCCATCTATCCCTAATTCGAAAAAATGTCTTAAATAATAGCTACTTATTTTAACATAAGGAATCCAAATCTGCAATAAACAATGGGGGCTCCCATTTAAGATTTTAAAGTAACTCCCCACCCCATCTCCGTGGGAGGTCGTGTTACTCGTGTTTGATGTCATTCGATAGATTTTTCAAAAATATTGAAAATGTGTATTTTTCAGTTATTCGATCTGATGTTCATTTCGAGAAATATCGCGGGGTTCGTATTTAAAACTTTAAATTTATCCCCCACCCCACTTAGTCCTGTCGCCAGTGGGGGTACAACGGCCTCCTTAATTCAGATGGACTTGCCCAAGTTTTTTTATGTATTTTGACCCGTAGAATACGAATTTTTTGGGTAACAGTTCATCCGGATGTCGATAAGATTGTTATAAACAAAGAATATGAGGAATCACATAACAGCGATTTTTCGCAAAACAAAACATGTTTTTGTGTTTTTTGGGTCATTCTAAGCAAAAAATGTTTTTACAAGTTTTTCCGTGGGATGCATAATTTTCGACATAAACACGGCTAAACTTTCAAAAAATCGAAAAATTGCAATTTTTGAACCCGAATAACTTTTGATTGAAAACCCGTGTTGAGCTGCCCCCACTTGCAAAAATCAAAAAACAAATAGCCCTGATTTATGAGCTATTTATGAGCTCTCATATTCCGCAAACTAAAAATTTTGAGCTCGTTCCACTGAGCAGGAATTTTATACTTTAATACGACTACTTAAAAATAGAAATATTGAATCGGTTTTTGCGGCAGAATTACGAGCTATTTATGAGCTCTTGAAATTATATAGTTTCGATTTTTGAGCTCATCCCCTTCACCCCCAAACCACCCTTTAATTGATTTAACTTAAGAGAAAAATGCTGAGAAAACTTAAAATATATCGTATTGTGGATATAATTCCTATAGCTTATATACTCTAAGAATAAACTATTAAATCACGTGCATTTCGATTATTGAGCCACAACCCCTTCGTAAGAAAACCAACCTATCTTCCCGGCTTAAGAGAAAGTTGTACTTAAAATGCATTAAACTAATCATTAGGCGACTACATATCATTTAATAATTTATAAGCTTTCAAATTACGCGCATTTAGATCAGTAAATTGCAATTTATTTTGTATAGTGCAGTCACTGAAAGTAAAAATCAACGATTACCTTAAATTTCGGTGAACCTTCATCGATTTTCACGAAAATTGGTCAGTGGTTAGAGGATACGTCAAGAAACAAAGGTGACATGGTACCACCTTGCGCCTTTGCCCTGAGGGTGGATACCGCCCCTTCTCGGGGGTGAAAATTATTTTATAAAAAATAACTGCACAAATCAATAAAAGAACAAATTAAAAGCAAAATTTATTATATAAAGTTAATAAAATAAGTCAATACTTTTTAAGTTATTAAAGATCAAAAATTTTAATTAGGTATTCGTGAAAGAAATGCATGTTTTGAAGCAGTTTTTCGTAAATCACTGAAAAAATGTAAGTTTTTAGAAAAAAAGTTAATAGTAGTTTAATTCGTATAGCTTATATTCTAAGAATAAACTCTTAAATCACGCGCCTTTTGATTAAAGAGCTACAACCCCTTCGCAAGAAAACCATCCCATATTCCCGGCTTAAGAGAGAGTTGTACTTAAAATAATTTAAATTAGTTATTTGGCGACTACATATCGTTTAATCATTTATGAGCTTGCAAAATATACGCATCTGAATTATTGAATTGCCATTTTCTTTCTATAGTGCAGTCACTGAAGGTAAAAATCAACTATGATCTTCGATTTCGGTAAATCTCCATTCATTTTCACGAATAACAACTTGGGGTTTTAGCCTGGGGTATATGTCACTCCTTCTCGTGGTTAAAAATTACTTTATTAAAAATAACCCCACAAATCGAGAGAGGGACAAATTGTAAGCAAAATTTGTCATATAATGTGATTAAAATAAATCAATACTTTTTGAGTTATTAAAGATCAAATATTTTAATTTTTGTGAAAGAAAATGCATGCTTTAAAGCGATTTTTCATAAATAACTCAAAAACTGTAAGTTTTTACAAAAAAGTTTTCATCACTAAAATTGAAGCTGATAAAAAATATAATAAATTGCTTACTTGAAAAACCATTTAAGTTTAATTTAAAGTAGGTTATTGGTAATTAAATGTATATTTTTTCTGCGACTGTTCAAATCTAAGGATTCAAGTTTAAATAACTGGAAAGAGATGCATTTTATAACACTTAGGTACTAAATAATTGTTAAAGTACTTAGAACTACCTATCAAAAATGAGCTCCAGAAAAAATTGATAGCATCAAAATCCGCTCAACAATTTTCTTGAAAATGAATGGAGATTAACCGAAATCGAATCTCATAGTTGATGTTTACCTTCAGTGACTGCACTGTAGAAAGAAAATGGCAACTCAATAATTGAAATGCGAATATTTTGCGAGTTCATAAATTATTAAACGATATCTAGTCGCCAAATAATTTATTTAAATTATTTTAAGTACAACTCTCTCTTAATCCGGGAATATGGGATTGTTTCCTTGCTAAGGGGTTGTAGCACAATAATCGAAAAGCGCGTGATTTAATAGTTTATTCTTAGAATATAAGCTATACGAATTAAACTACTATTAACTTTTTTGTAAAAACTTACAGTTTTTCAGTGATTTACGAAAAACCGCTTCAAAACATGCATTTTTTTCACGAAAATTTAAAATTTTTGATCTTGAATAACTTAAAAAGTATTGACTTATTTTAATAGCTTTATATAATAAATTTTGCTTATAATTTGTTCTTTTATAAATTTGTGCAGTTATTTTTTATAAAATAATTTTCACCTCCGAGAAGGGGCGGTATCCACCCTCAGGGTAAAGGCGCAAGGTGGTACTATGTCACCTTTGTTTCTTGAGGTATCCTCTAACCACTGACCAATTTTCGTGAAAATCGATGAAGGTTCACCCAAATTGAAGGTAATCGTTGATTTTTACCTTCAGTGACTGCACTATACAAAATAAATTGCAATTTACTGATCTAAATGCGCGTAATTTGGAAGCTTATAAATTATTAAATGATATGTAGTCGCCAAATAATTAATTTACAACATTACAACATTAAGTACAACTTTCTCTTAAGCCGGGAAGATAGGGTGGTTTTCTTGCTAAGGGGTTGTAGCTCAATAATCTAAATGCACGTGATTTAATAGTTTATTCTTAGAGTATATAAGCTATAGGAATTATATCCGCAATACGATATATTTTAAGTTTTCTCAGCATATTTCTCTTAAGTTAAATCAATTAAAGGGTTGTTTGGGGGTGAAGGGGATGAGCTCAAAAATCCAAACTATATAATTTCAAGAGCTCATAAATAGCTCGTAATTCCGCCGCAAAACCGATTCAATATTCCTATTTTTAAGTAGTGGGGGGCTGACTCAGGCCCCCCCACTAAAGTATTAAATTCCTGCTCAGTGGAACGAGCTCAAAATTTTTAGTTTGCGGAATATGAAAGCTCATAAATAGCTCATAAATCAGGGCTATTTGTTTTTTAATTTTTGCAAGTGGGGGGGGGGGCAGCTCAACACGGGTTGATTGAAAAATAAAATAGCAATTCTGCTTACAGCATTTGAAAGTTCAAGTCAAATTCTATCGGTTTTGATTATTTTTATTCCTAAAAATTAATTTTTTTATTAGTAAACAAAGCTATAAACACATAGTGATTAAATGATATTTTCAATGCATTTCTCATTTTTGAAGTCGAACGAGTAGGCGCGTATGGCAATTATTTCTACGTAGATTACGTACATTAAAACGCATGCATTGGGCACGGGAAACACTATGTGTTTATAGCTTTGTTTAACAATAAACAAATTAAACTTTAGCAATGCAAATAATCAAAACCGATAGAGTTTTACTGGAGCTTTCAAATGCTGTAAGCAGAATTGCTATTTTATTTTTTAATCAAAAGTTTTTCGGATTGAAAAATAGCAATTTTTAGATTTTTTGAAAGTTTAGCAGCGTTTATGTCGAAAACTGTGCATCGCACGAAAAAACTTGTAAAAACATTTTTTGCTTAGAATGACCCAAAAAATACAAAAACACATTTTGTTTTGCGAAAAATCGCTGTTATGTGATTCCTCAAGTTCTTTGTTTATAACAATCTTATCGACATCCGGATCAACTGTTACCCAAAAAATTCGTATTCTACGGGTCAAAATACATAAAAAAACTTGGGTAAGTCCATCTGAATTAAGGAAGCCATTTTACCCCCACTGGCGACACGACTATCTCAGTGGGGGTCACGTCTAGTATAACTCGATAGATTTTTGAAAAATATTGAACACGTATTTCTTAGTTTTTCGATCGGACATTCATTTCGCGACATATTCGCTTTTTTTTAAACTTTGTGACTCGCCCATTTCCTTACGTCCCGCTCAAATCGAAACAGAATTTTGAAACAGATTTTTGAGAATCAAACAGACTTTTGAAACATACACTTTTTTGCAAGTACTTAACTTACTTTATCTTATTCTGACGATTTTGAGTTTTTCTAAGGATAGAATTTTTTCGGGCCCCCTTAACGAACTCCCCTGTATTAAGAGCCAATATATGGTAGAGGTACACTTACAGGGTATACGGTTTCTCCCCATGTGATAATCTGACGCGCTCGAGTAACTGGAAAAATCCCCGCTTGGGCTGCCCTACCACAAATATTGATCATTTTCATCCGATTACTTGAATAGGTACAATTATTAATAACTGCAATTTTTATTCATTGGTTAATATAATCACGTATTACATGGTTATGTCTAGCCATTATTTTAATTTAATTCCATCAGTACGGTTCCATTATTTTTTTGCTGAAAATTAGTCGCCGAAAATCTTATGAATAATTACGAAGAGTGCGTAAAAACAGCGAAAATAAGTGAATGGAAATTTAAGACCGGCGATATTAAAATTGAATTAGGTTTTTCAGTATTTGAGTTTTATCGGGTGCGCGATCTCATCCAACAAATTCATGGTCCCTGTGTCGATTTTATTAAAAGAGTTTCTTTGGCGATTTTAGGAAAATAAAATTCCTTATTACTCTTCAGCACAGAGGCATTTGCGACGCAATTTGAGTATTTTAGTGGAATAAATTCTGCTTTTTTATAGGCGAGCGGTTTATCCCCCAAAAAAAACGCTTAGAAATGGAATATACCGACATTTTTTTTCCATGTCTACTGCAATACTTTTTTATCCTATTCAATAATATTTTTTGTATAATAATAATTATATTCAATAATATTTTTTGTATAATAGATAAAAATTATATTAAATATATAATTTTTTATTAAAAACTACCAAAAAATTTTAATTTTACAAAAAGCTTTTTATAATTTTAATATTTATAATATTTTTAAACCTTCGTGTATAGGTAAGCGAGAATACCTCGTCAAGGGTAAATGGTTTCTATCCCGCTGAAAACATGTATTCAAATATTTTGAAGCAATCGGTATTGAGAAGCAATTGGCGATACAGGCACGCGGCGCGTAGAAATATTTGTTTGAATTTAAAACTTGTTTTACCAAGATAGAGATCACCTATTCTTATCTAAATATTCATATTTTTACTAGAAGGTTTAAAGATAATATAAAGCTTTTTCTAGAATTGCAATTTATTTAGTAGTTAAAAAATACCAGAAGTCATTATTTAAGCAATCTTTCTACAAAAAATTGCAAATATCTCGAAAAGGAAGCGTTTTTCTAAAAAACGTCAAAAAAGAAAAGTGTTTATTTCGATAAGATACGTCTCTAAATAATTGATTCCGAAGCGATTCTGTCAAACTTGGTTGTTTATAAGTTATTGGTTAATAATTTCAGGTCCACTTGGAAAATTAAAAACAAAATACATATGAACTTTGAAAAATATATAGAATCGACTACATAGATATTTATAAAAAGAGAGAGTAGCACTTGCGGAATGCAGACAGAAGTGAATCCGATTCGATTTGTTATTTAATTTTGTTTTTTGTTTTTTGTTTTTTGTTTTTTGTTTTTTGTTTTTTGTTTTTTGTTTTTTGTTTTTTGTTTTTTGTTTTTTGTTTTTTGTTTTTTGTTTTTTGTTTTTTGTTTTTTGTTTTTTTTTTTGTTTTTTGTTTTTTGTTTTTTGTTTTTTGTTTTTTGTTTTTTGTTTTTTGTTTTTTGTTTTTTGTTTTTTGTTTTTTGCTTTTTGTTTTTTGTTTTTTGTTTTTTGTTTTTTGTTTTTTGTTTTTTGTTTTTTTTTTTTGTTTTTTGTTTTTTGTTTTTTGTTTTTTGTTTTTTTTGTTTTTTGTTTTTTGTTTTTTGTTTTTTGTTTTTTGTATTTTGTTTTTGTTTTTTTTTTATTTTTGTTTTTTGTTTATTTTTTGTTTTTTGTTTTTTGTTTTTTTTTTGTTTTTTGTTTTTTGTTTTTTGTTTTTTGTTTTTTTTTTGTTTTTTGTTTTTTGTTTTTTGTTTTTTGTTTTTTGTTTTTTGTTTTTTGTTTTTTGTTTTTTTGTTTTTTGTTTTTTGTTTTTTGTTTTTTGTTTTTTTTTGTTTTTTGTTTGTTTTTTTTGTTTTTTGTTTTTTGTTTTTTGTTTTCTGTTTTTGTTTTTTGTTTTTGTAAATTTTATTTAATTTTATTTACTTTTATTTTTTATTTAATTTTATTTAATTTTGTATAATTTTATTTGACTTTTATAATAATTGTATTTTATTTGGAATGTATATATAGTTTTACTATAAAAACATGTATCGCACTTTATTCTTTGAAAAAAACCGAACAAAACTATTAAATATGGTTTAATTAAACCATCCCGGAATCAGTCATTAACAGAAAATTCGGCATCTTTTCTTGGTTTTAGTAGAAACATATGTACCTCCATCTATTCTTGGAAAAACTTGAATAAATTACCCCTATAGGGTTGAAACTAGCCCAGATTTAGTCAATATATATTGTAAAATTCGGGAGTTATACTTGAAATTATTCTTAAACCAGTAAAACAATACAAAATTCGGTATCAGTGCTTAGTTTACTAAGAAAGTTAAAATGTGTATACATATGTATATTACCGCTGGGTTGAATCCTACACGCATCTCGCTTTTTCGAGGCACGAACCTCGAGTTTTATCGGGTGCGCGACCTCGTCCAACAAATTCATGGTCCCTGTGTTGATTTTATTAAAAGAGTTTCTTTGGCGATTTTAGGAAAATAAAAATGCCTATTACCCTTGCGACGCAATTTGGGTATTTTAGTGAAATAAATAATGATTTTTTATAGATGAGCGGTTTATCCCCGAAAAGGCGGTTAGAAACGGAATAGGTTTCGACGGTATATCGTCGGTATACACGAGAAACGGTATATCAACAATTTTTTTTGCGTGTGTCCGAAAAAAACTAGTTTTAAAAATGTTGATCTCCTCGGCTGTTTTCTGGTGATAGGTAACCTATAAACCCTCAGTTTCAAAATTCAGCCCAAAATGTTAACCATGACCCTTGTCCCAAGCACCCAAAAAAATTGTTTTTTTGGTTTTTCAAAGATTTAATTACTTTTTTCTTCTCTGTTTTTGATCTCGTTGGCTGTTTTCTGGTGACGGGTAGCCTATAAACCCTCAATTTAAAATTTCAGCCCAAAATCTCTACCCTTACCGTAGTCCCAAGCCCCCATTTTTTTTTGTTTTTCAAAGATTTTTAATCCATAACTTTCTGTAAGAAAACAAACAAGTAAACTCAGTTTTAAATTTTATTTTGACATATATGTTTAGAAAAAAAATCATAGGCCATGATAACAAGTTTTATATGGGGAATAAAATATAATAAATATTACCCACTTTTCTTCTTCTCTTTATGGTTAATTAAGAAGATCCAGATTTATAAATTAGAACCACAAACACATCTAAAGAATATAAATGTCTCGGATCTACAATATCTAAAAAAGGCACTACCAAATGAGACATCGAAAACAAAACGCAGTAGGGCAAAAAGGGGTAAATATTCTAAGCTCTCTACTATGGTCTAAAGATATAAGACAAAAAACGAAATTGACAATCTATCGTACCTTAGTAGAGCCTATTATGACTTAGGGGGCAGAAATTTGGCAGATCACGAAAAAAGATAGAAAAAGAATAGAAGTAGTAGTAATGGATTATCTAAGGAGAGCGTGTGGTATATCAAAAAAAGATCACATCAAGAATGAAGATATTAGAAGGAGGACACATACTGTTATATTCCAGTGTAGATAGAACTGAAACGAGACAACTAGTGTGGTATGGTCATATGAAACGAATGAATGAAGATAGATGTCCAAAGAAAGCTTTAAATTACATACCACAACAAAAACGAAAAAGTGGAAGGCCTTCAGTTGCCTGGGAAGAAAATGTACGGCACATCATGAGAGATAGAACCATCAAAGAAGACGAATGGATGGACAGAAAAAGATGGCGGCCGAAATGCGAGAAGTGGCAGAGGCTGTAGGAACCTCGCTATAGAAAGGTAGACCCATTTTTCACGTTAATTGGTTTTTCTCAAAATATCTTGAGTATTCTATTTAAAAAACACATTTCCTTACTAATATTATTATACATGTGAATATACAGGAATGCACAAATTTGTTACAAATTGATTTAAATGGAAAGTAGTAACTACATGAGTAAAAGTTTGTTTAAAGATTAATTAAAGTTGCATTTCTAAAACCGGTAAAACACTTTTTGTGGTTTTCAACTACTTGTAACACAATTTGCTTGCTTTTTTCATCTATGGTGAGGGACAATAAAATGTCTGAAATGAAAAATGCAAGCAAAGTGTGGTAAAAGTATGTAGTTGAAAATCACAGAAAGTGTTTTATCGAATTCAGAAAGGCACTTTTGTTACCCTTTCTTCTTCTCCAGATTCAAATGCACTAATGGATGTTAGCGATTACATTTTCCATTAACTCTCTATTTCTTCCAATGTCTATCAGAGATTGTATGTCGTTAATCCCTTATTAACCTTTAAACAAATCAGTTCTTGAAATTAAATTGAATCCATCGATCTTAAACACACTGTTATAATAATAATAATAATAATAATTATAATTAGGAATTTAGGAGGAAGAGGACTTATGGATATAGGTGAGCAATTAGACAAACAAATTGCTAATTTAAGATCTTATTTTTAGATGCAGGCTGAAACATCTACTCTACATCGCGCTATCTGCGCAGTAGATGACACAACACCGATAAAACTGAGGGAAGCAGAACTGCGCATAAACCACCCTACTAAGGACGAAAAAGTGCGCGCCTGGATGGGTAAACCTCTGCACGGGCGACATCCCAATGAGGTCAGCCAAGATTATGTCGACAATATAGCGTCGAACTACTGGTTGACATCAGGAAAGATGTTCCCTGAAACGGAGGGTTCATTACTGGTCATTCAGGATCAGGTTATACCAACCAGAAATTACCTGAAATATATCATCAAAGGCCCTCATGTTCAAAATGACAGATGCCGATATGGATGTCAAGCCCAAGAAACCATCCAACACCTTACAGGGGGCTGTCAGGCATTTGCTGCAACTGAGTACAAGGAACGGCATGACGCAGTGGGAAAAATCCTTCATCAGGAGATAGCTATTAAGCTGGGACTTCTTCAAACCGACCATCTCCCATATTATCAATACGTCCCTGAGAGTATGCGTGAGGATGGCAACTACAAGCTATACTGGGACCGCACTGTTCTCACAGACCAAACAGTGGCGCATAATAGACCAGATCTCGTATTAGTCAATAAATTAACGAGACAAACAACCCTCATTGATGTGGCGATTTCTAACAACAATAATCTACGTACTAAATTTACTGAAAAGATCGCCAAGTACAGAGATGTGGAAATTCAAATACGGAGACAATGGAGAATGCAAAGTACCCAGACGATACCGATTATTACGTCTACTACTGGAGTCATTCCGAAGACCCTCCTCGAAAGCATAAAAAAGCTGGGTCTTAATGAACATCTTTATAAGACCATGCAGAAAGCAGTACTACTCGCAACGGCCAGATGTGTACGAACATTTTTGGGAGATACACCTGCATACCAAGTCACCTAGGGCTCGATAACACGGAAAGAGTCCCACCAGAGCTCAATCCTATTGATATCGTAGGTATCTGGGATGAGTCAATTTTCCCCTTAGAGGGAGTGTGAGCCGTATGGCTAAATCTGGGATAATAATAATAATAATAATAAAATTACATACCACAACAAAGACGAAAAAGCCGAAGGCCTTCAGTTGCCTGGGAAGAAAATGTACGGCACATCATGAGAGATAGAGCCATCAAAGAAGACGAATGGATGGACAGAAAAAGATGGCGGCCGAAATGCGAGAAGCGGCAGAGGCTGTTCCACGCTTAGCTACTCATTTGGTATTGTTAAGTGGACAAACACAGATATAGAAGCTCTTCAGCGAAAAGTACGAACACACCTCACAAAGGCACAAAAACACCATCCTAAAAGTGCAGTAGAAAGAACAACATTACCGCGGAATCTAGGGGGAAGAGGACTTATGGATATAGGTGAGCAATTAGATAAACAAATTGCTAATTTAAAAACTTATTTTCAGATGCAGGCTGAGATATCTACTCTACATCGCGCTATCTGCGCAGTAGATGACACAACACCGATCAAACTGAGGGAACCAGAAATGCGCATAAACCACCTTACTAAGGACGAAAAAGTGCGCGTCTGGATGGGTAAACCTCTGCACGGGCGACATCCCAATGAGGTCAGCCAAGATTATGTCGACAATATAGCGTCGAACTACTGGTTGACATCAGGAAAGATGTTCCCTGAAACGGATGGTTCATTACTGGCCATTCAGAATCAGGTTATACCAACCAGAAATTACCTGAAATATATCATCAAAGACCCTCATGTTCAAAACGACAGATGCCGATATGGATGTCAAGCCCAAGAAACCATCCAACACCTTACAGGGGGCTGCCAGGCATTTGCTGCAACTGAATACAAGGAACGGCATGATGCAGTAGGAAAAATCCTTCATCAAAAGATAGCTATCAAGCTGGGACTTCTCCAAACAGACCATCTCCCGTAATATCAATACGTCCCTGAGAGTATGCTTGAGGATGGCAACTACAAGCTATAATGGGACCGCACTGTTCTCACAGACCAAACAGTGGCACATAATAGACCAGATCTCGTATTAGTTAATAAATTAACAAGACAAACAACACTAATTGATGTGGTGATAACTAACAACAATAATCTACGTAGTAAATTTACTGAAAAGATCGCCAAATACAGAGATCTAGAAATTCAAATACGAAGGCAATGGAGAATGCAAAGTACCCAGACGATACCGATTATTATTTCTACTACTGGAGTCATTCCGAAGACCCTCCTCGAAAGCATAAAAAAGCTGGGTCTGAATGAACATCTTTATAAAACCATGCAGAAAGCTGTACTACTCGCGACGGCCAGATGCGTACGAAAATTTCTGGGAGATACACCTGCATTCCAAGTCACCTAGGGCTCGATAACACGGAAAGAGTCCCACCAGAGCTCAATCCTTTTGATAACGTAGGTATCTGGGATGAGTCAATTTTTCCCTTAGAGGCAGTGTGAGCCGTATGGCTAAATCTGGATAATAATACTAGTAGCGTTTATTGACCAACAGAATCCATTTACAGGCAAAATATTACACAAATAAAAATTTAAATAAAATATTAATAATTCATAGGTATCGATAATATAACAAAAATTTTACAAAACTAAATTTGAACATAAGGAAATAAATTATTAATCACCTAGGTAGATCTTGGCCATAGAAATAAGTTGCTTTAAACTGCAGTTAAATATATCGCAGTAAATACTTAAGGCATTATAATAGCTGCACATGACGAATACAGGATAATTTAACATAAGGTTAGTTCTAGCTTGTGTATTTCTGAACGTAATCGAATTTCTTTCTGGATAAGACAGGACGTTAAAATTTATTGGTCGAAGGATATCAGGGCTGTCAATGAGATTATGTAGTAGCTTGTACAGGAATACCAGGGAGGCATTAATTCGTCTAGATTCTAATGAAACTACGTCCAAACCGCTACATAACTCATTATTGCTGATACCCCTCGTAGGATATATACCATTAATTTTATAAGACAAAAAATTTAAAACTGTTACTACTGATATAGTTACTATTCTTAAAATAATTAAAAATCTTTGAAAAACCCAAAAAAATTGTTTTTTTTTGGAGCTTGGGAGAAGGGTTATGTTTAACATTTTGGGCTGAAATTTAAAATTGAGGGTTTATAGGCCCATCATCAGAAAACAGCCGGGGAGATCAAAACAAGAGAAGAGAAAAATAGCTAAAAATCTTTGAAAAACCCAAAAAAATTTTTTGGGGGGCTTGAGACAAGGATTATGGTTAACATTTTTTTGGGCTGAAATTTGAAATTGAGTGTTTATAGGCTACCCATCACAAGAAAACAGCCGGTGAGATCAAGATTTTTAAACTTTGTTTTTTTTTCGGAACACCTTAATGTAAACCTTTTTATTCGATTTGACATAATATATTTTTTATCTACGACTGATACATAATATATGTATTATACTTGTGGTGTTTGCAATATAATGCCATATAATAATCCCTTAGGGATTAATAATGCGGGATTAATAGCTATTAATCCCTCTGGCACAACAATCACAAAATTCACCACGGAAACAAACTAAAGAGATAAACAGTAATGTACCATCTTTTTGTTCTACAGCAATCGAGATACCAAATATTTGTATTAAAAACTCTACTAAAGTTAATGATGATTCTCAACCAATTCAGTTTATTAATTGTACTATTACTAATTTTAATGTTTTTAGCAAATAAAGTTGTTCATTAAAAATATTAAATTAATTAATTTGTCGTAGATAAAGTAGAGTATACTACTCGCAATAATGGCTTTCATTCCCTCGGAATATTACTCCCTCGCCGCTAACGCGGCTCGGTTCGTAAATATTCCTCGGGAATAATAGCCATCATTATTGACTCGTGGTATAATCTACTATTAAATTTCAAGTATATATTTTTTTATTATTTCCATGTAGGACAGAAATTGTTATTGATAAATTAAAAAAAAACAAACAATTTCCGAATCTCATCGAATTTTGCGCTTTGCATCTGCGAGAAGATTTTGTTCCGTGTATAATACAATACTCTTTTCTATTTTCTTCTTCTTTTGCCCTGTAATTCGTCCAATTTTGAATTTAGGCTTCCTCAAGTTTCCTTCATTCGCTTCTGTTTTGTGCTTTCTGTTTCCAGTGCGTTCCTCCTGTCTTTTTATTGTCGTCTCCCCATCTCATCTGGGGTCGTCCTCTTGCTCTCTTTCCTGTCCATGGTCTCCATTGTTTTATCATGGTATTCCACCTATTGTTCATTTGTCTGGAATTATGACCTGCGAAACTCCATTTTAGCTTGGAATATGTGATCCTGAGTCTTTCACATTGCTCTCTTCATGGCTCATTGTGTCTTCATTATTTTATCCATATTTGCTTTCTATTGCCTTTGGTTGCTTTCTTTGTGTTATTTACAAATGTTTGTTAAAAAAAATGCCATAATTAGCGATTTTTGGGATTTTTTTAGTTCTAAATGAAGAATTGTAATGATACATAAATAATTTATAATCTTTAAACCTTCAAGTATATGTAAGAATATTTTGACAAGCATAAATATTTCTTATCTGACTGAAAACATGGACCCAAATATATCGGATAATATTCAAATGAAATATTATGTGTTTATGTAGAGATGTCTACCACAGTATGAACATACAGCGAGTGGTTGCGGCGATGCAGGTTCGCGGAGAGAAGATTTTTTTTACATTTAAAACTGTCTTATAATAAACATAATAGTTATCATTATTATAAATACAAATAGTAAAAGTTAAATTCACCTTTTTTATGTGCAAATTTAACTAATTTATTGAATTGAATTTTATCGAGGTACTTTTTCACATCATCAGAAGATAATAGATGCGCCTCGAAATATATGGATAAGTTTTTTTTTTATTTGAAATCTTGCAAGTTTACAATCTACTCCGTACAAAGGAGTATTAAGTAAAACTGATAAATTATGTAATGTTTTTTAGGTGTTGCCGGCCAGTGCCGGTTCACCTTATTCACCACTGTATTCACTAACACAAATGTCACTTACACAAGTCTTCTGGCCACTGCCTCTTGAGTCTCCGAACTGCTAATGGACGATTGGTAAGCGTGGAAATCAGCTCGTTGTTGTGATTGATACTTCTTTTTCTATGTTTGGTCGCATACAGTCCTATTACGTCCTTTATAAATGGAATTTTTAAGTCCTCATGTAGTGTTTGGTTTGAAATATACCAGGGTGCATTTGCAATGATTCTTAAAGTTTTTGATTGGTATGTCTGCAAAATTTTGGTGTTTGATAGTTTCGTACATCCCCATAGTTCAATACCGTAGGTCCATATAGGTTTCAGTATTATTTTGTATATTGCCAATTTGTTTTCTATGGATAATTGTGATCTTCTACCAAGAAGCCAATTCATTTGTCTGGTTTTTAATTGGAGTTGTTGTTTTTTAGCTTTAATGTGCGCTTTCCATGTTAATTTCTGATCAAGATGAATACCTAAATATTTGACTTCGGTCTTCATTGGGATAACTTGGTGGTTTATTGTAACATGTGGACAATTTACATGTCTGTTCGTAAATGTTATGTGAGCCGATTTCTCGTGGTTTACTTTGATTTTCCATTTTTGGAGCCAGTTTTGTAATCGATCTAAATGTGTTTGTAGCTTGTTAGAGGCCTCTACTGGATCATGGTCAAGCGCAATTATTGCTGTATCATCGGCAAAGGTGGCGATAGTTGTTTCGTTAATAGTTGGTATATCAGCTGTGTAAAATTAGTACAAAAATGGTCCCAAAACACTGCCTTGGGGTACTCCTGCCTTTATGAGTTGGTGGCTTCTGTTATCTTTTTCCATTTTCATATCGAAAGGTATGATTTTAGAAGTAAGTAAATCTGACTCGGCATGTTTGTTTTTAGTTTGTATAACAGCCCTTGTTGCCAAACCTTATTAAAGGCTTGCTGAATATCTAGAAATGCTGCAGTGCAAATGTTCTTGTTTTCTGAACCGTCTCTGATTAAATTTACTATCCTATGGCATTGCTGAGTTCTGGTGTGTTTTTCCCTAAAGCCAAATTGATGATTTGGTATTAAATTACTAATCGAGATTATACTATTTATTCTACTTTGCAGTAGTCGCTCAAATATATTAGAAAGTATAGGTAGCAGGCTTATAGGTCTATAAGAGGCAGCTTGGGTTGGAGGCTTTCCAGGTTTGGCGATCATGATAATTTCAGAAAATTTCCATTGCGTTGGATAGTAGCAAATATGAAGAATTCGGTTGTATAAAGTAGTGAGAAACACGATAGCTCTTCTCGGTAAATGTTTGAGACTTTCTCCCACTATTAGATCATAACCTGGAGCTTTATGGGAGTTGATTTTCTTTATCTCTTCCATAATTTCTGATGGAGTAATTGATCTAACAGGTGGTGATAGTTGGCAAGGAGCATCTAAGTAGCTGTTTATTTCTTCATCTTCGAATAAATCTACTGGTGCAAACACTTTTTCAAGGTTTTCCACAAAAACTCTTGCTTTTTCCTCATTTGATCTAGCCCATGCATTATCGTTCTGTCGTAGTGGAGAAGCTGTTACGACGGGTCTTTTCATTTTTTGGGTCGCTCTCCACAATGAGTGATCACTGGGAGTCAGATGCATTTCTGGATTCTTGAAGTGCTGAATGTAGATATGGATAAGTTCAGGCAAATTTTAGGCCAAAGGCAACAATTATACGGGTTTGACGAACAGCCAGGAACCAGCCGGCTTAAATCAAGAAAAAGGTTTATGAAAAACGTCAGTGTCGAACCACTCGAACTGTTCCCCCTACACCTAGAACGAATGGAGTCTAAAGTTCTATGGAGTCGAATGCCTTTTCATAATCAACGAAGCCAATGTATAAGTTCAAGTGATATTCATTGGCTTTCTCTATTAGCGTTCTGACTGTAAGAAGATGATCCGCTGTACTGTAACCCTTTCAGATTCCTGCTTGCTCTACCGGTTGATAGTTATCAAGCTTCGACGATAGCGTATTAGTTATCACTCTCATAAACAGTTTGTACATTTGGGACAACAGGGAAATTAGCCTATAGTTCTTCAGATCTCCCCTGTCTACTTTTTTGAACAGAATTATTGTAAAGCTTTCTTTCACATCATCTGGGACTTCTCCTTTGTGAAGGCATTCGTTGAAAAGATTTTTCAATCCTTCGAAAATAATTTCACTCCTCTCCTTTAACATTTCGGCAAGTATTCCATCTGCGCCCGGAGCGTTATTGTTCTTTAGTTGTGCCATAGATTGTTTTATTTCGAAGGATTCTATATTAGGGAGTACTTCTGAGTTGACATTTATTATCTTTTTCTTAAGATTTTCATTTGCAGTGTTATCTGGGTCTTTGTTTGAGGAATATAAATCACGGTAAAATGTTTGTGTAACTTTTAGGATTTTGTTCTTTTCTCTTGTTTCTTTTCCATATTTATCTTTTAATGAGATTATTAGAGGCTTTCCTATGTTTGGTCTTAAGCATTTTAGGCCTCGATTCTTTTCTATAATTTCTACCTTGTTTCCATTGTAGATCCTTAAGTCTTCCTTTACTCCCTTCTTTATTTGTTTATTCAGTTTTTTGAAACCGTCGGTGTTTCGCTTTCCTTCGCTTAGAAATATGCGTCTCTTTTCCATCAACCGTTTTGTGCCAACGCTTATTTTGTCTTCTTTACTTTTCGTTTTCTTTGCCACAGTCAGGCTTGCTTTCAAGAGCTTTCGTTACATTTCTCTATTAATTGTGTTCATGTCGGTATTTTCTTGTTGATAATATCCTACAAATTCTTCTCTTAAGACTTCTCTGTACTCATCTTCCTTCTGTGAGATTGTAGTTTGATCTATCTGATTATAATTATGTGGCCTGTTTCTACGGGTTTTGGTCTGATTAAAAACAATCCTTGCTCTTAAAAGACGATGAGCGCTGCCAGTTGTGAATTGATTGAGAGCAGTTATGTCTTCAAAAATGTCGTTTTTTCCCACATAAGAAGTAATCGATCTCCTTTTTCGTCTTTTTATCGGGAGATATCCACGTCCAATTTCGGTTTGCTTGTTTTTTGAGTATGTGCTCATGGCATATAAATTTTGTTGTTCTAAGAAGTTATATAATTTTTCTCCTCTTGCATTTCGTGTGCCCTAACCATGCATCCCTATTTTACTTTCAGTATTTTTTTCTTTTTTACCTAATTTTGCGTTGAAATCTTCCATAATTATAGTATTTATCTTGTATCATTTTCATCTAATGCTGTTACCAGATCTTCGTAGAACATTTCAACTTCCTCTTCCTGATGTGATATTGTGGGAGCATACACTTGCATTACCTTTATCTTAGTTTTATTATCTAGGCCTACTATAATATAAGCTACTCTATAAGAAACGCTTTTATATGTTGAAATGTATGGTGTGAGATACTTTTTGATAAGAAATTATACTCTACCATATGTTTCGTCTATTTTCTCTGTATAGTACAGGCGATTTCCCGAGTTAAGCTGCATGCATTGTTCGCCTCTTCTTTTTACTTCTGACAGTCCTACAATATCCCACTTTATCTTGGATAGTTCTTCTTCTAATTCGTGTACTTTTTCATTTTTAGCCATTGGTTAAATGTTGTATGTGGCTAGTAGTAACTTTTTTGGTTTTATCTATGTTTGATTTTATCTATT
The DNA here is from genome assembly GCF_917563875.1 of Diabrotica virgifera virgifera. NCBI lineage: Eukaryota > Metazoa > Arthropoda > Insecta > Coleoptera > Chrysomelidae > Diabrotica > Diabrotica virgifera. The sequence continues at coordinate 187,501,702 of NC_065444.1, read as the reverse complement.
TTGGCGCGTTTTGTTGAGCTTGTGCCTCCCCCAGAATCCGAGAGGCTGACCGTTTTTCCGGTGTGGGAGTCTAAGCTGCTTGCTCTACCCACCTGGGGAACCATTCCATTTTGTTTCAAGTTCAACATGTTATGTTTTGAGGGGTATATTGGCATTAAAACACCACGCTTGCCGGACGGGTTGGTGAGTGTTCGCAGTATCACAGCCGGCTAAATCAATATCAGATTGTCGCCTGCGATTTTGTGGAACCGCACCTGTCAGGAATTTTATTCCACAGCCACGGGCCACTAATGACATGCTGCTGACCTGTATCATGTCTGGATCAGACGCTACATTTGATTTTACATGAACCCTAAAATCGAGGGGTCGCCACTTCCGTCATACACACCGTACTGAAGATGTTCTTCTCCGCCGTGGATACCGTTGTGGTTTTCATCCGTGATCCTGGACAAGGGACCCTAAGCAGGTACTAGTTTCCCGGGTCAAGACACTCCTGGAATCTGCGGAGAGCTTCCCGATCCTATATAAATCGAGATATTACAAATTCTTCTAGCGCGCTCTTGTTTGAATTTCAATTATTGTTTAAGAAATAAAGCAAAATCAGCTGTATATCTTTAAAGGATTTATCATTAGCTACCCCTTTTAAAACCTGTAAAAACCTGTAGTTTTTTTCTTTACTGGCTTAGTTATACTATCTGTAACCATAAGAATCCCAATATTAAATAAAAACAAGTTAGTTTTTTTTAAATAAAACTCACCTTTTGTTATTGAATATATTTTCAAAACACTTTTTTATATAATCTATTTATTATTTCTTTGATACCTAATTAAGAAGAATAATAACTTCAGCCAAAACATACTCTCCCTGAGGGGCTCTGGGGAGTTGACGCTCGGCTGCCAAATTTGATATGGCCTTAATTCGATTTTACCCAAGATCAATTTCTGTTTTGGTGGTTAATTGGGATGCTTGGAATTGATATCGGCTATTATTTATCCGAGGTACCTAATTCCAAGCTCAACATTTTTAGCGGTTTATACGATTTGTTTTAAACGGGGGTTTAAGATACATATTTAAATATAAATACTAATATAGAAAAGGTGACTTAAAAATATGCGTTTTTATAAAACACCCTTTTGAAATATGCCACGACGAAATATAAACTGTTTTTGGGCATTTGTGTATAATCTCGTTTTAGTTAAAACTCTAGAACAGTGGTTCCCAAAATGTGGGTCGCGACTCCCTGTGGAGCCGAGTTAAGAGCCGAGGGGGTCGCAAAATGATTTCCCAACCTAACCTAACCTAACCTAACCCTATTATATTGTTGTTGTTTATTTAGGAACATAAACTTCAGTTCAAAAAATAATTCAGTACCCATTTGTGCTTGTCATGGTTAATTTGAATTTTTCTGGGCAAATATTGCCGCTATTCCAGAGTCGTCTGCGTAAAGGATGAGTAGTGTTCTGGGTATTGTTTAAAAGCCTGTTGTGTAAAATTCTATACAGTTGAGTCCGCGAGTCTTTACCCGTGCGTCATTAATACCTCGCGAGATAAAACATATACTTTTTATCTAGCATCATTGTCTTCCACGCATGAAACTAATGACAAACCAGCTGCCGCCTGTTATTAAGTAAAAACACATGTTACTTTTATGAACGATCTAGACTCAGTGCATTGAAAAGAGATAAGTACAAAGAAAGACGATTGGGGATGTCTTGTTTACTTTTGTGGCTGTCAGTTTGTTGAATTTTTCGCTGTTATTTTGTCGAATTTTTGCATTTTGAAGTTTTTTATAGTACCTATATAAAAAGTTGTTTTCACATCTAATTTTATATTGGAGTTAGAAATTTTATGATAAGTTTATGGTATTTTACGATAAATTTTGACAACGTACAAATAACCTCATTGTTGACACATTTAAGGAATGCTTGTGTTTAATGTTCCGCCAAAGTGAATAAAATAACAAAAAGAAAATACGTTATCGATTTTTTTTATAAATTGTTTATTTATTTATTAATGAATGATAATAAAATAATTTATTAAGCTACTTCAAATGTAGCTGTCATTATTCACCAAAATTTAAAATCAAAACTTAAATTTGACATTTTATTTATTTGATAGCATCAAATTTTATACTATAAGCCGTGATCGGAATAATACCCACTTTCTGTCACTTACTGTTGCGTTTAGTAAATTTCCGACTTATTTCGTATGCTTTAAATGATGACGCACAGGTAAAGACTCGGGGACTCAACTGTACAAAAGGGCTGAAAAGACCCAGCAGTACTCCAGATTCGGGGGTTCCATATTCAGACAGATCTTTCCTATTTGGACTCTGGTCACCTAAGTACAAGGTAATGGATACTCTATCATAATTTATCATTTTGTATGTTAATCTCTTATGCCCTAATCTGTAGAAAGTTTTGCATACATCTAGGAAGGCTACTTATATGTATTGATTATCGTTGAATCCAGATGTTATATTCTCTGTTAGTCTACGTAGATATAGTTCGTTGCGGTGTAATTTCAGAACCTAAATTATTGTGCTTTTATTCTAGCTCATCTATCTCTGTTTGGAGTCTGTATTTACGCTATCTTTTTTTCTATCAGGGTTACGTGAACTTCTTTCCATCGGTTTCGGAAAAGCGAGCATCTTGATATTTTATTGTTATATGTGTTTAATATACCATTGCTTTCGCTGTAAGATATTCCAGAGATCTGCTTATTATGTCATCTTAACTAAATGCTTCTTTGTGAACTTTTTCTGATCAGCTCACTTATTTCTTTATCTTATGTGAAGGGGGGGGGGAGCTTATTTTAGATCTCTGGACGTTTCTTGTTGTGTATTTTCTTCTTCAATGAAGTCTAGATGTGTTTTCTTTATGGTGATAATTCAGTGTACACTCTTTATTGAGAATAGTTCTCATTACCTCAAGTTTTTTTCTGCAAAACAAACGATTACGAATTCTCCGTCTAGCGGGGTAATGGGTTACCTTTCCGTTCTTATTATTTTTTCAAGCTTATATGTTTCTTGCACATTTTGGTCCCGTTCTTCCATTTATTTTACAAGGTTGTCCCATTTTTGCCTCCCATGTTCTAGTAGTGCCACTGTGAACTTTATCCGTGAGCGAAAACAAGTAATCCTTAGCAGGTACTAGTTTCCCAGATCAGGAGATTAAAAAAAATTCCTACCTGATACCAACAAAAGAGGTCAGAGGTCTAAGTTGACAATATTGCCAAATTACAAGAAATTCTTGAATTTATTTTAAATCAAATATATCAAATAATTATTGCGAAGTGGATTATACAACGAAACATATTAATATTCAATGTAAATAAATAAAAACATTAGAAATAGAAAACATGAATTAAGTTATAATCTAACGTTAAAATTTTATTGACTCAACTTATCAATATTGGCAATAAATATAATTTTAAAGTCTTCTACTTTAAAATGCCTGAATTACCTTATAAATGAGTCAGATTAAATAAATTATTAAAAGAATTTTTTACTAAGTAACAACATTTTTGTTTAATTTAGTATTATTTTGTATTTTGACAACGACACCCGATTTGGGCGTCGAAACGTTAATAAAATCATTTTTTTTTGATAAAATTGTGGCTTAATTCCGATTGAAAAATAGTTGATTATAAAAATGCCACAAGGAAATAGCTTCAGAACAACATGTAGTCCAAGTAACGAAGCTTAAAATAGAACAAAACCTCGCAATTTTTACAGAATGGATCGATTTGCTTGAAAAGTTGAGAATAAGTAGTGGATAGTCCAAGGATCAAAATCTATATGATACTGAAAGGCTCTTTTACCATTTTTACCATGTGGGTGGTTGCCACCCCATCTGGGGGGTGGAAATTTTTTATTATATTTTGACTAAAAAGTTGGTAAAAACATTCATTCTAAGCAAAAACGTTCTATATATTTTTGTGATGAAATTAATAGTTTTCGATTTATTCGCTATCGAAAATGTTTTATATCGAAACAATCAATGTTTTTAATAAGTTTTCTGCTAATAACTCCAAAAGTTTTCGTTAAATCAAAACTACTTTACTTAATAAAAATGTACCTTTTGAAAAAATAAATAAAATCGTTTTTTTTTTATTTTCTTTAAGACCAAGAGTAATCGAGCTATACTTTATTATACGTTACCTCTCTTTCGTCAAATGCTAAATATTGTAGTTTCAAAGTCAAAAGACGGAAAACTATGCATTCTTCGAGGATAACTTGTATAAACTAATTTAAAGTATTTAAAAATATCTATCTCTAGAAATAGAAAAAAAGTCTCTAGCTCAAAAATTAAGTGAGTTATAAGGAAAAGAATGTCAGACCCTATTTTTTTCAGCGAAAAAGTGACCGAAAGCAGCCGCCCTAATCACCACCCTAATTCAAATTAGTCATTGACCTTATTTGGTCTTCTTTATTTATGTATTATTAATAGGTTCTAGAAGTTTGACTGGCCTATAACGATTGGCTTTAAAAAATGGAGTTAAAAGCGAATAACGAATTTTTGTAGTTTGGAAAAAAGTGGCTTTTCCTTCAGAATAGAAAGATTAGCATCAGAGATACGAAAACATTTTTTAATAATAAAATTTTAGCTTATTTAATTCCCAAGAGCCTGGTTTGCAAAAATTCTTTCTACGGCAAAAATTCAGTGAACTATTGATAATTAAAACTTGTAAGAACATGCAAAAACCATATTTGCAAACTCTGTCAAAGTCACCTCTTTTTGTGACTGAGGACTTTTAAAATATTTAATAATAATGCCCTTATAGATCTTATAAAACTTACAAAATCCTTTTTTAACAAATATTCTAAGATAAAAACTGAAAAAATTACAGTTAAAAAATCAATATATTTTTTTTGAAAAAAAAGGAGAAATCCAATTGGAAGCATAATAATGTAAGTTAGCGGTGTTTTTAGTCAATGGTCTTATTTATTCTTCTTTATTTATGTATTATTAATAGATTCTAGAAGTTTGAGTGGCTTAAAATGATTAGTTTTTAAAAAACTAGAGTCGAAAGCGAATAAAGAATTTTTGTAGTTTGGTAAAAAATGCCATTTTCTTCAGAATAGAAAGATTAGCATCAGAGATACGAAAAAATGTTTTTATATGAAATTGTAGGTTATTTAATTCCCAAGAACTTGGTTTGAAAAAATTTTTTCTACGGCAAAAATTGAGTGAATCATAAATGAGTACAATTGGTAAAGCTAACATATTCGATAGCGAATAAATCGAAAACCATTAATTTTATCAAAAAAATGTATGGAACATTTTTTGCTTAGAATGAACGTGTTTATCAAGTTTTGTAGCCAAAATTTAATAAAAAATTTCCACCCCGAGATGGGGTGGCAACCACTCCCATGGTAAAAGCGCCTTTCGGAATCATATAGATTTTGATCATTGGACTATCCACTACTTATTCTTAAATTTTCAAGCAAATCGATTCATTCTGTAAAAATTACGAGGTGAAAAGCTTTGGTTCCTGGGCTAATGATAAAGTAAATAATAAAAACAATAAATATAATAAAACAAATACTTATAGTAAAAGTAAAGAATAAAAATAAGTCTGAAGTGTCAATACCGCAACTGTCAAATAAATGTTACCAATTTATGCCAAAATGTCACCTTTGTTCGATCGCAGCTAGAGTGCAATCCGAACACGTGTGCTTTATAAAAACGCTGTATATTCCACTTATACAAATTAAACGGTAGTAGCGGATAGATACACTTATACGATCCCGGTGTAAGTCAGATCTATTTCAGGGACGCGACCCTGCTCACGCAAGCCATGCCTATCCCCCAAATCCAAATAGGGGAGGTCATGTCCCGATCCAAGTTTCCTACCAAATATCCAAAAATCCTTGCCGATTATCCAACCCACAGGAGTAAACCTAATGCGCCAGGAAAATCATTGGAGAAGGCAACGGGAAACCACTCCAATTATTTCTCCCGAGTAAAGTTAACATGGCGCAATCCAAACATAATCAGAGTATTACTGATCATGGATCTCGGAAACCAAGATCCGGCAGAGAAGGGTGCGCACCAGACTGTAGGGCCTTCCCGGTCGTCACCACAAGAAACCCCTACAATTTAAAAAGTAGGACAACTTTAAAAATGTCTAGCAGTACAATCAGATTAGGCACATGGAATGTTAAAAGCCTCTATGCAGCAGGCAAGCTCAGTAACTTAGTTCAAGAGGTTAAACGCTTAAAAATTGATATAATGGGCATAAGTGAGCTCCGCTGGCCTGTAGCGGGAACATGTGAACAAAATGAAGGCACACTATACTATTCTGGAAGTGTAGAAGATGACGTACATCATAGGAATGGAGTTGGCATATTTATAACATCTAAATTCAAGAAATATGTAAAAAATTTTGTACCTGTAAACGACAGACTAGCGATACTCCAATTAAATAGTAAACCATTTAATGTCAATGTTATCCAGATATATGCCCCTACTTCAGAAAAGAAATATGACAATGATGTTGAATCATTCTATAGTCAATTAAAACAGACACTTAACAATCTAAAAAGGAACGAAATCACATATATTATTGGAGATTTTAACGCGAAAATTGGTCAAGGACGAATATCTGACCTGGTATGTGAATATGGACTAGGAGAGAGCAATGAAAGAGGCGATAGATTATACCAGTTCTGTCAAGAACATGACATGATAATCGCAAATACATGGTTCAAATTACACAAAAGAAGATTATATACATGGAAGGGACCAGGAGATAACTCACTTCATATAATTAGAAATCAGATAGATTATATTCTAGTAAACAAGAGATTTAAGAATGGTGTCAAGAGATCAACGACATATCCTGGTGCAGATATCGGTTCAGATCATAACCATCTAATAGCTGGCATCCAAGTGAAGCTCAAAAAAGTCGAAGAAAGCCCCAAAACACCAAAATTACATATATCAGCATCCAACAAAACGCTAATAGAAAATGACCTGAATAATCAGCTAAAGAATTCAACAAATGAAAACAATACAGAAATATGGAACACGTTTAAAGATCTTACCTGGAAAGTAATGGAAAAATATACAACAACGATGCAGAGGCACAAAAAACAACAATGCATGACTTATGAAATCCTGGAATTGATGGAGCAGAGAAGAAAACTGAAAGATAACAAAACAGAATACAAAGAAAAACAGAAACTAATTAAACAAAAAATAAAGGTAGCTAAAGAAAAATGGATGGAGGATAAATGCAAGGAATTAGGAAAGTTGAATGAAAAACATGATACGTTTAATATGTTTAAAAAAGTTAGAGAAGTAGCTGGTCTTTATTATAAGAAAACTCCACATACTATAACTGATTCGTCGGGAAAAATGATAATAGACGAACACGAAATTCGAACTACCTGGTATAATTATATAAATGAACTGTATAATGATGATAGACCCGAAGAACTGGACATTTTAGATGAAGTTGAAGGACCAGAAATACTAAAATCAGAAATACAACATGCTATAAAATTGGCAAAAAATAAGAAAGCCGTTGGTCCCGACAACATACCTACAGAAATGTTAAAGCTCATAAATGAGGAAAACATTGGAATACTAGTCAAACTTTTCAATGATGTTTATTCGACTGGTGATATCCCTGAAGATTGGTTAAAGTCCGAATTCATAACCCTACCAAAAAAACAACGTCCGAAAAACTGTAGCGACTTTCTACGTATCATCCACAGTAGAATCAGAGATAAATGTGAAGAAGACCAGGATGAAACACAATTTGGCTTCAGAAATGGACTGGGAACCCGAGACGCACTCTTTGCACTAAATGTGTTATTGCAGAAATGCCGAGATCAAAGGAAATGGCAAAGGCTGTATTTATTGACTATGAGAAGGCCTTTGATCGAGTACAACATCACAAATTAATTAAAATATTAAAGGATAAAGGAGTTGATAGTCAAGATGTGCGAATCATAGAAAAATTATACTGGCGTCAAACAGCGACAGCTTGCATAAATGGAAAATCAACAGAAATATGCAAAATACAAAGAGGTGTCAGACAGGGTTCTATACTGTCCCCACTGTTGTTTAATTTGTATTAAGATAGAATATTTAAGGAAGCGCTGCATAATTTGGAATGGGGTGTGAAGGTTAATGGAATTCTGATAAATACAATCAGATATGCAGACGATACAGTTATTTTAAGTGATGACATGAATGAATTACAACACCTTTTAAATGCCATTGACACAGTGGGAAGAGAGTTTGGCCTAAATATAAACTGTTCAAAACAAAATACATGGTATTTAGCCGTTTGGCCCATCAAGATTCACGTTTATATGTTGATGGTCATATAATTCAAAGAGTACCCAGTTTTAAATATCTTGGTTGCCATATTACTGAACAACTAGATCCAGATAAAGAGATAAAATGTAGAATAGAGATAGCCCGCACGACATTTTTAAAAATGAGGTCATTCTTCTGTAATGATACCTTGCAACTTCAACTTCGAAAGCGCATGATTAAATGCTACATTTGGTCAGTCCTCTTGTATGGTGTCGAAGTATGGACATTAAAAATATCCACCATTAACCGTTTGGAGGCCTTTGAAATGTGGCTGCACAGACGTATTCTGAAAATATTATGGACGGCTATGCTGACAAATGTGGCAGTCCTTAACAGAGCAAATGCTACCAGCGAGCTGCTTGATAACATCAAATATAGAAAGATGGCCTATTTTGGACACGTAGTAAGGGGAGACCGGTAAAATATTCTTCAACTTATTATGATGGGTAAAGTCGAAGGACGCAGAGGAATTGGTAGAAAGCAGGCCTCTTGGTTGAAGAATATCCGGGAGTGGGCAGGAATGAAGAAAGCAGAACACCTATTTAGAATAGCTTCAGACAGAGACAGTTTCGCCATGCTAATCGCCAACGTCAAGGGGACTTGATAGGGCACGTTAAGAAAAAGACAAATTAAACGAAACAAGTTAAGGTATGTTTCTTTAAATTTTCATTAATAGAAATCTTCCAATATTATTTCTACGTTTATATAATAAAATATGTCTATATTTATTAAGCGCAACAGGCCTTGTAGGCCTAGGGCCAAAATGTTTACATTTCTGATTACATAAGTAATATAATAAATAACTTAATATAAAAAAATATAGTAATGAAACACAGACATACTCACAATCATTTAATTATACTTTGACGACCGGTTTCGATCTCTACAATATACAGATCATCTTCAGGTCGGCGTTACAAGTAGTTAAATGCTACAATAAGAGAAAACCTGTGTTAGAACAGTGTCTGATTGAAGAGATGTTAATAGAAAGCCAAATTTAAAAAATTTTTAAAAAATTTTATAAAAATTTTTTTAGAAATAAAGGTTTGCAACTGTTGACATTTCAGAATATTGTTATATACAAAGGCACACCTATGAGTAAAAATGCTCATAGGCATGTATGTGCAAATGGGTGCATACAGTTTGTGAATTTGTTGAGATTAAAATTTTTTTAACCATTAAAAAACAAAATAAACATAAGCTGACTTAAATATGCTTCCAAATTCAAAGTAGTAATAATAAAAGAGATAGTAATATTGTTCTAATCTACTTACATGCCGTTACAAGGATTGCGTTGCAACTTAGTTGTTGTCATATTAGTACGTCCAAATTATGCTAATTGGTTTGTTAGGATAGTGATAGGGTAAACAGACATGTTACGTAGGTTAAAACACAGTAAGATTTCGAATTTGGAATGGATCCTGAAGGAAGATGCGTATGTGAAACGGGTGATGTTTTGTTCGAATGGAGAAAGACAATGCTCCAGGGGTTGCGTATTAATTGTAGCAAAGTATGAAATGTTATTCTAGACTCTTGTACAAATGTGATGGTCTTAGCTCGTAGATGTTATACGATGCGGGCAGAGGTCAAAGCATAGGAGATGACACATAGGAAATTGTTGAAATAAATTAATCTAATTTAAGATGTGTTGTTCTCAGTAACTTAACTGAGGGATGTCATAAGTATAATAATAACATTATAATATTATGAAGTAGTAAGTGCCATACACTGTGAAACTATGAAGTGTATAGAAATTAAAAGAAAGCAAGTAAGTTAAATGAAAAAATTATTATTATCAAAAAGTCGGTTAAGAAACTTTAAATTGAAAATTGAAAAAGGTAAGAAATTGAGAAAATTAAAGATTATTTTGTTTGAGCTATTGTATAATGGGATATGTACAAAGAAAAGAAAGAAACGAAATATTAATGGAAGGGTGTAGGCACTTACTTGAGAATAGTTTTTTTTTAAATAAATAAATTAATTAACACATAACACATAGGGTTTAAAAGCACAAAGACATAACAATTATTGGTAAAAGTTTTTTAAGGGAGGTAGCACTACATTTCCCCAATTCACTAATTAACTTATTTTTTATTTCCTGAATTGAACTCTAGTTTTTGTGTTTTCAAGAGGGAATATTGACAGTGTAGACAGATGTAGGTTATCTGAAATGTCAATTTGACATTTCAGATAACCTACATCTGTCTACACTGTCAATATTCCCTCTTGAAAACACAAAAACTAGATAGTGTAGGAAACAAAGGTTGAACCTTGCAAAATGGACACAAGTCCGGTTTTATTTTTTTTCTGGTATATCAAGGGGTGCTTATTATAAGACTAACTTTTTCTGAAAAAATTTCGCCCCGGAACCTCCCTTTTCAACCCTTTAAAGGGGGTAATTTGTGGTTTTTGCGGAACCCAGCCCTTCCTGTAACTTTTACAAAAAATTTCTTTTTTAGAAATATGAAGAGGACTATATTTTCTACGATTTATTTCCGACACCATCTCTCTATCATCCACCGTTTAGCGGGGGTGGCGCCCTAAAGTTGACAAGTTTTTAAAAAAGATGTTTTTAAAAAATATATATTTTTCCCTAACTGTAACGGAAATTAAGAAGAAATCCTGCGGCAATTATTCACAAATAATTTACTGATTTTTTGGTATAGGTTTCACTTAATGGTAATTGCCCTTTTTTTAATTACAGGGTGTTACATTTCAAAAAAACCTCTTTTTATACCATCTGAACCGTTTATGCTAGAGTAAAAAGACTTTCAGCGATTACCCATGTACTGGTACTATTTACAAATTTGTATAATGCACCCCCATTTTTTCCCCGGAACCACCCAAAAAAAAGAAGAATTAATAAATAAATTGATTTTCTTGAAATCCTTCACACACAATGCCCTTTATTAATATGCTTTATATATCATTTTGTGCACGTTATTATTACGCATGCATGGACACCAAAAGCAATTTCCTAGTGCAACCCCTGTAGCAAAAAAAAAATAAGTAAAATGGGGGGTTGAAAATTTTTTTTTGTTTTTTGCTTTTTGATCCATATGGGCATATGCTTCATCAATAGTGCTTTTCAAAAATATATATGGTTATTGCAACATCTCTGCGAAAACCACCCCTATCCTTGAAAATATACTGCAGAAACTACCCCTATCCCTTGGCGAGCATGTTTTATGATTTTCTCATTACCTATGTATTCTTTTTAAACAAAGCTTACACAAGGTTAAAGACCACTATTTACTCTAAAAATTATGTCCTACTCATTTTTTCGTATAAGCAACCGTTACGGCACAGTGGCGCCGTAAACCTCATATATGCTTTGGCGGGCTCCAGTTTATGTTTTTTTTTTCGTCATCTGTTTGTTTTATTGATAAAGTACATATGCAAAATAAAACAACACAGTGTATCCTACAAATTATGACTTATGCACATTTTACATTATTTGCTCCCCAAAGCCACAGTGGTGGCCCAAAATAAATTTTTGCATATTTTCGCCAACTACATGCATTTTATTGCATTAATGCTACCTTAACAGCACAATATTTACCCTTAGGTGGTCGCTACGCTGTGGCGGATCCAGGGAGGGGTGATGGGGGTGATCATCTCCCCCCCCCCCCTCCCAAACCAAGTGATATTATATTCAAAGATTATAAAAATTGTCATTTATTTTTATAGAAGTTTAACCAATTGGCACCCCCATCTTAACGATGCTGGATCCGCCACTGTCGCTAAAGCATAAAAAGTCATTCTTATAAAAATAATATTAATATAATATAAGTATTTCTATAAAAATAAATGAATGTTTTTATAATCTTCAAATATAATATCACTTGGTTTGAGAGGGGTGGGGGTGATCGTCCCCATCACCCCTCCCTGGATCCGCCACTGCTTAGCGACCACTTAGGGGTGAATATTGTGCTATTAAGGTAGCATTAACGCAATAAAATGCGTGTAGGTGACGAAAATATGAAAAAATTTATTTTGGGCCACCACTGTAGCTTTGGGGAGCAAAGAATGTAAAATGTGCATAGGTCATGATTTGTAGATTACACTGTGTTGTTTTATTTTACATAAGTACTTTATCAATAAAACAAACAGATGACGAAAAAATAAACAAAAACTGGAGCCCGTCAAAGCATATATGAGGTTTACGGCGCCACTGTGCCGTAACGGTTGCTTAAACGAAAAAAATGAATACGACCTAATTTTTAGAGTAAATAGTGGTCTTTAACCTTGTATAAATTTTGTTTAAAAAAAAATGAATAGGTAATGAGAAAATCGTAAAAACATGCTGGATAAGGTATAGGGGTAGTTTCTGCAGTATATTTTCAAGGATAGGGGTGGTTTGCGCAGGGATGTTGCAATAACCATATATATTTTTGAAAAGCACTATTGATGAAGCATATGCCCATGTGGATCAAAAAGCAAAAAACAAAAAAAAATTTTCAACCCCCCATTTTATTTATTGTTTTTGGCTACAGGGGTTGCACTAGGAAATCGCTTTTAGTGTCCATGCATGGGTAATAATAACTTGCACATTATAATATATGAAGCATATTAATGAAGGGCATTATGTGTGAAGGATTCCAAGAAAATCACTTTATTTATTAATTCTTCTTTTTTTTGGGTGGTTCCGGGGAAAAAATGGGGGTGCATTGTACAAATTTGTAAATAACACCAGTACATGGGTAATCGCTGAAAGTCTTTTTACTCTAGCATAAACGGTTCAGGTGGTATAAAAAGGGGTTTTTTAAAATGTAACACCCTGTAATTAAAAAAAGGGCAATTACCCTTAAGTGAAACCTATACCAAAAAATCAATCATCTATTTGTGAATAATTTCCGCAGCATTTCTTTTTAATTTCCGTTACAGTTGGGGAAAAATATATTTTTTTAAAAACATCTTTTTTAAAAACTTGTCAAATTTGGGGCGCCACCCTTGCTAAACGGTGGATGATAGAGAGATGCTGTTGAAAATAAATCGTAGAAAATATAGTCCTCTTCATATTTCTATAAAAGAAATTTTTTGTAAAAGGTACAGGAAGGGCTACGTTCTGCAAAAACCATAAATTACCCCCTTTAAAGGGGTGAAAAGGGGGGTTCCGGGGCGAAATTTTTTCAGAAAAAGTTAGTCTTATAATAAGCACCCCTTGATATGCCAGAAAAAAAATAAAACCGGACTTGTGTCCATTTTGCAAGGTTCAACCTCTTTTTCCTACACTAAGACTTCAATTCAGGAAATAAAAAATAAGTTAATTAGTGAATTGGGGAAATGTAGTGCTACCTCCCTTAAAAAACTTTTACCAATAATTGTTATGTCTTTGTGCTTTTAAACCCTATGTGTTATGTGTTAATTTATTTATTTATTTAAAAAAAAAACTATTCCCAAGTAAGTGCCTACACCCTTCCATTAATATTTCGTTTCTTTCTTTTCTTTGTACATATCCCATTATACAATAGCTCAAACAAAATAATCTTTAATTTTCTTAATTTCTTACCTTTTTCAATTTTCAATTTAAAGTTTCTTAACCGACTTTTTGATAATAATAATTTTTTCATTTAACTTACTTGCTTTCTTTTAATTTCTATACACTTCATAGTTTCACAGTGTATGGCACTTACTACTTCATAATATTATAATGTTATTATTATACTTATGATATCCCTCAGTTAAGTTACTGAGAACAACACATCTTAAATTAGATTAATTTATTTCAACAATTTCCTATGTGTCATCTCCTATGCTTTGACCTCTGCCCGCATCGTATAACATCTACGAGCTAAGACCATCACATTTGTACAAGAGTCTAGAATAACATTTCATACTTTGCTACAATTAATACGCAACCCCTGGAGCATTGTCTTTCTCCATTCGAACAAAACATCACCCGTTTCACATACGCATCTTCCTTCAGGATCCATTCCAAATTCGAAATCTTACTGTGTTTTAACCTACGTAACATGTCTGTTTACCCTATCACTATCCTAACAAACCAATTAGCATAATTTGGACGTACTAATATGACAACAACTAAGTTGCAACGCAATCCTTGTAACGGCATGTAAGTAGATTAGAACAATATTACTATCTCTTTTATTATTACTACTTTGAATTTGGAAGCATATTTAAGTCAGCTTATGTTTATTTTGTTTTTTAATGGTTAAAAAAATTTTAATCTCAACAAATTCACAAACTGTATGCACCCATTTGCACATACATGCCTATGAGCATTTTTACTCATAGGTGTGCCTTTGTATATAACAATATTCTGAAATGTCAACAGTTGCAAACCTTTATTTCTAAAAAAATTTTTATAAAATTTTTTAAAAATTTTTTAAATTTGGCTTTCTATTAACATCTCTTCAATCAGACACTGTTCTAACACAGGTTTTCTCTTATTGTAGCATTTAACTACTTGTAACGCCGACCTGAAGATGATCTGTATATTGTAGAGATCGAAACCGGTCGTCAAAGTATAATTAAATGATTGTGAGTATGTCTGTGTTTCATTACTATATTTAATATGGACTCACATATGCAACCCATTCAATAAAACTTAATATAACTTACATAACTTATAAAACTTATAAATTTTATTTAATTGCACTTCAGTCTTTTTATACACTCCTTCACCACCTCTCTATCTCCTTCTCTCCAATGCTAGTTCTTTCCATCTCTCAATGTTCCTTTTCTTCAAGTCTTCATACACACTGTCTTTCCATCTTTTCCTTGGCCTGCCTTTACTCCTCTTTTGTATTGGTCTTCGTGAAAGTACTATTTTTTGCATTCGTTTACTTCCCATTCTCTCGATGTGCCCCAAGTATCGTATTCTCTGTGCTTTGATCATCGTCGTGATCGCTGGCTCTTGATATAGTTCTTCCAATTCTTTATTGGTTCTTCTTCTCCACTGACCTTCTATTTTCACACCTCCTTTCACATCTTTCTAAAAGGTCTGTTTCTGACTATTTGAACACCCATGTTTCGCATGCGTATGTTACCGTAGGCCTGATAACAGTCTTATAAATTCTTATTTTTGTTTTTCTTGATACGTACTTTAATTTCAATAATGTGCGTAATGCTCCATATTTTTTATTTCCTTTGGCTATTCTTGCCTTTATCTCCCCTTCTTCATGACCATTTTCATCTATTTTGGCTCCCAAGTAAATAATTTCTTTAGCTCTTTTGAACGAGTATGTTTTTTTTCCATCTATTTGTACTATTATGTTATTCTCTTTTTCTTTTTGGATCTCTCCCATTATCATATACTTTGTCTTCTCTTCATTTATTTTAAGTCCGAATTTTTTGGCTTCTGTTATTATGTTTTTCATTAACTTTTGTAGTTCTTTTTTGCTTGTTGCTAATAGCGTCAGATCATCTGCAAATGCTATGCATTGGTGGCCGTTTTTAAATATCGTTTTTGCATCATTATTCTGCTTTTTCTGATTATTCTTTCCAATGTTAGATTGAATGCCGTTGTTGATAGTGGGTCTCCTTGTCGTAATCCTTCCTTGGTTTCAAATTTTTGGATGTATACCCTTTCCAAGCTATTTCGTTTGTTGTGTTTTCCATCGTCATCTTTACCATCCTGACAATTTTACTTGGTATCCCCAATTCTTTCATCAGTTCGTACATCTGCTGTCTGTTTGCTGTGTCGTAAGCCTGCTTAAAGTATATGAATAAAGCATATAGTACTGTTTTATGTTCGTAACAGGTAGTCTGTATTTTTTTAAGGCAAATATTTGGTCAGTCGTGGATCTGTTGTTTCTAAAACCAGCCTGGTATACTCCAAGTATTTTTTCTGAATATTGACTTAGCCTTTTTCTTATACTTTGTGCCAAGATTTTGTAAACTATTTCTAATAGCGCGATGCCTCTGTAGTTTTCGCATAGCATTCTATCACCCTTTTTATGTATAGGGCATATCCTTGCTATGGTCCACTCTTCTGGCATTTTTTCTACTTCCCATATTCCTTTTATCAGGTCATATATCTCTTTCTGTAGTCTTGTCCCTCCTGATTTTATCATTTCGGCCGATATTTCTGTTATTCCTGGGCTTTTGTTATTTTTCAAGCTCCTTATTTCGTTCTTTATTTCCTGTTCTGTGGGTATTTCTATTTCTATCTGATCATCTTCAATTTCATGGTTTGTTTCATTTTGTACTTCGCTTTTATTTAGCAGTTCTGTGAAATAGTTTTGCCAGTTTCCCATTATTTTTTCCGGCTCATTTAGATGAATCTTTAATAAATCCCTTTATCATCTCTCATATATGGGTTGTTTTTTTGATATCCTCTTTCAATTTTTTTTTTGCTTCCTGGTAGAATAATTTTATTTCTTTTTTTCTTCTTCTATTTCTTTCAGTTTGTTCTCGTTTTATTTTCTCTTTTTGCTTCTGCTACTTCTTGACATTCTTCATCATATCAATCTTTTGTTTTGTGTTTTCTTTGGTTTTCGCTAGTATTGCTTTACTTGTGTTCAAGATTGCTTCTTTTATATTTTCCCCATTGTTTGTCTGGGTTTGACGTTTCTTGTTCCCTGATTAGTCTGTTGGTTATTCCCTGTTCATATTTCTTCTGTGTGTTGTTATCTTTTAGTAGTCCTATGTTGAATTGTTCTTCAATTTTTTCTTTTGTTTATTGTTTTTCTTTATGTTATGCTCGATTTTGTATTCTGGTTTCACCAAGTAGTGGTCCGAGTTACAGTCCGCTCCTCTCATGCTCTTTACATTTATTACATTGTTTGCATGTTTTTTCTCTATTAAAATAGGGTCTATCTAATTTACTGTCTTTTTTTCAGTGGAAATTCACGTTCTTTTTTATGTACCTTTTCGTCGTAATTGTGTGCTTCTTATCACCATTTGCCTTTCTGTTGCAAAGCCTATTATTCTTTGGCCATTATATATTGCCTTGTCTATTGCCTGCGTCTTTTCCGTCTTATTTATCTCTGTTGCAAATTGTATCTTGTCATTTTTCGGCTTTTCTTTTTTATTGCTGTCTTGATTTGTTTTATTTCCATAGTTCGTAATCCTGTTCTTTGCATTTTTCGTCGTCATTTGTTTCCTTTCATTGCTGTAGCTTAGTTTTTTGCTTTGGTCTCATTTGGTTCATCGGACCATCATCGTTTGGTTCTTTCCATCCCAGCGCCATATTTAATGATCGGCATATATTTTCTTATACCCTACTTTCACTTTTCTCCCTTCCTTTCTTAGTTCTTGAGCTTTTTGTCTGACACGTTTCTGTACAATTCTGTCGTTCTTTGATAGGTCATCGTTGATATAAACTAGACCTTCTTCTCGATTTCTCAATTTAGTTTTGTTTCGCATAATTTTTCTTTTATTTTCTTCCTTTTCAAGCTCAACAAAACAAACTTTTTCTCCTAACTTTAGAGCCTTCTCTATTTGTACATCTACTTCTAATTCTTTCTGCATAAAATTTTTCATTGCATGCTTTAGGATATCTGGACCATTTGTATATATGTTCAAACCCTGTATAATTATATTTTTTTGCCTTTTTTGATTTTCTAAACTTTCAAGCCGGTCTTCTATTTGATACACTGCCTGTTTTAGTTTCGTGTTTTCTTCTCTTAATGTTATATTTTCTTGTCGTAGCTCTCTTATTTCATCTCTATATTCTTTCTGCTCTCTACGCATCTCACTAAGTTCTCTTGATTGTTCCTCGATTTTTAAACTTACTCCTGCCATCATTTCCATAATTTTTTGTACATTCTCCTCCATTTTCTCCTTTCTGTAGGAGGGAGATCTGCTGTTTTTTCGACTTTTGTTAAAAGCCCGTTCCAATTCTTCCTCTTTTCTCTTCTTGTCGTTTTCGTCGGTCGTAGTACCGTCACTTTCTATTCGAAATAGCTCTTCGTATTTTTTATCTTCTCTGCTCATTACAACTGGTTCGTTTCACTGAGATAAAGATCTCGTTCGGACTATCTCCTCAGAAACTTAACCCTTCTCAGTGTGTCTTACTTTCTTTTTATTTTTTTTTATAAAATTATATTGAGCAGTATATACTATTTCGATCCTCCCTAGTTACAGGACTTCCCTGTGGACTTGGCAACACCGCGTTCCAATCGAACAAGGTTCCACTTCGAATATCGTAATATCGATGACGTTTTGTTTACTTATGTGTTACGCTTACCTTTTATTTTTGCCAATTTGGAGCACAATTTCAATATTTAGTTTATTATTATTCGTTCTGCGCAAAGATTACTCATTTAACTTCAGATTTTATGCGTTTGCTATAATTGATTTACTCTGCATTTCGCGAAAAACGGGTTTAATGCAGGAGCAAAATACAATTAATATTCACACACTTAGCGCTACGTTGCCAATTCCCAATAAAATATGTTTAGTGGCTGCAATTCCAGTGCACTCAGCTAAAGGATTCTAAAAAGGAACACACTTACAACTTAAATATTTCGTGTTGGGATCATGTAAAGCTATGTTCCATGACGCGGATGGCGTGCAAAGGTATCTATATTGTACGGACTATAACTACATTGTGGTGAATTTGCGCTTGGGGGTTAGAATTGAATTTGTGTGTTTAAATTTTGTTTTTGAAATAATGCTTTTGTTTTATGTATGTGTTATATTTTAATAATGGATTAGTGCTGATTGTGAGCGAAAAAAACTATCAGTTTTAATTTTAAACACATTGTTCAAAAAATATCGATTTTTGAGAATAACGTCATAATGGGTAACGCTACGCACGGCACTGGAACTAAAATAGTGGAGATACTTACATTTTTATTGAATACAAAGCTTTCTTAACGTCAGATGGCTCAACAGTGCCAAGTGACGCAAGCAACAGTGGGCAATATAAAATGGATACCAACAAACCCCTGACTCATCAACGTGCCCAAAAATGTGGTCGAAAGCGTGTCACTACACCCAAAATTAGACAATTTTGGTGTTCTTTTACCCATTGCAGTCTCTTTTTCGTCATTGCCACAGTCCACTTTATTTTTTTGGCAGGATGACATGACTTGAAACCTTGCTTAGCAAACCTTCTGTGGACTGCCATGTCAGAAACTGGCATCCCAGCTTCGCGAGGATTTTTCATGATGTACTTCTGTTATTTACGAAGATATCTCTCATTTTTATCTCGTCGCGTGTAGTGACACTAGTGACACGCTTTCGACCACTTTTTTGGGCGCGTTGATGAGTCAGGGGTTTGTTGGTATCCATTTTTTTTTTATACTGCCCACTGTTGCTTGCGCTGCTTCGCACTGTTGAGCCATCTGACGTTGAGAAAACTTTGTATTCCATAAAAATGTTCTCTCCACTATTTTAGTTCCAGGCCGTCTTTAGCCTTAGCCATTATAATTTTATTCTCAAAAATCGATATTTTTTGAAAAGGGTGTTTAAAATTAAAACTCATAATTTTTTTCGCTCAAAATCACCAGTACTTACAGTCCAAGAGGCAGCGCTGAAAAATCTCTCTGAATTTACTAAAGCTAGAGTTTTCACAGTTGAAAACTGTGATGTGTAGAGAAACATACTGCGGTCGGTTAAGCGAAACGTAGAACAGGGGTTACAGAGAGGGTATCAAAGTTGTTTTCCTACGAAGGTAATTAAATCCATTTACTAAGGCTGAAAATCAGTACACACATTCTAAATTAAATATAAATAAAAGTTATTATAGTCGGTCAGCTGTATGATAGGACAGAGCCGGTCGGTCTGCCCCAGTGAATGTACAGGGTTATTCACTATATTTTGACCCCCTTGTAAACTGCTTTATTTACAGAATTTGAAAAAAATGTAAAATACAAAAGCTATTCGATTTTTAAATTATGATTTATTGACATATATATCGTACTAGTGACGTCATCCATTTGGGCGTGATGACTTAATCGACTATTTTTTAAATAGGAATAGTGGTCGAGTGCTAGCTCATTTGAAAGGTTATTCAATTTCCTATTCAGTAATATAAACATTAACATGATTAATTATACGGGATGTCCAACAAATTTTTTTAAATTAAATTAATTGTTTCATTAATGATTAAAAAAATTTTTTGGACACCCTGTATAAATAATGATGTTAATGTTTATAGTAATGTATAGAAGATTGAATAACCTTTCAAATGAGCTAGCACACGACCCCTATTCTTATTCAAAAAATAGTCGATTACGTTATCACGCCCATGGATGACGTCACTAGTACGATATATGTGTCAAAAAATTATAATTTAAAAATCGAATTACTTTCGTATTTTACATTTTTTTCTAATTCTGTAATATAATAGGTCTGGATCCCGCTTATGAAAAAAAGTTTAGTAATAGCAAGCTGAAAATTTGTTAATAGCTTAAAGGTGTCTAGTCGGACAAACTTTGATATATGGGAACACTGGAGCAGGGGAAGTTTTAATTGTGGAACAGGTTAAAAATTTGGAACGGTCAGACCACGAAAACGGCACCTGTATTTTGTCCGACAGAACAGACTGAAACTCTCCGAACAGAGATTAAACTCTCATGCAAATATCAGACTGCTATTTATCACCAAATGGGCGTTTTAATGAGTGGAACATGTAGAATATGTCAAATGACAGGAATTATGACAGGTGATAAATAGCAGTCTGATTTTTGCATGAGAGTTTAATCTCTGTTCGGAGAGTTTAAGTCTGTTCTGTCGGACAAAATAAATGTGCCATTTTCGTGGTCTGACCGTTCCAAATTTTTAACCTGTTCAACAATTAAAGCTGCCCCTGTTACAGTGTTCCCATATATCAAAGTTTGTCCGACTAGACACCCTTAAGCTATTAACAAATTTTCAGCTTGCTATTAATCAAATTTTTCATACGCGGGATCCAGACCTATAAATAAAGCAGTTTACAAGGGGGTCAAAATATAGTGAATAACCCAGTACATTCATTGGAGCCGACCGACCGGCTCTGTCCCGTCATACAGCTGACCGACAATAACAACTTTTATTTATATACAATTTAGAATGTGTGTACTAATTTTCAGCCTTAGTAAATGGATTTAATTACCTTCTTAGGCAACCAACTTTGATACCCTCTCAGGATCCCCTGTTCTACGTTTCGCTTGATCGACCGCAGTATGTTTCTTTACACAATCACAGTAATCAACTGTGAAAAATTTAGCTTTAGTAAATTCAAAGAGATTTTTCAGCGCTGCCTCTCCGTCTATTAATACATTACTAAACATAATAGATATGTAAATAAAATGATAATAATCTTTCAAAAACAAAATAATAACAGGCAAATTCAATTCTAACCTCCAAGCGTAAATTCACCACAATGTGTATGTTTTGACATAATTTGGCACAAATCACAGTTTTAGAGCTGCCAACGTCAAAAAACTAAAGTTATTAGCGACAAAACATATTGGCATATCTTAATTGTGTAGCAGAATATGATTTTATTATAGAACTTTCAAACAAATGCGAAAACTTAAAACTTTGTGAGTGATCATAATAATTTCATCCACTGTATATATAAAAAATAAATAAGTTCTTTCGAAAATTTTATCTAATTTACTCTTTTAATTTAATGCAATGAACTTTTGTATTCGATAATTTTGGCAACAAATTGAAGCTACCACTTGTGCAGCATTTCTAATATTCCTGCCATAATTTTCATATATTTTTAATAAAACCAGTGAAACCCGCAAATCGGGAAAATATGTATTTCTATTATCAAGTTGTCAGTCTGTCAATTAAAATTAGTATTACCGATTAATATGGACGTCTCGCATTTTTCAGATTTTATTGAACAAAAGTGATGAAGTGACAGTCTGTCCCTAGTGAACATCAAATGTGTCATAATTTTTCCTTATAACTTAAAGAATTCTTTGTAAGATATTTAAAAATAAAATGTACAGTGCTAAACAAATTTGGTAAAAGATTTTATTGAGTCGCTACAACGTATTTGAAACGCTACCGTTACAGTTGGTGGATATCGTGATTCCATAAAACTAGTACAGGCTCATGGAATTTTCCATCCCATGACGA
The DNA here is from genome assembly GCF_917563875.1 of Diabrotica virgifera virgifera. Taxonomy (NCBI): domain Eukaryota; kingdom Metazoa; phylum Arthropoda; class Insecta; order Coleoptera; family Chrysomelidae; genus Diabrotica; species Diabrotica virgifera. Next base: position 187,479,373 of record NC_065444.1, on the reverse strand, counting down.
TCATACAACGAAACAAGAAGAACCACAGGAAGAAACAGGTCCGAAAATATTAATTTGTGAATTAGGACAAGCAATTAGAAAAAATGCAAAGACCGCAAAAGCAGTAGGCCCAGATCAGATAACCACTGAGCTAATTAAATGCATTGACGAAGAAACACTGCATATACTTTTAAAACCATTTAACAAGGTATATATGTACAACAAGAGTAGTACCCCAGGATTGGTTGCTGTCCATGTTTGTAACACTACCAAAGTCAGTGCATGCGACAGAATGTTCCCATTACAGAACAATTTCCTTAATAAACCACACATTTGACACACTTAAGTTATTCCTCAAAATAATATATGGAAGATTATACAAAAAAAATAGAAGAAGATATAGATGACACCTTAAAGGAGGACTAGGAACGAGAGAGGATCTGTTCGCTTTTAACGTTCTCGCGAAAAGGCTACTAGATATGAACCAGGATCTCTATGCTTGCTTTATTGATTATAAAAAGGCTTTTGATTTAATACGACATCAGAAACTCGTAGAACTTTTAAAGGAAAAGAATGTGAACAGACGGGATATACTGGTTATGGTCAATCTATACTGGAATCAAAAAGCAAAGGTTAAAATCAAAAATGTCGAAACAGAAACCATAGAAATCAAAAGATGTGTTAGACAGAGTTGCGTGTTGCCTCCATTGTTATTCAGTCTGTACAGCGAAGTCATTTTGAAGGAAGCAATATCGGAGGAAGAACAGGGTCTATCAATAAATGGAAAAATCTTAAACAACATAAGATTCGCAGACGACACCGCTATATTTGCAGGCTACAAAAATTTGAACTACAAAAAATGAACTTTAAGAAAACCAAGTTCATGATTATTTCTAAGCAACATACAGTGGGAAGGCTAGATATCGAGGGAAAAAAAGTAGAAATAGTGGATAACTACAACCTGGGCAAATAAAAACAATGACCAAGGTAGAGAAATGAGGACACGCATTTAAATTTCAAGACAAGCATTTATAAAAATGAAAAAAAATGTTTGTTAATCGAGACCTTCCTCCGGAGCTGAGGATAAGCGCCTTAAGATGCTACGTGTTCTCGACATTGTTGTATGGAATGGAAAGCTGGATACTAAGACTAGACAATATAAAGAATTTGAAAGCATTTGAGATGTGGTGCTATAGAAGGATTTTGACAATACCATGGATCCAACTAGTTACAAAGGCAGAATTGTTAAGAAGGCTACAAAAGGATTTCGAGTTAACAAAGAACATCAAAATAGGAAAGCTGGAATATTTAGGTCACATTATCAGAGGTGCGAAATATGAGATATTAAGGCTCATAATGCGAGGTAAAATTAAGGTTAAAAGATCGATATGTAGAAGAAGAATTTCATCGCTGAGAAACCTAAGAGAGTGGTATAGTTGCAGCTTAGTAGATCTTTTCAGAGCAGCTGCCAATAAGGTATGGATAGCTTTGATGATAACCAGCTTCCAATAGGAGAAGAAATACAAAAAGAAGAATGTATAAATTTGGATTTGGTTCTTTTATTTATCCTAAATGTAACAATATCGCATCCGTGGTCCAGTATTGTTTATCTCTTAACAATCTCTTGATCATCCCCCAGACGGGAAGTGACTAATCTTGTATACAGGGTCAAACAGCCAAATGGAATCCATTCGATAATAAGTAAATGAGAATGTGTTAATAAAAACGCTCAGACTTTGTTACTAATATTGTGGTTACAACCTTCTCTCCTTGCAGGTCTGTTTCAGGACATTTCCAGGATTGCTTTGATCCAGTCGCATTAAAATTCACAAAAAAATAGTAAACAAGATTCGCGTGACCCATGGAACGCCAAATGTTGGGTGTCTCCATAACAGACCGAATCCCAAACGAAGAAATACGTCATAGAACAAAAACAACACACGCTAAAAATAGTTCATGTGGTGAGATCGTTCCCGTCTGAAAAAAAATTCGGTTTCTTTGCTGATTCAAAATGTCTTTAAACAAATCTGGAGGGTACTAGGCGAAATTTTTGGCAGCACCTAATTGTTTAAAAAAAATTTTAAACAAATACATGAGATCACCTTTTTTGCACCGGAAATTATTTGTTAGGTCATTTAGATCATTCTAAACAAGAAACTTTTTTTATAATTTTCCTCAAAATTGATAGTTGAAAATCATACATATTTATTATTTTTGAGGTTGCCAAGAGCCTAAATTAAAATATAAACATTATGTTTAAAGATTTTGTAGAGTAATCGGAGCTTATTTCAATTGTTAACCCAGGAGCAGTCGCGCTCACTTCTGTCACGTAGATAGTCGCGCGCAGTGAAAAAATCTCACAATAAAAATTTAAATACGAATTAAAAAAAAATCTATTTTATAATATTTTTATTTAAGCTAATTGGTTCTCACCAAAGCCAAAAATTCCACAAAAAAAATTCTACGCATTACTATGATCCTCCTCAAGGCACTTACGTGTGAAAAGCAATGTTGCAAAACTTTTCATCAAGTTATCACGGAAAAGGATAAAATGTGAGTTTTTTCTCACGGCGCGACTGCTCCCGGGTTAATTGTGCGCGCAGAGGCCTATGTCCAGCAGTGGACAACTAAATTGTTAAAGAAGATAATATAGGCAACGGTGTGAAATTTACGTCCAAGAAATGAAGCGTTTTGGCTCGCGATTTTTTCGTCCAGCATGGATTTACTTGAAATTTTCACAGAAGGTAGGGAATAGTCCAAGGACAATTTTCTATATCATGCCGCTGTACGCTAAAAGCTTGGGGGTGGTTGCCACCCTATCTCGGGGGTGGGAATTTTTTATTACATTTTAACCATGTAAATCGATGTAGAAAGTAATTCTAAGAAAAAAATGTTTTTTACATTTTCTTCGTAAAAATAATATTTTTAGAATTATTCGCGCTTCAAAGTAACAGCTTTTCGACGAAAAAATCGACTTTTTTAGAGGGTTTTTTGAGAATAGCTCGAAAAATATGCATTTAAACAAAAAAACTGAAGATATTAAAATTGTATCTTTTAGTAACACAAACCAAATTATTTTTCTATATTATTTTTATGACCAATACAAACCGATATACGGCATGTTAAAATTAGCTTTTTTCGTCAAATGCATAATTTGAGATATTCAAAGCTAAATAGTTGGGAAAACTTTGCATTTTTCGAGGAAAACTTAGATAATTTTTTTTTCAAGTATACAATTAGTACTTTCAAAAAAATAGCAGAAAGTTTGTAGCATAAAAATTGAGCTAGTTATGATCAAAAAAAAGTCGGTATCTGCTTTTCTCTACGAAAAAATCAGTGAAAACAAGCCCCTAACTAACTACCCTCCTAATTAAACGTTGGTCTACAACTTTCTGTAATTCCTTTTATATTTGTGTTATTAATACACCCAAGAAGTTTTACTTATTTAAAAGGCCTAATTTTAGAAAAATTGTAGATTAAAGGAAGATTTATTTTTTGCAATTCAGTATTTTTCACCATTTTCTTAAAAATATCTCCGAAACTACTGGAGATACGAAAAAAATTATAGATAAATAAACTGTATCTTTTTTAATAGCTAAAATTTTCTTGTACATGTATTTTCAATACAGTGAAAAGCTAGCGAGATATAGCTGTTTAGAACCTCTATTTACGAGCAAACACCCCCTTATTCGAGCCCTTTAAACCAACCCCAATTAAAAACTAAGGAATCTTACGGAATTTAATTTACATGGTCTTATAGCTTTTTAAAAATCCTACAAAAACATTTATGAAAAAACTTTTTATTGCCAAAAATGAAAGAGCTATGTTTACAAAACCAATTTTTTTTTCAAAAAAATCGAATAGTCCCCCTATAGAGCAACTTCAATAATTGTATATAATACCACAGCACCGGTTCGTATACTGGAAGATGAGTAAAAAACTATTTGTATTTGTAAACTAAGAAAATCTACGGTTTCGTTTTGATTTAAATCTGTCTCCCTCCATCCTCCGATAGTACTATTTCTAGGTCTACCTGTTGTCAAGGAGGCTCTGAGGAAGACAAATTTACACCAACACGACCGTAGTTTCCCGATATAAATTAAAACTATTTATATCGCAGTATGGTTAGAACGCCCTCTAACAGGGAATAAGTGAAATGAATTTCGACTCGATTCAAGTTCTCTGTTTATGGATGGAGACAGATTTAAATCAAAATGAAACCGTAGATTTTCTACATTTTACTAATGCCATACTCTGTATTAGAGTACACAGACTCGTTTCTTACAGGTTCTCTGAACTGTAAATTGGAATATTTTCCTAACGGTGCCTCGAGTCGAAATTCATTTCACTTATTTCCCGTTAGAGGGCGTTCTAACCATACTGCGATATAAATATTTTTAATTTATATCGAGAAACTACACCGAGAGAAAAAAATTCTTGACATAAAGAAACTTTATTAATATTTAAGAAAGATCGACTTGGCATATTGCCTAAGAAATATATCTTTGTATGTAAGATATAATTTTCTAAAATATTTCAAATAAATTCTACTATAGCCAAAGAAATATATCTTAAACATGATTGAACTATCACTTTCTGGCAAACTTCAAACCCATTTATCAGAAAGAAATTACACTTGACGTTAATTGATTTTATTAGTCATAAAAATATATTTTCTACACATTACGAAACTATTCTTTCTGAGCAATAATATTTCTTAGTAAGGAATATTATTATTTTACTATTAATAATTAATGTATTTAATGTTAAGAAATATATTTCGCAGAGATAAACGTATATTTAGAGTTAAGTTAATATTTCTTGAAAATAAAGTGATATTACATACGGCGAAATAAATCATTGTGTTAAGGTAAAATCATTATTTATTAATAAAACAAGATATAAAACGTTATTATTACATACAAATATTTTCTCCACTCTTAAACCACTGGCTTCTACACAACAATAAAAGGATCGAGAGGCAAATCCAACTTCCTCAAATTTTCCTTCTTTTTTTAATAGCACTTTGTATATCAGCAATTCACTAAAACAAAATCGTTATGTAGAAAGAGTAAACTTACTTTAATAAAAATTTTTTTATAAAGATATAGATATTTATTTTGACAAATTTAGGAAATACAAAAAAAAACAAATACACGGCCCCACAAAAGAACTATTAATACTAATAATAATTATATTCAATCATATTTAGTTCAAACATGTCATTATTTAACGTACACATCTTTGTTTATTTTTTTCTTTTTGTTAATGAAATATTAATTATTTATCTGTATAATATTAAGTCACACAATAAACATTGTTTAGCTAAAACAAGAGGGAAAATACAACCAATGTAAAACATTGAAGCAGACATAATAATAATGTAATTTTCTTAATTTTTATAATCTAAATGAGACAGCATACCAAATCATTAAGAAATTTTATTACGGGAAAGTATTATTAGTTTACATCTAATTCATTTAATACATATTAACTAATTCACGGTTTTCGGAAATAACATTTCTTAGCCATAAACATATATTTCTTTTAGACTAACTGATTTCTTTATCTCAAATAAATTAACAGAACACATCCTCAGCGTTGCACCCGCCATGTTTGATATAGCGTTGTATTGTATATTTTTATAGAAGACGATACATTCACGAAACCTATGTATTATAGTTGATACATAAGTATACACATTTTTAAAAAGGTACTTACATGTATGAAGTTCTACCATTTCTGGAAGGCCCCGCAGTTGGTTAATAACTCCTTTCTTAATATTGTTCTGAAGCTATATATTATATCATTCTGTCCCAGCTTTAAATTGTGGCATATTTCCCAGTTAGAATAATAAGCTCCTTTATTTCAGAGTCGTCCATCATTATACCTAAAAGCATATAAAGATACTATTATGTTTCTTTTTTAACCATTCGGATACGCAACAATATTATTATTACATCTTAAATTGCTCAATTTACTTTTATTTAATACCTATATATGTATGTACCTTCAAAATATCCGTTAATTTTTAGAGCACACCAATAAATCCAAAATCGATCTATATGAACATGAACATATCACGCCATCTTGACAAACACTGACGACTAAATCATAAATAGTTAATCTGCGCAATTCTTTTGTGGAAGAAAATCTCTTTGCAAGTAACATTTCGGCATTAATGACAAAGTTTTTATTTTATAACCACAGTTACTACAGAGGGTATTTCTGAAGAATTATTTCTTGTGGTTTAAAACATTTATTTGATTGCAAGAAAATTTCTTGTTCACAAATATAAATATCGATTAACTTAACATTATATTTTTTATACTGCAAAATATTTGTAGTTTTCAATTTAAGAAATAAAAACTTTATGATAAGAAAATTAAATGTAACCATTAATGCATTTCTTAGTATTGAAGAAATTATCTGTAAGAAATTATTGAGTTGTGTTTAAAAAACTCGTTTCTTTATATGTGAACCGGTATGTTTAAGTTAATAGGATATGTTAACTTTTAAGAAATATTGCTCAAAGAAATCAGTGTTTTAGGAGAAAAGAAATTGTTCTCTCGGTGTACGGTCGTGTTGGTGTAAATTTTTTTTCTTCAGAGCCTCCTTGACAACAGGTTGACCTAGAAATATTACTATCGGAGGATGGAGGGAAACAGATTTAAATCAAAACGAAACCGTAGATTTTCTTATTTTACTAATGCCATACTCTGTATTAGAGTACAAACTCTCGTTTCATACAGGTTCTCTGAACTTTAAATTGGAATATTTTCCTAACGGTGCCTTTTGGTATTGTCGTACCTGGGTTAAACAGAGAAAATAAATCGAATCAAAATTCATTTTATATATTTGTATTTGTACATATTTGTAAATTCGTATTTTTGTGTAAGTAAATGTTTTTGTAATTCTTCTATTCTACTTTTTTTTTCTGTATAGATCTATTAAATTGTCTACTTATAAAAATTGCAATGTTATTATAGACCGCGCAGTATCGTCGCCCCCGCTAGCGCAATTATTCCGATTCGATTTTTTTGCACAAACTTACTCAAAAAGAGGTCCTTATAACATATCCACAGGGTGCCGGGCGGTGCCGTAGTCGAAAAATTTTTTAAAAAACTTTTTTTAAACAAATTCACAAAAATAATTTTTTTATTTCCAACAATTTTTTTTAGATAATTTGGGTCATTCTGAGCAAAAAAGGTCTCCTGTCATTTTTCTCTAAAATTGACTGTTGTCGAGTTATACGCGACTAAAAATTTGAAAAATGCGAAAATGGCCATTTTTAAGGCTTCATAACTGGATTAAAAATGATTATTATGAAATTCAAAAAGTGACAAAATCAAGATTAAAATACCTTCTTCAACGTCCTGAAGAGATTTTTGTCACTATTTTATTACAAAGCTGTTATTTTTAGTTATTAACAATTAGCGGTATAGTCCAACTGTATCGTCGCCCCCGTTAGCGGAACTATTTCGATTCGATTTTTTTGCACAAACTTACTCAAAAAGAGGTCTTTATAACATATCCATATGGTGCCGGGCGGTGTGGTGGTCGAAAAATTTTTTAAACAATTTTTTTTAAACAAATTCACAAAAATAATTTTTTCATTTCCGACAATTTTTTTTTAGATAATTTGGATCATTGTGAGTAAAAAAGGTCTCTGTTCATTTTTCTCTAAACTTGACTGTTGTCGAGTTATACGCGATTAAAAATTTGAAAAATGCGAAAATGGCCATTTCAAGGCTTCATAACTCGATTAAAAATTATTATTATGAAATTCAAAAAGTGACAAAATCAAGATTCAAATATCTTCTTCAATGTCTTGAAGAGATTTTTGGCATTATTTTATTACAAAGCTGTTACTTTTAGTTATTAACAATTAGCGCTATAGTCCAACTATATCGTCACCCCCGTTAGCGGAACTATTTCGATTAGATTTTTTTTGCACAAACTTACTAAAAAAGAGGTCCTTATAACATATCCACAGGGTGCCGGCCGGTGCCGTGGTCTAAAAATTGTTTAAACAATTTTTCGACCACCGGCCGGCACTCTGTGGATATGTTATAAGGACCTATTTTTGAGTAAGTCTGTGCAAAAAAATCTAATCGAAATAATTCCGCTAACGGGGGCGACGATACAGTTGGACTATACCGCTAATTGTTAATAACTGAAAATAACAGTTTTGTAATAAAATAATGACAAAAATCTCTTCAGGACGCTGAAGAAGGTATTTCAATCTTGATTTTGTCACTTTTTGAATTTCATAATAATCATTTTTAATCGAGTTATGAAGCCTTGAAATGGCCATTTTCGCATTTTTCAAATTTTTAATCGCATATAACTCGACAACAATTAATTCTAGAGAAAAATTACAAGAGACCTTTTTTGCTCAGAATGACCCAAGTTATCTAAAAAAAATTGTTGACAATGAAAAAATTATTTTTGTGAATTTGTTTAAAAAAATTGTTTAAAAAATTTTTCGACCACAGCACCGCAAGGCACCCTGTGGATATGTTATGAGGACCCCTTTTTGAGTAGGTTTGTGCAAAAAAATCTAACCGAAATTGTTCTGCTAACGGGGGCGACGATACAGTTATACTATAGCGCTAATTGTTAATAACTAAAAATAACAGCTTTGTAATAAATTAATGACAAAAATCTCTTCAGAACGCTGAAGAGGGTATTTGAATCTTGATTTTGTCACTTTTTGAATTTCATAATAATCATTTTTGATCGAGTTATGAAGCCTTGCAAATGGCCATTTTCGCATTTTTCAAATTTTTAATCGCGTATAACTCGACAACAGTCAATTTTAGAGAAAAATGACAAGATACCTTTTTTGCTCAAAATGACCCAAATTATTTAAAAAATAATTTTCGGAAATAAATAAATTATTTTTGTGAATTTGTTTAAAAAAATTGTTTAAAAATTTTTTTGACCACGGCACCGCCCAGCACCCTGTGGATATGTTATAAGGACCTCTTTTTGAGTAAGTTTGTGCAAAAAAATCGAATCGGAATAATTGCGCTAGCGGGGGCGACGATACTGCCCGGTCTATTAAGAGTGATTTTAAAAGTTTGAAATATTATGATATTATATCCTAAAGCATAAAACAATCATTATTTAACCAATCAAAACCAAATTTTACCCACATTAAAGTTTAAAATGTTTTTATATAATTTTTGACAATAAGGGGTAGTTTACACCTCTAAAAATAATCAACGACCTTGAGCATGATATAGAATATGAAGTATAGGGTGAGATGATCCTCATCCCAAATTTTTATGTAAATTGATGCAAGCTGAAATTATTATTTTAGGATGAGTAAATTTTTTGTATATAGCTCCAACAAGGGTGGTTTTAAGGGTTGAAATCATATTATATTATATCTTAATTAAAGCATAAAGCAAGCATTATGTAACTAATAAGAAGCAAATGTTGACAATATTAAAGTCTAAAATGTTATTTCATAATTTTTTACAATTAGGGGTAGTTTTCACTCTTAAAAAACCAAAAGCGTAAAACGGCTCAATATAGAAAATGAACTAGAGGGTGAACTAAGCCTAATCCCCAATTTTTGTATAAATCGGTGCTAGACGAAGAAATTGCGAGGTTTTGCCATTTTTTCAGTTTCATTTCTTCGACTATAATTATTTTATTTAGTTTCTACCCAATTTTGTTTTCGTTTTTACTAATTAAATTTGTACTTCAGAACAACACACCAATTTGCGCCGGCGATAATTTCGAGAAAGCTTAATCTTGATATATTGGTTTCTGTCAGATTTGATTGAATTATAGATAAATTGGGTTACTGGAGAGATTGGCGGGTCTCCACCTAAAACCATTTGCATATATACTCGAGCTAATTGATCCAGAATTGCATGCCATTCGAACTTAATTAGGCCATCATTTTTTGCTTTACCTTAATAAATACATATAAAGCAAATAATGGTAAAAAAATTAAATCTGGGAAGGACGTATATTTAAACCTAGATATTGCTCTACATATTATTAATACAATGCTTTTGTAAAAAACAATGAAATAATACAAAACAGCTAGTTAAAGATTCTACAACTGTACCAAAATTAGATCCTAAAATATTTCCCATAATATCCTATATAATATGTTATATACAGAGTGGACGAAAAGTCTGGAAACGACTCATTATATTTTAACACGTTGACGGACAGTGCGTCAAATGTAAAAGTAAGTGTTGTAACACTATATAAATTTTGCAAGGTAGAATAGGGAAATTGCAGAATTTCTTTGGACGGGGTCGAGTTCGCTCCCAATGGTAAGAATTTTACCTGAACTAAAAAAGGTAGAGTCCGAATTGGCTCCCATAGACATAATTTATTTTACCTAAACATGTCGAAAATATCACCCAGCGTTGTCACTTCTTTCAAATTTTCTCTTTTTGTTAGAAACAGGTACCTTCCTAGAAATATCTATGAGAAAGGAGGAAGACCTAACCCTTCGGTCCTAACTTAACTTTCGGGTATTAGAGTGTAGAGCGCAAACCGGCCGATTTCAGGTAAGAGCGCAAAACGGTCGAGCGCATACCGGCCGACACCGATAATTTGTGTAAAATTGCCACATATGCCAATGTTGAAATAAAACAAACTCTAAAAGTATTTGTCTAAAAGTATAATTTTCCTATAAAAAGTCTATATCACTATGTAAATTTCCTAAGCAGTATAAATATTACACGATTTGGCAACAATGTCTAATTTTTCCGCGATTATATGAGAGCCTACGCGCATTCATGAGGGAGCCAATTCGTACCCTTCTAAAATAGACCTGAACGAAGCGGAGCGAACTCGACTTCACCCATTTCTTTTGGCGCTTATGGTTTATGGCAACAATAAACATTTTTTGTAAACATCTGGTCGATGACCATGGACATCGTTTCACATTTCATATGCATCTGTAGATGTAATGTGACAAAAAGTCTACCAATTTTTATTCTCGTTATACTCGTTATTTTAAAAGTGTCGTCTATAGACGTTCTGTCACATTACATTAATGGAAATTAGAGGTCTATAGACGTTCTGTCCGTCAACGTGTTGAATGGTCCAAATTGTAGAAAAACCGGAATACGTCTATTTCGCAATATGAAGATTTCAAATTGGCGCTGGCAACAATTTTTCTGATATCAGTAGTCATTTTTATGTTGTATTCTTCACAATGGGGCCCAAGCCTCGTTACTACAAATGGACGAAAATTTTGGCGACCCGTAACAGACAATAACTATGACTATCTAACCAATGGAGTACCCACATGCTGGCCGACAGACCAAAGAAAGCTCCCCGACCTTTTTGACGTTTTTATTATAAAAGGCGTGTCTAGAAATTTTTATCTGATTGAATCCCATTTTGAGTTGTCAAGCGATCATACTTCGATGGTAGCAAGTATAAGTATAACAGTTATATATAAAACAAATTATCCAAACTTATGTAGCATCTATCAACACAAATTGGAAAAAAATTCAAACCTAGCTCGATATTAATGTGAATCTAAATACCACTAAAAACTTCAAGCGATATTGATGACGCATTACAATACTTTACGACTAGGGATGGCGGTTTTTGTCAAAACACCGGTTTTCGGTTATACAGTTTTTTATTTTACTTACGATTTAAACTGGCGGTTATAACCGGTCAGAAAAACCGGTTATTCCAAAAACCGGTTTTCGGTTTTTTTAATGAATATTCAATACCCAATAGGTTAAAACGTTAAGTTTGTATTGCACTTTAGTTTGTGATACTCCACATGCCCATTTTTAATATCAAATCCCTAACAGTTTTCGATATATTGCAAACAATATATTTTCATTTTGGAACTTCTAATAGCCCAGTAAATGAACGGGAAATTCGGCGATACCGTGTAATTTTCAGGGGCAACTCCGAATTGCATGAAAATTTGGATTTAGGTTCTACTTACCCTCCACTTCAAAGTTGAAATTGTGCCGTTGGTTGCTTTTACTTGGGGGGGTGACAGTCACCCCTTCCCTGGGGTGAAAACACATACGTTCAAGATAAGACCGGAAATGGATAAAATGACTGATTTTAAGCAACTTTTGTTCTATAGAGTTTTTACGTAAGTCAATACTTTTCGAGTTATTTGCCATTGAAAATGTTGATTTTTCGACAAAAAAACTACGTTTTCAGACGGTTTTTCGCAAATAACTCAAAAATTAAATATTTTATCGAAAAAAATACCATTAATAAAAGTGTAGCTTATAAAAACCCAAAAAAATGGTGTATCAGTAAAGTCTACCAATTAAAAACAAAGTTGTAGCTCATGAAAAATTCGTTCTTATTCGTCTAATTCCAAATCGAATATTTCAAGGTGAAATCACCGAAAAATTAAGCACTTTTCGGGAAAAATCCATTTAAACTTTTTTAAAGTGTTTATAAAAAGCTTTGTTTTAATTGTTAACAAAAGTTTTAGCATGAAAAATAAGCGAGTTACGCTTAAAATAAAGTTGGCCCTCTTTTTTTTTGTAAAAAATCATGAAAATCTCGCCGTGTTTAGCTCCCCAAATGAAATTAATCGCAAGCTCTTTACAAACAATTTGCTTTACCTATCTATGTTTTAGTCATCTGTCATCATTTTTTAGTTATCTGTCAGTCTCACCGGTTTAAAGTGTTTATTTTTGAAAGGGTTATAATTGAGAAAGCTTTAATGGGTCACTAATCACGAGTGTGTGCAAATTTTGAACAGCCATATCTTAACCAGTTTTTTTCTTACGGAGAAACAAAATGAAACTAGCATATTTATAATAGCAAGGCCTACATTTTTTACTTTTTAAGATTTTCCTTATCACTAATACTTTTTAAGTTATTTTGAAAAAATGAAATTTTTCAAAAATTTTTAGAAATTTTTTTTTATTATAAAACCAAATGTTTTCAAAAATAAGCACTTCAAACCAATCAAACTTACAGATCATATAAATAATACACATACAGTTAAAATTGATGGTAAAGACAAACGATTAATTTCATTTAGGGTGCTAAATAGAGGGAGGTTTTCACGATTTTTTTTACTAAAAAAAAAGGCCAACTTTTTTTCAGTGTAACTCGTTTATTTTTGAAGCAGTAAACTTTTGTAAAAAACGAATAATAAGCTTTTTTTCAATACTTTAAAAATGTTAATAAGGTTTTCCCGAAAAACGCTTCTTTCTTCGGTGATTTCGCGTTGAATTATTCGATATGGAATTAGACGAATAAGAACGTATTTTTCATGAGCTACAAGTTTGCTTCTACTCAATTTGTAGACTTTACTGGTACACCATTCCTTTTGTTTTTTTTATAGGCTACACTTTTGCTAAGAATATTTTTTTCGATAAAATATTTACTTTTTGGTCTGAAAACGTAGTTTTTTTGTCGAAAAATCAACATTTTAAATCGCAAATAACTCGAAAATATTGACTTACGTAAAAAACTTTATAGAACAAAATATGCTTAAAATAAGTCAATTTATCCATTTCCGACCTAATTTTAAACACGCGTTTTTCACCCCCCGAGAAGGGGTAAATGTCACCCCCCAAGTAAAAGCAACCAACAGCACAAACTCAATTTTGAAGTGGAGGGTAAGCAAAACCTAAATCCAAATTTTCATGCAATTCGGAGTTGCCCCTGGAAATTACACTCCAAAACGGTCATTTATTGGGCTATAAGGACAGAAACTTTTTTTTTGTGCACTTTTGTACTAAGGTAAGTTAGGTTAAATCGATCTATTTTTGGTCCCAGAATATGTGATTTAATTTCTTATGGGCCATTCCACGAACATACGCCTGTTTTGAATTACTTCGACAATGAATATTTTACTGTGCAACATAAGAAGTACGAAAGTAAATGGCGCTAATAATTATTCCAATAAACAACAATGTAATTTACAATTTACTTTCGTTCTTCTTATTTTGCACAGTAAAATATTCGTTGTCGAAGTAATCCAAAACAGGCGAATGTTCGTGGAATAGGGATACCTACCTTATTGTTACTTGTGTTACACCCTTTATAATAAACTAACGCAGTGAAAATTTCAGCTCCAAATAATATCAAATATTTGCAAAATACAAATGGTGGTGAAATTAGGTATAAGACTATACACGTAATAAATTATGAAGCAAATTATACTATAACGTGTAGAGGTATATAGATTATAAAAACAAAAATGTAACATCAAAAATGGTAAAACTTATAAAATCAATCTTAAAATTCTGAACTGGATGTATTATTGACTTCAATTTGTATGTGTATTGTATTTCCGAAAAAAATCCTTTTATCACAACATACACAAAACAATTTTATTATTTTCATTTTGTTTTAAGTGATTCCAGAGGAATGGTTTTTTTCTCCTGGATTTATAAATATTAGTTTATTCTCATTGGTGTAGGTATAAAAGCAAGACATGCTTATTCGCAAGTTCATCAAAAGAGCCAATTCAGCTTATCACATTTCTTAAACATATTTCAGGGACTGCGAGAGTCATTAACGAATATGTATAAACATTAAACAAATCAAGAATTATTGATGAATTTAAACAAACAATATTTTTTCTTCGAATTCCTTATTTTTTCAGAAGTAACTTATCCGGTTTTTCACCGGGTATTACTGTAAAAAGATAAAACCGGTTATAACCGGGAGGAAAAACAACCGCTAAAACCGGTTATTGTGAACTAAAAAAACCAGTTTTAGTTTATAACCGGTAGGTTTTTCCCATTAGTACTTTACGACGCTCAGGCAAACGTCAACCTGGCAAGGCACGCCTGAAGCACAAGAAAAACAAGACGCATTATAAATATACCATTACATATTCGTCACATGGCGAGACTGAGGGATTCAAGATGGACCAGACTACTAACTGACTCATCCCCAAGAGAAGACAAACGCAGAAGGGGATGACCACCAACACGCTGGATGGACGACATTAACGAATATCCAAGAAATGACAACAAGACGCACAGAACCGTGGATAGTGGCGAACAATTGAAGAGACCTATGTCCAGCAGTGGACAGAAGAGGTTGCATGATGATGATTATGACATATTCGTCACCCAATTTCCGAAAAGCGACGAGCAAGAAGTGTATGGCAACAGTCAAGAAACATTATCGACCAACATTACTATAATAGGTATGACGGGAACTCAAAACTAAGGCTGAGGGAACACCAAAACAGCACTTTCGAGCAGGGACGCGCCAAGTAACTTCGGCGCCGTCGTGCAAAATATTGATAAGCGTCTTTATCAAAATTACCAGGGTAGAAATATTATAATCAATCACTCCTTCACATTTCAACGTGGAAAACTATGAAATTTTTTCTACACCTACTTAGATTTTTTTTTGAAGGAAACAATAAGTACACAGTAACTTATAAAAATAATATATTCTTCTTCTTACTTCTTGTATGGAGGCTTTAAAGCCTGTTTCTTCTTCAATATTAGCCTCCTAAATTGTTTAGATTATCGCACTATCTTTTTCTTGGTCTGCCAATACTTCTTCGTTAATGTGGTGACTTATCTCGTGCTATTTGTATTATTATATCCTCTGCCATTCTACTAATGTGTTCGTTGTACTCCTGTTCCCGTTTTGTCACCCATCCATTTATATTTTTTACATTGCATGATCTTATGTTTTCACTTCTCTTCCTATCCAACAGATTTTTCCTGATATTCGTCGAAGTATTTTCATCTCTGTAATTTCTAGTATACTCTATTCCACGAATATACGTCTATTTTGGATTATCTCGACAACGAATATTTTATTGTGCAAAATATAAAGAACGAAAATAAATTGCAATTACATTGCTGTTTATTGGAATAATTATTAGAGCCATTTATAGGCTATTGATTATATTCAAAATAAGATAGCTAAAAGAAACTACAACGTTAACGGGGTTGTATTATTTCATATGGTCAATGGACATCTATATATGAAAAAACCGCGGAGTGCTACCATTTAAAGGGGTGCGTTTTTGAGCAATGGGTGAATTAGTACCTGGGCACAGGTAACATTAGGGTGAGTTCTATGCACTTTTGCTACAAACATATCTACATAAAAATTGTTCCTGGTTAAATTTCCTATCTAAATATTACTTTTTAAAGTCAATGATACTTTTTTTTAGAAAAATATATTCAAAAGAAAAAGCACAAAGAAACACAAAAAAAAGAAATTTTGTTTTTTGTCCCACAACTTTTGTCCACGAGGATATAGGTATAGACATTGCTTTACAAAAAAAAACCTACATATTTCTTCTTTAAAATGTTGTTTAGTAGAGGTAACTAGGATTTATAGTTTTCGAAATATAATTTTTCAAAGTTCGCCACTCGCAGCAATTTTGGGCAATTTTCCTTGTTATTTCTCAAATATTGTTCTGTAACTTTTTTCTACGTAACTTTAGGTATATGCAATGTTACACGTAATAGTAACAGAAATCAAATACCTTTAAAATAGTCTACTGTATAACGTTGTACGACTTTTTTTTAAAGAGATTATGGTTTTCCAAGGTTTTATACTTTTAACGATTTTTTATAATATAATATAAAAATAAATTAATATTATTATATATTATATTATATATAGTTTATATATATATATATATATATATATATATATATATATATATATATATATATATATATATATATATATATATATATATATATATTGATGCACGTTAAGTTGTGACTTCCGGTATACAGAAGAGGCTGTCCGACTTCCACCTTTTCTACTAGGAATTATTTTTTAAAAATTGTGTATTTGGTAAAAGGGGGGCTTATAAAATGGGTCTACCTATTGAGGGGAAAGGATTTACCAAAATAAATTTTGTATATATATACGTATATACCGAAGCGTACAGCATACGTTATGGCTTCCATATAAAGGGTAGTTCAAGACGCGTTGTCACTTCCAGCGGTGTTGTCATACTTTGGAAGTCACAACGACTCGTCTGCTAGATTTACCTCCTATTTTGAGCGTAATGTGTGATCTTTTGGAACTTTTACTGTGAATACAGTTGTCTGTGTTTTAAAGTTGTCTATTTAAATTAAAAGATTGATATTTTTTAATTATACAGGTTTACAAAAAAATACATTTCGGACTATTTGACGAAACCATATGACTAGGGGGGTTTTTGGGGTCGCTGGTTACGAATCCGGGGTTCGCTAACCTCTATCACGTCAGGTAAATCTCTATCACGTCATTTCAAGGACAAATCAAGATAAATCGACAGTCGCTCTGAAAAAGTATATTAGGAGGTTTTTGGGGTCGCTTATAACGAATCCAGGATCCGCTGACCTCTATCACGTCTAGCTGAAGGTCATTTCGAGGTCAAATCAAGATAAATCAACACAATCGCTTTGAAAAGTATATTAGGGTGTTTTTGGGGTCCCTGATCACAAAACTGGGGCCCGTTGAGCTCAACCACGTCAGGTAAAGGCCATTTCAAGGTCAAATCAATTTTGTTAACTCCTCCTGATTTGAACTTGAAATGACCTTTACATGACGTGGTAGAGCTCAACGGACCGCAGTTTTCATGATCAGCGACCCCAAAACTCCCTATACTTTCAGAGCAATGGTGTCAATTTATGTTGATTTGACCTTAAAATGACGCTGAACTAGACGAGATAGAGGTCAGCGGACTCCGGATTCGTCTTCAGCGACCCCAAGAACCCCCTAATATACTTTTTCAGAGCGACTGTCGATTTATCTTGATTTGACCTTGAAATGACCTTTACCTGACGCGATAGAGGTGAGCAGACCCCGGATTTGTGATTAGCCACCCCAAAAACCCCCTTGTCATATGGTTTCGTCAAATTGTCCGAAATTTAGTTTTTTTTGTAAACCTGTGTTATTTATGATAATATGATTGATATTTATTTTACAAAAATAATATATATTATTATTGCTGTAAAATGGATTTATTGGAATTAATAAAAAAAGTGTTAATAGTAAGTAATTTATTTATGAAAATTATATCAAAAATGTTAATAAATAAATTTGAACTTATAGAAAATTTTAATATTTTAGATTTTATTACAGGCACCGTCCTTTTAATTTTTGATGTACCAATAGTAATATGTAATAAAAAATTAAATGGCTAAACACTCCAGGTGGGGATTAGCCGCTAAAAAGCTATCTAGATCCATCATTTTCGAGCAGATTTTTCCCAATCTGCTACTCGATACTATTGACTATGCTTCTCCATTTCTTTCTACCCTCTTTTGTTTTTCTGCTAGTTTCTAATTCGTGTCCTATATAAATCTTCCTTTAATTCCTGTAACCATTTATTCTAGTTCCTCCGCGTCTCCTTCTAACTCCGGGTCTCCATTGTAAAATTGAGTTTATAGTTGTTGCGCTACCTGCTCTCCATATATGCCCCAACAATCCAACTCTGTGCCCAAATCTGAAAATCTGGAATAATATCTACCCGGGTCGAAACATTTTTTTTTAATATATGAAAATAGTTATTTATGAAACGGAGCGAGTGCTATACATCGCGTAAGTTCGCAAAAAGTACTTCACGCACAATTTCATACAATATTTTATCTACGATAAACAAATAAAAATACTGTAACTCTTCGTCACTGGAATTCATTTCTATTCTACAATTCTTAGAGCTTTGACATATAAAAATTCTAATTTCTTTCAAACCACAAAACTGTCAATTTTTTTTTTTGTAATTTATTGCTCATTATGTCATCACCTCTCTTGTGCTCTGCACAAGAGATCTAAGGTTAGAGCTAAGAATAAGGTTGGCTAGGTGCTACGTTTTCTCGACTCTGTTTTACGGAATGGAAGCTTGGACCTTGAATGCGGCATCAATGAAAAAACTGGAATCATTCGAGATGTGGGTATATAGAAGAATTCTAAAAATATCATGGACAGAACACGTCACAAACAAGGAGGTTCTGAGAAAGGTGAATAAAGAAATGGAAGTCTTAAATACAATTAAAACCAGAAAATTGGAATATCTCGGACATATTACACGTGGAGAGAGATACAACTTGCTCCAACTCATTATGCAGGGAAAGATTCAAGGAAAAAGAAGCATAGGGAGACGCAGAATATCGTGGTTGCGCAACGTGAGAGAATGGTACGGATGTACATCAAACGAACTTTTCAGAGCAGCCGTCTCCAAGGTCCGAATAGCTATGATGATTGCCGACCTCCTTCGCGGAGATGGCACTTGAAGAAAAAGAAGATGTCATCACCATGAAACGCGAAAGTTAAGAAAGAATATTTGATTATATGAAAGTGTGTCAAAAACAGTGAGAAAAAGTAAATCCCATTTAAAATACATTGTTACTTCATGCTTACTTTAAAGCACTGCTATCTATAATGACAGTTTTCACAAACTAAAAATTTATATATAATATGACATAGAGTAGATAAAAGTCATTTATTAATTATTAATTGATTATAGTCAGAAGAAAATTAGATCATGCACCCCTTGTTTTTTATAATTGTTAACATACTAAATTACATATCCAATAATTATTTTTATCCATTAAATAGATCGATGCAGATCGGCCTTATATCGGATCCTCTTCTATTAGTCCGTTCGCTGACGGTAAAATATTGCAAAACCCATAAATTTTAAAAAACCACTTAAGATTGACATGAAATTTGGCATACACATAGGTAACATATCAAAGAAGAAAATTGATATTGTGCCGATGTTTTCTTTTGCCATGGGGGTGACTTTCACCTCGTCTAGGGATGAAAAAATATACGTTTAAAATAAGTCCGGAAATGGATTAACTGACTAATTCTAAGGAACTATTGTTCTTTTTTGTTCTTTTTTCAACAAAAAAAACACATTTTAACGGTTTTTTTTGCAATTAACTCAAAAAGTAAGTATTTTATCGAAAAAAACATTCTTAAGAAAAATACAGCCCATAAAAAAATGGTGTACTTATGTATGAGATCCCTAGACCCAGTAAAAGAAGAGTTGTAACTAATGACAAATAGGTTCATACACGTCAAATTTCCAATTGAATATTCCAAGGTGAAGTGTCAAAAACTAAAGCACTTTTTGGGGAACACTCATTACAACTTTTTTGTAGTGTTTACAAAAAGGTTAAAAAGTTTTTAGCATTAAATTAAGGAAGTTAGCAAATAAAATTTATCGTCACCACTTCACAAGTTGATTTACTCGTGTATGTATTGTTTATAAATATGATCTGTAAGCTTCATTGGTTCAAAGTGCTTATTTTTGAAGGGTATGTAATTGAAAGGGATTGAACTAGTCACTAACCAACTGTGTATGCCAATTTTGAACAGCCATATCTTAACCAATATTTGTCTCAAAGAAAAAAACATAATCCTAAATATTCAGAAAAGCAAAACCTACATTTTTTACACTTTGTAATTTTTGGTAGCACTAATAAATTTTATGTCATTTTGAAAAAAAAAAGCATCTCTTTCAAAATTTAAACAATTTTACTTTAAAACCCAATTTTTTCAAAAATTAGCCCTTTACTTAGCCCGAATTAAGGGGTGATTTTCGGAGTTTTTTAAGAAAAATAGGACCTACTTTATTTTGAAAGTATCTTTCTTAATTTTAACGCTAGAAACTTTTTTAGAAAACATAAAAAAGATTTTTTTAAAACTTAAAAAGTTGTAATAAGTTTTCTCAGAACAGTGTATCATTTTTTAGTTGCTATCATTTTTTGGTTATTTCACGTGAAATTATTCATTTTTAAATTTGACGAATATGAACCTGTTTCCTGTTTTACATTAGCTACAAAGCTACAACTTTGCTTCTACTGATTCTAAAAAGTTATACGTACATAAATTTTGTTACTTTATAAGCTATATTTTTCATGTTTTTCCCGATAACATACCTACTTACTTTTTGAGTTATTGGCAAAAAACCGTATAAAAGTGTTTTTTGTTGAAAAATTGACATATCGACTAGCCAATAACTCAAAAAGTATTAACTTAGTGAAAAATTCTATATAACAGAAGTTGCTTAGAATTAGTGTGTTTATCCATTTCCGAACTTATTTTGAACGTATATTTTTCCCCTCCGATTAGAGGAGAAACTCAACCCCCAGGGCAAAGTTTTCTTTTCACTTTTTTTCTTTTACATGGGTCCTATGTGTAAGCTAAATTTCACGTCAATCCGTTTTTTAAAATTTGGAGCAAAAACCGCTAATGAACTATACTATCTCCGTAAGATCGTAAAAAACGAATCAGAATATTTTCCCTATCGACTAAGATACAACCTGGAATACCTACTTTCAATACACCAATAATAATTATTATTGCGTTTTTTATAAATGCATAAAAGCATAATATTTTGGTGCATATTTCAATTCAACTGTTTTTTGCTTAATTTAAGGTTTTTTAAGTGCATATTTCCCGATCTCTATTAATTTAATGTATTTCTCCACGAGTTTACAGCAAAAATCTTGATAATTATGTTTGTTTTGACTGTTTTGTTTGTATAATTATTGTTTTATCATATAGTCAAAGTCTCCCTTCAATCCCAAACATTTTTAAAAGAAAATACAATTTTTATTGGATATGTTCAATCAAGCAGACATTCCGTTAACATTTTTAGTCACAACATAATATCAATGTTAAAGTATTATTAGAGCAACGCGTTATGGTGTCACATTTCTTTTAATGACCGACACACAAAATATTTTAATGACGGATCCCACACTATAAGAACCAGATTTTTATTACCTACTGCTGATAAGGTAAAAAGTTATCAAATATCACTCGTTGTCATCTCTGTGTTAATTTGAAATAATAAAATATAAATATTGTAGTTTTGTATTCTAAAATATTTGTATTCTAAAATGAATTTTGTTTTAAATACCGTCCGTATAGAGGAGGTGCTCGTTGGGAATAGGCGCAAAATCTTAGTCCAGTGCTAATTAAATGCATTAATTTTTTTCGAATTCTGAGAAAACTAATAAGTATTTTTGAAAAATTTAAACGCAGAATGGAAGCTTACATTATTACCGAGGGCAGAAAGTCCCTGAAAACTTATATAATGTTTATTTTAATAACTTATATACCTAATGTATGTTTATTTTAATAAAGATAATGGGATGAAAAAACAAGAGAAAAGTTAGTGTGATTTTTAATTTCGAATATTTCATTCAAAAGAAACTTTTTTTTATTCTAAGGGACTTTCGGTCCCCCGTAATAATGTTATCTTTCATTCTGGGTGTATGTTTAAAAAAATATTATTAGTTTTCTCAGGATTCGAAAAAATAAATGTATTTAAATAGCATTGGACAGAGATTTTGCGCCTACCCCCTTAAGAGAGAGTTTACTGTATTTTATATTATTACTAGAATTTATTACTTTAAACTTTTTATCGCTCTTGATTCATTTTATCGTGTATTTAATTCCATTCAATTGTAATTGTACATTCAATTTTTTTGTAATTTTTACACGTTTTATTACTTTCGAAATAACAATAACTATAAAATCGATTTGGCGTTTTGACTACCTGTTGATCGCTACTTTATCACCTTAAGCTTTTAATAAGATTTTTAAAATTAATTTAGATTATTTAATAGATATACTCACCGGCACGAAAAACGGGCACCCCAAAAAATGTGTCATTTTTGATGGCTCGTATCTCCTGAACCTATTCTCCGATTTAAGTATTTCTTTAATATGTTATAGCCTTATTCTTTAACTATATCGCTGTAATAATATTGTTTCTAGACAGGTAAATTATCATTGTATACTGGGCGTACCAATCAAACTGGTTTTTTTTTCAATTTTCACAACACTGTGGAATATTCTAGCCTTTATACAATATTGAAATTAAAACCCAACTATAGCCCCAGGTTTTTTTAATGTTCTGTTTGTTATTCATTCGCTTATGTTGGATAATAAAAAAGTTAGGGACTTTAACAACTAAACATGTTCTTTATCAATACATGGTGTTTCTAAATAAGTGCGACAAACTTTAAGGGGTAATTCTGCATAAAAAAATAATGATCGTTTACTTGATAAAGCTATGTCCGCAAATGCTTGCAAATATAAAATTATTTTGCCAAACGATCATTATTTTTTCATGCAGAAATTACCCCTTAAAGTTTGTCGCACTTATATTTAGAAACACCTGTATCGATAAAGAACATGGCTAGTTGTTAAAGTCCTTAACTTTTTTATTATCCAACGTAAGCGAATGATTAAAAAACAGAATGTTAATAAAACCTGGAGCTATAGTTAGGCTTTAATTTAAATATTTTATAAAGGCTAGAATATTCCACAGGGTGTTGTGAAAATTGAGAAAAAACCCAGTTTGATTGGTACACCCGGTATACAATGAAAATTTACCTGTCTATCAATAATGTTATCATAGCTATATTGTTAAATAATAAGGCTATAACATATTAAAAAAATTACTTAAATCGGACCAAAGGTTTGGGAGATACGAGACATAAAAAATTACTCATTTTTTTGGGGTGCCCGTTTTTCGTGCCGGTGAGTGTAGATTAAATTAGAAGTTCATTGTAAAAAAGGAAGTAAACAAAAACACGAGAAAAATTAATTTATATAAGTAAATAGGTAAGTAAATATTATAGATTAAAATAAGTACAGAAAATATATAATTATAGAGATATATAATCACTTATTGTACCTTCATTTAAGGCTAACTTTAAAAGTAAAGCAGATCTGCTATTATTCATGTTTAAAAACAAAAGGCACACAAAACACTAAGTACGATTAGGACCGCGAATCTATAACAGATAAATGTCTGGAAACCGTTACACAGGGTTGCCAAAAAACGGAAGTCACACCGAGCGGTGTGGTATACGGAAGACGCTACGCGTTGTGTACATAACCTGTATAGTAGCACGGGAGCGACACTAGCGCTGGTGATATACCGTCGAACTAAAATCTGATCTTATGAGTATGTTAGATACGATATGACTTCCAGCGAAATTTTTAATATAAGCCTTCTGATACCATCTAGTAGCCAAATTCGTAAAAATATAGGCAAAACGTTGTGACTTCCGAAATCGGAAGTCATAACGGTATATATGAAGTAACAACGTATTACGAGAATCTACTTTGGAAGTCACATGGATACATGTATCAATATATATATATATATATATATATATATATATATATATATATATATATATATATATATATATATATATATATATATATATATATACAATATATATATAATATAGCTCAACAGGCCTTAAAGGCCCATGGCTTGGAATTTCTCCACGGTTTTTCTCCATTTTCTCCTGTCCATGGCCGCAGTTCTCCAATTTGATATCCCAATTGTTTGTAGGTCTTCCTTACATGCTTCTAGCCACTTTTTCCTGGGTCGTCCTCTTCTCCTCTTTCCTTCCCCTCTCAGCAGCGTGTCATTTGCCCACCTTCCGTCAGCCATTCTCGCAAGATGACCTAACTAACTTAATCTCTTTGTTCTGACCATCTGGCTTATTTCATATAGTACCTATATATAATATAATAATATATTATATATTACATAATACCTAATATAAAAAAATATTATTTTTTACATTTTTTACGATTATTTTTGAAATTTCTCATTATAACTTTTTTTTCTGGTACATGAATATACTATATTATTGCTCAATAAAGAGGGCTTACTTTTTGTTCTTTAAAATGGAGTATCATATATATTTAAATATGTAATGGAAACCGAGTGATTCTTTGATATTTTTTACCTGTATTATTTAAAATTATTTCTTTTACAAAAATTACATAAACATTAATCTTAGAAAACATCACTTTAGTTAAAATTATTTAAACGTTGACATTTAAAAAATGTTCAAAATCAAAGTCCATCTCTTCATTAGCATTAGCTTCAGTATCTTCCTCTGACACCTCAGTTATCTTAGAGTTCCCACAATTAGCACCCATGCACATGCACCCTTTGCAGAATATTGAACAACCAATTCCTATCTTCTTACAACCGCAGTTTTTTGTACATCCTTTGGTACATTTATATGCTATTTTTTCAAGCAAAGCTTGTGGTGCAGGAATTTTGGCAGTAAATATTAGAATTTATCCATATTTTGAAGTTTGCCCGGCCGATTCAAGTGGATCCAAAGTATTACCTATATGTAAAAAATAAGATTCAATCATAACACATAATCACATAAAAAAGTTATAATGAGGAATTTAAAAAATAATCCTAAAATCAAAAATCGTTGTAAGTACTTATCACATTTTGAAAAAGCATATCTTATTCAAAAATAATCCTAGAATTTTTTACAAGACACCATTTTAAAGTAAACAGAATAAGCTTTCTTTTTTTGTTATATAATATATACCTAAATGTAGAAAAAAAAATTATAATGGGAAATTTAAAAAATAATCGTAAAAAATATAAAAACTCGTTAAAAGTATAAAGTCTTGAAAAAGATAACTTCTTTAAAAGAAGTCGTACAACATTATACAGTAGAACATTTTAAAGGTAATTGATTTCTATTCCTCTTACATGTACCATTGCATATGCCTAAAGTTACGTAGAAAAAAGTTACAGAACAATATTTGCGAAATAACAAGGAAAATTGCCCAAAATTGCTGTGAGTGGCGAATTTTAAAAAATCATATTTCGAAAACTGTAAATCCTAATGACCTCTACCAAACATCATTTTAAAGAAAAATTATGTAAGTTTTTTTTCTATGAAGCAATGTCTATACCTATATTCCCGTGGACAAAAGTTGTGGGACAAAAAACAAAATTTCTTTTTTTTGTGTTTCTTTGTGCTTTTTCTTTTGAATATATTTTTCTAAAAAAAAGTATCATTGACTTTAAAAAGTAATATTTAGATAGGAAATTGGACCAGGAACAATTTTTATGTAGACGTGTTTGTACCAAAACTGCATAGAACTCACCCTAATGTAACCTGTGCCCAGGGACTAATTCAACCATTTCTCAAAAACGCACCCCTTTAAATGGTAGCACTTCGCGGTTTTATCATATATAGAGATTCATTGACCATATGAAATAATAAAACCCCGTTAACGTTGTAGTTCCTTTCTATAGTACATAATCAATAGCCTATTACTTTCGTACTTCTTATGTTGCACACTGAAATATTGGTTGTCGCGATAATCCAAAACAGGCGTATGTTGGTGGAATGAACCATAGTCTATTATTAAAAATAATATATAAAACACTATATTGCACAATAAAACAGAACAGAATAAAAATTAAGTTAAAGTAATTACATTACTTAAAATTATTAAAAAACTGAAGATCAAAAAATAAAACATATTATTTATATTGCGATTTTTTTTTTAAAATACACTTATTATGATGATAACCAACGGATATTATTCTTATAGAAATTGAACTTTTCTTGACAAATGCCTTTGACAAATTCATTAATTAGATTTTCAATATTCAGGTCCTTTAAAAATTCAGATTCTGTAGAAATAATAGCAAGATTTTCCAGCCGCTTCTGACTCATTCTAAATCTTAAGTAATTCTTAATTAGTTTTAGTTTAGAAAATGATCTCTCGGCTGAAGCTACAGAAATCGGTATAGTTAGTAATATACGTAACGCAATAGTAATGTTTGGGAATGAGTGGACTAAGTTATTTTTTGCACTGTTTTTTTGTTTCAAAAAATATTTAGTCTTGAATTAAATATTTATTTACCTTTGCCGAGTCAAAGGGCGCCTTTAACGCCTTGGCGCCGTCGTGCCCCGCACGACCTTACTCATATGGACGGCGCGTCCCTGCTTTCGAGCAATGTATTCTAAACCTAATTCCAAATGACTACACACTATGATGGAAATCAACAAAAAGCTAAACAGACAAAGAAAAAGCTGAAACTCTAGCAGTTCAAGATTTATTAAAACAATGAAATAAATCTATAAGGCGAAGCATCATTGGATGCTCCTTTTTCCTTGCTGAAAACTCCATTTACATGTACGTAAAACTCTTGTGTGGAAGTTGATTATAAATAAAAGTTCAAAGAGAATTAAAATTAACGTAAAGGAAATAATAATTGTCACATCAATACGAGTTCGATCACATAACACTTTTTATATCTTGTAGCGAAGGTATCAGTACCAAATAGTTTGAGTGTAATTCAGTAAATGTAAAATGATTTAAAATCTGTGATTTTAACATTAATTCATAAAACTAAAAATAGCTTGGCGTTTATTGAAAAGTTTTGTAAAACAAATTGTATTAATAATAATAATATAATTATAATAATAATGTTTATTAATTTCACGGTACAAAAATAATTAAATACATACATTTTAATTTTATATTCTACGTTTTACATTATTACATTCTACTGTCTAATTTTACATGTTTATCCTGGAAAATAAAGAGACATTTACTCACCACCCGCTAAAACCTATTGCTCGAACACGGGCGTAGTGTGTGACAATGTTTAGTTTTTAAATATAGTATTATATGTGTATACTAAATTCCTAGCTACAAACATTCTATTATCTTACTAGTCCAGAAAGCCACTGCGCATCCGCTAGGTAAAATATTCTAATTCAGATTTTTTGCACAATCTTACTCAAAAAAGACTCCTTTTAACAAATTTGCATGTTGCCAGGACCAAAAGGTGGTCAAAAATTTTTTAAACGTTTTTTTTTTGTTTTTTTCCTAAAATTATTTTTTTTGCATGGAAAAAGTTTTTTTAGTTTTTTTGGATCAATCCAAACAGAAAAGGTCTTTAGTGCAGCGTTTCTCAACGTTTTACCATTTGCGCCCCAATATTCCATAATTATTTTCACCGCGCCCCCCTCGTTCAATAACAATATATCTATGCAATAATAATATACCTGGAGCAGCATGAAACCTAATAAACTAAAAATACATTGGGATACGCTTCATAGTGAGTTCATTAACAAACCCCGAGAATTCTTCGAGTTAAAATTAAAATGGCGTGAAAAGCAAAAATTAGTTTTAATAAAAACTTTTGACTGTGAATGAAATAGCTTTACTTGCTTCTTATAAAGTCTGATATTAAATAGCCAGATCTAAAAAGCCTAACACTATTGGTGAAGATCTTATATTACCAACTGCAATCAAAATTTTAGAAACTGTGTTTGGAGATAATTTTGCTAAAAAAGTGGAGTTTATACCTCTATCAAATGATACTGTTGCCCGCCGAATTGGTGATATAGCTGAATATGTTCAGGATCAGCTAATCAGGAAGTTGCGTGGAAAGCCGTTTTCGATTCAGCTTGATGAGGCAACAGTAGCAATAAATATGCTCATTTTATTGCCTACGTTCGATTTTGTGATGGCAGATCAGTAGCAGAACTACTTTTCTGCAAACCAATAGAATTGATAGCAAAGTCGCTTGCATTATTTGCTATGTTAAATGATTATAGTAAGTAAGTAAGTAAATGATTATATAGATGAAGCAAAAATAGAGATACTGTATGATCAACAGAGAAGCTCTGGCTTGAATATTATGCTAACTACGGTTGAAAAATAGCTAATTATCTACATAAAAATGAGACCTTTGAAAACTAGAATCTTTTCTGTACTTTGCAAAGACATGGATGCGGTACATTCAGCATTATTATTTTATTGTAAGGCAAGCTGGTTATTACGTGGGAAATTTTTACAACGTGTTTTGAATTAAGACATGGAATCGCCATTTTTCTAGAAGAAGAAAAGAGGCCGCAAGCCAAGATGTTTCACGATGGTTTATTTTTGATGAAATTGAGTTAGTTGGTTGATATATTCGAGAAACTAAATATTTTGAACTTACAACTTCAAGGGGCCGATACACATATATTTGATACGAATGATAAAGTTAACGCTTTCTGTGGAAAATTGAAATTGTGGAGCAGAAATTTAAAGCAAAAAACCTAGAAATATTTGAAAATGTGGATGAATGTTTTAAAACTTACCAGGTTGAAGAACAACACGTGAAATTTTTTTTTGTATCCATTGAAAATCATTTAGCAATGCTGACAAAAATTTTAGAAGATACTTTTTTGCCGAAAACCAATTAATACGTACCTAATAGTTATGAGTGGGTCGGGAATCCTTTCAAATTACACCCGAAGAGCTCTCTACTTCAGAAGAAGAAACCTTCATAGACTTCACAGCAAATGCCGAAATCAAGAAACAGTTTAATATTAGATCCCTCTTTGAATTTTGGGCAGGGGTAAATGATGAGATTTTTGCACTAAAAACCAGAGCGTTCCGTATACTATTACCGTTTTCACCATCCTACCTTTGCGAAACAGGATTTTCCGCGATGGCTGCTTTAAAGACCAAATAAAGATCGCAGCTAAATATAGAGAAAGAACTGAGAGCGTCTATTTCTAATATTACACCCTGTTTCGATAAGCTTTGCTCTGCAAAACAGGCCCAAGGAAGTCACTAATTTACATTAAACTAGTTGATTTAGTATTCAGTGCTCATAACTATGTATAGCTTCTTGTTCATGGGTATTTTATTTTTTTGTTTATCAGAATTTTGTTTTGCTTTGATTTTAGTAAATTAGTCAATGTTTTAGGTGTTTTTTTTTTATATTTTCACGCCCCCTCATTGCTAAAAGCGCGCCCCCCTAGGGGGGCGCGCCCCACAGGTTAAGAATCACTGCTTTAGTGACTTTTCTCTAAAAATTATAGTTTTTGACATATAAGCGATTAAAAATTGAAAAATTGCGAAATCGGCCATTTTTAACCCTCAAAAACTATGTGAAAAACTGAAAATTTGAATGTTGCCAAGGTAGGTAGATATTCTTTAAACATCGATTGATGAAATCCCGAAGAGTTTTTTGCAATACAATATTCAAAACTCCTTTGTTTTTTAATTGCTAATCAAGCGTGCGCGACACTATTTTCCACCGACAGTATGGTGCAAATGAAAGGAATAAATTCGTTACTTCGTAAACCGGCGACTTTAAGGAAAAATCCCGAAACAGGTCGATTTTTATTTTTAAGTTATGATATTGTGGCATATATGGTATACTAGTGACGTCATCCATCTGGACGTGATGACGTAATCGATGATTTTTTTAAATGAGAATAGGGGTCGTGTACTAGTTCATTTGAAAGGTTCTTCAATTCTCTATTCAGTAATATAAACATTTACATAATTATTTATACACGGTGTCCAAAAAGTTTTTATTAAATTAAATTATTTGACAAAAAAGAAGTAGAAGGACACCCTGTATAAATAGTTATGTAAATGTTTACATTACTGAATAGAAAATTGAAGAACCTTTCAAATGAGCTACCACACGACCCCTATTCTCATTTAAAAAAATCATCGATTACGTCATCACGCCCAGACGGATGACGTCACTAGTATACGATATAAGCCACAATATCATAACTTAAAAATAAAAATCGACCTGTTTCGGGACTTTTCCCTAAAGTCGCCGGTTTACGAAATAGCGAATTTATTCCTTTCATTTGCACCATACTGTCGGTGGAAAATAGTGTCGCGCACGCTTGATTACCAATTAAAAAACAAAGGAGTTTTGAATATTGTATTGAGAAAAACTCTTCGGGATTTCATCAATCGATGTTTAAAGAATATCTACCTACCTTGGCAACATTCAAATTTTCAGTTTTTCACATAGTTCTTGAGGGTTAAAAATGGCCGATTTCACAATTTTTCAATTTTTAATCGCTTATATGTCAAAAACTATCATTTTTAGAGAAAAGTCACTAAAGGCCTTTTCTGTTTGGAATGATCCAAAAAACCTAAAAAAAATTTTTTCCATGCAAAAAAATTAATTTTAGGGAAAAAACAAAAAAAAAACGTTTGAAAAATTTTTGACCACCTTTTGGTACTGGCAACATGCAAATTTGTTAAAAGGAGTCCTTTTTGAGTAAGATTGTGCAAAAAATCCGAATTAGAATATTTTCCCTAGCGGATGCGCAGTGGCTTTCTGGACTATACATGTATTTATTTATTTTCTTTTATTATTTTTATATTATACATGAAGGAACTGGGTAAATTTAACAAACCACTATATTGCAAACCTTCTTTTTTTTTAAATTTTGTTCACGTGTTGAGTCAGATCAAATAATGTATGCACAATATTACGATCTAGGTCCAATACATAGGTACTTTTTGAATATAGATTTTACCATACTTAGTGAATTAAGAGTATTAATATATATCTTGTATATGTTGGACAAGTGATTAAATACTTTTGGAGCAAGATACATGGCAGATCTCTGTCCTATTGATTTTTTAATATTTCCCAATTGCACGTGTTGGTTGGTTTTAGTACGAGTCTCATAGTGATGAGGTAATGTATGCAGGATATGTTTATGGTTGTATGTGTATAATACTAGGGAATACATATGAAGTCGCCTCGTATCCATTGCGTTAGTGTCACAGAATAATAAGTGAGACGGGTATGTAATTTTTTTGTTAGTTATTATTATTTTCAAAATATATTTTTTGTAAGATGTTGACTTTCTTTAAATAAGTTTTTTGTACACCGCCCCACCCAAGTATTACATATCTAATTCTAGATTCAACTAGTGCATAATATAATATTTTTAAATATTTTAAATCTATTTTAGATTTGAGAAATTTAAACTTTGGAACCAAGGCTCTCAAACACTTTGTTATTTGATCTAATTAAGTTGACAGTTGTTTATGTGTTTGTTAAAGCTCCTGTAAGAGCTACTTTTTCAAACCATTCTCCTCTTCATAAGGCTACGCGAGACGGTACAAGAAATTGTAAAGCGCTTTGAGATGGCATTCCAACAGGTATACCAAAAACTTCTATAAATTTTACAATAAAATTTTAGATTGAATGCAGAATTTAGTTGAAGATGCATATACATCCTCACGAAGAGCTGCACAAATACATGATATAAGTATATATCGTCTTCCGTCTTCGTGTATTATACAAGAAATCATTTGAGTACAGGTAGAAAACAAGAAATGTTACTTTTTCATGAGTTTTGGCATTTTTCGCCATGTGGTAGCAAAAACTGAGGACTATCGACTAGCCTATCGATTCAGGACAATAACCAGGAAGGTCAGTCTATATAAATTTTCTAAGAATTTGTATCCAGGCAACGAACCAGGATAGTCCGCACGCTACCTAACAAAAACAAGGAACGTTAGCAGTTTTTTGGTGTTAATTAACAAGTTAATATACAGGGTTACGCATTTGAACTATTACCTATTCAAACGACCATAATTTTTGGTGTGAAATTATTTATTGATTCAAATCATAAAAATGTGTGAAAATAATCAAAATTTCAGAATCCACTCATTTTAGCTCGATGTGGCCACCTTTTGCCTTGACTATGGCCTTCAAACGATCAAAAAACGAGTCGCATGCTGCATGAATGTGATCGAATGTGATCTTCCGGTATTTTGGCCCATTCACGTATAATTGCTTTCTTCAGCGCATTCATACTGGCATATTTTTTAGTCCTCACCTTGCTCTCTAAAATGGACCAGATGGAATAGTCCATCGGATTTGCGTCTGGCGAATTCGAAAGCCATTGTGTGGATGAAATGAAGTGTGGAACATGGTTTTTTAACCGTTCTTGGTTCACACTAGCTTTGTGAGACGGTGCCGAGTCTTGTTGGAAAGTCCATGGTCTACAACCGAAATGTTTGCGTGCCCACGGCTCTAAATCAGCTTCTCAAACATTTTCCCGATAATAAGTTGCATTGACTTTGACACCAGATTCAATAAAAACGATTGGAGAGCGTCCATCGGCGGTTACAGCTGCCCATACCATTACTTGAGATGGGAAATTACTTCGGGTGACCGTTCGTAGGCTCAAACTTTCATAGGTGCGTTCGGTCAAGTAAACATGATCATTTTGAGAGTTTATGAACTGCTCAATAGGGAAATTTTTCTCAGAGAATACTATGTTCGGAAATTCGCCACGTTCGTGCAGACGTAACAACTCCTTTGCTCTTTCAAGACGAACTTTTTTTGCTTTGATGTAAGATTGTGTGCTTTTTGGAACTTGTAAGGCTTGACTTTGAGCTCCTTTTCAATATTCGTTGCATGCTTCGCTGGGACATTTTCATTTCTTTGGCCATTTGATTACCACTACGACGTGGATTTCGCACAAGTCGAGCCTTCACTTTCTGAACCATTTCAGGTAATGTTGCTGTTTTTTTTCGTCCACCACCATAGCGTTTAGCAATGCTACCAGTATCATCATAACGAGTTATGGTGCGATACACAAACATTTTATTCACTTTGAGGTGTTTGAGCTGACGAACAATAGCTGGTTGTGATTTTTCCGCCAAATATAACGCAATCACACTATTAAATTCCATTGCGATTAACTTTTGTTGTATGTATAAAACCTAGATGCAAATACTTTTGACGGCTTATAAACAATATACTGAAGTGTTATCAGGCCAACTTTGGCGTAGCTGTCATTATCGATTTGCCAGATATATCGATGTGAAGTTGGTAACAGTTCAATTGCGTAACCCTCTAGATTAATATTATATCAAGATTATAGAATAAAAATTGCTAGAATTCTGCTAATAATATCTGCTAAAGATGTCACAAGGATTAATCCTTTATTGGCGTTTATCTCAATAAGTCAATAAGTAGTCCTGTCGCCAGGGGGGCTACAACGGCCTCCTTGATTCAGATGGACTTACCCAAGTTTTTTTCATGTATTTTGACCCGTAGAATACGAATCTTTTGGGTAACAGTTGATCTGGATGTCGATAAGATTGTTATTGACCAAGAACTTGAGAAATTACATAACAGAGGTTTCTCACAAAACAAAACATTTTTTTTATATTTTTTTGGTCATTCTAAGTAAAAAATATTCTAACAAGTTTTCCCGTAGGATACTCAGTTTTCGAGATAAACGCGGTTGAACTTTCAAAAAATCGAAAAACTGCAATTTTTAAACCCGAATAACTTTTGATTAAAAAATAAAATAGCAATTCTGTTTAGCGCCTTTGAAAGTTCAAGTCAAATTATATCGGTTTTGATTATTTGCATTGCTAAAAATTTATTGTGTTATTGTTAAACAAAGCTATAAACACCTAGTGTGTGAGTGATGTTTTCTATGATTTCTCATTTAAAATCTAACGAGTAGGTAGAATAGGTACTAGTGCAATCGAGGCTATTTCTACGTAGCATGCGTTAAAATGCATGTAAAGGCACGGGAAACTCTATGTGTTTACAGCTTTGTTAAACAATAAAAAAATAAATTTTTAGCAATGCAAATAATTAAAACCGATATAATTTGACTTAAACTTTCAAATGCGGTAAGCAGACTGGCTATTTTATTTTTTAATCAAAAGTTATTCGGGTTCAAAAATTGCAATTTTTCGATTTTTTGAAAGTTCAGCCGCGGTTATCTCGAAAACTAGCCATCCTACGAAAAAAAATGTAGAAACATGTTTTGCTAAGAATGACCCAAAAAATACCAAAAAATGTTTTGTTTTGCGAGAGATCGCGGTTATGTAATTCCTCAAGTTCTTGGTCAATAACAATCTTATCGACATCCGGATCAACTGTTACCCAAATAATTCGTATTCTACGGGTCAAAATACATGAAAAAAACTTGGGTAAGTCCATCTGAATAAAGGAGGCCGTTGTACCCCCCTGGCGACAGGACTAAAGTATAAAATGTGACATTCCTTGTTTTCCCCTGTACGCTTTATTTAAACCCTACAAAATACAATTGCTCCAAGAAATACATGAAGATGAGTACGCCTGTACATTATAGTTTAGTGAGTTAATGATGAACAAACCTGTAACTGAAGAGAACTTCGTTAACAAGATATGTTTTTTCGACGAAGAAATATTTACATTTTGTGGGAATGTTCCTAGCCAAAATTTAAGGTATTTTAGAGAGGAAAATCCGCATTGGATACGCGAAAACTATACTCAAAGACCACAAAAACTAAATGTATGTTCGGGTGTAGTTGGTACTCAGTTGTGCCATTTATTATAGCAGGAAATTTAACAAGCGATAATTATGAAATGCTGCTTAGAAATGAAATTGTACCCGCTCTGAAAAATAAGTATGGAGCAAATTTTAATGAGATATGGTTTGAACAAGATGGAGCTCCAGATCATTTTTTATTTAACCTTTTTAAGATGTTCCTCAGGTACGATACTGGTTACATATGGTTAAATGCGTACAGAAGTGTTGATTCCAATAGCAATACAACACAAGGGGTGCTATATTTATAAAACCGAAGTGATTCAGAAAAATGGTAAATCTGGCAACATTGCAGGCATCAAATTTGAAATCTCCATGTTGCAAAATAGGCGTATCCTGCTGTGTGTACAATTCCGAATATACATTTAAGAGATAATTAGCCGTTTCCAGACTTTTGGCTACATATACTATTTTCTGAAACCGAAATATCACAGGCTGCCAAAAACTCATTCACGGAAGTTTAAAAGGCGAGTCCACTGCAGAAATAATAAAGTAGCCAGCAAGATAAAATGCACTATAAAATATAAAACAAAGAACAGAGACATCTACAAATGAATAAAAAATAACAATGCGAAGTATTTAAATAATGCACCTCTCTGTGGCTCAGTGGTAAGACATCCTATCTTTGTATTCAGGGGTCGTGAGTTCGAATTTTATCAAGGGTAGGAAATTTCTCATTTATTACAAATTAGTAAGTGAAAATAGCTTCTATTCTTGTGGGATCGGTGCTCAATGGAGGGACCGCAGACGTTCGGATATACTTATTATCGTTGATCTGTATAGACAATGGAGTCGACTTTTAAAATAAAAAAACATTTTCTCAACACACACACGACACACTACACGAGGTATCTAATTGCAAAACAAACTGTATTATGTCAATTGCCATTAGTTGTCGAGGCATTAAGCTAAAAAAAAATAATACTAAACATTATTATATTATATCATGTTCTCAGATAATGAGCAAGCCATGTGTTAAACTGATTGCAGAAAAGAAAAAAATTCAGTCGGATGAAAAACACATTACTGCCACTACAAAAAAAATGGGAAGGAGAAGAATGCAAGGACTATCACGGAAACATACAGTTACATAAAACGTTTCCTAAAAAATACTGAATCATATACACAAAATTTAAGCCTTTATCTAGTTCTCTTGGACTAAGTTAACGTCCGACTCTATTAAGTGGAACAGGATTAGGAGCAACAGAGAAAACTTGTAAAAATGACGTTCCGTATTAAAGGTAATAAAGGAAGAATGAGAAATAAAGTTAGTGTTAAAGGTATTTTGTGACAAGGAAAATCGATTTTCAACAATAGAATTCAATCTCGAACCAATAGTGTAAAAAGGAAATAATATAAAATGTCTTGTAGGTACAACAAAAAACCTAAACAATTATTATATAGGGATGTAGTAATTACAGCCAAAAAAATAAGAACAATAACAATTACAGTGGGTGCTCATATTATTAGAGCCACCTCAGAAAATTTTACTTTTGTTTAATAATGGTATGTAAGTTTTTTCTTTATACGGTCCACGTTGCCTTTGAAACTTTAGAAATGGATGCTATGTTTCTGTTTGAGTGATTAGTATTGAATATTAAAGCGTTTATTTCTGCTATTTTCCTTGGTGAGATATCTTTGGATTTCCCATGATGTTCTGGTACCACTAGTGTAACGAACGCTCAATTTTTACTAAATTCACAAAAAATAGTATAGACCCGTCAGACTATCACTAGAGAGCAATGAAAACTCGCAAAGTTTATTATAACTCTAAACACCAAGAATACAAAATAATAGGCACACTGGTTGCAAGCTTGGCTGGGCAGCACTGACAAACAATGTCATCTGAGTCACGCATTGCCACACATTCGTGTTGGCACTATTGTCAACTCTTTATTGCACTTTCATAAAGTGTAACAAGACAGCCAAATAGAAACAAATCCATTAATATATGATACAGCTCAATTATATACCCTTCTTCTAAAACATTTTACTAGGTGGCTCTAATAATATGATCACCCACTGTATTAAACAATTAAACAAAAAACGATTACCTATACAAGATGTATCATTAAGAATGTCCAATCTCTGAGTTGTAGATTCTAGACCTCAAAATATTAAGATTTAACCCAAATCACTTAAAAAATTATGGCTCCTTATGCAATGTTTCGATTCTCCAATACTTTCTATGTAAATATTATTCTCTTCATTTGTAACGCCAAAGTCATTACGTAGTTTTTGATATATTTGGAGTAAAACATGAAACGGCACAGTTATTTTGATTAATTTATGATATGATTCATATGATTAATATTTAAAAACTATTTTTTTTTTTATTTAGCTAATGCCTCGACAAATAATGGCTATTGGCATGGTAGGTACGGTAATTTTGAACAGTTAGGTACCTAGTGTCATGTGTAGTGTGTGTGTTAAGTAAGTGTCTTGTTACTTTGCAAAGTCGACATCATTGTCTTTGCAAAGAGACGCTAATTGTATCCGAACGTCTGCGGTCCCTCCGGTGAGTACCGTTCCCACAAGGACAGAAACTATATTCATTTATTAATTTATAATAAATGAAAAATTTCTGACTCTGGTGAGATTCGAACCCACAAACTTTCTGATTTTCTCGATCCAAAGGCAGGCGCTCTTACCACTGAGTCACGGAGGGGGTTTAAAAACTATTTGTACCCAGTACTTTAAAACTACTTGACGTATCCTTATCATACTTGGTAGAAAGTGTAGGTACTGTACAATGTACACCCTTCTAAATTATGTTAAATAATCCTTTTTGACTACTATCAGAGGCGTAGGACAGGGGAAATTGACTGGTTGATTCTTCCCAAATTCTACGCCACTGACAGAATAGCTATTTTAGTGTAACTTTTAAATTTTCTAATCTTTTTATGTAAATAATATACTCTTCATTCGTAACGATAAAATCATTAGTTTTCGACATATTTAAAGTTAGAAATGAAGCAACACAATACATTAATCAAAATAACTGTTCCCTTTCATATTTAACTTTGTAACAAGAATTATACTTGGCAACCCTGCCGACCGTGTGACAGGGTTCTCCCAACGGCTGACAGATGAGATGGCGGTGACTGCTCCAAGAGTGCCTGATTGTACTCCAAGCCATTGAACTATTAGTTTTAATAATGTAGTTTGTTTCTATTTCTTTCGGTGATTATACCGCTCACAGTAAAGTTTGTGCTTATTATTATTCATCCCCGATGTGTAAAGGTGCTACCCATTATTTACAGCTGAAGTTCGAGTACGAGCAAAACCCCTATAATATATCCTAACTCTCACACCCTAAACCCTCATCCCCTTATATTGGCGTCCCAACTTTGTGGCTAGGAATTATAGACATTGTTTCGTAAATGTTAAAGTGCTTTTAATACCAGAATTTCGCTGTAAGTACTATTTTAACCCTACTTTTTCATATCGTGGCGTGGCATCTATTTTGCGCCGATTTTCATGTTTCACCGGTATATATCGATTTTGCATGCACGATCTGAGTACGGGGAATCGATTTCGTATTTCGATTATTCGAATTGATGTTCGCTTACTTGTCGTTCTTCGCGGTGTTGCCTATGTCTAACACTGTTTCGTAGCTCTTCAAACTTTTTCAACATTTTGTTGCCAAATTTAAAATTTTACCGAATTTGCTCGGATTTTAAATTAAAATATAATTATATAACTTTTTTCAATAAAATAACTTTATTGCATATAATTGTATAACTTTTCAATAAAATAACTTTATTGCATATATTTATATAACTTTTCAATAAAATAACTTTATTGCATATAATTATAAAACCTTTTCAATAAAATAACTTTATTGCATATAATTATATACCTTTTTCAATAAAATAACTTTATTGCATGTAATTATATTACGATTTTTCAATAAAATAACTTTTATTGCATATACACATAACTATTTAATTTTTACAATAAAATCACCTTTATTGCGTATGTCTGTTACATATTTAGTAATATTTGGTTATCTGCTATACTTTGTACAATGTCAAAAGGTAATTCAAAAAATCCTACAGCAGGAGAATGTTCTGCTCCCGCTATGGTAACAATGTCACAAGATCAATTTAATTCATTACTTTCGGTATTTGCTAATTCTAACAAACAAGTATCTGAAGATATTCTGGTACAAATCAGAGACCTTAATAGAACTCCTACACATACGTCAGG
This sequence comes from Diabrotica virgifera virgifera, assembly GCF_917563875.1. Lineage (NCBI taxonomy): Eukaryota > Metazoa > Arthropoda > Insecta > Coleoptera > Chrysomelidae > Diabrotica > Diabrotica virgifera. The sequence goes on along the minus strand of NC_065444.1, from coordinate 187,440,272 downwards.
AGGAAACTTCGTTAAATGTACTGCTCGCTTTGATGGTACTGTTAACGCTGATGTTGAAGCTTTTCTCGACAATGTGATCACTTTTAAGGACTGTTCCCAAATAAGTGATAAAAATGCTCTTCGTGGTTTATCCATGCTTCTTAATGGTAGTGCTGCTACATGGTGGCAAGGTGTCAAAAATACCATTCTCACATGGGAAGACGCTGTACAAGCCTTGAGAGATGCCTATTCGAGAAAACTTCCTCCTCATTTAATATTTCGAGAATTATTCTCGCGTGAACAAAATTCTAAGGAACCTACCGAACTGTTTGTATCTCGTATTCGAGCTTTGCTCGCACAATTACCTTATACCCTAACCGAAGAGGTTCAGTTGGATATGGTTTATGGCTTAATGGCGCGTAAAATACGAAAAAGGTTGCCAAGGAATAAATTTCGAGACTTTAAGGAACTCTTAAGGGAAGCTCGAGAAATCGAAGCATCCTTAAAGGAAGGTTTAGTTGCTACCGACTCTGATCGTCGACAAAAACCTCAATCGAATGAAGAAAAGGATTCTGTCAAACCAAAATTCAGACCAAAGTGTACATTTTGTAAAAATTTTGGCCATACTCAGCCGGAATGCAGAAAATTTAAGCAATCTAATTCTAATGATTCAGTTAGCACCTCTGTACCTCCTAGTCGTCCAAATACGAATCCTAGCACTTCAAATGTACCTTCTCAACGTTCTTCCAGTGTAGTTTGTTACGGTTGCAATACTCCTGGTTACGTTCGCACAAATTGTCCTAACTGTAAAATTTCTGTAAATCCTATTACCACAGAAGCAGCTTCTTCTGTAGAGCTTCTTTTAGCAGAAACTAACAATTTGAATAATCGTCCCCTCTTACCAATAAGTGTCTTAGGTTTGAGTGGTTGCGCATATGTTGATACTGGAGCTAAATGTACTATAGCTGGAATTAGACTATACAATCATTTTTTAAACAAAGGTCTACACTATATTTCCAAGGAAATGAGTTTAGTGCTTGCTGACGGTATAAGCCGCACGGTAACAGCTCATATTTTTGAGTGTTTGGTTCTCCTATTAGATAGATCCATACCTACAACTTTTGTGGCATTTCCTGAACACACATCAGCTAAAACTCTTCTTGGCATAGACTTCTTAAAAAATGCTGATATTATTATTAATATCTCTCAAATGAAATTCTCATTTGCTGATTCTCCTGATATTTAACATAAACTATTACGGGAACCTAACTCCTGCAATGCTTCAATTAATCTTCTTGAACTTACTTTACGACAGGACGAAGCTTCACAGTTAAATACTTCTGAGCGTAATACTTTACAGTGCTTGATAAATCAGTACGGTGACGTTTTTATGGAACATAATGAACCTACACCATTTGCTGAGCATTGTATTAATTTAACCAGTGATATTCCAATCGCTGTGCCCCCTTATAGGACAACACCTCAGAAAGCAGAGATACTCAAAAATGAAATCCATCATTTATTGGAAATGGAAATCATTGATGAAAGCGACTCAGCTTATGCTGCACCAACTGTACTCGTTCCTAAAAAAGACGGTACCTTTCGCATGTGCGTTGATTACAGACGCCTCAACGAAATAACTACCAGATAGATATCCTCTACCGAGGATGGACGATCTGTTGCATGCCACCACACAGACACTATTTATGACAACACTAGATCTGAAAAGTGGCTACCATCAAATAAGTGTTCGTCCATCAGATCGAGATAAAACTTCTTTTATTACCCCTTTTGGTATTTTTAGATTTAATCGTATGCCTTTTGGTCTACGAAACGCATCTGCTACTTTTCAAAGGCTTATTGACCGTTTTCGTAGCGGATTACCAAGTATTTCTATTTTGGCATATTTAGATGATATTATTATTTTATCTAGCTCATTTGAAAATCATATCAATGATCTAGCTAGTGTGTTTCAAAGATTACAAGTATTCAAACTGTGTAAATAGAGCAAAATGTACTTTTGTGCGCTCTTCAGTAAAGTATTTAGCGCACCTTCTTACGCCCAATGGGATCGCTCCTGATCCAGGGAAGATATCAGCAATTGCTGAAATGCCTATTCCACGCAATGCTAAATATGTTTTGTCATTTTTGCAAACTTGTAGTTGGTTTCGACGTTTTGTGCCAAACTTCGCAGGTATATCCAAACCTCTTTCGGATCTAACTAAGAAGAATGTAGCATTTGTTTGGGGACCGGCACAAAACCAGGCCTATGAAACTCTTAAGAGATTGCTTACGCAAGCTCCCATTCTGCAGCAAGCAACTTTTACAGATACTTTTGTAATTAAAACAGACGCAAGTTCATATGCACTTGGCGCATGTCTCCTCCAGGGGGAGGAAGAAAATGAAAAGACAATCCAAAGAATTGCTCTTCGTTATTACTGGCCTACCATTAGGCGAGATGTTGTAAAGCATATAAAGAAATGCATCGACTGCCAAAGGTATAAACCTTTGAATCTAAAACCAGCAGGTCTAATTCAAACACCTGTGTTGGCACAACGCTTTGAATGCGTTGCAATTGATTTAGTGGGTCCACTACCTGTGACTGAAAGGGGAAACAGATGGATTTTTGCAGTGGAAGATACTTCCACGAAATGGATAGAAATATTCCCGTTAAAACAAGCTACTGCGGAGGAGTGCACAAAGGTACTAATAAGTGAAATTTGTTTACGATACGGCACCCCTCGTAGAATAATAAGTGACAACGGACCCCAATTCGTTAGTAAAATAATGCAGCAGTTTACATACTGCCTAGGTATTCAGCAATCACTCATTCCTGTTTATCACCCTGCCTCAAATCCGGAGGAACGTAAAAATCGAGATCTTAAAATTCAGATTTCCATTTTAGTTCAAAGAGACCATACTAAATGGGATGAAGTGCTACCCAGTATACGTTTTTCTATGAATACCGTACCAAATTTAGCTACCGGTTATTCCCCGGCCTATTTGAACTTTGCGCGTGAGCTACGTACGCCCACAGATGTGCATAAAGACTTACGAGCTATTATCGCGAGTGAAACGGTTATTCCCGAGATAACACCTTACTTGCGCAGGCATACTGACATTTTATTAAGTGCGCGAGAAAATAATGAGTTACGCCAAGACTCTTCGAAATTGTATGCAGATAAACATTTTCGCGAAACCGTTGTGTTTAACAAGGGACAGAAAGTTCTAGTAAAGACTCACATCCTTAGTAAAAGTGATGCAGGACTGTCTTCTAAATTTGCGCCTCGTCGCGATGGCCCATACCTTATCCTTAACCAACTTTCTCCCACCTCGTACGAGTTAGCAACTCTAACGCACCCAGATGTATCGATCGGAAAATACCACGTGTCTGCTCTCCATCCTTTTGTGGAAGATGATTCCGATTCGGCTGTAACTCCTCTACATGAGTTGCGTAGTAGAGGCCGACCTTCAACCACGTTGCGGAAAGATGTCGCAACCAAAAGCAGAGGGGCTATCCCTAAACGACATCCTAAGACAACGCAGCAATCTACAGGTTCTGGTGTACCTGTAACCACAACCAGCGACTCCAGTAGTACCTCGTTGCCTACGCAGATTGATTGTTCCATACAGAGACCCAGACGTTCCAAGCGCCCTCCTAAGCGCTATCAAGATGCTCATGTATGATGCCGAGGTCTGTTCCAAGCCCTCGCTAATAACCAGTTATTCCGTTTTGTATCAGCCATACTCTACGTCTGATCCAAAGGGGGAGGATGTAACAAAAATTATACTTGGCAACCCTGCCGACCGTGTGACAGAGGTTCTCCCAACGGCTGACAGATGAGATGGCGGTGACTGCTCCAAGAGTGCCTGATTGTACTCCAAGCCATTGAACTATTAGTTTTAATAATGTAGTTTGTTTCTATTTCTTTCGGTGATTATACCGCTCACAGTAAAGTTTGTGCTTATTATTATTCATCCCCGATGTGTAAAGGTGCTATCCATTATTTACAGCTGAAGTTCGAGTACGAGCAAAACCCCTATAATATATCCTAACTCTCACACCCTAAACTCTCATCCCCTTATAACTTCAAATAACTCGAAAACTAATGACTTTATCGTTACCAATCAGAAGTATGCTATTTACATAGAACGTATTGGAGAATCGAAAAATTGCGCTAAAATAGTAATTTCCCCAGTGGCGTAGAATTTGGGAAGGGTCAACCATTTACTACCCCGTCGTACACCTCTAGTAGTAGCTAAAAACGTTTATTTATTACAATTTAATAGGGTGTATGGTAGCCACACTTTCTACCAAGTACGATAAGGATACGTCAAATAGTTTTAAAGTACTGAGTAAACATAGTTTTTAAATTTTTAAATAAAACACCCTGTAACTCAGTAAGAAGCCATACTTTATTTAAATTATTTGGGTTAAATCTTCATATTTTGAGGTCTAAAATCTACAACTCAGAGATTGGACATTCTTAACGGTACGCCTTGTATATGTAGTAAAAAAGGAAAAAGTAAAATTAATTGTAATAATTTTTATCTACAAAGATGCTCGAATAATTATTCGAGCATTTAAAACTATAAAAATATTTTTAATTTCGCACAAGTTTAACTTCTGACAACACTAATTCATCACTGTCAATTAGTACAGACGTTTGAAAGTAGTTCAGTGTTTATTTCAATTTTAGTTTTGTATGAACTGCCTTTTGAACTTAAAGTGTGATACTAGTGTAAATTATAGTATAAAGTGAAAATAAGAATCAAAAATTACAAGCGGAAATAAAAATAAAAAATAAAAAGGCTGTAAATAAAAAAAATTGAAAATTTAATTATATTAAAAACTGACAACCTATAATATTTAACAACTGTCAAATAAAAACATTTGGCTAGAGATAGGAGTAAACACTTTGGAACTGTAGAGGTGGGCGTTACTCCTTACGGTATAATAATCAAATAATAGTTGGTAAAACTAAAATGCAAGTCAATATTCCGCCAGAACCACCTGACAGGGGAAAAAATTCTATAATGTCAACAAATGAAAATGATAAGGTCATAAAAAATCTGTACATAAATAATGATAACGGACCTTTTTACGTATATATCGAAAATAAAAACGGTTATATTGGAAAATTGTACCGAATCGGGACAGCCAGAATAATAATAAATACAGTGCCGGAGGTACAAAGTAATATTACATTAATAACAGTAATTGGTAGGAATAAAGTAAAAGTTGAACTTAATTCTTTTGAAAGTGCAAATAAATTATTAATTTCCGAAAAGTTAGCAGCAAAGGAGTATAATGTATACTTACAAAAAAGGGGAGTAATTAAGTTAGTTGATAAAGACCTGGATGAGAAAGAATTAATTAATATAATTCAAACTAGATATGGATATAAATTTGAGGTAGTTAATGTAAAAAGAATTAATAGAAGAGTTAAGAATTTAGATGGAAATATAGAGTATATCTACCATAATAGTATCTTTTAAGGGTCAAACAATACCTCAGCAGGTAATTATAGAAAAAATAATATATGAAGTCGAAGCATATATCCCCATGTTAGTTCAGTGTTTGAAATGTTTGAGATTTGGACATGTAAGTTCCCAATGTAGAGGAAAAGATAGATGCAAATATTGTAGTGAAGAACATGAGAGTAATAATTGTACCGACAAAAAAGATATGAAATGTGCACTTTGTAGCGGTAATCATATGGTAACAGATATGACGGCACGTTGTCCAGAAAGGGAAAAGCAAAAAGATATTAAAAATATAATGAACTCAGAAAAACTATCTTACTATGAAGCCAACGTCAAATACAAAAAAAACTTTTCTACAGTGGTTAAAAACAATCCAGCAACTACCTCGAGTTATTATACAATAGCAAAACGGAAGAGGACTGGAAGTATTAGTTCAAATACGAAAGATACGGCAACAATGGAGCAACATAAACAAATATTACGTAATCCCAATGTACAGTCACAACCGGTTTTTTCAAACTACCATAATATACCTGATTATCACAATAGTGATAATTTACAAATGGACAGTAAAAATTTTTGTGAAAATATATTAGAATCCTCAAATTGTTTTAGTGATAACAACTTTAGCATGGTTCTGATTAACATTCGTTCTATAAGATACAAAACTGATGAATTGTTTTTGTTCCTAGAGGAATTAGGGTTTCCCCCGGTAGTTGCGGTTACAGAGCACTGGCTTGAAGTCAACGCGCCTTTGTTTGTAGATAAATACACCACAATTGCTAGGTATGATCGTCCAAGCTCAGCTTATGGGGGGACACTAATTTTGTCTACGAGTAATGATTTTTCTTTGGTAACAAAATATGACTTTCTGTTAAGTGAAGCCTCCTTTGAGTTTTCCTTAGTTTACAATAAGAATCTTAATCTTTATATTATTTGCATTTATAGATCACCTGCTTCTTCCGTGGAACTATTTTTTCAGAACCTGCTAAATTTGTTAGATGACCTGCCCCATAAAAGTAGAAACATTTTATGCGGGGACTTTAACATTGATTATGCTGCTGCTTGTGCTACACGAATATCCTTGGTCAACATATTTGAATCGTATGGTCTAACAATGCACGTTGATTCTCCTACAAGGATTACAAAAACTTCATCTACCATAATTGATTATACAGTCTCAGATTTCTCACCACTTGATGTAAACTCTACAATTATTAATGCTGGACTATCTGATCATGAAGCAGTTTATACGAAGTTTAATATCTCCAGCAAACCCTCCTCGAAAACCCGACGTTTAGGCAGGATTTTTTCCACCCGGAACTTTCGTAAATTCCAAAATTTATGCTTAACTTCTGAGTGGCGCTTTCCTGCCATGGACGTGAATAATAATTTCAGTGAATTCTTAGATAAGCTTATCTGTATCTTCAATAAAGCATTTCCTTTAATTGCAATTAAGCCAAAACATCACAAACCCTGGACTACTAAAGGTATCCGAATATCTTCCAAGAATATGCGTTCTCTTCTCTATATCGAGAAATTTACTACCAACGTCTCTATCACTGAATATATCACCAAGTATAGGGCAGCCTATCTTAAACTTATAAAATCAGCTAAAAAAGTCTACTACCAGAACCGTCTGGGAAGCTCCAAAAGTGTTGCAAAAGAAACTTGGTCCATAATAAACGATCTTCGAAATAAAACCCACACTGCTCAAACATTTTCCCTTCCAGACCCTGAAAATCTAAATGAATACTTTGTTAATGTGAGTAAAAATATTACATCAAGTATTTTGCCACAACAAGATCCCATTTCATATCTCCCTAATTCAAGAAAGGTCTCGAATTCATTCTTTATAAAACCAGTCGTTAAATCTGAACTAATCCAAACAATTAATAGTATCAAAAGCAAATCTTCCGGTAGTACTGATGGTCTATCGATCAAAATTTTTTCTAATCTTCCAGAAAATGTGTTAGAAGTCCTCATCTCACTAATTAATGATTCTTTTGAGAAAGGTAAATTTCCAGAGTGCCTGAAGACAGCCATCATTATTCCTCTTCATAAGGGTGGTGAAATATCTAATACCTGCAATTATAGACCTATTGCACTACTACCGGTACTCTCCAAAATTATTGAGAGACTCATAAAATCCCGACTTATGTCCTTTCTAGTTGAAAACAACATTTTAGCGCAAAATCAGTTCGGCTTTTTAAATAATAAATGCACCACTGATGCCATGTTTTCTGTACTACATGAGGTTTATCAAGCACTGAACAATAATCTTTACACTACCACCGTTTTTTGTGACTATGCCAAAGCTTTTGATTGTGTAAATCACAACATTTTGATAAAAAAACTAAATTTCTACGGAATTCGAGGCATTTCTTTAGATTGGTTCCAATACTTGGAAGATAGGAAACAACTGGTTAGAGCAAATGATAAAGACTCTAGTCTAAAATACATTGTATGTAGGGTACCTCAAGGTTCAGTATTGGGTCCTCTACTTTTCCTTATCTCTATTAATGACATCACTAATTTAAAAATCGATGGAAACATCTTTCTTTTTGCTGATGATACCAGTATCACTTGGAGCAACTCAAATATTGCAACTCTTCATGCTACTATAACTTCTGATCTACTTACAATAAAAACCTGGTCTGACTCAAATTTACTCTCGTTTAACGTAGATAAAACAGTAGCATTGTCTTATAAAGGAGCTCTTCAACCCTTACCTCTTAATAACAGCCAGATCAGTACCGTTGATTCTGTAAAATTTCTTGGCATTTTTTTAGACAGCCACCTTAAATGGTCCCTCCATATCGATTTGTTACGGAAGAAACTCTCTTCAGCCTGCTATGCTATAAGATCTGTTTCGAATGAACTCAATTTAGCATCTTCCAAAATAACATATTTTTCTTTGTTCGAGTCACATCTTCGTTATGGTCTTCCTTTTTGGGGTTCTGGTACAGCTGCCCAATTCGATGTTATTTTCAAATTACAAAAAAGAGCTATAAGATATCTGTTTGGCCTCAGAAGAACAACACACTGCAGAAGTTACTTCAAAGATCACGGAATTTTAACCCTTCCATCTTTGTATATTTTAGAAACTGTTTGCTTAATTCGTAAACATCTACATGTCTTTCCACCAAGACCTAATCATCACTACTTCACGAGAAATTCTACGTTTGACGTCTATTTGCCGACCCCGTCCTCGGAGTTAGTAAAGAAATCGATATTATATTCCGCAAAAAAATGTACAACCATCTCCCCCTACAACTAAAATCTGCATCATCTTTTCCCAAATTCCGTAAACTGACAAAAGCCTACCTGTCTGAAAGACCATATTATTCAGTAGAAGATTATTTTAGTCAATAACTAAGAAATTACAGTACCCTTTGCACAAGTAGTATTTTTATTATTTTTTTATCTCTATTTGGGTGTCATATGCAGCAGCTTAACTTTTTAACTTTTTAACTTTTAAACCTTTTTTATTAATTATTAGGTAGACTATGAATTTGCAATTTATTTAAATTTTTGCAATTGATTATTTCTGTTTTAACTTCGATTTATTTATTTATTTTATTTAACTTATTGACGATTTATGAAATTTTAGTAAATTGGATTGTTACTGTTTTGTTTTTTTTTACTATTTATAAGCTTTGTCGATAAAATTGTAAAATTTTTCATGGCAATAAAGCATATTTCTATTCTATTCTATTCTATTTTATAAAAACTAAATTATATCAATTAAGTTATACTATGGACATTGAAACATTAGCAGCTTTAAAAAATATTATAGAGAAAGTAATAAATAACACTAATGGCTAATATTAATATGTTGCAATGGAACGGTAGGTCTGTTTTAGCAAATAAAGGTTCTTTAGAATGGTATCTTTTTGATAAAATTATTTCTATTTGTTTTTATCGGAAACTTGGTTTAAAAGAAATATGAATATTCATTTTTCAGGATATAATATATATAGAGAAGACAGACATGATGGATATGGAGGAGTGGCCTTGCTGCTTAAAAGCAGTTTGGCTGTTTCTCCAGCTCCATTATATCATAAATTAAATAATGTAATAAATATTAGCATAGCTGCCCGATTACCTTCAGGAAAAACAATAAACTTATACTCAATATATGTTAAACCTGGATTAAGTATTTCACAGAATGATTGGAAAAATTTTTTTGGTAGTTTGAAAAAACCATTTTTGGTAGGTGGTGATTTTAATTGTCATAACGTTGCTTGGGGTTGTAGTATTACGGATCGTTTGGGGAAAAATTTATTAGAGGCCATTGATGAATGTAATTTAATATATTTAAATAATGGTAAAGAAACTATTGTGTCTAGACCGGGAAGTATTAATAAGTCAGCAATAGATATTACTATTCCTACAGCCGATGTTGCTCATTTATTTGACTGGGACGTGGATGATACGACATTAGGTTCAAATTATTATGTAATTTTAATGAAGATAAATTTGAATTATAACGTTAATAATATTAATTATACTAAAAAAATGGAATATAGAGAATGCAGATTGGACGCTTTTTTCTTCTCTTATGGAACAATATGCTGAAACTAATAAAAATAATAATGACTACCATGCCTTTACTGAAGAATTTAAAAAATGTATTAAAATTACTGTTCCAGAGAAGAAAAAATCGTTTCACGCAAAATTTAATAAGAATTGGTGGAATCCAGAGTGTAGTAGGGCAATAAAGCAACAACAATTAGCACTTAAACAGTATAAAAAACAAGGAACAATTGAAAATTACATTAACTACAACAAATGCACAGCTATTACTAAAAAAATAATAAAACAAAGTAAAAGAAAAGCATGGAGAGAATTTTGTGTCTGTTTAAATAGAAACACAAATATTAAAATCATTGGGAGTCAAATACGAATGTTAAATAATGCCTATAAACCACCCATAAGTTCAGTTTTGGAAGGAGATTGATTAGCAAATTTTTTTAATAAAATTTGTCAACCAGGTCCTGCTCAAAATATCATATATTCGACTAATGTAGAAGAACATTATTTAGTAAAATCATTTACTATGAATGAATTAGAAGTGAGTATAAAAATAAACAAAAACACAGCTCCAGGACTTGATAATGTTCAATATATCATGATAAGTAAATTGGGAGAAGAGGCTAAGAATATGCTACTGGCAATTTACAATAAAATATGGAATACCGAATGTTATCCATCAAGTTGGAGAGAGTTTATAGTTTTACCCTTTCTAAAACCATACAAAAATCCAGAAATGCAAGAATCATATCGAGGAATCTCGTTAGGATCTTGTATTAGTAAAACATTTGAATGAACGGTAAAGTGGAGATTGGAGAAATGTTTAGAATCTAATGAAAAAATACCGGCATCACAATTCGGATTTAGAAGAGGATATTCTACCACAGAAAACATAAGTCATCTAGTAACAGATATTAATCTTAGTTTTACTGAAAATAAGTCTGTTACCGTTTTATTTATGGACATAGAAGGAGCATACGATAATGTCAATCTTAGTATTCTATATAACAAAATGTCACTAATTGGTCTTCCGGAAAGTTTTAATAAAAAATAATTAAGATGTATTCCAACAGAAAAATATTCCTAAACATTAACAATAACCTGTTAGGACCTCAAATTGCTAGAGATGGATTACCACAAGGAGGCATATTAAGTCCAGTATTGTACCTTATATATACACATAATTTAGAAAAAACAGCAAAATTTTCAAAAATTATAAAATTTGCAGACGATGTGGTAATTTATCAAGATCAAACTGAAATTAATCAAGGAATCAAAATTATCAATGATAACTACGTAACAATTAGTAACTGGGCATTTAAAAATGGACTTACATTATCTAAAGATAAAACTCAAGCCTGTATATTTACTAGACAAAGAAAAAATGTCCCAGTAGAAATAAAATTAAATAATATAAATTTTCCGGTACAAAGATCTGTAAAACACCTCGGTGTCATTTTGGATCAAAAACTTCTATGTAAAGAACAAATAGAAAATATAATTTGGAAAACAGAAAAAGGAGTAAATATCTTACGAGCAGTTTCACATTCCACATGCGGAGCAAATCCCAATCTCTCTCTTTTGATCTATAGAGCTTATAATATAAGAGCAATAATAGATTATGGATCAGTATTTTATGCGGATGCAGCCAACTGTTATCTGCAAAAAATTGAAGTCGTTGTGAACAAATGTTTAAGACTGTGTTTAGGCGCTTTAAAGTCTACTCCAATAAATAATTTATTTATAGAGTGTTCTGAAATGCCTATGACAATAAGAAGATGCAAACTAGGCAGTCAATTTTTAATTAAATTACTTCATAAAGAATCCAATATAATTGAAAAAATTCATCGATTGTCAATATAAGATTTAATGAATAAATACTGGCACAAAAAGAAATCACCTTGTATTGCAGAATGCTATAGACAATTGGCTAAGTACAAGGAAAATATTCACACTACATTAATAAACCTAAGCTATACCTATAAATTCGAAGAAACGATGAAAATAGTTATAAATTTCCTTCGACATTATTCGAAATATCCAAATCAAATAAGAAATCTAATGTTTGAAACAGATATAAAAGAATTAGTACCAAATTCATATCAAATTTACACCGACGACGCATCAAAAAACAAGGAGGGAACAGCCTGTGCAATATATGATCCACAAGTTAAGTATAAAAAAATAATAAAATTAAATATAAACACAAACATATATTCGGCGGAGTTAATAGGTATACTAGAAGCCTTGAAGTATTGTCAACATATTATCACAAATTCAGAAATTGTTATAATAAGTGACAGTAAAAGCGCTTTGTCAAAAATAAAGCACCTGATGATAACTTCCAAAGTAAATTTTATTATTTTGGAAATAATCAAATATATTAACAAATTAAATACAGATTTAAAAAAATACGGTTATTGTGGGTCAAAGGACACAGCGGAATTATGGGTAATGAACTCGTGGATTCCTTAGCTAAGCAGGCTCTAAAAGAAAGGACATATATTGACTACAAGTGTACACCTGAAGAAATTAATATTAGCACTAATATATATAAAATAATCTGGAGCAAAGAATTTGAGGAAATTAAAAAAGGTATGTACTATAAAGAAATTCAATGTACAATACCATCAAGACCATGGTTTGCAATGACAACTCTTCCAAAATACGCAGTGAGACAAATATGCCGTTTAAGATTTAACCATGCATTGATTCCAACATATCTACATAAAATTCATTTAAGAGACAATCCATATTGTCAATGTGGAGAAATAGGTGATGCTGAACATATGATTTTAAATTGCCCTCTAATACAAATAAATATAAATATGTTTATAAGTAAATTATACAATTGTAAAAATATAATACACCCAATAAATTTAACATATATATAGTGTAGGAAACAGAGGTTGAACCTTGCAAAATGGACACAAGTCCGGTTTTATTTTTTTTCTGGCATATCAAGGGGTGCTTATTATAAGACTAACTTTTTCTGAAAAAATTTCGCCCCGGAACTCCCCTTTTCACCCCTTTAAAGGGGGTAATTTATGGTTTTTGCAGAACGTAGCCCTTCCTGTACCTTTTACAAAAAATTTCTTTTATAGAAATATGAAGAGGACTATATTTTCTACGATTTATTTCCGACAGCATCTCTCTATCATCCACCGTTTAGCAAGGGTGGCGCCCCAAAGTTGACAAGTTTTTAAAAAAAGATGTTTTTAAAAAATATATATTTTTCCCTAACTGTAACGGAAATTAAAAAGAAATGCTGCGAACATTATTCACAAATAGATGATTGATTTTTTGGTATAGGTTTCACTTAAGGGTAATTGCCCTTTTTTTAATTACAGGGTGTTACATTTTAAAAAACCCCTTTTTATACCATCTGAACCATTTATGCTAGAGTTAAAAGACTTTCAGCGATTACCCATGTATTGGTGTTATTTACAAATTTGTATAATGCACCCCCATTTTTTCCCCGGAACCACCCAAAAAAAAGAAGAATTAATAAATAAAGTGATTTTCTTGGAATCCTTCACACACAATGCCCTTCATTAATATGCTTCATATACCATTTTGTGCAAGTTATTATTACCCATGCATGGACACTAAAAGCGATTTCCTAGTGCAACCCCTGTAGCCAAAAACAATAAATAAAATGGGGGGTTGAAATTTTTTTTTTGTTTTTTGCTTTTTGATTCATACGGGCATATGCTTCATCAATAGTGCTTTTCAAAAATATTTATGGTTATTGCAACATCCCTGCGCAAACCACCCCTATCCTTGAAAATATACTGCAGAAACTACCCCTATACCTTATCCAGCATGTTTTTACGATTTTCTCATTACCTATTCATTTTTTTTAAACAAAACTTACACAAAGTTAAAGACCACTATTTACTCTAAAAATTAGGTCCTATTCATTTTTTTCGTTTAAGCAACCGTTACGGCACAGTGGCGCCGTAAACCTCATATATGCTTTGACGGGCTCCAGTTTTTGTTTATTTTTTCGTCATCTGTTTGTTTTATTGATAAAGTACTTATGTAAAATAAAAGAACACAGTGTATCCTACAAATCATGACCTATGCACATTTTACATTCTTTGCTCCCCAAAGCTACAGTGGTGGCCCAAAATAAATTTTTTCATATTTTCGCCACCTACACGCATTTTATTGCGTTAATGCTACCTTAATAGCACAATACTCACCCCTAAGTGGTCGCTAAGCAGGGATGGATCCAGGGAGGGGTGATGGGGGCGATCACCCCCACCCCTCTCAAACCAAGTGATATTATATTTGAAGATTATAAAAATATTCATTTTTTTTTATAGAAATACTTATATTATATTAATATTATTTTTATAAGAATGACTTTTTATGCTTTAGCGACAGTGGCGGATCCATCATCGTTAAGAGGGGGGTGCCAATTGGTTAAATTTCTATAAAAATAAATGAATATTTTTATAATCTTTGAATATAATATCACTTGGTTTGAGAGGGGGGGGCGTGATCACCCCATCACCCCTCCCTGGATCCGCCACTGCGTAGCGACCACCTAAGGGTAAATATTGTGCTGTTAAGGTAGCATTAATGCAATAAAATGCATGTAGGTGGCGAAAATATGCAAAGATTTATTTTGGGCCACCACTGTGGCTTTGGGGAGCAAAGAATGTAAAATGTGCATAAGTTATAATTTGTAGGTTACACTGTGTTGTTTTATTTTGCATAAGTACTTTATCAATAAAACGAACAGATGACGAAAAAAAAAACAAAACCTGGAGCCCGCGAAAGCATATATGAGGTTTACGGCGCCACTGTGCCGTAACGGTTGCTTATACGAAAAAATGAATAGGACATAATTTTTAGAGTAAATAGTGATCTTTAACCTTGTATAAGTTTTGTTTAAAAAGAATACATAGGTAATGAGAAAATCGTAAAAACATGCTCGCCAAGGGATAGGGGTAGTTTCTGCAGTATATTTTCAAGGATAGGGGTGGTTTTCGCAGAGATGTTGCAATAACCATATATATTTTTGAAAAGCACTATTGATGAAGCATATGCCCATATGGATCAAAAAGCAAAAAACAAAAAAAAATTTTCAACCCCCCATTTTATTTATTTTTTTTTGCTTCAGGGGTTGCACTAGGAAATTGCTTTTGGTGTCCATGCATGGGTAATAATAACGTCCACAAAATGATGTATGAAGCATATTAATAAAGGGCATTGTGTGTGAAGGATTCCAAGAAAATCAATTTATTTATTAATTCTTCTTTTTTTTTGGGTGGTTACGGGGAAAAAATGGGGGTGCATTATACAAATTTGTAAATAGCACCAGTATATGGGTAATCGCTGAAAGTCTTTTTACTCTAGCATAAACGGTTCAGATGGTATAAAAAGGGGTTTTTTAAAATGTAACACCCTGTAATTAAAAAAAGGGCAATTACCCTTAAGTAAAACCTATACCAAAAAATCAGTCAATTATTTGTGAATAATTGCCGCAGGATTTCTTCTTAATTTCCGTTACAGTTAGGGAAAAATATATTTTTTTTTAAAACATTTTTTTTTTAAAACTTGTCAACTTTAGGGCGCCACCCCCGCTAAACGGTGGATGGTAGAGAGATGGTGTTGGAAATAAATCGTAGAAAATATAGTCCTCTTCATATTTCTATAAAAGAAATTTTTTGTAAAAGTTACAGGAAGGGCTACGTTCCGCAAAAACCACAAATTAACCCCTTTAAAGGGGTGAAAAGGGAGGTTCCGGGGCGAAATTTTTTCAGAAAAAGTTAGTCTTATAATAAGCACCCCTTGATATACCAGAAAAAAAATAAAACCGGACTTGTGTCCATTTTGCAAGGTTCAACCTTTGTTTCCTACACTAATATTATCACAAATTAATA
The DNA here is from genome assembly GCF_917563875.1 of Diabrotica virgifera virgifera. Taxonomy (NCBI): domain Eukaryota; kingdom Metazoa; phylum Arthropoda; class Insecta; order Coleoptera; family Chrysomelidae; genus Diabrotica; species Diabrotica virgifera. The sequence goes on along the minus strand of NC_065444.1, from coordinate 187,424,373 downwards.
ATACAGAATTAATGAAATTATTTATAGAACATATTAAAAATATAAAAATCAAATTATAAACTAACTAACGTAAAAATCGAAATTAAAACCTATTATATGTATAAGTAAACCTGTGTTTTTGCCTGATGTGGTATTTCCACTGACCAGTGGTCATTCCTTATAAAGTATGTAGAATAAGTAGGATAAAAAATGTTAAGTAGATAGGTATAGGAAAAGATATTGTAAAATAAATGAGCAAAATTGGTGAATCAGCGAATGAGCCTTGAAGGGCCCGTAGTCATACAACTCCAAAGAAAAAAAAACTTCTGACAACACTGTCAACAATATAAATATGTACAAAGGACAAAATGCTTAGTGTTATGAGCCTAAAATACATGTGTTTTAAAGAGGCTATCCAATATACGAGAAAGCCCGCTCTCATCCTCGTTGTGTTGTGTTCTCAAGTGAGATCCAGTCAACACACCGTTGCTCCACTCAAGAGTGAGTTTATACATAGTACACGCAGCATCCCAGTTACCTTATACTCCACTCAATAGTGAAGTTTTAAGAAGAATCCAATGTAACACCTCTATTGCATCTCGAAACATCTGTCAAAGATAAAGTGTAAATTTAGACGAAGAAGACGCCACATCTCTGTTATGCTTTAATATTGGATCTATTTGTGTGTGTGTATGTTTCACTATATTTTTTGTTCTCATTACAATAAATTGTTAGTATCCTTCGTAATAGCTTTTTGAACCAATAGCATTAAAACATCCCTCTATTACAGGTATAGCCCCATATTTTGCAACCAGCGACCTATGTAGTTTCTATATTTTTTGTTCGTCATGTTCGTCCTATTGTCATGTTCTTCTTCTTCTTTTTGTATAGACATGACTCTGTTTTTTTTTTCAATGTGCCTCCAGTAAGTCGTCGTTCCATCGTTTTCGTGGTCTAAATTGGGCTTAGGACCCTCGGTCCAAATTGTAAGGAACACCGGCGGTCTCCAATAACATCGGGATAAGGTACCGCCACATTGGGATTGGAATATGAAATGCTCCTTGCTCCATATTGGGAGAAAGAACTTCAATACAATATTGAAAATACTCGCCCCGTGTTGAGATACGGAACCCCCACATTGGTTTTGAGGAGAGCCTCGATCCAAACTGAGCACCTTAGGAAACAAGAAATTGCAAAAATAATGTATGAGAAGAAAAAAAAATGTACAAACATATACAGGGTGTTTCATTAATAATTGTCCATATAGTAACTGGAGAAACCTTAGCACAAAATACGAAGATTTAACCTAAAACACTTAAATAAAATGTGGTTCCTTACTGAGTTACAGGGTGTTTTATCTAAAAATTTAAAAATTATCTTTGCTCAGCGCTTTAAAACTATTTGACGTATCCTTTTCATACTTGGCAGAAAGTGCGACTACTATACACTCTTATAAATTATGTTAAACAGTTGTTTCTAGCTACTACCAGAGGCGTACGACAGGGGATAGTGAATGGCTGACCCTTCTCAAATTCTACGCCACTGGAGGAATTATTATTTTAGTGCCATTTTTAGATTCTCCAATACTTTCTACGTAAATAATATACTCTTCATTGGTAACGATAAAGTCATTAGTTATCGAGGTATTTTGAAGTAAAATATAAAACGGCAGTTATTTTGATTAATTTATGCTATGATTCATATGATTAAAATTTAAAAATTATTTGTACCCAGTACTTTAAAACTATTTGATATATCCTTATCATACTTGGCAGAAAGTGTAGGTACTGTACACCCTACTAAATTAAGATAAATAAACGTTTCTGGCTACTACCAGAGGCGTACGACAGGGGATAGTGACTGGTTGACCCTTCCCAAATTCTACGCCACTGACGAAATTGCTATTTTAGAGTAATTTTTTGATTTTTCAATACTTTTTGTGTAAATAATATACTCTGCATTCGTAACGATAAAATGATTAGTTTTCGAGATATTTGAAATTAAAAATGTAGCGACACAATACAGTAATCAAAATAACCGTGTCGTTTCATTTTTAACTTCAAAGATCTCGAAAACGAATGACTTTATCGTTAGGAATGAAGAGTATATTATTGTCATAGAAAGTATTGGAGAATCCAAAAATTGAACTAAAATAGAAATTCCGCCAGTGGCGTAGAATTTGGAAAGGGTCAACCATTCACTTTCCCCCGTCGTACGCCTCTGGTAATAGACAGAAGCGTTTGTTTAACATAATTTAGTAGCTTGTATAGTATCTATACTTTCTGCCAAGTATGAAAAGGATACGTCAAACAGTTTTAAAATGCTGAGCAAAGATATTTTTTAAATTTTTGGATAAAACACCCTGTAACTCAGTAAGGAACCACATTTTATTTAAGTGTTTTAGGTTAAATCTTCGTATTTTGTGCTAAGGTTTCTCCTGTTACTATATGGACAATTATTAATGAAACACCCTGTAGAAGAAAATTCATTTACGTCGGAACTGATACTATTTGGGAATTTGTTCGTATTTAACAAAAAAATTTGCCTTCATTTAAAATTGTGATTTTGATAACTCCGTGTGGCATAATGGCGTTAGCGGGGCCCTTTTGCGGCGTGTTTAAAAGGGATTATTTAGAATATTTGAAAATAAGCATCCTACCGGGATTTAATATCAGTGCAGAAATTAGAGCGATACTCTTTTTGAGATTTAAAAGAGATTATCACGGGTGCTCGGTAATGACATTCGGCTTTGCATTATACAGGGTGAGTCATGAGGAACTGTACATACTCCTACCTCGTATAGAGGCTCCTATGGGGAATAACAAATGGCCATTAAAAAGTGTCTGCTTCCATTGTTTATTAATATACAGGGCGAGTTTCGCATTTTGACAGAAATTTGTATTCGTCATAATTTTTGAACGGTCAGATCGATGTGTCTCTTATTTTGGTCAAACGTTACACTATTACCACCTAATCAACTGATTTATTCAAACTAAAAAAAAAATCAAGTCCGGCTTTAAAAAATTAGTTCGTTTGGGTCTTAGAAAAAATTTTACTCTGTATACGCTTTTTGAAAACTCTAATATGAATTTTACAAATTATACAAATAGGCAATTAAAATGGCATATTTATTTTTTTCCGCACACGATTACTTAATTTTTTATAAAAAAATCAAATTTGACTATGAATTAAAAGTAAGGTGGTAAAGTGAACCATAGATTTAAAAAAATTAACTTGTATTACAAAAATTAATTTTTTTAAGCAAATATTTAATTTATGTCACCACCCAATCAACTGATTTATTCAAACTAGAAAAAAATCAGTTCCGGCTTTAAAAAATTAGTTCGTTTGTGTCTTAGAAAAAATTTCACCCTGTATACGCTTGAAAACTCTAATATGAATTTTACAAATGAGACAAATAGGCAATTAAAATTGCATATTTATTTTTTCCCCACGCGATTACTTAATTTTTTATAAAAAAAATCAAATTTGACTATGAATAATTAAAAGTTTGGTATAAAGTGAACCATAGATTTAAAAAAATTAAATGTTATTAAAAAAATTAATTTATTTTAAACAGATATTTAATTTATGTTACCACCCAATCAACTGATTTATTCAAATTAGAAAAAAATCAGGCCCGGATTTAAAAAATTAGTTCGTTTTGGTCTTAGAAAAAAATTTCACCCTGTAGACGCTTTTTAAAAACTCTAATACGAATTTTACAAATCAGACAAATAGGCAATTAAAATGGCATATTTACTTTTTCCCCACACAATTACTTAATTTTTTATTAAAAAATCAAATTAGTCAAAATCGGAATTTTAACCTAAAAATGAAAAAAAATGAAATCACGGTTTAACTCGCTACAATTCTGTGCCATTTTAATTTTTTTTTCTGAAATTTTTACAGCACATATCTGTTACCATTTGTCGTAGACTTTCAGTCTTTTTCTCGTAAAAGTTATGAAATTTTAAAAATAAAAGGTGCAGATTCGTGAATAGCAAAGTTAAAATTAGTTAAATTAAGTGAAAAAATTTAAAATGTATCTATTTGATCACGTCTATGTTAAACTATAGAGTCCACAGAGAAGTGTTATGGGGAGTTTTAGATCTAGACGTGTTATAAAAAAAAATGGTGAAACTTTTAATTTTAAGAATTTTTTTTATTTTTATGGTAAAATTGCGATTTTGACAAATCTGATTTTTTAATAAAAAATTACGTAATCGTGTGGGGAAAATAACAAATATGCCATTTTAATTGCCTATTTGTCTTATTTGTAAAATTAATATTAGAGTTTTCAAAAAGCGTATACAGGGTGAAATTTTTTCTAAGACCCAAACGAACTAATTTTTTAAAGCCGGACCTGATTTTTTTCTAGTTTGTATAAATTAAATATTTGTCTAAAAGAATTAATTTTTGTAATAATAGTTAATTTTTTTAAATCTGTGGTTCGCTTTACCAAACTTTTAATTCATAGTCAAATTTGATTTTTTCATAAAACATTAAGTAATCGTGTGCGGAAAAAAATAAATATGCCATTTTAATTGCCTATTTGTCTAATTTGTAAAATTCATATTAGAGTTTTCAAAAAGCGTATACAGGGTGAAATTTTTTCTAAGACTCAAACGAACTAATTTTTTAAAGCCGGCCCTGATATTTTTCTAATTTGAATAAATCAGTTGATTAGGCGGTAATAGAGTAACGATTGACCAAAATAAGAGACACATCGATTTGACCGTTCAAGAATTATGACGAATACAAATTTCTGTCAAAATGCCAAACTCGCCCTGTATATTATTAAACAATGGGAGCAGACACTTTTTAATGGCAATTTGTTATTCCCCATAGGAACCTCTATACGAGGTAGGAGTATGTACAGTTCCTCATGACTCACCCTGTTATAGGCCAGGGTAATAAGAGAAAAATATACCCTGTTCGTGACACTTCAACAACCAGGGTACTGAAGTGTTTTTAGACAATAATAATAACTATAACAACAAATTGTAACCATTGCCTGCGTAAGATCTGGCGGTCATTTTTATTTATAAACAATTTAGTGTCAAAAAAACCAATTCCAATGGAGCCGAAAACTCCGGGTAGATTATAAATTTTTATCTTTTTAACTGTTCCATTAACGTCTAGGAATACTTTTTATTTGTAAAATTGTTATTTTTAAATTAGTTTTAAAAAATAAACACGCACGTTTTTGAGTAATAGTATGCGTTGACTTTTTTTACAGACCTCGCTGTTTCCAACAAAAGATATCTAAATAGACCAGGGCGCATCTCTAAAAATATTAGTACATTTGGACGTTGAGAGGTGACTCAAATTTTTTTGCAGAAATTGCTTGAAAATAAATCAAATAATAATATTTGAGTTATCCTCCCTCTCAAAAAGGTCCGGAACATTGTTTAAATAATCAGAATGTCAAAAAATGAAGGGAAAATTCGATTTTTTTCTTGGTTTTTTGATTATAACTTTAAATGTATTCATTTCCGAGAAACATTTTACTAACATAAAAGTTGCGCAATTAAATTTCCTACAATACAGAATTGGATAACAGTTTAAGAAATAGTCACCCTTGTTGCAAAATAGCAATAATTGCGATAAAACCATACAAAAACAAGTATTCGCATTTTACGTTTTTAAACCATTTATTGTACACTTAGGACCTTCATGTTTCACCCAGTAAAACTATATGATACAGTAAAACAATACTGTAAATTTTATTAAGATCGGTTTAACAGATTTTGCAAAATAAATTTTGCAATCCAGCTTTCGCAAAAAAAATTCATTTTTTCAAAATGTTACAGGACTGAAAATAAAGCAGATAGCAAGTTGAAATTTGTTTTGTATGTAGAAGTGTACTGTACCTTTCATCTGCAATTTGCAAAATTAAAATCGATTAACTACCACGGCGTCAGACATTTTTTTAAATAAACATTAATTATTGGTGCTACGCGCAGGACAGCAGATAGTTTGCTCTGATTGGGCATTCCAATAACCTTTGATAATGATTGATACATTTTAATTTTTATTACATTTCGATATAAATAAATAAATTTGTTTATCACAAAATAAAACACATACTCTATCCTTTGAAATAACACTTTTTTTAGCAAAAACTTTCTTAGTTCATATATTTTAACTTATAGAATAAAAGTTTATTATTTTTAAACATATGCAATTGTTTAAACAATATTTCACAAGCAATAATAAATTTAGTTTGATTTTTGTAGAATTAAAATATTAAAATACAACAAAATATAGAGTAAGAAAATAATATATTACATAAAGATTGGAAGAAATTTTGGTAGAAATCAACTTGTGTGACTCCAACACCGCTGTCCTGCGCGTAGCACCAAAAATTAATGTTTACTTAAAAAATTCCTGACGCCGTGGTAATTAATCGATTTTAATTTTGCAAATTGCAAATGAAAGGTACAGTACACTTCTATAAGCAAAAAATATTCAACTTACTATCTGCTTTATTTTCAGTCCTGCAACATTTTAAAAATGAATTTTTTTTGCAAAAGCTGGATTGCAAAATTTATTTTGCAAAATCTAATAAACCGATCTTAATGAAATTTACAGTGTAATTTTACTATATCATAAAGTTTTTATGGGTAAAATATTCAGGTCCTAAGTTTAGCATAAATGGTTGAAAAACGTAAAATGCAAATACTTGTTTTTGTATAGTTTTTTCGCAATTATTGCTATTTTACAGCAAGGGCGACTATTTTTTAAATTATCTAATTCTATATTATAGTAAATTTAATTACTCAACCTTTATGTCAATACAACTTTTCTCAGAAATGAACAGTTTTAAAGTTATAATCAAAAAATCAATACAAAAATCGAATTTTTTCTTCATATTTTGACATTTTGATTATTTAAACAATGTTCCGAACCATTTTGAATGGGAGGATAACTCAAATATTATTATTTGAGTTATATTCAAGCAATTTCTTCAAAAAAATTTGAGTCACCTCTCAACGTCCATCTCAAAACAGATCCGCCCTGGACTAAAATACATGTGTCAACAATTTAAGAGAAGTGTTTTGAGAAATTTAAAAAATGTTCAACCATTCAACAATATTAAAACCCTTACTTCTACATTAAAACAGAATAATGGGAGATTTAATACCATTCTGTATGCTAGTCCTTATTCGTCAATAAACTAAAATGTAACAAACTATACTTGACTATTTGTAATGTAATTCAACTGCAATTGAAAACAGGTGCTATTCCGAGATAGGTATAATTAGAATGAAATTTCACGTACTTTAACGAGGTACGTCAAGTTGGAATGGATTGTTTTATTTGAAGTATTTCAGAGAAATATGTAATAATCTAAAATCAGATTTATTGCCAGAAATTAACTATTGGTGATAATAAATTTATATAGACCTGAAATAGTACGTTCTTTAACGGTAAAATATTGCAAAATCTCTAAATTTTAAAGAACCGCTTGGATTGACATGAAATTTGGCATACACATAGCTAACAAGTCAAAGAAAAAAAGTGATATTGTGCCGATATGTGCTTTTGCCCCGGGGGTGATTTTCACCCGCTATTGGGTGTGAAAAAGTATTCGTCCAAAGTAAGTCCGGAGATTGATAAACTGACTAATTTTAAGTAACTTTTGTTCTATAGAGTTTTCTCACTAAGTCAATACTTTCCGAGTTATTTGCCAGTGAATATGTTCATTTTTTCAACAAAATAACCACGCTTTTAGACGGATTTTTGCAAATAACTCAATTAGTAAGTATTTTGTCGAAAAAACGTTCCCAACAAAAATAGAGCCTGTAAAATTTAAAAAAAAAATGATGCATATATCACATTCCCATACCTAATAGAAGCAGAGTTATAGCTAATTAAAAATAGGTTCATATTCGTCAAATTCCAAATGGAATACTTTAACGTGAAATAACCAAAAATGAAGCACATTTCGGGAAAAACTCATGACAACTTATTTAACGTGTTAAAAAAAAGCTTCATTTTGGTTTTATTAAAAAAAATTATAGCATCAAAAGTAAACAAGTTACGCTCAAAATAAAGTTATTCCCTTTTTTTTGTAAAAAAATCGGGAAAATCACCCCCTAATTAGTATCTTAAATGAACTTAATCGTTACGACTTCAAAAGTTTCTTGACTCGTGTATGTATCGTTTATATGATCTGTAAGTTTCATCGGTTCAAAGTCCTTATTTTTGAAGGGGCTGTAGTTAAAAGGGGTTGAACGAGTCACTGATCACGAATGTATGCAAATTTAGAAACAGCAAATCTTAATCAATTTTTGTCTAATCGAAAAACAAAAAAAAATACATGATATTCAGAAAAGTAATGCTGACTTTTTTGTTTTTCGAGATTTTTGGTATCTCTAACAATTTTTAAGTTATTTAAAAAAAAACATATTGTTCAAAATTAAAATTTTTAAAAATTTTATTTTAAAACCAAATTTTTTCCAAAATAAGCACTTTGAATCGATGAAACTTACAGATCATATAAACACAACATAAGTAAAATCATTTGTGGAGCGGTAACAAATAATTTCATTTAAGTTGCTAATTAGGGAGTGGTCTTCCCGATTTGCTTTTGCCAAAACAAAAGGGACCAACTTTATTTTGAGCGTAACTTGCTTAAATTTAATGTTACAAACTTTTTATAAAAACAGAAATAAAGATTTTCTTAAACACTTTAAAAAAAGTTGTAATGGGTTTTCCCCAAAAAGTTCTTAATTTTTTGGATATTTCACTTCGAGGTATTCTATTTGAAATTTGGTGAATATGAATCTATTTTTCATTGGCTATAACTCTGGTTTTACGAGGTCTAGAGACCTAACGCGTACACCATGTTTTTAATTTTTTTACAGGCTATACTTTTACTAAGAACGTTTTTTTCCGCAAAATACTTATTTTTTGAGTTATTTGCGAGAAACCGTCTAAAAAAAATATAGTTATTTTGTTGAAGAATGAACATATTCACTCGCAAATAAATCGAAAAGTATTGACTTGGCGAAAAAGCTCTATAGAACAAAAGTTACTTAAAATTAGCCAGTTTACCCATTTCCGGACATATTTTGTACTTATATTTTTTCACCCCCAAGAGGGGGTGAAAGTCACCCCCAGGGCAAAAAGCACACATCGGCACAATATCACTTTTATATTTGACATATAAGCTATGCGTATGCCAAATTTGAGGTAAATCCAAGCGGTTCTTTAAAATTTAGAGCAAAAACCGTGAAAGAGTGGACTAAAAGTAACAAAAATACCACTCCGATTCCATAATATTATGGCCTTTGAAAAAAGTTCTTCCGAACGTTATTCGCTCTCTTAACGAATACATAGTTTAAAAATATATATAATTGATTTCTACGGCTGTCGCCGCCTCTCCATACCCAGCTTCCAATTTTTTCTATCGTAACACATATCTTCATCTAAATGCCTCGAATCTATTGCCTCCTGAATATTGTACCTCCATCTTCTCCGTGATCGTCCTCTGCTTCTTATTTCCGGTGGGACCCACTCTAATATTTTTCTCGGCCAGCGAGTCTCATTCATTTTTTTAACGTGACCGGACCATGTCAGCTGTCTCTTTTCAATTATAGTTTTTTCCACCTTCATACGTTCTCTAATTGTTTCATTTCTTACATGTTCTAATCTCGAAACTTGACAACTTCTTCTCAAAAAGTCCATTTCTGTACTAAGTAGCTTCTTTTTATTTCCTGCACTTACGTCCCAAACTCCTGCACTGTAGATTGTAGCGCTCTTTATTATACTTTCATTTATTCTTCTCTTTGTTTCCTTCCTGATATCTTTGTCCCATAAAATTGAATTGAGGGATCTAGTGATGCTTCTACCTTTATTGATCCTGTGTTATATTTCATCTTCACTATTTCCTCGTTTGTTAAATATAGCTCCCAAATATTTGCATTGTTTCACACCAACAATATGTCCTTGTTCCAATGGTAGGTTTTCAATGTCTTCGTTTCCCACTATGAAGTATTCTGACTTATCCATATTTATTACTAATCCTGCCTGTTGGTTATGCTCATTTAGCTTCCGTATCATATAGCTTAATTCGTCTTGATCTTGGGCTATAACAACTTGGTCGTCCGCAAAGTATAATGTAAATAGTTTAAAAATGCCATTCCTAAAGATCGTCTTAAAAAATCTTTTCTTGATAACTAAATTCTATATATTCTATTACACCAGGCTGTGGGTGAAAAAAGGTGATATAATTCAGGAATTTTTGAAACCTATCAGGTATTGTAAAGGACGATGCCAGGAATAACTTCTATTAAAATGTAACCAAAAATATTGTGCGCTTTTTTTTATTGTGATTTTCATTTGTTAAATTTGCAATTTTTAATGATTTTTAATTTTGTAGCTTAGGATATTGATTTTAGAGAAAAACTTTTTTATAGAAAGTTGTAGTAAATTAAAAAACTTACAATTTGAGCTATGGTAAGTTTAATTTCGTTAATTGGTTATTGCAAAAGAGCCTGCGAAAAGTCCAAAATGGCCGTTTTTTACAATTGCATTATTTATTGTACAAATATTTTTTTTATTTTTTAAAGCTTTAAAATGAAGATCTCTCAATTTAGTATAGTATAGTTGATCCAAAAGATGGTATAACCCAGACATCCAAAGTGAAAAGTTATCCTTTAACACCAAATTGTTCTATATGGTTCACACAATGTCCAGAAAAAAGTCACACCAATTTGAGCGTCGGGTTTGGGGGGTACAGGGGGGAGAAATCGGTAAATTCGTAGTTTTTTAAGTTTTTTGCCAATATTTCTAAAACTATGCGGTTTAGCATGAACAACATTCTATACAAAATTGTTCTACATTAAATTTGAAATAAAAAAGGCCCTATGCATAATCTTTCTAAAATAAATGGTTCCAAAGTTACGGAGGTAGTATAGTATAACTGGTCCAAAAAAAGACCTAACCAAAACATCCAAAGTAAAAGTTTTCCTCCAACACCAAAATGTTCTATATGGTCCACATATTGTTCAGTAAAAAGTTCCACCATTTTGAGCGTCCGGTTTGGGAGGGAGATGGGAGAGAAGCCGGTAAATTAGTAGTTTTTTTTACGTTTTTCGTCAATATTTCTAAAACTATGCTTTACCGTAAACAATGTTATATACAAAAATGTTCTACATGAAATTTAAAACAAAATATGTTCTATACATAATTGTTATAAAATCATCTGTTGCAGAGTTGCAGAGGGTGAAAAGTCGAGGTTTTCGATACTCTTTATATTTTTTGGGCAATATTTATGATATAACTATACCAAAAACCCAGACATCCAAAGTGAAAGTTATCCTCCAACACCAAATTGTTCTATATAGTCCACATAATGTTAAAAAAAAGTACCACCATTTTGAGCGTCGGGTTTGGGGGGGAGAGGGGGTAGAAATCGGTAAATATAAAAAGTGTCGAAAACCTCCACTTTTCACCCTCCGTAACTCTGGAACCGTTGATTTTATAACAATTATGTATAGAACCTTTTTTGTTTTAAAAATTATGTAGAATATTTTTTTATAGATCATTCCTTACGCTAAAGCATAGTTTTAGAAATATTGACGAAAAACTTAAAAAAACTATTAATTTACCGACTTTCCCCCATCTCTCCCCCCAAACCGGACGCTCAAAATGGTGAACTTTTTACTGAAAAATATGTAGACCATATAGAACAATGTTTGGTGTTGAAGGAAAACTTTTACTTTGGATGTCTGGGTTAGGCCTTTTTTTGGACCAATTATAATATAATACCTCCGTAACTTTGGAACCGTTCATTTTAGAAGGGTTATGCATAGGGCCTTTTTTATTTCAAATTTAATGTAGAACAATTTTGTGTAGAAGGTTGTTCATGCTAAACCGCTTAGTTTTAGAAATATTGACGAAAAACCTAAAAAATTACGAATTTGCAGATTTCTGCCCCCTCTCCCCCCAAACCCGACGCTCAAAATGGTGTGATTTTTTTCTGAACATTATGTGGACCATATAGAAAAATTTGGTGCTGGAGGATAACTTTCACTTTGGATGTCTGGGTTTGGGTCTAACTATACCATACTAATTCCAAACATAAAAAAATTGTAAAGCCAGATTAACGAATTTGTTGCTTAGATATTATAAATTGTTTTTCCCAAGAGGTCAAATGTCGAAGGCTATAACTTTTTGAAAAAAAATCGTAGAGAGTTGGTGAAACATCCAATCTCCTTCTAAAGAGTTATATTTTCACATTATGATGTAAATAAATGCGTAAAACATTTTTAAACGTCTAATTTTTGGGTTTGAAAATAAGGGGGCAAATTTCGTTAAACCTTCCGTTACTCGCTCCAACTTTTTGTGATCGAATACTCGCGCACGGTGCAACCGGGTCCAAAAATATGGGTCAGCAATATTTGAAAAAAAAAATTTTATTGCAAAATTTTGTACAATTATATTATTTAATGAATATATGATCATATAATTGTGTAAATATGCGTTTGTGTCAACATTGTATTACTTTAACAAAAAGTAACTTTGTTAATCATCATTTTCATACGTTTCCTCGTCAGTCGATACTTCCTCAAATAATTTTAATAATCTTTGCTTCTCCTTCTCGTAATCCATATCTAAATATAAATAAACAAATATATAAACATTAAAAATAAGAAAAAGACCTTAAGTTACCTGACTAATTAAAATTTACTACTTTTAATTACCTGACTAATTAATAGGTCTTGCCTAATAATAAAAGTACAATACACTTTTTTACACTGCACGTGGACTTCACACACAGTTGACTGATGACTGAAGAGGTATATGCAGCAGCAATTGAAAATATACACTACAATCCGAGTTACAGGCAGTTATTTACGAGTAGAGGCCCGGTCTCATACACCGTGTGCGAGTAACGGAGGGTTAAAAACATTTAGAGCTGAAGCGGCCCTGTACATCCTATGAGTTTTGAACTTACAGATTCTTGTTACTGAAGATGAAACGAAGATTTATAAAAAAATAAAAAATTTCTACGACCAATTGAAGCCGAGATAATTTTTGGGTTTTAAAATAAGGGGGCAAATTTCGTTATAAACATTTAGAGCTGAAGCGGCCCTGTATATCCTATGAGTTTCTAACTTACAAATTATTGTTGCAGAAGATGAAACGAAGATTTATAAAAAAATTAAAATTTTCTACATCCAACTGAAGCCGAGATAATTGTTTTTTTTTCTTAAATCGTAGTGCCTTTATTTATAACGTTTAAGAAATTATTTTACAGTCATTGACTAAAGGAAGACTTATAGTATTATTAAAATAAAAATTATTATAAAATAAAATTACATTTAATTATTAAAAATTATTTTTAAATCGGTGCTTTTTTTTTTCTTAAATCGTAGTGCCTTTATTTATAACATTTAAGAAATTATTTTACAGTCATTGACTAAAGAAAGACTTATATTATTATTAAAATAAAAATTATTATAAAATAAAATTACATTTAATTATTAAAAATTATTTTTAAATCGGTGCTTTTGCGAGCGGCCGAATTTTGCAAATCGCCCGGTTTGCTTCAACTCCGCGCGCTCGGAAAATGTTTACGTAACTTGTATTAAATTTTGACAGAAAACAATTTAATAATAAGTATATTACCATTATAATATACAGTCTATTTGCCACTGTATTTGTTTTTCTTGATAAACTTTTATATGTGAAATCCAAAAAGAATAATCACTACAAGAAGAAAAAGTTTTATATTGTATATTATAGTAAGAAGTAACATTATTATTATTATTTTTACATAAGAATGAAAAAATTAAAAATATAGTTATATATTTCATATGTATGTATCATTTTTGTAATATTATTTCTTCAGAAATGAAATTTCACATATAAAAGTTTATCAAGAAAAACAAATACAGTGGTAAATAGACTGTATATTATAATGGTAATATTATTAAATTGTTTTCTGCCAAAATTTAATACAAGTTACGTAAAAATTTTCCGACGGCGCGGATTTGAAGCGAGCCGGGCGATTTGCAAAATTCGGCCGCTCGCAAAAGCACCGATTCTAAAAATAATTTTTAATCATTAAATGTAATTATATTTTATAATAATTTTATTTTAAGATAACATAAGTCTTTCTTTAGTCAATGGCTGTAAAATAATTTCTTAATTGTTATAAATAAAGGCATTACGAATTAAAAAAAAAACAATTATCTCGGCTTCAGTTTGTTGAAGAAAATTTTTATTTTTTTAAATCTTTGTTTTGTCTTCAGCAACAATAATCTGTAAGTTAGAAACTCATAGGATGTACAGGGCCGCTTCAGCTCTAAATGTTTATAACGAAATTTGCCCCCTTATTTTCAAACCCAAAAATTATCTCGGCTTCAGTTGGTCGTAGAAATTTTTTATTTTTTTATGAATCTTCGTTTCATCTTCAGCAACAATAATCTGTAAGTTAAAAACTCATAGGATGTACAGGGCTGCTTCAGCTTTAAATGTTTATAACGAAATCTGCCCCCTTATTTTCAAACCCAAAAATTAGAGGTTTAAAAATATTTTACGCATTTTTTTACATCAAAATATGAAAACATAACTATTTAGAAGGAGATCAGATGTTTCACCAACTCTCTACGATTTTTTTTTCAAAAAGTTATAGCCTTCGACATTTATCACCTCTTGGGATAAACAATTTATAATATCTAAGCAACAAATCCGTTAATCTGGCTTTACAATTTTTTTTATGTTTGGAATTGAAATATCTTCATTTTAAAGCTTTAAAAAATAAAAAAATATATTTGTACAATAAATAATGCAATTGTAAAAAACGGCCATTTTGGACGTTTCGCAGGCTGTTTTGCAATAACCAATTAACCAAATTAAACTTACCGTACCTCAAATTGTAGGTTTTTAAATTTACTACAACTTTCTATTAAAAAGTTTTTCTGTAAAATCAATATCCTAAGCTGCAAAATTAAAAATATTTAAAAATTGCAATTTTAACAAATGAAAATCGCAATAAAAAAAAACCGCACAATATTTTTTGGTTACATTTTAGTAGAAGTTATTCCTGGCATCGTCCTTTACAGCACCTGATAGGTTTCAAAAATTCCTGAATTATATCCTGAAATCGACCTATTTTTCACCCACAGCCTGGGGTATATGTGCCCTAACCAAGTTTGGTTAGGGCACAGGCTGTGTTCATCCTACCATCCTTCTCCATTGTCTATACAGGCAAACTGTATGGAATTATTCAACTAATGCCATGAGTCTTCAGACTTTCGTCATCCATCGAGTCAATAATATCAGTCTACACTTCACATCCGATCGTACAAGAAATACATGATTCACACAAACAACTCCTACGTCAAGGTATCAAAATTACAATTATTATTAGGGGACTTGAACACGCTTAACACGGCATCGACCTAAAGTTAGTCTTAACCAGCCAGTGGTCGCTATATGAGATTTTCTCTCACGATTTCAGAAGATTGCGCATAACTTTTTTTCTGGGAAATTATACGCGCTGTAGTTCCCTCTATAGTATAATTCAATAAGCGATGCAGGGCGATGTAAACATTACCACGTGTAGGCCTCAACAGGGCCGCATTTAGGATTATCTTTTTGTTTAGTCAGAATATATTATGTTATAAAATACAAAATTTATATTTTAAATTTGCAAAAGTGCTCGACAAAGAACCTGATTGTTTTAGTTGATATCCGATAATAGGGCCATTTATACAGGGCGAAAAACCCAAGAATGAATAATGAACATGTTATTAAAAGAGCGTTTCTTCCCCTACTTATATTTAAAATTAAGTTTTTTCAATATTCGGTAAAACGTGGTTTTCGAAAAATTTGGCAAATCAGGGTCATCGTTAACCTTCTTTAAAACCTTATCAACGGTGGGTATTTCGTTGCTCTTAAAAAAATTATGAACCAGTCTTCTAATGGCATTTTTGTCAAAATCATCACTTTTGTCAAACTTCTTTTTCCGGGTCAGACATACTTTTGGTCCAGCGAATTGATTATTCGTTTTGTATTCCTTGATCACCGTAAACACACTTCTATCACAAACTTCAACTTTATTGGCCACTTTTTTCACAATATCTTCAACCACTAACCCGGGATTTTCTTGTCTTTCACATTTAAAAACACTTAAAATTATTTCTTTAACTTCAACGCTAAGGCACACCAACGAAACATGAAACGTAAAACGTGAAACATGAAACGTAAAACACGTTACATGAAAATAAAACACGGCTAAACAAATCTTGAAGTCCGCCTACCAATGAAACGAATGTGATTCATGCTCATAAAACATTTTTATTTTTATAGAATTTCATAAATGGCGGTACGTTTATTTATTTAGAAGTGTTTTATTTCCATGAAACGTGATTTACGTCTCATGTTTCTTTGATGTGCGGCCTGCCTTAGAGGGCTTCTTTTACTTCGTTTTCGAGGAGGACTCCATGTATTTTCAACCAATTCATCAGCAGAATCAGTGGATGACATTTTTGGTTTCAATATCTGTTATTGAAATAATACGTGGTTACTGTTAGAGTAATCACAATGACGTATAGATAGGGTCGTTATACAAATAAAAATATATACTTAATAGTTTTAAATCGCACAACAAATAATTGATAATTCAACATTAACAGCATAAATATAATTTATTGTCCAGCATCAAGACGGCTAAAAATTTACTAACAAATCGATTCAAATTACAAAATTTTAATACCGAAATATAATACCTACTTAAATCTTGTCCGAACCTGTATGAGCTGCCGACGACGTCGGCAGTAACGAAATAAAGATGGACATTTCGGTTAGTTTTTTAATATTCTTGAAGAACTGGTACTGGCATGTATGCATAAAATATTCATTAATTTTATAAATCGGATCATTTTTTCACTTACTATGTATTCAGTGATAACAATAATTTATTTACTATGCAATAAACATTAATAGATGAGAAAAGAAAAAAATTAATAAAGTGTCATAATTATACTGTTACTTATCGGAACGAGTAGACTCATTTGGAACATCTTTAACAATTATCTGTTAAATTTATCGTTGTTTATATGCCCTGCATCGCTTATTGAATTATACTGTAGTCTCCTAACTATCCTCCTTCGACAATCTAATAGACTCGTCCGCTAAGATAGTGATTCAGTTTACTTAGTATCGCCATATTGTTGAGTCAGTGCGCTTCATGTGAGAGATTCTCTCATCAAGCGACCACCGGCGTCACAAACTTTGTATAAAAATTAATTTTATTTTTCCCCGTAAAACCTAAAATAGTATCCTTTTATGATGTAATAAAAGGCGCCGTGGATGTGGTCGATAATATGAAAATCCTAAATTGGTTCACGGGTTGATTGTAGATGGTCACTTACCATATATATTTTTTGTTATGTAGATGAAATGTAGAATAAAAGAATGTGTTGATATTTTATGTATTTGTATTTAAACAACTAACAACTCAATAAACGTGATTACATAATTCTACATTGAAGAGGAAAATAATGAATTGACATTTTTCATTCTTACAAAAACCGTTGACAATTGACATAACATAAGCAGTGCTGCCAATCATAGAGCACCAAACGGAACCAAGACAGGTTTGGTCGTTATTCTAGAGTAATTATTTAACACCCTCCCTCAAATAACTATATTTAAATTTTTAATTTTTGAAATAGAACCATAATTCAAATGACCATACCTTTTATGCCAAATATCTATATTTAAGGCTAAATTTGCAGATTCAACATTGATTTTAAATATAATTTTGTATAAGTTATTAAGACGTTTACCTTCTACAAAAACATTATTATCCTTTTTAATAAAGATCTTACCATCATTACATACAACTTCAAATCCTGCCTTTTCAATGGTAAGTATAGACAACAAATTTGCTCTTAGTTTTGGCACACAAAACACATCTTTCACAGTAATTTTTACATTTTTATTTTGCACCACACTTATCACCTGTAAATCACCTATACATGTTGCCTCCATACTTTTTCCTTTTTCTGCCAGTTGTATTTCTCTTCTCTCTGCAAATCTTTTCTTGTTGATAAGCACCTCTTCATTGTTTATATAATGTTGTGTAGCCCCCGAATCTGCATACCACTCACTTAAACCCTCTACACTTTCAGATGTTGCACAGAAAGCAACAGCATTATCCTCTTCTCTGTTACATTCATTCATAGCATAATTTGCCCTGTTTCCATTTTTTTGTTTATCACTCACATTCTTCTTTTTGACGAAACATTGACTCGCTCTGTGTCCCATCTTACCACAAGTGAAACATTTAATGCCACATACGCTCTTAACGTGCCCAATTATTCCACACTTAAAACATTTAACTTGCTTTTCTGTTGCACTAAAAGCTGAAGGCAAAACTTTTGCGTTTCTTGAATTTTTATTGGAATGAATCTCTAACAACCTACTTTTCACAAATTCTATTTTTAAAGCGTCTTCTGATAAAGTTCTTATCGCTGTTACTATATTTTCAAATTCTTGTGGCATTGACAATAGCAAGAAACAAGACATGTCAGATTCATCAAAACTACTACCTAGATTTTTTAGTTCTCTAAATAGACGATCACATTTTGCGAAATGGTCATGAATATCCATGTCATTATTGTACTTTAAGGTTGTTAGTTCTTTTAACAAATAAAACTTGGAACACGTACCTTTCTTATCAAATATTCTTTCCAGTTTTTGTATCATGTCATGAGCTACTTCCACTTCTTTTATATATTCCAAATGTGAGTCAGCAATACTTTGGATGATTACCATACAAGCCTTATTGTTCCTTTTATGCCATTCCTCCCCTCTATCAATCACGGGTACCGGCTTCAAAGCTTCACTACATTCAAGGGCTTTTAGAACTGAGAACAACCTAAACTTCCAGTTGTCGAAACTGTTTCCATTAAAAGGTATTATGCCATATTTGTTTTCAGTTGACTTCTCCATTATTTAAACTTTTGCTTGCTTTTACAAACACGTGCCTTTACTAGCCTTTCTTTTCACGTTTTCACCTCTTCCTTCTCAACACATTCTTTGTTCAGCTGGGCCCATAACCATTGTTATGTAGATGAAATGTAGAATAAAAGAATGTGTTGATATTTTATGTATTTGTATTTAAACAACTAACAACTCAATAAACGTGATTACATAATTCTACATCGAAGAGGAAAATAATGAATTGACATTTTTCATTCTTACAAAAACCGTTGACAATTGACATAACATAAGCAGTGCTGCCAATCATAGAGCACCAAACGGAACCAAGACAGGTTTGTTCGTTATTCTAGAGTAATTATTTAACATTTTTCAATGTTAAATATTGGCGGCATCAATAGTCACATTTTATATAAAGATAATAATAATAAAACAGATAAACGTCGTGTCTTTTTAAAGCAAATGGCTTTATCGTTGATGAAACCTCATCTTTTTTGTAAAATTCTGTAAAGAAAGGCAAAAGTTGTATAGATGAGAGAAAATCCCACGCGCGACCACTCGCGTAACAACCTACCTAGCGACCAATGCCGGGTTAAGAAAACGTATATGCCATACTTGGGAAGATAATATGTAAAAATTCAAAAAAAGGTTGTATGCACGTTGGCATAGACGGTCATGAAAAGGCTTCTCCACAAAAGAAGCTGCTTTACACAACACAGTTCCTGATAAGTATGTCATACCAGTGCCGGTTTAACACAGTCTGCCGCCCGGTGCTGATACGGATGCCGCGCCCATGCTCAAAAATATTTCTTAACTTTATTTCAATTCAACAAAACTTATTTTGAATACAAATTTATTAGAATAAGGAAAACAATTACAACTTTTTTTGTCTCAAGCTTAAATGAATACTAACAAAATACAAGAAAAAATTAAGGGCGAACTTCAAAAAGTAAAATAAAAAAAGTACCTACAATAACATTAAAATAGGTAACATGAGGTAGGTAACCAAATACCTTTACTATTGGAAAGCTTGTTTTTTGGTTTTACTGAAGTGAACTTTTTGATGATATCATTTATATTTAATTCATTTAGCAGGTTCTCGTTAATGGATAAAACTGCTACGGAGTTCAAATTTTCTTGGGAAATTGCATTTCTTAAGTAGGTCTTCACCCTTTTTGGTGTCGAAAGAGAGCGTTCGCCATTCTCCACTTGCATTTGCGACTATTATGGAGAAAAAATATGCAGGCAAATATTAACGTTTGGAAATGAAGATATTTATTTATTTTCGTATAAATCGTGTACCAATTCTAAAGGAGTGTCTATTTTTAATTGGGGAAGGGATGTTAATAAATGCTTTAAATAAACACATTCTTGGGGAAAATACTCGTCCAAATCATCCTTGTATTTTTGCTGTAATTTGGCTGCCGATCTGAAAATATTTTTATCTTCCGTAGTTTTTAGTTTAAATAAAAATTCAAAAATGCTCTTGAACAAGATTTATAACTATCAGATCGGCGAATAATCTCCGACTTAAGATTGTCTATTATAAAAACATAACATTGTGTTCACATTTTTTCTTTTTCGCTTAAACTTGCCTCCGAATTCTTTTCTCCTAATTGCATTTTTTTTTTTGACAATCCTCTTCTCAGCATAATTTTCTTCCCTGTTAAGGAAACGAAAGATATTAAAAGTAGGATAAGAGGTGAATATCTGTGGATATCTATCGACTTATTAATTGGAAGGAACTATTGGAGTTTTAAGCTGTTCAGCCGATAGGCCAGGAACCGAAGCTTTTCACCTCGCAATTTTTATAGATAGTGTAGGAAACAGAGGTTGAACCTTGCAAAATGGACACAAGTCCGGTTTTATTTTTTTTCTGGCATATCAAGGGGTGCTTATTATAAGACTAACTTTTTCTGAAAAAATTTCGCCCCGGAACTCCCCTTTTCACCCCTTTAAAGGGGGTAATTTATGGTTTTTGCAGAACGTAGCCCTTCCTGTACCTTTTACAAAAAATTTCTTTTATAGAAATATGAAGAGGACTATATTTTCTACGATTTATTTCCGACAGCATCTCTCTATCATCCACCGTTTAGCAAGGGTGGCGCCCCAAAGTTGACAAGTTTTTAAAAAAAGATGTTTTTAAAAAATATATATTTTTCCCTAACTGTAACGGAAATTAAAAAGAAATGCTGCGAACATTATTCACAAATAGATGATTGATTTTTTGGTATAGGTTTCACTTAAGGGTAATTGCCCTTTTTTTAATTACAGGGTGTTACATTTTAAAAAACCCCTTTTTATACCATCTGAACCATTTATGCTAGAGTTAAAAGACTTTCAGCGATTACCCATGTATTGGTGTTATTTACAAATTTGTATAATGCACCCCCATTTTTTCCCCGGAACCACCCAAAAAAAAGAAGAATTAATAAATAAAGTGATTTTCTTGGAATCCTTCACACACAATGCCCTTCATTAATATGCTTCATATACCATTTTGTGCAAGTTATTATTACCCATGCATGGACACTAAAAGCGATTTCCTAGTGCAACCCCTGTAGCCAAAAACAATAAATAAAATGGGGGGTTGAAATTTTTTTTTTGTTTTTTGCTTTTTGATTCATACGGGCATATGCTTCATCAATAGTGCTTTTCAAAAATATTTATGGTTATTGCAACATCCCTGCGCAAACCACCCCTATCCTTGAAAATATACTGCAGAAACTACCCCTATACCTTATCCAGCATGTTTTTACGATTTTCTCATTACCTATTCATTTTTTTTAAACAAAACTTATACAAAGTTAAAGACCACTATTTACTCTAAAAATTAGGTCCTATTCATTTTTTTCGTTTAAGCAACCGTTACGGCACAGTGGCGCCGTAAACCTCATATATGCTTTGACGGGCTCCAGTTTTTGTTTATTTTTTCGTCATCTGTTTGTTTTATTGATAAAGTACTTATGTAAAATAAAAGAACACAGTGTATCCTACAAATCATGACCTATGCACATTTTACATTCTTTGCTCCCCAAAGCTACAGTGGTGGCCCAAAATAAATTTTTTCATATTTTCGCCACCTACACGCATTTTATTGCGTTAATGCTACCTTAATAGCACAATACTCACCCCTAAGTGGTCGCTAAGCAGGGATGGATCCAGGGAGGGGTGATGGGGGCGATCACCCCCACCCCTCTCAAACCAAGTGATATTATATTTGAAGATTATAAAAATATTCATTTTTTTTTATAGAAATACTTATATTATATTAATATTATTTTTATAAGAATGACTTTTTATGCTTTAGCGACAGTGGCGGATCCATCATCGTTAAGAGGGGGGTGCCAATTGGTTAAATTTCTATAAAAATAAATGAATATTTTTATAATCTTTGAATATAATATCACTTGGTTTGAGAGGGGGGGGCGTGATCACCCCATCACCCCTCCCTGGATCCGCCACTGCGTAGCGACCACCTAAGGGTAAATATTGTGCTGTTAAGGTAGCATTAATGCAATAAAATGCATGTAGGTGGCGAAAATATGCAAAGATTTATTTTGGGCCACCACTGTGGCTTTGGGGAGCAAAGAATGTAAAATGTGCATAAGTTATAATTTGTAGGTTACACTGTGTTGTTTTATTTTGCATAAGTACTTTATCAATAAAACGAACAGATGACGAAAAAAAAAACAAAACCTGGAGCCCGCGAAAGCATATATGAGGTTTACGGCGCCACTGTGCCGTAACGGTTGCTTATACGAAAAAATGAATAGGACATAATTTTTAGAGTAAATAGTGATCTTTAACCTTGTATAAGTTTTGTTTAAAAAGAATACATAGGTAATGAGAAAATCGTAAAAACATGCTCGCCAAGGGATAGGGGTAGTTTCTGCAGTATATTTTCAAGGATAGGGGTGGTTTTCGCAGAGATGTTGCAATAACCATATATATTTTTGAAAAGCACTATTGATGAAGCATATGCCCATATGGATCAAAAAGCAAAAAACAAAAAAAAATTTTCAACCCCCCATTTTATTTATTTTTTTTTGCTTCAGGGGTTGCACTAGGAAATTGCTTTTGGTGTCCATGCATGGGTAATAATAACGTCCACAAAATGATGTATGAAGCATATTAATAAAGGGCATTGTGTGTGAAGGATTCCAAGAAAATCAATTTATTTATTAATTCTTCTTTTTTTTTGGGTGGTTACGGGGAAAAAATGGGGGTGCATTATACAAATTTGTAAATAGCACCAGTATATGGGTAATCGCTGAAAGTCTTTTTACTCTAGCATAAACGGTTCAGATGGTATAAAAAGGGGTTTTTTAAAATGTAACACCCTGTAATTAAAAAAAGGGCAATTACCCTTAAGTAAAACCTATACCAAAAAATCAGTCAATTATTTGTGAATAATTGCCGCAGGATTTCTTCTTAATTTCCGTTACAGTTAGGGAAAAATATATTTTTTTTTAAAACATTTTTTTTTTAAAACTTGTCAACTTTAGGGCGCCACCCCCGCTAAACGGTGGATGGTAGAGAGATGGTGTTGGAAATAAATCGTAGAAAATATAGTTCTCTTCATATTTCTATAAAAGAAATTTTTTGTAAAAGTTACAGGAAGGGCTACGTTCCGCAAAAACCACAAATTAACCCCTTTAAAGGGGTGAAAAGGGAGGTTCCGGGGCGAAATTTTTTCAGAAAAAGTTAGTCTTATAATAAGCACCCCTTGATATACCAGAAAAAAAATAAAACCGGACTTGTGTCCATTTTGCAAGGTTCAACCTTTGTTTCCTACACTAAGAATGGATCGATTTGCTTTAAAATTTGAGAATAAGTAGTGGATAGTCCAAGGATCAAAATCTATATGATTCCGAAAGGCGCTTTTACCATGGGGGTGGTCGCCACCCCATCTCGGGGGTGAAATTTTTTTATTATATTTTTAGCGCAAAAGTTGATAAACACATTCATTCTGAGCAAAAACTGTTTTATACATTTTTTTGATAAAATTAATAGTTTTCGATATATTCGCTATCGAAAGTGTTAGTTTTGTATAGAAAAAATCAATGTTTTCGATATTACGATTCACTCAATGTTTGACGCAGAAATTTTTTTTTAAAACCAAGTTCTTGGGCATTAAATAACCTACAATTTTATATCAAACATTTTTTCGTATCTCTGCTAATCTTTCTATTCTGAAGAAAATGGCATTTTTTACCAAACTACAAAAATTCGTTATTCGCTTTTAACTCCAGTTTTTTTAAAAACTAATCATTCTAAGCCGGTAAAACTTCTAGAATATATTTATAATACAGAAATAAATAAGAATAAATAAAGCCAATGCCCGAAAACACCGTTAACTTATATTATTATGCTTCCAATTGGATTTCTCCTCTTTTTTTTTTTTCAAAAAAAATATTGATTTTTTAACCGTAACTTTTTTACTTTTTATCTTAGAACCTTTGATAACAAAATAATTTTGTAGGTTTTTACAAGGTCCATTAGTCTATTTATATTAAATATTTTTAAAATCCTCAGTCGCAGAAAGAGTAGACTTTGAAAGGGATGGTAAAGGTGGTTTTTGCATGTTATTACAAGTTTTAATTGTCAATAGCTCACTTAATTTTTGCTCTAGAAAAATTTTTGTAAACCAAGTTCTTGGGAATTAAATAAGCTACAATTTCCTATTTGAACATTTTTTTGTATCTCTGATGTTAGTTTTGCTATTCTGAAGAAGAGGCCGTTTTTTTCCAAACTACAAAAATTCGTTATTCGCTTAAAACCCCATTTTTTTAAAACTAGTCTTTCTAAGCGGGTCAAACTTCTAAAACCTATTAATAATACATAAGTTAAAAAGCCCAAATAAGGTTAATGACTAATTTTAATTAGGGTGGTGATTAGAGGGTTGCTTGCGATCACTTTTTCGCTGAAAAAAATGGGGACTGACATTCTTTTCATTATAAGTCACTTAATTTTTGAGCTAGAGTTTTTATTTTATTTCTGGTGATAGATATTTTTAAGTGTTTTAAATAAGTTTGAACAAGTTTTCCTCGAAAAATGCATAGATTTCCCGTCTTTTGACTTTGGAACTACAATATTTAGCATTTAACGAAGAAGAGCCAACATATAATAAAGTATAGCTCGATTACCTATTAATGTTAAAGAAAATTTAAAAAATTGGTTTTGTTTATTTTTTCAAAAGGTACATTTTGGTTAAGTAAAGTTGTTTTGGTAAAACGAAAACTTTTGGAGTTATTAGCAGAAAACTTATTAAAAACATTGATTTTTTCGATATAAAACTAACACTTTCGATAGCGAATAAATCGAAAACTATCAATTTTGTGAAAAAAATGTATAGAAACTTTTTGCTTAGAATGAACGTTTTTACCAAGTTTTGTGATTAAAGTGTAATAAAAAATTTCCATCCCCGAGATGGGGTGGCAACCACCATTTCGGCATGATATAGATTTTGATCCTTGGACTATCCACTACTTATTCTCAAATTTTCAAGCAAATCGATCCATTCTGTAAAAATTGCGAGGTTTTGTCCTATTTTAAGCTTCGTTACTTGGACTACGATGACTGTAATGGTATAGGATCCGATATAAGGTCGATTTGCGCCGATCTGTTTAATGGATAAAAATTATTGGATATGTAATTTGGTATGTTAACAATTATTACAAAAAAACAAGGGTTGTCCGATCTAATTTGGTTCTAACTAAAATTAATTAATGATTAAAAAATGACATTTTTTTTTATAAATTTAAAGAAAAAATTCGACCCGGGCAGATATTATTTAAGATTTATTGGATCTTTCTAAAAACAAAAACAGTCTTTTGTGATATTTCCCTAAAGTTGATCGTTTTCGTGTTATAAACAATTTAAAACTGAAAAAAAAAACGAAAGATGACAATTTTCAAGGCTCAAAAACACAAGTAAAAAATATCATTTTTGTAATCATCAAGTACATAAATTCAAGTTCAAACCTATTTCTATCAGGTGCCGATAAGAATTTTAGCCATGTATTATTCTAAAACATATTTTTTTAATTGTTAATGAGGAAGATTTCTTATGGGGAGACGGACATTAATAATAATAACTAAAAAACAATCTTTCATAATGAAATAAGTCCAAAAGACTCATCAGTAACTAATAGAATAAGTTTGAACTTGAATTTGGGTACGTATAATATCTGCCCGGGTCGAATTTTTTTTAATTTATAAAAAAAAGTCATTTTTTAATTATTAATTAATTATAGTTAGAACAAGATTAGATCGGGAAACCCTTATTTTTTGTAATTGTTAACATGCTAAATTACATAACCAATAATTTTTATCCATTAAACAGATCGGTGCAAATCGACTTTATATCGTAACTTGGACTATAAGTGCCATATTTCTTGCAAATAATTATATTGGTATGAAAAATGTTATATCAAATTTTGATTCTTCTTGTTGTATTACGGTTCAGAAATTAAAAAAAAAAATTAGTAATAATTTTTTTCTGAACGAACTGTTATATATAAAATCAAATTTTGACATTTGAAAACCGCTTCGCGCGTACCGCACCGCAATCTTCAACCTCCCGGTGCTACAGCCCCGAAAAGACCCCTGGTTAAACCGGCGCTGTGTCATACTGGGGAAGAAAATGCTTAGAAAATATGCGAAACTCCAGTGCTCAAAACGAAAAATTTAAACGTACTCAGCAGTAGTATTTCTCTTTTCCCGACACCTCTATTAAGAAAATAAATGGGTATAATGTGAAGACTAAGGATAGGACATACACGCATTATTCATGGATATCTTATCCTCCGAAGATCAGCCATTATGTATTCACTGTAATGATGCCTAACTCACTGTCAGACAAATCCTAACGGCCAACCTCATTGCCAACGATTTTAACGGTAGTTTGGAGGAGCTTCTAAATTCTGCAAACATTTTCGACAGACTGATAAATTTCTTGAAGATTTCACAGTTGTATTATCAAATTTGGTGCAGATAAAGTTGAAAATACAATTTGGAAATTTGAAAACAAAAACATAAATTATTTATAGTCTGTGCAATACCTTAATCTTTGGTAGGGGAGCTTAAGCGGGGATTTTTTCAGTTACTCAAGCGCGTCAGATTATCATATGTGGGGGAAACCTGGTACCCTGCAGATGTACCTCTACCAAATATTGGCTATTAACACAGGGAAGTTCGTTATGGGGCCCGAAAAAAAATCTATCCTTAAAATACTCGAAATTGTCAGATTAAGATAAGGTAAGTAAAGTACATGCAAAAGAGTGTATATTTCAAAAATCTGACGATTTGAGCGGGGCGTGAGGAAATGGGTGAATAAAAATTTTCGCAAAAAAAGCGAATATTTCGCCAAATGAACGTCAGATTGAAAAACTACAAAATATGTCTTCAATATTTTTTAAAAATCAATCGACTGGTACTAAACAGGACCCCTACGGAGAGTGGTGGGGTTTAAATTTAAAATTTTAAATAGAGACCCCGAGCTATTTCGTAGAATGAACACCAGATCGAAAAACTGCAAAAAACACTTTCAAAATGTTTTTGAAAAATCTACTGAATGGTACCAAACACGACCCCCACGGAGGTGGGATAGGGGGTTACTGTAAAATCTTAAATGGGACCCCCAAATTTTTATTGCAGATTTGGATTCTTCACGTAAAAATAAGCAACTTGTATTCGAGACATTTTTTCGAATTGTGGATAGATGGCGCTATAATCGGGAAAAACCATTGTTGGAAATGGAAAATTAAATTAAAAAATGGAAAGTCCCCACTAAAATGGAAAATTTTACTTAACTTTTTTTGGTTTTAGGACCTAATAATCACAACCCAATAGGTCTCCATAACGCTCGAGTTACTGCAAATTTAGCATATTTTTCTTCCCTACCATAATACTCCAATGTTTAACCCTGAAGTAGTCACACCGTTAGAAAAAATCTGTCATTTTATCCTATTCCGTGATAACTTGATGAACAATTTTGCAACATAACTTT
The DNA here is from genome assembly GCF_917563875.1 of Diabrotica virgifera virgifera. Taxonomy (NCBI): domain Eukaryota; kingdom Metazoa; phylum Arthropoda; class Insecta; order Coleoptera; family Chrysomelidae; genus Diabrotica; species Diabrotica virgifera. The sequence continues at coordinate 187,396,410 of NC_065444.1, read as the reverse complement.
CCACTCGTAAGCGCCTCGAGGAAGATTGCAATAATGCGTGGTATTTTTTTAATTATTTTTTTTTTTAGTTTTGCTTTGGTGAGAACCAGTTAGCTTTAAAATTGTTAGAAATAGATATTTTTAACATAAGTAAACAAAAATATTATAAACTAGAAATTTGTTTTAAATTCTTATTTAAATTCGTATTGTTAGATTTTTTGAAGTGAAAACTTCTTTAGGGACGTTGTGCACTTTTTGGATAGGGGAAAAAGCATTGAATTCGCGACCGTCATCGCGACCGTCATTGCGACCGTCATCGCTTATGCTATATATTATGTGTATGTATATATAAATTTTGTAGAGGTATTTAAATTTAAAATAAATGTAAAACATATTTTAAGATGGGGAAAAGGGATTTATTTGGCGACCGTCATTTCTTCGGCGAAATAAATTTTGTATTTATGTATATTATATGTATGTATATATAAATTGTATAGAAATATTTAAATTTAAAATAAATGTAAAACCTGTTTTGTATGGGGAAAAATAATTTTTTTGGCGACCGTCATCGCGACCGTCATCGCTTCGACGAAATAAATTTTGTACGTATATTATTATAATGTACGTATAATAATAGTAATATTATTGAAATGAAAACTTCTTTAAGGACGTTGTGCACTTTATAGATGGGAAAAAAGCATTGAATTCGCGACCGTCATCTCTTCGGCGAAATCAATTTTGTACGTATATGCATGTTATTATGTGTTTGTATATATAAATAGTGTAGAAGGCAACAACGCGTATATAATATTGGTAATAAAGCTATTTTTGGATGGGGATAAAGAATTGATTTCGCGACCGTCATCGTTTAGTCGAAATACATTTTGTATGTATATATATTATCTTCTTCTTCAGCCTGTTTGCATCCACTCCTAGACAAAGAGCTCCCTATGAGTTTTCCATTCTTCTCTGTTTTGTGCTATTTGGTGCGTTTCTCCCTATTTTTGCTTTGATGTCGTCTAGCCATCGTTTTTTTGGTTTTCCTCTACTACGACTGTGCTCGCGTGGTCTCCAATGTACAATGTTTCTCGTCCACGTTTCGATGTTTTGTCGTGCCACGTGTCCTACCCAGGTCCGTTTCATTTGAATTTCAATTCTTCCGATTACATATTCCACTTTTGTCCTGCTTCGCACGTCCTCATTTTGTATATGTTCCCTCAGAGATACCCCTAACATAGCTCGTTTGATAGCCCTCTGTGTCGTTCTCAATCTATTGACGCAACGCGTGTATAATATAGGTATAGAATTTCTTTTTGGATTGAGAAAAGGCATTTAATTCGCAGCCGTCATCGCTACAGCGAGATATTAGTAATTTATACACTATTGGTTGAATTGCGTATGTATAAGTTCGAATGAAGGTATAATGGTTGGAGGAGGGATATACTCTGGGCTAATTAGCAAAATTCATGGAAAAGTTATTTACCAGCAATTTTATTGCTGGAATCGAATTATAAGATCCTATATATTAATAATATAGGTATGCAAAGTCCGCAGATAGTGTGCTACTTTTTTTATAAACAAAATGGCGCCGACAAATCGTATTTTTTTCAATTATTGCTCTATAACTTCGAAGATTTTAACTTTACAACAAAAACACCCAAATAAAAATTCACCGCAATTAAATTCTGCATAGAGATAGGTTTTTCACGATTTGCTCTGACGAAAATTTTCCTCGGAAAATGCGGGTTTTCCTAACAAAAACTCTAATTTTCAAATAAAGTTTTCGGTAAGTAATTATTAATCAATAATTAAATAACTTAGTGACATCAAAGCTTTCTTGGTATAGATTGTAATTCCAGAAGCTGGTGAAAATTAAACGAATATTTTAGCAACAATTCAATTGTTAATTAACAATTTACGATCGCAATAATAACCAAAATAATCATGATACGCTGATCAAACTTATAAAGATTATAAAGATGAGATGCTTATTTAATATTTTATCGACAAAATATAAATTTTTCTTTTTTTTACATAATCTTTAAATTTTGAAAAAAAAATAGTTATAATACGCTGGTCTAATTAGTAAAGTACAAAGAAAGGTTATTTACCAGGAATTTTATTGCTTGAATCGAATTATAAGATCCTATGTATTATTAATATAGGTATGCAAAGTCCGCAGATAGTGTGCTACTTTTTTTATAAACAAAATGGCGCCGACAAATCGTATTTTTTTCAATTATTGCTCTATAACTCCGAAGATTTTAACTTTACACCAAAAACACTCAAATAAAAATCCACCCCAATTTAATTCTACATAGAAGCGTGTTTTTCCGATTTGCTCCGACGAAAATTTTCCTCGGAAAATGTGGGTTTTCCCAACAAAATCTCGAATTTTCAAATAAATTTTTTGGGCCAGCAATTATTTATCAATAATTATATAGCTTGGTGAAATAAAAGCTTTCTTGGTGTAGATTATAAATTCAAAAGCCGGTGAAAATGAAACGAATATTTTAGCAACAATTCAATTGTTAATTAACAATTTACAGTCTCAATAACAACCAAAATAATTATGAGACATTGATCAAACTTTGAAAGATTATAAAGGTGTGATGCCTATTTAATATTTTGTTGACAAAATATAAATTTTTCATTTTTTTGCATAATCCTTAAATATTTAAAAAAAAAATTAACATTTCTCAGAAATTGTTTATTATATTCTAATTTTATAAAATACTTAAAATGCGTATTTCATAGGTTTTGAAAATGAATGCTTTAAAAAAATTTTCCAACCATTTGCAAAAAAGTTATGAAACAGCAAAATAAATATACGATTTCTCCGTTATTTATAATTTGTTTTAATTGTTTCAAAGCTTAAAAGTGAGTCTATGGTACAATCTAATTACTCACAAAGTATGTAAAAAATTAGTGCAATGGTTATATTTTAATCAAAGATTAAAAATACTTTTTTTTGTAATTTTTAGCGCAAAAGTAGGCCTGATACAGAGTCGAAGCTAAAATGTTCACTCGAAGCGACTGACACGCAGCATATTATATTATTTATAAAAGTGTACGTCTCGCGCGGCCGGTCGTCGCTCCGAGTGGAAATTTTAGCTACATTACTGTATTATTCTACTTTCGCGCGTGTAAATTGCAAAAAAATATATTTATAACCTTTAATTAAAATAGCACCATTAAACTGATAATCGATATTTTTTTGTAAATAATTAGCTTGTACTTTAAACTCACTTCTACGCTTTGAAAGAATTAATAAAAATTATAAACACCCTAGTAATCGTATGTTTATTTTGCTGTTTCATAACTTTTTTGCAAATGGTTGCAAGAAAGTTTTAAAGCATTCATTTTCAAGAAATTTGAAATGCGCATTTTAGTTATTTTTTAAAATTACAATATAATAAAAACTTTCTGAGAAACGTTAATTTGTTTATAACTATTTTTTTAAACATTTAAAGATTACGCAAAAAAAAACAAAAAATTTATATTTTGTCGACAAAATGTTAAATAGGCATCTCATCTTTATAAGATTTCAAAGTTTGATTGGTGTATCATAATTATTTTGGGGATTATTGCGACCGTAAATTATTAATTAACAATTGAATTGTCGCTAAAATATTCGTTTAATTTTTATCAGCTTCTGGAACTATGATCTAAACAAAGAAGGCTTTTAAGTCGCCAAATTATTTAATTATTGGTAAATAATTACTTATTTAAAACTTTATTTGAAAATTAAAGATTTTGTAAAGAAAACCCGCATTTTCCGAGGAAAATTTTCATCGGAGCAGATCAGGAAAAACACGTCTCTATGCATAATTTAATCACAGTGAATTTTTATTTGAGTATTTTTTTGTAAAATTAAAATCTTCGGAGTTATAGAGCAATAATTGAAAAAAAAACACGATTTTCGGGCGCCATTTTGTTTATAAAAAAAGTAGCACACTATCTGAGGACTTTGCATACCTATATTATTAATATATAGGATCTTATAATTCGATTCCAGCAATAAAATTGCTGGTAAATAACTTTTCCCGAAAATGGCCTATTCTCCGATAATCAGCCCAGACTAATAGAGTGTGTACCCAAAGGAGCTTGCGAAGCAAGCGCAAAAGGGGCCACACGGTCAAAAAATCTAATCATTTTAAGTGATTAGTGTTTAAAGTATTTTTGAAGTAAAAACTTCTGTAGTGATTTTGTGCACTTTCTGGATGGGGAAAAAGCATTGAATTCGTAAACGTCATCGCTTCGCCGAAATAAATTCTGTACGTTTATGTATTATGTGTATGTACATATAAATAGTATAGGCTGCACCCAATGGGCATTAAATGTAGGTATATCACTTCTCTTTGGATGGGGAAAAAGCATTGAACTCGCGATCGTTATCGACACGGCAGATATTAGTAATTTATATACTGTAGGTTGAATTGCGTATAAGTTCGACCGAAGTTATAATGGTTGGAGGAGGGATAGAGTGTGTACCCGAAGTCTGTACTTCGTAAGAAATTTTTACTTCTGTCGGCACTCCCACGAGTGTCCTAATTTTTTTTACGCGCGACTACTTACGTGACAGAACTGAGCGCGACTGCTCCCGGGTTAAAAACGTTGAATTACTGCATCTGTGTCAATGACCTGTGTTGTCGAGACCGGTTAAACTAAATAAACAAAATTGATATAGTTTTTATAATTCTTTTGAATTTATTACTCAAAATAAGAGTTTTTTAAGACAGTTTATCACTTAATGGCGTTTGATATTTAGTTACTTTAAGAAGAGAAAGAGTCAAGTTATGAACAAAAATACACTAAACTTATAAACTCATATAGAATAAATCAAGCGTATGGGTATGGAGTCTATTAACAAATAATTTCAAGAACAAATAGTGTTTTATAAAATTTTATTTTTTATAATAATTTTTAACTTTTAGAAAAAAGAATATTTTATATCTAGTCCCATAATGAAATATGGAATAAGATTATACAGGATTGTGTACCAAGATTTAAAACATTTAATAATTCCAAATTATTTCCTAGTTGGTATACAAAAGAAATAAAAGATTTAATTAAAAATAAAAACAAATTCAGAAAATTACAGAACATATCAAATTACTAGTTAGAAAAATACAAGGAAAGCAGACTTGCATTAAAATACTTAATAAAAATAGGAGAGAATAAATATTTAAAAAAAGTGCAACAAAATGTGAAGGGTAATATAAATTATTTTTGGAACTAAATTAAAATAATTAAAAACAAAAAATCCAATTTTACTCATGCTGGAAATTTTGTTTACTTAGGTCAGAATGTTGATGGTGAAAATACAGCTGAAGTATTTGCTAAGTTTTTTGCATCTATATACACTTCAGATAAAGCGACTTGTAATTTAGATTATGGTAATAGTTCTTACTTACATAATGATTTTTTTCGCAATTGAATCAATAGATTACAATGCTTTCAAAGAAGCTGTTAAAAAAATTAAAACCAAAGAAAGCGGCGGGTACTGACGGTATTCCACCTTATGTATTAAAAGGTTGTAGTGAGTGGTTGATTGAACCGATGGTACATATTTTTAATAGCATAATTAATCCTAAAGTCTTTCCTACAATTTGGAAAACTGCAGTTACTACACCAATACATAAATCTGGAACATAACAAATCATTGAAAACTACAGACCTATAGCAATAATGTGTGTTCCCGCCAAACTTTTTGAACATATTATACATAACAAGTTATTTTCATAATATATAGAAAAGTATATAATGTCTCAACAGCACGGTTTTGTGCTAAACAAGTCAGTAAATACAAATTTATTTATTTTTGCAGACCAGGTTGCTGACACATTAAGCACTAAATTGCAACTTAATACGGTATATACGGATTTTAGAAAAGCTTTTGACAGCGTTAATCATGATGTGTTACTAAAAAAGTTAAGTATATATCGCCGCTTCTCAAGAACGTAGGCTTAAATCAAAATTTGACGAAATTGACTTATTAATGCAGATCTACTAAAAATAAAAGTATCTATCGCGTGATTAAAGACCTATGACGTTAATATTAATAGTCGCTAAGAGATGACACCAAGTGTCTATATTTGTTTAGCGCGAAATCAGTTAAATACTTAACATTTTCGTATGAATACAGACCCAAGCTAGTTACGCCGCAGAATAGCGCAGAACGTGAAGCAATTTGTGTGTTTATTTCTCGTCAAGGACGAACGATCCTATACTTACGATCAGTTTTTGTGAAAATTATCTCTAAAATAAGGACCCTTTTTATAGTTAGGTCAGCGTTTTAACAAAGTTGAAGTAAATGTTTCTGAGGAAAAAAGACTCAAATGTAATAGGGGTTAACAAAAACACTATAAATTTATCTAGTGATCACAGTTTGTATTTAGATATATTTATAACAAAATTGTATAGGTAATTTCTTTAAGTAACAACTTATTCGGAGTTATGCTCATAATCATATCCATAAAATTTTAAAATGCCTCTCCTCTAAAATCGTCTTTTTTGACTTAAGCCTACGTTCTTGCGAAGCGGCGATATGGCTTGTCTAATAATTTTATTAAACTCATCAAAAGTTATCTGGAAAACAGACGTTTTGTAGTTCGACACAAAGGTAATGTATCAGGAAAGTTTTACGCCAATTCCGGAGTTCCTCAGGGTTCAAATTTAGGACCTCTTCTCTTTATTATATTCATTAACAACCTTCCTTTTATTTGTAAATAGGGTAAAGGCACCAGTTGTTGGCCATGTGCTAGTTATTGGCCTACTAATATGTTTTAATTAGAATTAGGAAAATGTTGGTATTTTGTTAATTCTAACCACTTTTTTAAGTTTGGCAACATGTCTCCTAGAGTATGTCACATCTAGTTTCAAGGTAACCATTACATTTTAGTCAGTATTCGATGTTGAACGAGACAGTCTTCTGTGCCGCTAGTTTTTAACCGAAATTTTGTTATTTACCTAGAGAAACTTGTGTTGGTCGGTAAGTACTATATACTGCAATTCACTTTCTACTTTATGTTTTATGTTTTTGTGAGAATATAGTGTATGTCCTGCTTCAAATTGCATACCGAATTTAACGTTATTTATTCAAATAACGTAAATTTTAAGGTGGCCAACTACTAATGCATGAAATTATCAATGTATCAGTTATTGGCCTAGATAGCCAATAACTGAAACATCAGATTTTGTAAGAATCTAGTGACTGACATATGTTAAAAACTAGTGTTTTATGTGTGGCCAATAACTAATTATTATAAATTGTTTTAGAAAATATGCCAAAACCATCTAAAACTGAAAACAATTATAAAAAAAGTATTCCGAAGACGATGTTAAAAAAGCTTTAGAGTTAATTAAAAATGGTATGAGTAAGCGAGAAGCCTCAAGAATTTTTAATATTCCCAGAGCCACTATAATTTACCGGAAAAGTGAAAAATTTCATAACAAGATAACGCATGGACCAGATCCATTTCTTTCGAAGGATGAAGAGGAACAACTGAAACGCTGGATTTTTCATTGTCAAAATAGAGGATTTCCTGTTCGTGTTGACGACATTAAGGACTCCGTTAAATCATTTTTAGAGAGTAACCCTAAAGTTAATCCATTTGTTGAAAATATACCAGGTAGAACATGGCTATCAGCATTTCTAAAGCGCAATCCCAACATTTCGCTAAGGACTTCAGAAGGAGTGACATCAGCAAGTTCAAACATTAACCAAAGAGATATTACCAAATGGTTTGACAACATAAAATCTTATCTAGATAAAAATGGAATTTCAGACGTTCTTCAAGATCCAACAAGAATCTTTAATGGTGACGAGACCTGTTTTTATTTATGTCCCAAAAATAAAAAGGTTTTGGCTATGAAGGGTTCCAGAAACGTCTATGAAATTGAACATAACCCAAAGGTTAACTTAACAGTTATGTTCACATTTTCTGCAATAGGCAATATTTTACCTCCTATGATAATTTATCCCCATAAAAGATTGCCAAATGATATATTAAGTGCTGTGCCAAATTCGTGGGGTATTGGTTTAACAGAAAATGGTTGGATGGACAACAAAAACTTTTATGAATATATTGGAAATATATTTAACCCTTATTTAGATCGAAATAATATTACACGTCCGGTGATACTTTTTGTTGATGGGCATAAAACCCATTTAACTGTACAGACAAGTCAACTTTGTACAGATTTGAAAATTATTTTAGTAGCTTTATATCCTAATGCCACGAGATTAATGCAACCAGCGGATGTGGCTGCATTTAAGCCTCTAAAAACTTTTTGGAACAAAGCTGTGCTTCAGTTTAGGAGAGACAACCCCCAAAAAGTCTTAACGAAAGTACAGTTTGCCTCTGTTTTAAAATCTGCTATAGATAGGTTAAATCCAGATGTTATCAGAAGTGGGTTTAGGGCATGCGGTATATTTCCTTGGAATTCTTCTGCTCTTGACTATTCAAAATGTCTTGGGAAAGAATTTGAAACTGAAGATAATCTGGATGAGCACAATGATTTACCAACACTTATTGATCCAAATACAACAATTTCTTATAAACAGTTTTGTGAAATAGTTGGCAATGACAAAATTAAACAGCTATGTCGAAATAATTGTAAAACTCAATCTGATGATTACCAAATATTGAAACAAATCTTTTCAGCATTTACAGAAAAATCCTCGGTAGAAATATCTACAAAGGACGAACAAGAAAAAATTTTAGAAGAAGAAGTAGAATTTTTAGACACAAGTGAAGTAATTTTCGATATAAATGATATACCTGTAATAATAGATGATACTGAAATAGTAAACATTCCTGAAATGGAGAACAAAACCTTGATAGTACCCGAGAATGAAATTTTCAACATGCAAGGAATAGAAGAATATACAAATGAAGCTGAATCAAGTGTGACGAAAACGGTTAAAGAAGATCAAAAAACCAAAAAACCCGAGAAATCCCTTAACATTTCTGAAAATATATCTGTAAATGCTACAAATAAATCTATTGCGACTTACTTAATATGGCCGGATACTCCAGCACGAAAAGGAAAAAAGCAAACTCAAAAGCTTCCATTTGTTCTAACTTCATCAGATAGAAGAAAAATAGTAAAAGAAAAAATGGAAAAAAAATTAGAAGAGGAGCGTAAAAAGGAACAGAGGAAACTTGAAAGAAAGGAAAAACAAAGTATTAAAGAAAATCAAAAGAAAATAAAAAGCTCGAATAATAAAAAACCCAAAAAGTTAGCTAAAACTTTTAACAAGTCTGAAGAGAAAAGTAGACAACCCATAGAAATGATCTCAACAAAATTAAAAAAGGGTGTAAAAGTTCACTTTCCTATTGAAAAATATCCAGAAAAGACAAAAAAAGCATTGAAAGTATTTTCTCCTCTAAACCATGAAAGTAGAAGTAACAATACTGCGGTTTTTGAGCCACCACTACCTGAATTTGTCAAAGTTCCTACACCAGAATTTCATTCTCACACAAAATCATCAAGCTCTGTAAATAACCAAGATAATCTTGACATTTTCAAGCATTCACCTACACCAGAAGCGAATTTGAGATTATCTCCGAAAATATTTTCTCGCCCACACTAAATCTCCAAGCCCTGAGAAAAAAATTGTACCCAAACGGAAATTATTTGATGATAATACAAATCAGTCCTCAACAAAAATTACAATTCTGTCTGATAATTTATTATCAAATATTCCTTCACACTTCGAAAATCGAAACTTGGTATCAAACGTTCTTCCGCGTTTTAAAAATACAAACTTGGTATCAAACATTCCATCACATTTTAAAAATCAAAAAGTCTCTAAAGGTGTGTGTTATCTATGTGTACTAAATATTACAGAGTGTAAGGAAGGCATTAGATGCCAAATGTGTCTTAGAACATATCATGTAACTTGCATAACAAGATTCTATGGCGACACAGATCAAGTATATGTTTGCGAATCTTGTCAGATAAAAAATAAATAAGAATAAAAAATAAAATTTACTTTGACATACAGTAAAACCTGTGTTAACGGCCACCTGTAAAAACCGGCCACCTGAACTAGCCGGCCAATTTCAAAGTTCCCCAAACCAAAATTTGTGTACTACAAACCTGGTATTAGCGACCACCTTGTTATATCGGCCAATAGTTCTGTCATTTTTAGTGACCGTTACTGACAGGTTTTACTGTATCTTTTTTTTTGTGTCCACACTCATCACAAAATCCTTGCTTACCCAAACACCTACCTATCTACTTATTTTAACTTAAGAATTATTTGGTGACATATCACTTTAAAAAATGATGGCCAATCACTAACACATATGGTGTCAATAACTAGATCAGGGTGGCCAATAACTGGTTCATTTGCACGTTTACAAAAGAACACATATAAAATATTTTCAGACCTAAAAGATTAACATAATAAAATTTTACAATATGTAGAAATAATAATAAAATTCCATGATGTTAAAAATAGTTATAATAGGCCACAGTGACAAAACATTTCATAGATATATCGACGTGCTCTCCTTAAGAGGCCAATAACTGGTGCTTTTACCCTATATTAACTGTCTTTTATTGCAGATGATTTAAAAATGTACAAAATTATTCGGTCATTACGTGATTGTATTAAATTACAGAGAGACATTGATAGTATTTACGAATGGAGTATAGTTAATAAGTTAGAGTTTAATATTAATAAATGTAAAGTTATGACGATAACTCGGTTACAGGAACCAGTTATTTTTGATTATGAAATGGGAGGTGAGAGATTGAGTAGGGTTACTGAAGTAAAAGACTTGGGAGTAACATACAATCAAGTTTTTTCGTTTGGGAAACATATAAATCAGTCGATCTCAGCGGCAAACAAATTGTTTGGATTTATTAGAAGACAAACAATGGCATTTACAAACATTAATACAATAAAATTTCTCTATTTTACTTTAGTGCGACCTAAATTGGAATTTGCAAGTGTAATATGGTTTTGTGAGTATATGTCAACACTTAAAGAATTAGAAAAGGTACAAAATAAAGTTCGTCGGTATTTGTATTTAAAAAAACACAAAAAATGGCCTTATTATAATTCTGTTAGGTCAGCTCACTTAAGAAACGAGTTTAAAATATTGTCTCTAAGACAAAGAAGGGACTTAATGGTAATTAAGTTTATTGACAATATAATTAACAATAAGATTAACAGCCCATATATACTTTCACTCATTCCATTCAATATTGCTCCTCGTCGGACACTATCTTCATTAATGTTCAATATACCTCACAATCATGTTGCAACAAGATCTCCCCTTACCAATGCACTTAAGTTATTAAACAATTTAAACAGTTTAATCGATGTAGATTGGTCCTTGTATCGGGCAATGTTTTATAAATTGATACTCAGTCAAATTTTAAGCACCTCTGTGTAAAAAAATATTCGAGCCCCTTCAATGCTGGAAATGATAATGAGATAATTTGTATAATTTTTATATAACTCAGAAAGTCATCTATTTAACAATATAGAATTGTAAATTTATATTTTTTTAGCCATGTAATGATACATTTAGTCTGTATGGTTAATAAATAAATAAATAAATAAATAAAAAAAAAATAAATAAATAAATAAATAAATAAATAAATAAATAAATAAATAAATAAATAAATAAATAAATAAATAAATAAATAAATAAATAAATAAATAAATAAATAAATAAATAAATAAACAAATAAATAAATAAATAAATAAATACATAAATAAATAATAAGTTTGCAAAGTAAAAAGCAATTCAAATTGGGATGGACAATGGACACGTCTCCACTCATAATTTGGGACATATTTTAATAAATAAAAAAATAATGTATTAGTTATAACTATAGGCGGTCCTATAGGTCCTTAACCTCACCTACCGATGATGGAACGACTATGGCAAGGGAAATCTAACATCGTGTAGTGTAATACATTCTCCTAGAAGACCAATGTCAAAATTTACGCCGAATCGGACCCGCTGTTTTGTTTTGACTGCAAGTGTGCAGTCGCGTCCGCGGATTTTGGGAAAAATTGAAAAAGAGTAAATCGGTCGTTGACTCGATCTATCTTATTTTCACTCATTTGAAAACAACGTGAAAACGTTTAATTATCCATGTCTGTCTGTACGTTTGCGTCTATAAAAACAACTCCTGCGTCATAACTAGACAAGACAGGACAGATGAGGTATCGAACCAAAAGCTTATAACCCAATCGAGAAATTTGGTCTTGCATTTTCGATTTTAGAGTTGCAGCCGGAAGTACTGTTTTAAAGTCACCGAAATAGTACAAGCGATATGTTATTCCACGCACTTTAGCAAGATGAAAACAGATATATACTTCCGGTTTCATACATGTCTGTCGGCCCATCTGTCTATCCGCGAATATACGTTATTAAAACAGATAAAATGACAATGAGGTGTCGAATGAGACACAATGTTGCAACCGGAAGTATTGTTTTAAAGTTGCCAAAATAGTACAAGTGAGCCTTATTCGACGAGCCTTAGCAAGATGGGAACAAATATACACTTCCGGATTTTATATCTCTTCGCATGGCATATACCTATTAATGGACGCGTTTTGAAAGACTAGCTCGAATATTTATTTTCGGTTTTTAATTTCATTTCCGGTTAAAAAGATATGACTGAATATTTGGCAAAAATAACTCAAAATTAGTGAAATTGTATATTAATGGAGCAAAGTTCACGAAGAGTTTGGGTGAATATGAAAACCTTGGACTTACAAAATCCAATTGCTTGGTTTTGGAAGTAAAATCGCTTAGCAAAATCAAAGGGCGCTTGGATACGGTGAGTCTTTTCCTTCGATGGAGAGCGTCAAAAATTAATTCAGCGAATTTCAGCGTGGTCGCACGTCGGTTTTGATCTAAGCTCAAGTGCACGGAAAACGGCTACCACGGAGGATACCGTGACAAAAATCCACGATCTCGTATTGGCAGGCCGCCGACTGAAGGCGTGCGAGGTAGATGAGACAGTAGGCATAATCTAAAAACGGCGTGAGTAATATCCTGCACGAAATTTTGGGCATAAGAAACAGAATTCTATCAGCTGCCCAAACTCAATCCATATAATTGGTTGCTTACCCGTACCATGATCAAAATTTTTTAATGTAATTTTTTTTCAAGCCGTAATGTACCGCTGTTTATTGTCAACCATCATCCGCATTTTTTTAACTTCGAAAGAAGAATTTTATAAATATTTTCAATAAAATTTATTTCACCAACAGAATCCCTTTTTAGTAGTTTTCCTTTTAATTTTGACCAAAGTTTTAAAGATACCTTTGAAAGTCAAAAGCACTCAGATGGATATTATTTTTACACACTTTCAAGATACTTACTTAATTTTGTTTTCCCATTCATTTATTTGTCAAAATAGTCCAGAGAAATAAGATTTTTCTCGTGACACATCCCCCTCCGGGCCAAATCCAAATTTTTTGAGTAGTATGGACATCTATATTAATAACCTTTATGTTTCCTGCAGCCGATTTTGATGATAACCATAGTTATAAACAAATGAAGATCAAAAAACTGTAAATTTTCGTTTTTTCGTCTATAACCAAAGAGTTAAGCATTTTAAACAAATTTGAGAGTAAGAAACTCATAAATCGTCTAAAAAATTTCAATATGGCGTTCGCTGAATATGTCTATCCTTATTGGTTGCTTAGAAAATTGCAAAATAAATCATAAATTTTGAGTTTATATAAATATTAATAACTTATGTGAAAATTAACTTAGAACCTTCTTATTACACGAATTGCTGAGACTTGTGGGGCTTAAATTATATTTTAAATTTCAAAGCAATTGGTCAAACAGTTTAAAAGTTATTTAATTTGTTTATCCCAAGTTATTTTTTTTGCAACACTATAAGTCAGAAAATTTTGAAGTTACAGTAAGACTTCTGAAAGTTTATGGAAGAAGAAAATTTATATTATTGACTTAATTTAAAAAATGACAAAAAGTAATTTTAAACAGTGTTAAATCATTTTGCAAAAACACGTCGATTTTTTGCTTACTTATAAACAATTAGAATAACTTTTTAACCGTTACTCGTAGAAAAATTATTTTTTCAGATTTGGAAAGACTGAATTTTTATACACATTTAGAAAGAAAATCAGTTGTCCTAGGACAATTAGGGACGAAGTTGGCCCCCCCTTTTTTTAATTCACATGTTTTTGCAAAATAATTTTATAGTATTTAGAATTATTTTTTGTCATTTTAGTATAAATCTTCTTCTTTCATAAACTGTTCAAAGTATTAGTGTAACTTCACCATTTTCTGACTTACAGCGTTGCAAAAAAAATTAATTTGGGAAAATCAAATTAAATAACTTTTAAACTATTTGATCAATTGCTTTGAAATTTAAAATATAATTTAAGCACCACAATTCTCAGCAATTCGTGTAATAAGAACTTTCGTTAATTTTTACATAAGTTATGAATATTTATAAAAACTCAAAATTTATGATTTATTTTGCAATTTTCTAAGCAACCAAAAAGGACAGACATATTCAGTGAACGCCATATTGAAGTTTTTTATGCGATATATGAGTTTCTCTCTCTCAAATTTGTTTAAAATACATAACTTTTTGGTTATAGACGAAAAAAGCGAAAATTTACGGTTTTTTGATCTTTATTTGTTTATAACTATGTATATCATCAAAATCGGCTGCAGGTAATATATAGGTTATTATTATAGATATCCATACTACTCAAAAAATTTCATTTTGGCCTCAAGGCGGTTGTGTCACCAACACGATATTTTTTTCCTTGTTTCTCTGAACTAAAAGTTTGTACAAAGGCAGTGTCTTTCAATTAAAAAATATGTGCAATAAATCAAAAAGGAGTCGATAAAAGTTGCTTTTTTCAGTTTATTTCGTCTTTAATGATGTAGGAAATGATTAAATTTCTTATTTATAAACTATTTCAGAATTGTTTGATGTAATACGATTAGCTACGTTTAACCCTTTACCTCCATTTATAAAACTCACCCAATTTTCACAGTGTGAGTGAGTGCCTGGCTCCTTTGACTGATAGTCTCTGTTTGAACCAGTCGAGTAACTTACCGTTAATAATGAATGGCCGTAATTCAACATTGTAAATTACAAACGCGTGTAAATATTTTAGTAGGCGGCTTAGTAGTCGAACATTGAAAAGCTGTAATCTAGATAGAAAAAGAAAAAAGTCACTTTCGTAAATTTAGTGATACAGTCCGAAGTTTATCGATAGATAATAGTTGACATAACGCACCTTTAATAAAAAAAGAAATAGCTCAAAAACACAGTTTGTGGGAATTTGCAGTCAAAGTTTTTAAGATTTGCACAGTACAGGTTAAAAATTAATTTCACAAAAATCATACGGGTTAGAGGAATTTTAAAGGTTGGTGTGGAGAGTTTAATTAGTAAGCTCTTAGATTTTAGTAAATGCTAATCCTCTCGTCTACTGTTAAGGATGCAAATGTGTTGTTCTTTTGATAGTTTATAGTTATTTCACTTTATGGTTAAACATATATTCTGCGCCGATGAAATAATTCTACATGATGCTCTTTTATTGCTAAATGAACTGTCATGTAAAATAAACAATTAGGTTTGTTGCAGTTTTGATGTAAAAACTTTGAGTTGACACTGAATTAATCCTAGTTGTTTCTATATTTTTTTAAACACAAAATGAATTTTCGTTTTCTTTATAATAAAATACTGATTATTCGTTTATTTATCTTTATTAACAAAATTGCCTGATTACAAAATTAAACTAAAACATAAGTAACACTATAATAATACAATGAAAAGATGTTAATACATTTTAAAAATAAACCGAAAATATAAAATAGATTGTTTCAAGAAACTTGTGTGGCTACTCTCAAATATGGCACAACGTTTATCTTAGAACTATGAATTAAAAAAACGATTAAATTATTGAATTATAAAATTGGGAGTAAAAAGAAGGAATCAATCCTTTAGATAGCAATGCTTGCAAATCTTTCCGTTTGTTTGTACTCAATTTTTGTTTTTCTGTATAGGCGGGTTTGAGTGCTATTTCCGTTATTGATCCTATTTTTTTTTTCGTTTGTTCCTTACATCTACCTGTTTATAAGTCTCATCCTTGTATGATGTCTTATAAAAAATATGTAGGATTATCTTTGTTCACTTGTATTGCTTTGATTTCGTTTCAGTTAACATTTTCTCCCTCAGTATTAATCGTAAAGTTATACCCCAATTCTTCTTGCAAACCTTTTAAATCATAAAATGATTGGTAATTCATCTCGTGCACAATTAAATGTGGGTTCGATTTTCTAGCATTCCTTGTTAAAGTTACATATTGGTCTGGAATGTAAATAGATCCAGATTTCAAGCTCTTTTTAACTTCTTTCTCAATAAGACTGTGCACACTATCGGCTTCGTTCTGACTGTGGCCCCTTATTAAAAATGTATGTGTAATTCTCTTAATTTTTAACGTGTGCACATCGAATAAATAAGGCGACGTTATATACTTATTCTTGTTTTGGTCCACAGCAATTGTCTGAATAGAATATGACTTCTTTTTCACCATCGCCCTCTTCACTTATACTTTTTAAAAAGGGCCATATGCAAGAACCGATTTCTGTGGAGCCTCGTTTTGCATCACATTTAGATAAAAAATAACAGTGTACATTTTTATATGCCTGCTTAGATTCTTTCTGTCAGTTCCGACACCGTTAAATTGTAACAGTTCAGTTTTGATTTATAATAAAATGAAGAACACTGACCTGTATGACATTGCAGCACAGCTAGCTACTCTTACATTTTGGCTGACTTTGTTTCGGTTATTTAATTTCTCAGCCCTACTCCAGTTTTTTTTTTCTTCTAAAGGACATCGCACACACCTTATGGAAAATATAATGTCACTCAAATTCGATAAAATGTATACCAATAGATTCGTTTTAAATTAACGATCAAATCTTATCATTGCGCCAACTCTCTATTTTCAAAAATAAGAGCAGAAATTGATATAAATAAATCTGAAATCAAATGGGTAGGTACATAAGTTAGGGAGAGAAAAAATATTTTAAAATACCCAGATTTTCGGTACTCCATAAATCAGCGGATTAGTTTCACTAATCCGCTTAGGCCCAGCGGGATTTAAGCTGTTATGAATAGCACTCAGAGCAATAATGATTGTAAACTAACATTTTATGGACTCCAAAAATGTGATTTCGATAAACTTTAATTGCAATTTGCGCCGTAGTTAATCATAATTAAGAGTTGGCGCAATGATAAGAATTGATAATTATATTAAAACGAATCTAATCGTATAAATTTTATTGAATTTGAGTGACATTATATTTTCCATAAGATGTGTGCGATGTCCTTTGATTTATATTTTTGCTCCAGGTCTTTATTTTCATTAACATTGGAATTGTTGTAGGTATTACACAGATCGCATTGATCTTTTTTTTGGTTGGAAGAAACCGATATTAAATTCAGTAGTAAATATTTTATAATAAGTAATATATGTACCAATTTCTTTATTGTTCCGCTCTTGTTCTAATTTAAAATCATTGTATAAATCTTTAATGGTTTTGCTGCCTTCTATGTATTCTCTTAAAGTAGAAACGCGTAGGCAGTGAGATTTAACCCTTGGTATAGAATTAATATGCCCCTTGATGTCGGTTATCAGTTCGGGATAATTTTTTCTGTGCTTGCCATGTTTTCCTCTTAAATCATCCAGTGCAAAACCATTTGCATCAATCTTAGTCTGTATTGTAAAAATCATGCGGCCAGAAATATCTAAAGTTGATTTAAAAAATGTTTTGCACACTCTAATTTTGACATCATTTATGACAAAATGGAAAGCCTGGTTGCAGCGTCTAGGATTCTCAGCGTTTGTGTACCTGTACTTAGGTTGAATATCATCCATACAAGAATTTATGTATGCTCTTTGCTTTAGCAAACTGCCCAATTCCCAGAACTTGCAAAAAATACCATATCTGTTTGCTGTATTGATATTATCGGAGCACTTAAATCTGCACTTTTCGGTACATGGCTCTTTCAGACAACGAGCGGGGATAGTTTTTTTTTTGTATTTTTTGACATAGATACGTAAGTTTACTATTATTACGTAAGATACTATTACTGTCTGATAGAAACAAGTAGAAGCCTTAGTTTATAATAAAAAAATGTGTATTTATACATATATTAACCCATTTAGCGCCAACGGTTCGAAAACGCACCATTTTTTTGTAGAATTTTTTTTTTGACAATTCGTTAATTTTTTTTAAATCTTTGTATTTTTTAAGCAACCAGAAGATATAAGTCTAACTAAATTTAATTTTGTTTAATTTCAAAACTCATGTTATCATCACAAAAATATTTTCTAAATGTCGGACATTTTCAATCCTTCGACACAACTTTATTTTTTCTGTAGTAATTTTATTGGCATGATACTTTTGTGGTCAAATAAATTAAAACATTATTTTTTTAACCTGTTTGTACATCAATTGTTATAAAAATAATAAAAAAAAATTCTCTGAGTCATCAAATCCCGCGTTTGAAAATAATGGTTCGATAACGAACCGTTGGCGGAAGTCGACTTATAATCCTGTCTGATCAGGAATTTCAAGGTGACGCACAGGCAGTAATTTGTTGGGATATTTTTATGTGTAAAATGTGTAAAAGTACGTATCCACTATGCTTGCGCTTTGAGATCCTGCAACTGCTCCACATAGTGGATACGTTTGCCGCTCCCGGACTGTGCAATTGTGCACACTCTGCCTCGGCGTTCCAATCTGTGGCGGTTTATATGTAAGGGGGCGCATACCCTATCGATTGGAGCAGTTGCAGGGAGCGCGGAGCGCAAGAAGTTCGTAAAAATAGTCGATGGTTGGCGCTCTCGGACCGTGCAACAGTGTGCGCTCCGCCTCAACGGTCCAATAGGTGACTGTTTATATGTAGAGGAGCGGATGCCGTCTCGATGGGAGCAGTTGTAGGGAGCGCGGAACGCAAGAGGTTTGCGAACATAGTGGATGGTTGGCGCTCCCGGACCGTACAACAGTGCCCGCTCCGCCCCGGCGGTCCAATAGGTGGCGGTTTATATGTAGAGGATCGCATGCCGTATCCATGGGACCAGTTGCAGGGAGCGCGGAGCGCAACCTTTCACTATGTTTGTAAACATAGTGAATGATTGGCGCTCCTGGACCGTGCAACAGTGCGCGCTCTGCCTCGGCGTTCCAATTGGTGTTGGTTTATATGTAGAGGAGCGCATACCGTATCGATTGAAGCAGCTGCAGGGAGCGCGGAGCGCAAGATATTTGTGAACATAGTGGCGCTCCCGGATCGTGCAACAGTGCGCGCTCCGCTTTGGTAGTCCAGGCCCATTTACACTCTAAATGTTTTGAGACTTTTCACAAAAAACAAAATTGTGTATGTCAATTTTTATAGCTCAATTCCGCCAAAGGTTCGAAAACGAACCATTTTGTTGTTGTGACACCTGCCATTATCAAAGTGTAAAACAATTTTTTTACGATTGTTTAAATTTATTTTACTCTAGTTAATCAAACATATTACATATTATTGCAGTATTTCTGTGCTTGGCGGTTAATGGGTTAAAGTAATACAAATTGAAACTTACTTCTTCCGTAGTTTCACATTTATTATTAACGGGTTTTTCATTGATGGAATTATTATCCAATGAGGAATTTTTCGCTACTAATCCAAGTATTTTTGTGCTCTAGACTAGAAGACGCCACTCTAAAACAAGAGTATAAATATTATACCGGTTAGTTAGACAAGAAGTTGATAGTCAACAAGAATCTAATTAAATTGGATTATCAAAAAATAAGTACATAAGTATCAATGCAAACATCAAACCATTGTATATTAAAAGTATTATTATTACAATAATTATTGTTGATTTTATAATAAAGTGAAACAAGTCAAAAACGTGAAGGTTTCTAACTACCTATCTAATAATATAATAGTAGAATATTGAAATAATACTTATTGTACTTTAGTAATTTTTTAAATTTTTAATTAGAAATTGCATAAAGTTGAAATAATACGGCACATAATAAGAAATAATTTCTACTAAAATGAACTAACTCATGAATGAACTAACAAATCTTCAACTAGTTTACTAATAAAGTGAAATAAATCTGAAAGAATACACTTTTCTAAAAAGCGATAGCCAATAATATACTTACTCGTTAGTAAAACACAGAATTGTTTCGTATTGTTTCACTTTCTTTGAAAATACCGGATATCTTACCTCCAAAAACAGCCGGAGTATAACTGAATTCCACATTCCACCACTTTACGAGTACCGGTTTGTGCAAAGGCGTTAGTAAAAAAGGGCGGGAAAATCATTTATCTCTCTCATTTTCATCATTTTAACCTGGCTGTTAAACGGAACAGGTTCTTCTCGTCTAGTTATTTCACTTTATGATTAAATCTCGAAAACCATGAATTTTGAGTTATTTCGCTTTTTTATTAAAGGTGCGTAAGTCAACCTTTGTTGTAATAATTATTACAAAATACGATATAAAACTATTATGAATTGTGCTGCACTGTTTAAACTTTAACCTTTAACTACCCGCGCATCGATTTATAACATAACTACACGCGTGGAGTACTTTATACGCCATAATAAATACACTTAAAAACAGCGGATTTGTTTATATTTTTTGAAAAAATACACTTAGTTGTTTGTTATAAACCTTATTCGGCATCAGTGAATACTTGGAGTTCCTTCTCAGTAAGCCAATTGGGATTTATAACTAGAATCATGGAATAACTGGATTCCGTGATAAATAAAATTACTAATAAAAAATTTTTTTAAATGTGATTTTTTACAGGAGAAAAAGTATTGTTTATAAAGAAAAATATATTTTATGCCATAATGACTAAAAGACAATTGAAATAGGTACTTATATTACGACTTATATTAATATAATCGTGGCGTATATTGTCCACCACCGGAAACAACAAATAATAAACTAAATTACGATCTTCCCAGAAGGCCGATTATAACGAAACCAAAACCAAATTGTAAAGCACATTCCAGTGATAGGTTAGAGAGATAAACACGGTCAAATATTAAATTTTTAAATATATTTGCAGTAGAATTCTTATATCTGGCGTACAAAATACGCCAGTGCGTGTAGTTAAAGGTTAAGGGACAAACCAGACGGGCCACTCTGCAGCCCTACTCTGTAGATCCACAAAGCAGCTTCCGATGATTGACCGTGGGTTCTTATGTGAAGTGGACGTCGCACCCCAGACGAGCGACTGTGGCCAGTCATAGTCGCCGAACCTCACTGCTAGTGGCGTCCACTAGTGGCAACACTCATTCAAACGGACCACGTTTGTAGCCGCCGTAAATATTGACGAGAGTTTACACGGTGAGCACGTAAAATGAATTTTGATTCCGAAAGATTTTTAATTGAATTCCAAAACTTCCAAAAATTCCAAAAATGGCTATATGGGGTACAAGAACCCGAGGGTGTAGTTATAGGGCATTGAAAGGAAAAGCATGGGACGAGATCTTTCAATTATTTGTTACTGAATTTAAAGAAGGTATTTCTATCGAAAAGAATAAATCCGGTAGGCAATATTTTCCCTATTTATATTTACATTTTATTAAATATTTAAAACTATGGACATTACAAACACTGACTTTGACGAACACACTTTTTTAAAAGATTATTAGCCGGCAAGTTTTTAATTATTTGAACAAGCTTACTTTTTTTCTCACTCATTACATTCGCCGGCCGGGGCTAGAAAATCGCCTGTTTCAGCCACTCTTTG
Source organism: Diabrotica virgifera virgifera (assembly GCF_917563875.1). NCBI lineage: Eukaryota > Metazoa > Arthropoda > Insecta > Coleoptera > Chrysomelidae > Diabrotica > Diabrotica virgifera. Next base: position 187,374,627 of record NC_065444.1, on the reverse strand, counting down.
GATCCAGAGAGTAGCGCTGGAGAGTGGCCCGTCTAGTTTGGCCCTAAAAATACACCAGTAAACAGGATGTCGCTTTTATATTACAAGCACTGTCAAATACTTTTTTACTTTCATGCATAAATTTATTATCTGTTTCATATAATATTACATCCGATTTACCAACCTCTCCACAAAACACCATTGGAACTTTCGCTGATGACACCTTAGATTACTATGGATGACACAGCAGTACTTGCAACTGAAGAGGATCCAAGAGCTGCAGTATTAAAACTTTAAGAACACCTAGACCAAATTGGACAGTGGTTAAAGAAATGGAATATAAAAGCTAATGAAACTAAGTCAACACATATAACTTTCACACTAAGGAAAGACCATTGCCCAAATATTAGCCTTAATCAAGTCAACATAACACAACAGAATATCGTCAAATACCTGGAGCTTCATCTTGATTCTAAATTAAACTGGAAACAACACATTTTAAAGAAGAAGAAACAAATTGAGTTGAGAGTGAGAGAAATTAATTGGCTTGTAGGTAGAAAATCTCGACTCTCAATTGAGAACAAACTGCTGATTTATAAGACAGTCATCAAACCTATACGGACGTACGGTGTAGAACTATGGAGTTGTGCCAGCAAATCAAACACAAAAATTATCCAAAGAACTCAATCAAAAATTCTACCCACCATCGCAAATGCCCCGTGGTACATTTCCAACCAAACCCTTCATACAGACCTAAACATCCCGTTAGTCAGCACAGTAATTCAAGAAAGAGTCAACAGACACCACGAGAAATTGGAAGGCCACCCCAACCAATTAATATTACCATTACTGCAGCCACTAAACAACAGAAGATTGCGAAGATTATGGCCCATAGATCTTCGCTGAGACTGAGGTGAAACCGCTGGGTGATGTACCTCTTAACGCCATTTTAGTGTACAACACTACATAGATATAAGTTATTGTACTTGTTATCAAATTAACTCGTAGAATATGTAATTCTAATTGTTAATAAATGCTTACAAAAAAAATATAATATTCTTTTTCTCATGATCATCTTTCAGTGCGTCACAGTTTTTCGATTTCTCTCTAACGCATTAAATTGTATGTGACAGAAAAAAAGGCACGTCTGGGAATACTTCGGTAATTATTCTAGTTCGGTGATTATTCTAGTTGTCGATAGATGGCGCCATAATCAAAAAAGAATTATTTATTAAATAAAATAATAATATTATCAATATAATCTGTACAATTTATAAGACTATACAAATGAAAGAAAATACCATTTTATAAATGCAATAGACACAATTGATTTGGTTTTATTCCAAATTGAAAATAAAATTTGACAACTGTCAGATTTAACTAAAATGTCACGTTAGAATAAATGTCATAAATGTGTATTATCACGGACTTACCTTTTTTTCTATAATTTGTGACGCACTGAAAAATGTTCATGAAAAGGAGAATATTAATATACCTTATATAACTACAATTCTCTATGCGAATATTCAATTGTGCGCAACAGAGTTAGAAAACTTCTATTTGCCATGTTGCACGCAGTGGACGGCAATGGCACAATCGTTAATTCTTCTTCTTTTTCATGTGCCTTGTCCCTTGCGGACGTTGGCTATCATCATGGCAATTTTAATTTTGTTTGCGGCGTTTCTGAATAACTCGATCGATGTTAGTCTAAACCATTGGCGTTAGTTTTGAAGCAGTGAGTGTTTTCTTCTTCCGGGTCCCTGTTCGCTTTCTATTTTACCCTGTATTATCAGTTAGAGTCATCATTATCATCATCATCCAACCAATCCACGTAAACTGCTGGACATAAGTCTCCCCAATTGTTTCCACACTTCACGGTTTTGTGCTGATTGTTGCCAGTTTTTACTAATCCGCCTGATATCCTCTGTCCATCGTGTAGGCGGCCTTCCTGTACTAAGTTTTTCTTGTCTTGGTCTCCATTCCATCAGCTTTCGTGTCTATCTTGAATCTTTCAGCCTGGCGACGTGTCCTGCCCAGTTCCATTTGAGCCTGGTGATACGTTCTATAACATCTGCGATACCGGTTCTTTGTCTGAGATCTTCATTTCTTATTTTATCCCGTAGGGTTACACCTAGTGTTGCCCAAAATCGATCTTAGTCTTGCAGTCTTGGTCTTATTCTTGCATTTCCGCAAGACCAAGACCAAGACCAAAATCGCCTACTATTAGCAAGACCAAGACCAACACTTACCGTGCAAGACTTGAGCAAGAACAAGCATAGGCGTAACCAGGATGATCCTAAGGGGGGGGTTACAACTACCTGAAAGGGGGGGGTTACAACTACTGGAAGGTCTTTGAGGGCTATGGTGTTAAGCGTATAGAGCTCAAAGTACACCCCAATGGGGGGTGTTATAACCCCCAAAACCACCCCCTGGTTACGACTATGAGAACAAGACTAACCCTGCGAGACTCTTACGTCTTACAGTTCAGCTCTATTCTTAGATACTCTATGAGAAACAAAAAAAAATTGAAAATTGGATTTATGCGCATTACGAACAATACCATAAACATACATAGCGAATTAAAATATCCATTAAAAAACATTTGACACATTTGACATGTACTCAGAGGTCATTACTATAATGTAAACATATAATATTTTGTACATACTTTCCCAGCAGCTGGCTTCTTCGCTCTGAAATTAATTGTCCAGGTTTTGAGAATAGTCGTCTTCTAATCATAACATAACATTCCTGCGTTGCGACGCCTACAGTAATATCGAATATCGTATACAAACTTTTTAAAAATGTGTCACCATAGCTAATAGAAAATAATACTTAATAAATATATAAGTAATTAATTATTTCATACGCTAATATGTATTGTATATGCTGACTTTGCCATGAGGTCACTCGGCTAAACAAAATTTGCCGAAACAGCGCGGCTATTATTTAAAAGTATCATAAGATAATGTACGAAGCAAACGTACAAATAATGCCGGATATTGTGTAAACAAAATACCGAAATACTATTTTAACGATATACACGTCTCCAAGAAATTAACGCACCACCTTAAAAACGGGTCATTTGTAATATCTCAAATTTCCTAAACCTGTTGTCCGATTTAAGTGTTGTCCGTTAATTTTTTTTATTATGATGTCTTATTCTTTATAAATATCCCTGTAATAATATTGTTGCTAGACAGGTCAATTATTGTCATTGGATACCGGGTGTACCAATCAAACTGTGTTTTTTCTCACTCTGTAGAATATTCTAGCATTATTTAAGCATGCAATAGCTTACTGAAATTAAAACCCAACTATAACCTCTTATTTTCTTAGCATTATGATTTTTTATTAATTCACTTATATTGGATAATAAAAAAGTTAGATACTTTTTTAACTAGCCATGTTTTTCATCAATACAGGATGTTTTTAAATAAGAATGGCAAACTTTAATGGGTAATTCTGCACGAAAAAGTAATGACAGTTTGCTTCATAAATGTTTACTTTATAAATGCTTCGTTTTCCAAATAGGGGGTGTTGAAATTTTTCTTACAAACTGACGATTTATTTATTGCTCTAAAACCGGTTGAGATCTGCAAATGAAATTTTGTGGGTTTTTTATTAGAACAGGCAAGTATCACTTGGATCGTGGGTTCAAACCCCACTCGGTGTCACTTATTTAGATACTTATTAATTTGGCTAGTTTTTACTATGGCTATGATATTCAAGCTTAAAATGTACATATCTGTTTAGTTATGTTTTTCTAAGATATGCAATAGGCTAATGGGCAACTGCGAGACTTGCAAGACTCTTGCTGCAAGACCAAGACCAAGGCCGGGTGGGCAATACCAAGACCAAGACCAATACCAGGTGTACTGGCGCAAGACTAAGACCAAGACTGTCTAAGTCTCGTCTTGGTCTTGCATTTGGGCAACCCTAGTTACACCCAGCATGGATCGTTCCATACGCCTTTGAGCAACCCGCATTTTTGACGGTGTTGCCTTAGTTAGAGTCAGTGTCTCTGCTCCATATGTCATTACCGGCAGCACACATTGATCAAGCATTTGTATTTTCAAACCGATCGCTATACTGCTCCTAAATATGTCTCTCAGAGCTCCGTAGGCTGCCCAAGCATGAGTTAATTTTCGTTTTATTTCGCATGTTTGGTTATCTCTGACAATTCTAATTTCATTACCTAAGTAAATGTACTTTTCCACTAGTTCTACTTCTTGTTCACGTATAATCATCTGCCCGCTAGGAATCAGATTAGTCATAAATTTAGTTTTAGAAAAGTTCATTTTCCGGCCTATTTTCCAGCAGATAGCGTCTAACTAATTTAGCATTTCCTTTACTTCTAGGTCATCAGTTATGAGGACTACGATATCTGCAAAACGAAGATGATTTAATTTTTCTCCATCTATTGGGATCCTTTTATTGTCCCAGTTGAGCATCTTAAAGGCATATCCCAGAGCAGTTATGAATAGTTTTGGCGAGGTGTGTCGCCGTGTCTTACACCGAGTTATATGCTTATTCGTTTTGTTTTTTCATGTTACTTAACACTCATTTTTGTCTCTTTATAAATATTATAGATGAGTGTACTGTAACGATAGTCAATGCAGCATTCATTTAGAGCTTTTAAAATGTTATCCAGCTCTATCGTGTTAAAGGCTTTATGAAAATCCACGAATTCTAGGACAAGTGGCTTATTATATTCTATTTACTTTTCAATTAGTAGCTTTACTATCTGCAGATGGTGGTTTGTTCCAAAGTTTGATCGAAATCCAGCTTGTTCTTTTGGCTGGTAAAAATCTAGCTTCTCTTCTACTCTTGATGTTACTACTTTTGTAAAGAGTTTGTATAAAAATGGTTTAGCAGGCTAATGGGTCTCTAATGTTCTAAGTCTGTCTTATCTCCTTGGACTATATGATATTTATCATGTCTCATAGTATGAAAATCGTTAATAGGACCTAATTATTAGTCATAAAAGAACTGCATGTTTTACTCCTTATTTCTGTACTTTCTACCGCCTATAATGTCATAAGGGATTTAGGAAAAGCATTGGCACTTAACAGGCATTATTTACTATACAAATATTCATAAAACGTTGTCGAGCTATCAACTGTATCGTCCTTATATCACTAGTTGACTTTGAGAAAGCCTTCGACAAAATACAACATAGGAGTCTTGCATGCACATTACGGACTACAGAAAGAGATTATCAGGATGTAAGAGTCGTCACAAATTTATACCGATATCAGAAAGCCATAATAGGAATAGACCAACAAACGTCTAAAGAGATATCTATAAAAAGAGAAGTACGACAAGGATGTATACTATCCCCTCTACTTTTTAATATATGCTTAGAAGAGTTGATTAAAAAGGTACTAGAAGATAGTAATGAAGGACTGTCAATTAAGAAAACACTAATGGATAATCTCAGATTTACAGACGATAAACAAAACCTTTGCGGGCAGCAGATTTGATAAGGTCTGCAAATTTTAGTTGATCGCACTACGCAGTATTGCGGGAGGTATGGAATGGCTCTGAACAAAAAAAGACAAAAATCACGATTTTCAGTAAGATCAAGATTGAAAATGAAACAATATATGGTCTCATTTCCATTTAGATATGAGCTAAATGGAAATGGAACTGCAGTCTTAAAATTAACCCTTATCCGGGCAACACATTTTACTTACGTAACCGGGCAACTCGGGTCCGTTGGATCCACCACTGTTCTTGAATGCACTCATATTTACCCATATATTTCTAATATTCTTTTTTGATTTTTTAATAAAGTTAAATTTAAATTGTCTAGATAAAAAATGAGTGCTACTATAGTATGCGGTCTACCTCGAGGGTGAGATCTACCTGAAGGATTTGTACAAAATAATGAAATGCAAGAAAATTTTTGTAGAAAAAATATTTATTCACAAGTAATAAACATTTGGAGTCAAATAAAGACTTAATTAGTAAATAAATTAAAATTTTTGTAAATATACCAGGCCATTTTATTTGAAAAGAGGGATTGATGTTTACGCATATCCTGGAAAAGATTACGGTGTTGTTGCCTTTCATTATTTTGTGAAAACACTTCTGAGAAAATATCATGGTAATTAGCAACTCATATATAAAATACCGACAAAAACAATCTTTACAAAATGAATAAAACGCATAAGTCAGAAGAATATTATTTTACTTTTACAAATTAATACTTTGTCATATCAATTTACTATTTTAGTTGGGACTAGGCCAAAATATTAGCTTATTCCTAACTACAATAGCAAATTGATATGACAAGTTAAATTATTATTAAGTATTAGGTTGAAAAAACAATAAAAATAAAAAACCATAGATTAGTCATTTATTTTTCTTTTATTTATTTGTCATTTATTTATTTTTAGGAGCTTAGTTGTCGCCACTAACATCGATATCAAACAACTGATAGCAGATGCATTATTTATTTCAAAAATGTATAGGTACCTACTTAACAATATTATTGCATGCCAACAATGATTATCAGTTTTTAAAATTCATTTAGAATAGATATAACACCTATTGTAAGCATCTCTTTGATGTTCACATCAAAGAGATGTTTAGCTTGTTTGTCACACGTTTAGACTTTTTATTGGATGTCCGGAAGCATAAAAACCGTTTAGATAATCCACAAAAACATTACCTGACTGCCAGATTAACTTCCGTAACAAAGATTTAAACTTTACGTATAAATACAAATAGGACCCGACGGGCCCGTGTTGCCCCTTTACGTGACAAAATTCTTTCGACGCAATAATTTCAAAAATGATAATGAATATTTTGAATAGCTCATGACTATGTTGAAAGAAACATACTTCTAAACAAATTCAGTGATGCATAAAATTCAATAAAATATTTTTTATCAGTTTATTATAAAAAATTTGGCATCTCGGGCCCGCTGGACCCACCTTGACCGGATAAGGGTTAAACGATGCACTGAGGTGGCCAGAAGCGCTTTCAATAAGATAAAAACAGTATTATACAATGAAAAATTGAGCCGATGATGTTATATAAGTGAAATTGGAAGAAAAAAAAGGACCAGAGAAACCACTTACGTTCTGGTTGAAAGTTTAAAGCAGTGGATTGGGGAAACTAGAATTCTTCATAAATACTGTAGATAGAGTAAAATATGCCATGATGATGGCCAGTGTCCTAAAAGGATGAGGCACATGAGAAGATGTACTTTATATAATTTATTCCTACATTACCTCTCAATTCCATTTGTTGGTATTTCATTTTTATAAGTTCAATCATTAGTTCTTCATACAAATCTATCTCTCTATTTAATCAGTCCTAAACATCCATCCTTGGATATAGGCATCCTCTTCTTTCTGCCATGCCTCTCTATCTTAGGAAATTTGCATCCATTTTGACCCAGTGTGTTTCTTCAGGTCATCTGACAATCGCATCTGTGGCCTTCCCTTTTTCGTTTGTGGTTCCACGTCTCCAATTTATAATTGTCCGTACAAATAGCTTAAAATATTTGTTAAGGATTTATCTGTACATGTATAATATATACATACAGTGCTCGCCGTAACTAGTTGAGGCGATGTCCGATAGATGCGGCAAGAACACAAAAGGTTTGTTCCAACACAACGAAGAACCGTCATGTAACGATCACGTTACTATACAGGGTGTTTCATTAGTAATTGTCCATATAGTAACTGGAGAAACCTTAGCACAAAATATAAAGATTTAACCTAAAACACGTAAATAAATTATTCCTGCTTACCGAGATACAGAGTGTTTTATTACAAATATCCTAACAGGATTTTAGCCCATTGTTTAAACATCTTCCAATATGTTTTGTTCAAACTGGACAAACATTTTACACATGTTAGAATACTTTAACTAGTGTTAAAAGATAGTTTTCCGCTGTTACCAGAGGCGTGCTGTAGGGATATGTACTTACTTTTTCCCCATTTTCCCCCTCACAATTTACGCCACTGTCGTAATAATCTTTTCATAATGTTTTTTGATTCTTTGTTACTTTTTACGTAAATACCATCCTCTTATTTAAATGCGATAGAGTGAGTAGTTTTGAGTTATTTTCGTTTAAAATAATGGATTCAATAAGATTATATATTTTAAACATTAAATCAGATTATGTGTTTAAAATACACATAGTCTTATTGAATCCTTTACCTTTAAACGCAAAAAGGATGATATTTACGTAAACAGTAACGAAAAATCAAAAAAATATGCTGAAATGATTATTACGACAGTGGCGTAGATTGTGAGGGGGTAAGGGGGGAAAATTAATTATATATCCCTACAGCATGCCTCTGGTACCAGGGGAAAACTATATTTTAACATTAGTTAAAGTATTCTAACACGTGTTTCAAACACAAAGTCAAAAGTCAAGTTTGAACAAAAAATATTGGAAGATGTTTAAACAATGGGCTAAAATCCTTTTAGGATATTTGTAATAAAACACTCTATCTCCGTAAGCAGGTATATTTTATTTAAGTGTTTTAGGTTAAATCTTCATATTTTGTGCTAAGGTTTTTCCAGTTACTATATGGACAATTACTAATGAAAGACCCTGTATAATTAACGTTCCATGGGTTCCATGGTAACGAAATAATACGTTCCATGTTATTGCGCAGGACGGTGATCCTTACATGGAACCGTTACGTGGAGTCGTTACCTGATATCGGAATAAATAATGGTCTCATGTTGTGTTGGAACAAACCTATTGTGCGACAAATCTCATAAAAAGTCGTGAGTTGTCGTCATGCCGTCGAACCGGAGCGTTCACACCGCATCCGGTCAAAACACATAATGTGACATCTCACTAAGTAAGGGAAAAGTAAGAGATTTATGTAAATCATTATGCATAAAAGCAGCTAGTAGGTACCAGCAGCTAAATTATGAAATATGATAGTAATAAAACGTGCCTAGCAAAATATTATAGCAAATGCTAATTATATTAGTATACACCATATACATAATTCACGATCACGATAACATACAGATCATAAAAAAAGGTAATAAACAGAGTGCGATCATTATCTTGCAGTTTCAATTACGCCATCTTTATTAGTAGACTCGAGGAAAAAGTAGGTATTAAAATTAACCTTAAGAACGAATACGGAGATAGAGCGGGCTGTATCGTCGCCCCCGTTAGCGAAATTATTCCGATTAGATTTTTTTGCACAAATTTACTCAATAAGAGGTCCTTATAACAAATCCACAGGGTGCCAGGCGGTGCAATGGTCGAAAAATTGTATAAACAATTTTTTTTAACAAATTTACAAAAATAATTGTTTTCTTTTAAACACTTGTTTTAGAAACTTGGTTCATTCTGAACAAAAAAGGTCACTTGTCTTTTTTCTCTAAAATTGATTGTTGTTGAATTATACGCGATTTAAAATTTGAAAAATGCGAAAATTGCCATTTTTAAGGCTTAATAACTCGATTAAAAATTATTATTATGAAAGACAAGAGTGACCAAATCAAATTATGAAACCCCTTCTTCAAGATCCTGAATAAATTTTTGTCATTATGTTATTACAAAGTTGTTATTTTTAATTATTAACAATTAGCGCTACAGTCCAGGCTGTATTATCGCCCTCGTTAGCGAAATTATTTCGATTAGATTTTTTTGCACAAAAGTTACTCAAAAAGAGGTCCTTATAACAAATTCACAGGTGCCAGGCGATACCTTGGTCGAAAAATTGTTTAAACAATTTTTTAAACAGATTTACAAAAATAATTGTTTCACTTGGATCAAATTTTTTCTTAGAATATTTGGGTCATTCTGAGCAAAAAAGGTCTCTTATGATTTTTCTCTAAAATTTTATTGTTATCGACTTACACGCATTGTAAAATTTGAAAAATGCATCGCCATTTTCAAGGCTTAATAACTAAGCGTATCGCCTATAACTCGACAACAATCAATTTTAGAGAAAAATCACAAGAGACCTTTTTTATTCAGAATGACCCAAGTTATCCAAACAAAATTTGTTTGAAGTGAAAAAATGATTTTTATGAATTTGTTTAAAAAAATTGTTGAAACCATTTTTAGACCACGGCACCGCCTGGCACCCTGTGGATTTGTTATAAGGACCTCTTTTTGAGTAACTTCGTGCAAACTGTTGACTGTACTCGTTGATTCTGTCCATTAGCCTCTGAAGTCTCTCTAAACTATCTACTATCACCATGGTGTCGTCGGTATATCTAATATTGTTTACTCTTTCTCCATTTACAAGGGTGCCTTCGTCTACTCCGTATAGAGCCTCGCTAAAAATTCTCTCTGAGTACATATTAAATATCAACGGCGCGCGGCGATAGGATACATCCCTGCCAAGTATTTTTATGTGATCTGTTTCTTCTACGTTAATTTTCATATATGCGGTCTGATTCCAGTAGAGTTCTGAAATTATTCTGAGGTCTTTGTCATCCAAGTCTGCTTCTTTTAAAATGTTAATAATCTTTTGGTGCTGAACTCGATCAAATGCCTCTTCATAGTCGATCAAGCACGCGTATACGTCGCAGTTAACGTCCCTGCATCTTTGAATCAGAACATGTACTCCGAAAAGTGCCTCTCTGGTACCCACTGCATTCATGAACCCGAACTGTCTGTCCTATTTGTTCCTCGCACTTCTTATAAATTCTTCCATGGATGACTCTAAGAAACAGTTTCAACATATATGGCTCATTAGGCTGATTGTTCGATATTCTTCGCACTTTTTGCCCCCTGTTTTTTAGGTATCTCTATGAATTGTGATTCTAACCATTTATCAGGGATGATTCCTGTATTGTATATTTTATTGAAGACAGCCGTGCCGTGATCCAGTTTATTCCTTCTTACTCTAAGAGTTTTAAAAATTCAGCTTCGATCTTATCAGGCCCTAGAGCTATCCTGTTTTTCATCCGTTTTATTGCATTCTCTACTTCGGATTTAAGTATGTCCGGGCCCGTCATTCTCTCTGAAAATGAATGCCAGTAATCCGTTCTTTGATCTTGAAAAAGTGTCTGCAAATATATTCTCCATTTGTCCTTCATCTCTTGGATGTCAATGATTAATTTTCCGTTGATGTCTATGAGCTTCATTTGTGTTCGCTATTTAAAAGTACCTGTTACTTCTTTTACCTTTTTGTGTACATTAAAATTGTCATGCTTGGCTTGTAGTCTTTCTATTTGGTACATTTCTCTACAGGTTCTTTTTCTTTAGCTTCTCTTATTTTTCTTCTGATGCATGTCTGAATATTTTTGTATTCATCTTTAGTTCCTTTAATTAATCTTCTGCGTTCCATTAAGTAAAGGATTTCTGGAGTCATCCAATATTTCTTCCTTGTTTCTTTGTTTGGTTTTAGCAGCCTTCTTTAGTTTTCTTAAAAGTTTCTTCGAATTGCTTGATTTCTCATTGGATGTTATTTTCTTCTCTTAATTGTTTAACCTGGTTGTTAATATATTTTCCCACTTGCTTCTTAAATTCCGGATGTTGCAGAGCTGTCTTGTAGTAGTTAGGTCTAGCCTTTTTCTTTATTGTCTTTAGTCTCAGTCTTCATTATGCTACCTCATATAATTGTACAAAATATTTTTATAATATAGTAATTTATAATGGGTATTCAGATTTCTATATCACTTATAAGGTGTCATATCACTTATACTGCATATAACACGTAAGACTATCGACGTAGCTAGTTGGAGCACATGTCCCTCTTCTAGAAATGCCATGAGGTATATAAATGTGTCTATGATTGACTTTAAATATACTTATAACTAGTAACTAGTGACTAGTAACTTTTTCATGCATATATAAGAAATTCTTATATGTATTTAAACAAATTAGTTTCATTTGGTTTGTGGCTTTCCATCATTGTTATTCTGTTAATTTTATGTAAGCTCCTTGTATAGCTATAAGACTCTAAATAATAGTTCATATATGTACGTCTAAAAGAATCGGTTTACTATTAATTTTAGTTATCTTGTGGTTAACTTTTTTGAAGATTTGATCTTTATTAGTAAATATTTCATCATCAAACATTGAACATGTGCTGATAGAATGGTAGAGAATTTCTGACTAATAGTCATATTAACCCCATCAGTTTTCATTTATGGATTTAGAACTTATTAATTTTAAAACGTTTTTATATACTTCACTTGTTCTTTGTCTCTTTGTCATTTTCTTCAGGAAAAATCTTGTAATAGATTTTAAACATAGGTACTTCCCGACTAGCTAGAGATCTGATATTTTTAGAATAGCTCAGAATTTGATGATATTGCAATATTTAACAACTTTTACACGGATGCATTGAGTTTTATTATTCCAAAAATCATAGTTAATACTGTTACACTAGTACTTATACAGGGTGGTGAATCGGAAAACGGGCCATAGGAAACTCAATGTAGAATTTTAAACTGTTGAATTCCTGCTTCCCTAATTATGTTACATCAAAAGTCATGAGAAGTTATTTGTAGAGGATTGAAATCTGTATTAAAAACACAAGTTACAATTGTTGTACGATTTAAACACATTCCAAAATTTTGAAAAATATAATGTATTTACCGCTGTAGGTATGTGTGGGCATGTTAGGCCACACGTTACTATTTAACTGACAGTGAGCACACTATTGACTAAAGAAAATATCTTTATTATTAATACTTTCTCCTTAACTGAGGGTATCTGATCAACTTTATTGTGTTTTAAAGAATAAATGATAAAATAAATAAAGAAATTGACAGTTCAAATTGTTAATATAATAAATTCATTGTCACCGAATGCAATCTTATACACATTATTGCACTGTGTGTGGCGTAACTTTGGCGTATTTCTCTGAAAATTGTATTATATTTTTACAAAATTTTGAATAATTATTGTTTGTAGAACAATATTAACAGTCGTTTTCAATACAGATTTCAATCCTCTACAAATAGTTTCTAATGTCTTTTGATGTAAAATAATTAGGGAAGCAGGAATTCAACAGTTTAGAATTTTACATTGAGTTTCCTATGGCCCGTGTTCCAATTCACCACCCGGTATACTAAGTATTTATCTCCATACCTAACATCCAATATGGTCTAGCGGCTAGGATACCTGACTTTCACTCAGAAGGCTCGGGTTCGATTCCCGCTATCGAAAAATAATTGCTTTTATAATACTTTATTTATCTTGTGCCCTATAAATAATAAAAGCCTGGTATTTACCCCAGTCAATGGGACCAAGAATAGGATATTACCTCCGAATTCTATCCTACTGCATGGATTTTAATGAAATTTTGGGCCTAGCCTCTACTTATCTCCTAATTCAATGTCTACCCTGTGCCTACGTGTACTTTTATCTTGGGGGTGGTTCCCACCCCTTCTTACGGGTGGAAAAATTGTTGGTTAAAATTACCACGGAATTCGCTAGAGAACCTAATTCTAAGCAAAAACTGTTCTATAATTTTTTTTTAAACTCAATACTTTTTGAGATACTCGTGGTAGAAAATTTGCCATTTTCATTTAAACATAATACCTTTTCGATCGGTTTTTTGAGAATACCTTAAAAACTAGGCATCTAATTAAAAACGTGTGTTAAACGTTGTTGTAGGTTATAGAAAAACAAAGAGACCCTTGCCTTCATAAACCTTCTAGTTATAATACAAAAACAGATATGATAGGTGAAAAGTGTTTGTTTTTTGGTACATTCTCAAATCGGTGTATTCAACTTGAAATAACAGAGAAACGGTAAATTTTAGGTGTATAATGTTACCAATACCTTAATAATAATAATAATATCGTCTTTATTATTTCTTCAATATAGAAATGTACATTTTTATATAAAACATAATATATTATTTTCAGAAATAAAGGGCGAAATTCATTTTCTGAAATGTCGCCATTTACAGAAAATGTTCTTCCACTTAACCCGAAAAAGAAAAAAAAAACTTATCTATATAGTGCCATTATAAAAACAACAATAATTTCGTTTCATTTACCAATTTATTCGAGCTCGAGCATTATGTTCGTCCAGAACCAAAATTATGATTGAGAAATAAACAAATATTCTCTAGATTTGGATTTAAACTGCCCAATGTTTAATACTTTTATTGTTGATGGTAATGAATTATACAAATGACATACGTGATACCTAAAAGACCTTCTAAATATCTCTGTTTTAAATTTCGGTATTGCCAGCAAACCTTTATATCTAATATTTAAGTTGTGTATGTCCGTTCGATACGTGATTTTACGATGAAGATAAGACGGTTTTTTTGTTAGAATTATTTTATGATAAAGACAGACTGTATGATGTACCCTTCTATTTTCCATATTCAGCCACTCAATTTCCTTAATTTTATGTGAAACTCTTTGTCTTCTGCGAATGCCAAATATGAGTCTTAGACAGGAATTTTGAACTTTTTGAATTTTATTCTTGTAGTGAGTGGCTAAATTAGGATCGTAAAGAGCGTCAGCATAATTAAAATTTGAAAGTACAAGAGATTCACACAAAACTTTCTTAACATTAAATGGTAGAAAATGTCGATTACCGTATATAATCTTAATTGAAGCGTAGGCACGCTGTATCAATTTATTTATATGTTTTTCGAATCTTAACTCTGAATCCATTAATACACCCAAATTCTTTGCCACATCAACAACATCAAGAATTGAATCCTGAATTTGGATTTGGATTGATGGTAAAACTAATTCCCTTTGATTTTTTGGCCCAAATATTAATATGTTTGATTTACTGGAATTGATGCATAGGCAATGGTTTAAAGCAGCTTCTACAAATCTTTTTAAATCGGCATTAATCAGATCATTAGCGTTTTTTAAATTTTCGATCGGGAAACTGTAGTAGAGCTGAGTGTCATCAGCATATAAATGAGCTTGGCATGACTGAAGCTTAGAGAGAAGATTAGAAGTATATAGAGAAAATAATAAAGGACCCAATATTGAGCCTTGTGGAACTCCTGAATTAATATTCAAAGAGTTTGAATTTTGACCTTCTATATTAACATGCTGTTGTCGCCCTTCCAAATAGCTTATTATAAGTAACAACGCATCATAGGAAAATTCTAAATACTTTAAAATGCTTATCATTAATTCATGGTTAATAGTGTCAAAAGCTCTGCTAAAATTTAATAAAATCAATATAGTACATTTTCTGTCATCTATAGCCGTAAGTATGTCATCGACAATATGCAAAAGTGCAGTTGTGCAACTAAAGCCTTTGCGAAATCCAGATTGAACATCAGGTAAAAGAGAAAATTTTTGTATATATTCCTTTATTTGAATTTCCATAGCTCTTTCCAATACTTTGGATAAAGTAGGTAAAATACTGATACCTCGCAAGTCTTTCATTTCTTTTGGATTTTGTTTCTTCGGCAATACCCTCACAACTGCCCTCTTCCACATCGCCGGACAGACATTCTCTGTTAAACAATAATTTATAATATGTGTAATGTAAGGTATGATATGAGGACAACAAAGTTTAATTAATTTAATATTTATACCATCACACCCTCTCGCATTCGTTTTTATATCTGATATGGTCTTAAAAACAAACAAGTCATTAATTTCCTTAAATTTAAAGTTTTCATTGAGTAATCTATTATTATTATAAAAATTTAAAAGATGTTGGGGTGGTTTTTTATTAGGAACAGATTTTATAAAAAAAATTATTTAGATCGTTAGGCTTTTTTAAATCCTCTGGAATATTTTTATTTTTATCGGGAAGAAATTTATTCAACTTTAGTGTCTTCCACATTTCTTTTGATGAATTATTATTGAATTGATGTATAAAGTATGCTTTTTTTTCTCTCTCAATAGCCCGATTAGTAAAGTTACGCATTTGTCTATAAAAATCTAAATGTTTCTGTAATCTAGTCCTTTTAAATTTGCTTAAAGCTTTTTCCCTCTCGTTCATCATAATTTTGATGACATATGTCATCCATGGTGCTCTGGCTTTAGTGACTCTAGAGGTAACTATGGGAATATGTCTATCAAATAAATTATTTAAGCAATTAACTAAGTACGATATTTTTGCATCAATATTTTCCTGGTCATATATTCTGAAAAATGAAGTATTAAACAAATCAGCCTGAAAGGATTCTTGATTAAAATTTTTAAAGCTTCTATATGTACACATTTTAGATTGTTGCGATGTACCACCTACATTTACCTTACAATAAACAATAGAGTGATCTGAGATGTTATGATGTATGACACCCCCCTCCACTGCAGCTCCTTTTTGTACTATTACATAATCTAGAAGTGTTGCAGATGTAGCAGTGACTCTAGTAGGAACGTCTATCAATTGACAATAATTCAGTGATTCTAAAATTGAATAAAAATTCTTAACACTACTATTGTCATAGTCAAACAAGTCTAAATTAAAATCACCCATACAAATTATTTCATCTACAGTTGGTCCAATATCAATTAGACTATTTTCAAACTCATCCAGAAAAGAATTTAAATTTTTTTCATGAGGTCTATATATTACACCTATTCCAAATGTTTTTTTATGAACCGTAATTTTAATCCATAACTGTTCCCAGATATAATCCTGCCTACTTATAAGTGGTTCACAACGCAATCCATCTCCAACATATATACATATTCCTTTACCTCTGCAATTTCTATCCGCCCGGTATAATTTATAATTATTAAAATTTAATTGGTCATCAACAATACTATATTTCAACCATGTTTCACATATTAAAAGAATATCTAAAGAATTATCCGAAACTATTTGTTTAATATTTTGCAATGAAGGGACTAATGATCTTGCATTACAGCAACCTACTTTAAACATTTTGTTTTATTTTAAACAATTTAAATGCTCGAGTTCGAAATTAAAACAATACCAAAACAAACGATATCTAACTTAAACAAAAAATTGTAGTTCTTGTAGTTTTTGTTCCACCTAGATAAAAATCTAGTAACGGGAACAACTCAATTGGTCAAATGCTGCAAATATAATCCTTAACATTGTTATGCTCGTAAAAGATAAAAATAACAAACATCATGATTCTATCTGTTAATTTCAAAAGCCATTAAATAGAGAATAATAATAATACATTATATACTAAGTAAGTAGTTTAGCGACATCCTCCAGTGAGCTGATTCTTCTACCATTTTGTTGACCATTCAGTTTGACGTAAACTTGACCATAATTTGTCCAAACCACACCTGAACCATTAATTTTTTTCACTGCCTCCGTTACAATATTTAGCTGCTCTATCGTTAAATCCTCTCGAATTATTATATTTGTAGACTTCAGTGACCTTTTATTTTTGTAAACAACATTTTTATAATAATTTGAGGAAAATTTCACCAAAACTGGTCTACTTTTGTGGGTTTCTTTCTTGTTCAGTCGATAGCAGGACTCTATACTTCTTTCATCTAATTCCAGATGCATTGTAGTTGTAAATATAGCAAGCATAGTTTTAGACAAATTTTCAGGACCCGATGATTCAGGAACTCCATAAATTCTAAGGTTGGTGCTTCTCCCCATTTGTTCCTGTTTCTTTTGGTGATTAACAAGAGATTTGATTGTCTCTTCCTGCTGCTGAAGTTTTCTAACAATACTTTGATTTTCTTCTTCAAGTTTGGCAATTTTTTCGTTATATTTCTCTTCGATAATCCCAGTTATAGTTTCGGTAAGCTTGAGGATAAACTCATCTGCTGTGCACAATTTAACAACAAGGTCTTTAACTACTGAGTGCAATTCATCCTCTCCCTTACCACTTTGACTTCTATTACCATCTCTACCCATTTTAACAAAACAAACTTTATAAAAACTTACTGCAAATCAGCTAAAAATCAGCTAAAAATATTTCTATGTATTTACGTCCGTGGTCATAACTTCCACTTACAGACAAATTTTCAAAATTATACGTGCACGTTTACCACATATTCCAATACTTAATCGCAGCACCGCAAAACCACGTCTACTCTGTAAGGCACATTCTTTTCGAATATAGCACCTTTTTGTGGTGCTTGAAGAGACCTTTAAAATGAGCTATATTAGAGGCCCATTACATTAAAACTAAGCGAGATATGCTGGAAACAAAATAGATAATTAATGTATTTTAAGAAAAAATAAGAAGTAATTTTAACCCCCATCCAACAAAATGTAAATGCATCGTTTTCATCTACAGTACCTTTTATTATAGTATTATTTCTATGTTCAAAAAGTTGGAGGGTTTAAAATAAATGGTTTTTGAAAAAAAAAGATCAAATTATAGAGCGAATTTTTAAATTTTCTTAATAATCTTTTTTCTCAGTAGAGTAATGAAAAATAAAAAGAAAATTTATATCTGAAAAAGCCCTACATTTTTGTGTTTTACCTTTTTTTCGTATCTCTTATCTTTTTCGAGTTACATGGAGAAAAAGGAAGATTTTTAAGAAAATTTAAAAATGCGCTCTATAATTTAATCTTATTTTTTTTAAAACCGTTTATTTTAATTCAGTCAACTTTTTAAACATAAAAATAACACTATAATAAAAAGTATTGTAGAAGGAAAACGATGTATTTAAGTTCTGATGGATGAGGGGTTAAATATACTTCTCATTTCTTCTTAAAATACATTAGTCATCAATTTATTGCAGAATATCTCGCTTAGTCTGAATGTGACTGACATTTAGTAATGCTCATTTTTAAGGTCTTTTCAAGCCCTACAAAAGTTATTATTATCATTATACAGCTAAAATCGACAGTTTCTGTGTTATTTCAAGTTGAATAAACCGATTTGAGCATGCAACAAAAAAACAAACTTCTCTTACATACCATACCCCTCTTTGTATTTTAACTACAAGATTTATGAAGGAACAAATTTTTTTATTTTTTTTATAACCTATAGAAATATTTTATATAGTTTTTTGTTAGATGCGTAGTTTTTAAGGTATACGCAAAAATCAGTCCGAAAAGGTGTAATTTTTCAATGAAAATGGCCAATATTCAACCACGAATAACTCAAAAAGTATTGAGTTTTCAAAAAATAATTATAGAACAGTTTTTGCTTAAAATTAGGTCCTCTAGACTATTCCGTGACTATTTTAACCAAAACACTTTTCACCCTCGAGAAGGGGTGGGAACCACCCCTAAGATAAAAGCGCACATCGGCATAGGGCAGACTTTGTTTCTTGAGCTATTCCCTACTTACTGTAAACATGTCAAGTAAATCGACTTAGTAGGATGGAATTCGGAGCCAAATACCCTCATTGACTGCCCTAATTATAAATAAGTTATTTTTTATAAAAGGGTAATTATTAAGTATTTTACTTAAAATTTATTACGTGACAAAAAACAAACCTGCTTTTTACCGCTACACATTAATTTTGCAGAATGTGAATGCCATAATATTGTTTGTGTGGAGAGAGGTTTGGCTTCGACCTATGTCATATAATTGTTGATGATTTATAATAATATTTTCTCAGCTAATTGAGGTTTTGAGTTTGACAAATGTACCCAAACCAACGATAATTCAATACACACATTTCTGTGTGTGAAACAGTCCTGTTGAAACGTTTGCAACTGGCAGTATTGGACTCGTATTAAGCAAAACAGTTACTGCGGTCTGAATGCGGCTGACTCTCGTGGTCACAAAATTTGAACGTCCCGTCGCATGGATATTTATTACTATACGAGGTATCTTCATATTCTCTATGGCTAAGATGAAAGCAAATCCGAAATATGTACTAGTAAACGTAAAGGATATGGAAGAAAATACAAATTCGTTATCATAAGGTAAGGTCGCCAATTAAGGCCACCTTAACGTTCAAATATCTGTAATATTTTATTCAGAAACAATATGGGGGAAAACTCTTGTATACGTATTGCTTAACATTTTAGCTATCGAATTTCAGGATAAAATACTTACTAAATAAATAAAGAAATATAAAATTTTAACATTGAATATATCTGCAATATTTGGCCTTATTATGAACTGGTAGCTTAATAAGGCCAGTGTTATTTTTTACGCTAATTGAAGTGAATAATAAATTTTAAACCTAAGAATTAAAGAACAAATACAAAATTTGGTGAAAGAAACTTTTATTCATATTAAAAAAAAAATTTGTCAATACATTAAGCACACATATCGCACATTTACATACATCTAGGACAATCGGCTTTATTAGGACACTGTCTACTTTTTTTATTTAACATAAAAAAATAATAAAAAGCAATATAGAGAAAAAACAGTTCCAGTTCCTTAAAAAGTATTAATTTACTATCGCTTTACAAAGAAAAAATAATTGGCTTATATTCATTAAGTACAATTTTAGTAATTTTATAACTTACCTAAAATTTATAAACGAACTTCCGCACCATAACAAACACGTGTCTAGTCTACTTGGCGCTGCTATGTGATACTACCGACTGAATGGCGTAGACGATTTTGACTGAGAAAAGCATTTACGGTGACCTCTAACGTATAATATCTATATTTAAGTAAATATTTGCAATTGGCCTAATTAAGACACTGGCCTTATTTGGCGACACTACCTTATACCGAACTGCTTTGATTTCAGTCAGGCGCGGATCGAATGGGTCAATTGCCCCCTCCTTGAGACTTTGCCTGGTGTCGCCTTTTTTTAATAAAGAGATAATTACGATTGAAAATAAATAGTGAGTTTTGTGTCCTGTTGAAAACTGAATAACGGAATGAAACATAAAACAGAATTCCTTCTACAAAGTACGTGTTCTCGGTATTACTGTATGGTGTCGAATCTTTGACTGTGAATAAAATCGATCTACTTACCTAAATCGCTTTGAGGCTTTCGAAATGTGGTTCTATAGAAGAATTTTAAAAGTATATTGGGTGAAGAAGATTCGAAATTCCACAATACTAGAGTTTCAAATATAGATTGCTACAAAATATTATGCAAGTGAAAATAGAAGGCAAACGCAATCCAGGACGAAAAAGCACTTCGTGGTTGATTTAGGGTGGCAGTGAATAAAATTAAGATAGCTATGACAGTAACCAACGTTCTGACAGGACATGGTACATGAAGAAAAATAAAGTAACAGGCCATACCGAAAAAGAATCCTGCGTACGCGAGTGACAGAAAATTTTATTTCATTGCCCCCTCCTTGCAAGGTTGCTGGATCCGCCGTTGATTTCAGTGCTTTTAAATCTACAGGTTACATCACATGTGATCTAAAGTTTATCTGTGACATAAATAATGGTTTTATAACATCTGATGTTTTTTCACAAGTGAAACTGACAACAAAAACAAATATAAAACAAGTCAAAAATAGCAAAAAATTATATATTATTATGTAGTATTAAAATGTTACATAAAAAGTGAAAACACAGATTCCAGATCGGTGTTTTATTTTGCTGTTTTCAACCATTTTGATAAAATGTGAAAACCGTGAATTATCCATGTCCGTCGGTCCCAGAAACTTTGTAAATACAACTCCTCCGTCATTAGACCAGATAGAATGACACGTTAGGTATCGAATGAAAGCTTATAAAAATGAGAAATTTGATCATGACTTACGGTTACTCTTTTAAAGTAGGGATGGGAAAAACCTACCGGTTATAACCTAAAACCGGTTTTTTACTTCGCAATAACCGGTTTTGCCGGTTGTTTTTTGTCACGGTTATAATCGGTTTATTCTTTTGGACCCTCGTAAGGCGGTGCTTAGATTCTTACGTAAACAACGGTGCGGGGTGCATTTGCAACCCATCTGTATATCAATTTTTGTAAATGTGAACGTCGGGGAAATTAATTTGAAAGATAATTAGGACTTATTTATTATAGTACGAAACATAATTTTACAAAAAATGCTCATTTCTTCTTAAAATAAATTATTATCGTCGCAAGACAAACACATGAAATTTTTCACAGAATGAGCAACACAAAGTTTTTGCACACTACAGTTATGCCGGGACTTTCGGTCTTTTTTCTCTGACATAAGTAACACTGACCTCCTTGTCCCGTAGATCTGTTAGCTTCAGGTGGAACATCAGAAACGTCCAATTAAGGATACGAAATTTTCATTATTTGCACCCAAAAGTCATTTTTTCAAAAAAGCACGTAGTCGCCAAGAGTTTTAAGTGCTGTAGTGGGTGGAATACGTTTAGAATTAAATTCAGTACGAATAAAAAAATGGACATAATAAAAAAAATGTTAAAAAAGATAGGTGAGAAAAACGAGGTCTGGGGTGCAGTTGCTCCCCGTACCGCCCTTACGAGGGTTAATGTAATAACCGGTGAAAAACCGGATAAGTTACCTTAGATAATAATAGTTACCGGATAATAAATAAAAATAACGAATTTCAAAAAAAAAATATTGTTTGTTTAAATGTATCAATAATTCTTGATTTGTTTAATGTTTAATATTTTTTAATGACTCTCACGCTCACTGAAATATGTATGTTTAAACAATGTGATAAGCTGAACTAGCTATTTTGATGAATTTGAGAATAAGCACGTCATGTTTGCTGAATTGGGGATCCTATTAGAAACAGATATTAAAATATATTAGTATCAATATCAATCAACCGTGTGCTGTGCAGAATGTGAAATCATAGTTGTATTATTTATAATAAATGCTATACCTACACAAACGACCCTGTGGAATCACTTAAAAAAATGAAAAAATTAAATGGTTTTGTGTATCTTGCATAAAATGTGATTTTTTTCGGAAATATAACGAATTTGCAAAAACAATTAAGACAATAATACATCCAGTTCAGAATTTTAACAATGATTAATTATTTGTTTTTACGGGTCCCGGTGAATTCGTAACTATTTTAATCCCCCATCCTAATTACAGGCCAATTTCTAACTCTGGCCCTCAGGAAATTTTTCGGTAACCAATCAACTACCGGTGAATTTGTAGCTAAATAAAGGTATAATCTTTTAGACTTGAAATAAACATATGGAAAATCTCTTTGCTTTTAAATTGTCAAATGGATTTAAATAATTGATCATTGCTAAACATGTAAATATTGAATTTACAATTACTTAATAAAAACCAAGCTCGTGTAGCTTGATGGAAATAATATCTATAACACGTGTTAATGAAACACTATAATATTGTTTCAATTATTTTATTAAGATATATCAATTTTTGCTATTTTTTATAGGTACATAATATAATACAAATATAATGTTTTTAAGCAAACCAAGAAACATTCGGTTTAGATTTAAGGTATTAGATTTAATCAATGGTTTCGAATTCACCCGAAGAAAGTTTCGAGTTGGCAAGTCAGGTAATAGAAAAGTTACGAATTGGCCGGTGTACATTTTGATTTGAAAATTTTTGTCATTAAAAGTTACGAGTTGGCGCGTGTCCGTTTTTACTAGTTTTACTATTTTTGATGTTACATTTTTGTTTTTATAATTCATATACACGTATACCTACACGTTATGGTCTTATTTACATCATATTTATTACGTTTATAGTCTTATAAATAAGTACCTAATTTAACTACTTTTGTATTTTTCAATTATGTGGTATTATGTGGACCCGAAACTTTCATTGGGTTAGTTTATTATTATAAAGGGTGTAACAAAAAGGTAGGTTATAAATTAAATCACATATTCTGGGACCAAAAATAGATTGATTTAACCTAATTTACCTTAGTACAAATGTGCACTTAAAAAAGTTACAACTATTTGAAGTTACCAAATTAAAATTGATTTTTTCCAATACATATATCGAAAATTGCGAGATTTTATATTGAAATATACATAATATGTAGTATCACAAACTAAAGTGCAATGTAAATGTGACGTTGTAATTTATTGGGTATTGAATATTGATTAGAAAAACCTAAAACCGGTTTTTGGAATAACCGGTTTTTTTGACCGGTTATAACCGCCAGGTTAAACCGTAAGTTAAAAAAAAACGGTTTAACCGAAAACCGGTGTTTTGTTCAACAACCGGCATCCCTATTTTAAAGTCGCCAAAATAGTACAAACGTAATGTTTGACGTTGCTTACCAAGATTAGAACAAATATAATATACATACTTCCAGTATCATGCTTGTCTGTCCGCGAATATAACTTCTCCATTATTAAAGCAGATAAAATGACAAACAAGGTGTCGAAAGAAAGCTTTTAACCAAAACGTGATATTATAGATGAAAAATTTGACCTCGGACTTCCAGTTTTAGAGTTGCAAACGAAAGTACTATTTTAAATTAAAAATGAATAAACATTTTCAATTATTTTACTCTATTTGGAGTACCAAGGGAACCATTCTCGCTGGAAATTTACCGTCTGAGCAGATGGGACGTGAATTATTATATATAGTAAAATTCCCTCATCTTCCTATAGTTTCAGAAACCGCAGGGCTTGCAGTTTTAGAAGCCTCGGATGGTGTTACCAGAGAAGGTTTTCCATTGTTTTTAATCTGGTAGGATATAAAAAAGACTTTTAAAGTCTCCGAAAGAGTACAAGCTATATATTATTCGATGGGCATTAACAAGATCAAAACACATAAGTACCTAAGTGCGCATCCATGCCTGTCTGTCCGAATGTCTGCAAATGTAACTCCTACGTTGTTATAAATGATAGAATGAGAAATAAGGCGTCGAGTGAGAACTTATAACTCAAGAATGTTAAAAAAGGTTAGAAATTTAACCTCAGATTTTCTGTTCTAGAGTTGTACCCAGAGGTACCGCTCTAAAGTCGCCAAATAGTACAAGCGATATATTAGATGACGCGCCTTAGCAAGATGAGAATAAATACTTTTCTTATATATACTTTCTTATTGCCGAGGGCCGAAAGTCCTTTAGAATAAACAGAAAGTTTCTTTTGAATGAGATATTTAAAATTAAAAATCACACTAAATTTTCTCCTCTTTTTCATCGCTGTAACTTATTAAAATAAACATTATAGAAGTTTTCAGGGACTTTCGGCCCTCGGTAATAATATAATCTTTTATTTTGCCTTTAAATTGTTCACAAATGTTTATTAATTTTCTTAGGATTAGAAAAAAATAAATGAATTTAAAAAGCATTGGCTCGAAATTTTACGCCTACGTTCCTAATGTGTCATCTCGCTCATTACGTTCTCCCAAACCATACTGATCAACATTTTCAACTAAGTATGATTTTTCCTACTGTATTTTCACAGGTTCTTTAAATCTGTATAAAACCGTATTATTTTGTTTCTATTCTACTCTGCAATTAATAATAGAATTATGTTGTTATATATATATATATATATATATATATATATATATATATATATATATATATATATATATATATATATATATATATATATATATATATATATATATATATATATATATATATATATATATATATATATATATATATATATTGATACATGTATCCATGTGACTTCCAAAGTAGATTCTCGTAATACGTTGTTACTTCATATATACCGTTATGACTTCCGATTTCGGAAGTCACAACGTTTTGCCTATATTTTTACGAATTTGGCTACTAGATGGTATCAGAAGGCTTATATTAAAAATTTCGCTGGAAGTCATATCGTATCTAACATACTCATAAGATCAGATTTTAGTTCGACGGTATATCACCAGCGCTAGTTTCGCTCCCGTGCTACTATACAGGTTATGTACACAACGCGTAGCGTCTTCCGTATACCACACCGCTCGGTGTGACTTCCGTTTTTTGGCAACTCTGTGTAACGGTTTCCAGACATTTATCTGTTGTAGATTCGCGGTCCTAATCGTACTTAGTGTTTTGTGTGCCTTTTGTTTTTAAACATGAATAATAGCAGATCTGCTTTACTTTTAAAGTTAGCCTTAAATGAAGGTACAATAAGTGATTATATATCTCTATAATTATATATTTTCTGTACTTATTTTAATCTATAATATTTACTTACCTATTTACTTATATAAATTCATTTTTCTCGTGTTTTTGTTTACTTCCATTTTTACAATGAACTTCTAATTTAATCTACACTCACCGGCACGAAAAACGGGCACCCCAAAAAAATGGGTAATTTTTGATGGCTCGTATCTCCCAAACCTGTTGTCCGATTTAAGTAATTTTTTTAATATGTTATAGCCTTATTCTTTAACAATATAGCTATGATAATATTGTTGATAGACAGGTAAATTTTCATTGTATACCGGGGTGTACCAATCAAACTGGGGTTTTTTCTCAATTTTCACAACACCCTGTGGAATATTCTAGCCTTTATAAAATATTTAAATTAAAGCCTAACTATAGCTCCAGGTTTTATTAACATTCTGTTTTTTTATTCATTCCCTTACGTTGGATAATAAAAAAGTTAAGGACTTTAACAACTAGCCATGTTCTTTATCGATATAGGTGTTTCTAAATATAAGTTCGACAAACTTTAAGGGGTAATTTTCTGCATGAAAAAATAATGATCGTTTGGCAAAATAATTTTATATTTGCAAGCATTTGCGGACATAGCTTTATCAAATAAACGATCATTATTTTTTCATGCAGAATTACCCCATAAAGTTTGTCGCACTTATTTAGAAACACCATGTATTGATAAAGAACAGATAAAGAACATGTTTAGTTGTTAAAGTCCCTAACTTTTTTATTATCCAACATAAGCGAATGAATAACAAACAGAACGTTAAGAAAACCTGGGGCTATAGTTGGGTTTTAATTTCAATATTGTATAAAGGCTAGAATATTCCACAGGGTGTTGTGAAAATTTAAAAAAAACCAGTTTGATTGGTACGCCCAGTATACAATGATAATTTACCTGTCTAGAAACAATATTATTACAGCGATATAGTTAAAGAATAAGGCTATAACATATTAAAGAAATACTTAAATCGGAGAATAGGTTTAGGAGATACGAGCCATCAAAAATGACCCATTTTTTGGGGGTGCCCGTTTTTCGTGCCGGTGAATGTATCTATTAAATAATCTAAATTATTTTTAAAAATCTTATTAAAAGCTTAAATACAAGAAATGTAGGTAAATGTTCTCATTTAACGAAATTTCCGAAAATTGCGTATTTTTTGACCCAAGTAGGCTGAAAAATCGATTTTATAGTTATTGTTATTTCGAAAGTAATAAAACGTGTAAAAATATACAAAAAAATTGAATGTACAATTACAATATAATGGAATTAAATACACGAAAAAAGAGCGATAAAAAGTTTAAAGTAATAAATTCTAGTAATAATATGAAATACAGTAAACTCTCTCTTAAGGGGGTAGGCGCAAAATCTCGGTCCAATGCTATTTAAATGCATTCATTTTTTACGAATTCTGAGAAAACTAATAAATACTTTTTAAAACTTACACCCAGAATGAAAGATTATTATTCCGGAGGACCGAAAGTCCCTTAGAATAAACAAAAAGTTTCTTGATAATGAAATATTCGAAATTAAAAATCACACTAACTTTTCTCTTGTTTTTTTATCCCGTTATCTTATTAAAATAAACATTATATAAGTTTTCAGGGACTTTCGGCCCTCGGTAATAATGTAATATTCCATTCTGCGTTTAAATTTTTCAAAAATACTTATTAGTTTTCTCAGAATTCGAAAAAAATTAGTGCATTTAATTAGCATTTTACCAAGATTTTGCGCCTATCTCCTTAACGGACACCTCCTCTATACGGACGGTATTTAAGACAAAACTCATTTGCCGATAATATTGAACCTGTACTCTTCAACGGACACTCCCTTAAAACAGTGGCGTAGCTAGGGTGGGGCGGAGGGGGCGGTCCGCCCCGGGTGTCACCCGTTCGGGGGTGACACCCGAGAGACCTGTCACAAAAGAATTAATCGTTAATTTATAACTTCACTCATTTTACAATCAAAATACAATTCGATATTATTTTGTAAACACGAAACCGAGAAAAGTCGAGGTGAATGAGACATTTCTTGGATTTTTTACGTTAAAAGCAAAGATGTAGTTTATCTAAGTAAGGAAATTGTCAAGAAGCTTGAAATTGATGATTTAGATATTATGAAGTACCCTTCACAGAGATACGATAATGCAGCTGTTATGAGCAGCGTACATATTATGGAAAAATACAAACTATTACAGCAAAAAACCAAAAGGCTATTTTCGTTGGATGTATTGATCATTTAATTAATTTATGTGCACAAAATACATCTAGTGTAACATTTTTCAGAACACTAGAGGGAATTTTTAATTTTTCTTCTGCTTCCACGAGCTGCTGGGAAGTGCTTATTAAACACAGCAAAACATCTGACAAGCGACTATCCACAACGAGTTGGAGTACTCACTATGATGTAGTTAAAGTATTGGCAGAACAATTTGACAATTTTTTGGCTGCAATTGAGGAATTATGTCATCAACAAAAAAATTTCGACAACAGAAATGTAGCCAATAACCTTATGCCCGCTGTGTGTAATTTCACATTTCTTTGTTATCTTTTCTTTTGGAATGATGTACTAAGAGAAATCAATTTTTGTCAGATTGAATTGCAAAGTAAAGGCATAACCGTTGATCAATCAGCGACCAAAATAGACTTCGTCTATTTATCAAAATAGACTTGAATGTCTTGAAATTATATCAAAATAGACTTCGTCTTTACATTGAAGAAAAACGTGGTCATATTATATACGAAGCAACAGATTTTGCCACAAAAAGATATGAGGACGAAGACATTCCCACCGAAAAACGAATTCGACGTCAAAAACGAATGGATGGTGAGTTGGCTACTGATACAGGACTCACATTTCAAGCCGAACTTCAAAAGGATGTGTTAGAATGTTTTGACCTATTCAATGTTGAACAGTTAACTCGAAACCAGATCAAAATCCATTCAAGATGCGGCTTTATTGTTTGAAGTTGTGCAGACACACTATTTGCTTTTCACGAACAGTGAACAGTTGAAATTAGCTGTTTCAACATTTTGTGACTTTTACCGTGAAGAAGTATTAGACAGTGATACTCTACCTGAGGCCGCGGGCCGCATGCGGCCCTCTAGCGTTCTCTATGCGGCCCGAAGACTAACTAAAGGGCCCCGTGATCAAACTATTTGTCAAATTTCACGTGTTTTTCAAATTATTTGATAGTGTGCCGATGTGTTTGAGGCGTTTTTGGGAGTGAGGCAGACAATTTAATGACTTGATTTTAAATTATATTGAAATTTTTAAGAACTCTGTTTAAAAAGCAAGGTATTATTAACTTTTAATAATAATAATAAAGTATTAAAGTTAATGAACAAATACTCATTTTAAAAATAATCAATACTTATTTACTACATTGCAAGGACCCTTTTATTAATCACAAGAAAAATTCAGGTCCGGATTAACAAAAAAAAATTAAAATAATTGTGACCTTGAAACAACACCCTGTATATTCAAATTTTCAAAATTCGTCTGCAAGTTTGAAAAGAGCACAAAAACTAAGTTTAATTGCTCGGTTAAATTTTTGCGCAACAATTTAATGACATTAATTTTGAAATTATATCAAAATGTTTGTTTTGAAAGTTCGAGTTCTTAAAAATTTCGACATAATTTCAAAATTAAAGTCATTTAATTGTCTGCGCAAAAAATGGAAGCTCCATTAAAGCTCTTTTCAAATGTGCAAATGGGTTTTGAAAAGTTCAATATACAGGATGTTGTTTCAAGGTCACAATGGATTTATAATTTTGTTTAATCCAGACCTGAATTTTTCTTGTGATTAGTAGTTGGGTGGTTTGGGTTCTATATGTGACATATGTGTACCAAATATCAAAAACAATATACAAGGTGGTTCTATAGTTATGGATCCAGAAAGAAATGGGCAAAATCGATAAAACACTCTGTAACTCGGTTATAAAGTCGCTGGAGCAATACATTTGTTATGTCTAGAACCGCCTCATGTACCTCTATTCACCATTCAAGTATTTCCGTTTCCCAATGAAACACCCTGTATACTACTTCATCTTGATTGCGGCCCGCAAGCTTTGGCAACAGCTACTATGTGGCCCAGGAAAGAAAATGGTTGAGTATCGGTGTATTAGAAGCAGGCCTGCTGCTAGAAATGCCAAGGTTCAGAAGACATTTACAAGCTGCCACTATTACAGCCTAACTGGTTATCTGTAGACTTTTATGTAGAATGGGGTTTCATGGAATCCGTCCAATACTTAATGGTCGCATTAAAATTGTTTATGACCATTTGTGTATTGGTTGCTTCATGTTTAGTAACTAAAATTAATCAGGAATTACTTGATAGCAACAATAACGCAAACAAGGCTAAATAACCGCGGTGCAATTTCATTAACTATAAATTCTTATTTTTTTTTTCATTATTCAAAACACTTATCGGATTTTCGTTGATTTTCACAATCTTTATTTTTAGGATTTGGGGTGACACCATCGATTACCGCCCCGGGTGTCACACATGCTAGCTACGCCACTGCCTTAAAATGATGTGTAAATGAAAAAAAATACATAGGTATTTTTTCCAAATATTTTAGAATACAAAACTACATATATTTTATTATTTAAAATTAATACAGAGATGTCAACGAGTGATATTTGATACTGTTTAATTTATCAGCATTGATGTTTCTACTACATTCTCAACTGTTTAGCAAAATGTGGGATCCGTAATTAAAATATAATATGTGTGTCGGTCATTAAAAGAAACGTGACACCGTAACATTCATATGTTGTGACTAAAAATTCTGCTTGAACGGAAATGTCTGCTTGAACATATCCAATAAAAATTTTATTTTCTTTTAAAAATGTTTGGGATTAAAGGGCGACTTGACTGTATGATAAAACAATAAATATACAAACAAAACCTGTAATTATCAAGATTTTTGCTGTAAACTCGTGGAGAAATACATCAAATACTTAAAAAGACCTTAAATTATACAAAAAAACAGATGAATAATTGAAATATGCACTAAAATATTATGCTTTTATACATTTATAAAAAACGCAATGATTATTGGTGTATTGAAAGTAGGTATTTTATTTTACCTAGTCCAGGTTGTATCTTAGTCGATAGGAAAAATATTCTGATTCGTTTTTTACGATCTTACCGAAATACATTCGAACCCGCTTATCTTATTGGAATAGACTTCGTGCCAATCAAAAGTATTCCTATAACCGGGATATTTTAATAACCGATCATTGGTCGCTAGTAGAAACGTTTCCGGACCGCAAATTTCTATTCCTTAAACCGGGATATTCCTTTAAGAGGTATTCTAATAAGCGGGTTTAACTGCAGTATAGTTCATTAACGGTTTTTGCTCCAAATTTTAAAGAACGGATTGACGTGAAATTTAGCATACACATAGGTAACATGTCAAAGAAAAAAGTGAAAAGAAAACTTTGCCCTGGGGGGCGAGTTTCTCCTCTTCTCGGAGGTGAAAAATATACGTTCAAAATAAGTTCGGAAATGGATAAACTGACTAATTCTAAGCAACTTTTGTTATATAGAATTTTTGTTATATAGAGTTATTTGCGAGTCAATATGGCAATTTATCATCAAAAAAACACTTTTATACGGTTTTTTTGCCAATAACTCAAAAAGTAAGTATGTTATCGGGAAAAACATTAAAAATATAGCTTATAAAGTAACAAAATTGATGTACGTATGAACTTTTTAGAATCAGTAGAAGCAAAGTTGTAGCTAATGTAAAACAGGAAACAGGTTCATATTCGTCAAATTTAAAAACGAATAATTTCACGTGAAATAACCAAAAAATGATAGCAACCAAAAAATGATGCACTGTTCTGAGACAACTTATTACAACTTTTAGTTAAAGTAGGTCCTATTTTTGTTAAAAAAATTCGAAACAGCACCCCTTAATTGGAATCTCATATGAAATTAATACTTACCGCTTCACAAGTTACTTAACTTATATAATATTTATATGATCTGTATATCTTATATGATCGGCTCAAAGGGCTAATTTTTGAAAAAAATTGGTTTTAAAGTAAAATTTTTTGCAGAAAAAAATGTTGTTTCAAAATGACATAAAATTTATTAGTGACACTAAAAATTACGAATAGTAAAAAATGTAGGTTTTGCTTTTCTAAATATTTAGGATTATGTGTTTTTCTTTGAGACAAATATTGGTTAAGATATGGCTGTTCAAAATTATCTTACACAGTTGGTTAGTGACTAGTTCAATCCCTTTCAATTACATCCCCTTAAAATAAGCATTTTGAACCGATGAAGCTTACAGATCATATTTATAAACAATACATACACGAGTAAATCAACTTCTGAAGTGGTGACTATTCATTTCATTTCGGATGCTAATTAGGGGGTGAATTTTATAATTTTTTACAAAAAAAAAGGATCTTCATTTTGAGCGTAACTTCCTTAATTTAATGCTAAAACTGTTTTAACCTTTTTTTAAACACTACAAAAAAGTTGTAATGAGTGTTCCCCAAAAAGTGCTTTAGTTTTTGACAGTTCACGTTGAAATATTCAATTTGGAATTTGGCGTGTATGAACCTATTTTTCATTAGTTACAACTCTTCTCTTACTGGGTCTAGGGATCTCATTCATAAGCACACCATTTTTTTTTACTTTTTTATGGGCTATATTTTTCCTAAGAATGGTTTTTTCGATAAAATACTTACTTTTTGAGTTAATTGCCAAAAAAAGCGTTAAAAAATGTTTTTTTTTGTTGAAAAATAAACATATTTACTCGCAAATAACGCGAAAAGTAACTAAGTGAAAAAATGCTATAGAACAAAAGTTGCCTAGAATTAGTCAGTTAATCCATTTCCGGACTTATTTTGAACGTATATTTTTTCATCCTGAGACGAGGTAAAAGTCACCCCCATGGCAAAAGCACACATCGGCACAATATCAATGTGCTTCTTTGACATGTTACCTATGTGTATGCCAAATTTCATGTCAATCTAAGCGGTTTCTTAAAATTTATGGGTTTAGCAATATTTTACCGTCAGCGAACGGACTAATAGTAGAGGATCCGATATAAGGCCGATCTGCATCGATCTATTTATTGGATAACGTGTGCGTGAAGTAACAATGTATTTTAAACGGGATTTACTTTTTCGCACTGTTTTTGACACACTTTCATATAATCAAATATCCTTAACTTTAGCGTTGTCATGGTGATGACATAATGAGCAATAAATTACAAAAAAAAATTTGACAGTTTTGTGGTTTGAAAGAAATTAGAATGTTTAAATAAGTTCTAAAAATTGTAGAATAGGAATGAATTCCAGTGATGGAGAGTTACAGTTATTTTATTTGTTTATCGTAGATAAAATATTGTATGAAACTGTGCGTGAAGTACTTTTTGCGAACTTACGCGATGTATAGCACTCGCTCCGTATAGCACTCGCTCCGTTGTCGCTCGTGCTCTAAACATCACGTGCATTCATAAAAAGCATACTTCACGAACTGTTTCATAAATAACTATTTTCATATATTAAAAAAAATGTTTCGACCCGGGTAGATATTATTCCAGATTTTCAGATTTCAGCACAGTGTTAGATGGTTGGGGCATATATGGAGAGCAGGTAGCGTAACAACTATAAACTCAATTTTACAATGGAAACCCGGAGTTAGAAGGAGACGCGGAGGAACTAGAATAAATGGTTACAGGAAGTAAAGGAAAATTTATATAGGGCAGGAATTAGAGACTAGCAGAAAAAGACAGAGGATAGAAAGAAATGGAGAAGCACAGTCAATAGTATCGAGTAGCAGACTGGGACTAATCTGCTCTAAAAAGATGGATCTAGATAGCTTTTTAGCGGCTCAACCCCACCTGGTATATTTAGCCATTTAATTTTCTTATTACACATTATTATTGGTCCATCAAAAATTAAAAGGACGGTGCCTGTAATAAAATCTAAAATTCAAAATTTAATCAAGAAAAATAATAAATATTAAAATTTCCTATAAGTTCAAATTTATTTATTAAAATTTTTGATATAATTTTCATAAATAAATTACTTACTAATAACACTTTTTTAATTAATTAAAAAAAATCCATTTTGCAACAATAATAAAATATTAGTATTTGTAAAATAAATATCAATCATATCATAAATAACACAGGTTTACAAAAAAAAAACTAAATTTCGGACTATTTGAAGAAACCATATTACAAGGGGGTTTTTGGGGTGGCTGATCACGAATCCGGGGTCCGCTCACCCCTTTCACGCCAGGTAAAGGTCATTTCAAGGTCAAATCAAGATAAATCGACAGTCGCTCTGAGAAAGTATATTAGGGCGTTTTTGGTGTCGCTGATGACGAATCAGGAGTCCGCTGACCTCTATCACGTCTAGTTCAAGGTCAAATCAACATAAATCGACACAATCGCTCTGAAAATATAGGGGTTTTGGAGTCACTGGTCATGAAAACTGCGGTCCGTTGAGCTCTACCACGTAAGGTAAAGGTCATTTCTAGGCCAAATCAGGACAAGTCCACAAAACTGATTTGACTTTGAAATGACCTTTACCTTACGTGGTAGAGCTCAACGGACCCCAGTTTTGTGATCAGCGACCCCAAAAACCCCCTAATATACTTTTTCAGAGCGATCGTGTCGATTTATCTTGATTTGACCTCGAAATGACCTTGAGCTAGACGTGATAGAGGTCAGCGGACACAAAATTCGTCATCAGCGACCACAAAAACCCCCTAATATACTTTTTCAGAGCGACTGTCGGTTTATCTTGATTTGACCTTGAGATGACCATTACCTGACGTGATAGAGGTCAGCGGACCCCGGATTCGTGACCAGCGAACCCAAAAACCCCCTAGTCACATGGTTTCGTCAAATATTCCGAAATGTATTTTTTTTGTAAACCTGTTTAATCAAAAGAATATCAATCTTTTAAATTAAATAGACAACTGTAAAACATAGAACTGCATTCACAACTGTATTCACAGTAAAAGTTTCAAAATATCACACATTACGCTTAAAGTAAGAGGTAAATCAGCAGACGAGTCGTTGTGACTTCCAAAATATGACAACACCGCTGGAAGTGACAACGCACCTTGAACTACCCTATATATGGAAGCCATAACGTATGCTGTACGCTTCGGTATATACATATATATATATACAAAATTTATTTTGGTAAATCCTTTCCCCTCAATAGGTAGACCCATTTTATAAGCCCCCCTTTTGCCAAATACACAATTTATAAAAAATAATTCCTAGTAGAAAAGGTGGAAGTCGGACAGCCTCTTCTGTATACCGGAAGTCACAACTTAACGTGCATCAATATATATATATATATATATATATATATATATATATATATATATATATATATATATATATATATATACATCCCGCTATCATTATGTCATCTTTTCATGTTGCAGTCATTTGGCATCACCAAGAAATACTATCATTTTCGAATTTTAATTCGTGTATGTTTGTTGAGCGCATTTTTTAACGCCCTGTATCGTTCTCAGTTTTCTAAAATTTTAATTTTAAAAATTTAAATTATATACAAAAATTTTTACACTTCATAACCATTTTGACTTCCACCACATAAAAATGTGTATTTCCCATCATTTTGCCGCTTTTCGACGTTGCCACGAGTTAAAAATACCGATCTTTTGAGGACAGGTAGAAAAGGTCTATTGTAAACTTAGAGGATGGAATATTTTGGTAAAATATTCCATCCTCTCAGATTATAAACTACATAAAAGGTAGGTTCTTTACCTGTTCAGCTGGATTACCAAGCAAGGGTCTAAATATTTTACGAGTTGAATTGTGTTTATTTGATTTCATCTGTTAAATTAAAATTTCTCATACCGACTTAAAATATTTGTTTGAAAAATTCATTTTATATTTTCGTTTAATTTACTTAGGGTTTTTGGTCAGAATTTTGAAGAAACGCTTGGTTTGACATAAAATTTGGGACACGTACCTATAGCTAATATGTTAAAGAAAAAAAGTGATATTGTGCCGATATGTGCTTTTGATCTGGAGGTGAGTTTCGTCGGTTATAGGGTATGAAAACAAATACGTTCAAATAAGTCCGGAATTGGATAAACTGACTAATTCTAAGCAACTTCTATTTTATAGCGTTTTTCACTAAGTCAATACTTTTAGAGATATTTGCGAGTGAATATGTTCATTTTTCAACAAAAAAAAAAAAACGTTTTTATACGGTTTTTCGCAAATAACTCAAAAAGTAGGTACTTTATTGAAAAAAAATTAGCAAATAGTAAATATAGCTTATAAAAAAGTGAAAAAATGGTATATGTGTCAGGTCTGTAGACCCAGTAGAAGCAGAGTTATTGCTAAGCTTTGTTTTAAAACCAAGAGGAGTAGGTAAACTAAATGGCAGATTCACACCCAAGAAAGTCACTAGAAATATCATCAGATAAATCTTCTTTTTTGGTTGATCATATCGGCCTTTGACGGTAATCTTGACTAAAAATCTAAAAATAAAAGGAAGAACGCAGAAAATACAAAAATTGCTGATAAAATAAATAAACTAACCTATGAAATGCCAATAGTGTCAAAATTTGATATGAGTAAAATTGCCTGAGGTTGTACCAATTACAAACAAGGTGTACGGCGCGGGAAATTTGAATGACTCCTCTTGTTTAAAAACAGACTATAGTGAAAAATAAGCTCTTATATCTCAAATTCCAAATCGAATATTTTAACGTGAAATAAAAAAAATGAAACACTTTTCTGGGAAAACTTATTACAACTTTCTTAAAGTGTTTAAGAAAACGTTTATTTTTATTTTTTTTTTTAAGTTTCCAGCAGCAAGAGTAAGCAGGTTACGCTCAAAATACAGTTGTTCCTTTTTTTTTGGTTAAAAATATTCTAAAAACTCCCTCTAATTAACAGCCCAAATGGAATTAATCGTTACCACTTCACAAGTAACTTTATGTATTGTTTGTGTTTGTAAGTTTCATCAGTTCAAAGTGCTTATTTGTGGAAAAATTTGGTTTTAAAGTAAATTTTTTTAAATCTTTAATTTTGAAAAAAAAGACTTTTGTCAAAATAACTTAAAAATTATTAGTGATACCAAATATCTTAAAGAGTAAAAAATGTAGGTGTTGCTTTTTTAAATATTTGGAATTTTTTGATTTTCTGGAAGACAAAAATTGGTTAAGATATGGCTGTTCAAAATTTGCATATACATACTCGTGACTAGTGATTCGTTCGAGGCCTTTCAACAAAACCCCTTTCAAAAATAAGCATTTTGAACCAATGCAACTTACAGATCATATACAGGGTTTCCCCGAAAATAGTGCGTTCCTTAAAGGTATAGATAGAAAGCACAATGTAGAGCAAAAAAGTCTTATAACATTTTATTCTAAATTCAGCCGTTTGACCAAAAAACGAAAATACATTTTGATATGCAAATTGATACTCAATTAGTAAATAAACAAGGGGTCCCATTAGATTAAATTTCACAGTCACAGGTTCTTCTACGCCATGTTGCCAGGTCATATAAATTTATGAAAATAAAAATTTACTCTTATGGAGAACAACGTAATTTTTGTTGAAACGGTTAACTTTAGGAAAAAATGTTACAACACCTTTTTGTTCTAAATTGTGTATTATATCCACACCTTAAAGGAACGCACTATTTTCGGAGACACCCTGTATAAACAATACATTTATCTAAAGTAACGTGTGAAGCGGTAACAATTAATTTTCATGACTTTCTTTTGCCAAAAAAAAGGGAACGATTTTATTTTCAGCGTAACTTGCTTACTTTTCACGCTAGAAACTGTTTTAAAAACACCAAAAAAAATTTTTTTTAAACACTTTAAAAGAGTTATGATGAGTGTTTCCCGAAAAGTGCTTTATTTTTTTGGTCATTTTACGTTGAAATATTCGATTTGGTATTTGACGAATAAGAACCTATTTTTCATTAGCTGCAACCCTGCTTCTACTGGGTCTACAGACCTTATACTGACACCTCTTTTTCATAAGCTATATTATTGCTAGGAATATTTTCTTCGATAAAATATGTACATACTTACTTTTTGAGTTATTTGCGAAAATCCGTCCAAAACGTGTTTTTCTATGAAAAATAAACATATTCACTCGCACATACCTCGAAAAGTATTGACCTAAAACTTTTATAGAAAAAAATTTGCTTAGAATTAGAATTAGTCAGTTTATCCACTTCCGGACTTATTTTGCACGTATGTTTTTTCACCTCCAAGAAGGGGTGAAAGTCACATCCAGGACAAGAGAACATATCGGCATAATCTCACTTTTTTCTTTGGCATTTTAGCTACGTGTGTGCCAAATTTTATGTCAATCCAAGCGGTTCTTTAAAATCTGGAGGTTTTGCGATATTTTATCGTGAGTGAATGGAATAATAATTATTACAACGGCAATTATTGCCGTTGTCACTTTTAGATAAGAAGTCATTATCACAATGATATAGTCAGGTTAACTGGATTGTATAATTATTGTTTTTATCATTAAATGTGAAAACCTAGAATTATCCATGTCTGTCCGTCAATAAACACAACTCGTCTATTAGTAGGACAGAAAGAATGACAAATAAGGTGTCAAATGAAAGCCTATAACCAAAATATGATATTACATGTGAGAAGTTTGACCTCGGACTGCCTGTTCCAGAGTTGCAACCGAAAGTACTGTTTTAAATTCGTCGAAATAGTACAAACTATTGGTCAACACGACTAAGAAAGACCAGAACAAATACATACTTCCGGTTTCATGCCTGTCTGTTCGTCCATATCTGTAGGTGAACAAAATTCATCCGTCATATCAGCTGACAAAAAGTTACACGAAGGGTTCAAATATCGACTGCCGGTTCAACTTCCGGTCACTTTTTGTGAAAAATTAGAACTTACGATGTCCAATTGCTTGTTACAATTTTTTTTATAAGTGTTCTACTCTATCTATTCTGACTTTTCATTAACTTACTTAGATCACATATAATTTAATACAGTTTTGATGTCAGGGTCTTCAAAATTTATGTGGTGAGTTCCGGTATGTGATGAATGAAAAACGACTCCATAAGCAGAAGAAAAAAGTGTTCTCAAGACCTAAGACAATACATCGACTCACAAGAGCGTTGTGACAGTAGCAAAAATTCGAGTTGGGGTTCTAATTACTTTCTCATGCGGCTTACTCTCCTGACTTGGCCCCCTCCGATTATTAAGTGTTCCCAAATCTGAAGAAATGATGGGCGAGTCACAAAGTTTCACAAAAAAGCGAATATTTCGCGAAATGAACGTCAGATCGAAAAACTAAAAAATGCGTGTTCAATATTTTTCAAAAGTCTATCGAATGATACCAAAAACGAACCCCCACGGAAAGGGGTGAGGAGTAAATTAAAAATTTTAAATACGAACCCTGCGATATTTCGCGAAATGAACATCAGAGTGCCAGTGTGTGCTTTTTTTCTGGGGATGAGTACCACCCCCTTCTCGAGTGTGAAAAAATATAGGTCTAAATAAGTCCGTAAGTGGATAAACTAATTAAATTCCTTGTAACTTTTGTTTTTAGATGGTTTTTCGCAAATAAATCAAAAAGTAAGTATTTGATCGAAAAACTATTCCTAGCAAATATAAAGCTTATAAAACAGTAAAAAAAATGATGTATGTATGAAGTCTGGACACACAATAAAAACAGAGTTGGAGCTAATCAAAAGTTGGTTCTTATTCGTCAAATTCCAAATCGACTAGTTCAACGTAAAATGTCCAAAAAATAACGCACTTTTCGGGGAAAACCCGCCACAAATTTTTTAAAGAGTTTAAAAAAAGTTTTATTTTTGTTATATAAAAAGTATCTATTCTATCACCATCAGCATCAAAAGTAGACCGGGCAGTATCGTCGCCCCCGCTAGCGAAATTATTCCGATTCGATTTTTTTGCACAAACTTACTCAAAAAGAGGTCCTTATAACATATCCAAAGGGTGCCGGGCGGTGCATTGGTCGAAAAATTGTTTAAAAAATTTTTTTGAAACAAATTCACAAAAACAATTTTTTCATTTCGAACAATTTTTTTTAGATAACTTGTGTCATTCTGGGCAAAAAAGGTGTCTTGCCATTTTTGTTTAAAATTGATTGTTGTCGAGTTATATGCGATTAAAAATTTGAAAAATGCGAAAATGGCCATTTTTAAGTCTTAATAACTCGATTAAAAGTTATTATTATGAAATTAAAAAGTGAGCAGATCAAGTTTCAAACCCTTGCTTCAAGGTCCTTAAGAGATTTTTGTCATTATTTTATTACAAAGCTGTTATTTTTAATTATTAATAATTAGCGCTATAGTCCCGGATTTATCGTCGCCCCTGTTAGTGAAATTATTCCGATTCGATTTTTTTGCACAAACTTACTCAAAAAGAGGTCCTTATAACATATTCACAAGGTGCCGTGGTCGAAAAATTGTTTAAACAATTTTTTAAACAAATCCACAAAAATAATTTTTTCACTTTGAACAATTTTTTTTTAGATAATTTTGGACATTCTGAACAAAAAAGGTCTCTTGTCAATTTTCTCTAAAATTGATTGTTGTCGAGTTATACGCGATTTAAAACCTGAAAAATGCGAAAATGGCCATATAACTCGACAAAAATCAATTTTAGAGAAAAATCTCAAGATACCTTTTTTGCTCAGAATAACCCAACTTATCTAAAAAATCGTTCGTAATGAAAAAATTATTTTTGTGAATTTGTTTAAAAAATTGTTTAAGGTGATACAGTAGCGATCAACAGGTAGCCAAAACGCGTTCCAAGATTGCGGCTGTAATTTTGAATATTTTTTCAAGATATTTGGCACACGTATGCGTAATATAATAAAGAATGGCGGTACAGAGCCCAATTTGAAAAACATATTAGGTAATATTTGAAAATTATTCTGTAATTAAATACAATATTAAAAAAACGAGCCTGTACCGCCATTAAGAAGAACAAAAAATACACTTTCTTCAAATAAACTTTTTTATCCGATGCCTAGATTTTGTGTCATTTTGGAACTACTAAAATGTTTTATTTCATTAGTCCAAAACAAAATTTAAATTTTTTAATTCGACAAAATATTTCCACGCACAGGCTGTGGTCTGTATTAATTCGAGAACCAAGAGAGACAGCTCATTAACCGCCTTTCATTTTTTCTTAGAAAATAAACGATCTCTACACAAAGTACTTATAGGATAATACGCCGCCGTTATGAAATGATTGTAGGATGTTAAAATGACGAAGGATGTTTTACCCGGAAATCCGAATTTTATATACTTTTGTTATATTTAATACCCTAATAGCACACGACGTCCTTTGGACGTCCAAAATAGGTAAATTTTTGGTCCTAACGTCCATGGACCATAAACGGACGTCCTTTGGACGTCCGACGCTGGACGTACTTCGGGTGTACTAAATATGTACGTCCTTTGGACGTCCGGCGTTGGACGTCCTTCAGGTGGACTAAATATGTACGTCCTTTGGACGTCCGGCGTTGGACGTCCTTCGGGTGGACTAAATATGTACGTCCTTCGGACGTCCGGTGTTGGACGTCCTTCGGGTGGAATAAATATGAACGTCCTTTGGACGTCCGTACTCGGACGAAATACGGACCTTTTCCAATCGTCCATATTGGACATATTCTACCAATAAGGGGATTAAACAGCAAAATTATTTAATAAAATATTAACTTAATTATGTTAATAAAATAGTTTAAATGGAAAAGATTATAAATCATATTTAATTCAAAACTGTATATGTAGTTTAATATCTAATACATGTTTTTGTTTTTATGTAAAGTGTGAAAATCTGATCGGTAAATTATTCGTTATGTCCACTCTACATCAACAATAAATTGAACAAGAAATTGACTAAGTTATTCAAGGCCAAATTTGACGAGTACAAAATGTATGATTTATAAAAGAAAATGAAGGAATTTGATGAAATAGAACAATTGGATATGTTTTATTTTGTCAAATTTCTTTATTTTCTGTTTATTCACGGCAAAATTGGAAGTAGAATTGTGTTTTGTATAAGCCAAATTTGACCTTGAATAACTTGTCGTCAATTTCTTGTTCAATTATTGTTGATGTAAAGTGGACTTTATAATGTTTTATTATTCCCGTTACCAAGATGATAGAAGTTTGGTGGTTAATTCTAATAAGCAAAAATATAATTTTTATCAATGTATCCTTACTACAGATGAATATTGAGAGCATCTTTTTGAAGTTGAGCGTACGTGTGCCCAAAATAGGTCCAGTTTTAGTCCTAATGCGGATGGACTATAAATGAACGTCCTTCGGACG
Organism: Diabrotica virgifera virgifera; assembly: GCF_917563875.1. Taxonomy (NCBI): domain Eukaryota; kingdom Metazoa; phylum Arthropoda; class Insecta; order Coleoptera; family Chrysomelidae; genus Diabrotica; species Diabrotica virgifera. Next base: position 187,332,517 of record NC_065444.1, on the reverse strand, counting down.
TCCGACGTTGGACGTACTTACGTGTTGAATAAATATGAACGTCCTTTGGACGTCCATTGGACGTCCGTGCTCGGACGTCCGTTGGACATTGACATCGATCCGTGAGCGTCATCTGCAAAGAAGAAAATCACAAGCCAGGACAACCAATCCAAATAGTGAGTGTTTCAAACTTTTGTGTTGTGTTGTCAAAAGTTTATTTAATTATTTATGTTTTTCCTTACATACTTACATATTTTTTCAAGCTTTTTGGTATATTTTTCATATTTTTTACTATATTTCGATAAAAAAATTCTTCGCAGTTTTATCCTAATCAACATCATCATCATTCTATCCAAAAAGGCAAATCGCCAAAATCGCAATTTTATCATAATATGATATGTATATTTGCATTTTACCACATTTTTTCGATGTTTTGAAACATTTTTGTATATCTTTTGTGTATCTATCTATATTTTGTATATCACCCCTCCTCGGGGTGAAACTCACCCCCCAAATTCACATACTAATTTGTAAGTACACATACTTTGTAAGTATGGAATAAAGGTTGCTTAATATTAATCAGTTTATCGAAGTCCGGACTTATTTTGAACGTTTTTCACCCCAGAGAAAGAGTGAAACTCACCCCAGGGCAATAGCACACATTGGCACAATATCACTTTTTTTCTTTGGCATGTTAGCTATGCGTATGCCAAATTTCATGTCAATCCTTTAAAATTTACAGCAAAAACCATCAAAGAATGTAGTAATACTTGTTTTCATGAAGTCGGTGATAGAGTTTGACAAATCTTTATGGTTGTTAAATATCTTTTAATTTGTGTATTCGATTTTTAAAGGTAGGTACTATATACGTCCATTTGGCACAATAAAAAATAACCTTCGACCGGTACATATTGCTTGTATCGATGCTCGGTGCATTGTTCAGTCATAAATTTTACCTGTCCCTATAGCGTCGGCCGTCGGGTCCTATTGTAAATTATATTAATAATAGTCCGTCTCGGTATTTTATTATTTCTGTGATAAGTATCTCTGTGGAAATGCAAATGCTGCTTGTAACATCCCAAAAACCAGCTCTACTATTAATTGTACTCGTATAAATAAGTGTATAATATGTACCTACCTACTTATTTATTGTATTCATTTATAGACCTGGATCCCGCGTAATAAAAAAAGTTGATTAACAGCAAGCTGAAAATTTGTTAATAGCTTCACGGTGTCTAGTCGGACAAACTTTGATGTACGGGAATACTGGAACCGGGGAAGTTTTAATTGTGGAACAGGTTAAAAACTTGGAACATCAGACTACCGAAAACGTTCCATGTATTTTGTCGGACAGAACTTCCAATTGATTTGTTACCATTTCATTAAACTCTTATGCAAAAATCAGACTGCGTACCAGTCTACTTTTATTCTCTTAATATTTTTACTTAAAAAAAGTGTACTACAATCATCTCGCTAAACTTAATATAACTGTTTTCGAGATAAACCCATTTTAAATCTGCGATATAACATAATTTTTTGCATAATATTGTAGTTAAATCCGAAAAATCAACTTAAAACCATAATAATAATTGTGCCAATTCTCATTTATGTCATTTATATTTTTGGAGATTTTTATGGTTTATAAGTTATTTTTCGAGTTTAGCGAGACGAATGTAGTATATATTTTTTAAGTAATAATATTAAGAGAATAAAAGTTTTGATTCGAAAAGTATATGTAATGTAGAGTTTCCTCAGCGATGTGATATAATATTATTACAGTATAGCTCCCCGTGCATGACAAGCTTATGGAGGTAGCCCATATAGCCTAGGCTATAATATTATTAAAAAAATCACTTAGATGGGACAATGGCTTTAGGAAATTCGAGACATCAAAAATGGCCCATTTTTAAGGTGGTGCGTTAATTTCTTGGAGAAATGTAATTATAATTTAATGTAAATAATCTAATATCCAATAATTGTAAATTAATATAAGATGTAATATAAGTTCCTTAAAAAATATATTTTTTATTTCCCACAATACATTCTCCACAGGTATAAATATCGTCTCTAGACGTCCACCGAACGTCCTCCCAGGACGTTAGATGGATGATCGGCAGCAATACATTGGACCAAACTGGGACGTCCTATGAAGGCCCAATTGACGTCCACCGAACGTCCCTTCGGACGTTAGGTGGACCTCCATTGGGCGTTTGGCAACGTGGAATTTGGACCAAAATTGGACGTCCTGTTAAGGTCCAATTCACGTCCCCTAAGACGTCCGATTAAGATCCAATTTACTCCGATTAAGGTCCAATTTACGTCCAATTAAGGTCCCATTTACGTCCGATTAAGGTCCAATTTACGTCCGATTAAAGTCCAATTTACGTCCGATTAAGGTTCAATTTACGTCCGATTAAGGTCCAATTTACGTCCGATTAAGGTTCAATTTACGTCCGATTAAGGTCCAATTTACGTCCGATTAGGGTCCAATTTACGTCCCCTAGGACGTCCGATTAAGGTCCAATTTACGTCCGATTAAGATCCAATATATGTCCCCTCGGACATTAGATGGACGTCCAATGGACGTTCGGTAGCGCGACATTTGGACCAAAATAGGACGTATAAAGGACGTTCCTCGGACGAAAACGGACGTCCAATGGACGTCCCTAAAGTCCGTGAAGGACGTCCATTGGACGTCCTTGTGCTATTAGGGTAGGTACCTACCTATAATTCTGGTGATTTTTTAAATCCTCTATTGTTAAGAGAATTTACACCTTTAGCCAAAGTTTTACGATTTTCTAACGGAAATTAACAAGTTATTTTAAATACGCACCAATTATCGATGTTGAAAGGAGTTTTTCAAGTTATAAAAATATTTTGTCTGATCAAAGAATATGTTTCCTCGTAAAGAATTTGGAAAAACACATTGTAGTGAATTATAATCGAAGATATATTTATAGTGATATTGTTGTTTTATTTTAAATAGGTAACTATTGGTAGCAGTTTTTGTAAAAACTGTGAATAAATTGCATATATAAAAAATGATTTTATTTGAAAAATAATAAATAAGATTACTAAATAAGACAGAAAATTTGTGGTTTCCCGAAATGCGCATTTTTTGAATTTTTGTGCATATCTTGCGCATATTTCGTAATTTTTTACCGCATATATATGCGAATATTTCATCAAAATTGATCGCATATAAATCCGCTCCCTAGTCATTGTATTCTGTTGGCTGATTCCAATGATTTGAACCGCCGTACGACACGTTGGGACCAATGGGAGTGAAGATACGTAACTAATACCTATCAAGAGGTTTACTCAAACTTCTTTTCTGTACTTATACCTACCACTCGGTATAAGTACAAAAAAGAAGTTTGTGTAAACCTTTGCACAACTGTGTAAATACTAAAGAAAAATCTAAAATATTAAAAAAAAATAGTGGAATCCGTTAATCTGTTCTCGAAAAAATTAGCTATGAAAATGAGCATAATTTTCTATATCCCTAACTTTTGACGAGCAGTTTAGCTTAAATGGGGAAAAGCGGTAAGCTTAGATCAAACACCAGTAGGAGGCATTCAATTAATTGAGGAAAAAAATTAAATGGATAACAATATTCATTTCAGTTATAGAAAAGGCATTGCCCCGCTAGAATGGTTGAAATCACAAGTAACAATTAATAGTCCTACAAAAAAGACAGGCGCTTGAAAGTGATAAGACCATTGAACAATAAGCCTGCGAACTGCCTTTTAAACACATTCTTAAAAATAATCCATAACACAATTAAAAAAAGGTTTGTTAAGAAATTCTTTTATAGACTTCAGAAATTCAACAACTTCTCCTGATTATGTTTAAAAAACGTACGGAATGCACTAAATGAAAAAAAGAAGAAAAAGATTTATCATACCGTTATACTCTAATATATTCTTACGTTGAATATTTGATGCTTCCCTGTAGAGTATAAAACGGACAGTTGTGTTTTTCCCGTGAGCTGCCTTGTTTAGTCTTCTTTGTCGTTCTATTCGTTAAATCCTATCCTCTCAAGTCACAGCGTCAGAAAGCAGTGGGTATATGCAGTGAACGGGAGGCCTATGTCGAGCAGTGAACGTTGGGGCCCTTTCGCGTTTATCATATGTAGAGAAGTCGCTTGTCAAAAACTGGACGTATGTAATCGTATTCTATTTGTTAAATACTCTCACCTAATATGTCATACCATGTGTGTTAATCCATTTTATTTCTACAATTTTAAAGTGTTATTACATGCCGTCATTTTCATTTGTCTACACCATCTTATTCTGCCAGTTAAATCCCATCATTTCAGACGCTGTACGTCACGATTGAACCAATAGAACCGTAGATACAAGACTAAGGCCCTTTTGACATGATGCTGTAATTGATTTTCATACGTCATTGTATTATATTAGTCAAATCCAGTTATTTTAGGTGCTGTACGCCACGATTGGACCAATAGGAGCGAAGATACGTAAATAAGGCCCTTTTGACATATTGTTGTATTTGATTTTTCTGTGTCATTGTATTCTGTTCATTAAACCCTACCATTTGAGCTGCTGTACGTCACAATTGGACCAATAGGACTAGATATACATAACTAGGGCCCTTTTGACTTGTTGCTGTATTTGATTTTTCTGTGTCATTGTATTTTATTTGTCAAGTCCTATTATTTGAGATGCCGTACGTCACGATTGGTCTTATAGGACCGAAGATACGCGACTAAGGCCCTTTTGACATGAGGTTGTATTTGATTTTTCTCTCATTGTATTCTGTTTGTCAAATCCTATCATTTGAGGTGCTATACATCACGATTGGACCAACAGGACCGAAGATACATAACTAAGGCCCTTTTGACATATTGCTTGTTTGATTTTTCTGTGTCATTGTCTTCTATGATGTCTAAGGCATATCTCTGATATGCCCTATTTTTAAATTGGACTTCGTAAGTCCTAGGTTTTCACCCACAAGCTTTTATTTGACACCTCATTTGTCATTCTACCCGGTATAATGGCGGAGGAGTTATATTGGCGGTCGTACGGACCGACAGAAAGAGTACCCAGCTCAAATATCTCACCTTTAGTACCATCCTTGGATTATAAGCTTTCATTTGACACCTCATTTATTATTATAGCTGGTATAATGATAGAGAAGTTACATTCGCGGTCGGACGGACCCACCGACAGACCGCCTAGGTCAAATATCTCACCTTTAGTACCATCCTTGTATTACCAGCTTACATTTGACACCTTATTTGTCATTCTACCTGGTATAATGACGGAGAAGTTATATTCGCGGTCGTACGGACCGACAGAAAGATTGTCTAGGCCAAATATCTCACTTTTAGTACCATCCTTGGATTATAAGCTTTCATTTGACACCTTATTTATCATTCTACTTGGTATAAAGACGCAGAAGTTATAGTCGCGGTCGTACGGACCGGCGGAAAGACAGCTTAGGTCAAATCGCTCACCTGTAGTACCATCATTGGATTATCAGCTTTCATTTGACACCTCATTTGTCATTCTACTTGGTATAAAGACGCAGAAGTTATAGTCGCGGTCGTACGGACCGGCGGAAAGACAGCCTAGGTCAAATCGCTCACCTGTAGTACTATCATTGGATTATCAGCTTTCATTTGACACCTCATTTGTCATTCTACCTGGTATAACGACGGAGGGGTTATATGCGCGGTCGTACGGACCGACGGAAAGACAGCCTGGGTCAAATATCTCACCTTTAGTACCATCCTTGGAATATAAGCTTTCATTTGACACCTCATTTGTCATTCTACCTGGTATAATGACGGAGAAGTTATATTCGCGGTCGTACGGACCGACAGAAAGATTGCCTAGGCCAAATATCTCACCTTTAGTACCATCCTTGGATTATAAGCTTTCATTTGACACCTCATTTATCATTCTACCTGGTATAATGATTGAGGAGTTATACTCGCGGTGGGACGGACCGACGGACAGACCATGTAGGTCAAATATCTCACCTTTAGTACCATCCTTGGAATATCAGCCTTCATTTGACACCTCATTTCTCATTCTACATGGTATAATGACGGAGGAGTTATATTCCCGGTCGTACGGACCGTCGGAAAGACAGCCTAGGTCAAATATCTCACCTTTATTACCATCCTTGGAATATAAGCTTTCATTTGACACCTCATTTGTCATTCTACCTGGTATAATGATGGAGGAGTTATATTGGCGGTCGGAGGGACCGGCGCACAGATCGCCTAAGTTAAATATCTCACCTTTAGTACCATCCTTGTATTATAAGCTTTCTTTTGACGCCTCATTTGTCATTCTACCTGGTATAATGACGGAGGAGTTATATTCGCGGTCGGAGGGACCGACGGAAAGACAGCCTAGGTCAAATATCTCACCTTTAGTACCATCCTAGGATTATCAGCTTTCATTTGACACCTCATTTGTCATTCTACCTGGTATAATGACGGATAAGTTATATTCGCAGTCGGAGGGACCGAGTCACAGACCGCCTAAGTCAAATATCTCACCTTTAGTACCATCCTTGTATTATAAGCTTTCTTTTGACACCTCATTTGTCATTCTACCTGGTATAATGACGGAGGAGTTATATTTGCGGTCGGAGGGACCGACGGAAAGACAGCCTAGGTCAAATATCTCACCGTTAGTACCATCCTTGGATTATATGCTTTCATTTGACACCTCATTTGTCATTCTACCTGGTATAATGATGGAGGAGTTATATTCGCGGTCGTAAAGACCGACGGACAGACCGCCAAGGTCAAATATCTCACCTTTAGTACCATCCTTGGATTATCAGCTTTCATTTGATACCTCATTTGTCATTCTAGCTGGTATATTGACGGAGGAGTTGTGGTTACAGACAGACGGACAGACGGACGTGGATAATACAAAGTTTTCACATTTTTTCAAAATTGGGTGAAAACAATAAAACATGATGCCAGACTGATTTCTTTATGAAAATAATATATACATTCTCAAATTGTCTATTTTTCGTTGTGAATAATATTGTATTCAACAGTGATGCCAAATTTCTGATGCCAAAATGATTGATAATGAAAGTGGGATATACGTTTTCATGTATATAACGGCAGCGACAAAACGGTAAAACACTGAACTAAATGTATATAATATTTTCACTGTACGATCATTTTGGACTCAAACATTTTATGGAATAAACTTATATAACTTAGTAAGAGGTAAACAAGGAAAGCTGATATATTAAAGTAACATCAAGGAATCAAATCTCTAACTACCGAGCTGATTAGACTTCTGGTAGCAAGTACAGGAATAAAGTTATTAAGGTAGTGTAAAGTGGCATCGATATACAGATGCCACTTTGCAAGACGATGCCAAATCGATGGTAAATGCATAATGTATCGATGCAAAATTGATAGTAGGATGTATATATATATATATATATATATATATATATATATATATATATATATATATATATATATATATATATATATATATATATATAAAGGGTTGTCTACAGCTAATGCCATTTCCCTTCCGTCAGCCAGGACTTCCATTTTTTTCAATCTTCCCAGTCTCCGTCTTCCAATCCTTTCTTAGACATGGCTTCGTCGACTTTATTTTTCCAAGATCTTCTAGGTCGTCCTCTTCTTCTCGTTCCTCTTGGGCTCCATTCTGCAACCTTGTTTATCCAAGTGTTTTCTGCTCTGCGTACGTGGCCGTACCATTTCAGTCTTCTCTCGTCTATATATTGCAGGGCATCTTTTTCCACTTGCATTCTTCTCCTTATCTCCTCATTTGTTATTCTGTCTCTTCTGGTGAGACCACAGCATCTTCTCCAGTATTCCATTTCGGTTGCCAGAATGCTTTTTTGGCTTTTTTTGTTTATGACCCAAATTTCTGCGGCATATGTCATGATGCTTCTTACTATTTTCTGGTATATCATTCTTTTTGTTTTTCCCTTGATGTTTTTATTCCAGATTACATTATGGAGTTGTCTGATGCAAGATCTTGTTTGTCCCAATCTACTTTTTATTTATGCTTCTGTTGTTCCGCTTTTCGACATTATAAAGCCCAAATATTTAAAATTCTTCGTTCCTTTTATTTCAACTTGTTCTTCTACTTCTAAGTTTTTTACGTCTTCTTCCGATATTACTAAGTATTCCGTTTTCTTCATATTTATTTCCAGGCCCACCTTTTTGTATTCCTCTTTTAGTTTTCTTACCATGTAACTGATATCCTCTTCAACTTGAGCCATCACCACCTGATCGTCTGCAAAACACAATGTGTAGAGATAATCGTCCCTTATCTGTATTCCCATACCCCTACACTTTGTCTTCCAAGTTGTTAGTGCGTGTTCTAAAAATATTTTAAATAGAGTCGGTGACGTTGGGCATACCTGTAGTAATCCTTTTGTTGTTGTGAAGTTAGCAACTACCTTGTTTCCGATTTTTATATTTACTTCATTTCCACTGTACATGTTTTTGATTGCTTCTGTTAGGTTAGGTGGTATCCCTATTTTAGTCATTGCTTTGTACAATTCTTTCCTTGGCACGGTGACGTATGCCTTCCTAAGGTCTATAAACGCCATGTGTACATCTTTGTTCTTAGCTCTTTTTTTCTCTATTGTTTGTTGTATTGTATGGATATGATCTAGACATGATTTCCTGCTGTGAAACCTGCTTGTTCTTCTCCGATTTTACCTTCTATATTTTTCTCTATTTTGTTCCTGAGGATCCTGCCATACAGTCTTCCCATTGTAGCGATGACGCTTATCCCCCTGTAATTTTCGCAATCTTTTCTGTTACCTTTTTTGTATATCGATGTTATGTAGGCTTTCTGCCATTGTTTAGGGATGTCCTCTCCATTTATTGCTCTTTCCATGATTCGGCATATCATTCTTCTTAATTTCTGTGTTCCGTATTTGATTAGTTCCGCCACAATTCCTCCTGGTCCTCCAGCTTTATTGTTCTTCATGGAATTTATTGCTTGTTTCATCTCTTTGTCTGTTATGACTATTTTTTCTTCCTCTGTGGTCATTATTTTTTGTTCGTCTCCATCTATTATGTTGTTCTGAAGCTATCTTCCTGTGGCATTTTTGCAATTAACTAGTTTTTATGGGAAATAAGCCATAATTTTACTAAAAAAATTATTTTATTAACGTTTCGATGCCCAAATCGGGTGGCGTTGTCAAAATACAAAAATTATTAATGAATTAAACAAAAATGTTTTTGCTTAGTAAAAAAATTCTTCAAATAATTTATTTAATTTGACTCATTTATATCGGCAATTCAGACATATATTATAAATTTTAAAGTAGAAGACTTTAAAATGATATTGCCGATATTTATGAGTTGCGTTCCTGGGACGACTTTATTGAAAGATAGTTCATTCGATTACATAAAATCAACCCCAACTCAAGAATATCCGTCACAAAAAAATCATAACAAGTGATCTGTCTTTAAAAAGACAACCACATGCTATGGTGACAGTAAAATTCTCGCGCTAGGGATTCCATACTAAATCACGAGGGAAAACCAGGAAAAAACCTCGTGACTCGACATCGTAAATATTAGGTTCACTTTAGTTTACTTTTAAAACTAATACCAAATTCTGACCTTAATATGTACATATGTTATTTTAAATTATATATAATAATAATACATAGATGTATACACAATACTAAAATATCAAATATGTACTAACTCGATATGTTATTGACTAATCAAATATGTCAACACGCATGGGATAATGAACATAGAGTTCAGTGGAGATATTCAAGTATAGTCCTGAAAGAAACAGATAGTAAAAAGAGAAAAATCAAAGAAGAGGCTTTAATTATAATAAATGAAACCAATTGTGTCCCAAATTCCTCGGTAGAATGCAATAGGATGTGGTTACCCATACTAAAAGAGCAAGTCAATAGAAAGATAATACCAGAATTAGTAAGTAAATAACATATCGAGTTAGTACATATTTTAGTATTGTTTATATATCTATGTATAATTAATATTATTTATAATTTAAAATAATATATGTACATATTAAGGTCAGAATTTGGTATTAGCTTTAAGAGCAAACTAAAGTAAGACCTAATACTTACGATGTCGGGATAGTATCACGAGGTTTTTTTCCTGGTATTACCTCGTGATTTACTATAGAATCTCTAGCGCGAGAATTTTACTGTCACCATTGCATGTTATTTAAATTATTTAAATTCAATAAAATGTCTTTTTAAAGACAGATCACATGTTATGATTTTTTGTGACGGATATTCTTGAGTTGGGGTTGATTTCATGTAATCGAATGAACTATCTTTCAATAAAGTCGTCCCAGGAACGCAACTCATAAATATCGGCAATATCATTTTAAAGTCTTCTACTTTAAAATGTAAAATATATGTCTGAATTACCGATATAAATGAGTCAGATTAAATAAATTATTAGAAGATTTTTTTTACTAAGCAACAACATTTTTGTTTAATTCATTATTATTTTTTGTATTTTGACAACACCCGATTTGGGAGAAGAAACGTTAATAATATAATTTTTTTAGTAAAATTGTGGCTTATTTCCCATCAAAACTAGTTAATAGAATTATGTTTTAATTTGGAGTTAATAATTAATCGCAGACCGGTTGAGGTTAAAACACCAGATTAAGGATGAAGGAGACTTTGTCAGCTTCGGGAGAGAAGCAGAGAAGATGGGCCCGTATTCAATGAAAATAAAACGAAATATGTGCATGAGCTGCAATAACCAAAGCAGAGACAAGATCGGTCAGAACATCACCATCGATGACTTTAGCTTTGAGCGTGTTAGAGAATTTAAGTATCTTCGAATAACAATAACTGAACACAATAACGGATCAGAAGAAATTAGTAAACAATAGGATACAAGCCGGAAAAATATGTTTTTATGCCCTTCAAACCTTATAAAATCGAAACTACTAATAAAACGTACAAAGATACAACTATATATAAAACAATCATACGACCCGTAGTTATTAGCACGATCAGGGAACACAAAATTTTACGAAAACCTCCAAAAAAATAAATGGAGGATGAAAATTTGGGAATAGGTAGTTGAAATTGTCTATTATTATATACTAAAAAGTTTACAATTCTACACAACCTCCATTTTACAAAAATTGGGAAATACGGGATGAAAAATATTTTCTTGGTAGTGAAAAAATATTTGTTCAAAATAAGTCCGAAATCGGATAAAGTGCCTAATTCTAAGTAACTTTTGTTCTATAGAGTTTTTTCACTAAGTTAATACTTTTCGAGTTATTTGCGAGTGAATACGTTCATTTTTAACAAAAAAGAACATGTTTTTGGACGGTTTTTCGCAGATAACTAGTATTTTAGGGATAAAAATATTTTTGGCAAAAATATAGCTTATAAAATATTGAAAAAAATGGCTTATGCATGAGGTCTGTAGACCCAGTAGAAGCAGAGTTGAATATTTCAATTTGAAATGACCCAAAAACGGAGCACTTTACATGGAAAATCATTACAACTTTTTTATAGTGTTTAAAAAAGGTTTATATCTGTTTTTAAAAAAACTTCTAACATTAGAAGTAAGTGAGTTACGCTCAAAACATTGTTGGTCCTTTTTATTTTTTGGTAAAAAAATCGCGAAAATCACCCTCTAATTAGTTTCCCAAATAAAATTAATCGTTGCTGCTTCACAAGTTATTTTATTTATGTATTCTTTATATTATCTATAAGTTTCATGAGTTCAAAGTGCTCATTAAAAAAAATTGGGTTAAAATAAAAAAAATTTTCTTTTATTTAAAAAAAAATGGAAGTGTTTTATGGAATTAACTTAAAAATTATTAGTAATACCAAAAATCTCAAAGGATAATAAAATGTACGTTTTGCTTTTCTGAATATTTCTGATTTTTTGTTTTCTTGTTAGACAAAAATTGGTTATGCTATGGCTGTTCAAAATTTGCCTAAACTCGTGATTAGTTACTCGTTCAAGCCATTGTAACTACAGCTTTTTCAAAAATAAGCACTTTGAACCGATAAAACTTACAGATCATGTAAATAATACATAAGTAAAGTAATTTTTCAAGTGATAATGATAAAATTTATTTGTGATGTTAATTAGGGGGTCATTTTCGCGATTTTTTTTACCAAAAAATAAAAGGGACAAACAATATTTTGAGCGTAACTCACTTACTTCTTACTTTTAATGTTAGAAGTTTTTTTAAAAAGCAAAAATAAACTTTTTTTAAACAGTTTAAAAAATCTTACATGAATTTTCCTTGAAAAGTGCTCCGTTTTTGAGTTATTTCACACTGAAATATTCGATTTGGAATTTGACGAAGAAGAACCTATTTTTCATTAGCTACAACTCTGCTTCTACTGAATCTACAGACCTCAGGCATACACCAACTTTTTCAATTTTTTATAAGCCATATTTTTGTTGAGAATATTTTTTTCAAGAGTTATCTCCGAAAAAACGTCAACAAACATGTTTTTTTTGTTAAAAATGAACATACTCACTCGCAAATAACTCGAAAAGTATTGACTTAGTGAAAAAACTCTATAGATCAAAAGTTGTTGAGAATCAGTCATTTTATCCAATTCCTGTCTTATTTTGAATGTATATTTTCCACCTTCGAGAGGGGGGTATTCCCCTCCATTGTAGAATTGTAAACTTTTTCTTACCTAATAATAGAAAATTGCAACTACCTATTCCCAAATTTTCATCCTTCCTTTATTTTTTTTTTTTGGTCAGATTGTTCTTTGATCCGGCTATATGTATGGAAGCGAAACGTGGACGATAACAAAGGCAAACGAAGAGAGACTACGTGTTTGGGAAAGAAAAATCCTAAGGAAGATCTTTGGGCCTCTACTTGATGAAGCAGCGGGACCATATAGGATAAGAACGAACAAATAGCTCGAAGAACTTTATTCAGATATCAACATAATAATATAAATAAAGTCCAGAAGACTTCAATGGGCGGGACACCTCAGACGATATTCTGACGAAAGAACAATAAGGCTGGTATGAGAAGAAGTCCCAACTGGAAGAGACCACGTGACGCTCTCTACTTCGGTGGCGCGATAATAAAGCAGGAGATCTGAAAGCTATGGGCGTGGAGAACTGGATGAAGTTTGCTTAAGACAGAGAAGAATGGGGGCATGTTGTCGAGTCGGATAAAACCCACGACGTAAGTAAGGTTGAAGATTCCTTCTAGTGTTACATCAACACCATTCGCCAAAAACACCAAGTGATTTAGTAAATCATTATCAGGGTCGTAGAGTCTATTTTCTCTATACGCTCTGAGCTTCGCTGTTGTCGCTCCTAGCGGATTACTCATTCAACTTTCACCGGTAATTTTTAAATTTATTATTTAATTGTTATCGCTTAATATTTACAACGCTAAAAAGTAACTAAATTCTAACAGATTTTTTAAGGTTTTGCTAATCATTTTGACGTTCTATTGATGAAAGATTAATTTCTTACTTCGGATACTTTCACAGTTATCGTGTAGATGGCGCATAATTACATATTACGCAACATTAAAAAAAGTAAATTTAGTATTTAAAACGTAAGTATATTTAAGGTAAAAATATATACCAAAGCTTTGACCAACTAATATTTTTTTAATTAATGTTTTTAATTTTAATTTTAAATTAATCACTTTGATATTTATGTCAAATTTCCGGTAAACGTTTATAGACTTGCCACTACTGGCGCTCGCGAATTTATAAATATCCCCTCTACGTACAAACTCGCAGCGTATATGACGATTCTCCTTTTCCTAACCGTCTCAACTCATTTATTTCAAGCTTGTCAACTGTAATTTTTATTATTTCGTTGTTCAAATTATCAGTAGTAATTGCACAAGAGCTCTGAAATTATTGAATTTTTTCCGAGTGACACTTTGACAGTTTTAATTTCACGAGCCGAAGGCGAGTGAAATTATGTCAAAGTGTCACGAGAGCAAAAATTCTATATTAATTTCAGAGGTCGAGTGCAATTTGTTGCGATTATTTCATGAATAAAACTGTTCCAAACCAAAATTTTATTGTAATTTATTTATGTAAGTACCATTAAACACACAGTTTTTATAAATATTTGACGATTGAAAGTCATCACTTTTATAATTTTCAAAACATTAATTGTCATTAATGTCACTGAATGTATTCTTTCGTAGCAACGAAGGGCATTTGACGTAATATACTTAACGACGGGAGATTATCAAAAATTATCGATTTAATTCAGATTTCTGCAGCTTTCTATTGGTCAGAATCTCCTATGAATGAAATAATCAGTAGTAATTACACGAGAGCTCTAAAATTATCGATTTGTATCCCGAGTGACACTTTGACAATTTTCCCCTTCCCTTTCGGGTCGTAAAATTATGTCAAAGTATCCCGAGAGCAAAACAAATCGATAATTTAAGGTAAGAATATTTTATGAACAACACTGTCTTTTTAAATGATTTTAACTAATATTTTATTCATATCTTCACCTGAATATTAGCTGAACCTGTTTCTTGGTGTTCTCTGTGACAAGTTGTAAAACATTAATCGCCATTAATGCCACTGAATGTATTTTTGCGTAGCAACGAAGGGCATCCGACGTAAAATACTTGACGACGGGAAATTATCAAAGATTATCAGTAGTAATTGCACAAGAGCTCTAAAATTATCGAATTTTTCCCGAGTGACACTTTGACACTTTTAATTTAACGACCCGAAGGGGAGTGAAATTATGTCAAGGTGTCACGAGGGCAAAAATTCCATAATAATTTTAGAGATCGAGTGCAATTTGCTGCGATTATCATGAACTAAATTGTTCAAAACAAAAATGTTATTGAAATTTATTTATGTAAGTACAAATTAGTACAATTAAATACACAGTTGTTATAAATATTTGACGGTTAAAGGTCACCACTTTTATAATTTTTAAAACATTAATTGTTATTAATGTCACTGAATGTATTTTTTCGTAGCAACGAAGGGCATCTGACGTAATATATTTGACGACGCGACGGGACATTATCAAAAATTATCACTTTAGTTTTTATTTCTGTAACTTTCTATTGGTCAGAATCTCCTATGAATGAAATAATCAGTAGTAATTCCACAAGAGCTCTAAAATTATCGAATTTTTCCCGAGTGACACTTTGACAGTTATAATTTCACGACCCGAAGGGAAGTGAAATTATGTCAAAGTGGCACGAGGGAAAAAATTCGACAATAATTTTAAAAATCGAGTGCAATTTGCTGCGATTATTTCATGAATAAAACTGTTCAAAACCAAAATTTTATTGTAATTTATTTATGTAAGCACAAATTACTACAGTTAAACACACAGTTGTTATAAATATTTGACGGTTGAAAGTCATCACTTTTATAATTTTTAAAACATTAATTGTCATTAATGTCACTGAATGTATTTTTTCGTAGCAACGAAGGGCATCTGACGTAATATATTTGACGACGCGAGGGGATATTTTCAAACATTATCACTTTAGTTTTTATTTCTGTAACTTTCTATTGGTCAGAATCTCCTATGAATGAAATAATCAGTAGTAATTGCACAAGAGCTCTAAAATTATCGAATTTTTCCTGAGTGACACTTTGACAGTTATAATTTCACGATCCGAAGGGGAGTGAAATTATGTCGAAGTGGCACGAGGGAAACAATTCGATAATAATTTTAAAAATCGAGTGCAATTTGCTGCGATTATTTCATGAATACAACTGTTCAAAAACAAAATTTTATTGTAATTTATTTATGTAAGTACAAATTACTACAGTTAAACACACAGTTGTTATAAATATTTGACGGTTGAAAGTCATCACTTTTATAACTTTTAAAACAGTAATTGTCATTAATGTCACTGAATGCATTTTTTCGTAGCAACGAAGGGCATCTGACGTAATATACCTACTTGACGACGGGATATTATCAAAAATTATCACTTTAATTTTTATTTCTGTAGCTTTCATTTGGTCAGAACCTTCTATGAATGAAATAATCGCTGTAATTTTCATTCTTGTAGGTTTCTATTGGTCGGAACCTCTATGAATGAAATAATCGCTGTATTTTTTATTTCTGTACCTTTTTATTGGTCAGGATCTCTGTGAATGAAATAATCTACAGTGGGTGATCATATTATTAGAGCCACCTCAGAAAATTTTACTTTTGCTTAATAATGGTATGTAAGGTTTTTCTTTATACGTTGCCTTTGAAACTTTAGAAATGGATGCTACGTTTTTATTGGAGTGATGTGATCAGTATTGAATATTAAAGTTTTTATTTCTGCTATTTTCCTTGGTGAGATGTCTTTGGATTTTCCATGATGTTCTGGTGCCACTAGTATAACGAACGCGCAATTTTTACTACATTCACAAAAAATAGTATAGGCCTGTCAGAATATCACTAAAGAGCAATGTAAACTTGCAAAGCTGATTATAACTCTAAACACCAAGAATACAAAATAATAGGCACACGAGTTGCAAGCTAGGCTGGGCTGCACTGACAAACAATGGCATCTGAGTCACGCATTGCCACACATGCACGTTGCCACTATTGTCGGACTATTTATTGCACTTTCATAAAGTGTAACAAGAGAGCCAAATGGAAACAAATCCATTAATACATTATACAGCTTAATTATATACCCTTCCTCTAACACTAACACATTGAATTTTGCTAGGTGGCTCTAATAATATGATCACCCACTGTATATACCTAATATTATCACTCGTGTAACTTTCCTGCCTTGTATAGCCTAGGGGCATTGTACTTACTTTTAGTTTGGATTTTCTACGTTCTCCCTTGAGGGCATTCTTATAACCCTCTGACCATCGCAGGTCTGTCACAAACTGGAGTCAGTGTGTTTTATCTTCAACATGCGATACTATTACAGTGGAACCCCGATAAGTCGGCCCCCGATAACCCGGAAGTCCGGATAACCCGGACCGATTTTCATCAGACAAACATTTCAACAATTCAAAATAAAAATGTATGCATGTAATATAATATTTGAGAGATCATGTGTATTTGTGTAATTTTAACTATCTCTCACTCTCCTGTCGTTTCCCCATTACTGAGGATCGTGATTTCTTCCAATATTCCTAACAATGTTTCTCCATTGGTCTCTATCTTCAGCTGCTCTAAGAGCTTCGCAGAATGAGTTTCCAGCTGAATGCTTTATTTGGTCAGACCATCTAGTTGGTGATCGTCCTCTTGATCTTCTCCCCGGAACGTTTCCAGGAACGTTTCCACTATTGGGAGATATTTTTCTAGGAGGCGCCGAATAGGACAACCGACCAAAAAATATAACACAAGATATCATTCTCTAGAGGTCACTAAAGCACCTACTCAAATATTTAAACTTAAACCCAACCTAATGTATTTAATATCTTAGCTTCGAATTTATAACAATAATGACATTGTAATACACGTGTTTAATTCGTACAGAGACTAATAGGTCTGGATCCCGCGTATGAAAAAAAAGTTGATTAATAGCAAGCTGAAAATTTGTTAATAGCTTAAGGGTGTCTAGTCGAATAAACTTTGATATGTGTGACCACTGGAGCAGGTGTAGTTTTAATTGTGGAACAGGTTAAAAATTTGGAACGGTCACAGCACGAAAACGGCACATTTATTTTGTCCGACAGAACAGACTTAAACTCTTCGAACAGAGATTAAACTCTCATGCAAAAATCAGACTGCTATTTATCACCAAATGGGCGTTTTAATGAGTGGAACATGTAGAATATGTCAAATGACAGGAATTATGACAGGTAATAAATAGCAGTCTGATTTTTTCATGAGAGTTTAATCTCTGTTCGGAGAGTTTAAGTCTGTTCTGTCGGACAAAATAAATGTGCCGTTTTCGTGCTGTGACCGTTCCAAATTTTTAACCTGTTCCACAATTAAAACTACCCCTGTTTCAGTGTTCCCATATATCAAAGTTTATTCGACTAGACACCCTTAAGCTATTAACAAATTTTCAGCTTGCTATTAATCAACTTTTTTTTCATACGCGGGATCCAGACCTATAATATGTAGCATAGTAATAATAATTGCCAACACCTAATTCCATATTAACAAGAAAATTCAAATATTGTAATTAAAATACCGACCCCAACCATGTACGTAATTATTGGAATATAGCTGCTGTTTTTACTTCTAATGACGACTTTTATTAGACCCTCAATGCAAATATGCCTTCAGTAATGGGATATATTTCCAGTGATTTTCAAATCGTAATTATCAGCTTTAATGAGAAGTTCTCACGCAAATTCCTTGTTTGGCTTTTTCTCATTTTATTTCGTTATACAATATTAATAATACTAATATAATATAACGAAATTAAATGAGAAAAAGCCAAACAAGGAATTTGCGTAATATTATTATTGCGTAATATTATGTTATTTTTGTTGCCATATACATTTACAAAATATAAAGAGTGAGTTTATGTATGGAACACCTCAATTAACTTAGAAACGGCCTTCACGACTTTTATAGATTTTGATGGATAAGAGTCTTCTATTGCGGCCGATATTAAAGTGGTATTTAAATTGTTGTCACATCTTCTGTTTTTCTGTAATTCTAATGAATTTTCTTATTTCAAATGAGACAGCCTGTATATTTTTTTCATTTTAAGGTTCTCAAAAAATACTCATTATTTTTTATATTCCCTATACCTAAGTTGCGTAATTTTGGAGTTATTGCTACCTTTATTAAAAGAAAAAATGAAAGCAACTTATAAAAATCTATTTTTTCGGCCCGACTAGACATTATTTTAGGTTAATTTGTATCATTTGGAACAAAAAGGTATTGTTTAATTTTTCTATGTATTTTTCTGACGATTTTCAAGGCTCAAAAATAAAATAACAAATAAATTTTTTGAAATCACGAAGTGCCTAAATTAATGACTAGAATTTCTTCTATCAGCTTCCAATACGAGTTTTTGGATGTTTTATTCTAAAATAATATTATTTATTTGTAAATGAAGCGCTAATAAGATGACGGGCGATTGGGCTGCATTAACAACTAAAAAAGAATATTTTAAAATGCAATACGCCCAAATTACTTATCGGAACCTTATAAAATAAGGTTTTAATTTCACACTTCGTAATTTCAAAAATAATGTTTTTTACTTGTGTCTTTTCAGCAATAAAATCGTTATTTTTCGGTTCTAGCAGTTATAAATTATTTATAACTCGAAAACTATCAACATTAGACAAAAATTATAAAAAACCTTTTTTGTTCCCAATGATCCAAAGAAGCTAAAATAGTGTCTGTCTGGGCCGAAAAAATTGATTTTTATAATTTGTTTTAAATTGTTTTCAAATGTAGCCATCACTCAGAAATTACGGCTTTTAGATATATCTATTAAATAAATATTCAGCATGTCTTAAGAACTTCAAAATTCAAAAATATACAGTGAAAATATACCCTTAGAAATAAGAAAGTTCATTAGGTTTCCACAAAAACGGAAGATCTGACAACAATGTAAATAACACTATAATATTGGCCTCATTAGAAAATCTATATCTACCAAAATCGGTGTCGTATATCAGCGTCTTTGGATGCAAAATTAACGTTAAAATCGGTAGTTATTACCATTAGAATTAAGCGCAAATTAATATCATCATTTTTATTCCCGTGTATCCGTTTTATTAACCGTGAATCCTCTGCTGTATATTTTAGCCGAATATAAAAAAAATGTAATTACATCATGTGTATGGGAGAATTAAGATTTATTATCTACACACATACAAGTATTCTTTTTCTCATGATCATCTTTCAGTGCGTCACAGTTTTTCGATTTCTTTCTAACGCATTAAATTGTATGTGACAGAAAAAAGGCACGTCCGTGATTACAGACATTTACAACATTTATTCTAGTTATTGTAGTTGTCGATAGATGGCGCCATAAAAAAAAAATATATATTTTTTAATTAGATAATGATATTACAAATATAATCTGTATAATTTATAAGACTATACAAATCAAAGAAAATACCATTTTATAAATGCAAGAAACACATTTGGTTTGTTTTTATTCCAAATTAGAAATAAAATGTCACCACTGTCAGATTTAACTAAAATGTCATGTTAGAATAAATGTCATAAATGTGTATTATCACGGACTTGCGCTTTTTCCTATCATTTGTTACGCACTGAAAAATGCTCATGAAAAGGACAATAAAATCTTACAATCGTTGAAATTACATTCTGCAGCACATAAATTACCATCTTCTATGCTATACTTGTATTCGAAATAAAATCAGAACAGTCACGACCATAATAATAAAATGCCTATAATGTTTCGTGAGCAAAAGCCGTGTGTTGATTAAAGTCAGAAATTTGTGTAGTGTACATAAATATTATGATTGCTAAAAGTATCTGATTTTTAATTTACCACCATAGTTTAGTCGTAGGAAATTCCACTAACTTTTAATTTAACTTTCTAATACCACTTTTAATTATTTAACTTTACCTTTCTAATACAACTTTGAAAAGTTTTGACACAAGACACTCATGCATGTATAGTACCCACATTGGGTATGTCGGACGCACCATAGTTATTTGTAATCTGACAACATGAATAACTAAAGAAAAAAAGTCTCATGAGGGAGATAATAATATATTTTAAATATTGGGCCCAATATGCGTACTTGAAAATCAACATAAAAATATAATTAGCAATATTAAGCTTTTTACGTAAAAAATGCTTTGATTTTAACATACTTTTCACGATAGCCTTTTTTAGTGCTCGTGCCATTCTTCTGTTGATTGTGATTGAATATTTATTATGCTATATTGTTACATAATAATATACAACAAATTATGTTATATTGTAACTTTATACGATACTAAAAGACGAGACAAAATTGTGATGCATGAAGCAGATTTAATATTTGCCATAAAACAATAAAAGAATCAGTAGTAAACCATTCCAGAGTGTCGATGCTGTTTGTACGGAACAGTGGCGTAGGATTGTAAAATAATAATGGCCCATGAAAGTCTTTATTGCGGGAAGTTTAATCTGTTGCTAGGGTAAACTAAGAGGTTCCGTTTTAGTGCGGATATTTTGTTTAAAATATATGGTTAAAGTGGATGTCGTCAAATATTTTATCGTACAGACCGAAAACGTGATACCTCGTTTTCAACCCAAATAGTCCGTACCGGAAAACACAAAGCATTATAGTATATCTGTAACTACACTGACCCGCTAAAGTAACCGGACACGTAAAATTCCATAGTTTTCTCCTTTTAGTGTTGCCGATATGTGAAACAATTGTGCATTTAATGATAGAAGCATATAATTTGGACCACTTATATTACACATATAAAGGTTCAAATTTAGATATGAGGACATCTCAGATTTTGCCTTTTACAAAAATGGCGGGAATTCAAATTGGCGACTATACTATACATATGTGACTAATAGCACGATAACTTTTAGGTTCTTTTTTTGATGTATAAAATCAAAGTCTTGAACCGGAAGAGTCGGTTTACCAAAAGTTGTATTTTTCCGGGTTTTTATGTAAAAATATGTTGTTTTTTTTTTCATTTCTTTTACCCTGTATATATTAATTCTTCAAAAAGTTAATACCGCCATTGAAAAGAGCGTAAAAATATTTTTTTAGGAAATATTTTGAACTTTTTAGTAATGTTAATTACCATTTAAATAAATAACATAATGTATAAATGCATAACGTATCTTCACATGTACCTGTGTGCCACAGACTCGTGCAAATATTATATGAATTATTGTGCATGTAATGGTGGAAGCATATAATTTGGACCACATATACTAACCCCTATAAAGGTTCGAATTTAGATATAAGGCCATTTCAAATTTTGCCCTTTATAAAAATGGCGGGCATTTAAAATGGCGACTTTATATATGTGACTAATGGCACGATAACTTTTGAACGAAAAGTCCGATTTCAGCCAAATTTGGCATCAAGGTTCTTCTTTGATGAGTAAGATCGAGGTCTTGGACCGGAAGAATCGGCTTACCCGAAATTGTGTTTTTACTGTTTTTTATGTAAAAATATGTTGTTGTTCTTTCAATGCTTTCACCCTGTATATAATAATTTTTCAAAAAATAATACTGCCATTTAAAAAAAAGTAAAAATATTTTTAAGGAATTATTTTGAACTTTTTAGTTATGTTAATTACCATTTAATAAATGCATAACGTATCTTCACATGTACCTATGTGCAGCAGATTCATTTGAATGCCCGCCATTTTTGTAAAAGACAAAATCTGAGATGGCCTCATATCTAAATTTAAATCTTTGTATGTGTAGTGTGTGTTGTCCAAATTATATGCTTCACCATTAAATGCACAATAATTCTTATATTATTTGCACGAATCTGCCACACATAGGTTCATAGGTACATGTGAAGATACGTTATTACCCCAGGCTGTGGGTGATAAAACGTGAAATAATTCAGGAATTTTTGAAACCTATCAGGTGTTGTAAAGGACGATGGCAGGAATAACTTCTACTAAAATGTAACCAAAAATATTGTGCGCTTTTTTTTAATTGCGATTTTCATTTGTTAAGTTTTGCAATTTTTATTGATTTTTAATTTTGTAGCTTAGGATATTGATTTTAGAGAAAAACTTTTTTATAGAAAGTTGTAGTAAATTAAAAAACCTACAATTTGAGGTCGTTAAGTTTAATTTGGTTAATTGGTTATTGCAAAACAGCCTGCGAAAGGTCCAAAATGGCAGTTTTTTACAATTGCATTATTTATTGTACAAATATTTTTTTATTTTTTAAAGCTTTAGAATGAAGACCTTTCGATTCCAAACATAAAAAAAATTGTAGAGCCAGATTAACGAATTTGTTGCTTAGATATTATAAATTGTTTATCCCAAGAGGTCAAATGTCGAAGGCCATAACTTTTTGAAAAAAAAATCGTAGAAAGTTGGTGAAACATCCAATCTCCTTCGAAAGAGTTATGTTTTCATATTCTGATGTAAATCAATGCGTAAAACATTTTTAAACCTCTAATTTTTGGATTTGGTCAATAATAAATAAGTAAATAAGGGGGCAAATTTGGTTATAAACATTTAGAGCTGAAGCGGCCCTGTACATCCTATGAGTTTTTAACATATTATTGTTGTCA
Organism: Diabrotica virgifera virgifera; assembly: GCF_917563875.1. NCBI lineage: Eukaryota > Metazoa > Arthropoda > Insecta > Coleoptera > Chrysomelidae > Diabrotica > Diabrotica virgifera. The sequence goes on along the minus strand of NC_065444.1, from coordinate 187,309,390 downwards.
AAGATGAAACGAAGATTTATAAAAAAATAAAAAATTTCTACGACCAAAAACATTTAGAGCTGAAGCGACCCTGTATATCCTATGAGTTTCTAACTTACAGATTATTGTTGCTAAGGACGAAACATGAAAAACTTTAAAATTTTCTACAACCAACTGAAGCCGAGATAATTGTTTTTTTTTTCTTAAATCATAGTGCCTTTATTTATACCAATTAAGAAATTATTTTACCGTCATTGACTAAAGAAAGACTTATATTATCTTAAAATAAAAATTATTATAAAATATAATTACATTTAATTATTAAAAATTATTTTTTAAATCGGTGCTTTTGCATGCGCCGAATTTTGCAAATCGCCCGGCTTGCTTCAAATCCGCGCGCTCGGAAAATTTTGACGTAACTTGTATTAAATTTGACAGAAAACATTTTAATAATATTACCATTATAATATACAGTCTATTTACCACTGTATTTGTTTTTCTTGATAAACTTTTATATGTGAAATCCAAAAAGAATAGTCACTACAAGAAAAAAAAGTTTTATATTGTATATCATAGTAAGAAGTAACATTATTATTATTATTATATTTATATAACAATGAAAAAATTAAAAATATAGTTATATATTTCATATATATGTATCATTTTTGTAATATTATTTCTATAAAAGTTTATCAAGAAAAACAAATACAGTGGTAAATAGACTGTATATTATTAAATTGTTTTCTGTCAAAATTTAATACAAGTCACGTAAAAATTTTCCGGCCGCGCGGATTTTAAGCGAGCCGGGCGATTTTATGCGATATTTTAATGCGAAAAGCACCGTTTTAAAAAATAATCTTTAATAATTAAATGTAATTATATTTTATAATAGTTTTTATTTTAAGATAATATAAGTCTTTATTTAGTCAATGACTGTAAAATAATTTCTTAATTGTTATAAATAAAGGCACTATGATTTAAGAAAAAAAAAAACAATTATCTCGGCTTCAGTTGGCTGTAGAAAATTTTAATGTTTTCATAAATCTTCGTTTCGTCCTTAGCAACAATAATCTGTAAGTTAGAAACTCATAGGATATACAGGGTTGCTTCAGCTCTAAATGTTTATAACGAAATTTGCCCCCTTATTTTCAAACCCAAAAATTATCTCGGCTTCAGTTGGTCGTAGAAATTTTTTATTTTTTTACAAATCTTCGTTTCATCTTCGGCAACAATAATATGTAAGTTAAAAACTCATAGGATGTTAAGGGCCGCTTCAGCTCTAAATGCTTATAACGAAATTTGCCCCCTTATTTCCAAATTCAAAAATTAGAGGTTCAAAAATGTTTTACGCATTTATTTACATCAGAATATGAAAATATAACTCTTTCGAAGGAGATTGGATGTTTCACCAACTTTCTACGATTTTTTTTTCAAAAAGTTATAGCCTTCGACATTTGACCTCTTGGGATAAACAATTTATAATATCTAGGTAACAAATTCGTTCATCTGGCTCTACAATTTTTTTTATGTTTGGAATCGAAAGATCTTCATTTTAAAGCTTTAAAAAATAAAAAAAAATATTTGTACAATAAATAATGCAATTGTAAAAAACTGCCATTTTGGAAATTTCGCAGGCTGTTTTGCAATAACCAATTAACCAAATTAAACTTACTGTACCTCAAATTGTAGGTTTTTTAATTAACTACAACTTTCTATTAAAAAGTTTTTCTCTAAAATCAATATCCTAAGCTGCAAAATTAAAAATCATTAAAAATTGCAAATTTATCAAATGAAAATCGCAATAAAAAAAAAGCGCACAATTTTTTGGTTACATTTTAGTAGAAGTTATTCCTGGGATCGTCCTTTACAACACCTGATAGGTTTCAAAAATTCCTTAATTATATCCTGAAATCGACCTATTTTTTAACCCACAGCCTGGGGTATATGCATTTATTAATTAATTGGTAATTAACATAACTAAAGAGTTTAAAATTTTTCCTAAAAAATATTTTTATGCTCTTTTCAACGCCGGTGTTACCTTCTTGAAAAATTAATATATACAGGGTGAAATAATTAAAAGAATAAACAACATATTTTTACATACAAAATCAGGAAAAACACAACTTATGGTAAACCTATTCTTCCGGTTCAAGACCTTGATCTTTTACGTCAAAAAAGGAACCTATAGACCAAATTTGGTTGAAATCGGAATTTCGTTCAAAGGTTACCGTGCTATTGGTCACATTTTGAACGCCCGCCATTTCTGTAAAAAGCAAAATATGAGGTGGCCTCATATCTAAATTTGAAGCTTTGTGTTTGTAGCATATTGTGGTCCAAATTAAATGGTTCTACGATTGAATACACAATAATTCTTGTAATAAAATAAAAATGTGTACCATTTAATGTACCAATAAGTTTTCAGTATAAAATCTTTTAGTGATTTTTAATATTTTTCAATATTATTAATTTACTATTAGGATTGAAAACTTGGTTCGTAATTCTTATAATATTTGCAGTAATCTGCCACACATAGCTACATGTGAAGATAAGTTATGCATTTACTAAATGGTAATTAACATAACTAAAAAGTTCAAAATATTGCCTAAAAAATATTTTTACGCTCTTTATAATGGCGGTATTAACTCTTTGAAGAATTAACATATACAGAATGAAAAAATTAAAAAAAAAACAACATATTTTTACATAAAAAATCAGGAAAGCACACCTTCTGGTAAACATATTCTTCCGGTTCAAGAGCTCAATTTTATACACCAAAAATAGAACCTATATACCAAATTTGGTTGAAGTTGGACTTTTCGTTCAGAAGTTATCGTGATTTTAGTCACATATGTATCGTCGCCATTTTGAATGCCCGCCATTTTTGTAAAAAGGAAAATCTAAGATGGCCTGGTATCTAATTTTGAATCTTTATACAGTCCTCCTAATTTACTTACCGCTGCACGTCATTATCTACGTTAGAGATCTAAGTTGACATTGTTGCCCAATTACAAAAAATTCTTGAATTCATTTTAAATCATACATCATACAATTTTTGCGGAAGTGGATTATACAGCAAAACAAATTAATATTCAATGTAAATAAATAAAAACTTTAGAAATTGAAAATAAGAATTACGTAAGTTATAATCTTACGTTAAAGATGCGTTAAAGTACATAATAAAACAGTAAATATAATGAAACAAATACTTATAGTAAAGAATATAAAAAAATATGAAGTGTCATCACCACAACTGTCAAATAAATGTTACCAATTTATGCCAAAATATCACCTTCGTTCGATTATAGTTACAGTGTATTCCGAACAAATGTGCTTCATAAAAGCGCTTTATAATCCATTTATACAAATTAAATGAAACATATTATTGTGCTTTTCTTTAAGTTAACATTAATAAAAATCTTTAAATATTATTTCTACGCGTATGTAATAAAATATATTTAATGGCTGTAATGCCAGTGTACTCGGCAAAGTGATTCTAAAAAAGAACACACCTACCGCCTAAATATTTCGCGTTGGTATCATGTGACGTCACGGGCTATGACTAGGATGACGTTCAACGGTAAGTAAATTAGATGGAGATATGTGTAGTATGTGTGGTCCAAATTATATGCTTCTATCATTAAATGCTCAATTCTTATAATATTTGCACGAATCTGCCGCACTATTTTAGTTTTGTTGAATTTCCCTGAAAAATAATTAAATATATATAACAAAATATAAGTTGTTTTTATCTATTTATTTGTTACATTAAACCAATTACAATTTTGTCATTTCTGTGGCTGAGAAAAAAGTTCTTGTTAAGCTACATTCGATAAATCGAATATTTAAGTACTTAAAACTGTTTGATAAATTGATCATATTTCTTTTTGGCGTATAACGGGTGCTTTTTCGGAAAATAAAAACTTAGTTTTTAATATTAAAGACAACCTCTGTTTTTAATAAGAAAGAATAATTTGTAATGAGGCCAGATCAAGTAGCTCAAGCTGGAGCTCCTCATAATGATGGTCGTTCAATTAGATATACATATAGAAGATATGCTTCGCTTTCCGCGACGTACAACGTACAATATCTGATGTTAACCCTTTGCGGTCGTTGTCATGTGATACTTGACACCATTACAACTCGTATAAATTTAGTAAAAATTTTGCCCACCGGTCGCCTGGCATGTCATACATGAAAATAGTAAAACACGGATTTAGTCGTTGGCATCTCTAGCATGCCGTAAATCTAAAGTCTTATAACTCGTTAACCATTCAATACCTGACAATTTTAACGGGATATTTGAATTTCTCGGTAAATTTCGGTTGAGAATCGCCCATATCGGTTTTTCTGCAAATCCTGGTAAATGTTTAGAATGTACATATTTATGTTTGACCGTGCACATGCTAAACATAATTCCATTTCAATTAAAGAGAAGTGTTTATATGGAGTTCTGTTGATTTTATAAAGATTGTGTTAATATTTTTAACATGAGTACAAGAAAATATTTAACTTAGACAGAGTTAGAGGCCATATTATAGTCTAAGATACGAATATACGAAATTTTATATATAGACTAATATTTCTAAATTCAACCTGTTGCTTGTTTAACATGTTTTGTTCAATTCAACCAAACATAAATATTCTAGAACAAATAGAAAAAAGATAGAGCTATTTTAAATATTGTTGTTAGAAATATTAGATTGATTAAATGGCTACAACGACCTCAGCGCAGTTTCATGTGTTAAACAGTGTCGAGTAGTTCAGTGGGCATGTAATACCTGCCAACGACCTGTACGACATTTTATTCGTCATCGCGCTAGACCGCAAAGGGTTAAGGCTCTGGTCTCCAATAAATGCCGTATGCCGCGTCTATATGCTTAATACAATAAATAATAGTTGCGGCCTATTATCGTACACAGAACGTAGCATCAAACTGCTGAACAAGGCTTAAAAACGGCTCTTATTGGTGGGCACCAATTAACAACGTACACTGTCTACATTGCCACGCAGTAGGTTGCGTTGCATATGCATGTTTTCTACAATAAATAATGGATACCGTCTCTATTGGATGTCAAACGCAGTGTCTATCTGCTCTGCTATGTGCCACTTCAAAATGTTGGAAGCAGCGTCTTATTAGCAGTTATTTTCGACCATTGCAATGTACGGCTGGTACAGGTTTTTAACCTAGCGAAATGAGTAAAACTAGTTTTAAAAAAGAACAAGTGGAGTTGCTTATCAACAAGTTGAAATATCGCACTTATCTATATAGTCACAATTTCAGTGACCGTTTTGATCTCCCGCTTATTGAAGTTCGCCAAACTGTCTGCGAGTTTTTTATCAATATTCTTAATTATTTTTTGTTTAGTCTGAATTTGGCATCGAGTGGCTATCCATTTTTTTATCCTTATCAGCCATTTTTGAAACTTGTTTTCGTAGCATCTTTAGTAATGCCAGAGAAACGTTCTGGGATTTCAAAAATTTTTCTCGAGTATTGTTTGCCAACCTAGCTGCTCGTTCATTCCCATGCACCCCTTCATTACCCGGCACCTCTTCATTACCCGGCATCCATATTGACACTTTATTGTCTTTTGCCGGATTAGTGAGGAGATCTTTGCAGTTTCTCACCAATTTGGATTTCGTGGGTGGGTTTTTTACTGCTAGAATAGCCGATTGAGATTAGAATTTACTGTGTAAATATTACATATCTTGCGAAGTTCCTCGACGAAGTACTAGGGAAAGTTGTCCGAAGTGCATCTCTACACAGCGGGGAGAAACTAATTTCTAGTCCTTTGACTCGGTCGCAAAAACCGACACAGACTGGAAGTATCCCGAGGTGAAGCGCAGTCACATGAAGTAATTCTTCACACTCTCGTGCTCGCTGAACTTCGATCAACTTTGCGAGTAGTATAGTGGACGCTTTAGTTTTAGGGTATTCATCAACGATTGCATCAATGCAGGCCACCAAAGCAAAATCTTCAGCCTGGAACACGGTTGTATGTTGACCTAAGCTGTAAGATTTATTATAGTTATATGTTTATCCAAAGACTTCAGATCCAGAACCATGGGCACTTTTAGATCCATCAGTGAATCATATTAAGTCCCCATTAATATTTGGGACTTTTTGTTCTCTAGATGAAATAATTATATTAATCTTCTCAGTGAAGATAAGTTCTAGTGTCAGCATATCTGAGTACAAAATATGGATTTATCAAGTATAGTCCCAGTAGTATTTATGTGGCTGTTCAATACTTTATTTGGCCTCCAAGTATTGTTTGCTTTGAGTGTCAGGATGGTCATAAAGACCACCGCCGAAATATATAATTCCAGCGATGGGAGACCTGTGATAGCCTCTAAAGAAGCCGTTCCTGTACTACTCAAGGCTCCTGTTATATTTAGAAGCGCTTGTCTTTGTAGGGTGGCGAGAGTGGTCACAAAAGATTGCAATGCAAAGCCCTTTTTCTCCACCAAAGTACTGAACCATAAGTAACTGACGGTTGTATAGTCGTATCACTAATGTATATAACACACAGATTACCTTTAGTTTCAATTCCCAGATTTTACCTACAACTCGCGTTTAGTTCCAGAAGAGTCGCTTAGCCCTGTTAGTTATATTGTTAATATGAGTATTCCAATTAAGTTTCGAATCTAGAATGACGCCTAGATACTTGACATCATTGGTTCTTTCCAGTACCTTTCCAAGTCACCTTGGATGTCCTGTCAGCTCACTCAGTCCAGTAGGTCCGTCATTATCTTCAATTATACATAATACGTATAGAATATAAAATACATAAACATATACTCGTAATACGTAATTACTACACAAAAAAATCACAATTTAATATCGTCCTGAAGATACCAACATCGCCCTCATTATAATCAACCAAAAGCATGGCCCTATACTTACATGATTATCATCATCAATGGCGTTACAACTCTTCATGAGTCTTTACCGTGTTTACTATTGCCTTCATGTTTGTCGGTCCTGTGCCACTAATTCCCGTTGTCTCACTCCCATTTTCTCCAGATCTTCTTTGACTGCGTCTTTCCACCTTTTATTAGGCCTACAGACCTTCGTCCATCTGGCCTTTCCCAGAACAAATTGTTTATAAGGCGATTGTCGTCACTGCGTATCACATGTCCTGCCAATCTGAGTCTATTTGCCTTTATATCTGACTCTTTATTGTATCTGCGCCTCCATTCGTTTGTCACGCTGTCTTTGCAAGGGCCACATCTCATTCGAAGGATTTAAGTTTTTACCCAGCAATGTATTTACTTCTCTTTTTGTTAGCGTCCATGTTTCACTTCCATACGGACTGCTGGTCGTAATATGGTTTTATATATCTGGATTTTTGCACCTCGTGAAAGAAGTTTTGACTTCATTAGATGTTGCATTGCAAAGAAATATCTGTTTCCTGTCATTATTTTGGTTTCAACTTCTTGCTCTCTTTTGTTGTCATTTGTGATTGTTACTCCTAGATATTTAAATTCTTGAACAACTTCGAAGTTATGATCGTTTATGGGTGATTCAGTAAAACTGTACGATTTGACAACGCTGCTGACGATAAAATAGAGGAGCCGCGGGCTTGTGACGTAAACGTTGTGAATCTAGAAATTGGAAAGTTAAGTTATCATAGTTATCATGGATAAGTGGTCGGGTGAGCAACGTGCATTTGCTGTGAAAGCTTAATACAAAAATGGTGAAAGTTTGGTACGTGTACAACGAGCGTTTCGTTTACCGTTTTCCGTCCTGTGCTGCAGTTCCGTCTAACATGACTATTGCGACTTGGATTAGGAACTTTGAAAGTAGTGATTTAACATCACAAAAAAAGAGGTGTAGTGACAAAACTGCTCGCACACCACAGAATATTAAAGCAGTGCGAAATTCATTACACGTAAATTGTCGCAGGGATCTTCGGGGACTTGCGTGTAATGAATTTCGCACCGCCTCAATATTCTGTAGTGTGCGAGCAGCTTTGACACTACACCTGTTTTTTGTGATGTTAAACCATCACTTTCAAAGTTATTAACCCAAGTCTTAATAGTCATGTTAGACGGAACTGCAGCGCGGGGCGGCAAATGGAAGTGTAAACGAAATGCCCGTTATACACGTACAAAGCTTTCACCATTTTTGTAATAAGCTTTCACAGCAAATGCGCGTTGTTCACCAGACCACTTATCCATGATAACTAAACTTCCCCACGTTCTAGATTCGCAACGTTTACGTTGTAAGCCCGCAGCTCCTCTATTTTATCGTCAGCAGCGTTGCCAATCCGTAGCGTTTCACTGAATCACCTTGTAGTAATGTTTTGCCTTATTCGCCGTCGTTCTTGTTTTGAGATGACCATTTATTTTGTTTTGTCTTCATTTATTTTTTGACCGATGTTTAGTGCAGCTTACGTTAAGGAGTTGCTTACACACATTTGTGTTTTGTGTTACCGCAGTTTGTTTCTTGGGTACATCGAGCTCGATCATTGCCTTCCATAATGTTGCACGATTAATATATATAATTGAATCCTAAGCCTGTTTGAAATCAATAAAGATCTGATACACGTCCTGACTATACTCCCAATACTATTGAAGAATTTCTCTCATTGTAAATATTTGATTAATAGTCGATCTTCCAGGCCTGAAACCACACTGGTACTCACCAAGTTTTTCTTCGGCGTATGGTAGTAAATTTTTTAATAATACCGAAGCCAATATTGTATACGTAGTGTTAATCAGTGCGATCCTTCTGTAGTTCAAGCATGATTTCTTTTTAATTTAATTCCAGATTCTTTCGTTTACTCAAAGTCTAAAAACAACTCTGATTATAGCCTTTGATGTATTATAAAACCACATCTTCTTTCATGTCGAGATTCATGTGCACATCACAGTACTAATGACTTTTGCATGTGTATTGTTCCAGACTCTGTCCATCTCATCTCCTGAATGGCTACTACATCATATAATATATCTTAAATCTTCTAGTTGTTTTATCGCTGTCGTGGCGATTCCAGGTCAGTACCAACTTAGTACGTTCCATGTTCCTAACAGAATATCCTTTGTTCGTAACTTTCGTCGTTTGTTTTGAGAGTTTGTCCTAATTCGAGGCAATAATATTCGTTTCGTAGCATTATTGTTATACATGTATGGATCACCGGTCCTTAGCAAAACCCCATTTTCGGAGGACCATGTCTCCCTTCCTCGTTTGACTTGACTGCCTTCCATTGAGGTTGGTTACCCAATCTCCAACAAGGTTGCTCAGGTTTGCGTTGTTCACCCGTATGGCCAAGACCACACTTCGTGGAGGTGAGGATAGGAATTGGGTATGAGAGGCTAGAAATGCTAACTGGAAAGGTCATCTTATAATGCGCATCACTCCTTTGAACCCCATTTTTTATACTTACAAGATCCAGAACAAATATCAACTCTGTCACCTACTGCCTTACGAAAAGATGTAGATTTATAATATTTATATCACTATCAAAAATATGGCATATATAGTGGTTTAAAATTTTTAAAAGAACGTGTGTAAATAAACTTTACCAGTTTACTTTTCAGCGAAATCATAAAATCAGCCGTTTTTACACCCCAAATATTCTTTGAAATTTCATTTTCCGTTTCCGTCTGTGAATTTTCCGTTGCATCACCTTGAAATTGAAAACGAAGTTCTTTTAATTAAAAATTAATGAACAATTAGCAGCTTAATTAGACTCTGACTCCCGAGGCATTAAAAGGATTAAAATCTCTGGTCTACTAAAATTAAAAATTGTCGTTTTCAGCTTAATTGGAGAATAATTATTGTGTTTGTTGTACAATAATCTTTTCTGTTTCGTAAAACTTTTTACTACTTAAGCATTTTATAATAGACAATGTTTTAATGGGTTTATAACTTTTCGTTACATGCCATGTTAAATCTTTAAAAAAATCTTCAGCTTAAATTTCAGTTATCGTGAATATAATGAAAATGTGTTACGACTATAACGTTATCAACGTTACTTGTTTATTAATGTAAATTTAAAGAATTATTATTTTATTCCAATTTCAACTGGATTTATTAATTTCTTATCTTTCTGTTTTGTTTTACTATTTTTTCTTCAGACAGTTCGCTTCCTTCTTTTTTTATTAGCTATATATTATATCTTTATCTTACTCATATTCTTCTTCTTCTTGAAGTGCATTTTCCAAATGGATGTTGGATGGTACTACTTAAGCATTTTATAATAGAAAATGTTTTAATGGCTTCATAACTTTTCGTTACATGCCATGTTAAATCTTTAAAAAGATCTTCAGCTTAAATTTCAGTTATCGTGAATATAATGAAAATTTGTTACGACTATAACATTATCAACGTCACTAGTTTATTACTGTAAATTTAAAGAATTTCTATTTTATTCCAATTTCAATTGGATTTATTATTTTCCTATCTTTCTGTTATGTTTTACTATTTTTTCTTCAGAGAGTTCGCTTTCTTCTTTTTTTTTTATTAGCTAAATATTATATCCTTATCTTACTCATATTCTTCTTCTTCTTTAAATGCATCTCCCAAATGGATGTTGGATATCAACATCATTATCTTTACTCTATCTACCGCTGCTCTAAAGAGTTCTATAGAACTGCATTTAAACCAGTCCCTCAAATTATTCAACCATGATACTCTCCTTCTTCCTATACTCCTTCCTCCTCTTATATTTCCCCTGTATTACCAGTATTAGCATTTCATATCGCCTCATTACGTATCCCAGATATTGCAAGTTTCTTATTTTTATTGTGTTTATTATTTCGTATTCTTTGGCCATATCTCGCAATATTTCCGTATTTATTTTCTTCTGTGTCCATGTTATTCTAAGCATCCTCCTGGAACAACACATTTCAAATAACTGTAGCTTATTTTGGTATTATACGTTCTTGTTTTAATGTCCAAATTTGAAGTCCATATTGCAGTATCGAAATATGCAGTATTGATAAAGGTCTTTGGTGCAGAGAATTGTTTTCATTTTTATAAACACATTTTGTAACGGTCCGTCACGTTACTAAAGCATTTTGAAATCTTTAATTATTTTTGTAATTATTTTCTCTTAACTCTTAATTAATTTTTCTAATTCTAATGAATTCTCTAATTTTCTCTTAGTTAACTATTTATAATTATTATCTTCCCTAATATTTATATTCTTTTAATGACGTTACACTTCAATGTTTGCGGCTACCTAGTTATTAAATAGGTCCATGTCACCAGCCCCCCCTTTTTCAATTTGAGGGTAAAAAAAACTCATTCGTTTGTATTGCGTTAGTACTGGATTGTATCACCATTCATTCGTTTGTACTGCCCCCACCCTTTTAAATCTGCCTGGAGGGGCTGGTGACATGCCATCCCCCCTTTTTCGATTTGAGGGTCAAAAAAAAGCTCATTCGTTTGTATTGCGGTAGTACTGGATTGTATCACCCTTCATTCGTTTGTACTGCCCCCACCCTTTTAAATCTGCCTGGAGGGGCTGGTGACATGCCATCCCCCCTTTTTCGATCTGAAGGTCCGGGATGGGTATGTTCGTTTGTACTGCGTTAGTATCGGATTGTATCGTCCTTATTTTGTTTGTACTGCCCCCACCCGTCTAGATTGGCCTGGGGGGGCCAGTGACATGCTACCCTCTACTCTGCACTTTTTGCCTTCTGAATGTCCAAAATAGGCTATTTCGTTTGTAGTGCGTTAGTACTGGATTGTATCACCCTTCATTCTTTTGTACTGCCTCCACCCTTTTAAATCTGCCTGGAGGGGCTGGTGACATGCCATCCCCCCCTTTTTCGATATGGGGGTCCGGGATGGGTATGTTCGTTTGTACTACGCTAGTATCGGATTGTATCGCCCTTATTTTGTTTGTACCGCCCCCACCCGTCTAGATTGGCCTGGGGGGGGCAGTGATATGCTACCCCTCTAATGCACTTTTTGCCATCTGACGTCGAAAGTAGGCTATTTCGTTTGTACTGCGTTAGTACTGGATTGTATCACCCTTCATCCGTTTGTACTGCCCCACCCTTTTAAATCTGACTGGAGGGGGATTCCTTTTTTCGATCACGAGGTCCGTGATGGGTATGTTCGTTTGCACTGCGTTAGTAACGCATTGTATCGCCCTTATTTTGTTTGTACCGCCCCACCCGTCTAGATTGGCCTGGGGGGCCAGTGACATGCTACCCTTCTACATTTAGAACAGGGGAGGATTAATGCTAGGAGTAAGGACACAAAATTGGCCAAAACTATTATAGTAACACCACGGGTGTAACATTTGGTAAATTCGTCAATAATGTAACGAATTACATTTTGAAACTGAAAAACAGGCTTGCAAGCCACTCTCCATGGGGAATGGAAAGTTACACCCTCAGATGGATCTCGGAGTAGTTCTACGCTACCGATTTGAAAAATGGTACATGTATTTGTTGGAGATATTTTGAACACCATTTTCGATCAGAAATCAGAGGAGCGACCTTGCCTTTTCCTACTAGGAAGAAATTTATCCATCCCCTCAATAAATTTTACAGTTTTACACGCTATCAATATGAAAATCAAAGATCTCATGCGGCGCATTCCGAAATGCACTCTTCGTTGTACAATTTCAACCTCTCTGGATAACTGATTAACTGAAACATACATACGGCAGAATTCATTGGAATCGAAAATTATTAAAAGTATTTGGAACATTAAATGAAAAATTCCCACAATCAATGTCTTTCCTACCATCTAATGCGAGAGACAAGATAACAATAATTGCCGTTGCTATGTTATAATAATTTGTTTTCTAGAAAGGTTTTTGTTGTTCATTTATGACTGCAATGAGATTCAGAATTTCCGTATTCCATTTGCAAAATAAATATAGTGTCAAAAACTTGCTTATACATTTGACGCACTGTCCGTCAACGTGTTAATTGACTCTACAGATTCAGTGCCAAAACGAGACATTTTTATAGAAAAATATTTGCAAATATATGAAATGCCAAACTGACCTATTAAACAAACAATGACAGTGCAATTTTCTATTCTTTTGCTATGGAATTATCGCTGTATCGACCAGGGCGGATCTGTTTTGAAGTGGATGTGAGAGGTGGCATTCCGATTTTTGCAGATAAAATTAGGTGACAACTTCAGTAATTATAATTGAATTATGCTCCTTCTCAAATATGTTTGGAACAGTGTTAAAAAACTTTAAATATTTAAAAATTTCGAAAAACATCGATTTTTTCAATTTTCATTGCTTGTAACTTAAAAACGATTCATTTTGGAAAAAATTCATAGGAAAATAAAATAAAGATAATTGAATTTTGTATGATATACGACACGACTGTTATAAAATATCTTAAATGTTGTTCTGAAGCTATTTCCTTGTGGCATTTTTATGATTAATTATTTATATGGGAAATAAGTTAAATTATATCTTTAAATATATATATTAAATAAGAAATAAATTATATCTTAAATGATTATCCTTTCTGCAAAATAGCAATAAATACAAAATAAGAGGGCAAAATAAGCCTCTTTTTATTCAATGTTTTTCAACCACTTTGGTTACACTTAGAACCTTCCTATTTTACTTAGAAAATTCTTACAACATGCTTCTTCTTCTGCTTCTTCTCAAATATGTCCGAAACATTAATAAAAACATTCAAATATTTAAAAATTTCGAAAAACATCGATTTTTTTCAACTTTTCAATCGTTTTTAAAACGATTCATTTTGGAATAAAGTCGTAGGGAAATAAAATAAAGATATTTGAATTTTTTATGATATACGACTATAAAATACACTTAACCCGCCGTTACACGCGTCTTCTATTGTGACGTGGTTGCACGCGTATGAGCGTCGTCCTCACCTACATAAATTCGACATATTTCGAGGAAGAATGAATATCAACATGTATAAATATAAAATGGGTTGTACTCACATATTATAGAAAGTCTCGTAAACCAATTTTTTTTATTAATTTAACAAAACAAAAGTAAAAATAATATACATAGATCAAAAACAAGTTTTCTTAATTTTCAATTTCAGCAAGCCACTGAAGAAATTAACATTCTTTACGCGAATTCATTTTACTAAAAATACAAATTAAAATTAACAACTGTTCTGAAGCTATTTCTTTGTGGTATTTATGTAATTAACTATTAATATTTTGTATTTTGATAACGACGTCCGAGGTGGAATTCGAAACGTCAATAAAATCAATTTTTCAAGATAAATTGTGGCTTATTTCCCAATTAGAATAGGTAAATTTAAAAATGGGTTCTTAACCAGTGGCGCACCTAGAATTTTCCTCTGGGGGGAGGGGGGTTAGCTTGGGCACCGAGAGTTTTTTGTATTATTTGTGAAAGACAAGTTACATTTTCTTACTTTCTTTTATATATATTTCTATATGCTCTGGGTGGGATTTTAACCCCCAAACCCCCCGCTCGGTGTGCCACTGTTCCTGACCTAATCCAAACTATAATATTTTAATTAAACCTACCTAAATATTAAATAAAAACCTAAAAGCTTTTTTGAGATAACAGAAACGTGATTTCACCATGATTGCACGCGCAGTGAGGAATTCGCTCACTTGAAGAGGGATGTCTCTTCTTTCAACTATCACACAGCACACTGACCTCCTGAAATATTCTATAACTTTTTCATACCCTCTCATGAACCATGCTAAAGGCATTCCTGGGTGCTTAAGGTTATCGTATTAGTTTACACAATTTCATTGGTTATAAACAAATATGGTGAGGGAATCCCTCATAGCGCGTGTAATGGCGGGTTAATAGATTTTGCATAATAATTTCGCAATCTAAATTTTTTTATAAAAAAGTTAAAATTTTTTTTAAACTTTCTAATCAAAAAGTTTGAAGTTTGTTAATTTTTTTACATATAAAGATATGCCCTACCTATCTAATACACTTTACAGAACTTAAGTTGGTTTATTTAATCGGCGTCAGCAATGTTTTAAAATTATACACAATTTTTTGGCTTATTAACAAATAGAGTGAGGACGTTTGAGTTAATAAATACGAATAAATTCATTTTTCTGTTATTTATCAATAAAAATTTTTTTCTGTTTTAGGACAACAGTAAAATGCATCTCGAATTAACTAAATTAAATACTTTCTTCTGTTTGTCTCAATTAATTAAATAAAATTTGGGCACCCTGTATAAATAATTATTTAATAAATAGAGAATTGAATAATTTTTCAAATAAGCTAGCACACGACCCACATTTTCATTTAAAAAAAGAATGTGTGTGTACTATGTACGCACGTAAGAAGATATTCTTCTATTATATAATAGGTAATTTAAACGAAGTAAATATACTTAAAAGGTTATTTGTATTTTATTTAAAAATCAAACTAACTTTCTTATCTACCACTTTCAAAAATTTTTTATTAAAACAACCAAAAATAAAAAAAATATATGAATCGCCCGGGAATTGAACCCGCAACCTTCCTATCTCAGTGCCAACGCATATCTAACCACTCCATCGAGGCACTAGAAATAGACATGTAAGTTTCGGATATAATTACACAATACGGCACACGACATACAGTGTAAAAATGTTATGCTTACATAATATTTTATTAATCCAAAAACACAAGAATTATAATAAATAATACATTTCCTAAAACCACTAATATATTCTTTTAATGACTTATTTGCACGGTTACAGATACATACATACCTATCTTGAAAGATTAGCAATGAACTACATACTGTCAGAACTACATACTGTCAGTGTGCGCAGGCGCGCGGTAAATGTACAATTTGACCCTCAATCGATTCGCCGCTAAAGAAGAATATCTTCAAAAATCATCGATTACGTCATCACACCCAGATGGATGACGTTAGTATTATGATAGATATCCCAAAAATTATAATTTAAATATAAAAATCGACCTGTTTAGGGATTTACCTCCAGAATTGCCCATTCTCGAGAAAATGAATTTATTCCAACTCAAACGTCTTCACTATATTTGTGTATAAGCAAAAAAATTGTTTATATCCTTAAAATAGTGCTGAGGCCGCTTAAATAATCAGATTTTAATTTTGTAAAGTGTATTGGATTGGTAAAGTACCTCTCGATATGTAAAAAAATTAGCAAACTTCTAACAGGTCTACTTTTTGTTCAGAAAGTTTTTAAAAAATTTGAACCTTTTCTAAAAAAATTTAGATTGCAAAATTATTATGCAAAATCTATTATGTCGATTTTAATGAAATTTGGTGGACGGATTGAGTATGTTGTAAGAATTTTCTAAGTAAAATACGAAGGTTCTAAGTGTAGCCAAAGTGGTTGAAAAACATTGAATAAAAAGAGGCTTATTTTGCCCTCCTATTTTGTATTTATTGCTATTTTGCAGAAAGGATAATCATTTAAGATATTTTATACTAGTCGTGTCGTATATCATACAAAATTCAATTATCTTTATTTTATTTTCGTATGACTTTTTTCCAAAATGAATCGTTTTTAAGTTACAAGCAATGAAAATTGAAAAAATCGATGTTTTTCGAAATTTTTAAATATTTAAAGTTTTTTAATAATGTTCCAAACATATTTGAGAAGGAGCATAAGTCAATTATAATTACTGAAGTTGTCACCTAATTTTATCTGCAAAAATCGGAATGCCACCTCTCACAACCACCTCAAAACAGATCCGCCCTGGTCTATACAGCGATAATTCCATAGTAGAAATCGAAAATTGCAATGTCATTGTTTATTTAATAGGTCAGTTTGGCATTTAATATACTTGCAAATATTTTTCTATAAAAATGTCTCGTTTTGGCACTGAATCTGTAGAGTCAATTAACACGTTGACGGACAGTGCGTCAAATGTATAAGCAAGTTTTTGACCCTATATTTATTTTACAAATTAAATACGGAAATATTTCGAAATTTTTAAATATTTAAAGTTTTTTAATAATGTTCCAAACATATTTGAGAAGGAGCATAAGTCAATTATAATTACTGAAGTTGTCACCTAATTTTATCTGCAAAAATCGGAATGCCACCTCTCACATCCACCTCAAAACAGATCCGTCCTGGTCTATACAGCGATAATTCCATAGTAGAAATCGAAAATTGCAATGTCATTGTTTATTTAATAGGTCAGTTTGGCATTTAATATACTTGCAAATATTTTTCTACAAAAATGTCTCGTTTTGGCACTGAATCTGTAGAGTCAATTAACACGTTGACGGACAGTGCGTCAAATGTATAAGCAAGTTTTTGACACTATATTTATTTTGCAAATGGAATACGGAAATTCTGAATCTTATTGCAGTCATAAACGAACAGTACAAACCTTTCTAGAAAACAAATTACCATAACATAGCAGCGGCAATTATTGTTATCTGGTCTCTGACATTAGATGGTAAGAAAGATATTGATTGTGGGAATTTTTCATTTAATGTTCCAAATACTTTTACTAATTTTCGATTCCAATGAATTCTGCCGTATGTATGATGTATGTTTCAGTTAATCAGTTATCCAGAGAGGTTGAAATTGTACAACGAAGAGTGCATTTCGGAATGCGCCGCATAAGATCTTTGATTTTCATATCGATAGCGTCTGAAACTGTAAAATTTATTGAGGGGATGGATAAATTTCTTCCTAGTAGGAAAAGACAAGGTCGCTGCTCTGATTTCTGATTGAAAATGGTGTTGAAAATATCTCCAACAAATACATGTACCATTTTTCAAATCGCTACTACTCCGTGATCCATCTGAGGGGGTAAATTTCCATTCCCCATGGAGAGTGGAGAGTGGCTTGCAAGCCTGTTTTTCAGTTTCAAAATTTAATTCGTTTCATTTTTGATGAATTTACCAAATTTTACACCCGCGGTGTTATTATGTGCAAGGTTTGGCTGATTTTGTGTCCTTACTCCTAGCACTAATTCTTCTCTGTTTTAAATGTAGAAGGGTAGGGGTAGTACAAACAAAATAAGAGCGGTACAATCCAGTACTAACGCAGTACAAACGAAATAGCCTATTTTTGACATTCTGATGGCAAAGAATGCATAGTAGAGGGGTAGCATGTCACTGGCCCCCCAGGCCAATCTAGACGGGTGGGGGCGGTACAAACAAAATAAGGGCGATACAATCCGATACTAAAGTAGTACAAACGAACATTCCCATCCCGGACCCCCATATCGAAAAAGGGGGGATGGCATGTCACCAGCCCCTCCAGGCAGATTTAAAAGGGTGGAGGCAGTACAAACGAATGAAGGGTGATACAATCCAGTACTAACGCAGTACAAACGAAATAGCCTATTTTCGACATTCAGAAGGCAAAAAGTGCAGAGTAGAGGGTAGCATGTCACTGGCCCCCCAGGCCAATCTAGACGGGTGGGGGCAGTACAAACAAAATAAGGTCGATACAATCCGATACTAACGCAGTACAAACGAACATACCCATCCCGGACCCCCAGATCGAAAAAGGGGGATGGCATGTCACCAGCCCCTCCAGGCAGATTTAGAAGGGTGGGGGCAGTACAAACGAATGAAGGGTGATACAATCCAGTACTAACGCAATACAAACGAATGAGCTTTTTTTTACCCTCAAATCGAAAAAGGGGGGGATGGCATGTCACCAGCCCCTCCAGGCAGATTTAAAAGGGTGGGGGCAGTACAAACGAATGAAGGGTGATACAATCCAGTACTAACGCAATACAAACGAATGAGCTTTTTTTTGACCCTCAAATCGAAAAAGGGGGGGGCTGGTGACATGGACCTTTATTAAATTGGTATCCATGTGTGGTGTTCTGTGGTAATTTGACGGTCTTGTTGAACGATAGAAAAACTAACGACATTGGCTGTGAATTATGCTGTGAGTCGGTCTTCGGATCTCTGGTTCCAAAAATGGCGGAATATCTCATTTCTTAAGAAGTCTTTATTGGTAAATAAAATTCCATTGGAAGTAAAAATGGTATCCCTTGTTTTCTTTTTCAGAATCAATCGATTGTTTTCTAGAGGGAAACAATAATGAATAACGGATATATTAGTCTAGGCGCCAAATAGAGGTCACCGTGTCCTTTTCAATTCTGATGGACAAACTCAACGGTTTCTTATGGATTTTTGTCTGCTGATTACAAATTTCTAGGATGGATTTCGATCCGATCGGTCAAAAAGGTTATAAACAACTTAATTGTTTATAAATTGTTTATAAAGCTCTGGCTCATAAACTAAAATAGATAATAAAGAATGTTTCAAATAAAATTTGTTCGTTAATAAAAAACGAAGAAAAAAACGTTTACTAAACTTAAATCTAACAATTAGAACTCAAGCTATTGTAAAATTAGTGCACAATGCAAATTCCAAATTGCAAAATAAGTATTTTTCGAAGCTTTATCGATCGTAATTCGGCTTCTACGCATGCAAATCAGCCTTAGAAGGTCTCACTTTAAAGCTTAATGAATAGGATTCCCCACAAAGTTTATTAAGTTACTTCGTCTTGATTTGTTTTAAAATTATAACCGTTTGAAATTATAATTTTCTTAAAAAAATTGTACATTCATTGGTTTATAACGGTTTCAAGCAAATTTGAGCTATAAACATTTATACTTTAATTAACAATAACGATAGAAGGACTTAACAGGAACATTTTGAGCTTAGAAAATGTTCGTAAGTTTATTTTTGGCCGAGATATCGGTATTCTAATAGCGAGCTCTTTTGGAGCGAGATCGTCTCACCGCGTAAAAGTTCACGTTTATCTTCATTTTTCATTTTTGAAGATCCTAATAAAAGTTTATCATATAATTCTTATAATTAAATCATCATACTGTACCTCGTATCCCCTTTCATTCTATTTACTTTGTCTTCTACTTTTTGTACTAAATGAGAAAAAAACATTAAAAACTAATATTCCAGAAATATAACTAAAAAGTAAGTTGATATTATTTATTAATACTATTTTTACAAACATTTTTTTTTCATGCACCTACATCGAGATAAACAGGAAATCTCAGCTTTTTTACATCTGCATAAGTTCTTAGAGCAATTTTTACAGTCACATGGTGGTCCTAAGTCTGTTCTTGTAGGCAGCAAAACTAAAACTTTCTGGGGCTTCAGAGTCTAATTATCTATATGATATCCATATAAAGTGGATCTAGTTCTTTTGCAGGATCATCAAGGCACGTCAATTGTGTGTATGCCGCCACAACATACATAAATGCTCGTTTTATATGCACTGATGATGCTGCAAAAGAACTCAATCCTTTTTTATATGGATATCACATACTGGCTCATTTGCATGCGTAGAGACCTAATTAAGATCGATAAAGCGTCGAAAAATACTTACTTGACTGTGAACCGATCTTGTGACTCATGGCGCGCCATCGATATCTTGACCAAAAATATACTTACTAACATTTTCATAAGCTCAAATTGTTCCTTTTGAGTTCTTCTATCATTATTGTTAATTAAAGTACAAATATTTATAGCTCAAATTTACTTGAAACCCTTATAAACAAATTAAGGTACAATTTTTTAAGAAAATTATAACTTCAAGCGAGTATAACTTTAAAACAAATGAAGACAAAGTAATTTAACAAACTTTTTTTGGGAGCCTATAAATAAGGCTTTACAATGAGACCCTCTGAGGCTCATTGGAATGAGAAGAAGCCGAGTTACGATCGATAAATCTTCGAAAAATACTTATTTTGCAATTTCCATTTTGCATTTTGCACTAACTTTACAATATATTGAGTTCTAATTGTTGGATTTGAGTTTAGTAAACTTTTTTTTCTTCGTTTTTTATTAACGAACAAATTTTATTTGAAACATTATTGTTTATCTCTTTTAGTTTATGAGCCAAAGCCTTATAAACAATTTATAAACAATTAAATTGTTTATAACAATTTTTTGACCACTCGGATCGAAATTCGATTCGATTTTCTGTAGATTGCTCCAATATTCTGTAATATTTTTTCAGGCAAATTATCTTGTTCTTAACTTTCTTGTGCTTATTCTTAATTTTTTGGTTATAGTTACTAAAGTTAAAGTCTTTTAAATCCGTTCAACACACAGTATCTGATAAATTGTCAAACAAATATCTAATGCTATGATCACATCACCAGTAATATAATTATCCTATACATTGTTCTAAATATCATATCCTGTATATTTTATAAATTCCAAGTCTAATTTGCATCATGGTCACATCCATAATATTTTCACATCTGATAAGCTTTGCTAAATAAGCTTTGCTTTATAGATCACCTAACTCTGCCGTGGAACTATTTTTTCAGAACCTGCTAAATTTGTTAGATGACCTGCCTCATAAAAGCAGAAAAATTCTATGCGGTGACATTAACATTAATTATGCTGCTGCTTGTGCTACCCAAGTATCCCTGGTCAACATATTTGAATCGTATGGTCTCTCAATGCACGTTAATTCTCCTACAAGGATTACAAAAACTACATCTACCATAATCGATTATATTGTCTCAGATTTCTCACCCCTAGATGTATGCTCTACAGTTATTAATGCGGGACTGTCTGATCATGAAGCAGTGTATACGAAGTTTAACATCTTCAGCAAACCCTCCTCAGAACCCAGACTTTTAGGTAGGATTTTTTCCGCCCAGAATTTTCGTAAATTCCAAAATTTATGCTTAACTTCTGAGTGGCAGTTTCCTTCTATGGACGTGGACTATAATTTCAGTGTTTTTCTAGATAAGCTTATCCGCATCTTCAATAAAGCTTTTCCTTTAATTCCTATTAAGCCAAAACATCGAAAACCTTGGGTTACGAAAGGTATCCGCATATCAGCCAAGAATATGCGTTCACTTCTATACATCAAGAAATTTACTACTAATGTTTCTGTCACTGAATATATCACGAAGTACAGGACAACATATCTAAAACTTGTCAAATCAGCTAAAAAAGCCTATTATCAAAATCGTCTGGGAAGCTCTAAAAGTGTTGCAAAAGAAACCTGGTCTATAATAGACGATCTTCGAAATAAAACTCACACAGCTCAATCATTTTCCCTTCCAAATCCTGATTGTCTAAACGATTACTTCGTTAATGTCAGTAAAAATATAACATCAACTATTTTGCCGCAAAAAGATCCCATTTCCTATCTCCCTAATTCAAGAAAGGTCTCGAATTCATTCTTTTTAAAACCAGTCGATAACTCTGAACTGACCCAAACAATCAATAGTATCAAAAGCAAATCATCCTGTAGTACTGATGGACTATCTATAAAAATTTTCTCTAATCTCACAGAAAATGTGTTGGAAATCCTCGTCTCACTAATTAATGATTCCTTCGAAAAAGGTCAATTTCCAGAGTGCCTAAAGACAGCCATTATTATTCCTCTTCATAAGGGTGGCGAAAAATCTAATGCCTGCAACTATAGACCTATTGCCTTACTACCGGTACTCTCCAAAATTATTGAGAGACTCATTAAAACTCGACTTATGTCTTTTATCGTTGATAACAACATTTTATCTCAAAATCAATTCGGCTTTTTAACTAATAAATGTACCACTGATGCCATGTTTTCTGTACTACATATGGTTTATCAAGCACTAAACAATAATTTTTATACTGCCACTGTTTTCTGTGACTATGCCAAAGCTTTTGATTGTGTAAATCACGACATCTTGATTAAAAAACTAAATTTCTATGGAATTAGAGGTATTTCTTTGAATTGATTCCAATCCTACTTGAATAATAGGAAACAACTAGTTAGAGCAAATGATACTGACTCTAGTCTCAAAAACATTGTATGTGGAGTACCGCAAAGTTCAGTATTGGGTCCTCTTCTGTTCCTTATCTTTATAAATGACATCACTAATTTAAAAATCGATGGGAAAATTTTTCTTTTTGCTGATGATACCAGTATCACTTGGAGCAACTCAACTATAGCATCTCTTCATGAAACTATAACTTCGGATCTACTGACGATAAAGACCTGGTCTCACTCTAATTTACTCTCTTTAAATGTGGATAAAACAGTAGCATTATCCTATAAAGGAGCTCTTCAACCTTTTCCTCTTAATTACAGTCAGATCAGTACCGTTGATTCTGTAAAATTTCTTGGTATTTTTTTAGACAGCAACCTCAAATGGTCCCTTCATATCGATTCGTTAAGTAAGAAACTCGCCTCAGCTTGCTTTGCAATAAGATCTGTCTCAAGGGAACTCAATTTAGCATCTTCAAATATAACATATTTTTCATTATTCGAGTCTCATCTTCGATATGGTCTTCCTTTTTGGGGTTCTAGTACAGCTGCTCAATTTGAGGTTATTTTTAAATTGCAAAAAAGAGCAATAAGGTATCTGTTTGGCCTCAGAAGATCTACACATTGCAGAAGTTACTTCAGGAATCACGGAATTTTAACACTTCCATCTTTATATATTCTAGAAACGGTTTGTTTAATTCGTAAACACCTTCATGCCTTTCCAGCAAGGCCCAATCATCTTTACTCCACCAGAAATTCAATCTTTGATATTTATTTACCGATCCCATGCACTGAGTTAGTAAAGAAATCTATATTATATTTCGCAAAAAAACTTTACAACCATCTGTCTTTACAACTTAAATCTGCAACATCTTTCCCAAAATTCCGTAAACTGACAAAAGCCTATCTATCTGAAAGACCATATTATTCAATAGAAGAATTTCTTAATGAATAACTAAGAAAATTGGGTTTCATACGCAGTAGCTTAAACTGTCAATTCCTAATGTTGTATTTTAGTTGTTGTAAGTATGTTCAACTTTCAATTTGCAATGTATATAAATTTTGCAATTAATTGTTTTTGTCTTTGGTTTTATATCTTATTTACTGTATATTGACGATTTATCTAATTTTATTGAATTGTAATTGTTATTTGTTATTTCTTGTTGATATTATTTTTCTTTTGACTGTATGTAAGCTTTGTCCATAAAATTGTAAAAATTTTCAGTGACAATAAAGCATATTTCTATTCTATTCTAATGTTTTTTTATCACTGTTCATTCTAAGAAACCTTCCTCATGTATTTCTTCTTCTCTTACACTTTTTTCTTATATGTTTATATTGGAAATAAAACTGGGAATATGTTTTAGCCATTTGGGAGAAATGTTAATACTGTCCTGTGAGGTCGCAGACCCTTCAACCACCTGGAAGGTGCTGATTCCACACACAGCCACAGTCAAGTCATTCGGGGAACAAGCGATGGAGCGTTCCAGCTCCTGATTTTCTTTCTACACCTGGACCTACGGGAAGGACAGGTTAGCACCCTCCGTGTGCTGGTTTTCTGGGATGCAGCACTGAACCTTTTTGGGAGTCGTTCGATGAACGGGTTTGTTTGGGAACATATAGTTTTTGTGACATTTAGTAACAATGGCGTTTAATATGAAATGTAGCTGCACAGACGTAGGTACATTAAAAATACCATGGACAGTAAAACGAAGTCGCGATAGACTCCCCCAGCTAATTGAAATACCATTCGAAAATAATACTTCAATCATCCGAGGTACACTGAACCAAAAAAGTACGTAAATATAATGAAAAAAACATTGATTCAAAAAAGGGGAGCATTAGTTTTCGTCCAAAGATCAGTATCATTGGTCCAATGTAAGTAGATACATTAACTAATGCTTAAAAACATTAATTTTTATGAATTAGTACGTTCATTCAATGTATTTTCTAGTTAAGAATCAATGTATCAGTACATTGAATCAATGTATCGGTACATTGAATCAATGTATCGGTACATTAATTCTTAACTAGAAAGTACATTGAATGAACGTACTTATTCATAACAATTAATGTTTTTGAGCATTAGTTAATGTATCTACTTACATTGGACCAAAGATACTGATCATTGGACGAAAATTAATGCTCCCCGTTTTTGAATCAATGTTTTTTTCATTATATTTACGTGGTTTTTTAGTTCAGTGAATATCGTCTTCATGTATATTTGTATATAACATACAAATAGTTAATAAGTAAAGAAAATGACGACTTAATATCTACATAAATATTACAAATATAGGTTGACACAACGATTTTTTAGTGTCTGTAAGTGTCTATAAGTTTAAAAAAACAAAAACATATATTTTTAATTAACACAAACAACTTTTTATAATGTAATTTGGAAAAAACTGAATAACTAAATATAACAGAAATTAATTCTTCTTATAAAATGTATAAAAATATATATATTGTTATATTTCTATTTGATATGAAAATTAAATTTTGATAATTATAAACAAAATTCACTTTAATATAAAATATTTTTAATTTTCTCAACCTCGGGCATATAAATGTAGAACAACCTGTATACAACAAATTGTTATATTTAATTTTAAGAAGTGATTAGAATAAGCGTACGAAACTCGGAACAATGTGCTTAGATAAACAAAGTGAATGACGCGTACCATTATCGTTCTTCTCGGAAGGTCGATCATTAGCCTATGCTAAATAAAACTCAGTGAAATAGATGATAGTTCATTATCGTTTTTCGCGGAAGGTTTCGATCATTAGCCTATGCTAAATAAGACTCATTTTAGAATGGGAATTAAATATTTTCTTTTGAAATCCATTAAGCATATTTAGAAAGATTAAAAATTGGTTTTGAGGAATATTACGAATGAGAGTTGGTGGTGGAAGATTGATTTGTGAATCTGGAAGGGATATTTAGAAAGTAGGGGAATGGATGAGAAAGTGAGATCAGAATGTTTTGAGCTGTCGAGAAGTGAAGTCGAGTAGTAGACGGTAGTGTACGGAGAGTGAGAAAGCCGATGTAGTTCCGTGAGTGTGGAGTATCTATCGTGGAACGAGAAGTAGGCCAGGTCGAGAGTAAAAGAACCTCCTTGAGCCAAGAGTGTCCCGGTAGCTGATAGCAGTTTCGAGAAAGGTAGAACACAGCATCACGACAGACGCAAGGAACGAGAGCTATACGAGCTAGTTTTTCAAAGGAGAACATTACTGGAAGCCAGGACGAGGTTTGATCGCAGCCAAGGATAGCAGGAAACGGGTCTTGTGTGAGGACATTTTCAGTTCACCAGGAAAAGGTCAGTCTCATTTGTTTGGACATGAATGTATGGGTTTTTCGTATTAAATTCCACATAAAAAATTGAATAACATAATCAATAATATCAGAAAAGCTTCATCAAACTTAAATAGAGTTGTTCCTAATAACTCCTAATAGTTAAATGTTAATAAAAACTTTCAATTGAAAACCAAAAGGAAATAAGATTCCCATTTGTAAATGTTATGTTTAAGAATAATAAGAAATAGCAAATATTAAGCATTGATTGCCTTTTAAATAAAATAAAAAATATTTTGATTATAATTGTAACCCATATGTGTATTTTTTTTACTCTTTTCTTTTCTATCCCGATTAGGAACCATTAAGAAATATTTAGAAGCCACGAAAGTAAGTAATTAATTTATAATTCGCCCTGAGATTGAAAACATATTGATATGTGATCTGGTTAATTAATTAGATTAGTATTAATACATTGATTAAATTAAGTGACATATAAGAATATTATCTCATATCAATAATCAAGATCACATCAACTGTCGTCCAACGTGGAAAGCATTGTAAAGTATTTCTAGTGGCAAATTTGAAGGATAGAAAGAGTAAAGCCGGTATTTGAAAATTTATATGCCTGTGGTAAAAAGTGAGATACTTACATTTGATAACATAAAATTTTAGATCTCTTTAGGTACAAATTTTACATAACTGATTTAATATTTTATTTTTACGATATTTACATTTGATATATTTATTGACAATTTATATTATTTGGGTAAAAAAAAAAAAAAAAAAGTCGTATTGGTAACATACTAGTAAAATTTCATATTTGGCGGGGATAATACTTCTTGAAAACAAATGTCTGTGACAAGAAGCCAAAGCAAGGATAACAAAAAACAAAAAGAACATTCAGACCAAGAAGATATTTTAGACACGACAATCATGGCATCAGAACAGCAAGAATTATCAGGAATAGATAAATTATTACAAATGATGCAACTCCAGTCACAAAGAATGGAACAGAAAATGGATGAAACACAACAAAAACTGGATGACAATTAAAGAGAAACAAAACAAACAATGGAGAAAAATCAGGAAGAAACATCAAAGAAAATGGATAAAGTGGATCAAAAAATGGAGGAAACACAACGAAAAATGGATGAAACACAACAAAAATTGGATCAAAAAATGGATGAAACAAAAAGAATAATGCAAGAAAATCAGAAGGAAACAAAACAAGCCATAGAAGAGAACAACAAGAAAATGGAGGAACGCATAGAAAAGTATGAAATGAAAATTCAAGATAAAATAAAGGAGTTAACGAATGGCCAGAAAAAGGAACTAGAAAATTTGGAAAATAAGTTGGAAAATGCTATTCAAGTAGACAGAGAAGAAGTGGAAAAAAGAATCACAGAAATAGAAAAACAAGTCACCGAAAACCGGACGCAACAAAATGTCGGAGAAAGAAGAGAAATGGTTATACATAGCACAGATGACGTGAAGATAAGGTTTGGCGGGGATGTAAGAAGATTACACCCAGTGCCGTTCATAAATAGCCTAAAAAAGAAAATACAACACATCGGAAATTTCGATACAGCAAAAGAAACTATCAGAAACCATCTCAAATATGAAGCAAGCCTATGGTTCGATAGTAAAGAAGAAGAATTCGGCAATTGGCAACAATTTGAACAAAAATTTTTGAATTATTTCTGGGGAAAGGTCCAACAATTGGAAATTAACAAGGAATTGCAAAATGGGAAATACAATGATAGGATGGGTGTATCAGAAAGGACATATGCATTACAAATTTACTATAACGCAAAACATTTACAATATAATTACTCATCGGAACAATTAGTCGAACTGATTGCAAGACATTTCGAAGAAACGCTGGAAGACCATATCACATTGCAAAACTACAAAGACATAGATAGTTTATGCCAATTCCTACAAATAAGAGAATTACGTGTAAGAGAAACAAAATCAAGAAGGTCGCGAGAAGATTACAGGCCCCGAGAAACACAGGATTACAGAGATAGAAATCAAAATAGGAGGGACTATACAAGACGAGATTTTAATCCCAGAAGGGAAAACGAAAATAAAGACAACGGAAGAGGAAATTATGAACAAAGAAATAGGCAATGGAATGAGGACAGAAATCGAGAATACCAGAATAGAAACACCACACGCTCAAATCAAGAAAACAGAAATAATGGTAGACAAAATGAACAGGGATATCAAGAAAACCGAAACAGATCTGACAGACCAAGAGAAAATAGAAGAGAAGTAAATAATACCCAGACAGATGGATATGACGGAGAGAGACATTATGACGAAAATATAAACAACGATGAGCAACCGGCGTTTTTTCACGACGGCGCTCACTAAAAACCAAAAATCAAACAGGAATCTTTTGTAACCCCAAGGAGTTTATTAAATTGGCAAGAAACAACGAAAAGAAAAATGGAGTTAATTTAAAATTTGTGGATGGATTTATCAACGAGAAACCAATTAAAATTATGATAGACACTGGATCTGAAATAACATTGGTCAACAGAAAACTAATAGAAGAAGTTAACTTAACAAATTTAATTTACAAAATACCTAGGGTAAATTTAGTGGGCGCAAACAAACGGACATTGGCAACTATAAATGAAGGCATACGAGTAATGGTACGACTGGGTAAGAAGATGTATGCACTACAATGTGTAATAATGCCAAACATGTCACATGACATGATAGTAGGAGTTGACGAATTGGCAGAAAAACATGTAGTGATAGATTTTAAAAATAATACGATGAATCTAACAGAAGAAAAAGAAGAAGAACAGGACAAGGAACAGGAGAAACAAAATACGGACGAATCAGGTAAAGAACAAACAGTGGAAATGAATTTGGCAACGAAGCAAGGACAAAGAAGAAAAGGGAGAAAAAGTCAGAAAAAGACAAAAGAAAATGAAACCTGTGGCTCCTCAAAAGAAGAGTTGAGCCCAGAAGAAGAAAATTTGAGAGTATCAGAAACAAAGGAAACATGGGATTCCTCAAAAGAAGAGACGAGCTCAGGAGAAGAAGAAATAAAGCAAAAAAATGAAAGCGAAAAAGATATGATCGAAACAGTGGCATTTGAAGAGGAGGCATATGAAAACGAGGATGCAGAATACACGATAAAAGTATGTGAAAAATCTGAGGAAAAAGACAGAAGATTAATATGGGAAAAAGGAAAAACATAATAGCCGACGCTCTAACACGGGATGAGGACACCGGAAAAAAGGAAACAATTACTCTACAGGTGGGACTAAATAGATTAATACAAGAAGAAGGGATATATTCGTTAAATGAGATAAGGACAAACCAAGAAGACCTAGAGGAAAGAGAGAAAAGAAGAGCGGAAATAGAAAATGACATATATTTTAAGAGAATAGACGGAAAGGAACTATATTTAGTGACACAGACATTGGCCGAAAAGATAATAAAGAAATTACATGAGGACAATGGGCATATCGGTAGCAGAAAAGTTTGGCTCGTTTTTAGGGAAAATTACATCAGCCGACAGGATTACCGCATTGCAAAGGAAATTACCCAGAAGTGCGATGTATGTCAAAAATATAAGAGTCGGAATTTCAAAAACGAAAATGTTGCCAAAAATATTGAAGCCCGAAACAAACTAGACATTGTAGCAATAGATATGTTAAGCGATCTAATTATGACCACTAAAAGGAACAAACATATTCTGGTAATGGTGGATGTGTTTTCAAAATACGTAAAATTATATAGTTGCCGCACCACAAAGGGGCAGGAAATATTAAGAAAAATCGACAATTTTATAGCCATAGTAGGAACACCAAAAAAGATTCTACTGGACAATGCAACGTATTGTCGAAATGATCGTTTCAAGGGACAACTTCGAGAACGAGGAATAGAGACAAATTTTGTCAGCATCAGGCATCCACAGAGTAATCCTTCGGAACGATTCATACAGGAAGTGACGAAATTTCTTCGCATTGCAACAGATGGTCAACATCGCCACTGGGACAGGAAAATGGCGGAAATAGAAAGGTATCTAAATACAATTCCGAGCACAGTAACAAAAGAGACCCCAGAATACATCATGAAGGGTGTACTGCCGATAAGGCCATGGGAAGACCAAGAGCCAAAAGAATATCAACAGGTGATTGAAACCGTACAGAGAAGATTACGGCGAAGCAACGAAAAATATATCCAAAGACAGGAACAAAATAGAAAAAGAAGACCAGTGACTTTCCAAAAGGGTGAAAAAGTACTCGTGAGGGCATTACGAGTATCAAATCTTCCTGGGGGCATTTGCGCAAAGTTGATGCCTGTTTTCGAAGGCCCGTACATCGTGAATAATGAAAATGGGATAAATAGTTATGAGTTGAGGCACAGGAACTCGGAAAAGATCCGAGGAATTTATAATATTCACGATGTATACAAATATCACGAATAAAAGACAGAATTACATGAAGTAGATAGTAAGTTAGGATATAAGACGTAGATTAAAGTAAGGAAATATACAGGGAGTTGGTTTTGCCTCGAGAAAATTTATTTAAAAATGCAGATAAATTTTATCGAATACAAGGCGGGGATTTGTTATATTTCTATTTGATATGAAAATTAAATTTTGATAATTATAAACAAAATTCACTTTAATATAAAATATTTTTAATTTTCTCAACCTCGGGCATATAAATTTAGAACAACCTGTATACAACAAATTGTTATATTTAATTTTAAGAAGTGATTAGAATAAGCGTACGAAACTCGGAACAATGTGCTTAGATAAACAAAGTGAATGACGCGTACCATTATCGTTCTTCTCGGAAGGTCGATCATTAGCCTATGCTAAATAAAACTCAGTGAAATAGATGATAGTTCATTATCGTTTTTCGCGGAAGGTTTCGATCATTAGCCTATGCTAAATAAGACTCATTTGAAAGAGAGAATAGGTCATTAAAATTTGTAAATAGTTAGAAAGTATTTTAGAATGGGAATTAAATATTTTCTTTTGAAATCCATTAAGCATATTTAGAAAGATTAAAAATTGGTTTTGAGGAATATTACGAATGAGAGTTGGTGGTGGAAGATTGATTTGTGAATCTGGAAGGGATATTTAGAAAGTAGGGGAATGGATGAGAAAGTGAGATCAGAATGTTTTGAGCTGTCGAGAAGTGAAGTCGAGTAGTAGACGGTAGTGTACGGAGAGTGAGAAAGCCGATGTAGTTCCGTGAGTGTGGAGTATCTATCGTGGAACGAGAAGTAGGCCAGGTCGAGAGTAAAAGAACCTCCTTGAGCCAAGAGTGTCCCGGTAGCTGATAGCAGTTTCGAGAAAGGTAGAACACAGCATCACGACAGACGCAGGAACGAGAGCTATACGAGCTAGTTTTTCAAAGGAGAACATTACTGGAAGCCAGGACGAGGTTTGATCGCAGCCAAGGATAGCAGGAAACGGGTCTTGTGTGAGGACATTTTCAGTTCACCAGGAAAAGGTCAGTCTCATTTGTTTGGACATGAATGTATGGGTTTTTCGTATTAAATTCCACATAAAAAATTGAATAACATAATCAATAATATCAGAAAAGCTTCATCAAACTTAAATAGAGTTGTTCCTAATAACTCCTAATAGTTAAATGTTAATAAAAACTTTCAATTGAAAACCAAAAGGAAATAAGATTCCCATTTGTAAATGTTATGTTTAAGAATAATAAGAAATAGCAAATATTAAGCATTGATTGCCTTTTAAATAAAATAAAAAATATTTTGATTATAATTGTAACCCATATGTGTATTTTTTTTACTCTTTTCTTTTCTATCCCGATTAGAAACCATTAAGAAATATTTAGAAGCCACGAAAGTAAGTAATTAATTTATAATTCGCCCTGAGATTGAAAACATATTGATATGTGATCTGGTTAATTAATTAGATTAGTATTAATACATTGATTAAATTAAGTGACATATAAGAATATTATCTCATATCAATAATCAAGATCACATCAATATATATTTATATTATATAAAAAATGTATACCTGATATCGTGAAAATAAATACATCTAAAATAGCATCTCCACAAATACATCTCTCTGGGATTAATTATCACCACCCATACAAAAAACAAATGGTTGAATGGCATTTTTCTTTGATTTCAAAAATCTGATATGATCTTCGACTTCTTGCTGGGTCTTCCCGATGTAAGAATGATTACTGGAAATCTATGATGGTATATTTTATTAGTTCGTACAAAATATCGATGTAGAACCCAAAGAATAACTGCATGTTAGCCATCTACAATTTATATTAATAATTATTATAAAAAAATAAATCTAAATAGTGAACATAGTTGTATTTTTGGGTATCACTTTTTTTTTATAGAAATATTTTAATTTATCCTGAAAAAAATTGCTAGATGTTGGAATGTTTATTTTTACTTTGATAGATACTACCTACCGACTGCAAGAGTTAATAATATTTTTCAATTATTTAAGGTTTAATCACCTAAAGATTCAATTTACTAATCTTTTATAAGATTATACTATTTAGAAATATTTTCAAATGGTTCCTATTATCTTTTACCTATGTGTCGAATTAGCTTTTGAAAAAATTTACAGAGAATAAAAATTAATTAATACTAGATATGCAGGATTGAATAATAAAATAGGTACTTACATTCCGTAATGTCTTCATGGGTAATCTTTTCAAATAAAAATGTATTTGTTTTATCCTCAATATGACTTTCACACCGAAGAAAGGAGATAATTCTTTCGAAATTGCTGTCCCATCCATCAATAAGTCCATTTCCATTTCCAAATGCCACTCCAAAGTCCATATCAACCTGCAAAAGTGGAAATAGAAGTACAACTTTTTTTTATAGAAATCCAACAAAATAATTTGTAAATAGTTATAAATATATGTAAATACACACCTTAGAAAAATCAACCAAATCACTAGTGCCATACACCGCTCCCCAGAGTCTGCAGGGTGACTGTCTGCTATTAGGCTGCAACTGTTGTCACGTGATTTTTTTACACCAATAAAAACACTTATAGAGTTTTAAGAAATGTATCGGTTTATGTACAAGATCATTGCTACAATGAATTGATCATTGATTCAGGTCTATTACATTAATACAATGATTGCGTTACATCACAACAATGTATCGAGTTATTAATCAAAGTCGAAAACATTGATTCAATACACGAGTTCGTAGTTTAAAGAATACTGTACATTAGTGCAACGTTTTATATTCATTTTTTTAATTGCATAATCCTGATGTATAATTTTATATATACAATGAACAAATTATTAGTATTATGAAAAAAGTCATTGGATAGATAAAAAGATTCATTGGATTAATGATTCTATTCATTATTTTTTAATGAATAGAATTACATTGTAATAATGAATATGGTCATTGCTTAATGACTACGTGTTGATAGTATTAACGAAATTTTCATTGAATCAATGTAAAAAAAGTCAATGATTGGCGTTCATTGGTACTATGTACAATATTTTTTTCAGTGTAGCTATCGTTCACCCTGGCCTACCTCAGTCGTCTCCCAAGGTTCGCCTTGTCCTAATCTTAAATAGGAACTAAGAGAATTAAGAATCCAAGCAAACACAACAATACTTTAACTAATCATGTTTATTGTTCAATAAAGATATAATGACTTATTAAATGCATTAACAAATATATTCAAATTCTGGCCAAAAACTAACAATCCTAAATTATACTTGCTTGTGGTATATGGTTCGATCGTAACTTCTTGATGTCGAATTGTAAAGCTGTTGACTTCTCTCGACCTGGGCTAGATGGACGGCCTCAGGTCAATGCAGCTACAGTCTTGGTGATGTTAATCGCTGCAGTGTAGTAGATATGCATCTTGGTTGTAGTTGTAAGCCTTGTAGTGGTACATCGCTGGCGATGGGCTTTATGCTGGAGGCTCTCGAAGGGAGAAAGATTTGATTCCTTTCCAAAAACTATAAGATAAAACACACATCAAACATCAAGAAGTAAAAACCAAAAAACGAGCCCTTGCCAAGTAATCGTAAAATGTAGCAATTGGCAAAGGGACAAAGTAAAATTAATACTGAAGGGGCTAGTTAAATATTTTGATTACTAAGAGCATATTAATAGAAAGAATGTAACATATCAAACATGTGCTTTTCGACATGGAAAATTAGGTATAAAAAAATCATTATAAAAAATTAATACAGGCTTAGAAAATTCTGCACAATTCTCCAAGAGAATAAGTGTTGATGGATAAATAAAGCTAATATTTAAATTTCATGCCTTTTTAAGAAATAAGTCTTCCCTACCATTTCCAGTTTGTCAGCGAGCGGGGATGAAGTGTCACTGTCATGACAGTGCAACGTAGGATGTGGCAGGCATGTTCCGTATTAAGGCAGATATCTACAGAGTAAGGATATATTATGAAGTACGTTCAGTATTGTGACTGAATTTTAGATTAAAAGAGATATAGTAGATAGAGGATAACAAAAGAGAGCGCCAACGAGTTTTTAACGAAGAAAACAGGTAAAACAAATAAAAGAAGTTTACTACTAATGAAATATTAAAGAAAATAAAGTAAAATAATTATTTACGCTAAAATAGCAAAGATGAGACGATTAAGGTTGACAATTTATAAATTTATTATTTTGTACTCAGATGTTCAAGATTCTTGCATCAGTTTGTAGGTACAGGTATTGATGCCGTTTGTTATTACTCCAGTAACACAAATTTTTTGTTTAGATGGCATTATACGGTGGTGAACGGAAGCTTTGTATTTTCTCCTAATTTTCGGGAAAAATTGGAGGGCTCATTTTGTTTCGTACTCCTTTCGTGTTATCTTGGAGGTATCCCTAAGATGTTGTTTTTTGAATTATCCGTATATCTCCTTTCTTGTAAAAGTTGTAAATAAAAATACTGCTTTAAAGATTTATTTAATTAAAAATATCAAACGCACGAAAATTAACAACAAAGAACAAATTTAACAACAAAACAAAACAATTAAATAGCGAATATGTCCACCTCTCGCAGCAACGACTGCTCGCGTTCTATTTGGCATCGAATAAAGATGTGTTATCCTTGCCTGGGGAATAGCCCGATATTCCTCTATCAAGGCCATAACTGTAACAAATTTTCTGGAGGCTTAGGATGACGGCGAATAACTATTTTTGATTCATCCTATAACTGCTCAACAGGATTGAGATCTGAGCTGCATGCGGGCCATTCTAATCTTATCAATCCAACTTCTATTTAAGATATTTAAGTTTGAGTCAATCAGTGTTTTTATTTACAAAAAATTGTACAGCTCTTACAACACAAGAGATGTTCGGACACTTCAAAAAAACAAAATTTTAGTGATGCTTCCAGGTGTAAGGAAATGTTGAACGGTTTTTACTCAATTATCCCATATACTCCTTATTTAAATAATTACTACTTCATCTGTTAAAACATACTTTATTTACAAGTCGTCGAAGTGTATTATAAACAATAACATTAAATCAGCCGAACCATGTCGCAATTCTAAGTACAATAATATAATTGATTCCTCATATATGTTTTGTCGTCTATTTTATATTTAATTGTTAATCACAACAACACGTCTCATCAGTTCACCTGCGGTCAATGTCACTCCGATGGTGCACATCTGATAAGGTTATTTAAATTAACTTAAAATATATTATTCTATATATCGCACACCTAGTTCAATTGTGCCACAACTGCAAAAAATTCGAATTTTGGGTTAAGGCTGTAAAATATTGCCCATCTAATTCAATACAGCCTGAACTAAAATATTGTTTTGGATAAGTATAGGGTAAGTTACTTCGGTATTTCACTGTAGGGTTTTTGGACGTTTTGAAAATGCAATATGGCCATAACTGAGAGATGCGGCGATAATATACACTGCCACAATACAACCGATGTAATTCAATACGTTCAATATGGCCCCAACTGCAAAAATCAAGAGAGATGTGGTGATAATATACACTGCCACAATACAACCGATGTAATTCAATACAGCAACAACTGCAAAAATCAATTGCCTTTTTCATTATATTGCCGCCGTATCTCCTAGGTATCGTTTTATAAATGACTTTCTTCACAATGCAATATCGTCATAACTATCAAAATCATAATAACGTTTTATTTTTAATAAATTGTAATAAGATCCAGCGAATAACTGTATAATATGCTACCTAAATTGTAATTTCGAAGCCAGTCATTCTCAAAATAAATTATTTACAGGGCATAACGCGTTTGCTACAGAACGTTTTGCTCATTTCTCGAGAATATTGTGTTTTGCACTTGTGGCACTATTGAACTAGGTGGGCGATATATTGTCCTAACAATACTACATGCCCGCCGTTTTTTTAAAGGAAATCCTAAGAAGAGAAGTAAAATATCTGACGATTTATTCCTCTTTTCCTTTTAGAAAATGTTTATAGTTACCTAATACTAACTATAGACCTTTTTACCGTTTACTAACTATAGACCGTTTTTTTCCTAACTATAGACCTAACTATATGAAATTTTAGAAAAAGATTAGAGAATCTGTAAGTTAACTGTAATCCTAATATACCTATACGCTGTGAGCTCGTACGTAGAGTCTGTAAACCTTTACCGGAAATTTGACATAAATATCAAAGTGATTAATTTAAAATTAAAATTAAAAACATTAATTATAAAAAATATTAGTTGGTCAAAGCTGTGGTATATATTTTTGCCTTAAATATACTTACGTTTTAAATACTGAATTTAAGTTTTTTTAATGTTCTCTTAATCTATTAATCTATTAATCTTAGCGCCATCTACACGATAATTGTGAAAGTATCCGAAGTAAGAAATTCATATTTTGTCAATAGAACGTCAAAATGATTAGCAAAATCTTAAAAAAATCGATTACAATTTAATTATTTTTTGCGTTGTAAGTATTATGAATAACAATTAAATAATAAATTTAAAAATTACCGGTGAAAGTTGAATTAGTAGTCCGCTAGGAGCGACACCAGCGAAGCTCACAGCGTATACAAAATATAATCTCAAGGTATTTACATTATTCCCTATTTAACTAAACTGTCTTTTCTTAACCTATCACTATTTCACGTACTTTCACGTCGTGTCATTTCATCCTTCTTTTTCTGTTCAATAATTCACTTCATCAAAACACTGTCCACAGTGAATAAAATTGATCCTAACTTTTAAGGCCATGGGTACATAATTCGCAAATATTTTACGGCTATCCCTACCTTTTCTGTCTTTACATGTCAAATTACGTGTAGTAAAATTCAAACTGGTATGGATATGTACATATTACTAGAATGTCATTCTACTTGACAATGTCATAACTAGCTTAAAGAGATGGCTTTTGAATGTTCTTGGAAACTGTTATTTTTTGTATAATTGCAAATTATTAATTCAGTTAATAAATGTGATAATTGTTTCACTAGCTACAATAAAAACTAACACTCAATCGAGAAAAGAGGAAAAGTGTTAAAGTGATTTTTTAATAATATATTGATACTATGGAACGCTTACAATTTTGAACATCTTTAACAACAAAATACTTGGATCACAGAATATATCTTGATGTATTCTCTGCTTCTATCTTCCATAAATAATACACAATAAATAACTTTTTATAAAGTTCACCTTTTAAATCAATTATTTATCAAATACAATATATATCAATAATATTTAATCAACAAACTCAAAATATTCCCGATTCATGTCAAATAATTATTTAAAATTGTCACTGATTGTCAGTGTCTGACTGACAATATTCTATTCGACTGAGTGCGTTGTATCAGAAAGATAGATTTGGAAAATTACCACTGAAATTGTGTTAATTTTTTTCGAATCCTGAAAAAACCAATAAATATTTTTGAAAAATCTAAACGCAGAATGAAAGACTAAATTATTACCAAGGGCCGAAAGTCCCTTAGAATAAATAAAAATTTTATTTTGAATGAGATATTTGAAATTAAAAACAACACTAAATTTTCTCTTAGGTTTTCACCCCTCTAACTTATTAAAATAAACATTATAGAAGTTCTCAGGGACTTTAGGGCCCTCGGTAATAACGCAATCTTTCATTCTGCGTTTAAATTTTTTAAAAATACTTATTAGTTTTCTCAGGATTTTAAAAATTGAATCCCCATTTGAATAGCATTGCAGCCGAAAAAACGTACCGATCCTCTTAAATAGTCTTTTAGTGCATATAAGCCGTAAATAATCTAATTGTAATAATAAAATCTCGAATCTAATAATTCCTAAGCTAAGCTAAATATTACCTAAACCTCTATTAAGTGGTATATATAAAAAAATTAACGTTACTTTACTAGTTGATCTTATTATTTCAGTCTTATTTTAAATAATTACTATTCGTCCCTTATTTTCTAATACTTAATAATAACAAATTAATGTCTCTTGCTAGAATAAATATTAATAACTAATGTCATATAAAGATTAGAGCAAATTTCTTTTAGCTGTCTTTTTTTTTGTAAAATTAACACTTACTGTAAGAGATTGTCTATTCATATTCAAATACTTCCATTTTCCGCGAAAATTTAACCTGAATTCATTATCTACATTTAAAATTTACTTAGAGAAAAAAATGCAACCTTAATTCTTAAATATAATTCAGTGATTAGCTACTTTTCTGATCTAGTATATTCTTAATTTTCTTTGTTTTCTGACAATTTTTATGTATCTTCTTCCATTTTCCACATATTCTATTAAAAATCCTCTTTTGTCTCTTCTTCTTCTTCTTCTTCTTCCTGTCTGGTACTACAACTATATATTTCTTCATTTTTCTTCATATAACAGCACTTCTACAGTGTACATAGTTCATCTTAATATACATATTTCATATAACAATCATTTGTCATTTAATCATCAATATATCATTTTATAATATAACATCATAATAATCACTTCCTTTACCTAACTCTCAATGCCTACGTTCGACTAATCAAAGTGGCTTCACTCGAGAGGACAGTTTCAATTCTTCTACATATTCCATATTAAAATAATTTCATATACTAGCCTCGAAACCTCTGCATTTTACCTAAATAAAAGCGGGTATAGCTTCCTTGCATATATTAAATTCTTCTACATATTTCGCAACCTCAATCCCTCGCTTTGAATCCATTGTTTAATCACGAATAATCATGAATAAAAGTGGTACCCTTCAAAACACAGAGTGGGTCTCTAATAAGCTTTCAAGCTTCTATAAATCACTTAGTACCTTCCTAATTTAACAAGAGCAGTGGGTTTCTTATTGTCTCAAATTGCCTCATAATATTCAGCTTATAATATTATTAGTTCTTCTTCTAGTCAATATAGTTCTTCTCCAAATTCCTTATCTCGACTCATCAGGTCGGTTCGTTAAAAATATAACACTTGCTTATAGCAATGTTTTTCTTAAAGCTCTTATATTAACGTATGTGATCACTAATTATTATTCATTAAAAAAATCATTTATATATTATTTATCACACAAAAACTATTAATTCAGGTTCATATTATAAAAAATTTAACAAAAAAATCGATAAAAATGTACCTATATACTCAATAAATATCAACAATTAAAACGACTGGATAATAAAAATTCAATAATAGTATACATATCCGACAAAAATTCAATAAAAATTCAATAATCGCATATGCAAAAGTTAGATAAAAATATTCAAAATCAGTTCATATTTCAAAATTCGATTAAAATTTATAAAAAAAATCGCTATTTCATAAAATATTCAAAAATAACCGTACTAAATATCGAAATCGGATAGAGATTTTTCTAATAAATTCGATAGCAAAAATAAATACTCAATGTTCAATAATAATACATAAAAAACGAGGGAAGCATTTTTAATAAAAAATAGACATACTTACTTACATTTTATTTTCACTTTGAGAAAATAAAATGTCTTCCTGAGTCCTGGTTCATTTTCGCCGTCTCCATTTCCAAGCTGCGGTGTCCATTTTCAGAAGATTTTCCTAGTCTGCAGGATCAGCCATGTAAATAAATGTTGAAGGGTTTGTACTCAATTATCCCTTAGATTCCTTATTTAAATAATTACTACTTCATCTGCTACAACATACTTTATTTACAAGTCTTCTAAGTGTATTATAAACAATAATATTAAATCAGCCGAACCATGTCGCAATTCTAACTACAATAATATGATTTCTCATATGTTTTGTCGTCTATTTTATATTTAATTGTTAATCACAACAACACCACTCATCAGTTCACCTGCGGTCAATGTCACTCCGATAGTGCACATCTGATAAGGTTATTTAAAATTAACCTAAAATGTATTGTTGTTCTGAAGCTATTTCCTTGTGGCATTTTTATAATAAACTATTTTTAATGGGAAAGAAGCCACAATTTTACCAAAAAAAAATGGTTTTATTAACGTTTCGAAGCCCAAATACAAAATACTACTAGTAGTATTTTGTATTTTGACAACGAAACCCGATTTGGGCTTCGAAACGTTAATAAAATATTTTTTTTGGTAAAATTGTGGCTTATTTCCCATTAAAAATAGTATATTAAAATATATTATTATATATAGATTGTCCTAAAAATACTACATGCCGCCGTTTTTTTTAAAGGAAATCCTAAGAAGAGAATAAGTGTATCTGACGATTTATTCCTGTTTTCCTTTTACAAAATGTTTATGGTTAC
The DNA here is from genome assembly GCF_917563875.1 of Diabrotica virgifera virgifera. Taxonomy (NCBI): domain Eukaryota; kingdom Metazoa; phylum Arthropoda; class Insecta; order Coleoptera; family Chrysomelidae; genus Diabrotica; species Diabrotica virgifera. The sequence goes on along the minus strand of NC_065444.1, from coordinate 187,268,734 downwards.
CTAATACTAACTATAGACCATTTTACCGTTTACTAAATATAGACCGTTTTTTTCCTAATTATAGACCTAATTATATGAAACCTAGATAAGAGATTTTGTAAGTTAAATGTAATTCTAATATACCTATACAAAATATAATCTCAAGATATTTACATTTTTCCTTATTTAACTAAACTGTCTTCTCTTAACCTATCACTATTTCACGTACTTTCACATCGTGTCTTTTCGTCCTTTTTTTTTCTGTTCACTAATTCACTTCATCAAAACACTGTCCACAGTGAATAAAATTGATCCTAACTTTTAGATGGTCTCTTAGTGCATATAAACCGTAAATAATCTAATTGTAATAATAAAATCTCGAATCTAATACTTCCTAAGCTAAGCTAAATATTACCTAAACCTCTATTAATTGGTATATACAGTGCGGTGGAATAAGTGTTGCCCCCCTGTTAACTTGTTTATTTTAAGAATATAGGCGAAACGCTCGGACAGGTCGATTTTTAAACTAACCATAGTATATTATAGCATCAACGTTTCGAACTTTACGCGATCCCTTTCCAGGTGACAGGCATAACTTTGGTTTTTTTTAAATGGTAAATTACATCATGTGACACCTCATTTAACAGCTTTTAAAATACTGATTTCAAAAATGTACAATACTTTAATCCTTTTTTAGATAGCAGGCCCAAAATTTCGGTCGAACTTTTTTTAAACGCATTTATTTTTTTCGAATTCTGAGAAAACTAAGAAGTATTTTTGAAAAATTTAAACGCAGAATGAAAGATTAGATTATTACCGAGGGCTGACAGTCCCTTAGAATAAACAAAAACTTTCTTTTGAATGATATATTTGAAATTAAAAATCACACTAAATTTTCTCTTTTTTCCACCACTGTGACTTATTAAAATAAACATTATAATAGTTCTCAGGGACTTTGGACCATCAAGAATACTAGTGGAGTCAATGAAGGTGGATATGAGTTATTACCTCAGATTTCGTTGAACCTCCATCGATTTTCATAAAAATTGGTGAGTGGTTAAAGGATACATCAAGGAACAAAGGTGACATAGTGCCAACTTGCGCTTTTTGCATTTTAGGGGTGAAATACACCCCTTTTTTAAAAATTATTTTTTAGATTTCTGAAAGTGCGGTCACTGTAAGTTTTCACTTTCTATTTTGTTGAACCTTCATCGACTTTCATGAAAATCGGTAAGTAGTTAGAGGATACCTCAAGCAATAAAAGATATATAGCATCAACTTGCGCTTTTGCATTTTAGGGGTGTAATACACCCCTACTTTTTAAATTGTAAAAAATGCAGATTTCCGCATTATGGCGCAAGTAATCTCGTTTAATTAAGAAAAATAAATATTTTTTTTATATTTATGTGCATGAATTACATTTTTTTTAATTTTTCAAACCTTATAGCAACCAAAAATTCGAAAATTAACAAGTCGAAAATCACGAAAACCTTATTCTTCTATATTTCTGAAAGTGTAGTCACTGAATGTTTTCATCCACGATTTCTTTTAACCTTCATCGATTTTCATGAAAATTGTTGATTAGTTAGAGGATACTTCAAAAAACAAAAGTGATATGGCACCAAGTTGCGCTTTCTGCATTTTAGGGGTGAAATCCACCTTTTTTTTTTAATGATAAAAATGCAGATTTCAGCATTCTGGCTCAAGCAATCTCGTTTAATTAAGTAAAATAAATATTTTTTTACATTTATGTGCATGATTTATAATTTTTATTAATTTTTTAAACCTTATAGCAACCAAAAATCAGAAAATTAGCAAATCGACAATCACGAAAAAAATTAATCTTTTATATTTCCAAAAAGGCAGTCACTGAAGGTTTTCACCCCTGATTTCGTTGAACCTCCATCAATTTTCATGAAAATTGGTAAGTAGTTAGAGGATACGTCAAGAAACAAAAATGATGTGGTACCAACTTGCGCTTTTATCCTGCGGGTGGATGTTACCCCTTCTCATGGGTGAACACTATTTTATTAAAAATAACCCCATAATTAGATAGAGGAGAAAATTCTAAGCAAACTTTCTTTTATCAAGTTTATAAATTTTTTATTTAAATAATATTTCATAATTTAATAAAATATTATTGGTACAGTAAAACCTGACAATAACGGCCACTAAAAATAGAAAACAATTGGCCGTTATAGAAATGTGGCCGCTAATGCTAGGTTTCCTTTTCCGCAAATACATAAAATATAATTGAAAATTTATTTATTTTAGTAATTAAAGCAAATCTAATTAAATATAATTCTACAAACAAACGGAACATACTAAAACTAAATTCAATTTACTACAATATAAAACAATATCTATACGAAAAAACAACTACAAGAAAAACAGGATTTTTGTTTGTTTTACATTTTTTTAGATAAACGAAACATACTAAAATTAATTTAATATAGGTAATACATAATATAAAACAACATACTATAGCTACTACGAAAAATACGCTTATCACTAAAGTATCGTCGTGCTTCAATATTCAACAAAACCAACTTGGTAGGGCCTTTAATTAGATATCGCAAATCACTTTGGCTGATTTTGTCTGCATATATATTATGTTTGAGGAATCCCTTTTTTTTTGTGAGACTGGATATAGGACATTTCTCAAGTATGAATTCACATTCATGGTATATCGTTGCTATACAGGGATAATAATCTGTGCAATGTTATGGTACAGGCTACGTTAAATATGAAGTAAATGTGGAAGATATACACTGGTTATTCATTTCAATTTAATTTGATTGTTTTTTAATCGCTTACAATATTTAAAATAATTAAAGACATAAGGTTAGGGATTTCAAAAATAAATTCAGTTCTCACTGGCAGGGTGGGAAATAATAAAGTGCCATACAATAGCATTTCATTACAATGCTCATTACAGACATTACAGGCTGCTCCGTTTGAGAAAACTCATTCTCTCAAACTTTGAGAAAACACTCATTCAGTTTCGACCAACCCTGTATTAGCTAAAATTAAACGTTTTGCTAGATTAATAATTTTTAACAATAATAGATTATATTAAAAATCACTTGAACATAAATTGATTTTCTGATGTCAAATCACTACAATTATACAGGGGGTGAATATTGCTATGAAATTTGAAAATAAAAACGTAATTATCTTTTAAACTACTTCGTATAACATCACAAAACCTGATATTTTAAGAAATAAAACATAGAGGAGAATCCAAAAATGTAAAAATATACAGGGTGTTCCATTAAACAAAAGATAATTTTGTTTCACCCTGTCAATATGGGTGGCCCTGTATATTTGGAAATGTATTTAAATTCTGATATTATCTATGCCCCAATCTCACCTAAATAAACTTTTTTCGTATCTCCTACAACAAACGACTAATTGGACTTCCCACAACCTGTATACATACAAAATCTCCGCTATAAAATTTTTTCAAAGGAAATGTTATTGGTTTTTTTAAAATAACTCCGTTAAGTTTTGAAATATGAGATTTATCCAAAAACCATTACAAAGCTAAGTAAAAGTTCTATAACACTATATTAAACATAATTTTCTAAATCCTTTATTTTTTTTTAATACAAGGTGAAAAGGCCCCGGTTACATGGTTCTCGCAGTAAAATCTCGCAGTATCTCGGTTATTTTTTGTCGTAAAAAAATATTAAAAAAAGAAAAAGCTTAAATAAAGTTAAAACTAAAATTTGGTCCTCTACCATTTTTTAAATATATCGAGTATTTTTGGAGTTATTATCAAAAGAAAATGAAATTCACGAAAATTTGAAAAGTTCTAATTTTTTTTAATCGTATTTTTTTTTCAAAAATATGCATTCTAAACCGGTCAAAATTGTTGAAGTTATTACTCATGTTAAAATAAATAAAGTTTTAAATGGGTTACTATAAATTTTAATTTTTGTGGAAATGACGTATGTTTCATTTTTCATTCTTCCCTAAAAAATATTTCCATCATAACTTGCTTAATTTTGATGCTATCGACTTCTTATATAGCTTTTTGATAGTTACCTTTAAGTACTTTATTAAAATGTTTAATATCTATATTTAACAAAGTGCATCGTTTTCCTGTTATTTAAGCTTGAATACTAAGATTTGAGTACTCGCGGAAAAAAATATACATTCAATTGCATATAACTCACTTTGTGTACGTAATAAAGGATTTTTCGAATAAGGAGCTTATTTATTTTTATATTATCTTCGATTTTGGTAATAACAACTTTTTTGAAGAAACTTATGGTTTTTGAGTTATTTATGAAAAACTGCTTTAAAACATGGATTTTTTTCAGGAAAAATCAAAACTTTTGATCTTTAATAACTCAAAAACTATTGATTTATTGAAATAACTTTATATAACAAATTTTACTTATAATTTGTCCCTCTATCGATTAGTGGTATTATTTTTAATAAAATAATTTCCACCCCAGAGAAGGGGTGGTATCCCCCCCAGGGTAAAAGCGCAAGTTGGCACCATGTCACCTTTGTTTCTTGAGGTATCCTCTACATACTTACCAATTTTCATGAAAATCGATGGAGGTTCAACGAAATCGGAGGTGAAAACCTTCATTGACTCCACTATACTGTAATATTTCATTCTGCGTTTAAATTTTTCAAAAATATTTATTGGTTTTTTCAGGATTCGAAAAAAATTATTGCATTTAGAAAGAATTCGACCGAAATTTTTCGCCTACGCTCTCAAACAGGATTAAAGTTTTATGCATTTTTGAACTCAGTATTTTAAGAGCTTTTAAATGAGGTATCACATGATGTACTTTCCTATTTAAAAAAATCAAAGTTATGGCTGTCACCTGAAGAGGCATCGCGTAAAGTTCGAAACGTTGATGCTATGATATACTATGGTTAGTTTAAAAATCGACCTGTCCGAGAGTTTTGCTTATATTTTTAAAATAAACAAGTTAACAGGGGGGCAACACTTATTCCACCGCACTGTATAAAAAATTAACGTTACTTTACTAGTTCATCTTATTATTTCAGTCTTATTTTGATTAATTACTATTCGTCCCTTCTTTCTTATACTTAATAATAAAAAATTAATGTCTCTTGCTAGAATAAATATTAATAAATAATGTCATATAAAGATTAGAACAAATTTCTTTTTGTTGTCTTTTTTTGCAATATTAACACTTACTGTAAGAGATTGTCTATTCATATTCAAATACTTCCATTTTCCGCGAAAATTTAACCTGAGTTCATTATCTACATTTAAAATTTATTTAGAGAAAAAATACAACCTTAATTCTTAAATATAATTCAGTGATTAGCTACTTTTCTGATTAGTATATTTTTAATTTTGTTTGTTTTCTGACAATTTTTATGTATCTTCTTCCATTTTCCACATATTCTACTAAAAATTTTCTTTTTTCTCTTCTTCTTATCTGGTACTACAACTATATAGTTCTTCATGTTTCTTCATATAACAGCACTTCTACAGTGTACATATTTCATCTTCATATACATATTTCATATAACAATCATTTGTCATTTAATCATCAATATATCTTTTTTTAATATAACATCATAATAATCACTTCCTTTACCTATCCCTCAATGCCTACGTTCGACTAATCAAAGTGGCTTCACTCGAGAGGACAGTTCCAATTCTTCTACATATTCCATATAACAATCATTTCATATACCAGCCACGAAACCTCTGCATTTTACCTAAATAAAAGCAGGTATACCTTCGTTGCATAGATCAAATTCTTCTACATATTTCACAACCTCAATCCCTTGCTTTGAATCTATTGTTTAATCACGAATAATCATGAATAAAATAGGTACCCTTCAAAAACACAGCGTATAATAGAAGCTTTCAAGCTTCTATAAATCACTAAGTACCTTCCTAATTTGACAAGAGCAGTGGGTTTCTTATTGTCTCAAATTGCCTCATAATATTCAGCTTATAATATTATTGGTTCTTCTTCTAATCTATATAGTTCTTCTCCAAATTCCTTATCTCGACTCATCAGGTCGGTTCGTTAAAAATATGACATTTGCTTATAGCAATGTTTGTCTTAAAGCTCTTATATTAACCTATGTGATCACTAATCATTAATCATTATTCATTAAGAAAAATCATTTATATATTATTTATCACAGAAAACTATTAATTCAGATTCATATTATTCAATATTTAACTCAAAATCGATAAAAATGTAGGTACCTATATACTCAATAAATATCAACATTAAAAACGACTGGATAATAAAAATTCAATAATAGTATACATATCCGAAAAAAATTCAATAATAGCATATGCAAAGGTTAGATAAAAATATTCAAAATCAGTTCATATTTCAAAATTCGATAGAATTTCTTAAAAAAAAATCGCTATTTCATAAAACATTCAAAAATAACCTTACTAAATATCGAAATCGGATAGAGATTTTTCAAATAAATTCAATAAAATTCGATATCAAAAATAAATATTCAATGTTCAATAATAATACATAAAAAAACGAGGAAAGCATTTTTAGTAAAAAATAGACATGCTTACTAACATTTTATTTTCACGTTGTCTTTGCACCGTCCGCTCACTGGGTTGCCTGTCTTCCTGAGTCCTGGTTCATTTTTGCCGTCTCCATTTCCAAGCTGCCGTGTCCATTTTCAGAAGATTTTCCTAGTCTGCAGGAACAGCCATGTAAATAAATGTTGAAGGGTTTATACTCAATTATCCCTTATATTCCTTATTTAAATAATTACTACTTCATCTGCTACAACATATTTTATTTATAAGTCTTCGAAGTGTGTATTATAAACAATAATATTAAATCAGCCGAACCATGTCGCAATTCTAACTACAATAATATAATTGATTCCTCATATGTTTTGTCGTCTATTTTATATTTAATTGTTAATCAGAACAACACCACTCATCAGTTCACCTGCGGTCAATGTCACTCCGATAGTGCACATCTGATAAGGTTATTTAAAATTAGCTTAAAACATATTATTCTATATATTATATTGTCCTAACAATACTACACAGGATAATATGAGGAGACTATGAAACAAAATCAGCACTTCAATTTTTCCACAGAATTTTTTAATGTTAGGAGAAAATACAACGCTTCTATTCACCCCCATATAATGCCATGTAAGCAAATTTTTTTCGTTACAGGAATAATAACAAACGATATCAATGCATGTACCTACAAACTGATGCAAGAATGTTGAAAACTTAATCAATAATTTTGAGTGGCTGAATTTTGTGCCGGTGAGTGTAGTAAAGACTTAAAAACAACTGATGGGTCAGGGACAAGTACGATGAATGTCTATCTGGAAACATTTTCAATAAAATGAGAAACACAGTTACATATTCATTGTTTTTGACGACCAAAAATTGACATTCATCGTTTTCCCTCTGATCCTTCAACTACTAACTACTTAACATAACACAAACTTTAATTTTCTTTTATTTTTCATCGAGAAAAAGCTAACAATTACTTCGTTCTCCAAAAATGTCTGTGAAAGCTTTTTGTTACCAACGAGATATCTCCTTCTATCTAGCAAACAAAACATAATTCATCACTTCTATAGAGTTACCTTCAGGGAAACATAAACTACTCGTTACAGATTTAGATCCTCCGCATCTAAATTCAGAGAAGCACGGTCTTTTCGTAATCAATAATGCATTACGAACGAACCGGCAGAAGGTAAAAGGTACGTTCTATTATGAGATAGAAATATTGTACTGGATGCCTCCATGTAATGCAACAGAGTTTTGTCGTTTTTATCTCTTTTATTTTTTTTTTAATTAAAAACGGGTAGGAGGAAATCTTTTTAACGCTCTACATAAGAGAACGCAATTATGTGGGGATCATCCAGGGGAATTAATGGTGGGCAGATATCAAGCACTTTAATTTATTAATATTGCCCAAGTATACTATCGCACTCAGAGCATCATCAGGGGCATCTGGAACAAACCAAAAAAACCCTATTTACAGTGAGTTTACAGTGTTCTACTTGTCTAAGTAGAAGACTTATCGTCCTATTAGGTCTGTATCGTGCTAATAGGACGATTACCTTTTGGTTCTGGTTTCTTTAGTAACACCACTGTAAAACATTAAGCAGCTATCTAATATAATTTGGTCTTTTTCCTTTTTCGTTGTCTCTTGAAGTGTGCAGATATCAGTATTCTTCTGTTCAATTTCTTTGGTTATTTCTTGCCTTCTGGTAGTTAGTGTGTTTAGGTTCCACGTACCGATTCGAAGAATATTTAATTTTTTTGTTTTGATCATAATCGTTAAATCCTTGCTGTTCTGAAGCATAACCCTGTTTCTATGAGCTAAGTATTATCATCAGTAGGATGCTAACCTTGCTTAGGACTCCCTTCTCCTTTGTTCGGACTTGGGGGTTCTAGGTCAATTGCTCGAATGCAATTGCTCGAATGCAATTGCTCGAAAATCAATTGCTCGACATGAAAATTGTTCGAAATACAAATTGCTCGAATAAAATATAATAAAATAAAATAAAAAAGAGAAGTATATATCTAAAATATTTATTCACAATAATCCACAAAATATCCACAAAAATTCAATACATACCCAATAAAGAAACATTGGTAATGTGTAAGCATGTTAATGGGTATTTAATGATTTTAATCTTTCCCTAATACCTGGAAATTATTATAATACCTAATTATCATAATAAGAGAAAATCAAAACCGTTATTTTTCTTATTATTTTAAAAGTTCAAAGATAGTTTGCATTTGTAATAAATTCTTTTTCAGCATAAATTAATATACTATTATATATGTGACAAATCACAAAATTTGTCCTAATTCAAGAATCTTTGTTATGTCTAAATTTTGTATTATTTCGAATAAATATTTTAGATATAATATAATTTTCTTTTTTATTCTAGCCATATTTTATTTCGAGCAGTTGCATTCGAGCAATTGCATTCGAGCAATTGACGGGTTACCGGACTTGGGACCGGTATCAATACTGTTAAGCTACTCGATTTATCCAACTGCAGTGCGGGCAGTGTAAAATCTTGCTTTTTTATATTTGGGTAGAAAAATCAGTGACATAAGAAATTACGTGTGAAATTTTAAGCAAAAATTCTTGTCATGTAATTTCATTTTAGGAAGTTTTACTTGGGAATGAAATGGTCTTACTGAGCTTAGCCTTAGACATTATAGATGTACTTGAAAAACAAGGAAGGCATGCAAAAATACTAGTAACTGTATGTGACTTTCTTCTTCTTTATGTGATATCTCCTCTAAGAAGGTTGGCAACCATCGAGGCAATTCTCACTTTTGATACCACTGCTCTAAAGAGATCAGCAGAAGTGCAGTTAAAGTGGCGTAGCTAGCCCCACAGGGGCCCCATATCCACCTTTGTCGCGGGGCCCTTTTCCACCACTGACATAGTGCTAAAAAATGTTCAACGAAAGAAGCAAAACGCTTGTATAGAATAACATAGAAATATGCTTGATTGTCACTGAAACTTTTAAAATTTTATGCACAAAACTTACAAAGATTAGAAAAAACAATAACAAATACAGTTTACTGAAATTACATAAATCATCAATATTATTATAAAACACAAGATAATGAAATAAAACAAATCAATACAGGGTGGTTCATTAATAATTGGAAATATTTTAACTGTAGATTCCTGGGCTCAAAATATTAAGGGTTAACCCAAATCACCTACTCCGAAAATGCTTCCTAAGGGAGCTGGAGTTCTTCGAAGATGGTGGCTTTTAATAGTTTTTTTAAATACCTGTAGAAAACTTATATTTAGAAAAACAAAAACTGGTACGTCTATTCATTTTCCAGAGATAAGTCGACTCCATAAATTGCGAATTTCTAGTACCGGTCATATGCGTCCGTTTTGGGAAGTAAACGTCATATGCGTCCTCTTTTATAGGTCAACGGTTATTTTATCGCATAACTTTTTTGTCTTTAACTTTTGAGCATTTTTGATACTGGATTATTAAAGAGTGATGTATTTTAGTACTAAAAGTTACGCTTACTTTTAGTCGGTAGGATACAGCGTTTTCTAGAAAAATCGATTTGAAAATGTTTAGTTTTTTGAATTTGAACGAAATTTGAAAAAAAAAACGGTGTATGTTACTGACCTAAAACAAGAGTAACTTTTAGTACTAGAATACTTCATAATTTAATAATCTAGTTTCAAAAATGTTTCAAAAATAAAGACACAAAAAAAATGCTGTAAAATAACCGTTGACCTACCCAAAATGGACGCATATTACCGGTACTAGAAATTCGAAATTGATGAAATCGATTTATCTCTGGAATAAACGTGATAGTTTTCTTTTTTGTTTTAAATTTTTTTTTGGAAATTCTCAAATTAAAAAAACACAAAATTTTAAAATTGACATTTCTATAAAACGGCGTATCCTACCGACTTAAATCAAGAGCAACTTTTATTACGAGAATACCTCACAATTTCATAATCCAGTGTCAAGAACGGCTTAAAAGATAAATACAAAAAAGTTATGCGGTAAAATAACCGTTGCCCTACCCAAAACGGACGCCTGTGACCAGTACTAGAAATTGGCAATTTAGGGAGTCGATTTATCTCTGAAAGATAAATAGGTGTACCAGTTTTTGTTTATCCAAATAGAAACGTTCTGGAGGTATTTAAAAAAACTAATTGCAAGACGCCTTCTTCAAAGAGCTCTAGCTTCTTTAGGAAGCATTTTCGGATTAGGTGATTTGGGGTAAATCTTAATATTTTGAGCCCAGGAAACTACAGTTAAATTATTTCCAATTATTAATGAAACACCCTATATGTATATTTCAAAATTTAAATATGCATGTAAATTGCAAATAGCATAATACAACCTTATGAACTAATAGGTTCTTCGTATAACACCCAAATATAGATAATAGTAATAAACCTAAAAAACTCTAATAAACCAAAGTCGAGATATAGATTTGAATTGTTAAGACCCATTGTTTAAAAACAGATTCAGTTTTTTCAAGCCAATTTGGCATTAAACATTATACAATGTCTCTCACAGAGCCAACGGTGAATAGACGATAAAAGTAGCTTTGAATACAAAAAAGCTTTATGTATATTTCAAAATTTAAATATGCATGTAAATTGCAAATAGCATAATACAACCTTATGAACTAATAGGTTCTTCGTATAACACCCAAATATAGATAATAGTAATAAACCTAAAAAACTCTAATAAACCAAAGTCGAGATATACATAGATTTGAATTGTTAATACCCATTGTTTAAAAACAGATTCAGTTTTTTCAAGCCAATTTGGCATTAAACATTATACAATGTCTCTCACAGAGCCAACGGTGAATAGACGATAAAAGTAGCTTTGAATACAAAAAAGCTTTTAGTCCAGGCCGCATCTGTTTTGAGATGGACGTTGAGAGGTGATTCAAATTTTTTTGCAGAAATTGCTTGAAAATAACTCAAATAATAATATTTGAGTTGTCCTCCCACCCAGAATGGTCCGGAACATTGTTTAAATAATCAAAATATCAAAATATGAAGGAAAAATTCGATTTTTTTATTGGCTTTTTGATTATAACTTTAAAACTTTTCATTTCTGAGAAAACGTGCGCTAACATAAAAGTTGCGTAATTAAATTTACTATAATACAGAATTGGTTAAAAATTTAAAAAATAGTCACCCTTGTTGCAAAATAGCAATAATTGCGAAGAAAACCATACAAAAACAAGTATTCGCATTTTACGTTTTTCAACCATTTACGCTACAATTAGGACCTTAATATTTTACCCAGAAAAACTTTATGATATAGTAAAACAACACTGTAAATTTCATTAAGATCGGTTTAATAAATTTTGCAAAATAAATTTTGCAATTCAGCTTTCACAAAAAAAATTCATTTTTTTTAAATGTTGTAGGACTGAAAATAAATCAGATAGCAAGTTGAATTTTTTTTGCTTATAGAAGTATACTGTACCTTTCATTTGAAATTGGCAAAATTAAAATCGATGAATTACCACGGCGTCAGGAAATTTTTTAAATAAACATTAATTTTTGGTGCTACGCGCAGGACAGCGGTGTCCGATTCACACAAGTTGATATCCACCAAAATTTCTTCCAATCTTTATCTAATATATTATTTTTTTACTCTATATTTTGTTGTATTTTAATATTTTAATTCCACAAAAATCAAACTAATTTTATTATTGTTTGTGAAATATTGTTTAAACAATTGCATATGTTTAAAAATAATAAACTTTTATTCTCTAAGTTAAAATATATGAACACAAAAACTTTTTGTTAAAAAAAGTGTTATTTGAAAAGATAGAATATGTGTTTGTATTTTGCAATAAACAAGTTTATTAATTTATATCGAAATGTAATAAAAATTAAAATGTATCAATCATTATCAAAGGTCATTGGAATTCCCAATCAGGGCAAACTATCCGCTGTCCTGCGCGTAGCACCAATAATTAATATTTATTTAAAAAACTTCCTGACGCTGTGGTAGTTAATCGATTTTAATTTTGCAAATTTCAAATGAAAGTTACAGTACAGTTCTATATGCAAAAAAGATTTCAACTTGCTATCTGCTTTATTTTCAGTCCTGTAACATTTTGAAAAAATGTATTTTTTTGCGAAAGCTGGAATTCAAAATTTATTTTGCAAAATTTTTTGAACCGATCTTAATGAAATTTACAGTATTGTTTTAATGTATCACAAAGTTTTTCTGGGTGAAATATGAAGGTCCTAAGTATAGCATAAATGGTTGAAAAACGTATAATGCCAATCCTTGTTTTTCTATGGTTTTTTCGGAATTATTGCTATTTTGCAACAAGGGTGACTATTTTTTAAATTTTTAACCAATTCTATACTATAAGAAATTTAATTATGCAACTTTTATGTCTGTAGAACTTTTCTCGCAAAAGAATACTTTTAAAGTTATAATCAAAAAACGAAGAAAAAATCGAATTTTTCCTTAATTTTTTGACATTTTAATTATTTAAACAATGTTCCGGACCTTTTTGACAGGGAGGATAACTCAAATATTATTATTTGAGTTATTTTCAAATAATTTCTGCAAAAAAATTTGAGTCACCTCTCAACGTCCAAATGTACTAATATTTTTACAGATGCGCCCTGGTCTATTTGTAGTTATAGAAAGGCGAGAGGCACCTATAGTTTATATAGAGATAAAGAATACATTTCACGAAAATGTCGATATCCAAACAATATACACTCTTCGAAGCGTTTTAATAATTAGTGAATAATTGTAGAATATTTGGGATACTTGGGATTTATGCAATCAATGATGATGAACCTTACACAAACAAAGATGACTTCTTTGCTAAAGTTAAGGACGAAATTACGAAAATTGGAAATAGAAGAGAATTGATAGTTATGGGAGACCTGAACAGTAGAGTAGGTCGTAAAGTAGATAATAAGGTGGTAGGTCCCTACGGAGAAATAAACCAGAATGATAATGGTGAGAGGCTAATTGAAATATGTGAAAACCATCAATTAAAAATAACCAATGGATTTTTTAAACATAGAGATGTACACAAGTACACCTGGACCCAAACTACAAGAAATTTAAAGTCAATTATAGACTATGTCATCATAAAACAAAATACTAATATGCAAGTACAGGACACAAGACCATGCAGAGGAATAACATGTGGTTCAGATCATTATGTCGTAAAATCAAAAGTAACCTGTCCATTTAGATATAAAATAACACATAATCAAACAAATTGTCAACCCCAACAAGAAGAAACTTTGGAAAAAAGAAGTTATAATTTGGATAGTTTGACCCAAGAAAGTACAGGAATACTATATCAACAAAGACTGGATGGCAAACTAATGAATATAACTGAAACATCAACAGTAGAGGAGGTATATAGAAACGTAGTCGTTAGCGTTAAAAAAGCTGCAGAAGAAGCACTCGGCTTTAACACTCAAAGACAAAGTGAAAAACTATGGTGGAACAAAGAAATAGAAGCACTCGTAGAAGAGAAAAAGCAAGCGTATATCAGATGGCTGAGCAGTAAACAACAAAAAGATAGAGATGAATACCTGGAACTCAAAAGAATAACAAGAAGAACAACAGTAAAAGCAAAAAGAGAAATGTGGGATAAGAAGTGCCAGGAAATTAATACCTACCTGGGAGGCAGAAAATGTACAGAAACATGGAAGTTCCTCAATAAAATAAGAACTAACGAAAGGAAGAGCACAAACATTCAATTAATATCTACACAAAAATGGGAAAAGTACTATGGGGAATTACTGACAGAAAATAGGGACGAATACTTAACTCAATCACCAACAGAGGTTAACATTGAAGGAGAAGATATAACAATACAAGTGACAGAAATTAGAAAAGCTATAAAAGAACTGAAAAACGGTAGGTCTCCAGGACCAGGGGATATCCCAGCCGAACTAATAAAATGTGGATCACAAAAATTGTTTGAAACCGTCACTTGGTGCATAAATCAATGTATAAATGGTTCTCCCGTACCCGACGAGTGGAAAATTGCTTATATTTCGTCGATCCATAAGAAAGGAGATAAGCTTAAATGTGAAAACTCTAGAGGGATATCAGTGACTAGTACATTCAGCCGTTTGTATGGACGAATAATTAGAGACCGCATTGAGAAGGAGTACAAAGACCAAGAGGAAGAAGAACAATCCGGTTTTCGAACAGGAAGAAGCTGTACTGATAATATCTTCTGCCTCAAACAACTAATAGAAAAAAAATTAAGCACAAATCAAGAAACCCACCTCATGTTTATTGACTTGCAGAAGGCGTACGATACAGTTCCTGTAAACAAACTCTGGAACGTGTTACGACAGACGAATATTAGTGTCACCTTAATAAAAGCCTTAAGAAATTTGTAAGAAGGGTCAACATCACAAATAAAAACTGGAAACAGATTATCGCAAAGCTTCCTGGTTAATAAAGGTCTACGTCAGGGGTGCTGTGTATCACCGACCTTATTTAAAATATATGTTGCAAAAGCATTGAAAGAGTGGAAACGAAAATGCAGAGGCATGGGCGTAGATCTTGGAGAGATTTGCTTATATACATTGCAGTTTGCCGATCACCAGGTTGTTATAGCAAACGATAAAGATGATTTAGAGTACATGGCAAGGAAATTACAAGAAGAATATAGAAAGTGGGGACTAGAAATTAATACAGAAAAAACAAAATACCTGCCAATAGGTACCGAACTATCGAACATCACATTAGAAAATAATGAAATCATCATGCCCTGCGACCATTACACATATCTAGGAATCGTTTTTGACACAACGGGAAAAGATGATGAAGAAATAAAGAGAAGAATAACACAATCCAGAAAAACAATAGGTTGTCTAAACAGCGTACTGTGGAATCATGAAATAGGAAAAAGAAGAAAACACAATAACTACGAATCTCTTATTAAAAGCAGTCTATTGTACGGAGCAGAAACTTGGCGGATAACCGAAAACAACAGAAGAAAACTGGAGGCAGTAGAAATGGACGCTTTTAGAAGATCAGTAGGAGTGTCACGCAGAGAGAGAATACGTAATGATGAGATAAGACAGCGAATGGGGGTTGACGGCTCTCTAACAACAGACATAGAAAGAAAACAGCTGATATGGTACGGACACGTCCAGAGGATGGATAACTCAAGACTCCCTAAAATAATTATGCAATGGGTACCACCAAACCGCAGAAAGAGAGGAAGACCCAAGAAATCTTGGAGAGAGGGAGTAACGAAGGCGATGAGCGCAAGAGATCTTAGAGAGGGCCAATTGGATGATAGAGTGTCATGGAAATTAGGCATCGGACAACGTCGCAAGACGTTTTAAAACCGATTTATATATATACTGTAGAATATTTTATTCAATTTTTTGAATGGAATTTTTTTTCGACATGCCGCTCTGTGGCCTCTGAATGTCGGGGGCCCCGTATAATTGATACGGCTGATACGGCGGTAGCTACGCCTCTGAATGTTAAACCAAGCTCTCAAATTGTTTAACCAGGAGATGCATATTGTTCGACGACTCCTTCAACCCTTTATTCTCCCTTGTATTATTAATTGCAAAAAGTTGTAACGCTCGCCTCTCATGACATGTCCCAGAAATTGCAGGTTTCGAACTTTAATTGTATTTAAAACCTCTTTTTCTTTTTCTATTCTTCTCAACACCTCGATATTCGTGACTATATTCACCCAACTTACTCGTATTCTTAATATCCTTCTGAAGGCCCATATCTCGAAGCCTTCGAATCTGTCCAAAACATCATTCTTAAACGTCCAAGCATCAAACTCATAAACAAATAGCATATCAGAAGTCTTATCTTTAAAGAAATTATAATATCCCTGCTACAGAATACTTTTTTCAGTTTGATGAAAGCATTTCTTGCCTGTTCTATTCTCGCTTTAATCTCTTCTGTGTACTCATTATTTTCATTAATAATTGTACCCAGATATTTATATTTCTCAACTTTTTAAATTTGTTTTCTTTGTATTGTTATGCTTTCTTGGCGCTGCTTGGGCTTTTACTGTATGTGAGAGAAATTGATAAAGAGGTACGGGCTGCATTTTGTTACGATTTATTGCAATGTCAATTTAATTGTAGTACAGTCCGTACAATATAGAAACAGTTGCACGTCATTATCTACGTCAGAGATCTAAGTTAATATTGTTGCCCAATTACAAAAAATTCTTGAATTCATTTTGAAACAAATATATCACATAATTATTGCGAAGTGGATTATATAACAAAACAAATTCATATTTAAATAAATAAAAACATTAGAAATAGAAAACAAGAAATAAGTAATAATCTTACGTTAAAGTTAATAATAAAAACAATAAATATAATAAGACAAACACTTATAGTAAAGAATAAAAACAAATAATAATCTGAAGTGTGAACACCGCAACTGTCAAATAAATGTAACCAATTTATGCCAACTGTCGCCTTTAAAAAATCCGTTTGCACATTTGAAAAGAGCTAAAAAAAATAATATCTGTGTGTGTACTTTGTACACACGTAAGAAGTTATACTTCTATTATATAATTTCAACGAAATAAATATACTAAACAGTTTATTTGTATTTTATTTAAATAATAAACTAATTTTAATCCTTACCTACCACTTTAAAAAATTTGTATTAAAACAAAACCAAAAATTAAAAAAAAAAAAAGGATATGAATCGTCCGGTTTCGAACCCGGGACCTCTCGATCTGTGGTAGAATGCTCTACCAACGAAGCTATCATCGCTCTGTTTAGGTGACATCTCGGAATAATAATAATTACAAATCACGGTGACAAATAGATCAAGTGAAGTATAACGATGTTATAATAGATAACAAAAATTATAATAAATAATATATTTACTATGCAATACTAATCTCTCAAAGTGAAGATGATTTACAAAGTATGCTGCACCAATTCAACATAATTGCCAGAAAATTTAACATGTTAATTTTCTCACAAAAGACAATATGCATGGTTATAACAGCAGATCCAATAAGATGTAAATTGGAGCTGGAAGGTCAGATAATAGAACAAGTGATGGAATTTAAATCCCTATTCATCACACTATCTAGCTACGGAAGGCACGAAACAGAAGTGGAAGATCAAATGAATAGAGCAAACAGAGCCGCAGGTTGCCTAAATGACACAATATGGATACATAAAAATATCGGAAAAGAAATGGAAGGCAGAATTTACAAAACAGTCATCAGACCAATAATGACATAGGCGGCAGAAACACGACCCGGCACAGAGAGGACAAAAAGATTGCTCGAAACAGCAGGGACGAAAACCCTTCAAAAAATCGATGGTAAGACTCTATGGGACAGAGCTAGAAATACAGATATACGACGGTGATGCAAGGTGTATAACATTAATAACTGGGTAAGAAACAGAAGAATAGAATGGAATGACCACATAAGCCGAATGACAACAAATAGGATAGTCAGGACAGCGAGAGACGGTTCCCCAATAGGAAGACGATCAGTGGGAAGACCACGAAAACGATGGAACGACAGCTTACTAGAGGCACATTGAAAAAACAGACAGAGTCATGTCTACACAAAAAGAAGAAGAAGAAGAATATATTTACTAAAAACACTAATATATTATTTTCATACCTTATTTGCGCTGATACATACATAACTTGAAAGATTAGCAACGAACTCCATACTGTCTGTGTGCACATGCGCCCAGAATAATAAAAGTTCTCTTCAATCGCGCCTAAAGAAGTATAACTTCAAAAACTAAATTTATACGTTCGCTTTAATTTTTTACGCAGAAAATTTAATGACTTTAATTTTGAAATTAAATATATTGAAATTTTTTTTGAACTCTGAGATTAAAAAGCAAGAGAGAGTTATTAACTTTTAGTAATAAATAATTAAAGTTAATGACTAAATACTGATTTTAAAAATAATCAATATTTATTTACCACATTGGGAAGGCCCATATACTGATCACAACAAAAATCCAGGTCCGTATTAACAAAAAAAAAATAAGTAAATTAATAAACTTAATTTTTTGTGCTCTTTTCAAATGTTCAAACGGATTTTAAAAATTTCTATAAACAGTGTGTTGCTTCGAAGTCACTATTACGAGGTTGTGGTTGTGGTTAGGTTTTAGAGAAGTTTTCATTAAATTTCTCACTGTAATTAAATATACTATATACAGATTTAAAGCATTTTGTAAAAAATGACTGCATTTGAAGGTAAAATATTATATCTTTTAAATGATATTGTTACACCAATATTTTTTGTTAATCTAAACCTGGATTTTTTTTGTGACTAGTAAGTGGGTCGTTAGAATGTAGTAAATGGTCACTGAATACTTTTAAAAGAAGGATTTATTCATTAAATTTAATAGTTTATCATTAAAAGTGCTTTAAAATTTTGCTTTTTAATTTCTTAAAGATTCCAATTCTTAAAAAGTTCTTAAAAATTCCAATACACAGGGTGTTTCCAATATAGTAACTGAAGAACCCTTAGCACAAAATACAACGATTTAACCGAAAACACTTAAATAAAATATTCTTCCTGACCGAGATACAGAGTGTTTTATAACAAATATCCTAAAATGAGTTTAGCCCATTGTTTTAACACCTTCCAATATTTTTTGTTTAAACGTGACAAACGGTGTGCACATGTTAGAGTACTTTACCTAATGTTAAAAGATAATTTTCCGCTGTTACCAGAGGCTTATATTAAAATGTGCTTATATTAAAATATATATAATCTTATTGAATCCTTTACTACAGGAAGGCGTATTAGTCAACGGAGTGCATGTCAACTGAGTGCAGGAGAACTACAGGAAGGCGTATTAGTCAACGGAGTGCGTCTGAACAACATTAGATATGCCGACGACGCTGTAGTTTTTGCAGACAGTCTAGATGGTTTGCAAAGAATAATGTCGCGCATATCAGATATAAGTAGAGAATACGGACTTGATCTCAATACGAAAAAAACAAAGTATATGGTAGTCAGTAAGCGCGAAATATTAAATACACAGCTTTTGGTTAACCAACAACTAATTGACAGGGTCGACAGCTACGCATACCTTGGTACCAACATAAACAGCCAGTGGGACCACTCAAGTGAAATAAAACAACGCATAGGAAAAGCGAGATCAGCGTTCATAATGATGAAGTCTCTTTTCAGAAGCCACGATTTACCTCTTGCTACCAAAATCTCTATCATCAGATGCTATGTATTTTCTACGTTATTATACGGAGTAGAGGCCTGGACACTTTCCGAGGCTTCTTTGAGAAAACTCGAGGCATTTGAGATGTGGTGTTACAGGCGCATTTTGAGAATTTCGTGGGTGGATCGTGTGACTAATATTGAGGTTCTACGTAGAATAGGCAAGGAATGCGAGATTATTAACATAATCAAAGAGCGCAAACTAGAATATCTTGGCCATGTTATGAGGAATGAACAGAGATATGGCTTGTTGCAACTCATTCTTCAAGGCAAGGTATTTGGAAAGAGAGGACCAGGGAGAAGAAGAATATCTTGGCTTCAAAACCTGAGAAAGTGGTTTAATACATCGACAACCGGACTATTCAGAATAGCAGCAAGCAAAGTTAGGATAGCCATGCTGGTCGCCAACATCCGGAACGGATAGGCACCTTAAGAAGAAGAAGAATCCTTTACCTTTAAACGCAAATAACTTTAAAACTACTCACTCTATTGCACTGAGACAAGAGGATGATATTGACGTAAAAAGTAACAAGGAATCAAAAAAACATGCTGAAATAGTTAATACGACAGTGGCGTATATTGTGAGTGGGAAAAGGGGAAAAAATTAAGTATATATCCCTACAGCACGCCTCTGGTAACAGCGAAAAACCATCTTTTAACACTAGTTAAAGTATTCTAACATGTGTAAACTGTTTGTCAAGTTTGAAGGAAAAATATTGGAAGGTGTTAAAACAATGGGCTAAAATCCTTTTAAGATATTTGTAATAAAACACTCTGTATCTCGGCAAGCAGGAATAATTTATTTAAGTGTTTTAGGTTAAATCTTCATATTTTGTGCTAAGTTTTCTCCAGTTACTATATGAACAATTACTAATGAAACACCCTGTATATTTAATATCAAAATTAAATTCATTAAATTTACTACGGAAAAAATTAAAGCCAATCTATAAACTTAGTTTTTGTGCCCTTTTTAAATGTGCAAACGGATTTTGAAAATTTCAGTATACAGGGTGTTATTTCAAGGTCACAATTACATGTTTTTTTGTTAATCTGGACCTGGTTCTTGTGATTACTAAATGGTTCTTCCAATTTATTAAATAAGTTCTAGATGAAAATGAGTATTTGTTCATTAACTTTAATAATTTTTTATTACAAGTTAATAATACCTGCTTTTTCGTCTCAGATTCCTTAAAAATTTCAATATAATTTCAAAATTAACGGCATTAAATTGTCTGGCCAAAAAATTGAAGCAAACCATTAAACTTGTTTTTTTGTGCTCTTTTCAAATATGCAAACGTATTTTGAAAATTTCAATATACAGGGTGTTGTTTGAAAGTCACAATGAATTTATAATTTTTTAGTCCGGACCTGGATTTTTCTTGTGATTAGTAGTTGGATGGTTTGGGTTCGAAAATAGATATATGTGTACCAAATATCAAAAAATATACGACGTGGTTCTAAAGTTATGGGTCCAAAAATAAGTAGGCAAAATCGATAAAACCTGTATAAAAATCGGTGAGGCAATAAATATAGTATCTTGAACCTCCTGAGTGGTCTCTATTCCCCCTTCAAGCATTTCCGTTTCCTAATGAAACACCCTGTATAATAATTAAATTGACTGTCAAATCATATTAATATTTCATTAATATGTAATCTAAAATAATTCAATAAATTGTTTTGTTATGTTTACTCCTAACACCGCCTGCCATCTATTACTTTAATATAACGTACAGATATATATTTTTTTTATTTAAATAATAAAGTAATAATAAAATTATCTGGGAGTTATTATCCCGGACAACCTGCACGACGTGTCGTCCTAGACTTTTATAAAATTATAATTTATTGTGCGAATAATTTTTTACACTTTTTAGCTTTATTTAAATTTCATTTGCACCTTTCTTGTCAACTCTTACAACGTGCTCATAAATATTCCATACTTAGGTACGTCGTCGGTTATATTAGTGGAGTCACTGAAGGTTTTCTCCTCCGATTTCGTTGAACCTTCATCGATTTCCATGAAAATTGGTGAGTAGTTAAAAGATACTTCAAGGAACAAAGGTGACATGATGCCCACTTGCGCTTTTACCCTGATGGTACATGCCACCCCTTCTCGGGGGTAAAATTTTTTTATTCAAAATAATACCAGAAATCAATAGACAACTTTTAAGCAAAATTTGTTAGATAAAGTTATTAACATAAATCAATACTTCTTGAGTTATTAAATATCAAAGAGTTTCTTTTTTCTTAAAAATAATGCATGTTTTAAAGCTGTTTTTCACGTACTACTCAAAAACTATAAGCTTCTGTAAAAAAGCTTTTATTACCAAAATTAAAGAAAATAAAAAAACTGAATACACTTCCACTTAAAGAACTAAACTAATGTTATTCCAAAGTGGGTTATGGGAAATTTAATGTATATTTTTTTCAACGAGTACTCAAATCTAAGTATTCAAGCTTACATAACGGGAAAACGATGCATTTTATAGAATATACTTGTTAAGCACTTGTCAAAGTACTTTGGAATACCTATCAAATGAGCTCCAGTAGAAGTTAATAGCATCAAAGTTAAGCAAGTTATGATGAAAATAAGAGATCCCTTTCGATTTTTTTTAGGAAAATGTGAAAAATAAAACAAGCCAGTTCCACAAAAATTAAAATTTGTAGTAATCCTCACAAGAATTTCTTTAGGTTAACATAGTTAATGATTTCAACAATTTTGACCGGTTTAGAATGCATATTTAAAAAAAATATATAATTTAAAAATATCAGAATTTTTAAAATCATCCTATTTTTCGTTTTCTTTTGACAATAACTCCAAAAAATACTCAATATACGTAAAAATTGATATATAACTAAATTTTAGTTTTTTTCTGTTCCAAATATTTTACCCATTTTACTATTTCCGTAGAGTAAAAAATAACCGAGATAAAAACGTTTAAAATTTCAATTTTGCTGCGAGAACCATGTAACCGGGGCCATTTAACTTTTTATTTTTAAAAAAGTAACAGGTTTAAAAGACTAATTTTGACGGTTTTTAAGAGCTCTTAGAATCAGCTTTTAAATAGTTATTAGGCGAACCTGATGTCTTAAAAATTAACGGAGTTATTTCCAAAAAAATCATAATATTCTTTGGAAAAATTTTTAAAAGATACATTTTGAAACATTTTTGGTGCATACATTTTGATGCTATCAACTTGTTCGTGGGCTTATTTGATAGATATTTCTATGAACTTTAACAAATTTTAAATTAAAGTTTATGTTATAAAATGCATCATTTTCACGGTATATAAGCTTGAATACTTAGATTTGGGTACTCGACAAAAGAAATATATATTCAATTACCTCTAACTCACTTTTTGTTAACATTGAAAGGTTTTTTTAGTAATGAGTTTATTTGATTTCTTATTAGCCTCAATTTTGATTATAATAACTTTTTTGTAAAGACTTATAGTTTTTGAGTTATTTATGAAAAATCGGTTAAAAACATGCATTTTTCTCACGAAAAATTAAAATTTTTGATCTTTAATAACTCAAAAAGTTTTGATTTATTTTAATAACTTTATATAACAAATTTTGCTTATAATTTGTCCCTCTATCGAATTGTGGGGTTATTTTTAATAAAATAATTTTCACCCCCGAGGAGGGGTGGCATCCACCCCAAGGTAAAAGCACAAGTTGGTACCATGTCAACTTTGTTCCTTGTGATATCTTCTAACCACTCACCAATTTTCATGCAAATCGATGGAGGTTCAACGAAATCGGAGGTAATAGCTCATATCCACCTTCAGTGACTGCACTATATCTAAATTCGTTAATAATGTCTAATATTAGCTGGAAATTTTAATGTAATTTTTCGTGTTCATCGGCAAAAACTGATAATTCGATATTCTACATTTTTTTATCAAAGTGTGCCGAGGCGATGATGAATTTTTTAAACAAATATTTTGATGGGCTGATAACGTTCAAGTTTTGCTTTGGGGGTGTTTTCATTGGAGACGTCTTGATATTCCCTGAGTGTTTTCGGAGTATGATGGTAAATACTCGGTTACACCAAGGGTGGTTTGAGCAAATTGAGAGGGGTTTCAGATTGGGTGACACCGTTTCTTTATACATTTTTAATATAATCTTTATTTTAGAAAAGCGTACATAATTTTCATTGAAAAACTGTAGTAAGAAGAACATTTTAAGTTTTCGGCAGAATATTTTAGGGAACGAAGTGACTTGAAAGTTAAATTACTCATTTGTATATTTAAATTTTTTGTTCAGTAACTGTTGGGTCATAAGAGTAATAGGATATTATTTATACATATAATACAGTGATATAATAACCGACCAAATAACTGAAAAAAAAAAACGAAAAACTATTACATTGTGAAGTGAAAAGAGATGAAACTAGTAGAGGTGGAAATTATGGATATAAACGTATAAATTAACATTACGTAAATATGTAGTTTCCCACCTTTAGACCTATCGGAGGAGTATGAGAACTGTCACTGTGACACGAGAATTTTATAAAATAAAGTCCTGTCACTGACGTCTAAAGGTGGGAAACCATGTAATGTATTGTTAATTTATACGTTTTTATCGATAATTTACACTTCTACTATTGCGTTATTTTGCCGGAAATTAGCGCGCTCATTACTGTATACAGTGATAACCGGCAAAATAGCACAAAAGATGGAAAACGTATAAGTTGTGAGATAAAAAGAAATGAAATTAGTCGAGCTAAGTTTAGCGATATTAACCCATAAATCTGCATTACATTGATTGTTTCCCACCTTATCACGTATCAGAGGAGTATGTCAACTAAAACTGTCACTGTGACAGTGGTATTTGCCAAACTCCTGCGATACGTCTAAAGGTGGGAAACAATCAATTTAATGTAAATTTATAGATTAATTTCGCTAAATTTCCCAGCTCGACTAGTTTCATTTCTTTTTATCTCACAACTTAATACGTTGTTTTTCATCTTTTCTGCTATTTTGCCGGTTATTAGAGCGCTCATCACAGTATAGTCCAGTAATGGGTAAATGTATTTTTTTGTGAATGGGAGATTTCGGAAATAAGTCCCGAAAGAGGTATACATATTTTATTTTTAAATTATGATTTTTTTTTGCAAAATAATATATATCATATTAGTGACGTGATCCATCGGGACGTGATTACGTAATCGATGATTTCTTAAATGAGAATGGGGGTCGTGTGCTAGCTCATTTGAAAGGAAATTCAATTCTCTATTCGGTAATATAAACACAAACATAATTATTTATAACACGTGACCAACAAACATGTTTTAAATAAATTAATTGACACAAAAAGGAGCATGTATGTAATTTCTTTAGTTCAAAATACATTTCATACAACATCTACATCTCATAAAACATAAAAAAATATTTAAATGAGCCTTATACATTGCTTTTCGCATAAATATATGTTTAAACTGCCAAGAGGCAGGTGGATTGGTGCGTGCCAGCTTAACATTGAATTTAAGCGAACAGAAATCTTTATTATTTATAAAATAAACATTTTTTTATGTTTTCTGTTTTTTTTTGTCACTTAATTTAATCAAAGAAAAATTTTGGACACCCTGCATCAATAATTATGTTGATGTTTATATTACTGAGTAGAGAATTGAATAACCTTTCAAATGAGCTAGCACACGGCCTCTAATTTTATTTAAAAAAATCATCGGATACTTCATCCCGCCCCGATGGATGACGTCATTGGTGTGATATAAATATCAAAAATCATAAATTAAAAATAAAAATCGACCTTTTTCGGGGTTTATTTCAAAAATCGTCCATTCACGTAAAAATGATCGAATGCTTTTTATTGGAACATCCTGAATTTTTTTATATTTTTTGATTCTCCTCGATGTTTTCTTTCTTAAAATATAAGGTTTTGTAATATTATTCGAAGAAGTATTAATAATTTACCTTATTATACTTATGGTAGGGGAGCCCAAGCGTGGATTTTTGCAGTTACTCGACCGATTCAAATTATCATATGGGAGAAACCTGGTACCCTGCAGATGTACCTTTACCATATATTGGCTCTTATCACAGGGAAGTTCATTAAGGGGGGCCCGAAAAAAAAATCCATCCTTAAAAATACTCGAAATTGTCAGATTAAGATAAGGTTATTTAAGTACATGCAAAATAGTGTGTAAAGTTGTGTTATAGAGGTAGCACCTTTTATCGGAACGACCACATCGAGCGTCATAGACGGGAGATGGTTCTTGATAACTGGTCCTCATAAGACAACTAACTCTCACTTATGGCTCCACGTGCCACACCCCGGGCAACTGCATTGGTCTGCAGGCTAAACTAAGTGAGGGTAGTCAGATATGGCGAAAACTCCACCGAGCGATTGCCGGTATAAGCAATCCCACACTTACTGACCAACGGCTTCGGGCGGATGAGTTGGTAAGTGGAAGGGCACTCTTTTGTCCTGGCGCTAAGAAATTGGCACCAAAGGCGAATGAATCAAGTAAATGATCAACGGCATAAGGATACAGAAGGCAAGGAGAAACCACTGTATTAAAGATCCAATTGGATATCTCTAGTACAATCATCATGGCTGTACAACGTACAATAAATTCTGGTACTGATCATGGACATCGGAAAACAAGATCCGGCAGGAGAGGTAATTCTCATGACAACAGGGCCTCTCAGGTCGTAACCCGGCGAAATCCCTGTTTTAAAGATGCAATAAATATTGGTACGTGGAACGTCAGAAGTATGTATGAACCTGGAAAAATGAACAATATTATACAAGAGATGCAAAGGTTAAATATCGATATTTTAGGTATCAGCGATACAAGGTGGTCGAGTTCAGGCAGCTTCGCGACAAACAACGGAATGATATATTTTTCAGGAAATAATGACCCACACCACAGATATGGAGTAGCAATTGTTGTATCAAAAAAAATGATGCAGTCTGTTATTAACTTTACACCAGTGTCTGATAGAGTAATATTCCTTCACCTTCATACAAAAACTGTAAATCTTAATATCATACAGGTCTATGCTCCTACTGCAGAAAAATCAGATGAAGAGGTTGAGGAATTCTATGAACAAATTAACCATGTTCTAAAATCTATAAAGCCAAGAGACGTCACAATTATCCTTGGTGATTTTAATTCCAAAATTGGGGAAGGAAAAAGCGGCAAATATGTAGGAAATTATGGTCTCGGGATAAGGAACGAGAGAGGAGACCGAATGTTACAGTTCTGCCAAGAAAACGATATGATTATTTCAAACACATTTTTTAAACTCCCCAAAAGAAGGCTTTATACGTGGACATCACCTCAACATAACGCACAGAAAATAGTTAGAAATCAAATAGACTTTGTGTTGATAAATGAAAGATACAAAAACGGCATAAAATCGGTTAAGGCGTACCCAGGCGCAGATGTTTCCTCGGACCACAATCCCTTGATAGCGCGTGTAAGCATTAAACTTAAGAAACCTTCACAAAGGGTAAAACCAGATTACATAGATACCAGCCGCTTACAGAACTCAAAAATCAAAGAAGAATTAAAGCAACAGATAAACGGTAACCTAAGAATGTTGTCTACAAAGGAACCAAACACGCACGTAGAAAACAAGTGGCAAGACTTAAAAGAAGCCCTAATAAAACCCGCTCAGAATATCCTTAGCAGAGGAAATACGACAAAAAGACAAGAATGGATGACAGAGAAAATTTTAAGTCTCATGGAGGAACGAAGACAGTTTAAGGGAAAATGCAAACAAAAATACAACGAGATACACAAGCAAATTAGAGATGAAATAAGGTCAGCGAAAGAAAACTTTTACAAAAGAAAATGTGAAGAAATTGAAGAACTGCAATTAAAACATGACACGTTTAACCTACATAAAAAGGTAAAAGAATTGGCAGGTATACAAAAAAGGAAGCATCCCAATGTGCTATACAACGCAAATGGACAAATAATAACTGACCTACAAGAAAAGCTTACAACCTGGAAGAATTATATAGAAGAACTCTTTGCCGATGAAAGAGAGGATCATGATATTGGTAACATACAAGGTGAGGAAGGACCAAAAATCTCTAAAGAAGAAATACTATATGCTATAAAAACAATGAAAAATGGCAAATCACCGGGTCCAGATGGACTTCCATCGGAACTTCTTAAGCTTGTGGAAGATGAAACAGTAAATGTTTTGGTTGACCTCTTTAACTGCATTTATAAAACAGGAGAAATACCTAAGGAATGGCTTCTGTCAACTTTTGTAACTATTCCAAAGAAAACAAACGCAAAACTGTGCACCGACCATCGCACAATAAGCTTAATGGGACACACACTAAAATTATTTCTTAAAGTGATACATACAAGAATTCACAAAAAACTAGACGCTGATATCAGTGATACTCAGTTCGGGTTTCGAAACGGGCTTGGAACAAGGGAAGCACTATTTGCACTTAATATCATGTGCCAAAGATGCCTGGATGTTAACCAGGATATATATATGTGCTTTATTGACTACAACAAGGCGTTCGATAAAGTTCGCCACGAACACCTGATGAGACTGTTGGTAGAGAAAAACTTGGATAAAAGGGACGTCAGAATTATCTTCAATATTTACTATAACCAGAAGGCGAATATTAGAGTAGAACGGGAAACAACCGAGGAACTCGAGATCAAAAAAGGCGTAAGGCAGGGATGCATACTTTCACCAACCTTGTTTAACTTATATTCAGAAGATATTATAAACAGAGCCCTTGCTGACCAAGATATAGGGGTTAAAATAAATGGCACTTTAATAAACAATTTGAGATACGCTGATGACACAGTAATAATAGCAGACACCCCGGAAGATCTCCAAACACTGATAAACAGAATAGTAGAGTGCAGCGAAAAGTTCGGTTTATCACTTAACATCAAAAAAACAAAAATAATGATGGTGTCGAAATCTCCACAAAATTTTTCTGACATAACCGTACATGATCAAAGAATTGAGCGTGTTAGAAAATATAATTACCTGGGAACTGTTATTAATGAAAACAACGACAACTCTGAAGAAATCAAGATCAGAATAGAAAAAGCTAGAGCTACTTTTACCAAAATGAAAACAGTTTTATGCGGAAGAGAGCTAAGTTTATATCTTAAAATTCGCCTCATGAGATGTTACGTGCTGTCAGTTCTTTTCTATGGAATGGAAGCTTGGACACTGAAAAAGATCGATACAAGGAAAATAGAAGCATTCGAGATGTGGATGTACCGCAGGATACTGAGAATATCGTGGACAGAGAGAGTGACAAACATGGAAGTGTTGCGAAGGATGCAGAAAGAAAAAGAACTTGCGCTTACTATTAAAAAGCGCAAACTGCAATACTTGGGACATATAATGAGGGGACAAAAGTACCAGCTACTACAATTAATTATTCAGGGAAAAATAATAGGTAAAAGATCCATTGGCAGAAGAAAACATTCATGGTTGAAGAATTTAAGAGATTGGTAAAAGTGCAGCAGCTGCCAATTATTTAGATCTACGGTATCAAAAATACGCATAGCCTTGATGATAGCCAAACTTCGGAACGAGGACGGCACCTGAAGAAGAAGAAAATAGTGTATATTTCAAAAATCTGACGATTTGAGCTGGGGGTAAGGAAATGGGTGAGTCAAAAAGTTTCACAAAAACATGAGAATATTTCGCGAAATGAACGTCAGATCGAAAAACTAAAAAATACATCTTTAATATTTTTCAAAAATCTATCGAATGGTACTAAGCAGGACCCCCACGGAGTAAAATTTTAAATACAAACTCCGCGATATTTCCCAAAATGAATATCAGATCGAAAAACTTCAAAATACACTTTCAAAATTTTTTTGAAAAATCTATCGAATGGTACCAAACACGACCCCCACGGTGGTGGGGTGGGGCCTTACTTTAAAATCTTAAATGGGTCCTCCAAATTTATATTGCAGAGTTGGATTCTTCACGTAAAAATAAGCAACTTTTATTCGAGATATTTTTTCGAAGTATGGATAGATGGCGCTATAATCGGAAAAAAACGATTGTTGGAAATGGAAAATTAAATTAAAAAATGAAAAGTCTCGACTAAAATTGAAAATTTTACCTAACTTTTTTTGGTTTTACGACCTAATAATCACAATCCAATAGGTCCCGATAACGCTCGAGTGACTTTGCTCCTTTACTTTATACTAAATTTAGCATACTTTGCTCCCTTGCCATTATGTTTTTTTAATTAATTTCGTAGTAACATTCACAACCTAAATCTACTTAATATTTTAGTGATATTTAATATAGTATACTATCGTTAAAGCTTATTAATATAGGGAAATATTTTCTGAGTTCTCTTAAATGGAATACTCGCTATTTTAGCAATACAATTAAATGCTATTCTATGGCACCTTATTATGAGGCCTGGATTCCAAGTACCAAAAAAAAATTTTTAATAGCAAGCTGCAAATTTGTTAATAGCTTAATGGTGTCTAGTCGGACAAACTTTGATGTGCGGAAACACTGGAATAGTGGAAGTTTTAATTGTGTAACAGGTTACAGGTTTCGAACGTCAGACTACCAAAATGTCCCATGTATTTTGTTGGACAGAACTTCCAATTGATTTGATACCATTTCATATAATTAATAGGGTGGTGCGAAAAAAGTCAAGTTGATAATTCCGTATCGCTATAGTGCAGAAAATTTGCGATTGGTAATTACAAGAAAAACAAAAAAAGAATTATTCAAATCGGACTTTACCTTCCGATCGCGCAACTGGCCTAAAGATTATGAAAAAAATGAAATTTTACCTTTTTTTCAAAAATTTTTATTTATGCTCCATGTAGGTTTTATTTATCGCTATAGTAAAATTTATTTACAGTTTGTATAGCTGAGTAATAAAAAAAAAGTTTTACGTATTTAAGGAATATCTTCCGATTCAAATGTACATTTCTTTTTGATCTGTTTGTGTCCAGCTTTTAAACGCCAACTTTGTATTGTGATTTGGTGGTAAAATCTAACAGCATTTACCTTGATCTAAGTGTTGCCCTTATGAATCCATCTCTTGATTGGGATCCACGACCCACATACATTAGACGATGCAACCAACGTGACCAACTTTCCGCACCAGTCGACAGCTTGCTGCAGGTGGTATGGATAGTTTTGTACATTCTGGCATGATGTAATGCAGGAACTTATATCTCCATTTGAAACTCTGCGAGGAACTGGTGGATAAGATAGTTTCGCTACATTCCCGTCTATTATTTCAGTGTAGTCCTCTGCTTCAAAATTTAAAGTAGAATGAATGAAATTTCTAATAGTTTAGCCCTTGGCTTTAGTCTGTCCGGCGCGCGGCGTTTAACGCTCTCCTTAGCCCTAGCTCTCTAATGTGTTTCCTTTCTCCCTACTACTTGAATTTTTGAAGCACAGGACTAAACTAAAATAATAGACTGAAATGTTGCAAAACTATCTTCTCCATCACTTCTTCGAAGAGTTTCAAATGAAGATATTTGTTATTGCATTACATCGGGCGAGATGCCAGACTGGAATGTACAAAACTATCCCTGCTACACGCAAGCTGACGAGCAGTGCGTAGAGTTGGTCACGGAAGCATCGTCTAATAGTCTATTGTCTAATGTATGTGGGCCGCAATCAAGAGATATATTCATCAGGGCAACACTTAAATCAAGGTCCATGCTGCCAGATTTTACCACCAAATCACAATACAAAGTTGGCGTTTAAAAGCTGGACACAAACAAATAAAAAAATGTACATATGTAAATAATGCAAAAAACACACACTTATTGGTTGGTGGGAGAGAAGGGTGTGAGTGGACC
The DNA here is from genome assembly GCF_917563875.1 of Diabrotica virgifera virgifera. NCBI lineage: Eukaryota > Metazoa > Arthropoda > Insecta > Coleoptera > Chrysomelidae > Diabrotica > Diabrotica virgifera. Next base: position 187,237,193 of record NC_065444.1, on the reverse strand, counting down.
TACAAGTGCAACCACCACCTCGTTGTGAGTTCTGGGTTGTTTATATATTGTCCTACAATATCTAAACAAGCGAAGAGCTTCACAATGTAACAGACAAATGAGATAACTAAATGTTTTTTAATTTATCAAAATCATCAAAAATTTCATTTTTTTATAGATTTTGATTGATTTTGCGGGATCGGAAGATATTCGTTAAATGCGTAAAACTATTTATTTTATTATCCAACCATGAAAACTGTAAATAAATTTTACTATAGCGATAAATAAAACGTACAAGGAGTTTATATAAAATTTTTTGAAAAAAAGATAAAATTTCATTTTTTCATAATCTTTAGGTCCGTTGCGGGATCGGAAGATAAAATCCGATTTGAATAATTCTTTTTTTGTTTTTCTTGTAATTACCAATCGCAACTTTTCCGCACTATAGCGACACGGAATTATCAACTTGACTTTTTTCGCACCACCCTAATAGTGACTGACCAATATAATTCCTGTCACTTGACATGTTCTACGTATCGGACTTATTAAAACGCCCAACATATTTGCCGGGCAAACATTTTTTTCATATATTATATATAGTATACTATTGAATAAATTTAAAAACAACCTGCTAGTTAATAGTTACTAATTTAAACAATTAATAAATAGAAAAAAATTTCTTTTAAGTATTCGTGTATTGTTTCCGCGAATGCATATTATCTGCAAATTTTCATTCTTTTGCATTGAAGAAAAGGCAGTCAAATTAACGTCTAAAGATTTGACCCAAACGCCAAACGATTGAACTAAAAACAGTGTTTAAAAATATGGTAGATCAATAATTCAGTTTTTAAACAAAATGCCCTTTTTGATATGTTATGTATTTTTCCTTGACATAGTACTGCCAAAATTAATTTAAAATTAAAAAAAAATAAAACGGGATAATACCCGAAATTTAAAATTATGTAATAACATATTTCATTGAAAAAGTCTACCTTTTTGTTTATTACTTTCCAAAAGTTACCTTTTTCACTTCACATCCTGGCAATAACTTTATAAGATTTATTTGTTCGCAGCACGAACTATGTAAACACTGGCTCGGTTACAGCACGAAACTTGTAAATTATGAAGTATCGATAACTCTTCAAGATCACGCTAGGTACTTTAGTGTCTGTGTTAGAAAACTACTTTATCGAGAAGTTAGAATGACAAACATTTCCTGTTTTGGTGTTACCTCTATCAAAATTTCATGTAATAAAATTGTATGGCTACGAATATAAAACTTTTCAAGTACAGAGTTTTTTTAAAAGAAAAAAATATTGAATTGCATAATGGGTCTATGCAGGGTGGTTCATTAAAAATGTCCCTTTTCTGAGTTGTAGATTATAGACTTCAAATTATGATGAATCTGCCCAATATGCCTTATAAAAATATTGCTAATTTCCGAGATACTTGAAGTTTAAAGCTTAAATATGGATTTTAATTTTCGCAATAGTTGTGTGTTTAAACAATTTCTAATTAAAAATTGAAAATTTTACGTTTTTATTGGCACGAGCATTGGTAATTTAAACTCTCATTAAGCACTGGTGATAGATTTCAATCAGGCGTATGACTCAATTAATCGTCCAACACTATGGAAGGCAATGGCCGAGCTGGGCGTACCCAAAAACTAACTGCGTTGACATAAATATGTGTAAGTAACTCCTTTGCACAAGTTAGAATAGGGGGGGGGGGAATATAAAATGCGTTCTGCGTAAATTCTGGACTGAGAGAGGGCGATCCATTTTCTCCATTGTTGTTTAACCCTTATCCGGGCAACACATTTTACTTACGTAACCGGGCAAATCGGGCCCGTTGGGCCCACCACTGTTCTTGAATGTACTATTCATATTTACCCATATCTTTCTAATATTCAATTCTGATTTTTTATTAAAGTTAAATTGAAATTTTCTAGAAAAAAAGATAAAATTTCATTTTTTCATAATCTTTAGGTCCGTTGCGGGATCAGAAGATAAAATCCGATTTGAATAATTCTTTTTTTGTTTTTCTTGTAATTACCAATCGCAACTTTTCCGCACTATAGCGACACGGAATTATCAACTTGACTTTTTTCGCACCACCCTAATAGTGACTGACCAATATAATTCCTGTCACTTGACATGTTCTACGTATCGGACTTATTAAAACGCCCAACATATTTGCCGGGCAAACATTTTTTTCATATATTATATATAGTATACTATTGAATAAATTTAAAAACAACCTGCTAGTTAATAGTTACTAATTTAAACAATTAATAAATAGAAAAAAATTTCTTTTAAGTATTCGTGTATTGTTTCCGCGAATGCATATTATCTGCAAATTTTCATTCTTTTGCATTGAAGAAAAGGCAGTCAAATTAACGTCTAAAGATTTGACCCAAACGCCAAACGATTGAACTAAAAACAGTGTTTAAAAATATGGTAGATCAATAATTCAGTTTTTAAACAAAATGCCCTTTTTGATATGTTATGTATTTTTCCTTGACATAGTACTGCCAAAATTAATTTAAAATTAAAAAAAAATAAAACGGGATAATACCCGAAATTTAAAATTATGTAATAACATATTTCATTGAAAAAGTCTACCTTTTTGTTTATTGCTTTCCAAAAGTTACCTTTTTCACTTCACATCCTGGCAATAACTTTATAAGATTTATTTGTTCGCAGCACGAACTATGTAAACACTGGCTCGGTTACAGCACGAAACTTGTAAATTATGAAGTATCGATAACTCTTCAAGATCACGCTAGGTACTTTAGTGTCTGTGTTAGAAAACTACTTTATCGAGAAGTTAGAATGACAAACATTTCCTGTTTTGGTGTTACCTCTATCAAAATTTCATGTAATAAAATTGTATGGCTACGAATATAAAACTTTTCAAGTACAGAGTTTTTTTAAAAGAAAAAAATATTGAATTGCATAATGGGTCTATGCAGGGTGGTTCATTAAAAATGTCCCTTTTCTGAGTTGTAGATTATAGACTTCAAATTATGATGAATCTGCCCAATATGCCTTATAAAAATATTGCTAATTTCCGAGATACTTGAAGTTTAAAGCTTAAATATGGATTTTAATTTTCGCAATAGTTGTGTGTTTAAACAATTTCTAATTAAAAATTGAAAATTTTACGTTTTTATTGGCACGAGCATTGGTAATTTAAACTCTCATTAAGCACTGGTGATAGATTTCAATCAGGCGTATGACTCAATTAATCGTCCAACACTATGGAAGGCAATGGCCGAGCTGGGCGTACCCAAAAACTAACTGCGTTGACATAAATATGTGTAAGTAACTCCTTTGCACAAGTTAGAATAGGGGGGGGGGAATATAAAATGCGTTCTGCGTAAATTCTGGACTGAGAGAGGGCGATCCATTTTCTCCATTGTTGTTTAACCCTTATCCGGGCAACACATTTTACTTACGTAACCGGGCAAATCGGGCCCGTTGGGCCCACCACTGTTCTTGAATGTACTATTCATATTTACCCATATCTTTCTAATATTCAATTCTGATTTTTTATTAAAGTTAAATTGAAATTTTCTAGAAAAAAAGATAAAATTTCATTTTTTCATAATCTTTAGGTCCGTTGCGGGATCGGAAGATAAAATCCGATTTGAATAATTCTTTTTTTGTTTTTCTTGTAATTACCAATCGCAACTTTTCCGCACTATAGCGACACGGAATTATCAACTTGACTTTTTTCGCACCACCCTAATAGTGACTGACCAATATAATTCCTGTCACTTGACATGTTCTACGTATCGGACTTATTAAAACGCCCAACATATTTGCCGGGCAAACATTTTTTTCATATATTATATATAGTATACTATTGAATAAATTTAAAAACAACCTGCTAGTTAATAGTTACTAATTTAAACAATTAATAAATAGAAAAAAATTTCTTTTAAGTATTCGTGTATTGTTTCCGCGAATGCATATTATCTGCAAATTTTCATTCTTTTGCATTGAAGAAAAGGCAGTCAAATTAACGTCTAAAGGTTTGACCCAAACGCCAAACGATTGAACTAAAAACAGTGTTTAAAAATATGGTAGATCAATAATTCAGTTTTTAAACAAAATGCCCTTTTTGATATGTTATGTATTTTTCCTTGACATAGTACTGCCAAAATTAATTTAAAATTAAAAAAAAAAATAAAACGGGATAATACCCGAAATTTAAAATTATGTAATAACATATTTCATTGAAAAAGTCTACCTTTTTGTTTATTACTTTCCAAAAGTTACCTTTTTCACTTCACATCCTGGCAAAAACTTTATAAGATTTATTTGTTCGCAGCACGAACTATGTAAACACTGGCTCGGTTACAGCACGAAACTTGTAAATTATGAAGTATCGATAACTCTTCAAGATCACGCTAGGTACTTTAGTGTCTGTGTTAGAAAACTACTTTATCGAGAAGTTAGAATGACAAACATTTCCTGTTTTGGTGTTACCTCTATCAAAATTTCATGTAATAAAATTGTATGGCTACGAATATAAAACTTTTCAAGTACAGAGTTTTTTTAAAAGAAAAAAATATTGAATTGCATAATGGGTCTATGCAGGGTGGTTCATTAAAAATGTCCCTTTTCTGAGTTGTAGATTATAGACTTCAAATTATGATGAATCTGCCCAATATGCCTTATAAAAATATTGCTAATTTCCGAGATACTTGAAGTTTAAAGCTTAAATATGGATTTTAATTTTCGCAATAGTTGTGTGTTTAAACAATTTCTAATTAAAAATTGAAAATTTTACGTTTTTATTGGCACGAGCATTGGTAATTTAAACTCTCATTAAGCACTGGTGATAGATTTCAATCAGGCGTATGACTCAATTAATCGTCCAACACTATGGAAGGCAATGGCCGAGCTGGGCGTACCCAAAAACTAACTGCGTTGACATAAATATGTGTAAGTAACTCCTTTGCACAAGTTAGAATAGGGGGGGGGGGGGAATATAAAATGCGTTCTGCGTAAATTCTGGACTGAGAGAGGGCGATCCATTTTCTCCATTGTTGTTTAACCCTTATCCGGGCAACACATTTTACTTACGTAACCGGGCAAATCGGGCCCGTTGGGCCCACCACTGTTCTTGAATGTACTATTCATATTTACCCATATCTTTCTAATATTCAATTCTGATTTTTTATTAAAGTTAAATTGAAATTTTCTAGATTAAAAAAAGGTGCTACAATAGTATGCGATCTACCTGAAGGATTTCCTAGGTCTCCTGAAGGTCTCCTAGTGGCGGGATACGGGAAACAATATATTGGCTACAGGGCAGTCCTTACAGTAGGGATCCTGGCCTATACAGAAAAATGCAGGCGGGTGTGGGGTAATACTGCACTTTGGTTGCATTAGTGGTGTATTGGCTAAACGTGCAGGGCAGGATATGGTGCTGATAGAAAAGGCATTCAGGCATCAAATATCCAAAAAAAATTTTCAGGCCATAATAATGAAAAGATCCAACGCAATAAAATTTTATACTAAAATAATGGCATCTCCTGAGGTAAAATATTCCAGAAGTAAAATTAGCCTCCGTTCGGATCTCCGGGAGAGGACTATCTCAGGGGAAGAATCTCTCCGTTAGAAAAATCAGGATAGGGTCTTGGAATCTTGGTAGTCTTACAGGTAAGAGTCTGGAGTTAGTGGATGCGCTCAAACGAAGAAGAGTTCAAATTTCTTGTATTCAAGAAACAAAGTGGAAAGGAGAAAGGGCGAAAGAACTAGGAAAAGGATACAAATTTTGGTATGTAGGGAGTAGTAACACTAGAAATGGAGTTGGTATAATTGCTGACAGTGAAATGAAAGATAACCTAGTAGAAGTTGTAAGAACGCGTGATAGAATGATGGCAGTGAAATTTGTAATTGATAAAGAGGTATTGAATGTTGTGTGTGTATGCTCCTCAAATTGGTCTGGGTGAGAATGAAAGAAGAGCTTTCTATGACCAATTAGGAGACATATTGAGTGATGTTCCAGCAGAGGAGAAAGTTATAATAGGAGGTGATTTTAATGCACATGTGGGCCAAGCCCAGACAGGATATGAAACAATACATGGGGGATTAGGGTTTGGAACTAGAAATGAAGCTGGAGATGACATGCTTGAATTAGCAACAGCATTGGATATGGCGATTGTTAACACATTCTTTAAAAAGAGAGAAACTCAACTTATTACCTACAAAAGTGGACAACATCAATCCCAAATAGACTACTTCATGATAAGGAAAGAAGACATACGTGAATGCAAGGACTGCAAGGTAATAGTTAGCAAGACAGTAAGCCAACAACATAATCTGGTTGTTCTGGACATCGGAATAAAAAGCGAAAATCAGGCAACTGATGGAAAATTACAGGAATAAAGAGGCCAACGCTCATATGGTATTTATTATAACTAGTGTTATGACAGATATGGGAGTGACTGATAAATTTCAGGTGAAAGTAGGATTGCACCAAGGCTTGGAGCATAGTCCTTATTTATTCTCATTTGTTTTAGACCAGATAACAGCGAAATTACAGTGTAGCATTCCATGGTGCCTAATGTATGCTGATGATGTAGTGTTAACAGGAAATAGTGAAAGAGACTTAGAACAAAAACTGAAACAGTGGAGACAAGCCCTGGAGGAAAAAGGTTTAAAACTTAGTAGGACAAAAACAGAGTATTTGGAATGTTGATTTAAAGATGGAGGTACTACAAATAAAATGGTTTCTTTGGATGGTGAAATGATTGTGAAAAGCAATAGTTTTAAGTACCTAGGATCGGTATTACAGAGCAATGGAGAAATAGATGGAGATGCATGCAGTAGAATTAGGGCTGGATGGATGAAGTGGAAAGAAGCGAGTGGTGTGACAGAATAATTCCAATGAAGCTGAAGGGAAAATTCTATAAAACCGCCATAAGACCGGCTATGATGTACGGAACTCAATGTTGGGCAGTGAAAAAGAAAGAGGAACAACGAATGCATGTGGCAGAAATGAGAATGCTTAGATGGATAAGTGGAGTGACAAAGAAGGATAAAATTGGGAATGAGTATATTGGGGGAGGTCTAGGTGTGGCACCAATTGATGCCAAAATGAGAGAGCACAGGTTAAGATGGTTTGGTCATGTTCAACGTCGAGACGTTAATCACCCAATACAAAGAACAGCTGAAGTGCAGATTCCTGGAAGAAGTAGGACAAGAAGACCATGGAAGACCTGGGGGGGAGACGATAAGGCAGCGCATGTTGGAAAAGGGGATTAACATTGATATGACCCAAAATAGAATTGTGTGGAGAAATGCAATTAGGAAAGCCGACCCCGTATAGGAATAAGGCAAAGAGAATGATGATGAATGAAATGCAAGAAAACTTTTGTAGAAAAAATATTTATTCATAAGTAATAAAACTATTTGGAGCCAAATAAAGATAATTAATAAATAAATAAAAACTTTCGTAAATCTACCAGGCCATTTTATTTGGAAAGAGGGGTTGATGTTTACGCTTACCCTGGAAAAAGATTACGGTGTCGTTGCCTTTCATTGTTGTGTCAAAACCCTTCTAATAAAAGATTATGGTAATTAGAAGCTCATGTATAAAATACCGACAAAAACAATTTTTGCAAAAGGAATAAAATGCATAAATCAGAAGAATATTATTATTTTACTTTTACAAATTAATATTTTACCATATCTTCTTCTTCTTCTTCTTTCTCGAAACTCCTTATGCCACTCAGGAGCGTCGGAGCTTTACCATATCAATTTACCATTTTAGTTGGGACTAAGCCACAAGATTAGCTTATTTCCCTCAGGAGCCCTGCAGTTATTAGTAGTCCAATAAAGGCATATATACCCCATTCCACGAATATACGTCTGTTTTGGATTATTGCGACAACGAATATTTTACTGTGCAAAATATGAAGAACGAAAGTAAATTGCAAAGTATATTGTTGTTTATTGGAGTAATTATTAGAGCCATTTACATTCGTACTTCTTATGTTGCACACTAAAATATTCGTTGTCGCGATAATCCAAAACAGACGTATATTCGTGGAAAAAACCATAGCTGTGTAGAGTCGCAATATTTCCAGTTTGCTATCCCCAGGACTGTTTCGGTATCTTTATTTGTACACTGCACTATTTTATTCACAATTTTTTCGTCCACAAACAAACAAAAGGAATCAACAGGATCATCTACACTTTGACCAGGGTATGGTGGCTCCTGGCTTCTGAGCCACCTTAGATAATTAGGGGTTGGTTACCCCCGACCATAAGGGTTGATGTAGTAAATAACTCTCACAGTTAATACATTTATTTATACGTGGAGTATTTAACGGTAAGTAGCTGGTGGTATATTATTTGCTTAATGTGATGTTACTCACTGGAATCTCAACTACTAATTGATTTATCTGTTCCCCGTGAAAGTATAATTAAAGGTCGATTGTTTTGTTTTATGTTTTGGTAAGCAAAAGTGAGAGTGATTCAAAACTGCTGACTGCTAACAAACATACATTGATTATTATTGCAACTTGACCTTGTATCAAATACTAGCATGTATCGATGTGGTAATCTAGGTTAATCGTATTTATTAAAAACAAACATATTTGTATTTACCACGGGCATTTAATTATTAAAGAGTTTGCCTTAAGAAGATGTTTACTGAGATGCTGTGTATCCCAACACATCTTCCTTTCCTTCCGAAAATTTTCTGACTACGGAAAAGGAAGAAAATTTTTCTATTAGTACCACCACCTGCTTACTGCGTTTTAATAAATACAATATATACATTTTTTATTTCCTATAAATAATAATTAAATACAAAAAAAAATAAAAGTGAAAATGTTCGTTATCAACATTGTTCCCGTTTCACTTGTCACTCACTGTGTTCTCGGATTGTAAGCATATAATCTATTCTTATGTATTTCCCTGATTTTATTGTTTTCCAATCTGATCTTACAATTAACATTATTTACCTCTGTTATTGTGAAGGGGCCTACATAAAGACTATCAAACTTACCATTCTCTTCCCTTTTTACCAGGACTAGGTCTCCTATTTTAAAGTGTTGTGGTGTTGCTTTGCGCTTGATATTTTCTTGTCACTCTTTTTTGTGTTTTAGTAAGAAGGTTCTAGCTCTCTCGTGTGCGCTTTGTAGTTTGTAGCGTAACTCATTGTAGTAAGCATCTATATTGTAACATGGTTGAATCTCCTGTGTAAGGTTTTCTGGTAGGTTAACCTTCCTGCCATATAACAGTTCAAACGGTGTGTAACCATGATACGCGTTAGGGGTTGTATTGTAACAGTATGTGAACATCCTGCAACACACATCCCAATTTTCTCTGTCTTCGTCTATGAATGCTGTTACGTACTCGTTTAATGTTCTGTGCAGTTTTTCGCAACTTCCAATGGACTGTGGATGGTATGCAGTTGAGAAGTTGTGCTCTATTTTTAGTAGCTTTGTTAGTTCCTGCATTACTTCATTTTTATATTCTGTGCCTTGGTCTGTTCTTATTTGTTTCATGAGTCCGTATGTTGGTATGAAATGATCAAAAATTCCTCGGGCTATTTTCTCTGCTTCTTTATTGCCCACTGGTATACTGACCGCGTATTTCGTAAGCTCACATAACATTGTTATACAGTATCTATTACCTTCGTTACTTTTAGTGAATGGACCTATCGTATCTATGTATACTATGTCCCATGGTTTGGAAGAAGTGTCCGATATCACGAATTCCTCGACATGTGTTCTTTTCGGTTTGTTAATTTGACATTTATGACATTGTTTAACGTATTTCCTTACGTCTTTTTCCAAATTTTTCCATCTAAATCTTGGTTTTAGCTTCTTTATGAGTCTGTTATTTCCTACGTGTCCTCCAAACATCGGATGATTATGATATTCTTCTATTAACCTGTGCTTTTCTTTGTCATCTTCTATTGTTTCTGGTACTTCACATATGTATATTTCTACATTCTTCAATATTTCGTTTCCTTGTTTAATAAATTCCTCAATTGTGCACACTTTAAAAATAATATCGTTTACGTATATTTTTACTTTACGTACTGCATTCTCTACCGCCAGCTTATCAAGCTGTGCCAACATTTGATTTAAATCAAAATGATTGAATCCTGTGGCTATGCTCTTGCTGCACTTTATTTTATTTTTGACCCTAATGCTCAGTCTTGGTGAGATTAGTTCTGCTCCAAAAGAGAAAATTGGTAGTCTATGTGCCTCTAAATTATTTAGTACCTTTCTTACTGTCTGTTTGTGGGCTTCTGGCTGTAGTGCGAGTTCACTTTCTGCCTTCGTTTGCCTTGCTTCCTTCTTCTTTTCTCTTGCTTGAGCTCGTGTTATAGCTAATATATGGGTATTGTCTATGTATAGGTTCTTTAGTTGATGTAATGTTGTTCTTGAAAGACTATCTGCATAGTTATTTTTCCCTGTTATATACTCTATTTCGAAATCGTATTCTTCTAAATCTAATCTGATTCTTGTAAGTTTCGAAGTTGGTTCTTTCATTGCGAATAAATGTGTTAGTGGTTTATGATCCGTTTTGACTAAAAATGTTGGTGCCCCCAACATTTGAAATGATTAATTCCCCAATGAATCGCTAGTAATTCCTTGACGATTATAGGTTTATTACATTCTCCTTTATTGAAACTTCTTGATGCGTATGCTATTGGTAGGTCTATTCCGTTATAATCTTGACTTAAAATTGCTGAACAACTCTCGTTGGACGCATATGTTGTTAGTATTAATTGTTTATTGAAATCCGGATATTTTTGGATCGGTGGCTTCATCAGAGATGATTTAAGCTTATTGAATGCTTTTTCACATTCTTCTGACCAAAAAAATTCTACTCCTTTTCTTGATAATCTGTTGAGTGGTCTGCATATTTCAGCAAAATTTTGAATAAAACGTCTATAATAGTTACAAAATGCTACGAAACTTTTTGTTTCTTCCGCTGTCTTAGGTGTCGGGTATTGTTCAATCGTTGCATATTTCGCTATGTCTGGTGATACTCCTTCCTGAGAAAGATCATGTTGTAACGATTAGTTATTACCATCGTTACTAAAATATTTATTCCAATAAGAACTAGGTATGCAACCAACTTTACAGACAATTGTATTGAAAGTTGCAATTGATCGACGACAAAATTGGTAACTTTTGGGGAATTCAGAACCTAGAAGTTGGTTTGTGTGTCGATACGGCTTCCGGCTGACGTGATTGTCATTGAAGAAGGGGCTATTCGCCACTTCAATCTCGGCTGTTGTTGAAAGCAGACCCATCAGCCATCACACCAGTGGCCATTACAGAGAATATAAAATTTTAGTTGAAATGTTTGAATAGAATATAAGTTTACGTGGGAAGAAGTTGTTTTGTTCTTGGTTGTTAAGTGTTTTGAAAAGAAGAGGTTTTTTTTGTTTTCCAACACCTTTTTGAAGAGTAATGGGTATGTATTAAAAAAAATGATGTTTTTTCCTTAAATAAAAAAATAACCCTGTTATTCATTTCAAATATCTTACATATATTATCTTCAAATGAATTGTTATTCTTCAATCATCAGATTTGCAATACTTCAATACCATCGCACTTATTTTTTCTACAGAGAAAAGAATTCTTTCTAACTATATACTTCCAGTTCAAAATCAGTTTGGAATCAATGACCATTCTTATTCTCTCATTTATATAACTCCTTAAAGTAATCTTGATTACCAGATTCATATTTACTTGTTCAAATACTTCCTTATATTCGTTTAAAAAGGCTCTTTCCAGTCAAGGACAATCAAGGTCACTGACATTTCAAGCAAGTACATCAAGCTTAATTTTTTACTTAGATTTTTTCTCTGTCAAGTTCTGATAAGGTGGTACACCTTTTTGCCTAGGCCTGTTCTTGTGTGTTCAAGTCAATCAGCTGATCAAAGGTTTTGTTTTTAGCCACTGGTGGAGATCAAGATTAAGTCAATCCTTTTGGATATGGAATAGACGATCATTTTGGGTTATTTGGCATTGGATGGATTTTATTTTTTTTGTTTTTTGGAGATATACAGTTTTCCCGGTGCTAGGAAGTACCTCCTTGTCGCACCACATCGTCGTACCTTCTGGTTGGTGAGAAGTACTCCCCCTAAGGTAGAGGAAACCCGGAAGATACCTTACTTGGCTCTCCCGCATCAACCTAACCGGAGTTTGGAGAAGCCACAGGCCTACTGTTTGTAGAAACGACAGGTTTTATTATTAAAATTTACATTTTCAATTCTTTTACATAACATATTTCAACTTCAACATTTTTAATAACATATATAATCTTAATAATCATATAAATTCATTTTCTAAAATCAATTAACGTAATCATAATCAATATTTTTCTTTTCCACAACTTTTAAATGTCAGTTTCATTATTGTATTTGTATTTTATTTTATTTAAAATAGTCCGGAGATCATAACCTATCTGGTAAGATACTGTGCACACTATCTCGGTTATTATCACAATATATCAGTATTGTCCGGTGTATCATTCCGATCAGATGTGGGATTGTCAACCAATATTGTAATCCTCATTAATAATAAGTTTTTGTACACACATATTTAGATCCATTAACTGTCTTGGTATAATAAATTCAATATATTTGCTTTTGTCTACTGTAATATCTGTGTAATAGACAGGAGCGTACTAGCCTAGTACGTCAGGTGGTTAGCTAGTTTGTATAAAATTGTATATAGGGGTTATAGGTATTTTTTTTTCATTAAATTTGTTGGTTGTACATACTTATATGTTTTATTATACTACCTTTTTAATAGTATTAGTTAGGTACAGCAATATAGGTCACGTGGAGAGCAATATATTCTATTCTTTCCTGGCGCTCAACACTACTTCTGAATATCTTCTTGGTCAATAGTTCTTTTCTTGTCATTACTCCTTATATTAATTTATTTTCTTTATCATTCAAGTATTTCAGTAGGTACCGTCTTACTAGGGCGTGCAAATACGGCCTGATCCTTCCCTGAGCCCTACTGTTTATTCTCTTCAATTTCCAGCTAGCCTATTTTGAGGAAAATTCCATAAATAAGTAATTACCCTTTAAAGCTATATCTATTCTGCCACACACAAAACTCGTTTTTGTTACAATTGGCGCCCAACGTGGAACCCGATTTTCAGTAAGACAGTACCTTTCTTTATTTTGTTGCTTATTGTAAATTTTTCTAGTAAGTATCTTTCTGGTCCATTGTTGTATATTTTGTAATTATATAGAGATATTTTTGGTTTCTTTTTGTACGTTACTTGAAACAATTAACTAGTGCACTTATATTGCTGTATTGGTACTATTTTAATTTATTTAAAATAATAATTGTAAATCGTGAGTAGGATAATATTTGAACAGGTATATTGGTTGACATTTCGGTCTGGTCGGTTTGGTGATACCTGGATATTTATTTTGAAAGATTTTGAATGATTTATTTTTTTTGATATCTAGGTACATTACTACTTTTGATTTAGGTGCAGCCACAATATACTACAGTTAGCTAAATTTTTGCTTACCATACCTATATATAATTTATAAAGTTTTCATTTTTTTTATATACATTTTCGTTTAAACATTTACTTAAATTATTTTAAATATCTACCCCAAATATATATCTCGGTTATATTTGGTTTGTCGGTTTGTTAGGTCGTTAGTTTAGCAGCTCGTTGGTTGAGCAGCTTGTTTAGTAGATTGTCGGTTAATTGGGTCGTTAGTTTGTTGGGGTGGGTTCGGTTTTTCGTTGTTGGGTTGGGTTTATTGTTACTAATTCTTTCCCTATCACCATGTGTACCTTTCTGCCAGAACATTTGTTAGTTAAGGAGTTAGATTATGAGCTGAGGATAAGGGAAATAGAGGTTGAAGAAGCCGCTAAATGTGATAGAAAACGCAGCCTATTGCGTGGTGCTCTTAAACAGGAGCAAGGAAATAGGAGTTTCCGTCAGATTTCAGCTGCAGCTATTCCTTTCCTGGAACAACAACAGGGAATAAATGAGACACTAGAAGATCTTACGCAAAAGATAAATAATTTTAGAGGGACTGTCCATGATAGCATATATTCCAGATACATTTCACGTCTTGCTCATATCTCTGGTCGTGTCCACTTATTATGTTACTCAGATGAGGAGCAATAGCTTTACAAACGCTCTATGTCCATTAGGATTCTCAGTCTAGAAGGTGAACTCGATTCTCGAGTAAATTCTCTAGCCACGTCCACTCCTGTTTCTTCAGTTCAAGCCTCTAATTCCTTGTTGCATCCCAAGCCTGTGCAGGTACATAAGTGGGGAGTTTCGTTTTCTGGTGAAGGTCATTATGACCAAGTTATTTCATTATTAGATAGGGTAGAATGTCTTCGTGTTTCGAGAGGTGTGAGTGAGGAAGATCTTTTTTCGGCTTCTGCCGAATTATTTACAGGCCATGCTTTTACGTGGTTTATGAACAACCGTGGTAGCTTTACCACTTGGACTGGTTTGGCTCAGAAACTAAAATCCGATTTTCTGCCTTATTCTTTCCAAACTGATCTCTTAGACGAGATCAAGAACCGCAAGCAGAAACCTGGAGAATCAGTGACCATGTTTATCAACACTATGTTGGGTATGTGTAGTCGTTTAGATACCCCTTTAACAGATCATGCAAAAATAAAGATAATTTTAAAATGTTTGTTACCCTTTTACCATGCCCAATTGGCACTGGTTGATATAGCCACTATCAAAGACCTGACAGATAAGTGTAAACGGTTAGAGGAAACTCTATCCTGGTCTTTCCATCCTCCTACAACATCTAATTCTGGTGCTGGATTTAACTCTCACTCCTCGAGAAATCGTTCTTGGCAACCTAGACCCCATACACCGAATGTGTCTGTGACTACGTATTCTTTGTCTTGCTGGAATTGTCAGGGGGTTGGTCACGCATTTCATGATTGTACCAGACCCCAAACACGGATTTTCTGCCACGGTTGTGGTAGAGAAAATATGCTTAAACGTAACTGTTTTAAGTGTTCGGGAAACGAGCATGCAGAGGCTCGTACCCTGAGCGTTCCTCAAACAGCAGCCCCATCAGGGAATATGACCGCAGATGTAGACGAAGCTTCAGGTCCAATACCCGCCAGCAGCTCAAGCACACCCTCTCAGGAAGGAAGAAACACTTCCAACCGGAGACCAGCACGCAAACCGAAATCAGGGAAAAAGTAATTGTTTTTTTTTTCCCTGGAAGCCGTCTGTTGTGAACCGGTTGTACTGCAGCCACTTGGCTTATTGTACATCTTCCATTGTTTATGAAACCCATTCCAGAATTCTGGAACCCTGTACCAGCTTGTACAGGTCTAGTGGGTGGGTGCCATATAATTTTGGAGTCATTTCGATGTCTCCGAAAAGTGTTTGCCGCCTCCGATCCAATGCCTCACAGTCATGCAAAATATGGTTGACTGTTTCAGGTTCTCTGTTACAGAGTCTGCAGCTCAAGTCTCCATGAAACAGCCCCATTGTATGCAGGTGACCCTTAACTGGCGCATGTCCAGTGAGGAAACCTGTTATGACTCTGAGCTGATTCCTGCTTGTTTTCAGCAGTAACTCAGCTCTACTAGCACATGTCCGTCCGATATACATCTTGCCATGTGTTTGACCGGGTACACTCTCCCAGTGTGAGTTGTGTTGGCTTCGGATCCAGGCTTTTTTTCGTTCGCGGACGGTGCTTTTTGGCACTCCCACGGCCGGCTCTGGACCCAGGTATTTTGTAGCTGATGCTCTCTTGGCAAGTGCATCAGCTCTTTCATTGCCGTATATGCCCGATGACCTGGAACCCATACCAGTATAACACTGTTATGTTGTGCCAGTCTATCAAGTTCTTGTCGACATTCCCACACCAGCCTAGAGTTCACCTTAGGGCTTATAAGAGCCCCAATGGCTGCTTGGCTATCTGTGAATATGTTAACCCGCTGCAGTTCGAATGCCCTCAGGTTGTTTTCTCTTGCACACTGCAAGATTGCAAAAATCTCTGTCTGAAATACGGAGGTACATTCTCCCAGTGGAATAGAAATGTTGAAATTTCCACCACTATAGAATATTCCTGCGCCCGAACCGTCTGCAGTTTTAGACCCGTCCGTATACCAGGTGCAACCCTGCAGTCTGGGTCGAGAGTTTCCTCTGTCCCATTCGTCTCGTGGGCAAATGTCCACTTGAAAATGTACTTCAGGCATATATCTTGATGTCATATGGTCAGAAATCATCATCCATTCGGCATCATTAATTTCATTCGTTATTTTACTATGTCCTGATTTAACTGGTACGTTGCTCAGGTTTTCTCGCAGTCTATAATAGCCCATTCTCGCCTCACCTCTTATTGTTATATGTAAAGGAGGGAGATCCAGTAGTGCCTCCATAGCTGCCGTAGGTGTGCCCCTCATAGCCCCCGTGATCCCGAGACAAGCAAGTCTTTGCACCTTGCTTAATTTGATGATGGCACTTTTTTGCTGCACTTTTGGCCACCATACCACTGATGCATATGTAATTGTGGGTTTTACTACCATGTTATAAGTCCAATATACCATGTCTGGTCTCAAACCCCACATTTTTCCATGAGTACGTCTGGCTACCATTAACGTAGATACCGCTCTCTTCGTTATTCTTTCTATCTGCTGATTCCAAGTAAGTCTTGAGTCTAATATTATCCCGAGATACTTTACTTCACTCACCAGATTTAAATGTATACCATTTAGACTTAGAGGACCCAATTCCTCTGAATTCCTTCTTTTAGTAAACTTCATGATTTTGGACTTTAGAGGACTGATGTTAAGCCCTAAATTTGAAGTCCATTCTGTAACTACTGTCAGAGCCTGTTGCATTCGATCTCTGACTGTACCATTAAATTTTCCGTGGGCTAAGATGACTAGGTCATCCGCATAGCCCAGGACGTGATGCCTATCGTTGTCGAGTCTAGCTATCAGGCCATCCATGACCAGATTCCACAATAGAGGAGATAAGACTCCCCCCTGTGGGCAGCCTCTGGCTACCTGAGCTGACACTGTATCCCCTAGCAACGTAGCATATATCACACGGCTTCTCAGCATACAGTCTATCCATCTACAGCTTGTTTCGTCTATTCCTTTTAGACGGATCGCCCTTGTGATCGCTTCGTAAGAGGTGTTGTCAAATGCTCCCTCAATATCGAGAAATGCACCCAACATCACCTCTTGGTTTTCTAGAACGTACTCCACTCTCTGTACAAGATGGTGCAGTGCCGTTTCTGTGGAGACTCCCGCTCGATATGCATATTGTCCCCGATGTATCGGACTTTCAACCAATACACCATCCCTGATATGCCTATCGAGCAGTTTTTCTAAGGTCTTCAGTACGAATGACATCAGACTTAATGGCCGCAGAGACTTGGCCCGTTCCTGTCCGATTTTGCCAGGTTTGGGTATAAAAGCCACCCTTATCAGCCTCCATGCTTTTGGTATGTACACCAGCCCTAAACTAGCCTGCAGTATCTTACACAATTTTTTGAAAAGAAGGTCGTTTCCCTTCTGTAGAAGTATTGGATAAATCCCGTCCGGACCCGGTGATTTATATGGCTCGAATGAGTTTATTGCCCATTTGATTTTGTCCTGGTTTATAACTTCTTTTGCCACATGCCAGTTTTCCCTAGAACCATAATTCATGGTATCCAGTCCAGTTTGCCATGTGTCTAGTGGTATCAGTTTTGTCTCAGACTCAGGAAAGTGCACCCTGAAAAGCTCTTTCAGGGTGTCTTCACCATTCTGAGTGTATTCACCTGACTCTTTTTGGAGCGAGGGAATACTTATCTGAGGGTCCTTTGAGAGAACTTTATGGAGCCTTGCCATTTCTGAAGTCCCTTCTATCTCTTTACAATGCCTTCTCCACGATTCTCTTTTTGCCCTTCTCAGTTCCTTATTGTAGTCAGTCAGAGCTTTGCGATAATCGCCCCACTCGCCTGACCTTTTGGCGAAATTAAATTTTCGTCTAACCTCTGTCCTTTGATTTGCAAGATTATGATTCCACCAGGGAACTTTCCTGTTGGAATTCCTGACTATCTCCGGACAGTTGTCTTCGAACGCTGACGTGACAATCTCTTGAAATTGTTCGGCAGCCATGTCTAGGTCCAATGTATGCCTTATCTTCCCGTTAATCCTGCCTAAGCTATATTCTATGTCTGCTTGATATGCTTCCCAGTTTGTTTTACGAGGATTACGATAAGTTTCTTTGATAAGCTCATTGCCTGTCATTTCAAAACAAATGTGTCGATGGTCTGAAAAGGACACCTCATCTGACACATGCCAGTTTTTCACAGTTCTAGCCACGTTAGTCGTGGCAACTGTTATATCAATCACCTCCTTCCGTCGTGAAGTCACGAAGGTTGGTTTGTTTCCTACGTTTAATATGTCTAAATTATGTTGCATTATAAACTGTAGTACTGACTCACCTCTTGCATTGGTGTTTGTACTGCCCCAAGTCAGATGGTGCGGATTCGCATCACAGCCAATGATCAATTGCAATCAATTTTTCCTGCAATCTCTCACTAGCTGCTCCAATTCCCTTGATGGTGGTTGTTCGGGATCATCATATGGGAGGTATGCTGATCCGAAAACTATCTGCTTCACCCCTCCTCCATCTATGATCTTCATCTTTACCGTGGTTAAATCCCTGGAACAGTGATTTATCAACGGCAGTGTTTTGATGTTTCGTTTGACTATTATGCAAGTTCTCGGGACATCGGCAGATCGGCTATATATAAGCTCTCCACCAATACCCGATAGACCTCTTATTTTGCCCTTGTAAACCCAGGGTTCTTGTATCAAGGCTACATCAAACCTTCTCATGGCGACAGTAAGTTCTGCCGAAGCTGACTTACTATGCTGGAGATTCGCTTGCAGGATTCTGATTGGAGCCATCAATGCCTCTGATGGTTTTGAAGGATATCTTTTTAAGTCTGTAATACGCCTTGAAATTTGCAGCCTTCAATGTTTTATAGGAGACCTCGTCGATCGTGTATACGAGGATTTGCATGTCCTCTCCGACCTTCCGATTTTTCAACAACCAGTCTTCCGTCTGAAGGTCTTTATTTTGCCTCTCTAAACGGGTTCTGACTGTTGATTCTTCAGCCTCTTTCTCGGGGATGCGGGCGAGGACCATAGGGCGTTTTGGCATGTGGCTGGGATCGACCACATTTAAGTCGACTCCTTCCCACAGGCCCTCCATAGTCCTTACCACCTCAGTGGTCCATTTTTTGGTATGTTCGTTAGCACAGTTTACCCACAGAGTACCTGCGCTAAACGATGTTTTATGGAACTGTAGCAGTTGATTTTGACTTCCAACAGGAGCCTCATCCACTGCTAGCTTTAGTTTGTTGATGATCAGGTCTGCGTGAGCCTGATCTAGTTGAGTATCCGGATGGTGCCTGTGTGCCACCGCTATCCTGAATACTTTTGTGACATTGCTGTATGACCTAGTCTGCTCATGAGAGCTCCTTGGTCTCTTAGCAACCCTTTGTTGCGGGGGGGTAATGGTATTCTCCCGCGGTCTCTTTTTACCCTCGGGTTTTACCAGTACTCCCGTTTTGTTTTTATGGGGATTTGCTGTGGTCCATGTTCCAGCAGCCATTTTTGCCTTTTTCGTCATCTTTCTTTTTTGAGCTCCAGAAAGGCGTTTTTTGCTACTTTGTGCAGAGTCTGTTCCGCTTGGAACAACTTCAGGCTCAGTATTTGGGACAGATACAGAATCCACGACTGAAGTCACCTCTGTGTCCGTTCCCGTTTTTGTGTTTGTTTTTTCAATCTCGTTCTCCATATTTGTTCCCACGAGTTGGGACGAATTGCTGTCAGGCACGGCAGTGCGCCCTTACCGTGCTAAGGCTATAATCCCCCAGAGTTCGCCATCTCTCTAGGGCATCGCTTTAGATACACTTTACTCCCTGTACCATGCATCCCGTCGGCACGATGGTGTTACACCTTAGGATTGGGAGAATGGATCATTTGGCGTTACCCAGGGTGCACCACGTGGAGGCGATCCATCGCTACACCCCAAAACTAATTCTTTCCCTATCACCATGTGTACCTTTCTGCCAGAACATTTGTTAGTTAAGGATTTAGATTATGAGCTGAGGATAAGGGAAATAGAGGTTGAAGAAGCCGCTAAATGTGATAGAAAACGCAGCCTATTGCGTGGTGCTCTTAAACAGGAGCAAGGAAATAGGAGTTTCCGTCAGATTTCAGCTGCAGCTATTCCTTTCCTGGAGCAACAACAGGGAATAAATGAGACACTAGAAGATCTTACGCAAAAGATAAATAATTTTAGAGGGACTGTTCATGATAGCATGTATTCCAGATACATTTCACGTCTTGCTCATATCTCTGGTCGTGTCCACTTATTATGTTGCTCAGATGAGGAGCAATAGCTTTACAAACGCTCTATGTCCATTAGGATTCTCAGTCTAGAAGGTGAACTCGATTCTCGAGTAAATTCTCTAGCCACGTCCACTCCTGTTTCTTCAGTTCAAGCCTCTAATTCCTTGTTGCATCCCAAGCCTGTGCAGGTACATAAGTGGGGAGTTTCGTTTTCTGGTGAAGGTCATTATGACCAAGTTATTTCATTTTTAGATAGGGTAGAATGTCTTCGTGTTTCGAGAGGTGTGAGTGAGGAAGATCTTTTTTCGGCTTCTGCCGAATTATTTACAGGCCATGCTTTTACGTGGTTTATGAACAACCGTGGTAGCTTTACCACTTGGACTGGTTTGGCTCAGAAACTAAAATCCGATTTTCTGCCTTATTCTTTCCAAACTGATCTCTTAGACGAGATCAAGAACCGCAAGCAGAAACCTGGAGAATCAGTGACCATGTTTATCAACACTATGTTGGGTATGTGTAGTCGTTTAGATACCCCTTTAACAGATCATGCAAAAATAAAGATAATTTTAAAATGTTTGTTACCCTTTTACCATGCCCAATTGGCACTGGTTGATATAGCCACTATCAAAGACCTGACAGATAAGTGTAAACGGTTAGAGGAAACTCTATCCTGGTCTTTCCATCCTCCTACAACATCTAATTCTGGTGCTGGATTTAACTCTCACTCCTCGAGAAATCGTTCTTGGCAACCTACACCCCATACACCGAATGTGTCTGTGACTACGTATTCTTTGTCTTGCTGGAATTGTCAGGGGGTTGGTCACGCATTTCATGATTGTACCAGACCCCAAACACGGATTTTCTGCCACGGTTGTGGTAGAGAAAATATGCTTAAACGTAACTGTTTTAAGTGTTCGGGAAACGAGCATGCAGAGGCTCGTACCCTGAGCGTTCCTCAAACAGCAGCCCCATCAGGGAATATGACCGCAGCTGTAGACGAAGCTTCAGGTCCAATACCCGCCAGCAGCTCAAGCACACCCTCTCAGGAAGGAAGAAACACTTCCAACCGGAGACCAGCACGCAAACCGAAATCAGGGAAAAAGTAATTGTTAGTAACACTTCAGTTGACTCGTACGGTTCGCTTGATCGTAGATTTTCCCCTCCAGTCTTAAGCTGGAATTTTAGTAATAAGCATAATCAAGACGAGGAAACAGTTCCAAATTCTATACCAGGTTGTACGTTTGTAAATAATAATAATATGTCTATGTTAATACCAGATAATTTTGAAAATAAATCAGATATTTTGGATTTTGATATAAATTCGTTATTAGTTAGGAAACATAATGATAACCGACCTTATCTTGAAATTGAAATTTTAGGACAATCTTGTTTAGCTCTATTAGATAGTGGCTCTAACATTTCTTTAATAGGTTCGTATTCGCTGAAATTGTTAGAAAACACCGATATTAATGTTATGCCTATTTCTTCTCTGCAAGTCTCTACTGCGGATGGTGCAATCCAGTCAATTACAGGTAAATTTGACACAGAAATCGTAGTTGCCAATATTCGGAAAATGATTACATTTTATGTTATCCCTTCATTTAAAAATTCTATAATTCTTGGCATGGATTTCTTAAATGCATTTAATAGTACATTAAACTGTTCAGATTTTTCGTTGTTTATATCTTCCTTTAATGTCGCAACTGTAAGTGCCATTCGTGAGTTCTCTAGTTTGTCTAGCTTAGAACAAAACCAGTTAGAGAATATTATCTCTAAATTTTCTTCTATCTCTTCCAAAGATAAATTAGGCCGTACACATTTAATATCTCATACTATCGAAGTGAACACTTCAACTCCGTTTAGACAGTATCAGTATCCCATACCTCAGGCATGGCAAGCAGATTTAGGTAAAGAAATTGATTCGATGCTCTCTCTAAACATTATCGAACATTCAAATTCTTCGTATTGTTCGCCGTTATGGATGACGAAGAAGAAGGATGGATCATTCCGAGTATGCTTCGATGGTCGCAAACTTAATAGTATCACTACTAATCGAGATGCTTATCCCATCCCTCGGATAGATATAATTCTGAGCAAACTTCAGAATGCCAAATATATCTCTTCTATCGATTTATCCAAAGCCTTCTTACAGATTCCGTTAAGCGAAGAGAGTAAGAAGTATACTGCTTTCGCTGTCAGTGGTAAAGGGTTATTTCAATTTGTCACAATGCCTTTCGGTCTAGTTTCAGCTCCGTAAACAATGTGTCGTTTAATGGACTTGGTTATTGGTCTCCAACTCGAACCATTCGTATTCTATTATTTAGATGACATCATAGTTGTTACTCCTGATTTTTCTTCACATATTGAAATATTGGAGAAATTATTTTCACGCCTTAACGAGGCTAATCTCACTGTTAATTTAGAGAAATGCAATTTTTGTCGTCCTAATTTGAAATTTCTAGGATATGTTGTTGATCATCAAGGTTTGAGAACAGACCCTGATAAAGTAACCGCTATTAAGGACTTCCCCATTCCTAAAACTACTACACAATTACGTAGGATCTTGGGCATGTGTGGTTACTATCGTCGATTTGTGCCTTCTTATTCTACTTTATTATCACCCCTTACTGACCTCCTTAAGAATAGGAAAAAGGGCCAGACTATCACCTGGACTCCTGAAGCTGATGATGCTTTTCATCGCATTAAAGAAGCTCTTACCAGTGCTCCTGTCATGACTTCACCTGAGTTCAGTGAACACTTCTACCTCATGACAGATTGTTCAAATACCGCTTCAGGTGGTGTACTCTTTCAGATGAAAGATGGTTCTGAACACCCCATAGCATATACTAGTAAGAAACTCAATAAGGCCCAGAAAAATTATTCCACTACCGAGCGTGAACTCCTTGCTATTGTTCATGGCTTGGAGGCTTTCCGCTACTATTTAGAAGGTCGTAAGTGTACCCTTATTACTGATCATAGTTCTTTACTCTGGATGCATTCTATGCGTAACCCATCCCAACGTTTGTCTCGATGGATTTGTAAGTTGTCAGCCTTTGATTATAATATCGTCCATCGTAAGGCAAATGGTGTTGTCGTAGCAGATGCTTTGTCTCGAACATTTGATGTCAATCTTCTTGACTTATCCACTTTAGTTCCGGATGCATGGTATCAGAAAATGTTGGAAAGGGTTACTCAAACACCTGATCAGTATCCTGATTTTAAAGTAGAAAATAGTATCCTTTATAAGCATGTGGTTAGTTCAGTAGAAGCTTTGTCTAATATGTCTGATTGGAAAATTGTCCTCCCAACAGCAAACAGGGATGAAATTCTTCGTACTTTTCATGATAATGTGACATCTGGTCTTTTCGGTTCCTATAAAACATTTAGTAGGATAGCAGAATTGAAGCTATTAATGCAAGAAGGTGTTAACCAGCAAATTACATAATGTGAGATAATTAAGTTCAAAGTTTATTGACTAGAACTTTTTTGCTAATAATTCAATTTGCATTTTACAAAAACAAGTGTTAAGTAAATGAAACCACAATTTTTTGAGGATACATATAGTCCTATAAATCAATAAGACTAAGAGAGTTTTTATAAAAATTACGAAAAAAATGTAAGTTAACACCTTTTTGTACAAACATATTTTTACATTTCAGAGTCAAATAACACATAAAAAGGAGTTCAAAAATGTTTATCGTTAAAAAAACTAGAAAATTTGTGTAACTTATAGTTAATAAAAAAAGGATTTAATTATCGTCTTCTTTTCTGAGGCCATGGTAAAAAGCCCGGAAGTTTTCTGGAATGTATGGCATTTGCTGTTGAATATTTTCATATTTTTTAGATGCTATTGGCCTACTTTTATTCACTGGCCATAAGATTTCACCTGTACTTGAAGTTGACTGGCGCGTTGCAGTTCCTTTACTTTTTAAAATGGAAACTTCTTTCCAATTGTCGTCATCATTTAGAGAATATCTGTACTTTGTTTTACCAAATTCCGTAATTTTTATCCACTTTACATTCTTTAAATGATATTTTTTCACCATTGTCAACTTTTTTTTATTTATTAGTTTCAATTTATTAGGTAATTGTTTTACATCCACAAACTTATCTTCCATTCTAATAATATGAAAAGGAGTTTTTCTCCTGCACTGTACCATGGTGTTTACATACTCATCCACTGTGTAAATATTCTGATGCTTTCTTACTTTTTCGAGAGCAAACAAAATCCCGGTCGGAATCCATAAATGTATAGCCCACTTCAGGGAATTTTTTATGTTCTATTGTATCAAAATCACCTTGTTTTATCAAGTAATGCCAAACACATATAATAAAACAGTTTTTGTTTTGACCACCTGCTGAGTCACTCCAGACTACAAGATGTTTTTACTGTGGTTTCAGAGTGGTTAAGAATGCTAGCAGGCAACTTTCAATTTCCTCAGGTCCACGACCTCCCTTGTCTTCTGTCCAAAGATGAAAATACTCCTTGCCGTTTGGCTGGTTTTTGTTAATAACGTACACTCCTAAGTTATAGAGCCATACCTACCTTAAATAAAAAGCAGTCTAGTGGAGATTTTAGGTAATGGAAGAGTTTTTTGCATGTCAAAAGTAATGTATAGGTATAACATCAGTTTTAGCCAACTCCATATCTTTTTTTTTGTTCTTCAAAGGCTTTCTTAAATTTCTCAGAATGTCCATCTGTTGCTTTACCAGAGTCGCAGACTTTACGAGTATCCGATCGGGGAGTACCAAATCCCAAGTTAAAATCTTTAACAAATATTCTCCTGTACATTGCTTCTGACACAACATTCTCCAGTTTCCTCCTGACACAGTACGCTTCGTATAACTCGAACATCTTATTTATTGATAAGGTGGGTGATAAATACAGCCGAGAAGGGTTCTTATTATGAGCATAGTGGGACATTTCTGCTGAGAAAAACTTAATATGTTCATGAACAATCATTTTGGTTTCTGCTGGTATTGCTTTTGGCCGATTGTGATGACGACCTCTTTCGTCCTTTTTTGCAGTTAATTTATCAGCTGTTATTTGATTTCAAATTAAATCAAATTTTTTTAGACCAATATCAAGCATAGATAAAACTGCGTCTTTACAGACCTTCCAAGATTCTCCATCTATTTAAAAAAATATTCGTAAGAATTTGTGCGAACAGCATGTAAAGTGGGCCTCTTTACTCCAATAGGTTTCATCAAACTAAACAAGTACAGATTTTTGTCGTCATTTTGTAATACATAGTAGTGGTTAAATAGTAAGCTTCTCTCTTCATCCGTAAAACGTGAATCACATTTTAGTCGACATTTTTCTTTACACAACAGCTTACCTACACTTGACGTTTTAGCTGACTGCACCTGACCTTTATAGTTTATTTATGATTTTCCAGCAGCCTTGTTGTTCTTTTTTCTCATTTCTCATCTCTCACAACAAAATAATTGCACCGAAAACAAACACAACGGCATGTAATAACACCTGATAAACAATTAATGCTTGATTTACCGCGCAAAAATAGGCAGATTTTCTTCTGCATATTCTGCAAAAAGGTGTTAACTGCTCTGTTGACACCTTCTTGCAGATACGTCGAGAGTTATCACCTTTATGCACTTCAGGTCCTTTGATAATGGGATATTAACTCCTTTTTTATATACATTTTTATGGCTATTAATACCATCTTTTAACAAAAGGCTTTAGTACTTAATAGAAATGGATGTTAACACCTATTTGTATTTGATAAGATCAAATTTACAAAAATGTAAGTTAACACCTTCTTGCATTAATAGCTTCAATTATATTATTGGCCTGACATGCGCAACTATATTAAGAAATATATATCTAGATGCAAAGTTTGTGCTACTTGCAAGCCAAGTACTATGCCACAAGCTGGATTAATGGGTACTTTTAGGAACATTGACTTCCCATGGCAGATGATATCCATGGATCTGATTGGACCATATCCTCGTAGTTACAATGGCTATACCTATTGTTTAGTAGTTGTCGACTACTTTACTAAATTTCCACTAGTTTTTCCTCTTCGGAATGCTACTGTCCCTGCCATTGTGAAATATTTGGAGGAACAAGTCTTCTTGTTGTTTGGTGTTCCCCAAATTGTGTCTTGTGACAATGGTCCTCAATTTGTGTCTAAGGCCTTTAAGGATCTTCTAACCAAGTACAAAGTTCAGAAAATCTTTTATAATGCTGCATACCATCCGCAAGCTAATCATAGTGAGCGAGTGAACCGCAGTATTGTAACAGCCCTTAGATCATACACTTATCCAGATCACAGAGCTTGGGACCAGTATATTCACTCAATAGCCCAAGCCATAAGAACTTCGGTCCATGAAGTTACTCAATGTTCTCCAGCTTATTTGAATTTTGGTAGAAATATTGCTTTGTCTGGTGATTATTTTGGTTTAATTTCGGACAATTCCACAAATCTCCCTCAGATCTCTGAGAAACTCGTTCGTTTAGATGATCTTCAGACTTTACCCCCAATATTTGCAGACATCTGGAAGAAGTTAAAATCTTCTTACCTTAAGTCACAGAGTCAATACAATTTGAGGAAAAGAGATTTGCGATTCTTTGTTGGTGATCGGGTATTAAAACATAATTTTGTTAAGTCAAGCAAAGGTGATGCTATTTCTGCCAAATTTTGTCAGAAATATGTCCCATGTGTTGTCAGTAAAGTAATCTCTCCTTTAATATATGAATTAAAAGATAGTTCGTCCAACAGGAAACTTGGTCGATTTCACATAAAGGACTTACTACCAGATAATACTGTCAACGACTTAGCATCTTCGTCGTCAGAAGAAGAAGATTAACTTAACAATACTGATCAAGTTAATTCCTCTTTCTAAATTTTAGAAATACTCGATTGTTCAATGAATAGGTTAACGATTGGATTTTGATTTTAGTCACCAGATAGGGACTCTATGTTTTATCTATTATAGTAATCTTTCTAGCTTTCCATATTCTATGTATCTGAGATTTCATTAGTTTATTATTGAGATTTAGCTTAATTTGGCTTATTATTGAACTGGTATGGAACTGTTAACACCTTGTATGTGATTATGCTTATATATGTCATCACTTGTAGATTAGTGTATCTACAAATAGGTTTAGATTAGGATTATCTCGTTTTGTATTTGATTTTGTAGTTTCTACTGGAGAGTTATTTCAATGCTTAGCATGATTCCTTGGTACATTAGCTTATTTTTGTCTAAAGAAGTCATTGTGATATTTGTTTGGGTAAATGCAATTTTAGTATACAGTGTGATTCCAAAGTTATACTTCATGTGTCCAAATTTTGATAAAGTTAATTGAGATTAAATTTATGATAAAGACTATGAAACCATTTCATTATTTATTGTAGTGAACATTTCTTAGGAAAGTGGTTTGCCTAGCTTGGCTATGCAAATACGTGGGTTCGAGACTTGTTGCTTATCGACTGTGCACCTGATAGGAAGCAGATTTCATTGCTCACAGTTGCCTAGTTCCAAGCCATACCTCAATTAGTTCAGATGCTGAATCTTTATGATAGAATGTTCAATCATCATTTTAATCATGCACTAGGCATTCTTATTCGATTTTCAGTTTACATTCATTCTGAAGAAACTTACTCTTAACTTGTATGTTTATCTATCCTTCTTAAGTTTTACTATTTTATTATTCTGATAATGATGGTAACTTCTTTGCTATATTGAAATATTGTAGCTTTTGTATTCACCAAGGGATTATTTTGTTCAAGCATCATCTTTCCGAGGAACTAAATTTTTTTTTGTTCATATGTACCTTAGGGTCAGGATCAATATCCTGTTCTCTGTGAGTAACTAGGGAACATTTTCTTAATCTGCAGTTTCTTTAGAAATTGATTTACTTGTTCTCTAGTATTTCCATAATTGGATTTATTTATAAGAGTTATTAATATGTGACTTCTTGAATTCTTTCATGAGAGATGACTTCGAAATATTGGTTAGCTTCTTCTGGCCATTCTTATCATTCTGTTGTAGCTATAGCTATAGTTAGAGAATCCCAGAGTAAGCTAACTTCTGTTAGGTCAACTATTCGATTAGTTACCCTTAGATAGATCTCCCATTGAATCTGATACAAATCTGATGATCGGTTGAGTTAGGGTCATGGTAACAAATATGTAATCATCATTAGTACATTTAGTACTAGGTGTAGCGTTGCTCAATTAAATCTGCCTGATTGTTCCACCTTGGATATGCCTCAATATAAATCTGTTGTCCAATGTCGGATCAATTTAGGATAAAAGGCTTGCTACAATAATTTCCTTTCTTGTCAATAACTCTTATATTTATTTTGATATACTATGGTCTATGTTGGCTTATTGCGAATTGGCTACGAAATCTACTAATTGTTCACTTTGGATATGCTCTATTTAAATCTGTTGTCCATCGATAGAACGATTTTGTATTACTCGTCCCATTCGACATTTTTTTATTAGGATTTATCTGAATTATGTAATTTAGAAAAGGGTTATAATAAACCTTAAATATGTATGTTGGTACCATATGTGATATATTGGTCATTAGGACAACTCCATTTACATGACTCATAATTTGCGGTTAGGTATAATCGATCGAGTCAAATGTAAGTGTGTATAAGTTAGTCGTTGTATAGGTTATGTTTTGTTTCGCAGTTATGAATATGGTTATTATGGTGTTCTTGTTGACTATAATTTGGGGTTTTATAAAAATCTACTGAATCAATGGCACCGAGAACTTGTCCTACGAGTTCTGTGTCGCCAATATAGGTTATTTTAGAATAGAGTAGTATTCTTAGATTCGTAGTATATTTTAGATATTTGGTTATTCACGCCTGTGTTGGATCCCACAGCCTGTGATTTTTTTTATGGATACTTGTATTGAGTATTTATATATGTATAAAAAAAAAATTGTTCATTAGATCAATTTTTTTTTCTCCGAGTAACGGGGGAATGTAACGATTAGTTATTACCATCGTTACTAAAATATTTATTCCAATAGGAACTAGGTATGCAACCAACTTTACAGACAATTGTATTGAAAGTTGCAATTGATCGACGACAAAATTGGTAACTTTTGGGGAATTCAGAACCTAGAAGTTGGTTTGTGTGTCGATACGGCTTCCGGCTGACGTGATTGTCATTGAAGAAGGGGCTATTCGCCACTTCAATCTCGGCTGTTGTTGAAAGCAGACCCATCAGCCATCACACCAGTGGCCATTACAGAGAATATAAAATTTTAGTTGAAATGTTTGAATAGAATATAAGTTTACGTGGGAAGAAGTTGTTTTGTTCTTGGTTGTTAAGTGTTTTGAAAAGAAGAGGTTTTTTTTTGTTTTCCAACACCTTTTTGAAGAGTAATGAGTATGTATTAAAAAAATGATTTTTTTTCCTTAAATAAAAAAATAACCCTGTTATTCATTTCAAATATCTTACATATATTATCTTCAAATGAATTGTTATTCTTCAATCATCAGATTTGCAATACTTCAATACCATCGCACTTATTTTTTCTACAGAGAAAAGAATTCTTTCTAACTATATACTTCCAGTTCAAAATCAGTTTGGAATCAATGACCATTCTTATTCTCTCATTTATATAACTCCTTAAAGTAATCTTGATTACCAGATTCATATTTACTTGTTCAAATACTTCCTTATATTCGTTTAAAAAGGCTCTTTCCAGTCAAGGACAATCAAGGTCACTGACATTTCAAGCAAGTACATCAAGCTTAATTTGTTACTTAGATTTTTTCTCTGTCAAGTTCTGATAAGGTGGTACACCTTTTTGCCTAGGCCTGTTCTTGTGTGTTCAAGGCAATCAGCTGATCAAAGGTTTTGTTTTTAGCCACTGGTGGAGATCAAGATTAAGTCAATCCTTTTGGATATGGAATAGACGATCATTTTGGGTTATTTGGCATTGGATGGATTTTATTTTTTTTGTTTTTTGGAGATATACAGTTTTCCCGGTGCTAGGAAGTACCTCCTTGTCGCACCACATCGTCGTACCTTCTGGTTGGTGAGAAGTACTCCCCCTAAAGTAGAGGAAACCCGGAAGATACCTTACTTGGCTCTCCCGCATCAACCTAACCGGAGTTTGGAGAAGCCACAGGCCTACTGTTTGTAGAAACGACAGGTTTTATTATTAAAATTTACATTTTCAATTCTTTTACATAACATATTTCAACTTTAACATTTTTAATAACATATATTATCTTAATAATCATATAAATTCATTTTCTAAAATCAATTAACGTAATCATAATCAATATTTTTCTTTTCCACAACTTTTATATGTCATTTTCATTATTGTATTTGTATTTTATTTTATTTAAAATAGTCCGGAGATCATAACCTATCTGGTAAGATACTGTGCACACTATCTCGGTTATTATCACAATATATCAGTATTGTCCGGTGTATCATTCCGATCAGATGTGGGATTGTCAACCAATATTGTAATCCTCATTAATAATAAGTTTTTGTACACACATATTTAGATCCATTAACTGTCTTGGTATAATAAATTCAATATATTTGCTTTTCTCTGCTGTAATATCTGTGTAATAGACAGGAGCGTACTAGCCTAGTACGTCAGGTGGTTAGCTAGTTTGTATAAAATTGTATATAGGGGTTATAGGTATTTTTTTTTTCATTAAATTTGTTGGTTGTACATTCTTATATGTTTTATTATCCTACCTTTTTAATAGTATTAGTTAGGTACAACAATATAGGTCACGTGGAGAGCAATATATTCTATTCTTTCCTGGCGCTCAACACTACTTCTGAATATCTTCTTGGTCAATAGTTCTTTTCTTGTCATTACTCCTTATATTAATTTATTTTAATTATATTATTATATTTATTTTAATTAATTTATTTTTTAAAATTCCATAAATAAGTAATTACCCTTTAAAGCTATATCTATTCTGCCACACACAAAACTCGTTTTTGTTACAATGTCCTAAATATGTTATTTCTCTTCTAAAAAATTGAGATTTTCCTGGGTTAAGTTTCAAATTGAATTTTCGACATGTCTCGAATGTATTTTTCAGGTTGTCTAGGTGATGTTTTTCGGATATTCCTATTACTATTATATCGTCCTTGTAGAGAAATGCTTTGTCTGGTGTTAATCCCGAAAATACTATTGACATCATCCTTGAAAAGTTATTTGGGCTTACATTTAATCCAAAAGGTAATCTGGTAAATTGAAATGCTCCATTTTCTGTGCTAAACGATGTGTATTTTCTCGATGATTTTTCTAATGGTATCTGATGAAAACCTGACATTAAGTCTATAATTGAAAACCATTTTGCTCTTCCTAGTTGATCTAGTATCGAGTCTATCGTTGGTAAAGGAAATTTGTCTGTGACTATTTTCTTGTTCAGTTGTCTAAAATCCATGCATAATCTCCATGCTTTATTTCCATCTATCGCCTTTTTTGGTACCAGCACTACTGGGCTGTTGTTCTCTGATGTAGATGGTTCTATTATTCCTTGGTCTCTCAGTTTTTGTACATGTCGGTTTAATTCCTCTGTTTGTGCATGAGGTGTCCTATAGTTTTTAATATATACCGGAGTTTGGTCTTTAACTCTCAGTTTCTGCTCGTAGAAGTTGTTACATGTTAGCATGTCATGCCTTAGGGCGAATATATCTGAATAATCTTCACATAATCTTCACTATTTCTGGCAAAACTAAGGGAGGAGGAGTATTAATGGTAATAAAAAAGGAGCATAAGATTTTAAAAGTAACACAACATTGTTCATCTTTTGAAATTTTGGTTGCGGATTTAAAAATTAATAACAAATTAAGTATAAAATTAATTGGAGTGTATATTCCACCAGATTGTAAATTACATGACTATGCGAATTGCTTCGAATTATTACAAACACATATTACTGATATTAATAACACGTTTATTTTTGGCGACTTCAATATTGCAGAAACTAAAGGAACCGAAAATCTAGATTTTACTAATGGAAGTGCTAAGTTTAAAAGTATGATTGAGTTTTTAAATTTTAATTCATTTTTGCTTTATAACAATGTAAAAAACTGGCAGGGCAAAACTTTAGATCAAGTAGTAGCATCTGCAGATAATATAAATAGTTGTAAGGTATGTCAAGAGCAGTTACCGTTAGTAAAGGAAGATAGATTACATCCATCTCTGGAAATTCAACTTTCATTTACAGTATCAAGTTTTAGACAAACAGATAAGTTAGTTGGTAATAGATTTAATTTTAAAAAAGCAAATTTTGATTTGATGTGTGATTTGATGAGAAATATGACGTGGGAAGCTGTAACAGAGGAAATAGAGGTAGATAAAGCTCTAGACATCTTTTACTCAAAAGTACTTAATATATTTGAAGGATCTGTACCACAATATAATATTTACAAGAATTATTCTAATTTTCCGAAATGGTTTACGCCTGATATCAAAAAGTTGCTCAAACAAAAAAATAATTTTAGAAAGTTAAGACATGTTTCAATTTATTTTAACAATCAATTTATAGAGACCAGAAAAAAACTGAAATCATTAATTAACATAGAGCACAGGAAATATATACGGCAAATTGAGGAAAATATAGAAAATGAGTTTAACAATTTCTGGAATTTCATTAATAATAAGAATTCTAAGTCTAATCAAATAGAAATATTTTATTTTGGGGGTAAAGAAATAAATCAGAGTGATACTGCTAATGAGTTTGCGAAATATTTTGAATCTGTTTATTCTACCGACATTTCTAGCTATAACACTAATTTTACAAATATTATTAGTAATAACAATGTTTTGAATTTACCATCAATAACAAGCGTAGATTATGATAATGCAGTCAAAAAGCTGAAACCAAAGAAAGCTGCTGGTATAGATGGCATCCCCCCGTATATTTTAAAGGCATGCCAAGAGTGGTTAAAGTTACCATTATTACATATTTTTAATCTAATAATAACTTATTCAAAATTTCCAGAAGAATGGAAACTATCTTCAATTACTCCAATATTTAAGGCGGGTAACAAAAGAGATATTGAAAATTATAGAGGAGTCGCTATTATGTGTGCTCCATAAAAAATTTTCGAACAAATATTGCATGCTCATGTATATAATCACGTCAAAAATAGTATTAATGATCATCAACATGGTTTTATGTCGGGTCGCTCGATAAACACAAGTTTTATTTCATTCACCGAGTCTGCAAACAATGCGTTAGAAAAACAATTGCAATTGGATGTAGTTTATACGGATTTCGAAAAAGCCTTTGATAAAGTAAAACACGATGTTCTTTTAAGAAAGTTATGTAATTTTGGCTTATCTGATAATCTAATAAAGTTATTTAAAAGTTATTTGCAGAATAGGAGTTTTGTTGTAAAACACAATGGAAATACTTCTGGTAAATTTAAGTCTAACTCGGAAGTACCACAAGGGTCTAATCTTGGACCACTTTTGTTCTTAATGTTTATAAATGATTTAGCAAACGTCATCCAGTATTCAGATTACTTATTATTTGCAGATGATTTTAAGTTATTCAAAATAATTCAAACTGTTAGGGATTGCGTAATGATTCAAAGGGATATTGAGAACATTTTATTATGGGGTGAAAATAATAAGATCAAATTCAATATAAATAAGTGCTACGTTATGTCTGTTACCCGTAAAAGAGAACCAATAGTATTTGATTATTTAATAGGACTGAATGTTTTAAAAAGGACCAGTGAGGTCAAGGATTTGGGTTTGATTTATAATAATCAACTGTCATTTGCTACACATATTGGTAAAGCTGCAAAACGAGCGAACCGTATGCTGGGTTTTATATGTCGACAAACTTGCGATTTTACTAGTATTAAGGGTATAAAAATATTATATAATACTTTAGTTAGACCAATATTAGAATTTGGTTCCATTATTTGGGGACAACAACCTCAAGTACATTTAGAGGCACTAGAAAAAGTTCAGAATAAGTTTCTTCGTTATTTGTATTTCAAAAAACATCATCGATGGCCTGATTATGGAACCATAAGATCAACCATGCTAAGGGAAGAATTTGAAGTTTTGTCTTTGACTAGTAGGCGCAAATTTGTAATGGCAATGATTTTATATAAAATAATTAATAATATTTCAGGTACAATTGATTTACGAATGCGGATACCATTTAATGTTCCTCGAAAAGCAACGAGATATCAGTTGTTGTTTGGAAAAATAAGAACATCTGTTTGCTATCCTCTAGAGGCCATGTTGAAACTAGCGAACAATATAAATTTAGTAAAAAACATTGATTTTACAATGTCAGTTGGTTGCTATAGACATATAGTGCAAGAGCACTTTAAACTAGTAGATGGATAATAGATATCATTAGTCTAGCTGTTTTTGTGTTAAAGTCTTCTATATCTGCCTATCAATAGTTGTGCTAATGACTGTATATATTAGTTATATTTGTTATATAAATTTTATGATTATAACTGTCCATGTAAAAAGGTTTTAGGACCTGTTTGGATTTTTATAAATAAATAAATAAATACATAAATAAAGATACTAACTTATCGCGTAGGTATGTATTCTGGACTGTCTAACTTCAATGATTCCCGTAATTCCTTTTTCCTATCCTTGTTGATCAGTCTGTAACGATTAGTTATTACCATCGTTACTAAAATATTTATTCCAATAGGAACTAGGTATGCAACCAACTTTACAGACAATTGTATTGAAAGTTGCAGTTGATCGACGACAAAATTGGTAACTTTTGGGGAATTCGGAACCTAGAAGTTGGTTTGTGTATCGATACGGCTTCCGGCTGACGTGATTGTCATTGCAGAAGGGGCTACTCGTCACTTCAATCTCGGCTGTTGTTGAAAGCACAACCATCACACCAGTGGCCATTACAAAGAATATAAAATTTTAGTTGAAATGTTTGAATAGAATATAAGTTTACGGGAGAAGGAGTTGTTTTGTTCTTGGTTGTTAAGTGTTTTGGGAAAGAAAAGTTTTTGTTTTCCAATACCTTTTTTTTGAAGAGTAATGGGTATGTATTAAAGAAATGATGTTTTTCCTTAAATAAAAACAATAACCCTGTTATTCATTCTCAATATCTTAATATATTATCTTTAAATGAATTGTTATTCTTCAATCATCAGATTTGCAATATTTCAATATCATCGCACTTATTTTTCTACAGAGAAAACAATTATTTCTAACTATATACTTCCAGTTCAAAATCAGTTTGGAATCAATGACCATTCTCATTCTCTCCTTTATATAACTCCTTAAAGTAATCTTGATTACCATATTCATATTTACTTGTTCAAATACTTCCTTATATTCCTTTAAAAAGGCTCTTTCCAGTCAAGGATAATCAAGGTCAATGACATTTCAAGCAAGTACATCAAACTTCATTTTTTTCTTAGATTTTTTCTCTGTCAAGTTCTGATAAGCTGGTACACCTTTTTGCAGAGTCCCTGTTTCTTTTATGATCAAGGCAATCAGCTGATCAAGTTTTTGTTTTTAGCCACTGGTGGAAACCAAGATTAAGTCATTTTTTTGAATATGGAATAGACAATCATTTTGGGTTCTTTTGGCATTGGATGGATTTTAGTTTTTTGTTTTGTGGAGATAGATAGTTTTCCCGGTGCTAGGAATTACCTCCTTGTCGCACCTCATCGTCGGACATTCTGGTTGGTGAGAAGTACTCCCCCTAAAGTAGGGAAAACCGGAAGATACCTTACTTGGCTCTCCCACACCAACTTCACCGGAGCTTGGAGAAGCCACAGGCCTACTTTTTGTAGAAACAACAGGTTTTTATTATTAAAATTTACATCTTCAATTCTTTTACATAATTCTTTTCAACTTTAACATTCTTTAATAACATAAATAACCTTAATAATCATATAAATTCATTTTTCTAAAATCAATTCACTTTATCATATTCAATATTTTTATTTTCAACAAATTTTATGTCATTTTCGTTATTGTTTCTTGTATTTAAAATAGTCCAGAGATCATAACCTATCTGGTAAGATAATGTGCACACTATCTAGGGTTATTACATTACCTCTTTAATAATATTTATTGCATAAGTATTGTCCGGTTTGTCATTCCGATCAGATGCGGGATTGTCAACCAATGTTGTAATACACCTTAATAATAAGTTTTTGGTACATACATATTTAGATCAATTAACTGTCTTGGTATAATAAATTCAATACATTTCCTTCTTATACTGTAATATCTGTGTAATAGAAAGGAGCGTACTAGCCTAGTACGTCCGGTGGTTAGCTAGTTTGTATAAAATTGTATATAGGGGTTATAGGTTTTTTTTTCATTAAATTTGTTGGTTGTACATACTTATATGTTTTATTTTCCTACCATTTTAATAGTATTAGTTAGGTACAGCAATATAGGTCACGTGGAGAAAAATATATTCAATTCTTCCCTGGCGCCCTTATACATTCTCAGTAATATCTTCTAGGTCAGTAGTTCCTTTTCATTTCTTTCCTTATTTTAATTTAGTTTTAACACTCCAGTACTTCATTAGGTACCGTCTTATTTCGGGCGTGCAAATACGGCCTGATCGTCCCCTGAGCCCTAATGTTTAGTCTCTTCAATTTCCAGCTAGCCTAGTTTGAGAAAACTTCCATAACTAAGTAACTACCCTTTGAAGCTATATCTATTCTGCCACAACATCACATCCTCTTTTTGTTACAAGTCTATATATGTTGAATAATTTAATGTCTAATGTTTTGATTGCGTTTGTCTCTACTTTTACTGTTTCGTAGGTTGTGTTCAAAATTTTGATGTACGGATTATTACTTGAAATAATTGCTCTCGCTATGAATATTCCTGGTTGTATTTCCTGTTGTTCCACTATCCTGTCATTCTTCAGCGTTTGAAAAATTTTTACGACTCTGTAAATTTCACATCTAGGCGGTATTACTATCGTGTCATTATCTATATTATCCAAAATGATTGTACTAATGTAACAATCGTTGTCCTCTTTAATGTGCATTTTAAGGTTAGCGTAGTCTAGTATGCATTGAAAGTTTGAAATAAAGTCTCTCCCAATGATTCCGTTGGTTGGAATAGGAAAGCTAGTTTCCACTAACTGAAAGATATGCTCAAATCGAGATCCTTTTACTTCTAGCGTTGTTTCAACTTCTCCCATTGTTTGTAATTCTCCTTTAGTTACTCCTTTTATTTTCGCTTTTGTGTTTGGTTCCACATGTTCCTTCATAAAATCTTGTGAACATTTCAGTATTGAAATATCAGCTCCTGTGTCTATCATAAAGGTATTTGTGTTTTCTAGGATTCCTGTTTTCATTCGTACAAAATTCGTTAGGTTTAAATCGAAGTTGTAAATATTATATTCCACTTCTGACTGTGTACTTTCCTTGTTTCGTTCATTCAAAACCCCAACTGCTGGTTTTCTGGTTCCTCTTGGCTGTCTTCTAACTCAAGTAGCCTTACGTTTCTGTTACGTCCTCCTCTCTGGTTCCCTCTGTACGTTTGGTTGTTGAATTGTCTATATCCTCTGTTGGAATAATTCCGTTGGTTTCCTGTTTCTTCCCATTCGTTCCGTTGTCCGAAGTTATTTCTTTATCCTCTGTCGTATTTGTTATGGTATCTTCTTCGGTATTGCTGTTGTCCTCTCCTATTTTCATAATTCGTCCTATAATTGAACACTCTTCCCTGTGTGTTCTCCTCTGTCGTATCAATCGATAAAAATTTAGATACTACTTCCTACGGTGTTGTGAAATTAGCTGCCTCCAGTATTAACTTAGCTCTATCCGTATTAACATTCCGTTTCATTGTTGCTACAACTGTTTCCGTTGTGTATTTTTTCGCTAGTTCCAATGGCATTCCTTCTGCTATGTATGCTACCTTCAACTATTCCGCTAATTCCTCTACTTCGGATGCGTACACTGCTGCAACTTTGTTTCCTTGCCTTTTCTTTGCTAACTTGTCTATTATCGTTGTCGGATTGTCGCCTCTTAGTTCCTTCTTCAGTGCCGCTGCTATAAGTGGGATCGTATCCTCTGTAGTTATCAGGTTTCTAGCCTTATTAGTCAATCTTGTTTTTATTAATGTTATCGCTGTTTCTTCATGTCCTTCTGCTATTTTTCCAAGTAACTCTAATGCGTCTAAAAATGGTTGAAATTTCTCTGCGCATCCATCAAACTCGTTGGGCAATACCTTGCTTGCAATATTCAAAAATTCATTGATTGTCAGAGCCATGTTTAATATTTTTATTTCTTGTTTTATGTCGCTTTTTCCCTCTCTTATTTCCTCGTCAATTTTTTCCTCTATCTCCTCGTCACTTTTTTCCTCTTCTACTTCTTCGTCGCTTTGTTCTTCCTCTATTTCCTTGTCGATTGGTTGGTGTATTGAACTTGGAACTAATGTCCTTAAGTTTACAGCTTGAAATGAGCGTATAACTTTGTCTCTTATTTTTCCGAAATATTTGTTGCACGCTTCTCTTTGTTTGTCCGATAGCGCTTCCCAATTTTTCTTCGTTAAATGTGTGAATTTGTTATACAATTTAATTAGCTGTGTCTATATCCTTAGATTTAGGTACTTTCTTCTTCAAGACCCTTCTACTTTGTCTTGTTACTTCTTGCGTAATCTCCTCAACTATTTTGATGAAGTCTTCCCAAGTAACTTTGTTGCTACTCATTTATTCATAATTTTCCTTATTCCTGTACCCGTAACGAACGCATAAATTTGACAGTCTTACGAGGTATAGTAAATATATATGTATGTAAAATAATATGTCAAAAATAGTAAAGATATAGTAAATTGCCATAAAAATCATTATATCAATCAATATAAATCACCATTAAAAAGCAGTAGACCAATAAAAATGTAATAAAAATCAGTAGGTCAAATAATAAATGGATAAAAGTCAATAAAGATAAAATATATGTTGATAAATATATAAAAATCATATAAAAATTGTATCATTGCGTCCTATAATAACTAATATCAGGGTTAAAAAAAATTCCTTATAATACCAATAAGGTAATTAAACATAGAATAGTTAAATAAAAATAGGTAAAACTTAAAAGGTTATGTGCATCTTAAATTACAATTACGTTAATATTACTTTATATTTTATACTTTATACTTTATACTTTATACTTTATACTTTATACTTTATACTTTATACTTTATACTTTATACTTTATACTTTATACTTTATACTTTATACTTTATACTTTATACTTTATACTTTATACTTTATACTTTATACTTTATACTTTATACTTTATACTTTATACTTTATACTTTATACTTTATACTTTATACTTTATACTTTATACTTTATACTTTATACTTTATACTTTATACTTTATACTTTATACTTTATACTTTATACTTTATACTTCATATTATACGAATCAGGACTAATATCATAAAATACTTCATTATTATACGAATCAGTAAATACCATAAAAATAGCTAATATGGACTTACCACTTTTACACTTCAATGTTCGTATCACCCAAAAGTCCTCGCTGCACGTTCCATAGCATTGTCCATTGTCCACACGTTCCATCTCCATACCATTCCATTTTTCATACCATAATCATCTCCGTCTCGGTCCTGATATCTCTATCCTTTTTATGTGGGCACCCCGCTGCTATCTAGGGTGGTCGAGGTGCAAGAACATTGACGTGTTTTCCCATTTCTCGTTCTAGACTGCTAGTTCCATACGTTCTCGCCTGGTCTTAGATCGCCATATGGTGGCCCCTGGCTTCTGAGCCACCTTAGATAATTAGGGGTTGGTTACCCCCGACCATAAGGGTTGATGTAGTAAATAACTCTCACAGTTAATACATTTATTTATACGTGGAGTATTTAACGGTAAGTAGCTGGTGGTATATTAATTGAAAAATTGGAATAAATCCTTTGTAAAAGGTATAAAATTTATTAAAATCCCTAAAGGGCTACATCAGAACAAAACGTTTTCGATTTTATTACAAAATCATCATCAGTGTAAGACAGTCTGGATGCTAGCTGAGCCACCAAAGAAATATAGGGGTAATAACCCTTCAAATATAAAATGTATGCTTTACAGATGCATATTTACTTAACCCGCCATTACACGCGCTATGAGGGAATCCCTCACCATATTTGTTTATAAGCAATGAAATTGTGTAAACTAATACGATAACCTTAAGCACCCAGGAATGCCTTTAGCATGGTTCATGAGAGGTTATGAAAAAGTTATAGAATATTTCAGGCGGTCAGTGTGCTGTGTGATAGTTGAAAGAAGAGACATCCCTCTTCAAGTGAGGGAATTCCTCACTGCGCGTGCAATCACGGTGAAATCACGTTTCTGTTATCTCAAAGAAACTTATAGGTTTTTACTTACTATTTAGGTAGGTTTAATTAAAATATTATTGTTTGGATTAGGTTAGGAACAGTGGCACACCAAGGGGGGGTTGGGGGTTAAAATCCCATCCAGAGCATATAGAA
The DNA here is from genome assembly GCF_917563875.1 of Diabrotica virgifera virgifera. Taxonomy (NCBI): domain Eukaryota; kingdom Metazoa; phylum Arthropoda; class Insecta; order Coleoptera; family Chrysomelidae; genus Diabrotica; species Diabrotica virgifera. The sequence continues at coordinate 187,196,347 of NC_065444.1, read as the reverse complement.
ATATATATATAAAAGAAGGTAGGAAAATGTAACTTGTCTTTCACAAATAATACAAAAAACTTTCGGTGCCCAAGCAAACCCCCCCTCCCCCAGAGGAAAAGTCTAGGTGCGCCACTGGTTAAGAACCCATTTTTAAATTTACCTATTCTAATTGGGAAATAAGCCACACTTTAACTTGAGAAATTGATTTTATTGACGTTTCGAATTCCACCTCGGACGTCGTTATCAAAATACAAAATATTAATACTTAATTACATAAATGCCACAAAGAAATAGCTTCAGAACAGTTGTTAATTTTAATTTGTATTTCTAGTAAAATGAATTCGCGTAAAGAACGTTAATTTCTTCAGTGGCTTGCTGAAATTGAAAGTTAAGAAAACTTGCTTTTGATCTATATTATTTTTACTTTTGTTTTGTTAAATTAATAAAAAAAATTGGTTTACGAACCTTTCTATAATATGTGAGTACAACACATTTTATATTTATACATGTTGACATTCATTCTTTCTCGAAATAAGTCGAATTTATGTAGGTGAGGGCGACGCTCATACGCGTGCAACCACGTCACAATAGAAGACGCGTGTAACGGCGGGTTAAAATGCCTTGTGATGGGCAAAAGGCAACAGGAATAATGCCCTAAGGTAAGGTATTTAAATTCCCAACATGTGGGATGCAATAGTCAGTTGCCATAAAGTCATCGAAATGTAAACTCAATTTTGTTGCATCCCACATGTTGGGAATTTAAATACCTTACCTTAGGGCATTATTCCTGTTGCCTTTTGCCCATCACAAGGCATTTTAAGTAAATATGCATATGTAAAGCATACATTTTATATTTGAAGGTTTATTACCCCTATATTTCTTTGGTGGCTCAGCTAGCATCCAGACTGTCTTACACTGATGATGATTTTGTAATAAAATCGAAAACGTTTTGTTCTGATGTAGCCCTTTAGGGATTTTAATAAATTTTATACCTTTTACAAAGGATTTATTCCAATTTTTGTGATTGATGGTATACAGCCAACTACAGGAAAACTTTTCTTTCCTTGTGAATTTATATTATTTGCTTAATGTGATGTTACTCGCTGGAATCTCAACTACTAATTGATTTATCTGTTCCCCGTGAAAGTATTTAAAGGTCGATTGTTTTGTTTTATGTTTTGGTAAGCAAAAGTGAGAGTGATTCAAAACTGCTGACTGCTAACAAACATACATTGATTATTATTGCAACTTGACCTTGTATCAAATACTAGCATGTATCGATGTGGTAATCTAGGTTAATCGTATTTATTAAAAACAAACATATTTGTTTTTACCACGGGCATTTAATTATTAAAGAGTTTGCCTTAAGAAGATGTTTACTGAGATGCTGTGTATCCCAACACAAGGGGCTAACACTACTTTATGCACTTTGCTTTTTATTATGTCGCAGGGTCGAATACGTCCTGTCGGTTGTGATTGACCCTTACAGTTAATTCCATAATTAGTTTTAAAAATTACACACCCTGAAATCTGGGAACTTGTAGCTACACATTCTTCTTCATTATCACTCAATACTACTTGGTGATCATCCTCTTCATTTGCTTCCGAAAGATGATCTTCAATTTCAGAGTCACTTTCAATGCCACCTACTTCAGGAGATTCTTCATCATCGGCATCCCATAAATTATTAGCAATATCTTGCAGTTCTGCAGCTGATAATGGTTTTCGGGACATTTTATTCGCATTATCTACTTTCACTCTAATTCAATATAATTTTAGGAGCTTAGTTGTCGACTAAGTATTTATTGCAAAATATGTACCTATAGATACCTACCTAACAATATTATTGCATTCCAAAAATGATTATCAGTTTTTAAAATTCATTTAGAATAGATATTTATAACACCTATTGTAATCAATCATCTCTTTGATGTTCACATCAAAGAGATGCTCTTTCCGTGTTATCGAGCCCTAGGTGACTTGATACGCCGGAGTATCTCCAAAAAATTTTCGTACGCATCTAGACGTCGAGAGTAGCAGATCCTTCTGCATTGTCTTGTAAAGATGTTCATTTAGACCCAGAGTTTTTATGTTTTCTTATATTCTTCGGAATGACTCCAGTAGTAGAAAGAACAATAGGTATTGTCTGGGTACTTTCCATTATCCATTGTCTCCTTATCTGTATTTCGAGATCTCTCTGCTTGGCGATTTTTTCGGTGTGCTTACCAAGCAGATTATTTTTATTAAGTATCACCACATCTATTAATGTTGTTTGCTTAGTAATTTCATTACTAGTATTAGGGCAGTCAATGAGAGCAAGAACAGGTTATTACCTCCGAATTCTATCCTACTGCATGGACTTTAATGAAATTTTAGGAATTGCCTAAAAATATCTCCTTATTCAAAGTCTACCCTATGCCGATGTGTGCTTTTGTCTTTGGGGCGGTTTCCACCCCTTCTCGTGGGTGGAAAATTTTTTGGTTATACAACTACGGAAGTTGCTAAAGAACCTGATTCTAAGCAGAAACTGTTCTATAATTTTTTTTTTCGAAAACTCAATACTTCTTGAGTTATTCGTGGTTGAAATTTGGCCATTTTCATTGAAATATAACACCTTTTCAAACGGTTTTTTGCGAATATTTTAAAAACAATGCATCTAACTAAAAAAGTTATATAAAACATTTTTGTAGCTCATAAAAAACAAAGAGAATCGTTCCTTCTTCAACCTTCTAGTTATAACACAAAAAGAGATATGGTAGGTAAAAAGAGTTTGTTTTTTTTTTTGTGCATGCTCAAATCAATGTATTTAACTTGAAATAACAGAGAAACGGTCGATCTTAGGTGTATAATGCTACCAATACCTTTTATTGCTTGAAAAATAATTTCAACTAAGCAGTATTAAATGTCGATTAAATTCAAACTAAGCGAGATATGCTGCAAAAAATTGATGACTAACGAATTTTAAGAAAAAATTGAGAAGTTTATTTAACCCCTTATCCACAAGAATTTAAATGCATCGTTTTCCTTTTACAACACATTTTACTACAGTGTTACTTTTATGTTAAAAAAGTTGAGCGGGTTTTAAATGAATGGTTTTAAAAAAAAATAAGATCAAATTAGAGAGCGCATATTTAAATTTTCTTAAAAATCTTCTTTTTCTCCATGTAACTTGAAAATGACAAGAGATACTGTTATAAAAAAGAATCAAAATGTTTATCTAGAGGAAAGCTACATTTTTTTATGGCATCTTTTTTGGCATCTCTTATCATTTTCGAGTTACATGGAGAAATTTGATCTTATTTTTCTCAAAAACCATTCATTGTAAACCCGCCCAACTTTTTGAACATAAAAATAACACTATAGTAAAATGTATTGTAGGAGGAAAACGATGCATTTAAATTCTTCTGGATGATGGGTTAAATAAATTTCTGATTTTTTTTCTTAAAATACGTTAGTCATCAAATTTTTTACAGTTTATCTCGCATAGTTTGAATGTAATCGACATTTATTATTGCTTATTTTAAAGGTCTTTTCAAGCACAACAAAAGTTATTGGTAGCATTATACACCTAAGATCGACCGTTTCTCTGTTATTTCAAGTTGAATACACTGATTTGAGCATGCACCAAGAAAACAAGTTTTTTTACTTACCATATCTCTTTTTGTGTTATAACTAGAAGATTCATAAAGGAAAGAATCACTTTGATATTGTATAAGCTACAAAAATGTTTTTTACGTTTTTTTTTTAGTTAGATGCATGGTTTTTAAGGTATTCGCAAAAAACCGTTTGAAAAGGTGTTATGTTTCAACGAAAATGGCCAATTTTCAACCACGAATAACTCAAGAAGTATTGAGTTTTCGAAAAAAAAATTATAGAACATTTTTTGCTTAGAATCAGGTTCTCTAGCAACTTTCGTAGTTGTGTAACCAAAAAATTTTTCTCCCCCGAGAAGGGGTGGGAACCGCCCCAAAGACAAAAGCACACATCGGCATAGAGTAGACTTTGTTTCTTGGGCTATTCCCTACTTACTCTGAAAATATCACGTAAATCGATATAGTAGGATGGAATTCGGAGCCACATACCCTCATTGACTGCCCTATATGAGATCCGGTCTATTATGTGCCACCCGTTGGTCTGTGAGCACAGTACGATCCCAGTATAGCTTGTAGTTGTCGTTGTCAACCATTCTATCAGGGACGTACCTATTGATAATAAGGGAGATGGTCGGTCTAAAGAAGTCCAAGTTTGCTAGCTAGTTCCTGGTGAAGAATATTTCCTACTGAATCATGACGTTCTTTATAATCAGTTCCAACATACGCCTGGCAGCCCCCGGTAATATGTTGGATGGATTCTTGGGCTTGACATCCTTATCGGCATTTGTCGTTTTGGATCTGAGGATCTTTGACAATATACTTCAGGTAATTTCTAGTTGGAATAACCTAATCCTGAATGGCAAGTAGGAAACCCTCCGTGCCGGGAAACATCTTTCCTGACGTCAACCAAGAGATCGACACTGAATTGTCGACATGTTCTTGGTTAACCTCATTCAGATGCCGCCCATGCAGAGGCTTGCCCATCCAGATGCGCATTTTTTCTTGATTAGATTGGTGGTTTATGCGCATTTCTTGTTCCCACAGTTTAAGCGGTGTTATGTCATCTACTGCGCATATTGCGCGATGTAAATTAGATGTCTCAGCCTGCGCCTGAAAACAAGTTCTTAGATTAGTAACTTTATCCAGTTGCTCACCTATGTCCATCAGTCATCTTCCCCCTAGGTATCGCGGTAATATTGTTCTCTCTACTGCACTGCGTGGATGATGTTTTTGTGCCTTTGTTAGAAGTGTCCTTGCTTTTCGCTGAAGACTCTCTATATCCGATTTTGACCACTTTATAATACCAAATGAGTAGCTAAGCGCGAAAAAGGCGTACGTATTCAATGCCTTAAACAAATCTTTACTCTTAAGATATGACCGATTTAATTGTCTCACTCTTCGTAAGAACTCGCAAGTTATTTCGGTTTTCATATGTTTATGATCAATTTTCCGTGCTTGTTTTACTACGAGATATTTATACATGTCATTTTCACCCACGGCCTAGATGTTTTGGCCATCCTGCATATCGAAACCTCCGGGCTGAACCTTTCTCCTGACTATATTTAGAATACGGCACTTGTCTAATCCGAAGTGCATAATGATGTCATTTGAAAAAGTTTCTACAGTTTTTAGCATCTGATCGAGGTGACTTCGACTGGAAGCCATTAGCTTCAAATTATCCATATGCAACAGATGATTAAGCTTCGGCACAACAGTATTGTTATTTTTGATGCTAATACCTGAGTTACTGGAATTCAGTAGCTGAGATAGTGGGTTCATCGCTAGGCAGAACCAAAGTGGACTCAACCACTTCCCCTAGAATAGCCCCCAGTTAATAAGAATATCTTCAGTTTCGATATTGTTTTCACAAGATGTTTGAAGGTGAATTTGAGTCTTCCACTCCAACATAATATGCTTTAAAAAGGTATTATCATCTACTTTATATATTTTCAGTATATCTATAATCCATTCATGCTACACTGAATCAAACGCTTTTTTGTAATCGATGAAAGCAGTAAAGAGATTTCGTTATTTGATATATGCTTTGTTAGAAATTACTGAGTCGATGATAAGTTGTTCTTTGCAATCCATGGAACACTTAGCGCATCCTTTTTGTTGAGGCTCTATGATGTTGTTTAGAGCACAGTTATGTTGGTAGAGACGCCGGCCTACACAGGATGTGACCATTTGTAAAAAGTTGGAAGACAAATAATTGAGCGGTATTTTGCTGGATCTTGTGTTATTTTGATCCTTCGTATTAGATAAGTGGTTCCCTGAGTAAGAAGTGATGGTATTTCCTGTGGATTAGAAGTAATGTGATTAATAAATGTTGACAAACAGTTATGAATACTCCAGAACTTCTTTATCCAGAAGTTTTAAACTCCGTCCGGTCCAGGAACTTTCCAATTATGGAGGTCTTTGAAAGTATTCGAGACTTCTTCAGTGGTGAAGGGTTCATAAGGAATATTATTGTAATGTTGGCAATTGTTTGTCGTGTTTTCAATCCATCCAGCATTGTAGTTACGAGTAGCTGGTGTTGATTTCCCCAAAACTCATAAATTTCTTCTTAGCTTGGGTATGATTTTTTTTTCATTTTATACAGTGGAATTAAGTTTCCTATATAACGCCTTCTCTGAATGCTCAAAAAGTGTATTGTCAGATTTCCGGTTATTATTAACTTTGTATCTCCGTAGTCGTCCTGAATAAACAGGGAGTTTTTGTTTTAATGTATCCAGGTACTCTTATTATTGTGTATCATAATTATTATATATTATTATATATTATGACTAATATTACCGAAAATATGTATTGTTAAACAAATTGTCTAAAAGCGAGATGACATAGCCTACTGGAAAAAATGAAAGTTAAACCACGTTTAAAGTTATATACTCGTTGAGAATGACACACGCCTATTTACAGTTCCACAAGTTTGACTTGAATTTTTGAAATTGGCTTAAGTTTGACTTAATTTCAAGTCAGACTAAAGTCAATTCTTCTGACAAATAATTTAAGTCAATTCAAGCGGGTCAATAGTTACAGGTTTGAAAATTCAAAATGTTTCAATTTGTTTCAAATAGTTTCAAAGAGTTTAAAAAATAATTTATTTAGTAGATAATATGTCTTTTTTTAAATATAAATGTAATTAAGATGCCAATTAAGATAAAAAAAGTCAAAAATAGAATGAGACCCATAAATATAAAAATGGCTTGATAGTGGAAGTGATTCAAAATAGAGTCGTAAATTCAAGAAAATGATTCATTGACGCATAAAATTGCTTGCAGTAAGTTTCTTTTTATCGGTGATAATTTTATGCCTGCTAGTTTGTCAACGATACCACTTTTTTATGTTTATTTGAGTATTGCTTTAGATTAACAACAAAAACTACGTTGGATGGTTTTTTTATAATACCAAGTGTAATTTGATCTACTTCAACAAAAATTTATGAAGGAACGACAAAATAGTAGGTTCAACGTTTCAAGAGTAAACCGGTGCCGTACTTTAATTGTATAAAAACTTACCAGGTCGTTTTTATAAGTTTGGATCCAATGTTTTATGGTGTTACGATCACAAACACTACTTGTTCTAGAAATTTTTGCTTCCTACGGAAATTCTTCTTCATACAATTTTTTGTGACTTTTCATCAGATGTCGTTTTAACCCGGGAGTAGTCGCGCTCACTTCTATAACGTCGATAGTCGCGTGTGAGATTCTATCTCAAAATACGAATTTAAAACAAATTTTTATTTTGTACTATTTTTATCTACTTTTTATATTGAAAATATATATTTCTAACAATTTTATTAAAAAAACCTGTGTTAACGGCCACCTGCCAACATCGGCCACCTGTCCTAACGGCCAGTTTAAAAATTTCCTTCTTTCATTTTTAGTGGCCGTTACTGACAAATTTTACTGTATGTATTACGAAAAAGGATGACATGTGAGATTCTATCTAACGGCGCTACTACTCGCGGGTTAAAGCTAATTGGCTCTACCCAAAGCCATAAATTCCACAAAAAGAAGAAGAAGAAAAAAAAATTCCTACGCATTACTACACCCTTCCTCTGGGCACTTACGAAATTTTATCAAAATTGCAAAATTTTTCATTAAGTTATCGCGAAAAAGGATAAAAATTGAGATTCTATCTCACCGCGCGACTACTCGCGGGTTAAAGAACTAGTTCCACTATTTGTCATTTTATAACGCTGTGGGTTATTTTTACATAATGTGCACTTTGTAATTTTCATTGTTTAGGAATGACCTACCGCAACGTCAAACTTCGTACAAGAGATGGAAGAACTAGACTCAAACATGAAAAATGTTTGGAAGCTCCAGAAAATGATGAGAAGTGACAGAAAACCCATCCCCCATTAAACGGAGAAAACGGCATGATATATACCATAGAAGAAAAAGCAGAGGTGATGAGGTCTACATTCGAAAGAGATTGCAGGTTAAACTTCCACCCAGACGAGGACGTAGACTTCATGGAAGAAGTCGAAGAGCAAGAAGAAAGACCAGACGACTCAGAAGACATCGTTCCACCAACATCACCGGAAGAAATAAACGAACATATAAGAAACAGTTGACCGAGAAAAGCGCCTGGTCTAGACGAAATAACAAATAGAGCCCTAAAATACTTGCCCATAAGAGCAATAGTGTATTTTACAAACATAGTGAACGCGATACTAAGATACAAAATATTCCCGAACAGATGGAAAGAGGCCCATGTCATTATGATCCCAAAACCTGGCAAGAACTACATATTTCCGCAGAACTACAGGCCAATCAGCTTACTCCCAGCGATCAGCAAGATAGTGGAAAGAATTATTCTCAGCAGACCGCAAACGGAAACAAACAGATTAGAGATAATCCCAGAAGCTCAATTCGGATTTAGAGCAGAGCACTCCAGCGAGCTACAAGTACTCATACTAACTGAGTACATAGCAGCTGGATTCAACGACAAGCAGTACACTGGAGCAGCATTCCTGGACGTAAGCAATGCTTTCGACAGAGTATGGCATAACGGGCTCATATTCAAAATGCGAGGTTATGGGTACAGCGGAGCGATGACGAGACTGATCTCCCCGTACTTAGGCGGTCGGAGTTTCAGGGTTCGGATAGGACAAATTTTGTCGGAGCTCGAAAACTCGGAGGCTGGAGTGCCACAGGGAGCGGTCCTGTCACCTCTGCTGTACACAATATACACCGCCGACGTACTTAGAATACCAGGTACCCTTATGAGGCTCTACGCCGACGATACAGCGATAGCAGCCAAACACATAAACGTAGACATAGCAGTGAACAACCTGCAAACAGCGTTAGAAGACATCGAGGAATGGAGTATAAATAGAAGATAGCCATCAACTCCGAAAAGACGCAAGTGGTACTATATAAGAAAGGAAAACATCAGCCAGAAGAAGAGCTGACGGTGCAGAACAACCCCATCGAGTGGAAAAATGAAGCTAAGTACCTGGGAGTCATCATGGACAAAGGATTAACCTTCCAAAAACACGCAGAAGCCACAGTTCAGAAGGCCAACATGGCGAGAGCAACACTAAGAGGACTGACAGGCAGAGTCAGTCAAAAGTAAATTAAGACTAAAAACGAGGTTAAGATTAATAAACAGCATCATATTACCGGTATTAACATACGCATCTCTCGCATGGGGACAAGTATGCAACACCCACAAAAAGAAGATACAAGCAGTCCACAACAGCAGCTTAAGAGAAGCAGCCAGAATCTTAAGATACATCGCAGAAAGATTCGTGTTTAGAGAACTACAATAGGTGGGAGTCACCGAAATGATGACATATAAGGCAAGGGTCAAATTCGCTTTCCAACAATGGAAGCACAAACTCGTAAGCAGTAAATAGTGGATTAAAGTGAATCGAATAATGCAAACAAAGAGTGACAAAGTAAAAGAAAAAGTAAAAGTGAAAGTAGTAGTTAGTTCGTAGCTCGAAACACCAAGTGCCGAAGAAACACGCAACCCAAGCGTAGGTCCAACACCACGACCAGGTAAAGTCAGCCAGTAAGAAAATAGAGGAAAAGGTGCAAGCCAACAAAAAAATACAAAAAACAAAAAAAGGCGTAAGCCACCAAAAAAACACATAAAAAACACAAAAAACAAAAATTCTTCAGTTCCAAGCCATTGGGCCGAGCTCAGTGGGGCTTGGTACAATGACTTGGGGCCCAAGCAAGCAATTTTAGTACCTCGGATAAGTAATTAGGAGATAAAGGCATAGAGCGCTTCACGCTGGCCAAGTTTTGAACTCGATTAGGACACCACATGGAATCTTATTACCCAGGATTCCATTGTGAAGAGCATTTGGCTGATAGTTGTGCCCCCATCGCGCATCAGCGTGCTATGAGGGGGAAAGGGATGGCATGGGGCATTGGAGCGAGATGGGGTGATCCCTGTTTTTACTCGGGCCAAAACACCTCGCCCCAATGAATCGTCAGACCACGAAAACGGCACATTTCTTTTGTCCGACAGAACAGACTTAGGGCCGGTTGTTCGAAACCTAATCAACAATGATCATTATCAAATATTTAATTACTGTCACCAACTGTCAATGTCAACTTTGTTTGGGTTGCTGAAAACATAATATGAAATTACTTAATCAATTATGTTAATAATTGTTATGTTAATTGATTAACTAATCTCATAATTTTAATCAATTATGTTTTCAGCAACCCAATAAAAGTTGACATTGACACTTTTGGTGACAGTAATTAAATATTTGGTAGTGATCATTGTTGATTAGCGTTCGAACAACCGGCCCTTAAACTCTTAGAACAGAGATTAAACTCTCATGCAAAAATCAGACTGCTATTTATCACCTGTCATAATTCCTGTCATTTAACATATTCTACATTTTCCACTCATTAAAACGCCCATTTGGTGATAAATAGCAGTCTGATTTTTGCATGAGAGTTTAATCTCTGTTCGGAGAGTTTAAGTCTGTTCTGTCGGACAAAATACATGTGCCGTTTTCGTGGTCTGGCCGTTCCAAATTTTTAACCTGTTCCACAATTAAAACTTCCCCTGTCCCAGTGTTCCCATATATCAAAGTTTGTCCGACTAGATGCCCTTAAGATATTAACAAATTTTCAGCTTGCTATTAATCAACTGTTTTTTCATACGCGGGATCCAGACCTATACCATGTTGACACTTTTGCAAGTTCGGGCAGTTCCGTGTGGGTGTCGTATACCAATATATTTCGGCAAGAAATAATAACCGAATTAGACTAAAGCATTAGAGATATTATTTGTACAGTAACCAAAAACAAAGACAATATCTGACAAGTAATGACATTAACGTGGACATGATGAAAAGTCATATTCTAATGTTTTGACAGTGCTCTTACGTCAGAAATTCTGACCTACGTAATCTTGCTTCTGTAGTAAAAATACTATACCTATATAACTAATTTTCGGAGTAGCAGAGTTCAGGTAAGTCCAAACAAAAGACAGTACGCTCTACTTTAGAATTATTAGAAATGAACATGTTGTGCAATATGATATTCAAACTTCAAACTGTTTGAAAAAGTTTGAATTCAAGTCAAACCTAAAGATGTCGAGTTCAAATAAAATCTAACTTTTTTACAAAAAAAGTTTGGTTTTCAAGTAAAGCCAAGTTTGTTGAGTAAAGGCCGGTATACATGAAGCCAGTAGGAAAGCAAATAAAGTAGGCCGGTTACTTACAACGAGTTACTTGCCATTATTTGTAAACGTTTACTTGAGTCATATTTTACTTGCCTTGCCTGAAAATATGGCTTCATTAAACGTTTACAAAAGCCAAGTAACTTGTGGCAAGTAACCTGCCTACTTTACTTGCTTTCTTACCGAGTTCGTGTATACCGGACTTAAAATCAAACTTGTTTGACTGGATGCATCTACAAGCCTACTTAAAAAGAAAAAAAAAACGAAAAATGAAGATACGGCTAAATTTGCAAAGTGGATTGAAGTAAATGGTGGGAATTTGCAATATTTACTTTAAACTTTTTTATTTTTTGTTTTTTTTTAATTTATTATTATTACACAAACAGAGAATAAGTTTTTTGTTGGAGCTTTTAATTTATTATTATTACACAAACAGAGAATAAGTTTTTTGTTGGAGCTTTTACCACGCTGAGCAGATGAGTTGTGAATTATTTAAAATTCTCTCATCTTAATTTCCTTGGTATCCTGTATGATTTATAAATTTTAAAAATCTCAGGAGGTGTAACCAAAGAAAGTATTCTACCTGTTGTCAATCTGGTGGCATGGAGACGATATTTATTGTCGTTTTATGTGCTAGTTCGATTGATAACTTACTTTGTTTTTCGGTAGATGGCCCTAGTTCATCCGTGACATTTCTTTCTTTGCAATTCGGAAAGGCCCAAAGTGTGGTACGTGGAAGAATCTGAGAGAGGAAGATATGGGACTACTGATGAGGGGGAAACAACCCCCGAAACCGGTATAGACTCTTCCTGCACTCTCAGATTTGACCATAGTATTATGCAGCTGCTGCATTTTCGTGTTGCAAAGAAAGTGAGAATGTTTATACATTTTTAATTCATTTACTCTTTTGTTTGAGTATTAAGGAATCTTTCTTGTTGGAGATTTTACCACGCTGAGCAGATAAGTTGTGAATTATTTAAAATTCTCTCATCTTAATTTACTTGGCATCCTGTATGATTTATAAATTTTGAAAATCTCAGGAGGTGTAACCAAAGAAAGTATTCCACCTGTTGTCAATCTGGTGGTATGGAGACGATATTTATTGTCGTTTTCTGTGCTACTTCGATTGATAACTTAGGTACTTTGTTTTTCGGTAGATGGCCCTAGTTCATCCGTGACATTTCCTTCTTTGCAATTCGGAAAGGCCCAAAGTGTGGTACGTGGAAGAATCTGAGAGAGGAGGATATGGGACTACTGATGGGGGGGGGGGGGGCGAACAACCCCCGAAACCGGTATAGACTCTTCCTACACTCTCAGATTTGACGATAGTATTATGCAGCTGCTGCATTTTCGTGTTGCAAAGAAATTGAGAATGTTTATACATTTTTAATTTATTTACTCTTTTGTTTGAGTGTTAAGGAATCTTTCTTGTTGGAGCTTTTACCACGCTGAGTTGTGAATTATTTAAAATTCTCTCATCTTAATTTCCTTGGCATCCTGTATGATTTATAAATTTTGAAAATCTCAGGAGGTGTAACCAAAGAAATAATTCCACCTGTTATCAATTTCGATTGATAACTTAGTTTGTTTTTCGGTAGATGACCCTAGTTAATCCGTGACATTTCTTTCTTTGCAATTCGGAAAGGCCCAAAGTGTGGTACGTGAAAGAATCTGAGACAGGAGGATATGGGACTACTGATGAGGGAAAACAACCCCCGAAACCGGTATAGACTCTTCCTGCACTCTCAGATTTGACCATAGTATTATGCAGCTGCTGCATTTTCGTGTTGCAAAGAAATTGAGAATGTTTATATATTAATAAATTTTTTATTGTAAAATTAAAATTCACTGTACTTTTAGAGGCAAATAACTCGAAAACCGATCGAATTACATGAATCGCACAGGAGTAATTTTTTGGAGAATTTAATGCTTTTAATGCTAATGTTTTACCCACAATTCAGCTGCAAAAATATTATTTTGATTTACTAAATACAGCCAAGCGGAATTAGCTCTCTCTATAATCAATGCTACAGTGGAGTATAAATCAGCAATCTTCATGTTAAAAAACGTAAAATATTCGTATTTAATTATACTAAATTTACAATCAAGATGCAGTAGAAATAAACAAACCAAGATACGTTAGATGCTACTAGGAGCACTCCCGAATCATAATTTATAGGTCTGGATCCCGCGTATAAAAAAAAAGTTGATTAATAGCAAGCTGAAAATTTGTTAATAGTTTAAGGGTGTCTAATCGGATAAACTTTGATATATCGGAACACTGTAACAGGGGCAGCTTTAATTGGTCAGATCACTTTAAACGGTCAGACCACGAAAACGGCACATTTATTTTTTCCGACAGAACAGACTTAAACTCTCCGAACAGAGATTAAGCTCTCATGCAAAAATCAGACTGCTATTTATCACATCTCATAATTCCTGTCATTTCACATATTCTACATGTTCCACTCATTAAAACGCCCATTTTAGTGATAAATAGCAGTCTGATTTTTGCATGAGAGTTTAATCTCTGTTCGGAGAGTTTAAGTCTGTTCTGTCGGACAAAATACATGTGCCGTTTTCGTGGTCTGACCGTTTCAAATTTTTAACCTGTTCCACAATAAAAAATTCTCCTGTTCCAGTGTTTCCATATATCAAAGTTTGTCCAACTAGACACCCTAGAGTTTGTCCAACTAGAGGTTGTCTAAAATCTATGCATAATCTCCATGCTTTATTTCCATCTATCGCCTTTTTCGGTACCGGCACTACTGGGGTGTTGTATTCTGACGTAGACGGTTCTATTATTCCTTGGTCTCTCAGTTTTTGTACTTGTCGCTTTAATTCCTCTGTTTGTGCATGAGGTGTCCTATAGTTTTTAATATATATCTGAGTTTGGTCTTTAACTCTCAGTTTCTGTTCGTAGAAGTTGTTACATATTATCATGTCATGCCTTAGGGCGAATATATCTGAATTATCTTCGCATAAAGATACTAACTTATCGCGTATGTATTCTGGAATGTCTAATTTCAATGATTCCCGTAATTCCTTTTTCCTATCCTTGCTGTCGTTGATCAGTCTATATATGTTGAATAATTTAATGTCTAATGTTTTGATTGCGTTTGTCTCTACTTTTACTGTTTCGTAGGTTGTGTTCAAAATTTTGAGGTACGGATTATTACTTGAAATAATTGCTCTCGCTATGAATATTCCTGGTTGTATTTCCTGTTGTTCCACTATCCTGTCATTCTTCAGCGTTTGAAAAATTTTTACGACTCTGTAAATTTCACATCTAGGCGGTATTACTATCGTGTCATTATCTATATTATCCAAAATGTTTGTACTAATGTAACAATCGTTGTCCTCTTTAATGTGCATTTTAAAGTTAGCGTAGTCTATTATGCATTGAAAGTTTGAAATAAAGTCTCTCCCAATGATTCCGTCGTTTGGAATAGGAAAGCTAGGTTCCACTAACTGAAAGATATGCTCAAATCGAGATCCTTTTACTTCTAGCGTTGTTTCAACTTCTCCCATTGTTTGTATTTCTCCTTTAGTTACTCCTTTTATTTTCGATTTTGTGTTTGGTTTCACATGTTCCTTCATAAAATCTTGTGAACATTTTAGTATTGAAATATCAGCTCCTGTGTCTATGATAAAGGTATTTGTACTTTCTAGGATTCCTGTTTTCATTCGTACAAAATTCGTTACGTTTAAATCGAAGGTGTAAATATTATATTCCACTTCTGACTGTGTACTTTCCTTGTTTCGTTCATTCAAAACCCCAATTGCTGGTTTTCTGGTTCCTCTTGGCTGTCTTCTAACTCAAGTAGCCTTACGTTTCTGTTACGTCCTCCTCTCTGGTTCCCTCTGTACGTTTGGTTGTTGAATTGTCTATATCCTCTGTTGGAATAATTCCGTTGGTTTCCTGTTTCTTCTCCGTCGTTCCTTTGTCCGAAGTTAGTTCTTCTTCCTCTATCGTATTTGTTATGGTATCCTCTTCGGTATTGCTGTTGTCCTCTCCTATTTTCATAATTCGTCCTATAATTGAACACTCTTCCCTGTGTGTTCTCCTCTGTCGTATCAATCGATAAAAATTTAGATACTACTTCCTGCGGTGTTGTGAAAGTACCTGCCTCCAGTATTAACTTAGCTCTATCCGTATTAACATTTCGTTTCATTGTTGCTACGACTGTTTCAGTTTTGTATTTTTCGCTAGCTCCAATGCCATTCCTTCCGCTATGTATGCTACCTTCAACTGTTCCGCTAATTCCTCTACTTCGGATGCGTATACTGCTGCATCTTTGTTTCCTTGCCTTTTCTTTGCTAACTTGTCTATTATCGTTTTCGGATTGTCGCCTCTTAATTCCTTCTTCAGTGCCGCTGCTATTAGTGGGATCGTATCCTCTGTGGTTATCAGGTGTCTAGCCTTATTCTTAAATCTTGTTTTTATTAATGTTATCGCTGTTTCTTCATATCCTTCTGCTATTTTTCCGAGTAACTCTAATGCGTCTAAAAATGGTTGTAATTTCCCTGCGCTTCCATCAATCTCGTTGGGCAATACCTTGCTTGCAATATTCAAAAATTCGTTGATTGTCAGAGCCACGTTTAATATTTTTATCTCTTGTTTTATGTCGCTTTTTCCCTCTCTTATTTCCTCGTCAATTTTTTCCTCTATCTCCTCGTCACTTTTGTCCTCTTCAACTTCTTCGTCGCTTTGTTCTTCCTCTATTTCCTTGTCGATTGGTTGGTGTATTGAACTTGGAACTACTGTCCTTAAGTTTACAGCTTGAAATGAGCGTATAACTTTGTTTCTTATTTTTCCGAAATATTTGTCGCACGCTTCTCTTTGTTTGTCCGATAACGCTTCCCAATTTTTCTTCGTTAAATGTGTGAATTTGTTATACAATTTAATTAGCTGTGTCGTTACTTCTTCTTGTATATCCTTAGATTTAGGTACTTTCTTCTTCAATACCCTTCTACTTTGTCTTGTTACTTCTTGCGTAATCTCCTCAACTATTTTGATGAAGTCTTCCCAAGTAACTTTGTTGCTACTCATTTATTCATAATTTTCCTTATTCCTGTACCCGTAACGAACGCAAAAATTTGACAGTCTTACGAGGTATAGTAAATATATATGTATGTAAAATAATATGTCAACAATAGTAAAGATATAGTAAATTACCATAAAAATCATTATATCAATCAATATAAATCACCATTAAAAAGCAGTAGACCAATAAAAATGTAATAAAAATCAGTAGGTCAAATAATAAATGGATAAAAAGTCAGTAAAGATAAAAATATATGTTGGTAAATATATAAAAATCATATAAAAATTGTATCATTGCGTCCTATAATAACTAATATCAGGGTTAAAAAAAATTCCTTATAATACCAATAAGGTAATTAAAAATAGAATAGTTAAATAAAAATAGGTAAAACTTAAAAGGTTATGTGCATCTTAAATTACAATTACGTTAATATTACTTTATACTTTATACTTTATACTATACGAATCAGGACTAATATCATAAAATACTTAATTATTATACGAATCAGGAAATACCATAAAAATAGCTAATATGGACTCACCACTTTTACACGGTCTGTGTTCGCATCACCCAAATGTCCTCGCTGCACGTTCCATAGCATTGTCCATTGTCCCACGATGTTCCATCTCCATACCAAGTTCCATTTTCCATACCATTCTCAGCTCCGTCTCGGGCCTGACGTGTTCATCCTTTTTCTATATACCACACTGTTCTAGGGTGGTCGAGGTGCCAGAACATTGACGTGTTTCTCCATACTCGTCCCGTTTACCAGTCCTGTGTTCTTCCCTGGTCTTGGATCGCCATATGGTAGCTCCTGGCTTCTGAGCCACCTTAAGTAATTAGGGGTTGGTTACCCCCGACCATAAGGGTTGATGTAGTAAATAACTCTTACAGTTAATACATTTATTTATACGTGGAGTATTTAACGTTAAGTAGCTGGTGGTATATTATTTGCTTAATGTGATGTTACTCGCTGGAATCTCAACTACTAATTGATTTATCTGTTCCCCGTGAAAGTATAATTAAAGGTCGATTGTTTTGTTTTATGTTTTGGTAAGCAAAAGTGAGTGTGATTCAAAACTGATGACTGCTAACAAACATACATTGATTATTATTGCAACTTGACCTTGTATCAAATAATAGCATGTATCGATGTGGTAATCTAGGTTAATCGTATTTATTAAAAACAAACATATTTGTTTTTACCACGGGCATTTAATTATTAAAGAGTTTGTCTTAAGAAGATGTTTACTGAGATGCTGTGTATCCCAACACAACCGAAGTCCGAAGTACCTCTCTAGACACTCGTTCTACTTCGCGAGGAACACTTCGCGAAGATCCCTTTGACTCGGACGCGCCAGACCGACAGAGAATGGAAGTAGAACGAAGTGAGGCAAAGTTGCACAAGGTGGCCGTCTACACTCTCGTACTTGTTGAACCTCGATCGACTTCGGCGCGAGTGTGGAGCTCAAATTATACGAGTAAAACTGCTTGATCCAGCAAGTTGTGTATCATCATGGATGGGGGATGGGCCGCGAATATGAAAAACATCAGAAAGTGGGTCGCCAGACATATAAGGTTGGGAACCACTGGTTTACAACATAAAATCGATTGGATGGTATGCCAAGCGTAATTCAATCTACTTCAAAAAAATAAATTAGGAAGGAACAACAAAATGTAATATATTTTTGATGGAGTAAGTTCAATATTTCAGGACGGGAATAATTATTTTTTCAGTAATAACACAATATTTGATTTTTGAGATTTCTCTAGCTGTTCATGAAATAATTAAAATTATTTAAAAAATGATTATCTCATTTAAAATAAATATTTCTTATTTACCAAACCTTCGGTTTGGCGCCCCTTTGGGGTTACGCCCGGTTACGGGGGCCCTGTCCAGACCTATTACAATGCTTAAACTTTGGAAATCATGATTTGGAATCTACAATGTATATACATTGTAAATTATGATTGGTGGTGCTTCTAGTAGCATTTAACGTGTCTTGATTTGCTCATTCTGCTGCATCTTGATTGTAAATTTAGTATAAAAACTCTGTTCTCGCTACTCGAAAACTAGCAACATTTGTGTAAGACATGTTAAACAGAATCATCATATTTTGACGTGTAAAACCTAGTTTTACACGCTTGTTTTATTGACTACGCCAAGGCATTTGACCGTTACCAGCACCAGAAGATGGTCACCGCCCTACAATAAGTAGGATTAGATGAGAAGGACATTCGGATCATCATGAATTTATACTGGAACCAGCGTGCTCAAGTCAAGGTCGAAGACCAGTTGACCGACCAAGTGAAGATCATGCGAGGAGTAAGGCAGGGCTGTGTGCTCTCGCCGACTCTTTTCAATATATACTCTGAGGAAATTTTTACTGAAGCCCTCACAAACCTAGAGATGGGAATCCGAGTGAACGGTGAATACATCAATATTATCCGCTACGCCGATGACACTGTATTACTAGCAACCAGCCTAAATGATCTACAGGCCTTACTAGACCGTGTGAGAACTGTGAGTGTAACATACGGACTGAATCTTAATATTAAGAAAACTAAATTCATGGTTGTCAGCCGTGTAAATTTAGATCCCGGGGCACTAATGGCAGATAGCGAAGAGATCCAGAGAGTCGACAGATTCACTTACCTCGGAACTACCCTCAACTCACAATGGGACCACGCTCAAGAGATTAGATCCAGAATTAAAATGGCACGGTCTACATTTATCAAGCTGAGATCCTTGCTGTGCT
Organism: Diabrotica virgifera virgifera; assembly: GCF_917563875.1. NCBI lineage: Eukaryota > Metazoa > Arthropoda > Insecta > Coleoptera > Chrysomelidae > Diabrotica > Diabrotica virgifera. Next base: position 187,177,303 of record NC_065444.1, on the reverse strand, counting down.
GCGGTGATCTCAGTTTAGGAACCAAGATGCGGATAGTGAGGTGCTACGTTCTTCCAGTGCTACTGTATGGAGTTGAAGCCTGGACACTGACGCAAGCCACTGAAAAGCGGATTGAAGCCTTTGAGATGTGGATCTACAGGAGGATACTAAAAATATCTTATATGGACCATGTCACCAACATTGAGGTCCTACAGCGCATGACAAAAGAAAAAGAAGTGCTTAATTTAGTAAAACAACGTAAGCTTGAGTACCTTGGCCACGTGATGCGGAATGAAGAAAAATATCGAGTTCTTTAACTCGACATGCAGGGCAAAATATTTGGCAGGAGAGGACCGGGACGCCGTCGTATCTCGTGGTTGAAAAACCTCCGACAATGGTTTGGGATAACCTCCGCGGAGCTGTTTCGCAGAGCAGTCAACAAAACAATGATAGCCTTGATGATCGCCACCATCCGGACCGGATAAGGCACTGAAGAAGAAGAAAACCTACACCGTAGAGATTGGACATTCTTATTGAATTACCCTGTATGTAGAGCGAAACAGAAATAGGTAACAATATTCAATTCGGTATTTTTTTAAGTTGGTATTCTGTAGGTACATAAACTATTTTGAATGGCGTCATTTTTCAGGTGCACACAGCCCGTTGAATCTGAACAAGCAACGTCAACTGTATTAATATTTATGATATTCCTTGATATAACGGATTTGAAAACTGCAAAATCAGTTTTTGGAAAGATCTATGGTCTTTAAATCATAGCATGAAGTGTAAGCATTGGCGTCGCATGGACTAAACTAGACGTGGGCGAAGTTCCATTAGTGTGTCCTTATCAATCAGTACCTGTTCCCAAAATATGCCTGATAGATAAATTCTATCATCAAATCAAATCTATAATTATAGTGTAGTAAATAGAGCTCGGGAAATATGCACTTAAAAACCCTAAAATATGCACGCAAATATGCACAAACAAAAGTAAAAATATGCACTAAAATATGCTTTTATGCATTTAATGCATATAAATAAAAAACACAGTAATTCTTCTATTGAAAGTATTTCATTTATTTTATGCTAAAATCACAAAACATATTTATTGAAATTTCTACTACCTATATCGTTATATTATTTATTCTTTATATTCATGATCATCATCATTTTTTATTATATTATTGTCCCAGTTAAAACCAGTGCTGTCTTTGTACCAATATAGGTTCCGGTACGCAATGTTCCGGGGGATTGGGGAGTGTTCATAAGGGGGTCCGCCCCCGGGAAAGCTTTTTAAATTTAGCCTCAATAAAGGCGTTTTAAAGCTATTTGGAACAAGGAAAAAATTCAGGAATTTGTCTATAATTTTGTTTTTTTTTATTTTTTGTCCCAAGAGGTACAGGTATGGCGTACCGGCACGTACCGTCACAAAAACAGCACTGGTTAAAACTATATATAAATTTTGTTACGAATTTTCTAGAAAAAAACTGTGCCGTCTATCCGTTAATAATTGTTTATACATTCATTCTACTTTACATGAAGCTAAAGCAGCAAGTATTTAATATTGTATAATTGAGGGTTCTACATGTAAAATTAAATTATCTTCACAATTCCTCATCTTAAAATATTTATTTGAATTCTTTTATGATATTTCTAATTTTTCTTTAACACAGTGCAGAATTTTTGAAGTTATACTTCTTTACGCGCGATATGAGGGTGAATTTTTATATGTTAAAACCTACGATCCCGGCGCATGCGCATTATAACTTTGTTCTGATTGGATGTTCAAATAACATGTCAAAAATTATCCAATATGGCAGCTGTAGCGCAGCTGTGGTTTGGACGGTTGACGGTTTGGTTATGTATGGTTGTTGCGTTTAAAAATTTGTGGGAAGAGAAACAACAAAGGTTAGTTAATAGTTATACTGCCTTTTTAAATAGTTTTCATATTATATTTTTGAAGTTATACTTCAAAATGTTTTAATTTATGTATGTATCAGTCCAGAAGAGGTGTGGAAAGAATATATTAGTGTTTTTAAATATATTTTTCTACAAACGTGTTAAAAATGCAATTTTTAGGACTCCATAGGAGCGTTAAAAATGCTACTTTAAGGCACTAGTGCTTTAAAATTTTTAAGGCACTGCAGTTAAAAGTGAATTGTCTAATTGTGAAACGTCAAAATATTTATATTTCATTTATTAACATTAATATTAATAATACAACTTGCGCAATTTGAAAAAGGTGGTTTAAAAGTTTTTATTATAATTTTGTGTCTTTGGCTTTGTCTTCCTTGGGCGTAAAATAATAAAACATCTATTTTTATATTTCACTTGTCACCGTGATGTATAATTAGGTATATCTGAAAGGTAAGTAGCATCCGGCTTGATGGCCTTGTTGGTAGAGCATTGGACCAGAGATAAAAAAATCGCGAGTTTGCGGATTCAAATCCCGGACGATTCACATTTTTTTCTTTTTTTTTAATATTTGGCATTGTTAAGTTTTGGTTCATTTTTGGTAATTATTGTTAATTTTTTGTATTGTAACTGTTAAGTAGTTATATTTATTTCGTTGAAATTATATTATAATAGAAGTATAACTTCTTACGTGCGTACAAAGTACACACACATTCTTTTTTTTATACACTGTTGGTTCCCCAAGGTGTTTAATTTTTTCATTTTTTGATGAATTGATAATTTCAATACTTTGGTCTAATGAATTGTTTCGCTTTTCTAATTTAGTAATTGATTCAGCAATATTTACAAAATTGGTTTGGATATATGTGCCAAATTACTTTTTAATGACGGTTTTTTAAAACATCCACTCATTTTTATGCCTGAGCTATCTACTTTGAAACCCCGAGCATCGAGCTCTTCCCCATCTAGTTTTCACAAGGTTCAGGTGTTAAAGGCACATTAGGTATAAATGATTTTGAACTCTGTTTTACTATTAATCCACTTTTTCAGAAAGATTGATTTAGTTGCACTTTGTTTTGGCACTATCAAACACTTTTGATAAACACTTAAATAAAACCTCACTGAACTAAATACGGACAGGACAGAACAACGATGGCAATTTGTGTTTGGCTAATACAAATTCTGGTAATTTGTTATTTGTTAAGCTTTCGGGAAAAACAATATTGATTTATGATTTTATTTAATGCTGCCAGCAATCGACTTGTCGAATTACTGTTCATTAGGGCCTATTGTCATATTCTGCTAATACCAACTTTACCAATTGCATTACTTCCTCAGATGTTTGTCCATATTAGGATATATCCGAAAATATGCACTTTTAATAAATGCATATGCATTTAAACAATTTATCCACAATATGGAAATTAGCACTTAACATGTATTTTGCATATTTCCCGAGCTCTGATGATAAATATAAAAATTGGAAAAAATTCTTTGTAAAAGGTATACAATTTTTATTAAAAATCCCTTTAAGGGCTACATCACAGAAAGTTTTCGACTCTATTAAAAATCATCATCAGTGTTAAAACAGGTTGGATGCCAACTGAGCCACCAAAGAAATACTAGGGTAAAAACCCTTTAAATATTATATTGTTGAATTAAAGGTGCATACTTAATTAAAACTCCATAGGATGGATATAGATGAAACAGAATAATGCCCTTAGGTAAGGTATGGACCTTCCCAACCCGTGGGATATAAATTGAGTGTTTGTTTACATTTACATCCCACGTGTTGGGAAGGTCCATACCTTACCTAAAAGCATTATTTTGTTTCATCTGTATACATCCTATGGAGTTTTTATTAAGTATGTACCTTTACTGCAACTATATAATATTTAAAGGGTTTTTACCCTGGTATTTCTTTGGTGGCTTAGCTAGCATCCAACTTGCTTTAACACTGATGATGATTTTTAACAAAATCGAAAACGTTTTGTGATTTATCCCATAAAGGGATTTTTAATAAAAATTTTGTACCTTTTACAAAGGATTTTTTCCAATTTTTGTGATTGATAGTATTACAGCCAACTACAGGAAAAATGTTTTTTTGGATTTTAATAAATATAAGTGTGAGACGAAAGAGTATTAAAAAGTATAAAAATTTGGAAAGAAAAAAGTGTTTATCTTAGTGTAAAAAGTGTTTAAAAAAGTGTTAATCTGTAAAAATTATGCCATTTGGCTTTTTATTTTACTAAACTCCTGTAGTAAATATTTGTAATTACAGTAAACTCTCACTTAGCAGACACCTCTCTTCGCCGGACACCTCCTCTATACGGACGATTTTTAAAACAAAAATTATTCGGCCATATGAACCTGTACCCTTTAACTCCCTTCGACGGACACTTTCAACAACGGACGCGGACAGTAAATGAAAAAAATTAACATTTTTTTCAAATATTTTACAATATAGAACTATGTATAATATAACAAATTTATTATTTCAAATCAATACAGATGTCTACGACCTGATATTTGATACTGTTCACGTTATCAACACTACATAAGTAGTAAAAATTTAATGTTTTTGTTGGTTGGTGAAAGAAATGCGACACCAGGTTAATTGTGTTTTGACTGAAACAAGGATTTAATAATTTTAACCGGAATGTCTGATTAAGCATATTATGCAATAATAGACGTCGTTGTATTTTTATGAGTCTTTTTAAAAAAATTATTTTCGAATTAAATTTCGTAACAAGTTTTGCGTCTAGTTTTAGGTTTTTTAAGTATAAAAAAAAGTCGATGTGGTTCATTATGGAAAGAAGCATATAAGTTAAGTTTTAGACAGTTAGCTGAAAAATTTGGAATTGGAAAACCTCAAGCCAGTGAAATTTTGAAACATAGGAAACCTGGAAGCGACAAGAAAATTTTCGGTCTAAAAATATTCCTGTTTCTAGTAAAATTATTCAAAAAAAGCATTAGAAGTTGCAAGGGAATTAAGCGTTGATATGAAAGCTTCTGGTGGATGGCTCGAGAAATTTTGTATGCGACATAATGTTTCCTTTAAATCTGTATGTGGCGAAGCAGCTGCTGTAGATTTATTAGGAGGTTTTAACTGGAAGGAAAAACTACCCATTTTAATGACAGTATAGGTAGATACTCTCCGCGAGACATTATTAACGCAGATGGGACGGAAATATTTTATAGAGTTTAGAGCATTACCCAAGAAAACTTATACCCTGAAAGGAGAAAGGTGCATTGGAGGCAAAGCTTCTAAAGATAGGATCACAATTCTATTTTGTACCAATATGATATTTTGATAGAAGAATGCAGAGAGAAAATCGAAAAGTTCAATAATCAATGTTCATATACAATGCTCCGTGGTCATCCAAAACTTGTTTTATGTAATATTAAACTAGCAACTCTTTTCATAATATACATACATACATGCAATTATTTTTTAAAAATTCAAGTTTTTTTTTAAATTTTATTAAGTTTAAGATAATTTAACATTTTTTTCCTCTTCAACAGACACCTCCTTTAACCCGCGAGTAGTCGCGCGGTGAGATAGAATCTCAAATTTTACCCTTTTTCGCGATAGCTTGATGAAAAATTTTGCAATTTTGAAAAAATTTCGTAAGTGCCTCGCGGAAGGGTGTAGTAATGCATAGGAATTTTTTTTCTTCTTTTTGTGAAATTTATGGCTTTGGGGAGAGCCAATTAGCTTTAACCCGCGAGTAGTCGCGCCGTATGATAGAATCTCACATTTCCTCCTTTTTCGTAATACAGTAAAACCTGTCAGTAACGGTCACTAAAAATGAAAGAACTATTGGTCGATATAGAAAGGTGGCCGGTATTGCCAGTTTTTGTAGTCTACATATAATTGGCTATGGAAATTTTTAAACTGGCCGTTAGGACAGGTGGTCGATGTTGGCAGGTGGCCGTTAACACAGGTTTTTTAATAAAATTGTTAGAAATATATATTTTCAATATAAAAAGTAGATAAAAATAGTACAAAATAAAAATGTGTTTTAAATTCGTATTTTGAGATAGAATCTCACACGCGACTATCGACGTTACAGAAGTGAGCGCAACTACTCCCGGGTTAAACGGACACTTTATGCGGAACGACTACTGTCCGTTCAAGGGAGAGTTTACTGTATTTATGTAAGAAGCTAAGTCTGCTTGGATTAATAAATATTCTTATAATATTCCTGAATTATTCAGTCAAGCTTTTTACAATTTACAAACAAGCATACATTTGGAAAATGTACACAGAGAAAGGGTTGACAACTACCAATACCTGGGAACCTGGATTTCAGAAAATATTGATCAAACGACATAAATAACAGCCGGGTTGAAAATAGCAAGAAATGCGTTTATAAAATTGAAAAAAAAATTATCTGCAACCTAGAACTCAGATTAGAAATAAGAGTAGGAGCTCTGAAATGCTACGTGTTTTCGATACTGCAATATGGACCTGAAAGCTGGACGTTAAAGCAAGAACACATAAATATGATACAGTCATTTGAAATATGGTGTTACAGAAGAATGCTTAAAATAGCATTGGCACAGAACAAGACGAACACGAAAGTATTGCGAGAAATGGGCAAAGAATACGAAATAATAGACTGCAAAAATAAGAAAGTTGTAATATCTGCAACACGTAATGAGGGGATAACGATATTACTCCAGGCTGTGGGTGAAAAATAGGTCGATTTCAGGATATAATTCAGGAATTTTTAAAACCTATCAGGTGTTGTAAAGGACGATGCCAGGAATAACTTCTACTAAAATGTGACCAAAAATATTGTGAGCTTTTTTTTCTATTGCGATTTTCATTTGTTAAATTTGCAATTTAAAGATTTTTAATTTTGCAACTTAGGATATTGATTCTAGAGAAAAATATTTTAATAGAAATTTGTAGTAAATAAAAAAACCTACAATTTAAGCTATGGTAAGTTTAATTTCGAATATTGATTATTGCAAAACAGCCTGCGAAAGTCCAAAATGGCCGTTTTTTACAATTGCGTTATTTATTGTACAAATAATTTCTTTTAATTTTTTAAAGCTTTAAGCTTTTTTCAATTCCAAACATAAAAAAATTGTAAGGCCAGATTAACGAATTTGTTGCTTAAATATTATAAATTGTTTATCCCAAGAGGTCAAATGTCAAACGCTATAACTATTTGAAAAAAAAATCGTAGAGAGTTGGTGAAACATCCAATCTCCTTCTAAAGAGTTATATTTTCATATTCTGATGTAAATAAATGCGTAAAAGGTTTTTAAATCTCTAATTTTTGGGTTTGAAAATAAGGGGGCAAATTTGGTTAAAAACATTTAGAGCTGAAGCGGCCCTGTAAATCCTATGATTTTTTACCTTACAGCTTATTTTTGCTGAAGACGAAATGAAGACTTATAAAAAAATTAAAAATTTCTATGACCAACTGAAGCCGAGCTAAATGTTGGGTTTGAAAATAAGGGGGCAAATTTCGTTAAAAACATTTAGAGCTGAAGCGGCCCTGTACATCCTATGAGTTTATAACTTACAGATTATTGTTTCTGAAGACGAAACGACGTTTTATAAAAACATAAAAATTTTCTACAGCCAACTGAAGCCGAGATAATTGATTCTTTTTTCTTAAATCGTAGTGCCTTTATTTATTAACAATTAGGAAATTATTTTACAGTCATTGACTAAAGAAAGATTTATATTATCTTAAAATAAAAATTATTATAAAACATAGTTACATTTAATTATTAAAAATTATTTTTAAAATCGGTGCTTTTGCGAGCGGCCGAATTTTGCAAATCTCCCGGCTCGCTTCAAATCCGCGCGCTCGGAAAATTTTTACGTAACTTATATTAAATTTTGACCCAAAACAATTTAATAATATTACCATTATAATATACAGTCTATTTACCACTCTATTTGTTTTTCTTAATAAACTTTTATAATATGTGAAATCTCATTTCTGAAGAAATAATATTACAAAAATGATACATATATATGACATATATAACTATACTTTTAATTTTTTCATTGTTATATAAATAACATAATAATAATGTTACTTCTTATTATACAATATAAAACTTTTTCTTCTTGTAGTGACTATCCGTTTTGGATGTTGGCGACCATCATGGCAATCTGTACTTGCACACTAAATCGGTACTGCTGCTCTAAAAAGATTTGTAGTTGTTGTGTTGAACGAAGTACGTATATTTTCTAGCAAGGTAATCCTTCGCCTTCCTGGTTCTCAGTTTCCAAATGGGGTTTGCCAAATTGCCATGATGGTCGCCAACATCCAAAACGGATAGTCACTACAAGAAGAAAAAGTTTTATATTGTATAATAAGAAGTAACATTATTATTATTATATTTATATAACAATGAAAAAATTAAAAATATAGTTATATATTTCATATATTTATATTATGTATCATTTTTGTAATATTATTTCTTCAGAAATGAGATTTCACATATAAAAGTTTATCAAGAAAAACAAATACAGTGGTAAATAGACTGTATATTAAATTGGTAATATTATTAAATTGTTTTCAGCCAAAATTTAATACAAGTTACGTAAAAATTTTCCGAGCGCGCGGATTTGAAGCGAGCTGGGCGATTTGAAAAATTCGGCCGCTCGCAAAAGCACCGATTTTAAAAATAATTTTTAATAACTAAATGTAACTATATTTTACAATAACTTTTATTTTAAGATAATATGAGTTTTTCTTTAGTCAATGACTGTAAAATAATTTCTTAATTCTTATAAATAAAGGCACTACGATTTAAGAAAAAAGAAACAATTTTCTCGGCTTCAGTTGGTTGTAGAAAATTTTTATTTTTTTATAAATCTTTGTTTCGTCTTCAGCAAACAATAATCTGTAAGTTAGAAACTCATAGGATGTACAGGGCCGCTTCAGGTATAAATGTTTATAACGAAATTTGCCCCCTTATTTTCAAACTCAACATTTAGCTCGGCTTCAGTCAGTTGGTCGTAGAAATTTTTTATTTTTTTATAAATCTTCGTTTCGTATTCAGCAACAATAATCTGTAAGTTAAAAACTCATAGGATGTACAGGGCCGCTTCAGCTCTAAATGTTTTTAACGAAATTTGCCCCCTTATTTTCAAAATCAAAAATTAGAGGTTTAAAAATGTTTTAAGCATTTATTTACATCAGAATATGAAAATATAACTCTTTAGAAGGATGTTGGAGATTGGATGTTTCACCAACTTTCTACGATTTTTTTTTCAAAATGTTATAGCCTTTGACATTTGACCTCTTGGGATAAACAATTTATAGTATTTAAGCAACAAATTCGTTAATCCGGCCTTACAATTTTTTTTATGTTTGGAATTGAAAGATATTCATTTTAAAGCTTTAAAAAATAAAAAAAAAATTATTTATACAATAAATAACGCAATTGTAAAAAACGGCCATTTTGGATTTTTCGCAGGCTGTTTTGCAATAACCAATAAACGAAATTAAACTTACCATAGCTCAAATTGTAGCTTTTTTAATTTACTACAACTTTTTATTAAAAAGTTTTTCTCTAGAATCAATATCCTAAGTTGCAAAATGAAAAATCTTTAAAAATTGCAAATTTAACAAATGGAAATCGCAATAGAAAAAAAAGCTCACAATATTTTTGGTCACATTTTAGCAGAAGTTATTCCTGGCATCGTCCTTTACAACACCTGCTAGGTCTCAAAAATTCCTGAATTATATCACGTTTTTTCACCCACAGCCTGGGGTATATGCCATGCTAAGACTGAGTATACAGGAAAAGATAAGAGGAGGAAAAAGGATAGGAAGAAGGAGGGTGTCATGGTTGAAGAATTTAAGGGATTGGTTTAAATGCAATTCTGTACAATTCTAGAGAAAGAAACGATAATTATGAGTTATTACAGCTGATTTTGAAAAGGTAATCCTGGCTGAAAAACATTCGCGACTGGACCACACCACGGGTTAAACACACAGACGCTTTTCAGAAAAGCAGAAGATAGAGACGCCCACCTTCAGTAGTGGTGTCGGCACTAGAAGAAAAAGATATAACTCTTCAGAGCATCGGTTGATAGAGGAAAAATAGTGATGATATCCAACGTTCGATAGGGTGACGGCACTTAAAGAAGAAAAAGCTTCCTACCGTTTCTTAAATAATTTTTAACTTAAAAAACTTGTTTCTGTTGAAGTTGTAAGTACAAGTAAAGCAATTACATCGAAACTCGATAGTACTATTTTGGAAATAACTGCAGCAGACGACAAAATGCAGTCGACATTGGCCGTGATTCTGAAGCGAACAGGAGCTACTTCAGTTACGTGGCGGCTTAAAACAGTTGAGATTGGATATTCGACAGAAAAAAAATGTGAGTTACGCAATGCTGCAAGTTTTACTACAAACCATCTAACTGTGTTATTTTTGTCCCTTTCCAATAAAAAACTTTAACACCATTGTTTTCACTAACACCAAAGATCACGTTGTCCTAAATAACAAAGTTTTCTAATAGCGATAGCGATGCAGAACATTTTTCTAAATAAATTTCGGATATTGAAAACTGCGAATAGTATTTTTTGTAATTTGTTTGTATCTTCTATTTAAACAAAAAACACTTTTTAGTTGTATTTGTTCATACTTCAGTTTAATGTACGCCACTTACTTCCTTCTCCTTAACCCGGGAGTAGTCGCGCTCACTTCTGTAACGTCGATAGTCGCGTGTGAGACTATCTTCTAACTTCTATCTCAAAATACGAATTTAAAACAAATTTTTATTTTTTACTATTTTTATCTACCTACTTTTTATATTGAAAATATATATTTTTAACAATTTTACTAAAAAAACCTGTGTTAACGGCCACCTGCCAACATCGGCCACTTGTCCTAACAGCCAGTTTAAAAATTTCCTAAACCAATATGTAGACTAAAAAAACTGGCAATAGCGGCCACCTTTCTATATCGGCCAATAGTTCTTTCATTTTTAGTGGCCGTTACTGACAAATTTTACTGTACAGTAAAACCTGTGTTAACGGCCACCTTCCAACATCGGCCACCTGTCCTAACGGCCAATTTAAAAATTTCCCAAATCAATATGTAGACTACAAAAACTGGCAATAGCGGCCACCTTTCTATATCGGCCAATAGTTCTTTCATTTTTAGTGGCCGTTACTGACAGGTTTTACTGTATTACGAAAAAGGATGAAATGTGAGATTCTATCTAACGGCGCGACTACTCGCGGGTTAAAGTTGCCGACACAACAAGTGGCTCTTCGTTCAAAATAAGTATAAAATATCTATTAACTTATTATTTAATAAGGAAATTTGGCCACCTGGTGTTAACATTAAATGGTCTATAGAATCTTCCTATTCTGAACCAACGCTTTCATCTGAGAGTCACATAAGGATCCGAAGAATCTGAGAAGTACTGTCACCTTGGAAAATCCAATTACCAAATCTCGCAAGAACAAAGATGAAGTAGAAAACACAAACATACGTACAGAAAAGCAGGCCATCGAAGTTTGTAAATCTAAGAATCCGTTCCATTCGCCTATAAATTTCATTAAGAGGGATACTTTAGAACCATCGATAAATCTGGATCCTTTGACCCCACCAAGAGTTAGATTAACCAATAACCCGAATAGTCGATATCTTCTAGCCAGATTAAGGAAACGGGATATCTTAAAATCCATTAAACTTCATCTTGCTTATCTACACGACCAACCAGCTTCAGTGTTTTACGACGGATTTACCAACATAAGCGTTAAACTGTTTTTGGCTTTCGAGAGACATCAAGACTGAAGATCTACGACAAATTCTGCTAGAATTTAACAATGCCTATGGAGTTGGGGGGGGGGGGGCAGGTAAATAGGGAGAAGTGTACTTTTGAAGTGTGTAAATTAAATAATTCTTAGCTGAGCGCTTTCGGCTTATAAAGCCATCTTCAGAGCCATGCTACAATAAAAAGTCTCTAATGAATAATAATTGATTTCAGAATTCGAAAGTTTAACTTACGTCAAAAGGTTCAAAATACCACTATGAAGAGAGACGGATCCCATGTATGATATAAAAAATACTTTTATTTTTTTATTATTATTCTTATGCAGTTTTCTTAATTGATGGAAAGTATGGAAGTATTTTTTTATATCATACATGGGATCCATCTCTCTTCATAGTGGTATTTTGAACCCTTTGACATAAGTTAAACTTTTGAATTCTAAAATCAATTATTCACTAGAGACCTTTTTATTCTAGTATAGCTCTGAAGATGGCTTTATAAGCCGAAAGCGCTCAGCTAGGAAATATTTAATTTACACACTTCAAAAGTACACTTCTTCCTATTCACCTGTATTCATAAGTGTGTACAAAACTATTTCAGTCTTCACCTTCCTATGAAATTGGTCCAGATGACCTGGAAGTTGATCTTAATGCTTATAGGGCCTTTCTCACTTCTGAAAGAATTATACACCTGCAAAAATCAAGGGAATGTCACCGAAATTACCTATCCGCTGCCTCTCCAAAACGAAATTTTTAAACATCACGACGTGTTCTGAGGGACTAGAATCCTCAAATTGTTTTAGTGATAACAACTTTAGCATGGTTCTGATTAATATTCGTTCTATAAGATACAAAACTGATGAATTATTTTTGTTTCTAGAGGAATTAGGATTTCCCCCGGTAGTTGCGGTTACAGAGCACTGGCTTGAAGTCAACGAGCCTTTTTTTGTAGAAAAATACACCACAACTGCTAGGTATGATCGTCCAAGCTCAGCTTATGGAGGCACCCTGATTCTATCTACGAGCAATGATTTTTCTTCGGTAACAAAATATGACTTTCTTTTAAGTGAAACTTTCTTTGAGTTTTCCTTATTTTACAACAAGAATCTTAATTTTTATATTATTTGCATTTATAGATCACCTAACTCTTCCGTGGAACTATTTTTTCAGAACCTGCTAAATTTGTTAGATGACCTGCCCCATAAAAGTAGAAAAATTTTATGCGGGGACTTTAACATTGATTATGCTGCTACTAGTGCTACACAAATATCCTTGGTCAACATATTTGAATCGTATGGTCTGACAATGCACGTTAATTCTCCTACAAGGATTACAAAAATTTCATCTACCATAATTGATTATACCGTCTCAGATTTCTCGCCCCTTGATGTCCACTCTACAATTATTAATGCTGGACTATCTGATCATGAAGCAGTTTATACGAAGTTTAATATCTTAAGCGAACTTTCCTCGAAAACCCGACGTTTAGAAAGGATTTTTTCCACCCTGAACTTTCGTAATTTCCAAAATTTATGCTTAACCTCTAACGTGGATAATAATTTCAGTGATTTTTTAGATAAGCTTGTCTGTAGCTTCAAGAAAGCATTTGCTTTAATTGCAATTAAGCCAAAACATCGCAAACCCTGGACTACTAAAGGTATCCGAATATCTTCCAAGAATATACATTCTCTTCCCTATATCAAGAAATTTACTACTAATTGCAACGTCTCTATCACTCAATATATCACCAAGTACAGGGCAACCTAGCTTAGAAAATAAGCTAAAAAAGGCTACTACCATAACCGTCTGGGAAGTTCAAAAAAGGTTGCAAAAGAAACTTGGTCGATAATAAACGATCTTCGAAATAAAACCCACACTGCTCAAACATTTTCACTTCCAGATCCTGAAAATCTAAATGAGTACTTTGTTAATGTGAGTAAAAATATTACATAAACTATTTTTCCACAACAAGATCCCATTTCCTATCTTCCTAATTCAAGAAAAGTCTCGAATTCATTCTTTATAAAACCAGTCGATAATTCTGAACTCATCCAAACAATCAATAGTATCAAAAGCAAATCTTCCTGTAGTACTGATGGTCTATCGATAAAAAAAATTCTAATCTCCCAGAAAATGTATTAGAAGTCCTCATGTCACTAATTAAAGATTCTTTTGTGAAAGGTAAATTTCCAGAGTGCCTGAAGACAGTCATCATCATTCCTCTTCATAAGTTGGTGAAATACATAATATGTACCTGCATTTATAGACCTATTGCACTACTACCGATACTCTCCAAAATTATTGAGAGACTCATAAAAGCCCGACTTATATGTCCTTTCTAGTTGAAGACAACATTTTATCACAAAATCAGTTCGGCTTTTTAAATAATAAATGCACCACTGATGCCATGTTTTCTGTACTACATGAGGTTTATCAAGCACTGAACAATAATCTTCACACTGCCACCGTTTTTTGTGACTACGCCAAAGCTTTTGATTATGTAAATCACAACATTTTGATAAAATAAACTTAATTTCTACGGAATTCGAAATATTTCTTTAGATTGGTTCCAATCTTACTTGGATGATGGGAAACAACTGGTTAGTTAGAGCAAATGATACAGACTCTAGTCTCAAAAACATTGTATGTGGGGTTCAGTATTGGGTCCTCTACTTTTCCTTATCTTTATTAATGACACCACTAGTTTAAAAATCAATGGAAAAACCTTTCTTTTTGCTGATGACACCAGTATCACTTGGAGTAACTCAAATATTGCAACTCTCCATGCTACTATAACTTCTGATCTACTTACAATAAAAACCTGGTCTGACTCTAATTTACTCTCGTTTGACGTAGATAAAACAGTAGGATTGTCTTATAAAGGAGATCTTCAACCCTTACCCCTTAATAACAGACAGATCAGTACCGTTGATTCTGTAAAATTTCTGGGTATTTTTTTAGGCAGCAACCTTAAATGCTCCCACCATATCGATTTGTTAAGGAAAAAATATCCTCAGCTTGCTATGAGATAAGATCTGTTTCGAATGAACTCAATTGAGCATCTTCCAAAATAACATATTTTTCTTTGTTCGAGTCACATCTTCGTTATGGTCTTCCTTTTTGGGGCTCTGGTACAGCTGCCCAATCCGATGTTATTTTTAAATTACAAAAAAGTGCACTGTTTGGCCTCAAAAGAACAACACATTGCAGAAGTTACTTCAAAGATCACGGAATTTTAACCTTTCCATCTTTGTATATTGTAGAAATTGTTTGCTTAATTCGTAAACATCTACATGTCTTTCCACCAAGACTTAATCATGACTACTTCACGAGAAATTCTACGTTTGACGTCTATTTGACGACCCCGTTCTCTGAGATAGTAAAGAAATCTATATTATATTCCGCAAAAAGCTTTACAATCTTCTCCCCTACAAATTAAATCTGCAGCATCTTTCCCCAAATTCCGTAAACTGACAAGAGCCTACCTATCTGAAAGACCATATTATTCAGTAGAAGATTTTCTTAATCAATAACTAAGAAATTACAGTATCCTTTGTACAAAAATAGTATTTTTATTATTTTTTTGTCTTTATTTGGGTGTCACATGCAGCAGCTTAACTTTTAAACTTATTAAATTACTAAGTAGACTATGCATTTGCAATTTATTTAAATTTTGCAATTGATTATTTCTGTTTAACTTCATTATTATTATTGTAAAAATATTGACGATTTTTGTAATTTTAGTAAATTGGATTGTTATTGTTTTGGTTTCTTGACTTTTATAAGATTTGTTGGTAAAATTTTACAATTTTTCATGACAATATAGCATATTTCTATTCTATTTTATTCTCACTAATTTATTATTTAAGTTTTCAGCAAGTATTAGAGATCATTAGTGGTCTATCTGATACAATCCTTTTAGGCCCAGGTGGTCTAGGCAATCCAATTTTCTATTGAAACTAGACCTTATTTGAACCGCGCCCTATTATCATCTCCTTTGTGTTCCGTCCTATTTGAGCTTCTAAAAATAGATAATTAAAACTATATTGCGCAACTGTTTTTGACGATTAAAGGAATACGTTTAATATACACTTGTTTTGTCAAAATTATATTAGAATAGTATTGTGGAAATCTTATTACTTCTCGTAAATATAAATATAATAGTATTTTAGTTCTTAAAAAAATGTTTACATAAATTTCTTAACTGAGAAAATCTTAAGTAATCATCCCTTCTACCAAATAAATTATATTGCTTTTATTTTCTTTTTAACCCTGGAACAGTCTTCCTCTTTTCTGTCGCACGATCGGTCGCGTGTTAGATTCTCTTTTTCTTCCTCTTCTTCTTTTTATATAGACATTACTCTGTCTGTTTTTCAATGTGCCTCCAGTAAGTTGTCATTCCATCTTTTTCGTGGTCTTCCCACTGATCGTCTTCCTATTGGGGAACCGTCTCTCGCCGTCCTTACTACTCTATTTGTTGTCATTCGGCTTATGTGGTCGTTCCATTCTACTCTTCTGCTTTTCACCCAGTTATTAATGTTGTCCACCTTGCATCTCCTTCGTATATCTGCACTTCTAGCTATATCCCACATCGTCTTACCATCGATTTTTCGCAATGTTTTTCATCTCTGCTGTTTCTAGCATTATTTTTATCCTTTCTGTATCAGGTCGTGTTTCTGCCGCGTATGTCATTATTGGTCTGATGACTGTTTTGTAAATTCTGGCTTTCACTTCTTTTCCGATGTTTTTATTTCTCCATATTGTTTCATTCAGGCAACCTGCGGCTCTCTTTGCTTTATTCACCTGATCTTCCACTTCTGTTTCGAGCTTTCCGTAGCTGCATAGTGTGATACCTAGATATTTAGACTCCACGACTTGTTCTATTATTTGACCCTCCAGCTCTAATTTACACCTTATTAGATCTGCTGTTATAACCATGCATTTAGTGTTTTTTGGGGAAATTAACATGTTAAATTTTCTAGCGGTTATATTAAATTCGTGCAGCATACGTTGTAAATCATCTTCACTTTGAGAGATTAGTATTGCGTCGTCTGCATAGCAGATTATTTTAAGTTGTTTTTCTCCCATTTGGTATCCTTTTTTTGTTCTTACTTTTTTTATTATTTCGTCAATGATCAGGTTGAACAACAGAGGACTCAGGGAATCTCCCTGTCTTATCCCAT
The DNA here is from genome assembly GCF_917563875.1 of Diabrotica virgifera virgifera. Taxonomy (NCBI): domain Eukaryota; kingdom Metazoa; phylum Arthropoda; class Insecta; order Coleoptera; family Chrysomelidae; genus Diabrotica; species Diabrotica virgifera. The sequence continues at coordinate 187,160,456 of NC_065444.1, read as the reverse complement.
TGCCAGCTTCAATTGGGTCAGTTAGTTCATCATCTACTTTTACTTTTATTGTGTTGTTCTGGTAGATATTTTCGATCGTTTTAATTTTTCCTAGAGGTACCTCTCTTGCGTACAATAAATGGATAACGTCCTTAGTTCGACCCTGTCGAATGCCTTCTTAAGGTCCACGATACATAAGTATGCCGGTTTGTTGTATTCTAACGATTTTTCTTGATTGTTAGAAGTGTTAGATTATATTCTGACAATACGAATTTAAAACAAATTTTTATAGTCCAGAAAGCCACTGCGCATATGCTAGGAAAAATATTCCGATTCGGATTTTTTGCAAAATCTTACTCAAAAAGGACCTCTTTTAACAAATTTACATGTTGCCAGGACCAAAAGTGGACCAAAAATTTTTTAAACGTTTCTTTTTGTTTTTTCCTAAAATTATTATTTTTTGCATGGAACAAAGTTTTTTTAGGTTTTTTGGATCATTCCAAACAGAAAAGGTCTTTAGTGACTTTTCTCTAAAGTTGATAGTTTTTGACATATAAGCGATTAAAAATTGACAAATTGCGAAATTGGTCATTTTTAACCCTCAAAAACTATGTGAAAAACTAAAAATTTGAATGTTGCTAAGATAGGTAGATATGTTTTAAACATCGATTGATGAAATCCCGAAGAGTTTTTTGCAATACAATATTCAGAACTCCTTTGTTTTTTAATTGCTAATCAAGCGTGCGCGACACTATTTTCCACCGAATGTATGGTGCAAATTAAAGGAATAAATTCGTTATTTCGTAAACCGACGACTTTAAGGAAAAATCCAGAAACAGGTCGATTTTTATTTTTAAGTTATGATATTGTGGCATATATGGTATACTAGTGACGTCATCCATATGGACGTGATGACGTAATCGATGATTTTTTTGAATGGGAATAGGGGTCGTGTGCTAGCTCATTTGAAAGGTTCTTCAATTGTCTATTCAGTTATATAAACATTTATATAATTAAAAAACTCATACAGAAGTAAAAACTTCAACTTGTATTCTGGTATAAAATCGTTTATTTAAAAACTATCTAAAAAGTCATCCAAATGGATTGCAAAACGTTTTCGTTCTAATTCAGAACATCTTCAGTGCATTCTTAAGAGTAGTTTGAAACTAGCACACCATTCAAAGTGGTAACCCCATAATATATGGTTTAAATATGTTATTTTAACAAAACATGGTGACTACAAGTCGATGCTATTAGATATAATAGAACACATGCTCAAAGGGCAACATGGTTCCCTGCTCGAAAATGCTAGGTACTTGCCAGTACAATGGGCACAGACCAACTAATTTATATAATTATTTATACAGAGTGTCCTTCTACTTCTTTTTTGTCAAATAATTTAATTTAATAAAAGTTTTTTGGACACCCTGTATAAATAATTATGTAAATGTTTACATTACTGAATAGAGAATTGAAGAACCTTTCAAATGAACTACCACACGACCCCTATTCTCATTTAAAAAATCATCGATTACGTCATCACGCCCAGACAGATGACGTCACTAGTATACCATATATGCCACAATATCAAAACTTAAAAATAAAAATCGACCTCTTTCGGGTTTTTTTCCTAAAGTTGCCGGTTTACGAAATAACGAATTTATTCCTTTCATTTGCACCATACGTATACACATGCAACGGTGGAAAATAGTGTCGCGCACGCGTGATTAGAAATTAAAAATCAAAGGAGTTTTTTTCATCAACCGATGTTTAAACAATATCTACTTATCTTGGCAACATTCAAATTTTAAGTTTTTCACATAGTTTTTGAAGGTTAAAAATGGCCGATTTCGCAATTTTTCAAATTTTAATCGCTTATATGTCAAAAACTATGAACCTTAGATAAAAGTCACTAAAGACCTTTTCTGTTTGGAATGGTTCAAAAAACCTAAAAAAACTTTGTTCCATGCAAAACAAATAATTTTAGGAAAAAACAAAAAAAAAACGTTTAAAAAATTTTTGACCCACTTTTGGTCATGGCAACATGCAAATTTGTTAAAAGGGGTCCTTTTTGAGTAAGATTGTGCAAAAATTCCGAATCGGAATATTTTTCCTAGCGGATGCGCAGTGGCTTTCTGGACTACTATTTTACATTATTTTTATTTACTTTACACGCCAGTCAATGAGAGCAAGAACAGGATATAACCTCCGAATTCTATCCTACTGTATGGATTTTAATGGAATTTTGGGAATATGGTTTTACTTATCTCCTAATTCAAAGTCTACCCTATGCCGATAGACGCTTTTTTCTTGGAGGTGGTTCCCTCCCCTCCTCGGGGATTAAAAATTTTGTTGGTCAAAAGAACCACGGAATTGGCTAGAGAAACTAATTCTAAGCAAAAACTGTTTTATAATTTTTTTTTCAAAAGCTTAATACCTTTTGACTTATTCGTGGTTGAAAATTTGATATTTTCGTTGAAAAATGTCACCTTTTAGGACTGTTGTTTGCGAATACCTTAAAAGTTGTGCATCTAACGAAAAAAACTATATAAACCATGAAAAGAAGTATAAATGAATCACAAATGTGGTCTAGAGGTAACAAAGTACAGTAAAACCTCGATATAACGGACTAATTGGCGGGACGGGATGTCCGTTAAAACCGAAAGTCCGTTTTATAAAAATAGGTTTAAAATCGATCAAAAACTCCTTTTTTTTATTTATTTATGCCTCAACCTCAAAGGATCATTGGCGCAATAGAGCTAAAAGGTTTTCAGTTTATTTAGTACATTTATAGAATACAAGTCATCATTCTCTATGCCTTATCCCTACGCAGGGTCGGCTTCCCTAATTGCATTTCTCCACACAATTCTATCTTGGGTCATATCAATGTTAATCCCCTTTACCAACATGTCCTGCCTAATCGTCTCCCCCCAGGTCTTCTTTGGTCTTCCTCTCCTACTCCTTCCAGGAATCTGCACTTCAGCTATTCTTCGTATTGGGTGATTAACGTCTCGACCTTGAACATGACCAAACCATCTTAACCTATGCTCTCTCATTTTGGCATCAATTGGTGCCACACCTAGACTTCCCCTAATATACTCATTTCTAATTTTATCTTTCTTTGTCACTCCACTCATCCATCTAAGCATTCTCATTTCCGCCACATGCTTTCATTGTTCCTCTTTCTTTTTCACTGCCCAACATTCAGTTCCGTGCATCATAGCCGGTCTTATGGCTGTTTTATAGAATTCTCCCTTCAGCTTCATTGGAATTTTTCTGTCCCACTCGCTTCTTTCCACTTCATCCATCCAGCCCTAATTCTACTGCATGCATCTCCATCTATTTCTCCATTACTCTGTAATACCGATCCTAGGTACTTAAAACTATTACTTTTCACAATCATTTCACCATCCAAAGATACCATTTTATTTGTAGTAACTCCATATTTAAATGAACATTCCAAATACTGTGTTTTTGTCCTACTAAGTTTTAAACCTTTTTCCTCCAGAGCTTGTCTCCACTGTTCCAGTTTTTGTTCTAAATCTCTTTCGCTATTTCCTATTAACACTACATCATCAGCATACATTAGGCACCATGGAATACTACCCTGTAGTTTCGCTGTTATGTGGTCCAAAACTAATGAGAATAAATAAGGACTAAGCACCGAGCCTTGGTGCAATCCTACTTTCACCTGGAATTTATCAGCCTCTCCCACACCGGTCCTAACACTAGTTGTTACTCCCTCATACACATCTCTCACAATCTTTACATATTCGCCAGGGACTCCTTTCTTATTGAGTGCCCACCACAGAACCTCTCGAGGAACTCTATCATATGCTTTCTGAAGATCAATGAATACCATATGACCGTTGGTCTCTTTATTCCTGTATTTTTCCATCAGTTGCCTTACAATGAAAATTGCATCTGTTGTTGATCTGCCCTTCATAAAGCCAAATTTATTATCGGATATTTCGGTTTCTTCACGTATCCGTATATCAATTACTCTCTCCAATATTTTCATGGAGTGGCTAAGTAGTTTTATAGCCCTGTAGTTTGTGCATTGTTGTATGTCTCCCTTGTTTTTGTAGACAGGTACTAATATACTGCTTCTCCATTCGTCTGGTAACCATTGCTGTTACTGTCTCCGTTAACTCCACAGGCTGTCTGTCAAATTCTTCATTTAATAGACTGTCAAAATAATTTCTCCGTCTCTTTTTGACATCCTTTTCGTGAATTAGTATTTTATTATTTTCATCTCGGATACATCTAATCTGATTAAAATCTCTTGCTTTCTTTGTCCTTTGTTTGGCTATTTTATATATATATATATATATATTTGCTTCGCCTTCCCTGGTATCAGGTTGATCGTATAGGTTTGAATACGCTTCTGCTTTAGATTTTGCTACTGCTACTTTCGCTTCCTTTTCGGCGACCATCGACCATATAGTTTTGAAGATCTATGTCTGATCTGCTTTCTTGCCACTTTCTATATAATTTTCCCTTCTCTTTTATTTTTCCTTGTACTTCATTTGACCGCCACCAAGTCTCTTTATCCTCAAACTTCTTTCCTGACGTTTTCCCAAGTATGTCAATAGCCGTCTCTCTAATAATATTGGCCATTTTTCTCTTATAGAATACAAGTATGATGTCAAATTTTTTATATCAGTTCCGTCACTTAATATTACTTGTAAAGTGTCTTGTAGTTTATATTGAAGTCTCTCCATGCAATAGAGAGGACACTCCAGTAAAATGTGGCGAACCCTGAGCACAATATCACATACGTAGCACTGTGGTTTTACTTCACTCTCCAGCAGATGTTTATGCGTGATGGCGGTGTGGCCTATTCTCAGACGAGAGAGAATGGTTTGATGTAATCCCTTATTGGGGTTGGTTTCCAAGGTAGTATTGAATGTTTTACTTCTCGCAGTTTGGATGTTGATTGATTCCACTTTGTCTGCCAAGCATTGATTACCAAGTTCTTGATTACAGGTTTTACATCTAGATGTGGAATGCTTATGATTTCTACAGCTTCCGTGCTTATTACTGCTAGTTTTGCCAATGAATCTACTCCTTCATTACCAGCAATTCCGATATGTGATGGAATCCATACAAAGTTGACATTGATATTCATAGTTTGCAATTGGTGTAATGCTGATTTAATAAGTAGTAGACTTGGATGACGAGGATATAGGTCATTTAAGGCAGTTACAGAACTTAGGCAATCCGTAATAATGACAGGATTTTTCATGTTATTTTATACCACAAAATTTATTACGTTGAGGATAGCGGTTAACTCGGCTGTATAAATGGAAGTTAATTTCGGGAGTTTAATTAATATTTTAGTTTCATTGAACATAAATGCTGCTCCCACTCCCTCCATGGTTTTAGAGGCATCGGAATATATTATAAGATTATGATTACCATAAACTTTGAGTTCTTGGAGGGCATATTGATATAATACTTTGGGATGGTTATCTGTTTTTTATGTATGGAGAGTTTGGTATTTATAGTTGGGATAGAAATAGTCCATGGAGGAACAGTGTTGACAGTTGGTAAAAAATACATATCTGGAAATTCGAATTCAAGTTCATTGAGGTATCTATTGACCCTTTCATAAAAAGGAACGTCAAACCTAGAATGTCTTGTAAAAATATTCCTAAAACGGTCTGAATTTATGTAGTGGTTAACAGGATTCATGGGATTTGCCTGTATTGATGCCGCATATTTTAGGGAAAGTTGTTTTATTCGAAATTCCAGGGGGCTTCTCCAGCTTCACAATGTAAACTTTCAGTTGGGCCAGTATAAAAGGCATCTAGTATGGTTCGCAAAGCACTATTTTGTATTCGATCGAGTTGATTTATCAAATATGGTGTTGCTGAATCGTATAAATAATACTAGCGTAATCGAGTTTGGATTTTGGACCTGATCAATGACTTGTACATAAGAGTCAGTGTTTTACTATCTGCTCCCCACTTGTTGTGTGCAACCGTTTTTATAATGTTAAGTGCAGATTGACAAGTAAGTACTATTTAGGTCATGGATGTGGTGATTCCACGATAATCTGTTGTCAAATATCATGCCTAAACACTTAATTTTCTCTACATATTTAATTTCTTTGTTAAACAGTTTTAGTTTTGGAGTGATATAACTTCGTTTTTTTGAAAATAACATAGCCTTTGATTTTGTTGTTGATAATTGAAACCCAGTAGAATTTGTCCATGATTCGAGTTTCCATAACACTTTCTGTAGATGGGCCTGGAGAGTCTTTTCATTTATTCCCTTAACAAATAAAATGATTAAATCATCAGCCAAGAGTCTAGCTTTTACTGGTGAGGCACAAGTGGAGATAATATTATTTATTGCAACAAGAAATAGGGAGACGCTTAAATTTGATCCTTGGGGAATTCCATTTTTTTGAATTTTTGTATTGGATAAAGTTCCGTTAACTCGTACCTTGAGAGTTTGATGAGTTAAGAAATTTTTTATGAATTGTGCTATATTACCTTTTATTCCCCATTGATTAAGTGTTTGAATAATACCATGTCGCCATACTGTATCGTATGCCCTAGTTGTGTCAAAAAGTACTGCGATACATTTTTGTCCGCATGCCATTGCTGAATCTCAGACTCTAAACCAATAAGATTATCCAGTGTTGAACGATTTTTCCGGAATCCGCTTTGTTCCGGGGCAAGTAATTTTTATTTTCTATAAACCACATTAATCTGTTAGATATGATTTTCTCGAGGACTTTACACATTACACAAGTTAAAAAAATAGGTCTGTATGAATGTGAAGAAAATTTTGGTTGATTTTGTTTGTAAATGGGAATGATGATAGACGAACTCCAGATTTTTGGGAATTTGCCATGTCTCCATGTATTATTGTAGATATCAAGAACGTGTTTCTTTGCAGATGAAGGAAGTTTTTGAAGAAATATTGCAGGGATGTTATCGGGACCGGTAGAAGAGTTTTTCGTATTATTCAATGAGTATACTAATTCATCCATGCTTATGGTATAATTTAAAGGAGAGAGGTTGTCAGACGGTATATCAATATCTTCGGATTCAGCCCTTTCTTTTTTGGTCGAGAAATCTGGAGGAAGAACATCAACCAGGAGGAAGAACAACCGTCATTTAGTCAGTAGCCATGGCAGGAGAAGCACGTACAAATAACACTGCCGACGTCAGTGGTAATATAGTTTGCAGAAAATGCAAATCTAAAGTTGTTTCACCGGTAAAGTGTATAATATGTGATAGCTGTTATCATCCCAGTTGTGCCAAAAAACTGGAGTTACAAATTTTTGACAAAGTTTTTACTAAATGTTGTGAAAAAACCGAAGATAAAGCAAACGGCGACTGTGATGACAAATTTTTCGATGCCATCGAAAACTTAGCTGCGTCGACAGAAAATAAGGTAGATATACACATCTTTAAATATATTATCAAACAAAAAGATCTCTTAATATGTATCAGAACTAAAGGAAAAAATATTCCTATTAAATACACAAATTGACTCATTAAAACAATTAGAAATAAAACAAGTTCCGGAAAAAACTGACTATTCTTTATTTAAAAAATCTAAACACATAGCTGATAACAATAAACAAGTCCTCAATTCACCAGAGTCAACAATAGGCCAGGAGAAATGTAAGGAAAGCAATTCAATTACTGCTAAAGATGTCAGCGAAGCCATAAACCGAGCACAAAATATAATACCTGCATCTAGTCGAACCGAAAAGACTGGAGATGCCAACATGCAAATTCGCAGTAACATTCCTACGGATTGGCAGAAAGTGACTTACAAAAAGAGAACACCCAAAAAAAACTTATTGGTGGGTAACTATTCTGGAAATTCTAATGTAGAAGGAGTGGATCAAACAGTTGCCCTACACGTATTTAACCTGAAACCGCAAACATCTGCAGAAGACCTTCAATCATTTTTATCAAAAAACCTGCCAGAAGTCAGCTGCTCAGCTCTTCCGTCTCGTCGTCCTGATATATATTCTTCTTTCAAAGTGGAAATCTCGAAAACAAACTACAATAGGGCGTTGGATGCCTCGATTTGGCCAAACAAAGCCTGTATAAGGAATTTTTTTCAGTTGAGGAAAAAGAAAGAGCAAATCGAGTAGAAGTATCTATCGACAATGAAACAAAACATACGGCAATTTTTAAAATTATACAGTTGAATACAGCGTCCATTAGAAACAAACTTGAAAGGTTGGAAATTCTGCTTGACCAAGAAAATCCCATTGTCGTCAGTATTGCGGAGCACTGGTGTAAGCAGGATGAAATATCTCTAATGGTAACTCCGGGTTACGATCTTGTAACCAGTTATTGTCGACCTATCCATGAGCATGGCGGATCGGTTCTGTATGTGAAATGTGGGTATGAATCTCAGATCATCAATGTGTGCCAGTTCGCTGTGGAAATGCATTATGAGTGCAGTGCGGTGAAAATAATGTTTTGTGAAAGAAAAGTTGCAGTCACCAGTATCTACAGGCCTCCCAGTGGAGACTTTTATTTGTTCTTGAAGCAGTTTTCCTATACGATTGGACTCTGTAATAGGTATGTTGACGATATTTTTATTTGTGGTGACTTAAACATTGATTATTTGGAAAATAGTTTATTTAAAATTCTTTTTACCGATGTTCTAATGAGCTACAATCTTAGCATAACCTCTATGGTTCCCACAAGGGTAGCGACAAATTGTTTGAACCAAACTTCTATCAGTAAGATTGATTATATTATGACCAATACAGCTAATATACTTCAATGCAATTCTAATGTTTTTGAAGTGCATTTAAGTGACCACAGAGCAATTAGTTTGGAATATGTAGTAGGCATTAATAGTAGCTGTACTAAGTCGAATGACTAGCCTAATTATAAATATTTTAGAGACTTGTCTGACAACAACCTTAAACAAATTTCTTCTGTGCTATCTGTAACTGATTTTGACGATATTTATTTAATCGATAATGTTGATAAATGCTTTGAAAATTTTATAAGTAGTTTAATATATGTGTTAGATTATTGCTGTCCAGTAAAACGGTATAATATTAGTAAGCAGACTTGCAATAAAAAATGGATTACTCCGGAAGTTAAGCAGTCTAGTGTTCATTTAAAAAATGCTTACTGGCTTAATAAAGAACTAAAATATGCCAATTCTCTTGCGAATTATAACAAAATTAAGAAAGACCACGCGGAACTATTACAACAATCTAAATTAAAATTTCATCATCAATTGATAAATAATTCAAGGAATAAAAATAAAACTGTATGGAATCTTGTTAACAAGGAAACTGGCAGGAAGTCTATTCAAAAAAACATAGCATTAAATATAGATGGTGAAAGTTGTACTGATTCTAAGCAGTTGTCTGAAGTTTTTTGTGATTATTTTGCTACAGTAACCGAAGAGAAACTGTCAAATCATTTTGGGAATTCTCGATCTAATAGTTGCACATCTTCTGCTATTCTTAAAAACAGTTTTTTCTTTAGACCTGTTGTTGGTAATGAGGTAATGAACGTGATCAATAATTTAAAAAATAAAAAAAGCAATGGACTTGATTCTATCTCGATGAGAGTATTAAAGGCTATGTCATCTTATATAATAAACCATATTGCATATTTGATAAATTTATCAATAGGTAAAGGAGTCTTTCCAAGTATTCTAAAAAAAGCAATCGTTATTCCTATATACAAAAAAGACGATCCGGAAGACATTTCAAATTATAGACCTATTTCCTTATTGTGTGTACTTTCCAAAGTATTTGAGAGAATTGTGTATAACCGTATGTCTGAGTTTTTGGGTAGATTTAGAATTGTAAGCAATTGTCAACATGGATTCCGTACAGGTAGATCCACTCAGTCTGCTGCCTGCAGATTTTGTGAAAGGGTCTACAGATCTTTGGATGCAGGTGAATATGTGGCAGGTCTCTTTTTTGATCTAACTCGTGCCTTTGATTGTCTTGATAGCCGTTTTGTTAACAATAAACTGTATAATATTGGTTTTAGAGGCATATTTTTAGATTGGCTAATCAATTATCTATCAGATAGGATAATTTGTGTTAAAATCAATGAAGATGTTTCAGAGGAACGTGTTATTAATCTGGGAGTTCCACAGGGCTCTGTATTAGGACCCCTGATTTTTTTGTTGTTTATTAACGATGCATCTAACCAGTTTGATGTTTTGGACCTGACGTTACTTGCAGATGATACTTCTCTTGTGGTCTCAGCACAGACCTATGAGAAATTGGCATCTACTTGCAATAATTTTTTAGCTCGATTTAATGACTGGTGTCGATTTAATAACCTAATTTTAAATGCAGACAAAACAAAAATAATATATTTTAATAACTTAAATTCTGTAAATCCTGTACTACACCTAAGTTTTATCAATGTACTGCTGGATTCCTCAAATCATACAAAACTTTTAGGTATCCACCTCGACTCAAAATTAAAATGGTCAGTTCACATAGACATGCTCAGTAAGTCCCTTAATAAGTCGTACTATGCATTATCCCGTATTAAAAATATTATGCCCATCTCTGCGCTGTTAAATGTATACTATAGCCTTGTTTATAGTAGACTTTATTACAACATAGTTTTATGGGGGAATGCAGTCAACAGTGACAGAATATTTATAACACAAAAACGTATAATACGAAAAATGTTTGGAATTAGTCCTCTTGAGAGCTGTAAGCCCATATTTATTAAGAATAATGTTTTAAGTTTTCCATGTATTTATATTTTCAGAATGTTACTATATGCTGTTGATAATATTCATATGTATGACAGAAATTCTAGTTTTCACAATTATTCGACGCGAGGTGGCGACTTGCTGAGTGTACCTGGTCATAGATCGAGTAAATTCGAAATATCAGTAAAGTATATGAGCATTAGATTGTTTAACGTTTTACCAAAAAAATATAGAACAATGAATAAATATTTCTTTAAGAAATCCATTAAAAGCTTATTGCTTACCAAATGTTATTATACTGTGGGAGAGTTTGTTTCGGACAGAAATATTACCTAAATGTTATTAAATGTTATCAAAACCTTAAAATGTTTATAAAATTTATAAATGTATTAATTTTATTGTTTGTTTGTTTATAAAGCTGATGACATGTCCTATACATTGTATGTCTTAAAGGATGAATAAATATTATTAATATTATTATTATCAGCGCTTGAAAATCTTTCAAAACTATTAGCTAGGATATTGGCTATGTCTAGAAGTAAACTGTATATTTTTTGTTTTTCTTCTAAGAAGTTAATGTGAATTGGGGTGTTTTTCCCAGATATCTTTCGTATAATTTGCCACACTTTATTAATTGCTGTAGATGAAGTTAGTTCAGAAATAAACTTTTTCCATGATTCACGTTTACTTCTTTTAATGATGAATCTCTAGCTTTTAGTCGTTTGAATTCTAATTTATTTTCAAGTGTGTTATATTTTCGATATCGATTTTATCGAATCGATTTAATGCTGTTTTTGAAAGTTTAATGGCTTCTTGACATTCAGAGTTCCACCAAGGGACTGATGAATTTAATTTTTTGGAATTTATTTTACCAACTGCTTTTTCTTCGGCATTTAAAATACATTGGAAAACTCTTGAATTTGACTATCAATATTATGGTTAGATTGTAAAATTTTGTGTAATGTGTCCATTTCATTTGAAACTAGATCATAATAGACTTGCCAATTTGCATTTTTGATATTCCATTTTACGAAATTGCAAGAATATTGTATTTTGTCAGGATTTGTTATTACAATCGGAAAGTGATCACTATAATTTAAATCAGAGAGTACATCATCCCAAGATAAGATAGCTGACAATGCTGGATCACATATTGAAAGATCCATAGAGGAAGATTTACCAGTTGAGATGTCAAAATGAGTATTTCTTCCATCATATAATAGGTTTAGTAGAAAATTGTCCAACATTGTTTCGATTTTACGACCTAATGGAGTAATTTTGTATGATCCCCATATGTAATTATGTGAATTAAAATCACCAAGTATTAGACGAGGTGAAGGTATTTGTTTTATTAAATCTGATATTTCATTATTGCTTAGGTTTTGTCTAGGTGGAATATATATATATATATATATATATATATATATATATATATATATATATATATTACATATGTTCATTTTTATAGGCCCTTTGATAGTAATTGCGACCGCTTCAAGTTGTGTATTGATTTGAAGAATTTCTACATCGATGGATGAATGAGTGTAGATCGCTACGCCACCACTAGCATAATCACTTTCTCTATTTTTATATGTGCAGGTGTAATTTTTTAAATTATGAACTTTAGTATTTTTGAAATGGGTTTCCTGTAAACCATTTGGGTTTTTTAACCATTTGTTGTAACATCCCTAGACGCGTGTAATACCCTCGTAGGTTCCATTGGATAATCGAGAAAGCCATTATTTATCTTTTTCAAATTTATTTTCGAATTCGGTGTTTGTGTCTGGTTGTATGAATTTAAGTATTTTGTTTCGAAGTCTAGTGCATCTAGCTTTTGATTTCTTATTTGGTAAATTTTCGTGTAGTTTACTTAAAAGATTCAATAGGCTTTCGAGATCGTTTGTATAAGTTTTTATTAAGCTTATTTGGTCAGGGGTACCATGATGAACATTTTACAGTATATCTACGAATGTTTCATAAGATATTGAATGTGCTACTGTAGTATCATCATATATTAGTCTAGCTGAATTTTTGATATCTTCCATTGCTTGAATTGATCTTGCGTCTGTGATTGAGGACTTTGGCTTTTTTAATTTTGTAGCTGGAAAGGAGCTATTTTCTGGAGTATCATTTGGGGGAGGGCTTATAATTTCAGAAATAGTTCGTTTGTTTAAAGAAGGATCGTGTGATATTTGTTGGGTGTCAGTAGTTTGTGTAGCATGAGTAGCGGGTAAAATATGAATATTAGGTTTAGTCGATAGTATAGGAGTAAACGAAGATAGAGTTTGCATTCGGGGAATGTATTCATTGTTTGTTTGGTCAGTTGAGGTAATTGGAGCGGTTGAAGCAGTTGGAATGTTTTCATTGCTCATTTGATCAGTTGAGGTAGTTGGAGCGGTTGAATCAGTTGGAATGTTTTCATTGTTTATTTGATCAGTTAAGGTAGTTAAAGCGGTTGAAGCAGTTGGAATGTATTCCTTGTTTATTGGATCAGTTGAAGTAGTTAAAGCAGCATTTTGTGTTTGAGATGTTTGGGTTTCCGAAACAGTTGGACAATTTTCAGCCGAGTGTCCCGCATGTCTGCAAAGAGTACATAAATCTTTCTCCATTACAAGAAATATACGGTATGGTATCATTTCGTAATTTACAATTATTGAGTCAGGTATTGGTGAAACAGGGGGAGAAATAAAATTATGCCTTCTGAAACTGTAAATGTGTTTGTAATTAGGATTTGATGTACCAATTTTTAAAAAAGTTATTGGAGATAACAGATTTAATTCCAAATTGGAAAGTTCATTCTCAATAATTGAATGAGGGATTGAAGGACAAACACCTGGTATCAATAATCTTTCATTTGGTGATATTAATCTACGACCCTGAATTTTTTGGTGGTTTACAGTTATTATTCCCCTATTAATTTGTAGAAATTTGTTAACTAAAATTTTGCTTGCTAGGTAAATACAAATTCGACCATTTGACATTCTAGAGGAGAAAAGAATATTTTTGGGATGCATTAAATCACCAACTGCAAACAAATATTCTTCCAACTTTGTATTTTCCAAAGCAGGAAAAGCTACTGCCTGTGATTTTAACAAGAATTTAGGTAAATTTTGATGTGACAGTGGCAAAACACTGTTTCATAGTTGTATTTGGTAAATTAAGCTCCAGTTCTTGATCAGGAGCCCCAAGAGGCGGAAAACTATCCATTTTCAATTATTGCTGTCATAGATGAATTTTAAAAGTACGGTCCTGTCCCTTTGATACCAGAACCGATAGCAGGTAGGTATAAAAAGTTGTTGCTTTATATCCAAAATTGAATACTGTCTACGTGGATTTAGGGTAAATGTTAATTATTTGGATTAAATAATAATTTGTACTCACAGTTTTTGTACTTGCCGTAAGAACAATCAGATTCATTCTATACGTAAAACTAGAATTACTTTGTTGCTTACTTTGTTGCTTTGTCGCTTAACACTTAAAAAACTAGTTTTATTGTGGAGCTTGTTTTAAGCGTACGACTCGTTCGATTTCTAATTAGGAAGTTGTAAATGAATGGGGTACTTAAATACCGTCTTCCTTACTCTGAGGCTGTATTTAGTTCAAAGTAACGGGAGTCTTTTCAATCTTTATTACACAAGTATAAATTTAATAATACATACAATTTTTCCTTCGATTTCTGGTTCAGTAAGTTGGAATATCTGTCTGGAATTAATACACCAATATTTATATTCTTTAAATCTTGAACAAGCGCTAAATAACTCATTTTTTATCGAGAGTAATTTTTTGATGGTTTTTGTGAAGTTAATTTTTGAGAATTGTCAGATTGTTTTTTCAATAATATTAACATAGTAACTTGTAAAGTTGCGTGTTTTAATAACGTGGCGATAATTCATAACGAGTAACGAGTAATATAACAGAAAAAAGAAAATATGTGTTGGAAGTATTCCAACGTTTTCCCCGCCGCGAAAAGAAGAATTAAAATAAAATCAAGAGATGAGTAGAAACAATAAACAAAGGTGAACTATTATTCTAAGAACAAAGGCAGTAAATAAGTTAAACAATAGGGGGCAAAGGGCAAATCTTTGTAATCGAACGAATACAAGGGCCATTTGAAGTTTGAAGTTTAACAAGTCTTACTTTATTGTCACGACCTGGGATAACTTCTAATATTCGAGCACGTAATCATTTCAATGGAGGTATGTTGTCCTCCTTGATTAAAACTAAATCGTCTATCTTTAAATTTTCATGAGGCGACATCCATTTAGGCCTATTTTGCAATCTGTTGAGGTACTCAACCGACCAGCGTTTCCAAAAATGTTGTTGTATATGGGAAATGTGTTGCCAGAAGGATAGTTTACTTTCTGGTAACTTGGAAATATCAACCTCGGAGTAAGCTGTTAGACTACTTCCAATTAGGAAATGTTCAGGAATTAAACATTGAAGATCAGTAGGATCATTAGATAAGGGACATAAGGGCCTTGAATTTAAAATAGCTTCTATCTGTGATAATACAGTAGTTAGCTGTTCAAATGTAAATCGAGTATTATTCATTAATCTATAGAGATGATATTTTGTGAATTTAACTGCGGCTTCCCAGAGTCCAACCCAATGGGGACTATAAGGGGGATAAAAGTTCATTTTATTTGAGTTTTAGAAGCAAATTGTTGAATGCGAGTTACATTTTCCTTATCTTGAAAGAAATCGTATAATTCTTTTAATTGATTACGAGCACCAAGAAAATTTGTAGCATTGTCACTGAAAATATTTGAAGGATTGCCCCTTCTCGAGATAAATCGCTTAAGGGTGAGTAAAAACGCTTCTGTGGATAAAGAAGAAACTAGTTCTATGTGTACCGCTTTAGTAGCCATACATGCAAATATAGCTATATAAGCTTTAAGAATTGGGGCTTTACGAAGAATTGAAGTTTTAATTGGAATAGGACCTGCAAAGTCCACGCCAACATTGTCAAAAGGTCTACAAGGTGAGATTTTTACTCTAGGCAAATCTGCCATTACTTGCTGAGCGGTTTGTGCCTTTAACCTATGACAAAGAATACAGCTTCGAATTATCCTTTTGGTTTCTCGGAGACCATCTAGCGGCCAGAATTTTAATCGGATATTAGACAAAACAGTTTGGGCTCCTGCATGTCCAAGTCGATTATGTTCGTGTTTTATCAGAAGTCTAACTACATGATACTTGGAAGGTAATAAACGAGGATTTTTTGATAAATGGGAATATCGGCATTTTTTAATCTACCACCTACACATAATTCCCCTAATGAATTAAGAAATGGACTTAGTGACAAAATATGTTTGTCTGAGAGGGGTTTACTAGACTTCAATTCAGCAATTTCTTGTGCAAAAGATTGCATTTGAACAATTTTTATTATCGAAACAAGAGCTTTATCTAATTCCGTAATCAAAAGGGGACCAGATAATTAAATTGATGATTTTCTAGTATTTTCGATAAATCTTTGAATGTATACAAAAGAATGAAGTAATCTTGAAAATTTCGAAAATTTTTCAAAAACTTCTTGCCAGAATGTGTTTTGTGTTGTTTCCCGTGTATGAATACACACAAGGGTTCTTTTTCTTTCTACTAAAATTTGAGAGGGTTCGGGATCATGATTATGTTTTAATAAATTCAGATTGGAATCTAAGAGAAATGGCGGGCATTGCCACCATAATTTGGAGTTTATGAGTTGTTCTGCTAACATCTCCCGGGAAGGAATGTCAGCTGGATTGTCTGAAGATTTGACATGTCTCCAATGGGAGTTTTTTTGACAGCATCTGAATTTTAGAAACTCTATTAGAAACAAATGAAGTCCAACGAGAAGAGTGAGATCTAATCCAGCACAGAGCAATTTATGAATCAGACCACAAGTTTATAGACTCAAACGAGAGCTGGTTTTCAAAAATTGCGCAAAGTGTATTTGTTAATTGAGCAAGAAGGACCATAGCGCAGAGTTCAAGACGAGGTAGTGATACAGTTTTAATTGGGGTTACTCGAGATTTAGATGTGAGTAAAACAGAAGAAACAGAGTTGTCGTTATAAACGGTTCTTAAATAAACACAGGCAGCATATGCTTTAATGCTACTGTCAGCGAAACCATGTATTTGAACATAATTAACAGATTTGTTAAGAAACATGTATCTAGGGATTTTTAATAACTTTAACTTAGGAAAACATTTAATAAACTTATTCCAATCGTGAGTAAATGAATCGTTTAATGGTTCGTCCCAATTAACCTTTAACATCCATAATTATGGTTGCATTAATAGTTTCCCTATTACAATCAATGGGCTAATTATACCAAGAGGATCGTACACACTTGCAAGGACTGAAAGAGCCTTTCGTTTTGTGAGTGCAGTTTCGGAATGCGTTTCAGGAAACGAGACAGACAAAAAGGGCTTGATTCCAAGAAAAACCTAAAACCTTATTTGTGGAATCAGTTAGAGAAATGTTGCAAGGTGGTTTGGATTGAGATGCGTCACATATTTTTAGAAATTTAGAAGAATTAGAATGCCATTTGTGTAACTGTAACCCAGCATTACCGAGTAACTCAGTGAGTTGTTCATATGATGATTCCAAGTCTTCAAAGGAATTAGCACCATAAAATATGTCATCCATATAGGTGTGATTTAGTATTATGTTTGTGGCTTTAGGGTAATTTTTTCTACCTCTGATAGAAATTTCATTTAGGGTACGAGTAGCTTCATAAGGGGCCCAATTAGTGCCATAAGTAACTGTGAGCAGTTCTATGCAACTAAGAGGCTTGTCGGGAGAATCACGCCAGAGAATATTTTGCAAAAGGGTTTGCTGGGGGTTTATCATAACCTGCCGATACATTTTCTGTATATCTGCAGTGAACACATATTTATGCTGTCCAAATCTAATTAGAATGTCGAACACTTGAGGCTGTACCTTATAGACTGTAAGGGTTATGTCATTGTGGGAGTAACCAGTAGTAGTTTTACTAGAAGCATTAAAAACTACTCGAAGTTTAGTTGAGACACTGTTGTCTTTTAAAACACAGTGGTGTGGCAGAAAGTATTTGGGGGTAGAAATTGTTTCTGATGAAAGGGGATATATTTACCATGTCCCAGTTGTACATATTCATCTATGAAAGCTTTATAATTTTTTAAAATAGTTGGGTTTGAATGTAGACGTTTCTCAAGAGATAAAAATCGCCTTTTCGCAGTGTGAAATGAGTCGCCAATTTTTCAAACTCTGTGGGAGTCCGTAGGGGTATATCTATTTGAAATCTTCCATTTTCTAAGATTTGACAAGAAGATGTAAAGATTTGTTCAGCTAATTCGTCTTCAGGAGGTAGAGGAGCTTTTGTTGAGATTTATTCCATATCCCAAAATTTTACTAGAAGTTTATCTAAATGGTTATCATCTGTGATGGGTTCAGATGTTTGTACGAAAAATGATGCATTTTTTTATGTTTGTTCCTTTCTTGAACAATGTTACCTGCAACAATCCATCCTAAGTGAGTGTCGTGAAGAACAGGGAGATTATTACCTAATTTGTAAATACCTTCTTTTATTAACTCATAGTATACATCCGCACCAAGCAGAATATCAATTTCGGATGGTTCGAAAAATCTACTATCAGCAAGGGATATATTTGCAGGTAATTTTATAGAGTTAACATATATTGGCATCTGAGGTAATTTACAAGAAATATTTTGAAGAACAGCACATGTTATAGGAATTGAGAAGTCATTAGACCGAGAGTGTATAACAATATCTACCATTTCTGTGGACAATATAGAATTTTGAGAAATGCCAGAAATATGTAGACTTCTTTTAAAGGTAGGGCATTTAATTTTAGAAATAAGAGTTTTTGAGGCAAATGAGTTTTGACTTCCTGAATCAAGAACAGCCTTTGCTTCAACATAAGTTCCATTTTTTGTATATATTATTACATTTTCCGTTGCTAACAAGACATGAGTGTTTCTAGAAGAGCACGCTGAGAAGACTGCGGAATTTTCATCTGGTGAAACATTTTCAGATGGTTCGTTGGCGTTAGTGAGTGTAGTAGAAAGACTTGATTGCTGTGATTTATCAATTTGCAAATGCTGACTCCTACCAGGTCGCCAATTATGGGAGTTGTGAGAGTTGTGATAATTATCTATATGGAGACTTGTGTGGTGCCTCTTAGAACAAATAAAGCATCCTTGAGATGTACAATCTTTTAGTGTATGTTTGCTACCTAAACAATTGTAGCAGAGTGAGTGAGTACGAATAAAATTATTTTTATCAGTGTGAATCAAATTAGAGAATTTTTAACAGGAATAAATTGTATGACCAGCAATATTACAAAACAAGCATTTTAAATCACGTGATATCTGAGGGTTTTGGATTTGAGAGTTGTGAGAATTTGAGAAATGTGAGTGTAATGATGTTTTGAATTGTGGTTTAGTAGACTGTTTAGTTTCGGTAGAATTAAGATCTTCTAAAGCAGTACACCTAGCTTCCAAAATTTTATAAAATTCAGCTAAAGTAGGCAATTGAGATCTATCTCTATTGGCTTGATATTCCCTTTTTGTACCAAAGTCCAATTTTCTTACAAGAATGTTAACTAATAGTAAGTCCCAGTTATCTACTGGACATTTCAAATTTTTTAAGGATTCTATGTTATTTCTTATGTCGTTTAGAAATTCTCTTAAATTGTGAGAATTGCTTTTAACAAGTGGTGGTGTATCAATAATTAAATTAATGTGAGAGTTAATTATAGCTAAATTATTATCGTATCTTTTTTCAAGAATTTCAATAGCTACTAAGAAATTTTCATTGGTAACTTTAAGTGAATCTATTAAAGTTAAAGGTTCTCCTTTTAAATATGATTTAAGATAAATAAATTTTTGAACATTAGTGAGACCTTGGTCTTTTTTTATTAGAGACGTATATAATTGGTAGAAAGGGATCCATTTTTGCAATTGTACCTTAGAAAATAGAGATTGATATTTGAGGGAGCTTAATAGCTGAACGTGAATTTTTATTTGTTTGACTATTAATATTAAAAGAACTATCAGCATTACCTGAAGGCTGTGAAATATTTGCTAACTTACGCCTTATTTTGGCCAAAGTTTGACAATACAGATCTTCCAACTTATCTCTGTCCTCTACATCAAGTTTTTCTACATCTAAATCTTCAATATGGTCTTGCGTCAGACAATATTGCTCAAAGTTATGAATCAAGTTATTTTCTTTAATTCTTAATAAATATTCATCATTTTGGTTATTTAAATTGATTTCTACCCAATTTACTATTCGCGTTATATTTGCCTTGATGTATTGGCGAGCTTTCTTTTCATCTTCCATAATTGTAGATTCAAATTACATTAAAAGCGTAAACTATTACAAAAATACAAAATATTTTTCAAAAATAACAGTTACCTAAAAATTAAAAATATTTTAAATCCCACCTCTATAGCTGGTAATGTGAATATGGAGAAATGTCACTTTTGACAATTTTGAGATTTGAGACTTTTCACTTTTATGTCAATAAATTACATCTATTCATCGAGTATTACTTGAAATATATTACTTGTAAATATTCTGGAGCTTCTCGGGTAAAACGGATTATTTCTTTTTCGAGAATCGAGATTATTATGTACTTCTTTTTCGGGAATCGGGATTATTATTTACTTCTTTTTCGGGAATCGGGATTATTATGTACTTCTTCTTCGGGAATCGGGATTATTTCTTTTTCAGGAATCGGTATTATTATGTACTTCTTCGGGAATCGGGATTATTAGTCCTTTTTCGGGAATTTAGCCTGGGCTGGGCAATCAGCAATAAAACGTAAGGTTTCTTCGTGATTTGTGTATCTATTTCCAATATTATTCCAACTATTTTTGATCCGGTTCGATATAGGGCCAATGTAAAGGAATCGGGTACTTAAATACCGTCTTCCTTACTCTGAGGTTGTATTTAGTTCAAAGTAACGGGAGTCTTTTCAATCTGTATTCTTCTTCTTTAAGTTCCATCTTCTATCGAAGGTTGGAAATCACCATGGCAATGCGGACCCTGTTGACTGCCGCTCTAAATATCTCTGCACTACTGCATTCGAACCATTCCCGTAAGTTCTTAAGCCAGGATGTTCTTCGTCTTCCCACATTTCGCTTTCCTCGGATTTTGCCTTGCATAATAAGTTGTAATAATGCGTATTTTTGCCCTCTCATCACATGTCCCAAGTACTCAAGTTTTCGTCTCTTGATAGTTAGTATTATTTCCGGTTGATTTCCTATCGTTCTAGTTACTTCCACATTCGACATTCTTTGAATCCATGATATTCGTAGGATTCTTCTGTAACACCAAAATTCAAAGGCGGCCAAAATTCAATCTTTATTACACAAGTATAAATTTAATAATACATACAATTTTTCCTTCGATTTTTGGTTCAGTAAGTTGGAATATCTGTCTGGAATTAATACACCAATATTTATATTCTTTAAATCTTGAACAAGCACTAAATAACTAATTTTTTATCGAGAGTAATTTTTTGATGGTTTTTGTGAAGTTAATTTTTGAGAATTGTCAGATTGTTTTTTCAATAATATTAACGTAGTAACGTGTAAAGTTGCGTGTTTTAATAACGTGGCGATAATTTATAACGAGTAACGAGTAATATAACAGAAAAAAGAAAATATGTGTTGGAAGTATTCCAACAGAAGTTCTCAAAAAAATTTATTTTTGAAAATATGAACTGTATTTAAATGCAGTGTAAAAATCTGTAAGTTACATCTAAAAGTTCTCTGCAATATAGGTACTCGTTTGATTGCCAAAATTATTCACTGATCCATGGGTTGAATAAGCAATATATTTTTTGACAAAAACATACAATTAAAGTTGCTATCTTCTGAATGTCGAATATTTTCAGGGGAATAAGCAGGAGCGTTGTCTAAAATCGATAAACATTTCACCTCTTTCGGCAGTATTTTCAATTTTTTCTAACTACAGGTACAAATTTTTCTCAATTTGAAATTTTCTCACTACAGTTACAAATTCTTAAAAAAACAATTTTTGAAAATATCTGTGGTGAACCATGGCTTATTAGAGCTATAATATGAAACAGGCAGATAATGCATTATATCTTTGACAACTCTAGGTTTACGAGATTTGCCAAAATTATAGAAGTCAATCCATGCAATCCATCGGCGTTAGCACAACGTAGTTCTGAGATCCTGTCCTTGCTGATTTCTCTTTTTTGCATTCAAATTTTTTTTTACACTTGATTGGATTTTTTTTTTCATTATATACCAAGTCCGTTAAATAGAGGTCCGTTCTATCGAGGTTTTACTGTAAGAATGTACTACTAAGAATGTACCAGAAAAATTTTTTACACCACATGTAGAATATGTGAATGTACCAAAAAGAGATACAGTAATGATAGAAAAAACAAAAATTTTATCTGAAAAAACCATACCTGTTTGTACCGTATGTTTTTTTCGTATCATTTTCGAGTTACATGGAGAAAAGAAGATTTTTAAGAAAATTTAAAAATGCGCTCTATAATTTTATCTTATTTTCTTCAAAAACCTTTTATTTTAAACCCATCTAACTTTTTAAACATGGAAATTTTTTTTTGTGACTTTAGCACTTAGCTATTTAGCCAGATACAACTTGATAATAATTAATACTAATACAAAAAAAAACTATTAAACCTAATACAAATTATTAAAAAGAAAAACATATTATTCTAATTTACTTAATACTAAATAAAAAAGTGTCATAATAATCAAAAGAAAAAAAAACCTCTTAAAAATTCCTACAAGACATTACTATAAATAGGGAAAAGGAGGAAAAATAAACAATTGGGTAAAAAAAAGGTTAACGAGATTGGATAAAATTGATTACAGACATAAATTTGTACTATGTATAAATTTGATTAGACAATCATATACTCTTTTGTCATTAGTAGCCAATAGTTTATTTATTTGGTACGGAGGAAATATTTGCACCCAACTTTTTAAACATGGAAATAACACTATAATTAAAGGTATTGTAGAATGAAAACGATGCATTTAAATTCTGGTAGATGAAAGGTTAAATATACTTCTCATTTTTCCTTAAAACACATTAATCAATTTTTGTTGCAGGATACACATTTCGCTTAGTTTTAATGTAATCAACATTTAACAGTGCCCGTTTAAAAAGTCTTTCGACCATTTCTCTGTAATTTTAGGTTGGATGCACCGATTTGAGCATGCACCAAAAAAAATCTCTTTTCACCTACCATTATCTCTTTTTGTATTATAACTAAAAGATTTATGAAGAAACAAATCTCTTTGATTTTTCATAAACTACAAAAATGTTTTATGTAGTTTTTTCGTTAGATGCATAATTTTTAAGGTTAACAAACAACCGTCCTAAAAGGTGTAATTTTCAATGAAAATTGAAAATTTTCAACCACGAATAACTCAAAAAATATTGAGTTTTCAAAAAAAAATATAGAAAGTTTTTAATAGAATTAGGTTTTCTAGCTACTTCCGTGGTTATTTTGACCAAAAGATGAGAAACCACCCTCAAGATCAAAGCGTCATAGGAGATAGGGTAGACTTTGTTTCTTGAGCTATTCCCTACTTACTCTGAAATATTATGTAAATTGATGCAATAGAATGGAATTCAGAGCCAAATATCCTCACTGACTGCACCAATACTATAATAAAAATGTCTAATTATAACACGAGGGGTACACGCAAAGGGAACAAACGCTAAAATAAAAGACAACACATTTAAAGAAACGAAATAAACACTAAAATATAACCACAGTATGTAATTCCACTCGTATGTCGGCCTAATTTTGCGCAAAGTGTCTATCTGTTAATTTGTGGTTAATATACAGATGGCTAGGTTACACACAAAGACAGCTAGTAGGACTAGGTCACATCCATAGAATGAACGACGAAAAATAACCAAAAAATTATATGAAGTCAGAGTATATGGAAAAACAAAGTAGGCGCCCAAGAATGGAATGGGAAGAACAAGTCAGACAGGAAGCAAAGAAGAGAGGACTGCAGTGGAATGTGTTAAGACAATTTAGATTAAAATAAAACATTATGGAAAAGAAGTATTAGAGAAGAACCACAACAGTAAAAGTTTGGACAGAAAAATATGTTAAAATAATTATTACTTTATAATTATTAAAATTATATTGAATTTTATTAAACTGTATATAAACATAGCTCAACACCCAACACCGTAAGGTATTATACTAGTGGGTTTCTTCTTCTTCTTAAAGTGCCTATCCGTTCCGGATGTTGGCGATCATCATGGCTATCTTGACTTTGTTTACCGCAGCTCGGAACAGTTCATTGGTAGTGGTGTTATACTACTTTCGTAAATTTTGAAGCCAGGAAATGCGTCTTCTTCCCGGTCCTCTTTTACCATTTACCTTCCCTTGGAGAATCAGTTGGGGAGAAGGCCGTAACGTTCTTGATTTCTCATTACATGTCCTACATATTCTAATTTTTTTGTTTTGATGGCTATGAGAATTTCACACTCTTTCCCCATTCTACGCAGGACTTCCACATTAGTAACTCGGTCAACCCAGGATATACGTAAGATGCGCATATAACACCACATTTCGAAAGCTTCGAGCGGATTCATAGATGCAACAGTTAGTGTCCACGCTTCCATTCCATAGAGCAGAACTGTAAATATACAGCTTTTCAACAGACGGTATTTTGTTTTTAATGATATGTCTCGACTGTTGAAAATGGGTCTCATTCTAACGTATGCTGCTTTCGCTTTTATTATTCGCTGTTTAATTTCTGTCGAGTGGTCCCATTGACGATTTAAATTCTTACCCAGATAAGTATATTGCTCAAATCTTTCGATATTCTGTTGGTTGACTGTAAGTTGAGCGTTTAATATTGGTTTTTACTAATTGTCATAAATTTGGTCTTCTTTATGTTAAGAGCTAGTCCATATCTGTTGCTGACTTCTGTTATACGATTTGTTAAACGATTTGGGTTTAACTGATTAAATAAATAAAAAATATATATAATTTCTTGCACCGTGTTATTATGTCAACATGAAGTGGCAACATGCAGTGACCTTCGCACTTGGGCCTGTACTAATATTTGTTACGTACTATACTAAAATAAATTATGAAGTAATAAGAAATTTTCCCTGCAACTTGCCTGTATATAAATTGTTTGCTAAATAAATTTAATTAAATTACATATTATAAATTAAGGAAATATTCTATCATGGGATGAATTCGATTAGGGTTTTTCCTTCGTCCTCCTAAGTTAAAATTTCGTTATTTCCATTTTGTGTTAGACAACCATTAACTAACCGCATACAGGATATAACCCTAATTATTTTTATTAAATTATCCCTCGTTATCTCTAAATCCGCCCAAACATCCGATTTAAAGCCACACTATCCCTTCTCCTTTTTGAAAATATCTAAATATCCAGACATCACATGCATGGAAAATCAAAGGAAAACGCCTCCACGGACTAAGGAAAAGCCGCTGAGGAATTTCGTCGGTTGACGTTAATAGGGGAACTGAGGGAAACTAGTATAAACAGATTTCGATAGAGGATGAAGATGGATAGATAGGTACTTTAAATTCGGAAAATTCCCCTGGGAGCAACATTTAGTTTCAATGGAATGTTCGGTTAGAAGATTACCTGAAGTATGGAGTAAAATCAAATGGTTTATGGGGTAAATTTGTATACTAATATCCGTGATGCCACAAATTCTAAGTTAATGATTTGTTAGATAAATATTTGCGAAGGAATAAAACATAGAGTGTGTCAACGAAAGTTGGAATTATATGGGACGCTTTTTTATTTTTCATAAAAATATCTGCTTGGTACAAAACATACGATGTAACAATCAGATATAAAATTTTATCAATCTTATACATGGTACGTCAAAAATATATTATTTTCACTCAAGAATAAAGTGCATTTATATTTTTACAATATCGAAAATTTTTATTTTGAAAAGTTGTTTGGAATTAAAAACTACTTTAATATACAATTATTACATCCTTTTATTTTAATAGTTATTTATGATATAAGTGTTAAAAGTACACGTTTAATGCACGCATGTGAAAGTTTGCAGAATGAGCAATAGCGAGTTCTGCAATTCACATGAGTGCCTTAAACATGTACTTTTTAACACGCATACCATACAATATTTTTTCTATAAACGTAATTACAGGACAATACCTACAAAAACTTTTACTTGAACTTGACTGACATTGCATTTTTATATTTTTTGATATTACATCAAAATTATCTATACGATCAATACGAACTGCAGTGCCTTAAAAATTTTAAAGCACTAGTGCCTTAAAGTAGCATTTTTAACGCTCGTATGGAGTGCTAAAAATTGCATTTTTAACACTGTTGTAGAAAAAAATAATTATGCAAATTTTTCTTAAATTACCGGTATCCAACACCATTTTTATTTATTAGAAATACGATAACTCTGTTTTTTGGCTTTAATCGTCTTCAAAGCTAAGTTTGTTGTATCACATGTCACTCTACTAGTCTCCTTCTACATTAATTTCATCTGTAGAACAAAATTTGATAGGTCATCAAGTTTCTAAACTAAATAGTTTTTTTCGTTTTTTTTTCAAAACTAAGTATTGTGGATTTATACCCTTTATACAATAAGCGCTTCAATTATAGAGGTGGTCTACATTGCGTAGAACATGCCCGTTAAAATGTTTGCTGCATTCTTTAAGCCATACAGAAGTAGGCAAATGGCCAATTGGCACAAAAAAATTACTTTTTGAAAGCTCTATAATAGACAATATTTTTTAGCATTAGTTGTTTTAATTCAAAGAAAGCAGCATGAAATTACTAAGCATAAATTGCAATTCACTGAGTCGATTTTTTTACTCGCAAGTGTAGTTTTATTTTTATGACAAAGTGATCGCATTTTCCAAAACTACTTTAACTTTCCACATCGGTAATTGATTTTCCTGGATGGCCATCCCATACAAGCCTAAGCGAAAGAGATCTCCCTGGGTCAACAGGCCGTAAATTAAATTGACTTAAACGGCGGAAAAAACATTTTCTACTTCGGATTCTTCTCTGAGTTTATTTTTACAAGTATTATATTCGGGATCATCGAATTTTAAGGAAACGACCCATATTTTTTTCCGACCCTACAGTAAAGAACGAAAATGTGGAAACGCATAAAAAATTGACTACTATTTACAAAACAAATAAAAGTATGTTATCTGAAAGGGCCGGTTTTAGTTAGAAGGAAAACCATGTTAAATATATATTGGAATGGTATCAGCTTTAAAATTTGATATATAAAAAAGAATTTTTTTTTATTTCAATTAACGTGTCCCGGCTGCTGCGGCTATTGACACAAGGAACATTACAATAACAATAAATAATTAAGTTAAATTTACAGTAGGTGGTATACTTTACAATGTTTAAGGAACTCTATCATATTACACAATTTGTTTTTATTGTTTAAAATAGTACACAAATTTCCTGGATGCCATATTTGGTCCGTCCTGCTGCGTAGTGGTTGCACTCCACAAGTAAGTGCAGTACACTTAGTCGAGTGTTGCAATGTTGGCAGTTTGGGGGTTCTTCGGGAACCATCAAGTATCCATGGGTTAGGCGGGTGTGCCCAATTCTGAGCCTTCTGATGATGGTCTTCGGTTTCCTTTCCATTTTTACCAGTCTAGGTCCTAAAATGCTTGGTTGGATGGACTTTAATTGGGTAGTGCACTTGCTCCACTGATTTTGCCACATTGAGGTTGATAACTTTTTGATTTCAGTTGTTATGTCTTAAAACAACTAAATATTTTCATCTGTAAGATCAAAGCGACGTGCTTCCTTTGCTGCGTGGTCAGCATTCTCGTTTCCTTTGATACCAACATGTGACGGATTCCATATAATCGAAACTGAAGTATTGGATTTAGCAGGTGCTGTACATTCTTCATGGATTTTAATAACTATTGGATTTGTTGTATACATTTTTCTAATTGAATGTATGGATGATAATGAGTCTGTGCAGATTGCTAAATTTTTGGTACCCTGCATTGGAACCTCTAGAGCTTTGAGTATAGCGAAGAGTTCAGCTGTGAAAATACTATTCATCTTGGGTAGTCTACACATGGCTAGTGTATTATTTGTGGAAGTAACAGCACATCCTACACTTTCTTCATCTTTAGATGCATCTGTGAACATTACGTTATCAAACTTACCTCTATTAATTATATCATTAAAAGTTTGTCTCATGAGTATCGTGGAGGTTTCCATTTTCTTATATTTGCACAAATTTAAGTTAAAGGCAGGTAATATTTTTAGCCAAGGCAAGTATTGGGCTGAATAATGGGGGTGGTGAGATTAAGGTCAATATTTTCTAAGAGTGGCAATAGGAACTGTAGAGATGAATTGGAAATAGCTGAACTGTGTGTTCCCGTTAACTGAATATTTTTATTGAGTTGGTAAGATATATTTGTAGGATTTGCAGAGACCTTGGCAAAATTGGGGTTTAATAGACGTTGTCTTCTAATATTTAAATGGGGTTCACACGATTCGACATATACACTTTCTGTAGGACTAGATCTAAACGCTCCGATGCATATCCTTAATGAAGTGTTTTGAATTGTATCTGGTGATTTTAAATAAGTTTTAGGGGCAGTCATATATAATATAGATCCATAGTCTAACTTAGATCTTATTAGGGCTCTGTATACTCTTAACAGTATTTATTTTTCGGCTCCCCATTGGCGATTGGCTAATGATTTTAAAAGATTTATACTTTTTGCAGCATTGGCTTTGGTTTTTTCTATATGCCTCTTCCATTTTAATTTTTTGTCAAAAATTACCCCTAGAAATTTGTGGTTTTCAACTACTTGTAGTGGATGCCCTTTTAATGTTATGTGTGGAAGAGTTTGCTTATATTTTTTGCTAAAGTTATTTACTTCAGGTTTTGTTGGTGAGAAACTAAAACCAATTTTGTTAGACCAGTGACATATGTTATCAATGGTATTTGACAAAAGTGTACTAATGGAGCTTGTTACTTTACCCGAACACTAAATGACTAGATCATCCGCATAGATATTATGTTTGACAGGGGCTTGTGTTAGGGAACTAACCTCGTTAAGAAGCAGTAAAAATAAGGTTGTGCTAAGGACTGATCCCTGAGGTACTCCTGGCTCCAGGATATATGAGGCAGACATTTTACCATTAGCAGAGACTTTGAAACTTCTGTTAGTTAAAAAATTCTCAACAAACAGATATATGTTTCCAGATAAATTAGACTCTTGCAGTTTTTCTAGAATTGCCGACCTTAAAGCTGTGTCGAAAGCACTTTCTATATCGAGAGAGACAGTTACAAGGTTATTTCTATTAGAGAATGCCGCTATGATATCGAATTAAAGAGTGATAAGGTTATCCATTGTGCAACGATTCGGACGAAATTCGGACAATTTGTTTCAGGAGTTTGCAAAGTGTGCACGTTAATGAGATGGGTCTAAATGATATAGTTGTATTGGTGGAAGTATCATTTTTCTTGAGTGGAATAGTTATAGCTTGTCGCCAAATGATGGAAATTGGTTACCTAGCCATATGTTGTTGTAGAATTCTAGTAACTTTATTAGGGAATATTCATGAAGATGTTTTAGAAATATCGATGGAACGTCATCCGGCGCTGCAGCACTATGTTTTAGGGAATTAACAGCTTCGAGTAATTCGTCGATCGTTAATGGGAGATTAACAGGATGATCATTGGAACAATTTGGATCCTTATGTGCAAAACATTTGTTTGATATATTTATTGTTTCAGACGCGCTGTTATTATGTTTTGTTTTACTTGAGAAGTATTTGGTAAGTGTATTTAAAATCTGCTGATCATCAGTTATGACATTATTATCTTCTACAATAGCTGTAATTTTATGTGTTTTATTTTAGTCCATATTTGACTAGGAGGTGTGTCAGAAGTTATGCTACTGATGTATTTGTTCCACAAGTCCTTTTTGCTTTCTTTGATAATTCGCTTAGATTTAGCTCTTAGTTTTCTAAAATTTATTAGATCCGCTTGGTTTCTAGTTTTACGAAATCGGTTTAATGCTATTATACAATCTTTTACAGCCAGTTTACATGATTCATTCCACCACGGAACACATTTTTTAGAGGGATGGATGTGGTATTTACCGATACATTTTTCAGCAGAAATTATAATGCAATCAATCAGCATATTAAGATTTTCATCAGCAGAGTTCATAAAAGACATTTGATCTCTCTGTTCCTTGACAGTTAAACTAAATAGATCCCAATCAGCGTGAGCAATTTTCCACTTAATTTTGCTTTGTCTTTGTGAGTTATCATTGTTAGAAATTAGAATGGGAAAATGGTTACTGCCATAGAGACTTTCCAGGGTTTTCCATGTAAGATGTGTAGATAATTCTGGATTACAGATGCTCAAATCAATGGAAGAGAGTGTACCCGTTTGGATATGAAAGTATGTGCTGCTTTCAGTGTTTTAGAAAATTAAGGATGGAATTGATTGTGATATTTTCGATCATTTTACCTCTACCGAAAGTATTACTGGAGCCCCACATAGTGCTATGTGCATCAAAATCTCCAACTAGGGTAAAAGGTTCAGGAAGTTGGTTAATTAGGCTTGTAATTTCCAGAGTAGTTAGGGTGTGATATGGAGTAATATATACGTTACAAATTACAATTTTATTTTGACACCAGGCAGTTACGGCGACGGCTTCTAGAGTTGTTGATAAGTGGAGTTCTTGGTGGAATATATCTGTAGAAATAAATATAGAGCTACCATCACTAGCTCGTGCATGTGATATTCGTATAAAGTGATAGGAAGCATAGTTTTTAAGGCATGGGTTATGGTTACTAGTAAAATTGGTTTCTTGCAAACAAATGATATCTGGTGAAGTATCAGAAACAAGCAGTTGAAAATTTTCTAGATGAGGGTAAAACCCATCACAATGCCATTGAATTAAACTGAATGGGATGTATTAAAATGGGAGATTTGTGAGTGCTGCGACCTTTGAGACCGATCGCAAAGGTACTCATCGTCAGATTGTTCGCATGATGAACTTAAGTCTGCTAAACTTGCGGCTTCAGAGCTTTCTAGTTCTAGTTGCTTTTTGATCTTTTTACTTAAACGGGTAAATCGGTTTTTTACGGTTCTATCTGAAAGGGTTGGGTATATAGCATGTAGGTTTAAAAGTAGACTTTTTACATCATCCGTGAGCTTTTTCGCTTCCAAATAAGGATCAGGATGTCCGAAAGTATTTTCAAGGAAGGAAACGAACTTATCTATGGGTATCTTAAAAGTTTGTGGATTTTGTTTGTATGCTCCTTGGATTGTTCTCTTGGTGGTTTCGGTTAATACTGATTCTGTTTGAATATCAGCTTTGTGCTTTTTTTCTTTGCTTTGTGAACTTTTTCGGAGGAAGCTGATACAGGGGGAGGCATCTCTAACGATGGTTGAGCTTCTTTCTCAGAAATTTCAGGGCTTGCTTGTTCACTATGAGTTTCTATTTCAGAGTGGCCTCGTTTTTGAGAAACTTGTGTTATAGATATTTGGCCTGATTGTGTAGTGTCAGTGTTGGAGTCCATATTCTCGGTTTGTGGATCTTTGGCATTATGTGTAGAGGGACATGAAATTTCTAAAGATGAATTAGGGCTTTGCTGGAATATATTCGGTTGGGATTGTATTGCCAATTGAAGGATTTGGGTATTTGGAGGCTATATGTCCGGTTTGTTTACAGATAAAACAATGTACTTTATCTGTAGAAAAGAAGATTCTGTGTTCATAATCTTCGAAGGAAATAAGTACTGATATTTGTAATTCAAAATTTTCGGAGGTAGGGTAAAGATAGACTTGGCGTCTGAAACTTAATACATGTAAATATTCGTCCCCAGGAACGCCTGCTCTTAAATAGGATAAAGGAGATGCGATGCGAAGTCCAAGATTTTTAATGCTATTCTCAACTAAGTCATGTGGTATGAACGGTGGAACGTTAGATATAATTATTCTTTTAGCAGGGGAAATTAGTCTTCGGATATTTAAAAAAACATTTCGTATCTGTACTAAGGGATGTGAATCTATAAGCTGGTCGACAAAGTTAGAGCTAGAACGATATATACAAATACGATTGTTTGATATCCTAGATGCAAAGAAGACGTGCTTAGGGCCTATAATATCACCTATCACTTTAACGTAATCATGCAATTTCCGGTTGTCTTCGGCATGCATCACAATGGCATCATATTTGCTAGGGAGTGTTGACCGCGGATTAGCTTTCGCAACTGCTGAATAGGATTGGTTTGATGTTTGAAACTGAGACATATTTTCTGTTAGTGAGAAATTGCGCTGTTAGCTTGAAATTATAATTTAGCTTCTATGTGTTACGGTAAAAGTTCCGTTTTTCATCCATTTTAAAATAAAAATAGATTACCGCCTGTAAGGCGATCCTATTTAAATTTTTCTGTTATGTTTTTAACAGTAAAAACAAGAAATAAACCTCAACTAATAATGAATGAATTATACATACCTACATCAATTTGTAGAAAAGGTTCACTAATGACACTGTTTTTGTACTGCGTTTTTAAAAGCACGATAAACTACAGAACGACCTCCTCGTTCAACGACTCGTTGTGAAATCAAAAAAAAATTGTAATGTTTTGTAATGTGTATTTTTAAAATTGACAGCTCCAGGATATGATGCATACCAAACTTGTGGAGGTTATTGGGCAACTGACAGCAGACATGTACATTGAAATCATTTGAGAAGATTATTTTGCATAAGAGTTTAATGGAGGGGTAACAAGTCAATTGGAAGTTCTGTCCGACAAAATTCATGGGGCGTTTTCGTAATCTGACGTCCCAAATTTTAACCTGTTCCACAATTAAAACTTCCCATGTTCCAGTGTTCCCGTACATCAAAGTTTGTCTGACTAGACACCGTTAAACTATTAACAAATTTTCAGCTTGCTATTAATTAACTTTTCTTGGTACGCAGGATCCAGGCCTATAATTACTTTGGTGAAATTAAATTGAAAAGATTATATAGGCCACCATATACCCCATATCGGATTTATATCCGATCGAGAATTTATTTATAACACTTTAAATTTATCCAGACCAACAGTCAGAGACAGTATAGTCAAGACTGCGTCTGTGGTTTTCCAATAGTTAGACACGGTTCTTAGACATTTACTACGGTTGCCTACTACGACTATGGTAGGAAGACTTAAAAATCAAAAATAAATAACCATTTTCAGTTTCGTTGCAAAACGAAAATACAGCCGACCCATATTCTAGTCCAATCAGAGAGTGCATCAAGCACCTCTACCGGTTTCGAAACTTATTAGTCTCTCATTAGGAGGCACATATGCTGCTCTCCCTGATCCAACCAAAACAAAACCCCAGCGTGCAGTCCCGGATTGCAACGAACGAAATGGCATAGATGCCCTAGCGGCAACTGCTAGCAAAAAGACTAAGTTTTCACTCTAATGGCATATAAAACAACATAATGCTATTCTACACCCCACCAGAATGAAAACAATGGGAACCTTCTCTGGTTACACCTCCGAGGCCTAGAGTGAAAGGGAGAGGTTTCACCCATTAGAGTGAAAACTTAGTCTTGTTGTAGCAGTTGCCACTAGGGCATCTATGCCATTTCATTCGTTGCAATCCGGGACTACACGCTGGGGTTTTGTTTTGGTTGGATCAGGGAGAGCAGCATATGTGCCTCCTGATGAGAGACTAATAAGTTTCGAAATCGGTAGAGGTGCTTGATGCACGCTCTGATTGGACTAGAATATGGTTCGGCTGTATTTTCGTTTTGCAACGAAATTGAAAATGGTTATTCATTTTTTATTTACATTTACTCTGATTGGAGTACGAAGGGAACCATTCTCGTTGGAACTTTACCGCGCTGAGCAGATGGGACGTGAATTGTAAATTGTAGAATTCCCTCATCTTCCTTAGTCTCAGCATCCGTATGGCTTGCATATTGTAGAAGCCTCGGAGGTGTAACCAGAGAAGGTTCCCATTGTTTTCATTCTGGTGGGGTGTAGAATAGCATTATGTTGTTTTATATGCCATTAGAGTGAAAACTTAGTCTTAGACTTAAAAATGTTTGACTTACGTCACAAGAGTATACAAGACCATTTTTAAATTTGTTGTGGTAATGATCTTTGATTTTTGAATGTGTATGCGATTGTGTATACAGGGTGAGGCAAATAAAGGGCCTATTAGAAATATCTCGAGAACTAAAGGCAACAGAATCATGAAAATTGGAATAAAGGGGTTTTGAAGGATGATATATTAAATGAAAATATTTTCATCTCTTTGCAACTTCCGTTTATACCGGAAGTTGCTTATAACTTCGTTTTTTTAAATGGGACACTCTGTATACTTTTACATTTTTGGATTCTCTTCGATGTCTTCTTTCTTAAAATATGAGGTTTTGTAATATTATACAGGGTAATTTAAAAGATAATTACGTTTTTTTATTAATTTCGTAGCAAAATTAACACCCTGTAGAATTGTAGTAGTTTGACATCTAAAAGTCTACTTACGTTCAAATGATTTTTAATATACTCTACTATTGTTAAAAATCATTAGTATAGCTAAATTTTTAATTTTAGTATATAGGGTTGGTCGAAACTCGGAATGAGTATTTTCTGAGTTTTCTTAAATAGAACACCCTGTATTTTAGTATTGTAATGAAATGATATTTTATGGTACTTTTTTATTTCTTAAGCATTCCCTATACCTAACGGCTTTAATTTGTGCTTAATTGTTAATCGCACAAACAATCTTAACTATGTAGGTATTTTGATAGCTAAACCATTATTGGTAATTTTAAGGACCAGTCTGGATTAATATGTATTTATTTCTGAAAAATTATTTGGGATTGAGTATTTTCACGGCCAACCTAATAAAATTTTACGTATTTTTTGTTGCAATTAATGTTTACCTTGAATCACCAATAACTCACAAATTAAAGCAGTTAGGTATAGGGAATGCTTAAGAAATAAAAAAGAACTATAAAATATCATTTCACTACAATACAAAAATACAGGGTGTTCCATTTAATAAAACTCAGAAAATACTCATTCCGAGTTGCGACCAACCCTGTATACTAAAATTAAAAATTTAGCTATACTAATGATTCTTAACAATATTAGAGCATATTAAAAATCATTTGAACGTAAGTAGAGTTTAAGATTTCAAACTACTACAATTCTACAGGGTGTGAATTTTGCTACGAAATTAATAAAAAAACGTAATTATCTTTTAAAATACCCTGTATAATATTACAAAACCTCATATTTTAAGAAAGAAGACATCGAATAGAATCCAAAAATGTAAAAATATACAGGGTATCCTATTTAAAAAAACAAAGTTATAAGCAACTTCCGGTATAACCGGAAGTGCAAAGAGATGAAGATGTTTTCATTTAATAGATCATCCTTCAAAACCCCTTTATTTTAATTTTCATGATTCTGTTGCCTTTAGTTCTCGAGATATTTCTAATAGGCCAGTTATCTGCCTCACCCTATATAGGTATGTATATTATTTGTGTTATAGTCTAGTAAAATAAAATTACACTACATGTAAATCAAAATGTATATTCGTACAGGTTGAAACAAATTTTATATCAAAGTTTAGGTGGGTACAAAAGATATTTTCAAGAAAGTATCCAAATCATATAAGGGGATCATTGTTTAAATAATTAAAAAGTGGTAATTTTTGCAAAAACATTACTTTTTTAACTGCTGAGGTCATTCAATTAAAAATGAAGATCTATGGGATTGTTTTCTGCAAAGTATAAGGGTAAATCTTTCACATAAGAATTACTACATTAAATTTGACCACCTATTTATTTAAATACTTATACATAAAACTTTAAAAACCAATTTGCAAAAAATTATTTTTAGCGTTTTAAATAAGCACTATAAAATATCTTGGTTTACAGGAGAAGTTGCGCTATGTTATCAGTATTAATAAAAAAAAAATTGGTCCAAAAATATTTATTATTTTTTGAGATATTGAATTTGTTTTTTAAATGTTACTCTATTTTCAATTGCAAAAACGCAGTTGTTGCCAAAGAAATATTCACCTGTGTTAAATCTTATTATTTTTACTCTTATATATATTTTCGATAAATATATTGATAAATTCAAATTTCAATTAAACTTCCCCCTAAAATGGCATTTGAAAATTATTCAAATTTGTTTATAATTTTTTTTTTAATAACGTCGCGGGGATTAAATATTTTGAAATGCCGTCTCGATAATTGGGTTCCTGGGAATTTTTCACTAATTAACCAATTTTTTGTCTTTTTTTCCTCTTCTTTTTTTTTTCTTGGAGTTGTATTACTACGGGCCCTTTTAGGGTTAAGTTTCATTAAGAATGTCGAATTTCTTAGTTGTAGATTCTAGACCTAAAAATATTAAGATTCGTCTAAAATGACTTAAATAAAATGTGGCTATTTACTGAGTTACAGGGTGTTTTATTTAAAAATTTAAAAATTATTTTTACCAAGTACTTTCAAACTATTTTACGTATCCTTATCATACTTGGCAGAAAGTGTGGGTACTATACAGTCTACTAAATTGTGATAAATAAAAGTTTATAGCTACTACCATAGGCGTACGGCAGGGGATAGGTAATGGTTGACCCTTCCCAAATTCTACGTCACTGAGGGAATTACTATTTTAGCGAAATTTTTCGGTTCTCCAATACTTTCTTTGTAAATAATATACTCTTTACTGGTAACTATTAAGTCATTAGTTTTCGAGATATTGGAAGTTAAAAATGAAACGGCATAGTTATTTTGATTCATCTATTCATTATCGATACCAATAAAGTTATTTACATACAAAGTATTAGAGAATCGAAAATTTCGCTAAAATAGTAATTCACTCAGTGGCGTAGAATTTGGGAAGGGTCAATCATTCACTATCCCCTGTCATACGCCTCTGGCACTAGCTAGAAACGTTTATTAATCACAATTTAGTTAAGTGTATAATAGCCACACTTTCTGCCAAGTATGATAAGGATACGTCAAATAGTTTGAAAGTACTTGGGAAAAATAATTTTTAAATTTTTAAATAATACACCCTGTAACTCAGTAAGTAGCCACATTTTATTTAAGAGATTTTAGTTAAATCTTAATATTTTTAGGTCTAGAATCTACAACTCAGAGATTCGACATTCTTAATAAAATTTAACCCTAAAAAGGCCCGTAGTAATATAACTCCAAGAAAAAAAAAGAAGAAGAAAAACGACAAAAAAAAATTTGTTAATTAGTAAAAAATTCCCTGGAACCCAATTATCGAAACGGCATTTCAAAATACCTAATCCCCGCGACGTTATTAAAAAAAAACAAATTATAAACAAATTTGAATAATTTTCAAATGCCATTTTAGGGGGGAATTTAATTGAAATTTGAATTTATCAACACATTTATCGAAAATATAAATAAAAATAAAAATAATAAGATCTTAATCAGGTGAATATTTCTTTGGCAACAACCGCGTTTTTGCAATTTAAAATATAGTAACATTTAATAAACAAATTCAATATCTCAATAAATATTAAATATTTTTCGACCAATTTTTTTTTGCTTAATACTGGCAACATAGCTCAACTTAGTCTGTAAAATAAGATATTTTATATTGCTTATTTAAAACGCTAAAAATAATTTTTTTTAAATTTGTTTCTAAAGCTCTATATACAATTATTTAAATAAATAGGGGGTCAAATTTAATTTAGTAAATCTTATGTGAAAGATTTATCCTTTAGCTTTGCAGAAAAAGATCCCATAGACCTTTCTTAATAAGTGAACTACCTCAGCAGTTAAAAAAGTATTTTTTTTTTTTGCAAAAATGACCAGTTTTTAATTATTTAAGCAATGATCCCCTTGTATGATTTGGATACTTTCTTGAAAATATCTTTTGTACCCACCTAAACTTTGATATAAATTTTTTTTTAACCTGTACAAATGTACATTTTGACTTTTTTTATTTTATTATGCTATTATTATTTCTCATAATCCTAGTGTACTTTACTTATATTTTTGTATTTGAAATTTTGGTGTTGTTTCCCATAAAATCTTATTTTATATTATCCATGAAAAGTTATTTGTTATAAATGTACATAGTATCTATTGTATATAGGAGCTTAAATACGAATATTTATAAGGTAGGTTAAAGCATTAAAATTTCATTATGTATTAACGTAATAACAATGTTAATTAAATTTTAGAATGCCAGGTAGTGGCTGTAACGTGACCAAATTTATTACCTGTTATTTAAATTCTTACAACAAATTATACAAGTAATTCTAATTCACACAATCCTAGCTGACCCCTAAGGACGGTATGTATTCAATAGTTAATCTAGCATTGATGGAAATTCAGTATAAGCGACAAATTTTCAGTGTAGAATGGAGGTTGAAGTCCTAGATTTCCGTAAATTTTGCATTAACCATTGGATAAACGTGAACTACTAGTCCAGATTAATTTTAAGTACAAAGCCACTTAAATATCACCAGTTTTCCATAATTAGGTATTATAATCCATTAAGCATCTTTATTTCACAACTATTTTTACTATTTTCTATACATCGAAGACATAAAAATGCCGATTAATCATACTACGATTCAAATTTTTGTACTCTCGTGACGTAATAGTGGGTTTAATATTCATTGGTTTATTAGTGTGGTGTTTAGTGATGTTTGATTTTTCATTAAAACAATTAATTGCTTCCACATCATAGAAATTATTCTTTTCCTATGGATGCTATACAATGTGCAACTTCTCTCACTAATTACATATATTCAAAACAAACAATATCTCACGCAGTGAGAAAAGTCGGCCATTGCAGTGAGAAATATTTTTCTCACGGGTTCTCCATACCTATGATCGCCATTTCCATGGTAACATGCACAATACAAACACAATTATTTTTGTCAAACAAAATGTGTTGAAGCAAAACTTACCAGGAATTACCTTTCAAAATTGTTCAAGAATAACTGTTAATTATAATTTTAAATGAATAAAGTAAATAAATATTTTAAGAATATTAAATACCTACATATACGAGTATATGTTTTTTATTCAATTTAGGCATATAATATACCTAAAAACAACTAAATGATTTAATTTTGAAGTTTGAACTCTTGACAAAATCTCATACATAGAAAACGTACAGTGTACAATACATGAAAAATTGAGCCTCGTGCCTCGGCTCGTGTCAACAAACTTCAGCGCTCGTGAGAAAATTGTGAGCGTTTTTTTCTCACTTGTTGCACAATATTATACTGCAGTGGAACCTCGATAACTCGGATTAATCGGGACCACGGCCGATCCGGGTTATCGAAAATTCGGTTTAGCCGGAGAAAATGGTACAATTTAATAAAATACGGTATACTTACAGATAAACTCCGTTATAATTGAAATAACATGAAATATGCACACAGTACCGACGCTAGGGTATAAGGTGCCCGCCTGCAAAACTAGCAATTGCGCCCTTTAGATTTTTAAAATTAGTATTTTGTATAATACCAGCCAAAAAAGCTCATTTTGGCGCCCTCCAAGCAGGGGCGCCCGCCTGCAATGCATCCCTTGCAGGCCCGTTATCGCCGGCCCTGTGCACAGTACACATCTAACTTACATATAGTTGTATAGAGTATTGTTAATTTCTTGGTGATAAAAAAATCAGCAGTTCAGCCGGCGATGTTTCCGCCTGCCGCTCGAAATAGACCATTAGTGCGTCTAATTAGGTCATTGCGTCTCCACGACTCATCACTGGCTGTTCAATATCCCCGTCTGCGTCCTCAGCGTCTGATTCACTAGCGTCAGCTAAACACAACGCGATCACTGCCTCCTCAGTAAGTGGCGCATAACCTCCGTTATTATCTGCCTCTAACCACAGATTAATGTCACTTTCATCAACTTCAGAGCAACCGTCAATATTTTGGAACATACCCAAACGTTCTTGGGGCTGGACATCGTCTGGCGAATCATTTTCCAGGTAACAGTTCTCCACTGGTTGAAATGAATTTTCTAGCAAGTCGCATACACCCTTCCACAGTTTTTTCCAAGATTTTATCAAGCTGATTGTAGTCACTTGCTCCCAAGATTCTGCAATCATATAAATTACAGTTTTGACATTGAACGTTTTGAGAACTTCCACTACACCGTGTTGTCCTTCATCTTCTATGATTGTGCTTAACATCTCTCTTCTGTAAACCTTCTTGATTTTCTCGAGATCTCCCTGGTCCATGGGCTGTAATAGCGCTGTCACATTAGGCGGCAAAAACGTCACGGTAATGTCCCCACTGACCAGCACATCTGCTGAAGAATGTGAAGGCGCATATCAATTATTAGGACAGCTTTCTTTGGCAACCCACAGTATTTTAAATATTTTGTTACACCTGGCACAAAACAATCAAAAAACCAGTTTTGAAAAGTGGTGCTGTCCATCCATGCATTCTTTTGAGACTGGTAAACAACTGGCAAAGAATCCCGATTTACATTTTTCAGTGCTCGCGGATTTTTTGCTTTTCCTATTAAGACTATAGGAAATTTATGCTTCCCTGAAGCATTGCTGCAGGCCATTATTGTCAATCGGTCTTTGCTTTTTTTGTATCCTTTTGCGGCTTTTTCAGTTTTTGAGGCCAATGTTTTGTTTGGTAACATTCTGTAAAACAGGCCAGCCTCATTGGCGTTGTATATTTTATTTGCCGTTAAATTTTCTTCTTTCACAAAATCCAAAAACTTGTTTTTATAGTCATGAGCAGCGTTGTTGTCCCCAGATAGACTTTCTCCAGTGGTAGATAGTTGGCGTATTCCATGAAGTTTTTTCCATCTATCCAGCTAACCTTGACTTGCAGTGAAATTTGGTTCACAATCAGGCAGCATTATATTCAGCTTTAGTGCTGATTTTTGAATAATTGGTCCAGACACTGGTAAACCACGTTCGCGTTCCGCACAAAACCACACATACAATGCGTCGTCGAGAGTCTCATTTTTAGCTTTATTAGCTTTGCACCGATTGTCCAAACTGTCTTTTGTTATCATTTCGAAACAAAATTCTTCGATTTTAGTTCTATTGTAGATGTACCGACACCATATGATGCAGCAATTGTTTTTAAAGATTCGCCTTTATCAATTCTACCTAATGCTTCTAGTTTCTTTTCCATTGTCACTACAACATTTTTACGTTTTGTTGCCCTTATATAGATAAAAAAATACACGCAAACACAAAATCTGAATAGATTTACGAACTATTAGAGAACGAAAGCGAACAATACGAGTGTGTACTACACAATAAGGTATCAATCGCAACAACTTTATGTTATTTAATAACAGTGGAGAACTAAGACCATTGTCTAAAAAAGAATTTTTTAATAGTTTTTAGCTTTTTTAAACAATGCTAAGACAGTTTCAAATAAAGAAAGCAATACTACACAGGTGCCTGTTATTTCAGATAAGCCGAAAAGTGAAATACACTTGGTTTAAATTTTAGAATTTTTTTCCAATTTTTATTGTCTCCAGGAGCTCTCCCTTTTTCTCTTGTGTTTTATAACTCAGAACAGTAGAGTGATCATCTGCGCCAGTATAAATATCAATATTCTTGTTCATTTTTGCAGATGGCTGGAGCAAGAGTAACTAATGAGTTGGTGCTGGAACAGTTCTACAAAAGAAATTATTAACACTTTCTGTGAAAACTATTGGAAACAGTCGCAAGAGAGGACAAATACAGCTCATTACAAAAGTGCAGTAAGTACCAAATATTAAAATATAATATCATTGTAAGGTGTATTACTATATTGTTTATTTTATTAGAAAGTACTAAAATAAGTTAATGAAAAGAATTCAGTAATCGACATGTTTTAAAACTGCATTAACCTTCAAAATATGGATAGATAATCAAAAAAGTGAATCCTAAAAATATTACCCATTTTAGTTTCATGGTGATATCAATATAAAGTATTAAAAGGACTATTATAAGAAAAATATACTCTTGTGACACCGGAGCATACTCGGATATTTTGTAGTACCGACTCTATTATAAACAATTATGTTGTACTTTTCTTAATATTTCAACGTGCCTTTTTTAACTATTTCTTATTTAAACGTGAAGAATGAAAGTTAGAAGCCTGAATGGAGTCGAGGCATTTGAAATGTGATGAGTAAATATTGGTAGATAAAAACGTCTAGATAGTTTCAGATATACTGACGACACAATAGTTGTGGCAGATAGCAGTGGCGGCTCGTGGCTTTAGGGACAGGGTCGGCAAGGTTTTTGTCTCCTCAGATAGGTATACCATCTAACTGAAAGGCTTGAATCATCATAGAAGGTTTTTGATTTTTGGTTTTTATTTTTTTTTATTTATTTTTTTTTGTTTTTTTTTTGTTTTTTTCACATTAGATTTAGATTTAGATCCTAAACATGTTTATAAATTAACTTTAGTCTATGTTGTTTGGACGTAGCAAAATCGGTTATAACTTCATCGTAAAATTTATTAATGTGTTGGAGATATTTTAAGAGTTTTTTTCTATTGACATTTGAGAAAAGCTTGACATACTCTTTTGTTTCATGGTGTTTCGACAATACGTTTTGACACTTTTGAGAAAAGAGAAATCCCGTTCATTTAAGAGGAAACAGTAGTGATCAACACGTAGCCACAAACGCGTTCCAAGATTGCGGCTGTAATTTTAAATATTTTGTGGAGATATTTGGCAAACTTATTCGTAATATAATAAAGAATGACGATACAGAGCCCAATTTCAGAAATATGTTAGTATGTGGAAACTACTCTAAAACAAAATAAAATATTGCAAAAAGGAGCCTGTACCGCCATTAAGAAAGACAAAAAAATACACTTTCTTCAAATAAACTTTTTTATCCCGTGCCTAGACTTTGTGTCATATTGAAACTACCAAAAATCGATTTTTTTTAACAAGAAATCGAACGTCACTGACTTGGCAACATTTCGCCCCTATCTGTATAAAAATTATTGTTTTTGATAGTATAAACGTCACTGTCAGTGTCGAATCACCGACGCACTGTTGCCTCACTTTTGAAAGTTCGTAGAACTTTCGGAATCTTGGACCGCATTTGTTGCTACCTGTTGATCGCTACTGTATCACCTTAAGGCAAAAGTTGGTAGCAATGAGAGAAATCATGATAATAATTTATTAACTTCGGGAACAGTTTGTTGCAATGAATTGCAGTATATAAAATTATACATATTTTGTAACTTATCCCATCTTCCGAAAATATTTGGATCAGCATATAAAACTTTTAATTCATTTCTTCAGTTGTCTATTTGATTAAAGAATGATGCATAGTTTTAATACACTTGTCTAATAGATATTTTGAAAATTCTTTGGCGTAACTTTTATATTTTTGCAAAGCTTCAA
The DNA here is from genome assembly GCF_917563875.1 of Diabrotica virgifera virgifera. Lineage (NCBI taxonomy): Eukaryota > Metazoa > Arthropoda > Insecta > Coleoptera > Chrysomelidae > Diabrotica > Diabrotica virgifera. The sequence continues at coordinate 187,117,350 of NC_065444.1, read as the reverse complement.
AAATTTGAAAATCTTCAAAATTTGAAAAAAAAAGGAGTATCTATTTGCACAAATAATAATAGTATCAAAAATTTCAAAATATACTTGTTTTTCGAGATCTGTGTCATACTTTTGTATTTTTTGGGGGTGTTCGGAAATATCAAGCGAATCCAAAACGTCACTGCGTATATTATATTGAAAATTACTATCTCTGAGATTTTTTACCAGCTTTGTTATTCTATTTTTGGAATAAATAATGTCAGTTGACTGATTTTCAACAACATTGAATATCACATCAGTTTGGGTAAACACTTTCTTAAAAATATGTAAAAAAAATATTAAAAGAATAATCATTTAGTAAAGTTTTCAAACCGATTGTTTCACGAATCGAGATAATATCATCACTTGCAAAATTGTCGCCTTTTTTAATAAAATAAAATTAAAAACTTCCAAACGCTGTTTACGAAAATCTGCTACAGTGAGAACTAACCGAGATTTAAAATTCCAAAACCTACTTTATTTCATAATTAATTTCATCCCGAGCGCACTTTAGCAGGGTACGTGGCTTGCCTGCTGCTGTGTCTATCTATCACCGATCGTCAGATTGTTTATGTGCCGGACCCTGTCATTCAAATACGGGTGAAATTATGGTGAAATGTATAATTGGTTGTCTAATATTCCACAGCGCAGCGCTTCAAATCGTAGATCTAGGGACGGCTTGCCGTCGAAGCGTACACTGATCTTATAAAAAAGAATTCATTCAATCGCAATCGGATGCACGGCTGGGATTATTAATTTGAAAGTTTTTTACGCGTAGGGATCACGTAACCTATCGGATTGATCGAATTCTTTTAAAAACAATTAATTAAATTTAGTCTGTATTATCTCACAGATTTTTTTTATTTTGCAGAAACAAATATCATCAACTCTGGATTAAATTAAATATTTAGAAAATCTACAATGTGTCCATAATATGTGGGTGGGCACTGCCGACCCTGCCGACCCTGACCGGCCGCCACTGGCCGATAGCACACAATGTCTACAGAACCTAGTTATTAAAGTAACAGACAGAAAAAAAAACCGACACGAAAAACGAATATGTTGTATGTGAAATTCTCTGCTCAAATGGCGATAGGGTATATATTTGACAAACCAGCCAGCTACTCAACCCAAGAATACGTTCTCACAAAAATAACAAAAATTCAACAACCACAAAATATTAAGACGAAAAGAAAATTGATTTTGACCAAACTAAAATTCTAAAAAGTAACCACAAGAGAAAAAAAGGGGAATAACGTGTTAAGTCGGTGGAATTAGGGACGTTATTCCAACTTCTTCTTTATACTTCACTTTACAAAACCACAGTTAACTTTTACATACTTTATTGAATAACTTTAACAAGTAATAGAAGGTTTGATTTGAACTAGCCTTCACAGACGTCTACATCATACTGACCGCAATCTTTACATCTACCCATCCAAATCAATGTTGTTCTCTATTTTATATTATTTATATAAACAAGGAATTTGCATTGATGCAAGGCCATGCGTGTATCTATATTTTTCGATAATATTTTACTTATATTTAAACTAAGGAACACGTTTCCAACCTCGACCTACTATTGTGTTGATATGTAGGTAATTATCTGAATTAAAATAGATTAATAAAATAAGAAAATCTACGGTTTCGTTTTGATTAAAATCTGTCGTCCTCCATCCCCCGATAGTACAATTTCTAGGTCTACCTGTTGTCAAGGAGGCTCTGAGGAAGACATATTTTTACTATCACGACCGTAGATTCTCGATATAAATTAAAACAATTTATATAGCAGTATGGTTAGAACGCCCTCTAACGGGGAATAAGCGAAATTAATTTCGACTCGATTCAAGTTCTCTGTTTACCCAGGTATTCCCATACCAACAGGCACCGCTAGGAAAACATTCCACTTTGCGGTTCAGGGAACCCGTTTTTGTACTCTATACAGAGTATGGCATTAGTAAAATAAGAAAATCTACGGTTTCGTTTTGATTAAAATAGATTAACCCAATCTTACATTTATTAATAAGAGTGGGTTGGTTTCCCTTACTCTACAAATGCAATAAATGATAAAAAAGATGTTAGAAATTTAAACAAAACATATATTAATTTAATATAAAATAAACAAAAGAATATTTTCATCACACCTTTGACGTGAAAGCAACTAATGGTTTACGTAATAAATCAAACATCAACAAAACCACACGAATTTTGACATATAATTTTAAACGTTATGGCTTGAGTACTAACAAGAAACAGATAAAAGTGCATCATTTAACCCAGCTAGCAAGGTAACGTTACCTTAACGCTAAAAGATTTTTTTGCATTGTTACGTAACATCTATCAAAAAATGACATTACTGATACGAAATTCTAATACGTATATTATACGTATGAATTTATTCCTTTTTGAAACGGGACTCTTTGGTAGGTATTTAATACGTATGAATTTATTCGTCCCTAAAACGTGGATTTTTGATAGGTATTTTTGATGAATAATTTTGACACTTTTTTTATACAAAAATTTCTTTTTTTACACTAATATTACAACTTAAACGTAATTAAATTAGTCCATGTATCTAACTATTAAAACAAGTATTTTTAAAATTTACTGTTAGTGTAGGAAACAAAGGTTGAACCTTGAAAAATGGACACAAGTCCGGTTTTATTTTTTTTCTGGTATATCAAGGGGTGCTTATACTAGCACCCTAGTAGGGGGTAAGGGGTCATAAGACTAACTTTTTCTGAAAAAAATTCGCCCCGGAACCTCCCTTTTCACCCCTTTAAAGGGGGTAATTTGTGGTTTTTGCGGAACGTAGCCCTTCCTGTAACTTTTACAAAAAATTTCTTTTATAAAAATATGAAGAGGACTATATTTTCTACGATTTATTTCCTACAGCATCTTTCTATCATCCACGGTTTAGCGGGGGTGGTGCCCTAAAGTTGACAAGTTTTTAAAAAAGATGTTAAAAAAAAATATATTTTTCCCTAACTGTGACGGAAATTAAGAAGACATCCTGCGACAATTATTCACTAATAATTGACTGATTTTTTGGTATAGGTTTCACTTAAGGGTAATTGCCCTTTTTTTAATTACAGGGTGTTACATTTTAAAAACCCCTTTTTATACCATCTGAACCGTTTATGGTAGAGTAAAAAGACTTTCAGCGGTTACCCATGTACTGGTGCTCTTTACAAATTTGATTAATACACCCCCATTTTTTCCCCGGAACCACCCCAAAAAAAAGAAGAATTAATAAATAAATGGATTTTCTTGGAATCCTTCACACACAATACCCTTTATTAATATGCTTCATATATCATTTTATGCACGTTATTATTACCCATGCACGGACACCAAAAGCGATTTTCTAGTGCAACCCCTGTAGCAAAAAAATTAAATAAAATGGGGGGTTGAAAATTTTTTTTTGTTTTTTGCTTTTTGATCCATATGGGCATATGCTTCATCAATAGTGCTTTTCAAAAATATATATGCTTATTGCAAAATCTCTACGAAAACCACCCCTATCCTTGAAAATATACTGCAGAAATTACCTCTATCCCTTGGCGAGCATGTTTTTACGATTTTCTCATTACCTATGTATTATTTTTAAACAAAACTCATACAAGGTTAAAGACCACTATTTACTCTAAAAATTATGTCCTATTCATTTTTTTCGTATAAGCAACCGTTACGGCACAGTGGCGCCGTAAACCTCGTATATGCTTTGGCGGGCTCCAGTTTTTGTTTTTTTTTCGTCATCTGTTCGTTTTATTGATAAAGTACTTATGTAAAATAAAACAACACAGTGTAACCTACAAATTATGACTTATGCACATTTTACATTCTTTGCTCCCCAAAGCCACAGTGGTGGCCCAAAATAAATTTTTGCATATTTTCGCCACCTACATATATTTTATTGCATTAATGCTACCTTAATAGCACAATATTTACCCTTAGGTGGTCGCTAAGCAGTGGCGGATCCAGGGAGGGGTGATGGGGGTGATCACCTTCCCCCCTCAAACCAAGTGATATTATATTCAAAGATTATAAAAATATTCATTTATTTTTATAGAAATTTAACCAATTGGCACCCCCCTCTTAACGATGCTGGATCCGCCACTGTCGCTAAAGCATAAAAAGTCATTCTTATAAAAATAATATTAATATAAGTATTTCTATAAAAATAAATGAATTTTTTATAATCTTCAAATATAATATCACTTGGTTTGAGAGGGGTGGGGGTGATCGCCCCCACCACCCCTCCCTGGATCCGCCACTGCTTAGCGACCACTTAGGGGTGAATATGGTGCTATTAAGGTAGCATTAACGCAATAAAATGCGTGTAGGTGGCGAAAATATGAAAACATTTATTTTGGGCCACCACTGAGGCTTTGGGGAGCAAAGAATGTAAAATTTGCATAGGTCACGATTTGTAGGTTACACTGTGTTGTTTTATTTTACATAAGTACTTTATCAATAAAACGAACAGATGACGAAAAAAAAAACAAAAACTGGAGCCCGCCAAAGCATATATGGAGTTTACGGCGCCACTGTGCCGTAACGGTTGCTTAAACGAAAAAAATGAATAGGACCTAATTTTTAGAGTAAATAGTGGACTTTAACCTTGTATAAGTTTTGTTTAAAAAAATGAATAGGTAATGAGAAAATCGTAAAAACATGCTCGATAAGGTATAGGGGTAGTTTCTGCAGTATATTTTCAAGGATATGGGTGGTTTCCGCAGGGATGTTGCAATACCCATATATATTTTTGAAATGCACTATTGATGAAGCATATGCCCATATGGATCAAAAAGCAAAAAACAAAAAAAAATTTTCAACCCCCCAATTTATTTATTTTTTTTTGGCTACAGGGGTTGCATTAGGAGATCTCTTTTAGTGTCCATGCATGGGTAATAATAACGTGCACAAAATGACATATGAAGCATATTAATGAAGGGCATTGTGTGTGAAGGATTCCAAGAAAATCACTTTCTTTATTAATTCTTCTTTTTTTTGGGTGGTTCCGGGGAAAAATGGGGGTGCATTATACAAATTTGTAAATAACACCAGTACATGGGTAATCGCTAAAAGTCTTTTTACTCTAGCATAAACGGTTCAGATGGTATCAAAAGGGGTTTTTAAAATGTAACACACTGTAATTAAAAAAAGGGCAATTACCCTTAATTGAAACCTATACCAAAAATCAATCATCTATTTGTGAATAATTTCCGCAGAATTTCTTTTTAATTTCCGTTACAGTTAGGGAAAAATATATATTTTTAAAAAACATCTTTTTTAAAAACTTGTCAACTTTGGGGCGCCACCCTTGCTAAACGGTGGATGATAGAGAGATGCTGTCAGAAATAAATCGTAGAAAATGTAGTCCTCTTCATATTTTTATAAAAGAAATTTTTTGTAAAAGGTACAGGAAGGGCTACGTTCTGCAAAAACCACAAATTACCCCCTTTAAAGGGGTGAAAAGGGGGGTTCCGGGGCGAAATTTTTTCAGAAAAAGTTAGTCTTAAAATATGCACCCCTTGATATGTCAGAAAAAAAAATAAAACCGGACTTGTGTCCATTTTGCAAGGTTCAACCTCTGTTTCCTACACTATGTATACAATTTAAAGATCCCTGCCCTGCGATATTTTCCTGTTTTCTTTTACAAATAAAAATAATTTATTATTGCAACCTTTTAACCTGAAAATTAAAAAGCAAACTGAAACTTGTGCAATAACAAAGAGAGGCATTTATATTAATTTTTAATTGCGTTCATTTTCAAATTTCCCGCGCGTGTATCTGTCCAAGGCGCTGGTTGTACGAATTGGTACGACCTCACTTCGGGTTCGGCCATCTTGCCTTGCCGTTGCGGTGATGTTTTGCCAAACGTGTATGATTGATTGTGTTTGTGCTTTGGATACTTTTATAATAACTTTAATAGTATATTGTGACAGTGCATAAAAATGATGTCCTGTTCTCAACGCAGTTGCAGTTGTTTAGGGAATGTTCTTGTGCTTTTGGGGATTCTCCAGGAATGTTTTTAATGTCCTGTGTGTACCTTCTAGGAACATACATGTATTGTTTTGGTGTTATTAGGGGGTGTACAAAGAGATTTTTTAACAACAGGTCAAATATATAATAAATGTTTGTTTCAAATATTTAATAAAAGTGTCAGCATCATATATGTGGTTTTATTTACACAATAATTTTAATTCCTTTGTATATATTCTTTATACGGAAAACTCAACTAGAAAGTAACGTTTTTGTGACGTTAAAAATGTTACCTAGAAATAACGTAAAACTGTTACGTAACATCGCTGTGACTTTTATACGTATATTTTAGGTAAAATTTTATGTAAATTTTGACGTAACTTCTTCCAAAATGTTGACGTTTGTTTGACGTCATATATACGAACATTTTTAGCTGGGAACAAAACTAATACTTGAGGATGAACGGCATATCCGTAAAATTTGTAATTAATAGTTGCCACTTAGCCCAATTCACTTTTCGGCAACCCTCTCCAAAACGACCGCTTGATTAATGACGAAACGTCTTAGCCTTATCCAGACCAACACCGAAATATACGCGAAGCAGCCTTTCTCGTTTCCGTATCACTTTTTTAGCAGCATCCTTGGATTACGCTGATAAGCCATTGATGTGGGTTTTAAAATAAGGGCTTTAAAGGATTTTATAGAATTTAGCGTCGAATTTAACGAGCAAATGCAAAAAAGGCAATTCTCTTTTATTCAGAATTTAAAGAAAGGTTATTAGATACTGTATTTAAATGAAAATTTTAAAGATTCATATACAAATATATAAATTATTTAATTGCATCTGGCATAACTATTAATATTACGGGATCCAAATAGGAGGTCGAAATTTACGTTTAATAAGCCAACGGTGGCAAATTTTTAAAAGACACCTAAAAATATCATGAATTTTGCGGTGGACATCAGAACGCATAATTGGCTCATGGTAAACAAATAATTCAAAAAGATTTTACTAGCTTATGTGTTTTTCGAGGTAATGCTGTCGAGTTTTTTTAGTTTTATCTAATTTTTGCTTTTTGATATCACTCAGAAGTCATAACAACGAATTTTTTTGCAAAAAAGGGTGAAAATTAACATATTTATTATTGTTAAACAAAAAATAACGATACAACATAAAATATCTCGACAACGTTACCTTAAGGAATGTCTAAAGAAAATATATACAAAATTACAGGCAGGCGGGTCAAGTAGTTTTTGAGTTACAATGTCTAAAGCCTGTGAAAAAAGCAGTTTTGAGGAAAACGCGTTAAAAGTACTGTTAACTTTTATTTTCAAATTCTATTTTGCCTTTCAAATCGTAAAATGATGCACACCGGAATATCTGTTTTAATCGCGGAGTAATTAACTAAAGAAAATGAGAACAGCTGTTGACCGTTGTTCACGACGTTCAAGCGTGCTGGAGCGAACCTGCTGCAAATCGAGTCGAAGGTAGGACTATTCAACATTATCTCACTATCATTACATAAAAGTGTTAGTAGGATTGGGTAGAATGCGATCCTACTCTTCAAATAATATGTCACGTATTTCGGCGCCACCTAATTAATTGGAAGGGTACCATAATCTAGCCTCCACGCTAGGTAGATAGCCTCCATACGGTATTTCAAATATTTAATATTTTATTCACGTGGACAATAAAGGTTAAACACAAATTTTGTTTCTTAATTATTAGACTTAGGCAAATATGCAAATAAAAAAGTATGAAATATGCGCATAAATATGCAGTATTTTATGCAAAAATATGCAGTATTTTATGCAAAATATGCATATTTATCTAGAAAATATGCATGTAATAAAAACTATTTACAATATTTTTTATTTACAAAAATACTTACAATATTATAAACACATAACATAATATACATTTATTTTAACATATAAATAATATTTTGAATTGTGGTAAAAATAGATGATCAAATGATGTTCAAAATTTACTAATAAAAACTTATGGCTTCTATCTGAATACATATATTTGTAAATATAAAAACTTCTTTCTACATTAAATTCGACATTTTTCAAATTTACTGGTTAGATGTTTCTAAATTAAGTGGTTCGGAAAATGTCCCAGCTAGTACTTGAACCACTTCAGAAAGAACCTGGTAACCACTATTTTTTTCCACGGTTACTTTAAATTATTGAAAAATTTCCTTTCCAATAGTACCTTTAACGTTTTGACACAATGACTCAAATTCTTTTATTAAAACTGTACTCTCTAACAATGATAATTTGGAGGATTCTAATTGAGTTATAGTTTTCTGGAAAAAACTATAATTTGATTTTATGAATGACAGTTGCTGTTGGAGGATTTTATTTTGAAGGCTTGCTTAGCTTCCAATAAAGATTGACTGAAAGCACTTGGACACTGAAGGTTGATATTTTTCACTTGATGTGGTTTTTACTTTTTTAGTAGCTAAATATTTCGCGGTTCTGATATGCTGATCTATTTGAATTTTTTTTTTCAGATGAAATCTAAAAAAGAATTTAAATATTCTATAGTTCTACCCATTTTTAAAATCTAATATTGCAGAAATAAACTAAAAATGAACCGTTATTTTTTTATTTAGCGTATCGCAATTTGATACACAACATTATCACACATATGTTATAGTCTAACATCTAGTAGGAGGGTAAACTAGCTCGCGTCCGCAGAAGAATTCTGCACGTGCCCTCTGGTTAACACTAAATGAGATAGAACGAACAGGCGGCCAAACTATCTAACGATCTCCTGGCCAATACACAACTGCAAACATGAATGAACCGTTTTTGCGTAACAATTAAAATATTTAAATTAAATCAAATAAAAATCGGTGTAGTAATCTTGAAAATATCAAGAAATTACTGTGCAAGAAGGAAGAACCCCCAAATATTTACAAGAGGCTCTTGGTCTTTTCCGTTTACATTTAAAGAAAAAATACTGTGAGCATAAATTAAAAGCACTTAAAAATGAATAACCATTTTCAATTTCGTTGCAAAACGAAAATACAGCCGAACCATATTCCAGTCCAATCAGAGAGTGCTGCAAGCACCTCTACCGGTTTCGAAACTTATTAGTCTCTCATCAGGAGGCACATATGCTGCTCTCCCTGATCCAACCAAAACAAACCCCAGCGTGCAGTCCCGAATTGCAACGAACGAAATGGCATAGATGCCCTAGCGGCAACTGCTAGCAAAAGACTAAGTTTTCACTCTAATGGCATACAACATATCCCACCAGAATGAAAACAATGGGAACCTTCTCTGGTTACACCTCCGAGGCTTCTACAATTTGCAAGCCATACGGATGCTGAGACTAAGGAAGATGAGGGAATTCTACAATTTACAATTCACGTCACATCTGCTCAGCGCGGTAAAATTCCAACGAGACTGGTTCCCTTCATACTCCACACAGAGTAAATGTAAATCAAAAATGAATAACCATTTTCAATTTCGTTGCAAAACGAAAATACAGCCGAACCATATTCCAGTCCAATCAGAGAGTGCTGCAAGCACCTCTACCGGTTTCGAAACTTATTAGTCTCTCATCAGGAGGCACATATGCTGCTCTCCCTGATCCAACCAAAACAAACCCCAGCGTGCAGTCCCGAATTGCAACGAACGAAATGGCATAGATGCCCTAGCGGCAACTGCTAGCAAAAGACTAAGTTTTCACTCTAATGGCATACAACATATCCCACCAGAATGAAAACAATGGGAACCTTCTCTGGTTACACCTCCGAGGCTTCTACAATTTGCAAGCCATACGGATGCTGAGACTAAGGAAGATGAGGGAATTCTACAATTTACAATTCACGTCACATCTGCTCAGCGCGGTAAAATTCCAACGAGACTGGTTCCCTTCATACTCCACACAGAGTAAATGTAAATCAAAAATGAATAACCATTTTCAATTTCGTTGCAAAACGAAAATACAGCCGAACCATATTCCAGTCCAATCAGAGAGTGCTGCAAGCACCTCTACCGGTTTCGAAACTTATTAGTCTCTCATCAGGAGGCACATATGCTGCTCTCCCTGATCCAACCAAAACAAACCCCAGCGTGCAGTCCCGAATTGCAACGAACGAAATGGCATAGATGCCCTAGCGGCAACTGCTAGCAAAAGACTAAGTTTTCACTCTAATGGCATACAACATATCCCACCAGAATGAAAACAATGGGAACCTTCTCTGGTTACACCTCCGAGGCTTCTACAATTTGCAAGCCATACGGATGCTGAGACTAAGGAAGATGAGGGAATTCTACAATTTACAATTCACGTCACATCTGCTCAGCGCGGTAAAATTCCAACGAGACTGGTTCCCTTCATACTCCACACAGAGTAAATGTAAATCAAAAATGAATAACCATTTTCAATTTCGTTGCAAAACGAAAATACAGCCGAACCATATTCCAGTCCAATCAGAGAGTGCTGCAAGCACCTCTACCGGTTTCGAAACTTATTAGTCTCTCATCAGGAGGCACATATGCTGCTCTCCCTGATCCAACCAAAACAAACCCCAGCGTGCAGTCCCGAATTGCAACGAACGAAATGGCATAGATGCCCTAGCGGCAACTGCTAGCAAAAGACTAAGTTTTCACTCTAATGGCATACAACATATCCCACCAGAATGAAAACAATTTTCGTTCGTTGCAATTCGGGACTGCACGCTGGGGTTTGTTTTGGTTGGATCAGGGAGAGCAGCATATGTGCCTCCTGATGAGAGACTAATAAGTTTAACCGGTAGAGGTGCTTGCAGCACTCTCTGATTGGACTGGAATATGGTTCGGCTGTATTTTCGTTTTGCAACGAAATTGAAAATGGTTATTCATTTTTGATTTACATTTACTCTGTGTGGAGTATGAAGGGAACCAGTCTCGTTGGAATTTTACCGCGCTGAGCAGATGTGACGTGAATTGTAAATTGTAGAATTCCCTCATCTTCCTTAGTCTCAGCATCCGTATGGCTTGCAAATTGTAGAAGCCTCGGAGGTGTAACCAGAGAAGGTTCCCATTGTTTTCATTCTGGTGGGATATGTTGTATGCCATTAGAGTGAAAACTTAGTCTTTTGCTAGCAGTTGCCGCTAGGGCATCTATGCCATTTCGTTCGTTGCAATTCGGGACTGCACGCTGGGGTTTGTTTTGGTTGGATCAGGGAGAGCAGCATATGTGCCTCCTGATGAGAGACTAATAAGTTTCGAAACCGGTAGAGGTGCTTGCAGCACTCTCTGATTGGACTGGAATATGGTTCGGCTGTATTTTCGTTTTGCAACGAAATTGAAAATGGTTATTCATTTTTGATTTACATTTACTCTGTGTGGAGTATGAAGGGAACCAGTCTCGTTGGAATTTTACCGCGCTGAGCAGATGTGACGTGAATTGTAAATTGTAGAATTCCCTCATCTTCCTTAGTCTCAGCATCCGTATGGCTTGCAAATTGTAGAAGCCTCGGAGGTGTAACCAGAGAAGGTTCCCATTGTTTTCATTCTGGTGGGATATGTTGTATGCCATTAGAGTGAAAACTTAGTCTAAAAGCACTTAATTAATTAAGTCCAATATATGATATGTTTTTGTTTTTAGCAAAATTAAAGCAAACTGTACTATTGTTAAAAAAAATGTTAGCGACCTTTCAGTAGACTATTGAAGGATTTTAATTTTAAATATGTATCCTATTTTTATCGCAAGGAGTTTAAAAATGCTTGAAAAAAGAAAAAATACATCGATTTATTGCGAACTAGCCGTGTGTCGGTACTTTTCTTAAACATAATCTCCAATTTTAAAATCTTTGTTTGTACCACCGTGTAAATTTTTAAAATAAAATAAAAAATAATACGTATGTACTTACGGTTCTGCCACAACATGAGCAATAAACTTTATCCATATCCATAGATCCTGTGTAAGGTTTTATCCAAGTTGAAACATTGCATATTTTCGGCATTTTCAAAGCACAATAATTATTCACAATTAGAAATACACGTTGTTTACGCCTCCAATTTTACAACAAAAGTGAAATCAAGTGAAACTGATCGTCAAAATAAAAAATTTTACCTAGAGACATAAACTGGCAAACACAAACCCTTAATTCCAGGACAAAACGTGACAAAACTATAAGCCGCTGTCTTTTATTAGTTACTATACCAAGAATTTGAATACCAAGTGATTATAAAACAAAATTAAACATTGGCATTTTTATGCTATCTGTAAGTTTGAATATAAAAATATATAGTTAACACCAAATTTTCAATTTATATGCACTTTATGCTCAGTTTTATAAAAATATGCAAAATTTGACATTTTTGCATTTTTTATGCATTATATGCAAAATATGAATTTGCATATTTGCCTAAGTCTATTAATTATTATTTATTTATACAGGATGTCCCGAAAAGATTGGTCATAAATTATACCACACATTCTGGAGTCAAAAATACTTCGATTGAACCTAACTTACCTTAGTACAAATGTGCTCATAAAAAAAGTTATAACTAGGGAGCGGATTTTTATGCGATCAATTTTGATGAAATATGCGCATATAAATGCAGTACAAAATTACGAAATATGCGCAAGATATGCACAAAAATTAAAAAAATGCGCATTTCGAGAAACCACAAATTTTCTGTTCTATTCTATTGTAGGGGGTTCTTTTACAGGGGGGCGGCAATCTTATTTATTATCTTTCAAATAAAATCGTTATTTTTTATACAATGCAATTTATTCACAATTTTTACAAAAACTGATACCAATAGTTACCTATTTAAAATAAAACAACAATATCACTATATATATCTTCGATTATAATTCACTACGATGTGTTTTTCCAAATTTTTCACGAGGAAACATTTTCTTTGATCAGATAAAATATTTTTATAACTTGAAAAACTCCTTTCAATATCAACAGAAGTAATTGGGGCGCATTAAAATACCTTGCTAAAGACGAAAATTCTGCACCAAAATCAATTTCAAAATTTCCATTAAAAATTTCGCATATATGTCCTCCAAAGTTTTAAAGCCGTTTAAAGACGGAATCTGATCTAAAGCATGAATATTTCAATTTCCGTTAGAAAATCGTAAATCTATGTAGTCGAGGAAATGAAGCTGAAAAAATGGCAAAACCTCGCAATTTTTTCGTCCTGCATCTATTTGTACAAAAATTTGGGATTAGGCTCATTACACCCTCTAGTTCATTTTCTATATTGAGCCGTTGTACGCTTTTGGTTTTGGAAGGGTGAAAACTATCCCTAATTTTAAAAAATTATAAAATAGCATTTTTAACTTTAATATTATCAACATTTGGTTCTTATTAGTTACATAATGAATGTTTTATGCTGTAAGATATACTATCATAATATTTCAACCCTTAAAACCACCCTTGTTTGAGCTATATATAAAAAATTTACTTATCCTAAAAGAATAATTTCGGCTTGCATCGATTTACATAACAATTTGGGATTAGGATCATCTCACCCTGTACTTCATATTCTATATCATGCTTAAGGCGTTGATTATTTTTAGGGGTGTAAACTACCCCTTATTGTCAAAAATTATATAAAAACATTGTAAACTTTAATATGGGTAAAATTTGGTTTTGATTGGTTAAATAATGATTGTTTTATACTTTAGGGTATAATATCATAATATTTCAACCCTTAAAAACCACCCTTAATAACATTACAGTTTTTATAAGTAGATATTTTAATAGGTCGATACAGAAAAAAAAAGTAGAATTAAAGAATTAGAAAAACATTTATTTACACAAAAATACGAATTTACAAATATGTACAATTGTACAAATACAAATAAAAATAGTTTTTTAGTCATCTTCCAGTATACGAACCGGTTCTGTGGTATTATACAAACATTGAAAATTATCCATAAGCGGACTATTTTTCGAAAAAAAAATTCGTTTTATAAACATAGCTCCTTTATTTTTGGCGGTGAAAAGTTTTTTCAAAAATGACTTTGTAGGATTTTTGAAGAGTTATAAGACTGTGTAAGCTAAATTCCGTAAGATCCCTCAGTTTTTAATTAGGGTGGGTTTAAATGGCTCGAATAAGGGGGTGTTTGCTCGTAAATAGCGGATTTAAACAGCTATATGTCGCTAACTGTTCACTATAATGAAAATTTATACACAAAAGGATTTTAGCTATTAAAGAAGCTACAATTTAGTAGTCAATCAATTTTTTCGTATCTCCAATATTTTCGGAGATATTTTGAAGTAAAAGGTGAAAAATGGGAAATTCCAAAAAATTAATTTTCCTTTAAACTCAAATTTTTCTAAAATTAGCCCTTTTAAATAGGTCAAACTTCTTGGATGTATTGATAATACAAATTTAAAAGGAATTACAGAAAGCAGAAGACCAACTTTTAATCAGGGGGGTAGTTAAGGGGTTGTTTTCACTGATTTTTTCATAAAGAATAGCAGGTACCGACCTTTTCTTGATCATAAGTCGCTTTCTTTTCAGACTAGAAACTTTTTGTTATTTTTTTTTTGAAAGACTTGAAAGACCTAATTGTATACTTGAAAAAAGACTATTTAAGTTTTCCTCGAAAAATGCAAAGTTTTTCCGGTATTTTACTTTGAATATTTCAAATTATGCATTTGACGAAAAAAGCTAACATTTAACATGCCGTATCTCAGTTTGTGTTGGTCTTAGCGATATTACAGAAAAACAATTTGGTTTGTGTTACTAAAAGATACAATTTTGATATCTACAGTTTTTTTGATTAAATGCATATTTTTCGAGGTATTCTCAAAAAATCCTCTAAAAAAGTCGATTTTTACATCAAAAACTATTAATTTCAAGCGCGAATAACTCGAAAAATATTAGTTTTACGAAGAAAATGTAAAAACATTTTTTCTTAGAATTACTTTTTACATCGATTTACATAGGTAGTTAAAATGTAATAAAAAATTCCCGCCCCCGAGATGGGGTGGCAACCACCCCCAAGGTTTTAGCGTACAGCGGCATGATATAGAAAATGATCCTTGGACTATTTCCTACCTTCTGTGAAAATTTCAAGTAAATCTATGCTGGACGAAAAAATTGCGAGCCAAAATGCTTCATTTCCTCGACTAATGGTTAAATGTGTAAATTCTCTTAACAATAGGGGATTTAAAAGAATCACCAGAATTATAGGTACCTACTAAATTGGGATACAAATTGTACTAAATATAATAAAAGTAAATAAAATTCGGATTTCCCGGTAAACCATCCTTCGTCATTTTAACATCCTACAATCATTTTATAACGGCGTTCTATAGGCACTATAAGTACTTTGTGTAAAGATCGGGTATTTTCTAAGAAAAAATGAGAAGGCAATGAATGAACCGTCTCTCTTCAGGTAGTTCTCGAATTAATAGATACGACAGCCTGTGCGGGGAAATATTTTGTGTCGAATTAAAAAATTATATTTTTTTTGACTTAAATGTTTTTAAATATGCACAAAATATGCATGTTTCTTTAAAAATATGCAAAATTTAGTAAAGTGTTCAAATATGCGAAATATGCATGCAATATGCATTTAGCATAAAATCCGCTCCCTAGTTATAACCCTTTGAAGTTACAAAATGAAAATCGATTTTTTTCAATATATCGAAAACTATTAAAGATTTTTTATTGAAAATGGACATGTGTCATTCCTATGGCAGGATCATCTTAAAACAAAGTTATAGTGAAATTTGTCCACCCCATAAAAAATTTATGGGGGTTTTGATCTCTTAAACCCCCCCAAACTTTTGTGTCCGTTCCAATTAATTCATTATTATGGTAGTTAACACAACGTTTTTAAAACTTTTTGCCTCTTATTATTTTTTCGATAAGCGAGTTTTTATGGAGGTGCGGCTTCTTTTTTAATATATTTATAAAAAAATTTTATGGGAGTTTTGTTCCTTTAAACCCCCCAAATATTTGTGTACGTTCCAATTAAACTATTATTGTGGTACCAGTAGTTAAACATAGTGTTTTTAAGACTTTTTTGCCTCTTAGTCTTTTTTTGATAAGTCCCCTTTTATCGAGATGTGGCTTCTTTTTCAAAATATACCTAAAAATGTGAATTATAAATAAATTTTCGTATTATTACCAGGTCTCAATAATCATACTTAACCATATATATGTACAAATATGTGGTGGATTCGATAAATATTCAAAATATCTCGACAAACACTGGCTTATCGAAAAAGTCTTAAGAGGCAAAAATGTTTTAAAAACAGTGTGTTTAACCTTTGGTGCCACAATAATAATGAAATTGGAACGTACACAAAAGTTTGGGGGGTTTAAGGGAACAAAACCCCCATAAAATTTTTATGGGGTACAGAAATTTTACTTTAATTTTTATTTAAGATTCTGCTGCCATAAGAATGCCACATGTCCATTTTCAATGAAAAATCTCTAAGAGTTTTCGATATATGAAAAAAAAATGATTTTCATTTTGTAACTTTAAAGGGCTGTAACTGATCTAACTGGGGCATTTTTCAAATTTACTATAATAGATGGTACTAAATTAAGTGGTTCGGAAAATGTCCCAGCTAGTACTTGAAGCACTTCAGAAAGAACCTGGCAACCACTATTTTTTTCCATGGTTACTTTAAATTTTTTAAAAATTTCCTTTCCAATAGTACCTTTAACGTTTTGGCACAATGACTCAAATTCTTTTATTAAAACTGTACTCTCTAACAATGATAATTTGGGGGATTCTAATTGAGTTATAGTTTTCTGGAAAAAACTATAATTTGATTTTATGAACAACAGTTGCTGTTGGAGGATGTTATTTTGGAAGGCTTGCTTAGCTTCCAATAAACATTGGTAACTATCATCCGTTAAAAGGTTAATTTTTTTTAAATCAACAAAATGATCAGCATAGAAATTAGCTGCTTCCAACCATGTTTCCTAACGTGTTAAAATGGGTTGCGGTGGCGGTGGAACAGCAGGAGGCATATCTCTGTAACATTGTGTTCTTACAGGTGATTTTAGGAATACTTTTTGACGCTCGCTATTAAACTGTTAACTAGTGGAAATTTTTTTCTTACTTCCTCCGCAACTCTGTTTATTCCATGCGCTAAACAAGTGACATGTATTAAGTTTGGATAAAATATTTTTAAATTTTGTCCTGCTTTCACCATATATGGTGTAGCATCAGATAAAATAAGCAATAATTTATCATTAGGCACAGCAGCAGGAAGAAAAAAGTTTGCTAATGCTTCTTGTAGAAACCGTGATATTGTTAGAGCGTTGGTTTTTTCCACTTGCTTACAGGAAATTAAATACGAATTTGGAAAGGTTTCGTCGCTAAGTACACCAATCAATAAGTGCACGATGTATCTTCCTGACGAGTCAGTGGTCTCGTCCACACATATGTAAAAGTAATTATTACCTATTTCGGCTTTTATGTTGTGGATAACTGAGAAGTATAACAAATTGACATTATTTCTGTTTAGAGTTCGTTAACTGAGAATGTTTCGTTTGCAATAGTTTACAATACTGTGAGCATAAATTAAAAGCACTTAATTAATTAAGTCCAATATATGATATGTTTTGGTTTTTAGCAAAATCAAAGCAAACTATCAAAATCAAAGCAAACTATGCTGTTGTTAGAAAAAAAATGTTAGCGACCTTTCAGTAGACTATTGAATGATTTGAATTTTAAATATGTATCCTATTTTTTATCGCAAGGAGTTTAAAAAATACTTGAAAAAAGAAAAAATACATCGATTTATTGCGAACTGGCCTTGTGTCGGTACTTTTCTTAAACATAATCACTAATTTTAAAATCTTTGTACCACCGTGTAAATTTTTAAAATAAAATAAACAAGCTGAAAATGCGAGCATTATCATAACGAAAACTTTGTTTACTTACGTATTTAAATTCATAATTTGGAAAATTTCTATTATGAAAAGTTGTTTAGTATTAAATGCTATGTTTTAGTATGCAATTATATCCTAATTTAAATATTGTGAACTATAAAGGTACTCTACTCTCGAGCGAAATTCATATTTTTTTACATACCTCGAATAAAATTGATAAAATTTGATATATGGTGATTGCATCTTAGATTTTAGACCATTCAGATCTTTTTATGAAGAATAAATTTTCTTCCTAAAATTAATAATAAAAGAGTTATGAATGAAAATGGTATTGGTATCCGTAATTTGAGAAAAATTTTCAAATATTTTTTTTTATCTTTAGAAGGATGTACAAGTAATTGCATATTAGAACATAGTTTTTAACTCCAAACAACTTTTTATAAAAACACTTTTCAATATTGTGAAAAATAAAGATACTTTAATCTTGATCGAACTTCATATTTTAAGACATACCTCGTATAATATAGATTTTATATCTAATAAAAATAAATAAATACAAATTAAACAGTTTTCCTTGAAAATAGTCAACTGTAATTTAACCTTACATTAAGACAATGGGTACAAATTTCGCAAATATTTTACGGCTATCCCTACTTTTTCTGTCTTTACACGGCAAATTACGTGTAGTAAAATTCTCAATGGTATGGAAACTGCAGATGTAAACATTAGGTTGACAGTGACATTGTCATTAGAAAGGTAGAGATGGCTATTTCGGTTTCGTTCAGTTTTTGAATGTTCTTGTATAACCTTTACTTGTATAAATGATAGGATTATTTTTTCACTAATTATGTATTCAGTGGTTACCATTATTTATATGCTATACAAACAGTCGAAAAAGAAAAATAGTATATTATTCAACGGGCATGTAATGACGGCTATTACTCACGATGCACGATATCTTTAGGATTCATCGATAGCACCACAATTCGAATGCTTCTATTTTGTTTAGCATTGTGGTTTTTAACGTCCATGTCTCACAACCATACAATAGGATAGATCACACATAACATTTCAGGACCTTCTTTTGAAGATTCATCGACAGATTTCTGTTACATAAAACTGGTTTCCAGGTAACAAAAGCTTTCCGTGATATTTCGATCCTAGTTATTATCTCTTCATCGGAGTCACAGTTTACATTTAACCAGCTGCCAAGGTATTTGAAATTATTCACCCGTTCTAACTCCTCTCCATCAAGAGAAAGCTGACCTTGATCTATATTAATCTTTCCAACAACCATCCACTTTGTTTTTGAAATGTTGATTTTAAGGCCTCTCCGATAACTTGCTCCATTGACTAGATTTAGTAGTGTTTCAAGATCTTGGAAATTTTCAGCAAGAATGGCTGTATAGTCAGCGTATCTAATATTGCTGATTACTTCTCCAACTAGTCTTATTCCCTCTTGTCTGTCATACAAAGCCTTCCTAAAGATTTCTTTAGAGTACAGATTAAAAAGGGTGGGTGATAAAACACAACCTTGTGGTACTCCACGTTTTATCGGTAGTTTTTCAGTACGACTGTCTCCAATTGGGATAGAGGCTACGTGATTGTAATATAAGTATTTCAGCAGTCTTATAACGTAGTGGTCAAGTTCTGCTGCCTGCAAACAATCGAAAAGTGTATCATGTTGTACTCAGTTGAATGCCTTCTCCAAGTCGATGAAACAAACATAAACGTTCTTTCGGAATTCACAACTTTTTTGTAAGAGAACGCGCATACAAAATAGTGCTTCTCTAGTTCCTAGACCAACTCTAAATCCAAATTGATTATTACCCATTCTAGTTTCGCACAGAAGGAATACTCGGTTTTGTATAATACGTAAAAGTTAACTGTTAAACATAAATAAATAATTTATATATCTTTTAGACAAACTACTTCAGATTTCATTCTACAAGGAAGAAGAATGTAGATGTTAAATATTTTATCAGGCAAATACTGCAATTCCCTCACAGCGTATTGATCAACAATAATTGTAAAACAGAAGATATTACGGTGACTGGTGAAAAGCGAAATGAATTTTATTCTAAATTTACTCTCTTTTGCCCAATGTGTCGCATTAAACATGAAGTAGAAACTGAAAAATATAAACAACCAACCCTTAACGTCAATTCTGCAGCAGTAATTATTGGAACAGTTAGTATTGGTGGAGGATACACGCAACTAACTGAATTAACGTCGAGTTTAAAACATATCCCACAACTTCCAAAGAGATATTATTTATCAATTCAAAATGATCTATATAACTTGTACCATGAGATTTCTTGGAAATCAATGCTTGAGGCTGGACAAGAAGAAGTCAAATTAGCAAAAGAGCATGGAGATATTAATGAAGATCGCTATCCTTTTATAACTGTAGTTGCGGACTGCTCTTGGTCAAAGAGATCATATAAAACAAATTATAACGCCAATTCTGGAGCTGCAGCCATTATTGGTTACAGAACCCAAAAGATTCTGTATCTTGGTGTTAGGAATAAATACTGTTCCTACTGTAAATTATACGGAGAAGATAAAGAACAACAATGTTATAAAAATTGGACAAAAGCTTCGACTGTAATGGAAAGTGATATAATTCTAGATGGATTTAAATGTAGTAGGTACATGCATGGAATTACTTACAAATTTTTAATACCCGATGGAGATAGTAGTGTTCATCAAAAAATTTTAGAAAATAGACCATATGGTAATAATGTTGTTGAAAAAATTGAATGTCGTAACCACCTCCTAAGAAACTATTGCACACGATTAAAAGAGTTATCAATAAAACGATATAGTTCCGATGGAAAACTGGTACCAATTTTTTTACGAAATATTTTAAAAAATAACATATTAAGATTAAGAACTGTTGTTACAAAAGCAACTGAATACCATCGACAGTCAGATAAACCAAATGACCTAAAAATAAAGTATTTGAAAAATGATATATCTAATAGCCATCTTCATGTATTTGGAAACCATTCGAATTGCGCAGATTATTTTTGTCATAGAAAATCATCAGAAACAGATTATACAATACCAATGAAAGAATGCAGCTTCTTGAAAGATATTAGTTCATGTGCAGAAAGATTAAAGTTCCATGCAAATAGTCTGATAAAAAATATGAGTAACAATTATGCTGAACATTATAATAATGTAATAGCAAAGTTTCTAGGAGGTAAAAGGATACATTTTAGCTCTCGGGGGTCCTATGAAATGAGATGCCACGCTCCTGCTTTCTCGTACAACTGTAAAGGTGATTATCACCAAGCCCTTCACAAAAGCATAACAGGAAGAAGTCCTGGGCTATATACAAAAAATGTATTTCTAAATCCACCAAAAATACATTGCGAAGAAAATTATTATATTACAAAAAGTTGCAAAAATCTAAAACAAAAATATAACAAAAAACCATGCTCCAGATGAAGATTATGGGCCACAAGCACAAAAAACTTTAGAAATTGATCATGAAGATTTAGAGAAAATTAAAGAAAAATTTCTATCGGAACTTTATAAGAATAATGAGGAATGAATTAAATTATTCAATAACACAATAATAACTCAACGCAATTCAAGTGAATGGTATTCAGAAAGAAGGAAACCTCTGACAGCCTCCAATTTTGGCCGAATTTTTAAATTAAAGATAACAACCGACAGAAGAAAGGTTGCCGAAGGCATTATTTTAAATGCTTTTAAAGGAAATAAATTTACCGCCTATGGAATAGAAAAAGAATCCATTGCAGCACAAGAATTAAGCAAAATGCTTGCTTTAGATATTTGCCCATCAGGAATGTATGTTCATCAGGAATATCCTTTTTTAGACACCTGATGGACTCATAGGTAATAATATTATTGTCGAAATTAAATGTCCAATTTCAGCAAAAGATTTATTTCCTAAAGATGCAATAGAGAGGAAGATAATAAAGTATAATATGGAAGTGAAAGATAATAGATATATTTTAAAGAGAAATCATCCATTCCATATTACTACCAAATTCAAGGGCAGTTATTTGTAGCAAATAAGAACTTTCGTTACTTTTGCATGTGGACCCCGAAAGGATTGATATTCGAGCTTATTGAAAAAGATGAGCAATTATGGGACCAAATGGTCAAACAATTAAGAGAGTTTTATTTTAACAATTATCATCCTCTATTAATACACGAAATACCTAATTGAAGAAAAGTAAAGTTGAGTGTTTATATTTTTTGTTTTCTCTTTCTTTTTATATTTTCTATCTATAACAATACTTATAATATGTTATTTTTTATGTGATTACATAGTTGTGTAATTCCGGCTCATTGGGTATAAAATCTTTTTTTTATTTATTTATTTTAAAACATTATTAATAGCCCAGTAAATGAACGGGAAATACGGCGATACCGTGTAATTTTCAGGGGCAACTCCGAATTGCATGAAAATTTGGATATAGGTTCTACTTACCCTCCACTTCAAAGATGAAATTGTGCCGTTGGTTGCTTTTACTTGGGGGGTGACAGTCACCCCTTCTCGCGGGTGAAAAAACATATATTCAAGATAAGACCGGAAATGGATAAATTGACTGATTTTAAGCAACTTTTGTTCTATAGAGTTTTTTGTAAGTCAATACTTTTCGAGTTATTTTCGATTGAATATGTTTATTTTTCTACAAAAAAACTACGTTTTCGGACGGTTTTTCGCAAATAACTCAAAAAGTAAATACTTGATCGAAAAAAATATGCTTAGCAAAAGTGTAGCTTATAAAAAACTTAAAAAAAAGGGGTATCAGTAAAGTCTATCAATCGAGTAAAAACAAATTTGTACTTAGCTCATGAAAAATCGTTCTTGTGCGTCTAATTCCAAATCGAATATTTCAAGGTGAAATCGCCGAAAAATTAAGCACTTTTCGGGAAAAACTTATTTAGACTTTTTTAAAGTGTTTATAAAAAGCTTTATTAGAATTGTTCATAAAAGTCTCTAGCATTAAAAATAAGCGAGTTACGCTCAAAATAAAGTTGGTCCTCTTTTTTTTTGTAAAAAAATCATGCAAATCTCCCCGTGTTTAGCTCTTCAAATGAAATTAATCGCTACCGCTTTACAAACAATTTACTTCAATCTCACCTGTTTAAGTGCTTATTTTTGAAAGGGTTATAGTTATAAAATCTTGAACGGGTCACTAATCACGAGTGTATGCAAATTTTGAACAGCCATATCTTAACCAATGTTTGTCTTGCGGAAAAACAAAATGAAACTAGCATATTTATAATAACAAAACTTATATTTTTTACTCTTTAAGATTTTTCTTATCACTAATAATTTTTAAGTTATTTTGAAAAAAAAGATTTTTCAAAAATTTTTAGAAAATTTTGTTTTACTATAAAACCAAATTTTTTCAAAAATAAGCACTTCAAGCCAATCAAACTTACAGATCATATAAACAATATACATACAGTTAAAATAAATGGTAAAGCGGTAACGATTAATTTTATTTAGGGTGCTAAATAGAGGGAGGTTTTCATAATTTTTTTACCGAAAAAAGAGGCCAACTTTTTTTTTCAGTGTAACTCGTTTATTTTTGGTGCTAGAAACTTTTGTAAAAAACAAATATAAACCTTTTTTTAGGTACTTTAAAAATGTTAATAAGCTTTTCCCAAAAAGTGTTTAATTTTTCGGTGATTTCGCGTTGACTTTTTCGATTTGGAATTAGACGAATAAGAACGCATTTTTCATGAGCTAAAACTTTGCTTTTTCTCAATTTATATACTTTACTGATACACCATTTTTTTTGTTTTTTTTAAAGCTACACTTTTGCTTAAAATATTTTTTTCGATAAAATATTTACTTTTTGAGTTATTTGCGAAAAACGGTATAAAAACGTAGTTTTTTTATCGAAAAATCAACATTTTCAATTGCGAATAACGCGAAAAGTATTGACTTACGTAAAAAAACTTTATAAAACTAAAGTTGCTTATAATCGGTCAATTTATCCATTTCTGGGATTATTTTAAACACGCGTTTTCCACCCCCTGAGAAGGGGTGACTGTCACCCCCCAAGTAAAAGCAACCAATGGGACAAATTCAACTTTGAAGTGGAGTGTAAATTTTCATGCAATTCGGAGTTCCCCCTGAAAATTACACTCCAAAACGGTCGTTTATTGGGCTATAAGTACTGTATAATAGGAATCCGGGTTTCTGTGCCTACATTTCTCCAGCAAGTGAACAATTTTTAGAACATTCCCCGATTACTAAAATCATATCTATCTACTCTGCCTTTCACCGAAGATTTTATTTTTTATGTTACGAGAATTCACTTAGATAATAATCAAGAAGATGACGATTTAATTAAATATTAATCAGTAATTGTATTATTTGACAACGCCCTACTCAGAATTTCGTGAAAATATGAAAAAGTTTAGAAAAAATTGGAGCATTTTAAAATAATAATTATTGTCAATAACGTTGAAATTTAAACACGTTGGTACGCTTAGATAATATCCTAAATATTGTTTAAACGGCAAAATAATTTAACTGTAGTTATACGTTAATATACAAAGTGTTCTAATTAAGGAAAACTATTAAAAAAATTAAATATAATTAAAAAACAACATTTAATTGTCAACTAGGTATATAATTGCCTCAATTCGGACACCCTGAGTATTTTCAGAAAACTTTAAATAACTACGTTGGTATTTTATATTATTAAGCTAGTACCCACAATTAAAATATTTTTTGACTAAATTCATTAGTTTCAGAGTTATTAATTTTTATTAACTCCCTACAATTTACGAAAAACCGAAATATCTTCGGAATTATAATATAAAATGCAATAAAATACTAAGAGTTCCATAAAAACAAATATAATTTTGATACGTCACACTTTATTTTGCCCCCCGGTATATTTCAAAATAATTTTAAAATTGTAAAATTGCCTTTACATTCCTATTCAGTTATATCTGCAAATTTGTTGTACTATGTGGTTTCGAAAACTTTCGGTAATAAAGCTGCTTTGAGAGTCGACAAGTTGATACGGTTTACAGGGTCCGGAACGGCATCGACCGGCCCAAACCATTCCAGCACAGATGTTTTTCTTTACCTTTTGTAAACTTTCATTTATAATATGTACATAATTTATTAGTAATAAAAGTTATTTATAAAACAGGAAACACATTTTTAAAATAATCCAATAATGTGATGTTATTGGTTATGAATAAAAGCCGGATTTATGTTAATACGGGGACGTGGACGACATGGCTGTCTTACGGGGCACGTTGAAGAATGTCTGATATGAAAAGCATAGTCACACAAGGGAACGGAGCGACACCGGGGACGTGATCTTTCTATTGTTCTACGCTATTGTTTCAATACCCTCCTATTTTTAAGGCGGCAGCTCGCGTCAATGTATGCTATTCAAATCTACAATCTTTTATGACCTTATTTGATAATCTAGATAAAAATGACTCATATAGTCTATTTAGAAGCATCTAGAGACGATGAGTCATGTACTTTCTAGAGGCCTATGTAGAGATTTAAGTACCTACTACTGACCAGAAGTATCTACTACAAAGCGTAGCGCCAGTCGTGTCTGCATTACACCAATCGTGATGGAATTAGTTTTCCATGTGCTTGTGATTTGTGAATTCATATTTTTTACCTACCAAATTATTAGAATTGTACAGCCGGTTCCTAAAAAAACTGATACGACTCTTAGTAAGATTTGATCATGTTGAGCAGTGTATTTGATTGACCTGACATTATATTTATTATGACAGACAAATAATAAAATAAACAAACAACAAACAACTGATTCATGAAAAAACTAATAAGTATTTTAGAAAAATTTAAACGCAGGATGAAAGATTACGTTATTACCGGGGGCGGAAAGCCCCTTAGAATAAACAAGCAGTTTCTATTGAATGAAATATTTGAAATTAAATATCACACTTTTTTTATTTTCAGCCCTGTAACTTATTAAAATAAATATTATAGAAGTTTTCAGGGACTTTCAGCCCTCGGTAATAATGTAGTCTTTCATTCTGAGTTTAAATTTTTCAAAAATATTTATTAGTTTTCTCAGGATTCGAAAAAAAAAATGAATACAATTAAAATACATTGAGAATTTTGACATGCGTCACAATTTTGCATTAACTCAATTGTAAAATTCTAAACTGTTGAATTCCAGCTTCCCTAATTATTTGGCATCAAAAGACATTAGAAACTACATTGAAATCTGTATTGAAAACAACTGTTAAAATTGGTCTACGTAATTAAACATATTCCAAAATTTTGTAAAAATGTAATAAATTTCAGTTTTCAGCCCAAACTTAGGCCACACACAATGCAATAATGTTCACATTTTTGAACTGTCAATATTTTTATTTTATCATCTATTGTTTAAAAACAATACAGTTGATAAGATACCCTCAGTTGCGGAGAAAGTATTAATAATAAAGATTAATAATAAAGTCTAATAACCGTGGAACAGAATAAGCTATCGGACAAATTTTAAGATTTGGCAGTGACATTGACAGTATGTAAATATTAAGTATTTATCCTTCAAAATACACTGCTCAATTTTCTACAAAATACGCGTCAAGAGTCGTATCAGTTTTTTTTGGAACCAGGTGTACATGAGTAAATAAAACGAGTGACTCAGATTCCGAAGTGACAAACGAGTTACGCGAGGATAAAAATGAACAATTGTTATTTGTTAATCTTCTTCACAATTCGTTGATTAAATTTTATTTGATAAAAGAATGACCCCAAAAATTAAGAATCTTCTTCTTAGTTTGTAAATTTTTCTATGACACACATTCATAAATGCTGCCATATTGTAACAAAAAAATACCTACGCCGAAGACGTCCACCCACCAACTTCAGTTAAACTGAAGTAAAATACTACTAAACAAGCACATACTTCAAAAACGTAGTACATTCTTCTATGTAGGCTGGTAAATAGTGGCAAATACTACCTACGGAGAAAAGCAAATGCTTTTTAAGTGTAGTGAAATTTTCAAAAATGTTGTTTATCTGACATTTCAATTTTATGTTAACGTTTAGTTGCGTCAAACGAAAACAAAGTAGAGTTTACGTTTCTATGTCGGAAGAAAATGACAATTTAAAGGAGGCTTGTGACGTCACAATGACGAATTTGAGGTCGGATATCTCGAAGAGGGTTAGAGATAACGAAATGCCGTTTTCAGATTTGGATTCAGAAGATAAAACTACATAGGAATTCATCGCTAGGTGACCTCTAGATATTTCAGGAGCGGCAACGCATTAAAACACACACTTTTGCGAATTTATAAACGAAAAGTTTTCGTTGAAAATAATACGTATGTACAGTTACGATCATTGAATAGTTTACAGGCTTACGTATCTAGGAGCCTATTTTTTAAATTTTTACCTCGTTTAAATGCACCTTTTACGTCAAAGTGACGTTACCAGTGGTGTACCTAAAATAATATAAATATATTTTACAAAATTTAACGAACTGGAAAGTATAGAAAGAAGTTTTTTTGAATAAAATGGATTATGGTCTTACTAACGAAAATAAGGGAGTCTGGTTTTAAAACATCCATTTTATTTTAAATCTGTTTTATATTAAATAATGATAAATAATAAACAATAGTTAATATTTGGTGGAAGCCCCATTATTGTCAATACAACTTTGCAGTCTTCTATTCATAGATAGGACCAATCCCCTCATGTTATAGTCAACAAACTCTTCCCATGCCTGCTCAATTGCTTCCCATAATTGAATTCTATTCCGTCGTCTAAGGTTGTTTTCACTTAGTTTCTTTGTTAACTCTGCCCACATATTTTCGACGGGGTTAAAGTCTGCACTCCACGAGGGCCACGGAAGAACATTAACATGAGTTTCTTCCAGCCATTCTCGAAAATTCTACGCGTATGTACTGGGCAATTGTCATATTGGAAGATGGAGTCGTTGTTGGGGAATCTCTGGATCACCGATGGCAACATTGTGTTCTTAAGAATATGTTTGTAATGTAATCCTGTTCAAAGTTTTTTTCTATATGGTAACAAACGCCCGGGCCTTCAGCACTCATCCATCCCCATACGTTGACCAAGAATCCTCCACTATTTCTTAAATGCTGCATATATTGTTCATCATACCTATGATTTCTCGGCCTATAAACTCTTACTCAACCATTGCTATATGACTGAAATACTTTTTCATCGGAAAATGTACCCCTAGACCAAAGGTTCTCTCCACGGTTTATAAATTTATTACAAAATGCAACTCGTCTCCTCTTGTGATCTTCAGTCAAAAAAGGTTTCTTTAGAGCTGTACAATTTATCAGTCCATTTGCTTTAATTCTTCTACGTGCAATGAAAATACTGCCAGGAAACGCTGTCTCTTCGCTAGCTTTTTGAACTGAGGCAAAAGGAGATTCTTACAAATAATCTACTAACATCTCATCCTATTGATCCGTGAAAATCGTCTGCCTCTTGAACCGCCCAACCGTGCTATAGAGTGAAAATTAGCCCATCTTTGTTTGATTTTCCATATGCACATATCGCTCACGTTCAAATCTATAACAACATATCTTAGTGACCAACCTTCTTCGAGTTTGGCATTTGCTCTTGCTTTTTGCGCATCATTCAAATGCATTCTAACCATTTGGGAGGATTTTAATATCGTTTTATTTTATTTTTCAACACTCACAAAATTTTTGACAAGCATTGACTTTTTAAAAGTTTTTGACTTTGACATTTATCAAATCCGTACGACACTGCAATTTTACAGTATTACAATATAAAAATTAAGGTGTAAACTATTCAGTGATCGTACCTGTACTTACGCTTTTGCCACAACATGAGCAAAAAGTGTATCCATATCCATAGATAGCCCTTTGTAAGGTTTTATCCAAGTTGAAACATTGCTTATTTTCGGCATTTTCAAAACACAATAATTATTCACAATTAGAAATACACGTTGTTTACGCCTCCAATTTTACAACAAAAGTGAAACCAAGTGAAACTGACCGTCAAAACAAAAAAAAATTTACCTTGAGACATAAACTGGCAAACACAAACCCTTAATTCCAGGACAAAACGTGACAAAACTATAAGCCGCTGTCTTTTATTAGTTACTATACCAAGAATTTGAATACTAAAGTGATTATAAAACAAAATTAAATATTGGCATTTTCATGCTATCTGTAAGTTTGAATATAAAAATACATAGTTAACACCAAATTTTCAAATTATATGCACTCTATGCTCACTTTTATAAAAATATGCAAAATTTGACATTTTTGCATTTTTTATGCATTATATGCAAAATATGCAATTTGCATATTTGCATAAGTCTAATAATTACTGAACACAGACAAGACAGCGCAGGATTTGTCAAAAGTCATGTTCCACCAATCACGATGCCGAAATCAGCGCCTCGCACAAATTGGAAGGAAACTAAATGCGATTACATTTTTTTACTAGAGTGCGCGGGGCACGGTTCTTAGACATTACTACGGTTGTCTAGATCGACAACCAATGAACATTAAGGGTACCATTACGTCACGAGAGTGTACTGTCATTTGAATCGTAATATGATTTTCTTCGAATCCTGAGAAAACCAAGTATTTTAGAAAAATTTAAACGCAGGATGAAAGGTTACATTAATACCGAGGGCGGAAAGCCCCTTAGAATAAACAAGCAGTTTCTATTGAATGAAATATTTGAAATTAATTACCACACTTCTCTTTTATTTTCAGCCCTGTAACTTATTAAAATAAACATTATAGAAGTTTTCAGGGACTTTCGGCCCTCGGTAATAATGTAGTCTTTCATTCTGGGTTTAAATTTTTCAAGAATATTTATTAGTTTTCTCAGGATTCGAAAAAAATGAATACAATTAAAACACAGTGAGAATTTTGACATGCGTCAAAATTTTGTATTAACTCAATGTAAAATTCTAAACTGTTGAATTCCAGCTTCCCTAATTATTTTACATCAAAAGACATTAGAAACTATTTCTAGAGGATTGAAATCTGTATTGAAAACAACTGTTAAAATTGGTCTACGTAATTAAACATATTCCAAAATTTTGTAAAAATGTAATACCTACATTTTAATTTTCAGCCCAAACTTAGGCCACACACAATGCAATAATGTTCCCATTTTTGAACTGTCAATATTTTTATTTTATCATCTATTGTTTAAAAACAATACAGTTGATAAGATACGCTCAGTTGCGGAGAAAGTATTAATAATATAGATTTTTTATTCAGTCAATGGTGTGAGCACTGTCAGTTAAATAGTAATGTGTGGCCTAACTTTTACACGCATACCTATTGTGGCAAATGTATCATATTTTTCAAAATTTTGGAATGCATTTAAGTTGTAGAACAATTTTAACTTTTGATTTTAATACAGATTTTAATTCTCTACAAGTATTCTCTCATGACTTTTGATGTAAAATAATTAGGGAAGCAGGAATTCAACAATTTAGAATTTTACATTGAGTTTCCTATGGCCATTTTTACGATTCACCACCCGGTATAAGATAAAATGTGTACTATTTGTCTTATTATTTCATAATAACACATATATACACAATAAAACTCATTCAATGATCGAAAATCATTTAAAAATATGGGAATGTGTACTCTTGTGACGTAAAGTTAAAAATATAAGTCTCCCCACCACCGTCGGTCAAGGCAACCGTAATAAAGTCTAATAATCGTGGCGCCGGGTACGATTATAATACTCTACAATTGCAGTGTCGTACGGATTTGATAAATGTCAAAGTCAAAAAATTTCAAAAAGTCAATGCTTGTCAAAAATTTAGCTAGTGTTGAAAAGTAAAATAAAATAAAACGATATCAAATTCCTCCAAAATGGTTAGAATGCATTTGAGTGATGCAAAAAGCAAGAGCAATTGAAAAACTCGAAGAATGTTGTTCACTAAGGAAAGTTGCTGCAGATTTGTACGTGAGCCATATGTGCCTATTATGGAAAATCAAAGAACGATGGGATAATTATCACTATATAGCAAGGTTGGGAGGTTCAAGGGGACAGAGGATCTCCACAGATCAACAGAATGAGTTGACAGTAGATTATTTGGGAGAATCTCCTTTTGCCAGAGCTCAAAAAGCTAATGAAAAGACAGCGTTTCCGGGCAGTATTTGCACTGAACGTAGAAGAATTACACAAATGATTGTTTATTATTTAACATTGTTTATCATTATTTAAAATAAAATAGATTTAAAATAAAATGGATATTTTAAAACCATACTTCCCTATTTTCGTTACGTATTAAGACAATCCATATCCATTTTATTCAAAAAAACTTTTTTCTATACTATCAATTTTGTTAAATTTTGTAAAATTTAGTAATTTATATTCTTTTCATTTTTTAATTTTAATCAACCTATTGTAGATACACCACTGTTAACGTCACTTTGACGTAAAAGGTGGGATAAACGAGGTAAAAATTTAAAAAATTGGCTCCTAGATACGTAAGCCTGTAAACTATTCAATGATCGTAACTGTACCAAGGGTTATATAAGGATAATAACGCTTGAGGTCAATGGTGTATATACCGAGGGCCTTTGTCCCGAGGGATATACGTTGACCGAAAGTGTTATTATTTATAATACCTGTGGTGCCTTCAACGTTTAATGTCCGACAAAAGTATTCTTTATGTGGTAACCATAGTTTTAGTTAGGTTGTTATTTGTCAACTTCACAGTAAATAACTAGTTATTTAAATTTAATACCCTAGGGCGTTGTTTTTCAAAATAACGCTCTAGGGCATTATATTGTCCTTTTCATGATCATTTTTCAGTGCGTAACAAATGATAGGAAAAAGGGTAAGTCCGTGATAATACACATTTATGACATTTATTCTAACATGACATTTTAGTTAAATCTGACAGTTGTCACATTTTATTTTCAATTTGGAATAAAAACAAATCAAATGTGTTTCTTGCATTTATAAAATGGTATTTTCTTTGATTTGTATAGTATTATAAATTATGCAGATTATATTTGTAATATTATTATCTAATTAAAAAAAATAATTTTTTTATTATGGCGCCATCTATCGACAACTAGAATAACTAGAATAAATGTTATAAAAATGTCACCGACGAAATGTAATCACCGACGTGCCTTTTTTTCTGTCACATACAATTTAATGCGTTAGAAAGAAATCGAAAAACTGTGACGCACTGAAAGATGATCATGAGAAATACTGTATCACACTTAACTGACTTCGTAAGCATGTCATTATTTGTTAAATAATGAACCAGTCGGACATTAAATAAATAAATAAAAACATGATAAAACACAGTTGTTTTTAAACAGCTAATGCAGTAAATTATGGATACGGGGTAAACCTTCCTCCAAAGGTTTTCTTTTTCATAAAAGCATAAAACTCCTTGACATATTTACATATAAATTTAAACCGAAGCCGCTTTCAATCAGGTTTTATTAATGTAGCTCGTCCCGACAATCCCTAAACGACAATATTAATATCTCAGTATCTTCCTAAAAGACGAAATACATCTTTGGAACCTTTTGAATAATATGTCTTTAAGACAGGGAAATAAAATATATTCTAAAGGCCCATCTTGAATATCTGTTTCAATTTCAGATTTAGCAGTTTATTTTACTTTCTTCATGAGTAATTTTCAATACATTTTTTAAAATCCAAAAATAAATACCTATTCAATATTTTTTAGTAAAAATTAAAATAATATAAAAAAACTTTGTTTATTTTTTATTTTCCTTTGTTTTTTTCAAATTATTTTCCTAAATCAAAGAAATTAAATGTCCTATACGGAGGCAAAAAAAGTACATGGAATTAATTATTCAGTGCTCTATTATAGGCACCACAAAAACTTTAACTTTTAAAACACCTGGAAGACAAACTACACTAACACAGTTGGAATAGGAAGTTATACTGAAACAATTGATAACCTGTGCTTATTTAATTTTCTAATTTAGTTTAATTTATTTTATTTTCAAATGTTTAAAAATTTTAAAAGAAAATATTTTAAAATTAAAATTGTCGAAATCGATCTAGCCGTTCTCAAGTCGTTACAAAAAATATTACCTCAAGGTTACCGACCGAGAAGAAGTGTTCACTTTAAAATGTCTGTCATTAAATCATTTTTTATATTCAAGTAATTTCTAATATTTTGTTTGTTAAATTTTTTAAGATATAATAGTTTTAATATAAAAATATATTTGCAGATAAGACGGTAATCTTTGTGTTCGGTGCATCCTATTTCACGCTAAACCACCAATTTCAGTATTCCCATTCACCCCAAAGTATATTTCAAGCTCTCAGCTTTTCAAATGACGCCCAATGTGACACATTACCTTCCTGGAAACTAGAAACTGGAAACAAACAGGTCATATCGAATCCAGTCATCCAGCCTGGCACCTAATCTATCCTGGAACGTGACTAAAAGCTCCAGTGAAACCGTAGATTGGGCCAATTTTCGTGCCTGTCCCTTATTTCTTCTTAGACGAGTTGTTTCCTTTTGTGACTTTGCTTTGTCAATATTTCGGTTTGGAGTCGTCTTTGTTGATACAACGGGATCGTGTTACTAAAAGATTTGTCCATCAAATTAAAACAAGAGAGAGTTTAACCTAAAACAAGTCGTAGCGGACAGTCAATGATGGGATATTTAAGTAAGTCTCCAGTAGAGAAAAACTGTTTATACCGAATGTCTCGACGACAGGAGAATAGATTATAATGTATAAAATGGTTCTTGTTATTTTTTATTTTTAATGTAGGTAAATTACCCACAATGTCAGTTGAAAATACGTTTATTGAGATAATTTGGATAATTCGTAAAATAGAAATAGTGCAGTAATGAGGGTATTTGGCTACGAATTCCGCCTTAACCCTTAAATGCCCAACCTTGTTTAGGTTCCATGTACGCCCAAGGGTGGGTAAAAAATGTCCACCTCGAAAATAGCTAATATATTTATTGAGAGTTGTTGGAAATGGATTAAACTTAAGAATCTCATGCTTAATAAACAGCATCTTCAAAAATCTTAATATAAACAATTTACAAACCTTACAACAAAATTACAATGTACATCAAAATTAACATACCAGCAAAAGCCAATAATTCAGATTTGTCGATTTTCTCCACATTCTTCCTTTCAGCCTCCTCATTGGCGGATAATTATATAGATTATGTAATTATACGTCGATAATGATATAGATTATCTTCCTACCAACGAGAAATTATATAAAAACCTTTAGGAACAAGTTTTACCAAGGGTGTATTTTTTATGCCCACCCATATTTAACTCAAGATGCTACTTTTATTTTCAAAAATATCGGTAGAATCAAATTAACAGTCGATAAAGGGCTGTCCTTTTAACAATTAATAATTTTTAAAAAAATTTTACACACGTAATAAATATGTTACAAAGGAATACGCATTAAGTGGACATTTTTTACCCACCCTTGGGCGTTTAAGGGTTAATACTCGTACATCAATTTACTTGATGTTTTGATATATTTTTACAGTAAGTAGGAAATAGCTTAACAAACAAATTACCCTATGCCAAAATATGCATTTATATTCGGGATACTTCCCATTACAGTGGAACCCCGATAAGTCGGCCCCTGATAACCCGGAAGTCCGGCTAACCCGGACCGATTTTCATCAGATAAACATTTTGATTTTTAGTACATATTTTATATTTTGACAATGACACCCGTTCTGGGCGTCAAAATGTTAATAAAATTAATTTTTCAATTTAATTGTGGCTTAGTTCCCATCAAAATAGTTAATTATCAGATAAACATTTCAACAATAAAAATGTATGTATGTAATATAATATTTGAGAGATAATGTGTATTTGTGTAATTTGAACTATACCATAGTAACAATGACTTATGGCACAAGCCGGCAGAAACAACAGGCACCTGTGTGTAGTATTCCTTTATTTTTTATTCCAAACTGTATTAGCATTGTTTAAGAAAGACTATTTAAAAATTCTTTTTTAATCAATGGGCTTAGTTTTCACTGTTCTTAATACATAATAACAAAACATCGTTCCGATTGTGACTGTATGAATACAGTATTGTATTGTTCGCTTCCGTTTGCTTAGGTTTATGTTTGCGTGTTTTTAGTAATTTAGATGTGTAGGTACTGTGCATATTTATATATATTTATCGGCCGCGGTCCCGATTAATCCGAGTTATCGAGGTTCCACTGTACTTCTCAGACGTAGAAATTGAGTTATTCGTGATGCAAAATTTGCAATTTTTATTGAAAAATGACACGATTTTCTGTAAATAACTGAAAAATTATTGGTCGAACGAAAACAGTAATCTTCTAGTTGCAATATAAAGCGAGATATGGTAGGTGAAAGTATACACTTTTTTGTGAATGCTCGAATCGGTGCATTCAATTGTGAAGGATAATCAATTTTACGCGACTTATAAGTTTCCGACAGGTACACTTAATTAAAAAAAAATATTATTTATTTTGAAAATTACAAAGTACGTTTTAATATAGGTACATTATTGAATATTACAAGAAATGCTTTTTCTGTATGAACAGACTGACTGTATGAAATTCAACAAAACGTAATTATTGAATAAAACCTACAATTGCGAAAGTGCAAAATAATTAAATATCATAGTTCAATAAACCATAATAGGGGAGTCAATAGAGAAAGAAAATATGCATTGCTCCTGAAAAAATTCAAACAAGCTTATATTTTTCTAAAACTTTTTTTCCTAATTTATATTATACATGTTAAGGTATAACTTCTACTCACAGATTTAGCCTCTAATTGTTTATTATTATTTAAACAATAACAATTATTTTTTTGTATAAACAATTTTAAAAATAACTTTGAATTCATCATTTTATATTGATAAAATATGTTTCTATTTTGTTTTTGATTATGCTGAATCCGAATATGGCATTAAAATTTGAAAATTCAAAAATTTTGAGCTCTTAAACAGTCGATATGTCTGCGTAACTAGGAACCATACGGGAAACTTCTTTATTATCAATTTTACGAAAAAAGTTATTCTTCATAAAATGCTCTGCATAGTATAAAATATAAAACTGAATCATCAGATATCAAATGTTATCAATTTTATACGAGGTATGTCAAAAATATAAATTTCGTTAAATAATAAGGTACCTGTATATTTCAGAATATCAAAAATTGTTATTATGAAAAGTTATTTGATAAAAAAAACTATATTTTAATATGCAAGTTACATCGTTCTAATTGAAAAAAAAATCCAAATTTTTCTCAACTTACAGATAGCCAACATCATTATATTACAATTATGATCAATATTTTTTCTACGACAATATAATGCTCATTATTCGCTGTTTTTGACTAGATAATGACACCCATTACTTTACTCGTGAGCAATGATTCATTACTCACGGGCTGAAGTTACTCACGTGTCATTACTCACGGGTTGAAGTTAGATTCAAGTGGTGCATGGCAATTTTAATACACCTATTAGCAAATAAAACTACTTATACTTGTTTATTTAATAAAATAGTCATTGTAATTTATATCAACAATTAAATTCGAAAAATGTTTAAAGGATTTTTAACTGTAACAATCGGTTATAGTCTAAGAACTAGTGAACCCTCCGACTAACGGTCGTCCTGTAAGGCTAGAAATTTGAAAGGCACCAAGGCTAAAAACTATGACCTGGCAGGCATCAGCCGTGCACGTGTATCTACTAGGTGGTAAAATAAACTTTCTCCTGTAAGGTTTAAATTTAAGTATCTGTTTGAGTAAGTCATTTAGAAGAAATATGTAAAATGACACGCGATTCTGAAGAGCATAAGCTTGCCAGGCGAGGGGAAAGATTAGGAGTTTTTTCTAAAATTATTTTTTTTTGCATCGAACAAATTTTTTTTAGGTTTTTTGAATCATTCCAAACAGGAAATGTCTTGAGTGATTTTTCTCTTAAGTTAATAGTTTTTGTTATATAAGCGATTGAAAATTTTGAAAATTGCGAAATCGGCCATTTTTAACCCTAAATCGGACATTTATCTAAAAATTTTAAAGTTGCCAAGGTAGGTAGATATTCTGTAAACATTGATTGATGAAATCCTAAAGAGTTTTTTGCAATAAAATATCGGAAACCCCTTTGTTTTATAATTGCTACTCAAGCGGGCGCGACACTGTAGTATAAGTGAGGACGTTTGAGTTGGCATAAATTCATTATCTCAAGAATGGACAAATTTCAAGAAAAATCCTCAGACAAATCGATTTTTATTTTTAAATTAGGACTTTTTGGCATATATGTAATACTAGTGACGTCATCCATCTGAGCGTGATGACGTAATCGATGATTTTTTTAAATGAGAGTAGGGGTTGTGTGATAGCTCATTTGAAAGGTTATTTTATTCTCTATACACTAGTATAAACATTAACATAATTATTTATACAAGGTGTACAAAAAAAAATTTTTTTATTAAATTAACTTTGATTAATTTTGACAAATAGAAGAAAACATTTTTTTGTAGACCCTGTATAAATAATTATGTTAATGTTTATATTATTGAATAGAGAATTAAATAGCCTTTCAAATGAGCTATCACACAACCCCTAGTCTTATTTAAAAAAATCATCGATTACGTCATCATGCTCAGACGGATGACGTCACTAGTATTATATATATGCCAAAAAATCCTAATTCAAAAGGATTTCTCTTGAAATTTGCCCATTCTCGAGATAATGAATTTATGCGAAGTCAAACGTCCTCACTTATACTACAGTGTCGCGTCCGCTTGATTAGCAATTAAAAAAACAAAGGCATTTTCGATATTTTATTGCAAAAAACTCTTTGGAATTTCATCAATCAATGTTTAAAGAATATCTACGTACCTTGGCAACATTATAATTTTTAGATAAATGTCCGATTTAGGGTTAAAAATGGCCGATTTAGCAATTTTGAAAATTTTCCATCGGTTATATAACAAAAACTATTAACTTAAGAGAAAAATCACTAGGGATCTTTTCTGTTTGGAATGATTCAAAAACCCTAAAAAAAATTTGTTCCATGCAAAAAAAATAATTTTAGGAAAAACCCCTAATCTTTCCCCTCGCCTGGCAAGGTCTTATGCTCTTCAGAATCACCTGTCATTGTACACACTTCTTCTTAGTGACTTACTCAAACACATATTTAAATTTACACTTTACAGGAGAAAGTTTATTTTACCCCTAAATTATGCACTTTTCGATTCACCTGATAGATACACGTGCACGGCTGATGCCTGCCAGGTCATGGTTTTTAGCCTTGGTGTGCTATGAGTTATCACTAGAGACAAATTTCTAGCCTTAGAGGACGACAGTTAGTCGGAGGGTTCACTAGCTCTTAGACTATTAGTATATTTTTTACGTTTAAATTTCAACCTTGGCCATTTTAAGATTGACGTTATTCAAAGGTAATTATAAACAATCGCTATTCATTCCGTAAAAGGGCTTACGGATATGAAATGTATATCAATGAATTCTGTTTTACTTACTGTTGATTGTACAATAAATTTTTATTAAGAGCACACGTTCCTTTTCGTGTAATTGCCTTAAAATATGTCTTATTTTTAAAAGCCACCTCCATTTCATGACACTAAGGAAGCTCTCAGACCAAATGCAACACATACAATAAAATTCATACGTAAAATGTTGCACAGTTCATAATAGCGTACCTACATCTGTTTATACTCAACAGAGATAACGTCCCATACACACATTTTATCATTATGTAGGATACAGGAGCGTGCTAATTTTGGAACTTCCGAATATCAATCAGTATTTGAAAAATGTCTTCAAGCGAAAAAGATGTTATTGTAGCTTGGCAATTTTTAAGAAGATGTCAGAGAAAAGAAAGAAAAATGCGTCGATGACGCACCCACTGAATGCATTTAACATTATTCATAGTCCAGCAATTGTTTTACATGAACAGACATGAACATTTTTGCTAGGAGTGTTTTTTTTTAAAATTACTTACTTTTTGAGTTATTTGCAAGAAACCGTATAAAAATGTGTTTTTTTTTAATGAATAGATATATTTACTCTCAAAAACTCGAAAAGTTTTAACTTAGTGAAAAAATGCTATAGAACAAAAATTGCTTAAAATTACGTAGTTTATCCATTTCCGGCCTTATTTTGAACGTATAATTTTCACCCTCGGGAAGGGATAAAACTCGCCCCACATGCTACCTACTTACATATGTCTATGCCAGATTTTCATGTTATTTTAAAGGGTTCTTTACAAATTTATAGGTTTTGCAATATTTTACCGTCAGCATTAACTTTAAAAATATCACAAATTTTTATTTATATAAAAATTGTTTTTTTTTCATATTATTAAAGAAAGAAATATGAACATAAACATGGAGAAAACAAAGATAATGGTCATGGGAAATGAGGATAAACAAGTAAATATAGAGATAAATAACCAGAAATTAGAACAACTAACAACATATAAATACCTGGGTGTGAAAATATAAAATGGAGGAAGATCAGAAGAAGATGAAAGTCAGCGAAAGGATAACCATGCCGTTCAGAATCTACTACAGCTTAAACAGAGCATTCATTGGAAAAAAGGAGTAAGCAGTAGGATGAGGCAAGGATGAGGCAAGATGAGGACAATGATAGAGGTATATAAAACGATCTTCAGGCCAATCCTTACCTATGGTAATGACAGCTGGGTGCTAACACAATCATCGAAAAGTAGAATAAACTCAATGGACATGAGGTACCCAAGAAAAGTAAAAGGAATTACAAGACGCGATAGAATAAGAAACAGCATTGTAAGAGAAGAACACAACTGGGACTGAAGCGAAGCGAAGGGCTAAGAATAAACAAGAGTGGAGACGATTTGTATATGATATAGATACATGAAATGTATTTTTTAAACACCTTGCACCGTTAAGTAGAAAGATTTAGATTATGTTATTATGAACATATAAAATTATTTACGACTTGGACTAAAGAAAAATGGGATCTGTGTAACAATTTAATAAATTTAAATTATACTAGAAAACAACATGTTTTTTTTTCTCTGATTCTGGCCTTGATTTAGAACCAGAACCTTTAGCCACGTAATTTGATAACTTATCACTAACTCAGATGTAATGTGTAGTGTGTGTGTTGAGTAAGTGTCTTGTTACTTTGTAAAGTCGACGCCATTGTCTTTGCAAAGAGACTCTAATTGTATCCGAACGTCTGCGGTCGAACATAGTTAGAATCTCTAAAAAAATGATTTGTCAAAAAACTGTAAATAGGTATTAATCTGTAAACATTAGATAGATAAGTCAACAAGCACGTTTATCCTTTTAAGACTTTTTTACGTTTATTTTATAAGTAAACAAATCATTGTAAAAAATTGAATTAAATAAACGTATTATTATCTCAAAACTT
Source organism: Diabrotica virgifera virgifera (assembly GCF_917563875.1). Classification (NCBI taxonomy): domain Eukaryota; kingdom Metazoa; phylum Arthropoda; class Insecta; order Coleoptera; family Chrysomelidae; genus Diabrotica; species Diabrotica virgifera. The sequence goes on along the minus strand of NC_065444.1, from coordinate 187,077,093 downwards.
AAATAAATTTATCCTATTATCCCTAATTATATTCTACGCCCTAATTCCAAACACACACATTTGCACATCTGGGCACTCTTTACTGCCCTTTTCTTGAGAATCCGATCGCCGTTGCATCGGAATTCTAGGAATTTTAGTTTAAGTGCGTTCAAGGGATGCCTGTTAACCGTTGAAACATATTAGACCAGACTGTGTCATCGTCCCCTTGAGGTAAATTATTCCGATTCGTTTTTTTGTCCAAACCTACTCAAAAACAGGTCCTTATAACAAATCCACAGGGTGGCGGGAAGTGGCGCGGTCGGAAAATTGTTTAAATAATTTTTTAAAACAAATTCAAAAAATCAATTTTTTCACTTCGTAGGTATAATTTTTTTAGACTCTTTGGGTCATTATAAGCAAAAAAGGTCGGTTGTATTTTTCTCTAAAATTGATTGTTGTCGAGTTATACGCGATTTAAAAGTTAAAAAACGAGAGAAAATGGCCATTTTTAAGGCTTAATAACTCGGTTAATAGTACATTGTGTACCTAGTAGGAAAAGCTTAACATTCCCGGACGATGTAAAGATTGCTGTCGAGGCGCAAGCCGAGACAAGGGAATACAGAGTCCTGGAATGTTGCTTTTCCTGCAAGGTATACATACTATTTTTTCGAAAATCTAACATTTAAATTATATTAAAATAAATATGTTAAAATTTTCAAATAGACATATTCTGACTCAAATATTCGTGATGCCACCAAGTACATGTTTTGTAACTATAGAAACAAAAATATTGAATTGTCAAATTTGACGTATTATTCGTAATATTCGTGATGCCACCAAGTACATGTTTTGTAACTATAGAAACAAAAATATTGAATTGTCAAATTTGACGTATTTGCTTATTTTTGACAGTACTTATAATAAATTTGTTCTGAATCTGCTCTAAGGAAAAAATATTTTTCTATGGATGTTATACAATGTGCAACTTCTCTCACTACTTACATACATTCAAAATGAACAATTTCTCATGAAGTAAGAAAAGTCGGCCATTGCAGTGGGAAATATTTTTTCTCACGGGTTCTCGTACGGTTTTCCATATCGTCGTCTTAATACTATAACTTGATAACACGAAATTAGTAGTTTTGAGATAAACGAGTTTAAAGATTTTAAAGATATTTGTGCTGCTACCATGATGTTGGTAAATACGGAATTCCCTCTGCGGATCTCAAATACTGTTCCTTAACTTTTTGGCAACTGATCTATTTAGGAATACGGTGCAAATTTGTTTTCCAATATGGAAAAAACCATGAAAAATTAAAGTTATCAACTTTTAGCACTACCATAATGTTAACATTTGGTAATGTCGCATGTTGTGTCAAGTTGCATATAAGTGAACTTTTTAACACAACTCATATTTTATACATTATTTTGTTGAAAATTAGCCCCCTGCCATGGGGGTTACCAGATCTGCTAACAATTCTTGCATTAAAATGAACCGAATAAACAGATAGCAATTATGTGGTAAGCTCAATGGTTTCAGAAAAAACATGTGCTACAACTAGATAACTCGAGTTATCTAGTTATAGCATTCAGTGTATGTCGTATTCACGATTATTTCGATTAAATAATAGCTTGATAACTTATCTTTGTCAACTTTTAGCACTGAATGTTAGGGGCATTTGAGTTTTATCAACTTTCGTCAATCATAAATAAATACTTAACCCGTTTGGAGCGAGCTATCAAGTTTTTACACAATATGGAGGCAAATAAAATACATCTTGTGAACTAGTTATCTCAAAAACATCAATTTTGGAGTTATTAAGTTATAGTACTAAGGCGACGATATATGATCGCCGTTTCCATGGTAACATGCACAATACAAGCACAATTTAATATTGTCAAATAAAATGTGTTGGAGCAAAACTTACCAGGAATTACCTTTCAAAACTGTTCGAAAATAACTGTTAATTAGAATTTTAAATAAATAAGGTAAGTATATAAATTTTAAGAATATTAAGTAACTACATGTATATGTATTTTATTTCAATTTATGTATATAATATACGTAAAAGCACCTAAATTATTCAATTGTGAAGTTTAAACTCATGACGTCATGACACAACCGCATCCATAGAAAAAGTACAGTATACAACACATGAGAAAATGACATATTTCTCCCTGTTGTACAATATACTATTCCTTATGTATAGTAAGGAATAGCTATTTGTATAACAAGGGAGGAAAGTGCTACTTTTCCTCCCGAGAATGAAGTTTACTGCCCGACGCGTAGCGGAGGGCAATAATCATTCAAGGGAGGAAAAGGCACTTTACTCCCATGTTATACATATGGTTTTTCCACCTTTCTCAAATTACAAGTCATTTTTTCATTTTTACTTAATTTATTTATGTAACTAACGAACAAAATTTATTAAAACTAAAACTAACAAGTAGGTACAATATAACTGTCAAATATAAGTCAAATTATTAATGTAAACATTGTTAAATCAAAATAACAATTTACTGTTTTTTACCATTCTGCAAACTACTGGGTGTTTTATAAATAAACGTTAAAATGTATAGATACTTAGTAATAAAAAAAGATATTGCACAGGGCGTCAATAAGTTATATTTCATGAATGAAATACTATGACGTCACTTTTACTTTTCCTCCCTAGGGAGGAAAAGTACAACTTTGCTCCCTACAATCAGGTCCGGAAAAGTATACTTTCGGTAGAGGTGGGTGGAAAATAACATTTCCGTACAGTTATTTTTCATTTCCAGGCAATGGCTAAGTATAAGGAAATATCGAACGTTTCTTTCAAAAATATCTAAATTTCTGACCGATTTTCGGAAAAAATTATTACTATGAAAGTTAGAAAGTGAAAAAATAAAAGTTTAAAGTCCCCCTACATGATCCTGAAAAAATTTGTGTCATTAATTTATTACTAAGTTGTTATTTTTAATTATTAACAATGAGCGCTGAAAGCGTATTTAGGCGGCTGTCAATGTGAGTGCAAAAGAGATGCACCATTCCGGCAGTCCAATGGTGCATCTTACTCGCACCCACATTGATGGCCGCCTCAATACGCTGTTAGCGCTCATTGTTAATAATTAAAAATAACAGCTTTTTAATACATTAATGTCACAAATTTCTTCAGGATCATGTAAGGGGGCTTTAAACTTTGATTTAGTCACTTTCTGACTTTCATAATAATAATTTTTAACAGAGTTAAAGCCTTGAAAATAACTATTTTCGCGTTTTTCAAATTTTAAATCGCGTATAACTCGACAACAATTAATTCTAGAGAAAAATCATAAGAGATTTTTTTGCTCATAATGTCCCAAAGAATCTAAAAAAATTGGTACTAAGTGAAAAAATTGATTTTTTAAATTTGTTTAAAAAAATTGTTTAAACAATTATCCGACCGCGGCACCTCCCGGCACCGTGTATTTGTTATAAGGACCTTTATTTAAGTAAAAACGTTTGTGCAAAAAAAGACGGATCGAAATAATTTACCTAACGGGGGCGACGATACAGTCTGGACTATATGGGATGTTGCGTGTTACATATATCGATCGGATATCGCTTTTGGTATGCGAGCTTCCTAATGTCAACTGACTGTTTCATTGTTTCGTAAGCTCAAAGAGGACAATTCTAACAGTGTTGCCATAGCTATATAAGATATGTTTTCTTATAAAAAATAAAATCTTTCGATTTCGAATAATGTTAGTGTTTGATAATTATATTTTCTACTAACCCAAATAAAAAAGGTCGTAGAAAAAGTATAGTATTCTACTTGCATGTAATGACTATTACTCATTCTGATGACAAACTTCATCATCGTGAGTAATAGCCATCATTACATGCTAGTTGAATAATATACTATTATTATCAATTTTACGAAAAAAGTTATTTTTCATAAAATGCTCTAACTGGTCTAAAATTTAAGATGCAACCATCAGATCATCTGATATCAAACTTCTTCAATTTTATACGAGATCTGTAAAAAAAATATGAATTTCGTTTTACAGTTAGGTACCTTTATAGTTCACAATATTTCAATTAGAAGGATGTAATTTAATTTTGAAACAACTTTTCATTTAACCAAACAACTTTTCTCAATAACAATTTTCTATATTGTGAAATATAAAGGTACTTTACTCTTGAGCGAAATTCATATTTTTTGACATACCTCGTATACAATTAATAACATCTGACGTCTAATGGTTGCATCTTAGGTGCTATACGATTCAAAGCATTTTATAAATAATACCTTTTTTGTAAAACTGATAAAAAAAAAGTTAACAATAGGAACCAAGTTACGTAGACATACTGTAAAAAAAATTTATAATTTTTTAATGCTGATGTTTTAGATGTTTAATGCTTGATGTTTAAGAAAAAAATTTGATGACTTTGTGCAAACATTTTTTTAACTGATATTTTGCGGTTTTTATATTACCTTTTTTTATCTTTCTTAATTTTTGTCAAAAATAAGATGTTTATTTTATGTATAAAGTAAAATATTAGAGTGCATTTCAAAGACTACATCTTAGGTTTTAAAAAAACACCTATACGCCAGTCAATGGGAGCAAAAATAGGATATTACCTCCGAATTCTATCCTACTGCATGGATTTTAATGAAATTTTGGGAATAGCCTCTACTCATCTTCTAATTCAAACCCTATGCCGATGTGTGCTTTTATCTTGGGGGTGGTTCCCACCCCTTCTCGGGAGTAGAAAATTTCTTTGTTAAAATAACCACGCAAGTGGCTAGAAGACTTAATTGTAAGCAAAAACTGTTCTATAATTTTTTTTTTGAAAACTCAATATTTTTTGAGTTATTCGTGGTTGAAAATTGGCCATTTTCATTGAAACATAACACCTTTACGAATGGTTTTTTGTAATATCTTAAAAACTATGCATCTAACTAAAAAACTAAGCATATAAAATATTTTTATAGCTTATAAAAAACCAAAGAGACTAGTTCCTTCATAAATCTTCTAGTTATAATATAAAATGAGATATGGTAAATGAAAATAGTTTGTTTTTTTGGTGCATGCTCAAATCGATGTATTCAACTTGAAATTACAGACAAACGGTCGATTTTAGGTGTATAATGTTACCAACACCTTTTGTAGTGGTGCTTAAAAAGATCTGTAAAATGAAAAGTATTAAAGGTACATTGTATTCAAACTAAGCGGGATATGCTGCAAAAAATTGATGATTAATGTATTTTAAGAAAAAATGAGAAGTATATTTAACCTCTCATCCACCAGAATTTTAACGCATCATTTTACTTCTACAATTCCTTTTATTATAGTATTATGAACAGGTTCAAAAAGTTGGACGGGACTAAAACGAATAGTTTTTGAAAAAAAATCATCTTATAGAGCGCATTTTTAGATTTCCTTAAAAATCTTCTTTTTCTACATGTAACTTGAAAATGATAAGAGACACAATAATGAAACATAAAGCAAAACTTTTACTCAACAAAATCCTGCATTTTTGTGTGGTACCTTTTTTTGTATCCTTAAGAAAATTTAAATCTATAATTTGATCTTATTTTTTTTAAACCTATCCACTTTAAACCCGTCCAACTTTTTGAACATAGAAATAACACTATAATAAAAAGTATTGTAAAAGGAAAACCATGCATTTAAATTCTGATGGATGAGGGGTTAAATGTACTTCACATTTTTTTTAAATTCCATTAGTCATCCATTTTTTTTATTGGAGCATGTCTCGCTTACTTTGAATGTAGTCGACATTTAATGTAACTCATTCGAAAAGTCTTTTTAATCACTACAAAAGGTATTGGTAGCATTATACAACTAATATCGATAGTTTCTCTTTTATTTCAAGTTGAATACACCGATTTCAGCATGCACCAAAAAACAAACTTTTCTCACCTACCATATCTCTTTTTGTAATATAACTAGAAGATATATAAAGGAACTCTTGGTTTTTTTATAAGCTACAAAAATGTTTTGTATAGTTTTTTTCGTTAGATGCATAGATTTTAAGGTATTCGCAAAAAAACTGCCCGAAAAGGTGTCATTTTTCAATGAAAACGGCCAATTTTTAACAACGAATAACTCAAAAATTATTGAGTTTTCAAAAAAAAATTATTAAACAGCTTTTGCTTAGGATTAGGTTCTCTAGCCACTTCCGTGGTTATTTTAACTAAAAAATTTTACACCCCCGAGAAGGGGTGGGAACCACCCCTAAGATAAAAGCGCACATCGACATAGGGTAGACTTTGGTTCTTGAGCTATTTTCTACTTATTGTGAGAATATCAAGTACATCGATGTAGTAGGATGGAATTCTGAGCCACATAACCTCATTGACTGCCCTACTACCAGATTGTAATATATGTGTCCAAACTTGAGTAATACCATCTTAAAATGGTAGTGAGAAAATTTTAAATAATTACATTTTTTGAGACGTAGTATCATTTGAATTAAATTTTTTAAATTTCCTTTGAATAGAATATCATTTAGTAAGATGTTCTAAAGTTAAGTTATGCAACTTTTAGAGTATTATAAGTAAAATTGTACTAACGTAAAAGCACCGTATACCGTCCGGTCTCCCAATTCCGTCCGACAAAGAAATTGCGCTCTATACCTCAGAGTTTCGTCGCAATCAGACGGCCGAGTAGAATTTTTGATAGGTTATATCCCCACTCATTCTACTTTTAGCACGCAGACATTTTACGTTTACTGTTGTCAGTGCGATTCAGTTCATTGCAAGTGCATGTCTTGTTTTAAGCTATACTGATTCCAAAAAAACATAAAGGTAAGGAATACTTATTTTCCATATTTTATAGATACTACGTTTAACAGTTATGTTTTTACTTATTTATTAGAATCTTTCATATTTATTTATTGTAAATATACATATATTTTTGTAATTTTTTTCGAACAATAGATTTTATTACCGAAATTAAAGTGGACGGAATAGGGTAATGCAGAATATCAAGGGGTTCTTGATACCGTCCTAGCGGACGGTATTAGGGATTAACTCCTTCAGTTTCAAACGCTTTGTAAATATAAGTCTTAGTTAAATAATATAATCCGACATATTTTAACCACAATATATATTTTGCTCCGTTTAAAAACCTAAATACGACCTATTATAGGTACAACTCATTTTAAGAAAATTAGTGTCAACTATTAAGTGAATTCGAAAATTCAATTTAAAATTTAACCCAAGAATGATGCATTTATTACCTATTCTAGATTTAATGTGTAAGTTTGGTTTAGTTTTTATTTGTAAAAAATGTTTATGGTAGTTCTTCCTCTCAGTTTGTATTATCAAGTATGATAAAAATGACTATCTAATTAGTAAAACTCATTTAAAGGAATTGGACGGACACAGGAACCTTCTGTCCTATATCCGTCCATGGTGGACGGACAGAGCTACCTCAAACTCCTGTTACCGACCCCATAAAATAAAAACTAATAAAATATTTTTTTTTCAGTTTTTTATTATCTGCAACTATGGTATACAAAAAGCGGATGAAGTATCCCCGAGAGAATATCCAAAAAGCTATAGAAGATATTAATTTGAAACGTTTAAGTATTCGACAAGCCTCCAAAATATACAATGTGCCTAAAAGTACTTTGTTAGATACTATGAAAGAAAAGTACAAAACTCCGGGCAATATTGGAGGGCCAACAGTTTTGTCCAGTTCCGAAGAAGACTTGATTATAAAATGGATAATCGAAATGGGTAACGTGGGATTCCCGGTAACAAGATCTCAACTTGTTGATTCTGTTTCAAAACTAATTCAAAATTTGAAACGAAAAACCCCATTTAAAAATTACATACCTGGTAAAAAATGGTACAATGGTTTTCTCGCTCGTCATCCAGAAATTTCAAAACGTGTTCCACAATCACTATCTTCTTGTAGAGCCGCAGTTACGGAACAAAATATAAGAAATTGGTTTACCCAAGTTCGGGATTATATGACAAAAATGAATTTTTTACACATTCTTGAAAACCCCAAGAGAATATTCAATTGTGATGAAAGTGGTTTCTATTTATCCCCTCAAGAAAAACAAGTGTTGGTTAGAAAAGGTGCAAAAAAGGTATACAGTCGCATAGCTAATGACGAAAAAGAATGTCTTACAGTTTTGCTAACTGTTGGAGCTGATGGTTCTGTACCTCCGCCATTAGTTTTGTATCCCTACAAACGGTATGTGTCAGCTGCAATAATAACGAACATGCCAAACCAGTGGGGAGTTGGGCACTCTGAATCTGGTTGGATGACAAGTGAGACATTTTATGAATACGTTACAAATGTATTTTTTCCCTGGTTGGAAAAGAACAGTGTTCCACTCCCAGTGATATTGTTTCTGGATGGACACTCTTCCCACATCAATCTGCCTATTACTGAATTCTGCAAAGAAAAAGGTATTATTTTAACAGCATTTTACCCCAACGCAACTCACCGATTACAGCCGTTAGATGTTGGTGTTTTTTATCCCATTAAAAATAACTGGCGAAAAGATGTTCGATCTTGGCGTATGGAGAATAACGGAAGAAAACTTCAACGGGCTGAGTTTGCAAAACTCTTAGACAAAACTTTGAAGGCTACAGTCTGTACATCGATAATAAAAAGTGCATTTGAATCATGTGGACTCTTTCCGTTTAACGAAAATCGCATTGATTATTCAAAATTAATAAAACCAATAGAACAAAAAGATTCTGATGATAAAATAACTGAATCAACATCCACTACAACTGTTAATGTTTATGATTCTAAACTACTTCGAGAGGTAGAGATACGTTTAAAGCCAGAGGTTGTTAACCGTTTTAGGATTGCTGAATCAGCGGCCCAACTAGAAGAAAAATATGTAGCATTGTATGATTTCTGGAAGAGTCTTCATCCACAAAATGTCGATCATGATAAAACTTTGGAAAACAATTTGCCAATTAATGCTGCTAACGAGACCATTGTTGACATACACTTCGATGAAAACTTTTGGTTTTGCAATAATGATACAATTGAAGCTACAGTCAAAGCAGATGGAGCATTGGTCTTAATTCCTTCACAGAATAGCAATTCTAGTTCGCCAAAACCTGGTCCATCAGCATCCAAGAACAATGATTGTGAGAATATAGACTATTATTTAGCAGTAAGTTCACCCCAAGAAAAAACACCACCTAAGAACAAAATAGTAAACACAACTCCTTGTAATAGCCCATTAAAAGATGATTCAATAGGTATAGTTTATTCTGATCAAAAAAGACAAGTACAAAATCAAGAAAAAACCCCACTTAAGCAAATTACAACAACATCAGAGAATAATAGTAAATATCCAACACCTTTCAAAAAAGCACTATTTTGGCCGGAAAGTTCTGCAAAGAAAAAAAATAATAGCACAGAAGACACCAAGGAAAGGAAAAAACCAAAGATTTATCCTACAGTAGCTATAAGTGATGAATTTATGGAACATCAACGAAGACTCAAAAAAGAAAAAGAGGAAAAAGAAAATGAGAAATGTGAACGAATCCGAAAGAGGAAAGCAAAAACAGAGATTCAACAAGCAAAAAAGAAAAAGTGTCCTCCAAAACACACACCAGGCATAGATACTGGTAATAATAATACGGAAAACATAAATAAAAAGAATATAGAAATATATTCAAAGGACGATTTTGTGTTGGTTCAGTACGACAGTGAATATTTCCCTGGTGTAGTTCTGGAACGAAGCAATGATACTTTGAGAGTTAAAAGTATGACTATGAATGGAAAGTACTGGAAATGGCCAGATAGAGATGACATTTTAAATTATGACTTTGATGATGTAGTTTGTAAGATTGCGAGACCTTCACTCATAAATAAACGCGGCGCCTATGAAGTTCCAGAAATTGAAAACCTAAAAAAATGAAGTCTTTTTTTTTTATTATTTAATTCATTTGCAGTCATTAAGTTCGTTTCAAAACTTTGTACTTAAATAAAACTTATTTTTAAATTATTTGTTTTGTTTTTTGGCCATTTTTTTGCAAATTTATTTAAAAATTATTCATAATGGGTTTTTTTTGTCATAACTAAATAAATAGGACGGATAACGGTACTCTTGTGGACGGAATTGGGAAAAAATCATTAATGTGGACGGAAAACGGCTATTTGCGAAATTTTTGCATTTGGTTTCTTAAATAAGCAATTTTGTTGAAATGACTACTGTTATTATTATAAATTTGGCTCTAGTAAGAATTAATAATGCATAATAGCTTATAGACAGAATTACTTTAAATTTCAATGATTCGGAATTGATCTTTCAAACAATTTTATATATACCACTTATAACCGGTCGGAATTCGGTGCTCTTACGTTAGTTGGGCATTTTTAAATGATTTTTAAACAAAATCCACGTAAGTCTCACTTTCCGCCACACCGTACTTATCCTCATACATTATTTATACTTCTATTATAACTATAAGATAGCTTTATTGTTCCTCTTTCATGTCCAACTTATAAAATTTCATTTGATCCATTAGTTAAAGAATTGTATTAAAATAACTCAATTGTGCGCTTCGCCGATCACTAGTATGCAGTGTGCGAATGTTTGTGAGAAAAGTGACTTTAGCGTTATAAATAAAAAAGTATAGAAGCTATAGATTTAATTCTAGAAAAAACTTTATGTAAGGTTTTTATGTAAAATTTTAAGTTTTTCAATGGTGAAGTGAGTTTTTGCTGGGAATTATATTTTCGTAGTTATTAAAAAAAAACTAATCCCGCAGTTTATTTGTTTATTAAAAAGTAAAGTCCTTCTTACATTTCTGCAGTAGAACTTTTTGATATGTTGTTTATTAAACATTTCCTAATCAAACTAAAAAAATTTCTATCTTGTTTTTCTTCTAAAAACGCATTTTAAATCTGCGAGGCAACAAAATTTTTCGCATAATGTCATTGTAGTTACACCCGAAAAATATCTTAAAACCATAAAAATTTACAAAAATGTATCGTAAATTTATTTAAAAGGAATTGGCGAAGCAATGACATAACTATCAGAACTGGCACAATTATTATGGTTTCAAGTTTATTTTTCGGGTCTAACTACAATGATACCAATGATATAATGCAAAAAATTATTTTGTATCGCAGATTTGAAATACGTTTATCTCGAAAACATTTGAGTTTAGCGAGATGAATGTAGTATACCTTTTTTAAATAAAAATATTAAGAGAATAAAAATTTGTATTAAAAATTTTTGTTGAGTGGGGGATAAAAAAAGTGAACGTATTAAATGAGCGCTGAAAGGCGTATGTGGCGCCCTCTGGGTAAAACATCATTTTTGGTGGCGAATTTAGATTTTCCATGCCAAAAAACCCGCGCTTACCAAATTTCGTGTTATTATTCCATGCCAGTCAGGAAATATTCAAGAATAAATAAAATAAATGCTTAACTTTGACACCCTGTATTTCGGTTATTATCAACTTTCGTACTAATGTAAGTTAGCTTAAATCGACCTATTTTAAGCTCAGGAATCTACGGTTAAGCTATGGCCCATCCTTTGCCAAACACTCTGTATGTATTTAAAAAATGAGCAATATATTGTTAACGCCGCATCCACCAGAATTTAAATGCATCGTTTTTCTTCTACAATACCTTTTATTGTAATGATATTTCTATGTTCAACAGTTAGACTGGTTTAAATTGAAATTTTAAAGCTTTTAAAGCGTTTTGAAAAAAATAAGATCAAAATTGTAGAGCAAGTTTTTAAATTTTAAAGTTAAAGAGCAAGTTTAAAAATCTGCCCCTTTTTCCGTGTAACTCATAGATAATAAGAGATACGCAAAAATGATTCAGTACGAAGATGCGGAGTTTTTCTGACAAAAACTTTAATTTTTTTCACTACTATAACATAAAAACTTAGATATCACTACTTTAAGTTAGGTTGATAAATTTTGTTGAGAAAATCCGGATTTTCGTGGGAAAAGAATCGGGAATAAAATATCTCTATGAATAATTAAAATACAGTTAATTTTTATTTAAGTGTTTTTGGTGTAAAGTTAAAATCTGCGGAGTTACATAGCAATACCTATAAAACAAACGATTTTGGAGCGCTAATTTGTTTATAAAAAAAATAGCACACTCTCTGCGGACTTTGTATACCCATATTAGTGTGTGACATATTAATACAATTTACTATTTTTGTTTTGAATAAACCACAATGTTACTTTAAAAGTTTATATTGACGTTGCGATTTCCAGTTCGGTAATCGTTCTCAGAATACAAAACATTAATAAATTTATTATTAACAGAAACTAAAAAAATACATGCTCTCTCTTCTTGAAACCCGAAGCATCCCAGTGGATTATGAATATTTTTATCATTATAATATGCCTTTAAATATCCGTGTGTTAAGAGAAGTGGATTCTGAAGTCGAATATTTGTTTTCGTTTTAAAAATTTAATACTTTTCCATGTTCATTTTTTTTTGTAAAACAACATAACAAACCCGAAGCATCCCAGTGGATTATGAATATTTTTATCATTATAATATGCCTTTAAATATCCGTGTGTTAAGAGAAGTGGATTCTGAAGTCGAATATTTGTTTTCGTTTTAAAAATTTAATACTTTTCCATGTTCATTTTTTTTTGTATAACAACATACTAGTTATAAGTTATAACAAAACAACTTAGAAAAACTATACTCTCAAAATTTACCTCTAAAATTGCTGTACTGGAAAATGTTACACCTACCGGATCTACCTTTATGCCAACATAAGCAAATTTGGATGTTCTATCTATAGCAATAAATAAGCATAACTTTCCCTCTTCTGTTCTAATACCAATTCCCGCTACACAAGTAACGGATAGACAATAAGAGAAAAAAAGCCCTACTGAAGTAAGTAAAATAGCGAGGTTTAAATGGAATATTCTAAATTGCTGTTTCAAGGCACTGTATATTCTTTTTTTTAATATAACATTCTCAATTTCTGTATTTTTTCTCAATGCCAAAAAATATAAAGAAGTAATAACTGCCGTCAGTTTGCTTTTATCTAAAGGCTTCCTCGTATATAACCATATCAAATTTCAATTACAAACATCGCATGCACACTGACAGCTGTAAAATTTATATTCGGATATCGGATAAAATATATCTAACTTTCAATTGAATTTTAAAAACTTACAGAAGTCAGTCTTTTTTACATCTCCGGCAACAAACTTCCTCCCTTTCTTCTTCCAACAGAAAGAAAACACATTAAGAAAACTCGCCATAATTCAAGTTGCGGGGAGTTTGGCATGCAAAATACTTGTTTTTTCCTTAATATCGAAAACCACAATAACTAAGAAATTTATTTTTTATATAAAATAAAGGTTTAGTCCTGTCGCCAGGTGGGTACAACGGCCTCCTTAATTCAGATGGACTTACCCAAGTTTTTTTTTATGTATTTTGACCCGTAGAACACGAATTTTTTGGGTAACAGTTGATCCGGATATCGATAAGATTGTTATAAACAAAGAACTTGAAGAATTACATAGCAGCGATTTTTCGCAAAACAAAACATTTTTTTGTATTTTTTGGGTGATTCTCAGCAAAATATGGTCTTACAAGTTTTTTCGTAGGATGCATAGTTTTCGAGATAAACGCGGTTGACTTTCGAAATATCGAAAAAGTGCAATTTTTGAACCGGAATAACTTTTGATTAAAAAATAAAATAGCAATTCTGCTTACTGCATTTGAAATTTTAAGTCAAATTCTATCGGTTTTAATTATTTGCATTGCTAAAAATTAAGCTTTTATTTGTTAAACAAAGCTTTAAACACATAGTGTTTGCCGTGCCCAATGCATGCGTTTTAATGTACGTAATCTAGTCTAATAATAGTATATAACATACCTAGCGGGAAAGTACTCTATTTCAGCCGAGCGGCAAGGTAGTTTACCGAGTGAGGGGAGCACGACCGGTGAAACCAAGAACGGTCCCAGCGTCCAGCGACTGTGCACCGGGTGGCCGCCGGACACCGCCGCTGGACGCTAAAAGGTGCCGCAACTAAGGCGAGTAGTTGCGGCGCCTTCGCTTTCAGCAGCTGGATATCACCTTCCAACTCCCTTGCGGCTACCCTAACCCCCAAATTCAACCTCGCCCACCCCGGAGTTTCTGGCCGGAGGCAGGCGCAGGGGCACTACGCATTGGGCGGGGGGCCCCTCCGCTGGGCTCCGATCACAAACCTCATTTTTTCGAGAACATTCTCGACATACCCACCGTGAGTAGCCGCCAAGTCTTACCCCCATCTAAATACCTTTTCCCACCGCACATCCTTTCCAAATCCCGCGTAACAGGGAAGGCAGCAGTTACGTGGAAATTCCAAGCAGCCTGTGAATACAGACTGCTACTGCATCCGGAGGCAACCGTGATAAAAAGCCTAGAGGAGTAAACCTCGATAAAAAATCCGCAACCACACGGTGTTCAGCGATCCGTGCCAAAGTGGCGAATGGCCTAGCGTTAGACGGTCACAAACGGAGCCCTTGGGGAACCAGGCGAAACCCCATTGTATATGGCCTTACTGCTGCATGCGGGGCTCTGCAGTAGAGGACGAATATTCCCTAGCTACTCGTGGGACTTAAATGGAAAGGAATAACATTCAAGTCATAAATATAAACGGCGACTCGGACGATGCACAAAATCCGAGCCAATCAGACATAAGTAGTGGCGGCAGGAAGAGAGTGAACTCTCTCCCAACCGAGATACCAGACATAAGTAGACGGAGGAATAGGATAAACTCTCTTCCAAGCCTGGTACCTGTTAACACGGGTACAAAGAGGAAAGTAGAACAAGATGGAGACCAGACCATATATAAAAGGAAAGAAAGTTGTGAGTATTTCACTATTATGGAAGGACTAAATAGGTATGAAAAGCTTGTAAGTGAGCTACACAAGCTCATAAACGATGTACCAAATACTCATAAAGGTATTAAAGAAGTGGCAATTCAGCTGAGGAAAACAAGTACTACCTTTAAAAATGACCCCGTTGTCAACTGGCTCAGTAAACACCGATACGAGCCAGTAGAGAAGATGACAATGGAGATAGAAACGCAAACAGACGCGTGGCATGGGGGCCCAAAACAGGTCATTACAAATATTGACCGAGTAAAGACTGTTGGTGACTGGGAGAAGATCGCATCCCAGGAGTGGGACGAAAAATTATTTAAGCGTACTAAGGTGATAATCGGAGACCCGGTAAAGACATCGAGTGAAGTGACAAAGGTGGTCTTTGTGGAGCCGAAAGATGAGGCAATGAATTTCAGTGTCCAACGTCTCTACAGAGATAGATACCCTGAATTAACCGAACTAAATGACCAATACGAAGTACTGGAGCGAAGGGTTAGGCTAATCAGTAAAGGCACAACTGTGACAAACCGAATCATTAAGGCTAAAATCAGTGGACAGAATGTGGATCTATGGGAGAAGATCTGTAGGGTGAAAGAAGATCACCCGGAAAAAATGGGGAAGGTTGCTTTGCACCATGTAAGCAGCCTATCTGTGTCAGAGCTTAGAAAGATGTGTGAGGTCATTTTCCGTGACACAAACATAGACGTTTTGATCCATACAACGGCCCAGAAAAGAGAAAGACCAACCTACGGCATGATAGTCACCAAAAAAGATGGTGACTATAAAGACATATTAAAATCTGTTAAGACAGCTGTGAGGAGTACGGATGCCTCCGATGTAGTCCGCTCTCTTAGGAGTACCAAGGACGGCAAACTTCTAATTACACTGGACAAAGATAGAGCAGCCTTGCAAAAGATCAAGACTGCTATAGGGGCCCAGGATGGAGGAATGAGGGCTGTCCAGCTTGGTGACGAAAACAATACAGTAACCCTGCACATCCGTGGGATGGCACTAGATGCTACCTCAGATGAAATAAAGAATGCTTTCGAGGAACAATTCGGTAAGTGGGAGGATTTTTACAAGATGGGAGACCTCCGCCCCCTTAAGGGACAAACCCAGGCCACGACGGTAGTAGTACCGGTACCAGTGGCAAACGTTATGGCAGACAAAGGCTACCTTAGAGTTGGCATCGTAAGATGTCAAATAGAAAAGAGACTCAAGGTAATGAGGTGTAGCAAGTGTTGGGGATACACCCACAGCACAAATGTTTGTAAAGGACCAGACCGAAGCGGCACGTGCTACCGGTGTGGAAAAACCGGCCACAATATAAAGGAGTGCAATGATGTCGAATGGTGTGTTCTGTGTGACTCACAGCACAGGACGGGCAGCATGGATTGCCCAGAATTCAAAACCGCCCTAAAAAGGGCAAGAAAGAGCGAACAACAAAGACATAGTTCCCTAATCCGCTTTACTTCTCCTTCAGTTGAACCTGAGAAAAAAGATATAGCTCTCGCCGAGGAATCACATCCTCTAAAACCCCCGCAAAATACAGAAACTGCGCAGGACTCACTTCTAAACGAGTTTGACCAGGCCGGCGACGTATCTACAGTGCGACAGGTCGAAGTACCTACTGAAAAAGCCGAAGTTCTCGAAGACCCTCTTATGATGGAGTTTTCGAAAGCCTGCGACGAAATACAGATGACACTCAGCGAGGCTCGAACACCTGAAGCTGTAAGTCAGAAGGTGGATGAACTGTCGCCGGATAGTGTCCAGAAAATTATCATTGGATAATCATAATAGCAGACACCACCACCCATCTAAGTGACATAATAAGTTACTGGTAGATATTAAAAATGGATTCGATAGGGACAAAGAGACTAAAAATATTACAAGTCAACGCCGGAAGAGCAAAGGTAACACACGACTTAATTCACGCGAAAGCCTTGGAGATAGAGGCAGATCTCTTGATCGTCCCAGAACCTAATAAGAGAATAGCTACGAATAAAGGTTGGATATATGATAATAACATCAACGTAGCGATAAAAATACTAAATAGAAACGTGTGCATCAATAAAATAGTAAGAAAAGAGGGGCATGTAACAATAAAAATCGACAAAATAACCATAGTAGCATGCTATATTTCCCCGAATATTACTAGAGAGCGTTACAGACAACACGTGGAGAATATAATAGACACGACACAGAGGGAGAAACATTTTTTAGTAGCGGGAGACATAAATGCAAAGTCCATTCTATGGGGATCCCCCCGAAACGACGAGAGGGGTGAAATTTGGAATGAGTGGATCTCCGCGGCGGACCTCATAGTGCTAAACAATGGAAAACCAACCTTTGTGAGAGGTACATCGAAAAGCCACATAGATGTCACCATAGCTAGCGGTGGTGTTGCCAAAAAGATCAGGGATTGGGACGTACTGGACGAGAACCTTTTCACCTTTCACAGGTACATTACTTACGAAATTGGCACCAAGGTCACGAAATACGGCAGGAAGAGAGCAGTATTCGACAAGGAAAAATTTAAAAGAGAAATAAATAACCTACAAGAAGAAACTACCAACTTTAACGAGCTCCGAGAAAATATCATAAATGCACACAGAAGAAGTACCATAAATAGGCACACTACATATACAATACCCTACTGGTGGAATGACCAAATCCAAAATAAGCGAGAGGAATGCTTAAGACGCAGGCGAATAGCACAAAGGCATAGAAACCAAGAAGAACCTAAGGAGGCATATAAGAGAGCCAAAAAAGAATTAAGTAGTGAAATTAAAAGGGCTAAACGCACATGTTGGCAGGATTTGTGTGCCGCGCTGGAAGAAGACATATGGGGCGAAGCATATAAGATCGCCATGAAAAGTCTAAGGTTCGAGTCCCCATATAACCTCTGTGCAAAACGAAAGATGGAAATAGCGAACACTCTATTTCCAAGGAAGCCCGACAACACATTCCTACGGATAGACAATAATATTAGACCTGCAGAGTTCACTACTGAAGAGATCATACAAGCAGCAGAAAGTATAAAGCCAGGAAAAGCACCAGGTCCAGATAAAGTAACGCCAGAAGCAATAAAACTGGTAGTAAAAGAGAAACCTGAAGTGATGCGCAAAGTATTCAATGAATTGTTGAACACACAAGAATTCCCAGATAAACTGAAGTTGGCGAGACTCGTATTATTACCAAAACCAGGAAAGAACCCGGACGAAGCCAGCTCATATAGACCTCTATGCTTACTAGATTGCATAGGAAAATTATATGAAGGTCTTATAAAGAAACGTCTTGAAGACGAACTTGAAATTCTGGGAAAAATTTCAGATAGACAGTACGGTTTTAGAAAATCCAGATCGGCTATAGATGCGGTGAAGAAGATCTCTGATACTGTAAAAAGATCAGAAAAAAGATGGGCCATTCTTGTGATGTTCGACGTGAAGAACGCCTTCAACTCTGCAAATTGGCATCACATACTAACGAAGCTCGAAGTGGCAGGAGTGTCAGACTACATCATAAATATTATAAATAAATACCTGACAAACAGATATTTAAATGTGGCATATAATACAGACATGAAACTCTCATCAGGAGTACCGCAAGGGTCCGTTTTGGGACCTACTCTATGGAATGTACTGTACAACGGGGTATTGGAAATAGACTATGGGCAAGACACCTACGCCATAGCATATGCAGATGACCTTGCAATCCTAATAGAGTCTAACATAAACGGGGATATTGAAGAAAAGGTGATAAGTTGTTACAGAAAAGTCAACAGGTGGATGACAGAGAATGACCTAGAGTTGGCAAGTAGTAAAACAGACATAGTAATATTAAAGGGACCAAGACAGAGACCAACTTTGAGCTTTGATTTAAATGGTAGTATTATAGAACCGAGTAACTGTGCTAAATATCTGGGCATACACCTTGATTCAGGTTTGAGATACACTAAACACCTTATAAATACAGTTCAGAAAGCTGAACAGAGAATTGCTGCTATGACAAAGATTATGCCAAATATAGGCGGACCTAGCAACTATAAAAGAAAATTGTATCTCCAGGTAGTACAATCCACCCTCCTATATGGGGCACCTGTATGGCTTGAAGCGTTGAGATACAAAAAATATGAGCAAATATTAACGAGAAGTCAAAGAAAACCCCTCCTGAAGGTAGTAAGTGCATACCGAACTACATCGACGATAGCCCTACAGGTGATCGCGGGTACGCTCCCCATTCACCTCCTAGCAAAAGAGCGTGAGATTATATACGAAAATGATAACGGTCACCTAATAGGAGTGAAAGCCGAGGTAAGAGAGCAAATGCTAAACGAATGGCAACAAGAATGGGAGCAACAGATAGAAAAAGCACAATGGACGAAAACACTAATTCCAGATGTGAAAGAGTGGTACCAATGTAGGTTTAAAAGAATAAATTACTTTTTTACACAATTCCTGACCGGGCACGGCTCATTCAGGTCTTACACATATCGTATAAGGAAAACTGAAGATGACTTATGTATAGAATGTGGAGTGCGTGACGACGCAGAGCATTGTGTATTCCATTGCAACGTTTTCCACGATAAACAACAAGATATGAGAAGAAAACTAGGTGAGATAACACCAGAGACTATAATGAATGTAGCCATGCAAAGCAAAGAAAATTTCAACGTGATAGTAGACCTAATAACAGAAATAATAAAAAAAAAGGAAACGAGAGAGAGAGCAAGACAAGATGGGAGATGAGAGAGTGACAGAAGACATCGTCAAGGATATTTTATCATTTATTTTACTTATACACCTTTATCTATACACTTTTATCTTTACAATGTTTTATGAATACTTATTTTATCTTACTTTATTTTATTTCAG
This sequence comes from Diabrotica virgifera virgifera, assembly GCF_917563875.1. Classification (NCBI taxonomy): domain Eukaryota; kingdom Metazoa; phylum Arthropoda; class Insecta; order Coleoptera; family Chrysomelidae; genus Diabrotica; species Diabrotica virgifera. The sequence goes on along the minus strand of NC_065444.1, from coordinate 187,057,396 downwards.
TTGTGTACACTTCGTTTTATTTTAACTTTTTTCATATACTCTTCTTTTTGTACACAGTACTCAATGTTTTATTTCTAGAACAAATAAAAGAATAACTACTCCTCACAGTCGGCTCCACCGACATGGAGTAGAGATAGGGTCAGCAGCGGGGCATCTGAAGTAACGTTTGTTAAGAATACGTACCGGATGTCCACGGCTGGAATGAGGAGGTTTTAGTGGGTAGGCAGTTGCGTTTTCACGATTGATTCGCTCGGCTTCACGGGTGTCTGAATCGGGCAAGCGGACTGAATCCCACACACCAGGGTAGAGGGCAGAACACTAATTTCTTGGGGTGCTGCGGTCTACCCTGACGGTCTTATGAAGATTTCCTCCTTCCCAAAAAAAAAAAAAAAAAAAAAAAAAAAAAGGTAGTTTACCGAGGTGCGAAGCACCGAGGTAAACTACAGACGCGAGGCTAGAATGAGTTCCCGCGAGGTTTGTATACTATTTTACTCAAAATCGGTTAGTAGTTTATGGATTTCTAATACTCACAATCTACCAATAATAATTTCGTTTCAAATATCTGTATCCATTTTCATTATGTGATAAGATGAATTATTTTAAGTAACCTGTGAGATCGTTGCTAGGTAACAAAACAAGTTTGTTGAATCTGACATGTAGGCGATACACGACGCCATTAATTGTACATATAAACAAATTGTGTTTATTTTACAAAAATGTCTGATAGTGAATTTGAATGTACGCCACCAGAACTGCGCGTAGCTGCAGAGAGAGCTACTCAAGGAATAATTCCTGAAAAAATCAGGGAGACGTATGAAAACACCTATGAGCTATACAGTAAATGGTACATATACAGGGTGAGTTTTTAGTGCGGGATCGGTCGATAACTTTATTATAGTATAAAATATCGAGAAAAGTTATTTAAAAAAAATGTAGGCAATGATATTCTCTACGCTTGGAAAATATGTCCATTTCTACAGGGTGATCAGTAACTGCGTGGTATATCAAACATATAATTTTTTAAATGGGACACCCTATATATTTTTCATATTTATATTCCCCTCATAATTCTTGTTCATATAATATGTGGTTTTGCATTACTATACAGAGTATTTAACAAGTTATGACCATTTTTATTTCGAAATCACTATGAGATTAGCACCCTGTATATAAAGAAGTAATTCGTAGACAATAATTTGTTTTATGTAATAAGATAAAAAATATACTGTAGTTTTTAAATTAAGTCTAATTCACATCATTGACGAATATTTGTATACAGGGTGAACTACAAAACCAAATTACGATTTTCTCTATTTTTTTAAATGGATCACCCTATATTTTATTTTTCAACATTATTGTATTTAATATACTCTTTCATTTTCATATAGCATTCCCTATATCTAAACTTATTACTTTCCGAGGTATTTTTAGTTTTCTTCAAATTTCGGGAACATTCAATTTTTTCTAGTAGAAATAAGTTAGTATTGAGTGATAATTAAACAAACTTATTTTTATTAGATAAATAACTAACACAAAATATAAACCATAGCAATATGCAGTGAATATACTAATAAATGTGATATTAAGAAATTATCATATTTCCGTAATATAAAAGAATCGTAAAATTCCTACAAAAAAAACTTTCTATTGTATATAATAATATAACAAGATAATTTTTATTAAATAAATAACTTACATGAAACATAAATCAAAACAATATAGCACTGATGTAACAGTTTTTAGATTGGTATATCAACAGCATTCTAAGCCAAGAATTTTTTAGTAGAACATTCATTTTTATTAGCACTTTTAAACTACAAAACCAAATTACGATTTTCTCAATTTTTTTTAATAGATCACCCTATATTTTATTTTTTTCTGAGATATTTTTAGTTTTCTTCATTTGCCGGAATACATTCAATTCTTATAAATATAATAATAACTTAACAAATAAGTATTATGCAATAATATAACAAATATTTTCATTCGATAAATAACTAACAAAAAATAATAAACCATAACAAAATTTAATGAATGTACCAATTAATGTGATGTTAAGGATATAAGTCTAAAGTAAATGTTGAAAATGACCACTTTCAACGTCTATGCAATTTTGTAACCGATATTCAAATGACCGAGCCACATTTCTAACATTTTTGTAAGTCAATATTATTAAAAGCTTCTTTTATTCTATTTTTCATATAATCAAGCGTTGTTGGATGCTTCTGGTATACAAGGTTTTTTATATAGCCCCACTTGAAAAAAATCAATTTTGGAAGAACTGGAGCACCGTCGTATAAAAACCTAAACCGTCAAAAAATGTGGACCAATCACATAATCTCTAACAATATCACCTTAAACATTTATAGATCACCTAATTTGAGTGTTAACAAAGTAGGGATTTCTTGATGCATATTAATGAAATTTAATATGAAAATTATATTATTAATAACTGCGGGTCACAATCTGCAATTAGGAATGTGTTACTAAAAACTTCTTGGCTTAGAATGCTGTTGATATAATAATCTAAAAACTATTAAATTAGTTGTATATTGTTTTGATTTATATTTGTGTGAGTTGTTTATTAAATAAAAATAATCTTGTAATTTTATTATATACAAGATACCTAGGTATATTTTTTTGTAGGAATTGTATGATTCTTGAATATTAGGGAAATATGATAATTCCTTAATATCACATCTATTGATACATTCATTGCCTATTGCTATGGTTTATATTTTGTGTTAGTTATTTACTGAATAAAAATAATTTTGTTTAATTATCATTCAATACCAACTTATTTCTACTAGAAAAATTGAATGTATTCCCGAAAGTTGAAGAAAACTAAAAATATCTCCGAAAGTAATAAGTTTAGATATAGGGAATGCTATATAAAAATGAAAGAATATAATAAATACAATATTTTTGAAAAATAAAATATAGGGTGATCCATTTAAAAAAATAGAGAAAATCGTAATTTGGTTTTGTAGTTCACCCTGTATACAAAACATTCGTCAATGATTTCAATTGGACTTAATTTAAAAACTACAGTATATTGTTTATCTTACTACATAAAACAAATTATTGTCTATGAATTACTTCTTTATATACAGGGTGTTAATCTCATAGGGATTTCGAAATAAAAATGGTCATAACTTTTTAAATACTCCGTATAATAATGCAAAACCCTATATTATATGAACAAGAATTATGAGGAGAATATAAATATGAAAAAATATATAGGGTGTCCCATTTAAAAAATTATATATTTGATATACCACGCTGTTATTGATCACCCTGTAGAAATGGACATATTTTCCAAGCGTGGAGAATATCATTGCCTACATTTTTTCTAAATAACTTTTTTCGATATTCTATACCGTAATGGAATTATTGACCGATCCCACACTAAAAACTCACCCTGTATATTGTATATACATTTGCAGGTAGAAAAGTGACAGATGCTAGCCGGTAAAGTACTTTCCAAGCTAGCTAGGAAAGTAAAGTAAGTAATAAGTCGCTTCCTGATTACTTCAAAGGTTAGAAATCCATAAATTACTAACCGATTGTGAGTAAAATAAGATTACACTACTAAACCGGGAGATATTAACAGATAATCGTTCAACCACGATTTTCTAAGTCCTGCCCTTTGCAATACATAGAATAACAGGATACTATCTATTTTATGAAGAAAATTTTTTGGGCAGGACGGTTGCAAAAGGACTAAGGGAGTATACAGATATACAAACATGTAATGAAAATAATGAAATTTTCATAATTTTGTAAGTCCTGCCAACTTAATAAATTAATCATATTTATTTCAAAATGACCAAAAAAATGTTGGCATGACGTCACCCAATGTTTAACTGCACTTGTTTCTTGGAAAATTCTGTATAAAATTTTCACTCTGGTTCCGTGATTTTCTAAGTCATAAAATAAATTTTGTTATAAAATAAATAATTTCAGTAGACATTATTCAAAATGGCAGGATGTTTAGTTACACCTTTTTTACTATATATAGTTAAACAATTTGTAAGAGAATTCGTGGAAAATTACACGATTTTCTAAGTCATGTCATTTCGCACATATTTCAAGAAGCTTAATATAAATCTATTTTCAAAGAGGCAGGATGGTTGTATAGTTATTTCGTATAAAAAAATTAAATTGTGTGTCTGTAAAATTATTTCAGGGTGTTATACAAACATATTCATATCACCACAATTTTCTGAGTCATACCATGTCGAGTATGCTTAAAAAACACTAATCTAAAACCGTTTACAACTTGGCAGGATAACCGCAAGGATGAATAATACAAAAAATTAATTTGTATATCATTAAAACAATCGTATCCTATTAAATATTATTTTCCTGAATAATGTCTCGGAATTTTTACACACTTTTCAAATCTAATAGCAAGCTGTAACATCTTTATTTTAAGTGATTAGATCATATTTTTATCTAAGTAAACGCAATAAAAGTAAATAAACAATGTTTACAATTTATTGGTTATAGTAGGGAATTTAACTATCCATTATATTATACAGGGTGTCCAGAAGCTCTCATAACAAACGAAAACCGGAGATTCCTCAGATAATTTTAAGAAAATTTAACTCAATTCACCTAGTTCAAAAATCTTTCCGTGGAAAGCTAGAGCTCTTTAAAGATGGCGTCTTGTAATTCATCATCGTCATAATTCAACCCGGATCGATTTTTAAATATAGCATCTATCTACTTGCAACTTTTTGCATTGTGTTCAGGATAAAATCAAGAAAAGGTGTACAATATAAAAATGGGTGGAAATTGCATTCTAGTGCATAACATGAATCCAAAAGTGCATAAACCTGTCAAAATCAGTGTATTAAGGGCAAAATTTTGTTATTTGGGAGGTTTATGGAGTTACGAATACGCAAGCAGAACCTACCTCCGAATCACCTAGTGCCCAGAGTTGCTGCTAAGGCACGTCATTTGGAGTTTCGTGAGATATCGGCAATAAATTAAAGAAAACAGATTATTCGAGGGTTTTTGGGATGGCCGAACACGAATATGACATTACAACCGACCCTCGGAGCACCTGGTGCCCAGGGTGAAAACCCAGTATACTAAAATTAAAAATTTTGGTATAACTATTAATAACTGACAATAGTAGACTATATTAAAAATCGTTTAAACATAAATTAGTAGAAATTTGGATATCAAATCATTAACAATATGTATAGGGTGTGAATGTTCCTACAAAATTAATAAAAAAACGTAATTATATTTTACACTACCTCGTATAATATTTCAAAACACTATATTTTATTAAAGAAAACATCGAGTAGAATCCAAAAATGTAAAACTATACAGGGTATTCCATTAAAAAAAAAACAAAAAATTTGTGTCACCCTGTGAAAACGGGTAGCCCTGTATATTAGAAAATACTGTTAAATCATAGTCCTATCTGTGGCCCATGTTTTACCTAAATAACTTTTTTCGTATATCTTGCGATAAACGAGTTATTGGACTTTGTCACACTAATGCCCCACCCTGTATACAAAATAACCATAAAACCATCTTGCCTCTTTGTAAATAGACTTATATTAAGATTCTTGAAACATGTACAACATGGCATGACTCAGAAAATCGTTGACTTTTTCACGAATTTTCTTACAAATCTAGGACCCCTGCCGTCTTACAAGAACCGTTTAACCTTCCTGCTGAGTACCGAAAAGGTATTGATTGTATTTGAGTATTATAACTTTTTAAAGGCAGGACTAAGAAAATCACGAAATCAGGGTGAAAATTTTCCGCAGAATTTTCCAAGGGACAAGTATACTTAAACATTAGGAGACGTCATGCCAATATTTTTTTTGATTATTTTGAAATAAATATGTTTAGTATATTTAGTTGGCAGGACCTAGAAAATCATGAAAATTTCATTATTTTCCTTACATGTTTGTATACATATATACTCCGTTACCCCGTTTGCAACCATCCTGCCCAAAAAATTTTCTTCATAAAATCGATAGTGTCCTGTCTATCTACGGATATGGCAGGACTTAGAAATTCATCGCAAAACCCTATTTTTATTTTTTGGGAAAATCTAATTTTTACAGGAAAATGTCACAGGAAATTTGTGGATATTTCCACAGATTGTAAGTACATCGTCTACCCTTCCAGTATTGCAAAAGGCAGGACTTAGAAAATCGTGGCTGAACTTCTGTATAATATCTCCCGGTTTAACATGTAAATCAAAATGTAAATTCGTACAGGTTTGAACAAATTTTATATAAAAGTTTAGGTGAGTACAAAAGATATTTTCAAGAAAGTATCCAAATCATATAAGGGGATCATTGTTTAAATAATTAAAAAGGGGTCATTTTTGCACAATATTTACTTTTTTAACGGCTGAGGTAATTTACATTCTAATGAAGGTCTTAAGGGTTTTTTTCTAAAAATCTGAAGGAAAAATATTTCATCCAAGACTTACTAAATTAAATTTGACCCCCAATTTATTTAAATAATTATATATAAATTTTAAAAATCATATTTGCAAAAAAATATTTTTTGCGTTTTATATAAGCTCTATAAATTATTTTTGTTTAATTGAAAAAGTTGCGCTATATTACCAGTATTAAGCAAAAAAAATTGGTTAAAAAATATTTAATAATTTATGAGATATTTCAATTGTTTTTCAAATGTTACTATATTTTCAATTGCAAAAACGCGTTTGTTACCAAAACAATATAAAACTCTGTAAAACCTCGTTACTTTTATTTTTATGTATATTTTCGACAAATGTATTGATAAATTCAAATTTCAATTTAACTCCCGTCTAAAATGACATTTGAAAATTGTTCTAATTTGTTTATAATTTTTTTTTAATAACGTCACGGGGATTAAACATTTTAAAATGCTGTTTCGATAATCCGGTTCCTGGGAATTTTTCACTAATTAACAAATTCTTTTTGTCGTTTTTTCTTCTTCTTTTTTTTTCTTATAGTTAAAGAGAGAGTTTTGCTTATAGAGTGGGTTTCATTAAGAATGTCCAATCTCTGAGTTGCCGATTCTAGACCTCAAAATATTAAGATTTAACCAAAATCACTTCAATAAAATATGGCTCCTTATTGAGTTACAGGGTGTTATATTTAAAAATTTAAAAATTATTTTTGATCGGTATTTTAAAACTATTAGACATATCCTTTTCATACTTGGTAGAAAGTGTAGGTACTATACATTCTATGAAATTATGGTAAATACAGGTTTCCGGCTATTACCAGAGGCTTACGACAGGCGGACAGGGAAAGCAAATGGTTGACCCTTTCCAAATTCTACGTCACTGGAGAAATTGTCATTTTAGCGCAATTTTTAGATTCTCCCATACTCTCAATGTAAATAACTTACTTTTCACTCTTAACGATAAAGTCATTAGTTTTCGAGATATTTGCAGTTAAACATGTAACGGCACAGTTACTTTATTTTGATTAAAGTTTTGTGTCGCTTCATCCTTAATTTCAAATATCTCGGAAGCTAATGATTTTATCGTTAAGACTGAAGAGTATATTATTCATTCTTAAAGATAAAATCATTAGTTTTCGAGATATTTGAAACTAAAAATTAAGCGGCACAATATATTAAGCAAAATAACTAAATAACTGTGCCCTTACATGTTTAACTTCAAATATCTCGAAAACTAATGACTTTATCATTACGAGTAAAGAGGATCTTATTTACATAGACAGTATTGCAGAATTTAAAAATTGTGCTAAAATGGCAATTTCACCAGTGACGTACAATTTGGGAAGGGTCAACCATTTGCTTTCTCCTGTCCGCCTGTCGTACGCCTCTGGTAATAGCCGGAAACCTGTATTTAACATAGTTTCATAGGATGTATAGTACCTACACTTTCTACCAAGCATGAGAAGGATATGTCGAATAGTTTTAAAATACTGAGCAAAAATAATTTTTAAATTTTTAAATAAAACACCCTGTAACTCAATAAGAAGCCATATTTTATTGAAGTAATTTGGGTTAAATCTTAATATTTTGAGGTCTAGAATCGACCACTCAGAGATTGGATATTCTTAATGAAACCCCCTCTATAAGCAAAACTATATCTTTTACTATAAGGAAAAAAAAGAAGAAGAAAAAACGACAAAAAAATTTTGCTAATTAGTGAAAAATTCCCAGCAACCCGATTATTGAAAAAGAATTTCAAAATGTTTAATCCCCGCGACGTTATTAAAAAAACAATTTATAAACAAATTAGAACAATTTTTAAATGTCATTTTAGAGGAGAGTTAAATTGAAATTTGAACTTATCAATACACTTATCGAAATTATGCATAAAAATAAAAGTAATGAGATTTTAAGCAGGTTTGTATGCTTTTGGTAACAACCGCGTTTTTGCAGTTGAAAATATAGTAACAATTGAAAACAAATTAAATATCTCATGAATTATTAAATATTTTTCAACCCATTTTTTTTTTGCTTAATACTGGTAATATAGCGCAACTTCTCCTATTAAATAAAATAAATTTATAATGCTTATTTACAACGCAAAAAAAATTGTTTTGCAAGTTTGATTTTTAAATTTTATATATAATTATTTAAATAAATAGGGGTCAAATTTAATTTATTAAATCTTAGGTGAAATATTTGTCCTTCAGCTTTGTAGAAAAAAGACCATAAAGACCTTTATTAAAATGTAAATTACCTCAGCAATTAAAAAAGTAAATATTGTGCAAAAATGACCCCTTTTTAATGATTTAAACAATGATCCCCTCGTATGATTTGGATACTTTTTTGAAAATATCTTTTGTATTCACCTAAACTTTGATATAAAATTTATTCCAACCTGTACGGAATTACATTTCGATTTTTTTTAGGCTACACGTAGAAATTCTGTATGCGCGCCTACTCGTTCGATATCAAATTGGAAATGCATTGAAAATATCATTCAATCACTATGTGTTTATAACTTTGTTTAGCAATATAAAAATTAATTTTTAGCAATGAAAATAATCAAAACCGATAGAATTTGACTTGAACTTTCAAATGCGGTAAGCAGAATTGCTACTTTATTTTTCAATCAAAAGTTATTCGGGTTCAAAAATTGCAATTTTTCGATTTTTTGAAAGTTCAACCTCGTTTATGTCGAAAACTATGCATCCTACGAAAAAACTTGTAAAAACATTTTATGCTTAGAATGACCCAAAAAAATACAAAAAAATGTTTTGTTTTGCGAAAAATCGCTGTTATATGATTCCTCAAGTTCTTTGTTTATAACAATCTTATCGACATCCGAATCGACTGTTACCCAAAAAATTCGTGTTCTACGGGTCAAAATACAGAAAAAAGAACTTGGGTAAGTCCATCTGAATTAAGGAGGCCGTTGTACCCCTACTGGCGACAGGACTAGTTGATTATTAGATTGGATATTAGTTACTGTTGTAGACCGCAATTAATATACACTAAGCATGAAAATTAACGCACCACCTTAAAAATGGGACATTTTTGATGGCTCGTATTTTCTAAACCTGTTATCCGATTTTAGTAGTTTTTTTAGTAATTTATAGCCTTATTCTTGAGGAATACCGGTGTAATAATATTATTGCTGAACAGGTAAGAGTAATTGTATATAGGGTGTAACAATGATAGTGTGTTTTTTCCTCAAAGTTTGGAACACCCTGTGGAATATTCTAGCGTATATAAAATATTTAAATTAAATCTTAACTGTAGCCTTAGGCTTTCTTTACATATTGCTTTTTGATTAATTTGCTTATGTGGGATAATAAAAAAGTTAGGTACATACTTTAACAACTAGCCATGTTATTCATCAATGCAGGGTGTTTCTAAATAAGTGCGGCAAATTTTAACGGGTCATTCTGCATGAAAAAATAATGACCGTTTGCTTTATAATTATACGTCCGCAAATGCTTTGTTTCCGAAATACGGGATGTTGAATTTTTTCTTACAAACTGACGATTTATTTATTGCTCTAAAATTGGTTGAGATATGCAAATGAAATTTGGTGGATTTTAAAGGGTGGTAGTTATTGCGCATTTTTTGACATAAAATCAAGAGTTTTATATTCACCATAGGCGTGCATACGGGATGTATCTAAAATGTTTATACCCGTATGCATGCCAATGGCGAATATAAAATTCTTAAATGTATGTCAAGAACTGCTCAATAACTACCCCTTAAAACCTACCAAATTTTATTTGCATATCTAAACCAGTTTAGAGCAATAAATAAATGGTCAGTTGGTAAGAAAAAATGCAACATACCGTATTTCGGAAACAAAGCATTTGCGGACATATGTTTATAAGGCAAACGGTCATTAATTTTTCATGCAGAATTACCCCTTAAAGTTTGTCGCACTTATTTAGAAACACCCTGTATTGATGAATAATTGCTAGTTGTTAAAGTACCTAACTTTTTTATTATCCAACACAACCGAATGAATCAAAAAGCCAAATGTTAACAAAGCCTAAGGCTACAGTCGAGATTTAATTTCAACATTTTATATACGCTATAATATTCCACAGGGTGTTCCAAACTTTGAGGAAAAACACACTATCATTGTTACACCCGGTATACAATGAAACTTATCTCTTTAGCAATAATATTATTACTTGGATATCCTTGAAGTTCTGATATACTAAAAAAATCGCTAAAATCGGACAACAAGTTTAGAAAATATGAAACGTCAAAAAATCCCATTTTTAAGTAAAGGTGGTGCGTTAATTTTGATGCTTAGTGTATAGGCCTGGATCCCGCGTACCGAAAAAGTTTATTAATAGCAAGCTGAAACGTTTATTTTTTATTGTTATATTTATTGTTAAAAGCTTAACGGTGTCTAGTCGGACAAACTTTGATGTAGAGGAACACTGGAACAGGTGAAGTTTAAATTGTGGAACAGGTTACAGGTTTCGAACGTCAGACTACGAAAACGTCCCATATATATTTTGCTGGACAGAACTTCCAATTTATTTGTTACTCTTTCATTAAACTCTCATACAAAAATCAGACTGCTATTATTTACCACCAACATAATTCCTGTCATTTGACATGTTCTACGTGTCCGACTTAAAATTCCCAATATATCTCACAGACAAACATTTTTTCATATATTATAAGAAATTTTCTGTTGAATAAGCTTAAAAACAACCGGCTAGTTTTCACAATCATAAACTTGTCAAGTTGACACGTTCCACAATTAAAATCACGTTTTACAATTAACACTTCTCCTGTTCCAGTGTTCCCATACATCAAAGTTTGTCCGACTAGACACCATTAAGCTATTAACAAATTTTCAGCTTGCTATTAATCAACTTTTTTTTGGTACGTGGGATCCAGGCCTATACTTTAATTATAAATATAGAGGAATCCGGGGTTGGGATAAAGTGTGGATACAAATAAATATCTTTGAAACGAAGAAGACGATATTCATGTAACTTTGCTTGCAAGTACAACGATATTTGTTACTGCGTTACTTCAGGTTTCACAAGTCTGGTTTTATTTTTTTTCTGATATATCAAGGGGTGCTTATTATGAGACTAACATTTTCTTAAAAAATTTTGGCCCGGAACCCTCCTTTTCATCCCTTTAAAGGGGTAATTTGTGGTTTTTGCGAAACGTAGCCCTTCCTGTACGTTTTGCAAAAAATTCACTTAATAGTTAAATGAAGAGGACTATATTTCCTGCTATTTATTTCCCGACAGCATTGTCTATCACACACCGTCTAGCGGGGGTGGCGCCCCAAAGTTGACAAATTTTAAAAAAAGATGTTTTTAAATAAAATTATTGTTCCCTAATTGTACTGAAAATTAAGGAAAAACCCTGCGGCAGTTAATTACAGATAAGTGGCTGATTTTTTGGTATAGGTGTTTTTTTTTTATTAACAAAAATCGCATCAGCCAAATTGGCTATTAGCGAAACAATAGTGGTGAACAATAATTTTTAATACATTTGTGTTTTTATATATTGTATAAAATGTTAATTGCACTTAGGAACCTCTTTAAATTTGACATATAGCACTGTAGGCCTAAAATGTCACTCAGTTTGTTTGGTATATTGTACAATATGCGCTTTGGCGTTAATGCTGCGCAATTCTCCAATAAATGTTTGATTGTTAACTTTTCTTCACAGTTGTCACATCTTGGTTCTTGTTTGTAGGAAAAAACATGACTATTAGTTAATCGCGTATGACCCAATCGGAGTCGCGTTAATATTACCTGGTCTCTCCGGCTTGTTGGTAATGTTGGCCAGGGTTTTATCGATTTTTTAATTTCGCGTAGCTTGGCCGATGACACTTTCCACTTTTCTTCCCACATATACCGCACTTTACGTTTGACCGCCGCTTTCACATCCGCACTCGTAAATGTTTCCGTACACTCCGCACTATCACTAGTTGCAGCTTCTTTTGCAGCGTTGTCTGCCTCTTCATTTCCTTGAATTCCAATATGGGATGGTATCCAGAGGAATATGATAATTTTTCCATTCAGTTGAGCGGTATGAACTTCTTGTTTTATTTTGATGACCAAAGGATTAGATGGGTAGACATATTGGATTGACTGTACCGAACTTAGAGAGTCTGTGAGTATGATATATTTGGTATTACTGGACGCATTGACAGCAAGGGTGGCCTGGTATAGAGCGTATAATTCAGAAGAGTAAATAGAGTACTCTGAAGGGAGTTTGTATTTATTTGTTGATGTTGGGGTTATGACTGCAGCACCAGTGCCTTCATTTGATTTAGATGCATCGGTGTATACTTGTGTATACTCCTTGTAATTGCGGAGTATATCATTGAAGGCGGATTTGATTAACTGTGGGTTTGTTGAATGTTTATCGAAAGAAATGAGGTGTGTTAGGCACTGAGGGTTCTTTATTTGCCACGGAGGAATTGAGGACAGTTTGGAAGGAAAGCATTCTGGGAACGCATAGTTTATTTGATTTAAGTAGCTTCTAATTCTTGCGTAGAAGGGTTTGGCCGTTCTTGGTTTATTTATGAAGAGATTTGGGAACTTTTCTGTAAAACAATTTTGTATAGTAGGGTTTTTTGAGTTACACCTGATTTTTGCGGCGTATGCTACACTTAAATAAACTCTTCTGTCTTCTAAGGAGGGTTCTCCAACTTCACAATACAGACTTTCGATTGGTGTTGTGCGAAAAGCTCCAGATATTATACGTAAAGCGAGATTGTGAAGACTGTCAAGTTTTTTCAGCAGCGTCTTAGCCGCTGTAGAATACACAGTAGACCCATAATCTAATTTTGATCTGATTAATGTTCTGTATAACATTAAAAGTGTTTGGCGATCCGCACCCCATTCTTTATTGGCCAGAGTTTTTAGAAGATTTAGTCGCTTGTGACAAGATAACATCAGATTTGTTATATGAAGTTTCCAGCTTAGGGTTTCTTCGAATGTCATGCCCAAGAACTTAATTGACGTTGCACGCTTTAGGTTTTCATCACATAGTCTTAGGTTGGGGATATTTGTGACGTTTCTCTTTGAAAACAAGATGAAGCGAGTTTTTTCAGCGGAAAAACAGAAACCTGTTTTTTGTGACCAGATTTCTAAGTCTTGTATAAAGTTCTGTGTATGACGAAATATATTTTGTATATTTTTACCTTTGCAGAAAACTACAAGATCATCTGCGTAGACTCGTGCCTTTACAGGCGATTTTAGGTTTTTGAGGATATCATTGATTGCCACTATGAAGAGAGTAGGACTTATAACCGAGCCTTGAGGGATACCATTTTCTGGATACATTATATCTGATGTTATGTTATTTGTCCTAACTCTGAAAGTTCTATTTTGAAGGAAATTTTTAATAAAGAATAGGCTGTGACCTTGAATGTTCCAACTTTGTAATTTTTTTATTATATAGTCGTGCCAGGCTGTATCGAAAGCTCTTGATATGTCAAAGAAAACCGCTAGACATTTACCCCCTAGTGCGAATGCTTCAGAAATGTCACTCTCCAAATCTATGATATTATCTATAGTTGACCTTTGGTCTCTAAAACCACTTTGTTCTGGAATAATCAAATCTTGTCTCTCCAAGTGCCATCTTAGTCTATTGTTAATAATCTTTTCTAGTAACTTACACATGGCGCATGTTAAAGATATCGGTCTGTATGACTCGGGACTTGTCTTAATACTATTAGGTTTTTGTATAGGTATTACTATGGATTCATGCCATTTTTCAGGAAATTTGTGTTGAAGCCAAATAATGTTAAACAGATCTAGAAGTTGTTTGTGAGCGCTCGCTGGAAGGTGTTTAATAAAAATACTAGGAATATCGTCCGGGCCAGCGCTAGTTTCTTTAATATTTGATAATGCTTCCGTATACTCTAATTGAGAAATGGGTAAATTTAACGGTTCATCTGTGTTAGGAGTAATGCTAATTTTCTTATTTTCTTCATGTTGTTTGTAATTAATGAAAGATTTTTTATAATTAATATTACTGGATCGGTTTTTGTATGTGTTAGCAAGGATTTTAGCAATCTCAGTATTACTAGTAACTGCCTTTCCATTTCTCTCGAGGCTTTTGATATTCTGATTGCTGTTTAATCCAGATATTCTTCTGACTTTGTTCCATACTTCAGTCATGGGAGTGTTTGCATTTAACGTTGATACATATTGAGTCCATGACTGGCGTTTGGCATTTCTAGTTGTCTTCTTGGCTATTGCACGTTGTTTTGTATATTCAATTTTATTCTCGAGAGTCTTGTAGCGCTTGTATTTGTTACAAGCTCTTTTGCTAGATTCAACTGCTGTTTTGCATTCATGGTTCCACCATGGGACGGGGTTGCGTTGTTTTATGTATGAAGTTTTTCCTATTGCTCTTTCTGCTGCTTCTGTGATAATGGTAACAATGTTCTTAAGGGTCTCGTCTATGTTTGAGGTGCTTTTAAATGTGGTCATACTGCTTTCGACTAAATTTGAAAAAAGATTCCAGTTAGGTTTTTTTAAATTCCATTTTGGGGTAAATGTCCGTCCACGTTGGTTTTTGTTGTTATGAATAAAAATTGGGTAGTGATCACTGTTATACAAGAAATCCAGCCTATCCCAGGTGAGCTGTGGGGTCAGACCTGGTTCGCATATCGTAAGGTCTATACATGAAGATTCACCGTTCTGTATATTAAATCTAGTGGGTCTGCCGTCGTTTAAGACTGAAAGGTTGGACTGTTCAAATATCTCTTCCAGCAATCTTCCTCTGGTATTTATAGTAGAAGAGCCCCATGAAAAGTTGTGAGCATTAAAATCGCCCAAAATAAGCCTGGGTTGGGGAATTTGTTGTAAGAGTTCAGTTAATGCTTCTGAGTCTACTTGCGTTGATGAAGGTAAGTATAAGTTACAAACGTAGATATTTGGACTCGAGTTAACTTTAATGCAAATTGCTTCTAGATTAGTTTGGAGAGGAACTACTGTAGTTTCAATTGACTTTTTTACAAAGATAGCTACTCCACCACTGGCTTTATCTTGGTTAGTTCTGTTTTTGCAGTAATTTTTAAATTTTTTTAAAGCTTGTATGTTTTCATTTTTGAAATTAGTCTCCTGAAGACAAATTATATCTGGATTGTGTCTGGACAGAATTATTTGGAGCATTGGAAGGTTATTATAGAAACCGTTAATGTTCCACTACAAAATTGATGAGAAGCCCATTTATAATAAATAAAACTGAAATTTGGGATTGTCACAGAAGTTCATGACTCTATTCTTGAGAAAACTCACTTTCAGTCTCTGATGCCTCAGTATCCGAGTAAGCCATCTGTAAATGCTTCAATAGTTTCTTTCTAATTTTTGTACATCTAGCTTTAATCGATCTTTGTTTGAAATACGGGTATATTGCTGTTAGCATTTTCACTAAAGCTTCAAATTCGCTAGTGTAGTTTTTTATGATGCTGACTGGGTCCTGTGCACCATAAACATTTTCAAATAGATCGGATATTTGATCAAAATCAAGAACAAATGAAGGGTTTTGCTCTGAGATGAATGCCTTGGTCGGTTCCATGAGTACGTGAGTTGGAGTCTTTCCCTTACTTTTCTTTGGTTTTTTAGCTGGAGCAACATTAGGTTTAACAAATGGTTCAAGACTTTGGTTTTCTGAATTAGCATCTTGCGCTAGAGGAGGTGTAACAATGTCATCCAAACTGCGTTTTGAGCTATTTTGTGTGGACTGGGTTGTATCTATATTGATAATTGGTTGTGAGGTTGGAGTTTTTGAGGGGTTGGTTGAAAGTATTTCGGAAGGTATGGGTTGCGAAGATGATTGGGAGTGGGGGTTTTGGTTATAATTTTCAGAAACTGATTCTTGGATTGTTTTGCAATTTGCTGCAGTGTGGCCTGGCCTTTTACATGAAAAACAGATCAAGGAATCTTGTGCAAAATAAATTCTATAGTTGGTGTTATCATAATTCATTAATATGGATTCAGGTATTGGGGCAAGCGGTGGTGTGATAAAGATTTGTCGTCTAAAACTATAAATGTGGTTGAATTCCGGCAAACCGGCGCTTATCTTGAGAAATGACATGGGAGACATGGGTTGAAGGCCCAATTTTTCAATTTCTTGAATTAATACAGCATGCGGTATGGAGGGACAAGCGTTTGACAGAATTAGCCTTTGCGATGGAGTGATTAGTTTGCGTGCTTGGACTTTTTGGTTATTAATTTCTATGGATCCTCCATAGTTATTCATGAAATTTTCAACGACATTTTTGTTTGCAAGGTACATACACACTCTGTTGTTAGAAAGCCTTGAGGAAAATAGGATATTTTTGGGCTCGATCAACTTTCCTAGTGAAATCAGATAATCTTGAAGTTTAAGGTTTTCAATGGATGGGAATACAATGGCTTGTTCTTTTGTTGGAAATTGTTGTTCAATCAAAGCAGTAGAATAAGTTTTAGTAGTGTTTTCCATTTGGGCGCTCCTGTAGTCAGAAGTCCCGGCAGTCGGATTTGACATATTTTATTTATTATTCAAAACTAAGTAAATCCTGAAATACGGACCTGTCTTACAACAGGTGATTTTATCATGTCGTTATAGATAACGAATAAACGTGTTTAGGGTTTTTTGTATCAAACCGACTTCTGATAAATAATAAATTCCAGTGAAATAACTTGGCTTTATATAATTTTAAAGAGTACTTACGTACAATAATTGAACGCACTATAATACACTTATATATGCGAAAATAAAAATTTTTTACTCATTAGCTACTATCTAAATAACTATTTTGTTTGGAGCTGACAAATACGCACCAACTAGTATACCTGCCAGGACCGAACTCCTGGTATAGGTGTTATTTAAGGGCAATTGCGTTTTTTTTTTAATTACAGGGTGTTATGTTTTAAAAACCCCTTTTTATACAATCTGAACCGCCTCTGCTAGAGTAAAAAAACTTTCAGCGATTATCCATGTACTGGTGTTATTTACAAATTTCTATAATGCACCCCCATTTTTTCCGGAACCACCCCAAAAAAAGGGAATTAATAAAGAAAGTGATTTTCTTGAAAGCCTTCACACACCATGCCCTTCATTAAAATGCTTTATACATCATTTTGTGCACGTTCTTACTACCCATGCATGGACACCAAAAGCGATTTCTTGATGCAACTCCTGTAGCCAAAAAAACATAAATAAAGGGGGGGTTGAAAAAAATATATTTTTGCTTTGTGACCTATATGGCTATATGCTCCATCAATAGGGTTTTTTATAAATATATATGATTATTGCAACATCTCTGTGGAAACTACCCCTATCCTTGAATATAAAATGCAGAAACTACCCCTATCCCTTGAAGAGCATGTTTTTATGATTTTCTCATTACTTATGCATTTTTTTAAAACAAAACTTATACAGAATTAAAGAACACTATTATCTCTACAAATAAGGTCCTTTGCATTTTTTTCATATAATCAACCTTTACGGCACAGTGGCGCCGTAAACCTCAGAAATGCTTTGGCGGGCTCCAGTTTTTGTTTTTTTTTTTGTCTGCTACACATTATGACCTATGCATATTTTATTTTCTTTGCGCCCTAAATAGTTCCGGAGAAAATATGTGGGTGTTTTATACAAATTTGTAAATAACACCAGTACATGGATAATCGCTAAAAGCTTTTTACTCTAGCCTAGGAGGTTCAGATGGTATAAAAAGGGGGTTTTTAAAATGTAACACCCTGTAATTAAAAAATTTGTAATTGACCTTAAATGAGACCTATACCAAAAAATCAGCCACTTATTTGTCATTAATTACGGAAGGGTTTCTTCTTAATTTTCATTACGGTTAGGGAAAAATGTTTTTTTAAACATCTTTTTTAAAAATTTGTCAACTTTGGAGGGCCACCCCCGCTAAACGGCGGGTAATAGACATATGCTGTCGGAAAATAAATAATAGGAAATATAGTCCTCCTTATTTTACTATTAAGTAAATTTTTTGAAAAACGTACAGGAAGGGCTACGTTTCGCAAAAACTACAATTTACCCCCTTTAAAGGGATGAAGGGGAGGTTCTGGGGCGAATTTTTTTAAGAAAATATTAGTCTCATAATAAGCATCCCTTGATATACCAGAAAAAACCGGACTTGTGTCCATTTTACGAGGTTCAATCCCTGTTTCCTAAACTACTAATCGGCAACGAAAAATACGCAGACTGTGTGTCACGGTTAATAGGTTTAAGGGCCTAGTGAGCACATTTGATAAAGTCTCTTATTTAAAAAAAAGTAGTTTTTTTCTATTCACCCTCCAAACGGGGTGAAAGGAAACAATGCTTTGTTTTGCATTATAGTCGGAGAGATAGAAGCGGATTTTGTGCGTAATAAGTAATATGGAAAAACTATACAGGGATATGTTGAATTAGTTGTGTACATGACTTTCACCAACGACCGGAAACCAGAGTTGGGGCCGAGGGTAGTTATAAGGGGTCAAAGTCGCGGATTTTATTATTTTTTTTAATGACGCTCATGATCGAGATAGTGCACCAAAATTTGAGAATAAGTAGGTCATGACGTAACTAAGTAAAATCTCTAGGGGCGGAACGCTGCGTGGCCGACAAAGGGGTGAGGGTAGGGGTGAATATAAAAAATATAAAGGGTTTTTTGCGACGTTCGTGATTGAGATAGCGGACCAAAATTTGGGAATAAGTAGATCATGACATTACTAAGTAAAATCCCCAGAGCTGGTAACCAGAGTTTGGGATGAGGGTAGTTATAAGGGGTCAAAGTCGACGTTTTTATTATTTTTTTTTGTGACGCTCATGATCGAGAGAGTGCACCAAAATTTGGGAATAAGTAGGTCATGACGTAACTAAGTAAAATCTCCAGGGGTGGCACGCTGCGTGGCCGACAAAGGGGTGGGCAGGGGTGAATACAAAAAATATAAGGGGTTTTTTTGCGACGTTCGTGATTGAGAGACTGCACCAAAATTTGGGAATAAGTAGACCATGACATAACTAAGTAAAATCCTCAGAGCCGGAAACTAGAGTTGGGCATGAGGGTAGTTATAAGGGGTCAGAATCGCCGATTTTATTATTTTTTTTGTGACGCTCATGATCGAGATAGTGCACCAAAATTTGGGAATAAGTAGGTCATGAGGTAACTAAGTACAATCTCCAGGGGTGGAACACTGCGTGGCCGCTAAAGGGTTGGGGGTAGGTGTGAATATAAAAAATATAAGGGGTTTTTTTGCGACGTTCGTGATTGAGAGACTGCACCAAAATTTGGGAATAAGTAGACCATGACTTAGCTAAGTAAAATACCCAGAGCCCGAAACCAGAGTTGGGGATGAGGGTAGTTTTAAGGGGTCAAGTCGCAGTGTGTATTATTTTTTTTGTGACCCGGTACAACATTTGTCCCCCACGCGGCGTTCCGCCCCTGGAGATTTTACTTAATAATGTCATGATCTACTTATTCCCAAATTTTGGTGCACTATCTCGACCATGGACGGCAAAAAAACCCCATATATTTTTATATTCACCCCTGCCTACCACCCCTTTGTACCCCAATCAGCGTTCCGCCCCTGAAGATTTTACTTAGTTACATCATAACCTACTTACTCCCAAATTTTGGTGCAGTATCTCCATCATGAGCGCCACAAAAAAAATAATAAAAACCGCGAATTTACCCCTTATAACTACCCTCGTCCGCCACTCTGGTTTCCGCCTCTGGGGAAAACACCTTTGTAAAACACTAGAAACAGGAAGACTTGTCTGTCCACGTTTTTGATTTTCAGCTGGCTTTTGATTTTTTTCTGGCTTAAAGGAATATTCATCCTCATCATCAGATTCGACATCCCCTTCACTTCTGTTTACAACCTCATCTTCTTCACTAGATTCATTCTCTTCTATATTTTTGTCGTTATGCGCATCTGAATCAAACTGTTCGTTTTCACTTTCTTCTTATCTAAAGCCTGCTCCAGTTACGCTTTTACCAGCTGCTACAGCGACCTTCTTTCTCTTTCGTGTTTGTGTAGGAGTATCAGAATATCTCATGAATTTTAGCAAATTAACCACTATATTGCTAAAATGTTCTACTTCTTGAACATTTGCCTTGTTGGCACTAGGAAGTGGGTTTAGGTCTTGATCACGGTCTAACGGGTAGATCCCACATTTTCTAAAACCAGACTTAATATTTTTTTCTTGGTTGGGTCTGATGTTGTCCATCTGCTCTCTAACAAAATGATGAAAGCGATCTTTAGGTATGGTAACTCTCCTTCTTCCTTCATCGATTTTCCATTTTTCAAAAATTTTTCCAACTGCTTCTTTTAATGGACAAAAGGAAGCCACATTAAGGGGCTGGTTCATATGTATATGTAAAATTTGACAGCAAAAAAAATGAATGAGATACCTATCATGTTTTGAGCACTTGCTTACAATTTTTGGGACTAAAATGGCTTGAGAGGTTGTCGCAAATTACAATTTTTTTCTAACAAGTTCCTAAGTGCTGGCATTGCTAATTTGGTCTCCCAATCACCGAAACTTATGACATCAAACCAGCCGCTAGAGCATGATTGTTCCTCGCACCTTTTACTTCGCCAACTGTCCATGATTCGTAGATGTTTTGAGCCTTGTACACGATGTACTGAGCATGCCCCGGAATCTTATATGGAAAAATTGGGGAATTTCCCCCACCACTTCCACACCGCTCAGCTAAATAAAGAGAAATGACAGCCTTTCTCGCTCACGAAGACTTTAACCAATCATTTATGTTAAAACACCATACCTGAATGTCACAAATAAAATAATCAAACGAGGCTTAACTCGACAATGTCAATTCTGTCAAAAGTAATGACAGTTAGAGTTAGTGCAAATACAAATAATTTTCTATTAGTTTACAGTTTTTATTGTATTATCTGTAACGATTTATTCTTAGTAATTTCAATTTCAGTTGGTACCTTATCCTTCGTTTATAAAGTGTAGTTTTGTTTTAGTTGCGAAAGAACTTTGGTTGCTTTGGTGTTGTGTTAATAAAAAAAATAAACATGGTTTATTATTGTTGTGTCCAAATCATAGAAAAGTTAGAAAAATGCATAGGTAAATAGTAATTAGTTTATAACTGTTTTATCTGAAACAACAAATAAATACACGTACCTATATTTAGAAAAAAATTGTCTAACTTTTTTATATCCCTTTTCCTTACTAAATTTGACAGCAAGAATAGCATATTTTGCAACTTGAGAATTCCGAATAATTTATGAGTATTACTTAGATATTATTTAAAAAAAAATACTTTGACAAGCTTACTAAGTCTTGGTATTTTATTTTAATAATATAGGTGAGATTTTTTCTTGTAAAATAACAAGATATTTTAATTAGTAACAAAATTGTCCGCAAGAGGCGCAAAACGGATAAAATTAATGCTTGTCCATTTGAATTTCCCGCCAAATGGTGATTTGTTAACACATCGGTCGCAAATGGCGTAAGGAACCAAATTTTTACAGTGAGTTAGTTGCCTATCTATCCGGTAATACTATATATTTTATTTATCTATGGATGGTACTGAGGTAGCACCTTGCCATCAGCAGTTGCCGCAAACGTGCCGGGCGTGCAGGGTTTGAAAGTGTTGCACACTCATTCCGGGTAACGGCATCCTTGCTTTGTAATAATTTGTTTCCTCTTGGAATCGTCAGATAAATTCATTTCATCGAAGTTTACAATATTAGACGGCTGTATACCTTCTAGTTCTGCACTCTTGTGATCAAAATACGAAAATACACATTTAAAGTCTCGGGTGAAACCGCTGTTGATTTATGAAAAAATTTCAATATTGTCCAAAATTGACTCATGTTGTTTCTGAAATGACCGATCCAATTACAAAAAAAAATACCTACAAATATTGTGCAGACTTTCATTACAAAATATTTTGGTACTAAATTTCTCCGGTACTCAAACAGTCATGGGTTGATCAACACTTTTAGCACACACGAAAACACTTTTATTGCATAAAAAGCACTTTTTGGCCTAAGAGTTCGCCTTCCCAAATAATAATAATAGCATTTACCTTCTTCTTTTTCTTCTTTTGGCATCATAGTCCTGGATGATATTTATTTCGAAAAAATGGACAAATATAATACAAGATGTGAGATCCTTTAGATGAGCAAACGCTGACACTGACCACATACTCTTAATAGCCAAAATAAAGATGAAAATCATCAAATCTAATAACAAAGTAGGAAAAAGAAGGAAGTGGAACTTAACCAAATTAAAAGTGCAACAAACAAAACAAGTGTATTCAGAGGAACTAGTACAAAAACTGAAGAGGTACGATGGCACGAACGTAGAAGAGGAATGGACAAATATAAAAATAAGCATCATAGAGGCTGCGGAGCAAACTATAGGACCTCAAGAAAATAAAAAAAGAAAAGAATGGTTTGACGAAGAATGTCGATACCAAAGTCAGCTTAAAACGCTGGCACGAAACAAATGGCTTGAAAATAGCGGACAAGAGGAGAGAAAAGAGAGAAGCGGCCAAACTTTAAAGGGAAGAAAGACACATGGATCTAAGATCAAATGCAAGAGATTGAAACAAATAATAGAGACAACAAAAAATTGTTTGAATATATAAAACAACAATATAACGGTAACAAAGTGACCAGCAAAATAAGCAAAAAAAATCCATTTTTCCAAAAAAATCACTTTAAAGATATAAATACAAGCAACCAAACAATCGATGCAGAAGAAGAAGATATAACAGATAACCGACATGACGAAGAAGATGGACCTACCTAGGTACCAAGAATTTATAGAAGTAGTAAAACAACTAAAATCTGACAAAACTCCAGGGCCGGATGAGCTTAACAATGAATTGATTGCAAATGGAGGAGATGAACTTCTAAACCGTATACAGGGTGTTTCATTAATATTTGTCCATATAGTAACTGGGGAAACCTTAGCACAAAATATGAAGATTTAACCTAAAACACTTAAATAAAATGTGGTCCCTTACTGAGTTACAGGGTGTTTTATCTAAAAATTTTAAAATTATTTTTGCTCAGAATTTTAAAACTATTCGACGTATCCTTTTCATACTTGATAGAATGTACAACTACTATACACCCTACTAAATTATGATAAACAAACGTTTCTAGCTACTACCAGAGGCGTACGACAGGGGATAGTGAATGCTTGACCCTTCTCAAATTCTACGCCACTGGAGAAATTACTATTTTAGTGCTGTTTTTAGATTCTCCCATACTTTCTACGTAAATAATATTCTCCTCAGTGATAACGATAAAGTCATTATTTTTCGAGATATTTGAAGTTAAATATGAAACGGCACAGTTATTTTGATTAATTTATGATATGGTTCATATGATTAAAATTTAAAAATTATTTGTACCCAGTACTTTAAAACTATTTGCAGTATGCAGATGACCCAGGTTTTATAGCCAGTGACAAGAGAAGTCTAGAAGATGCATTGCTAACATTGACAAAAGAGGCAAAAATCAGGGGATTAATAATAAATTAGAAAAAAACAAAATACTTAATAAGTACGAGAAATAAAGACCAAGTAAATAGAATAAAAGAAATAAGAATAAGTAAAAATGTATTTCAAAGGGTTGACTCCTCTAAACACTTAAGAGTGATAGTAGATGGTCAAAAGAGAAAAAGCATAGAGATAAATGAAAGAATTAAAGCAGGGAATAGGGCATTTTGGAAATACCACAAGCTACTTAAAGATAAAAACCTGAGCAAGAAAACAAAGACAAAGATATATAGAGCGGCAATTAGACCAGTCATCACCTATGGAGCAGAAGCAATGTTTCTTCTTCTTAACGTGCCCTATCAAGTTCCCTTGACGTTGGCGATTAACATGGCGAAACTGTCTGTGTCTCGAGCTATTCTAAATAGGTGTTCTGCTTTCTTTATTCCTGTCCACTCCCGGATATTCTTCAACCAAGAGGCCTGCTTTCTACCAATTCCTCTGCGTCCTTCGATTTTACCCATTATAATAAGTTGAAGAATATTATACCGGTCTCCCCTTACTACGTGTCCAAAATAGGCCATCTTTCTATATTTGATGTTATCAAGCAGCTCGCGAGTAGCATTTGCTCTCTTAAGGACTGCCACATTTGTCAGCATAGCCGTCCATGGTATTTTCAGAATACGTCTGTGCAGCCACATTTCAAAGGCCTCCAAACGGTTAATGGTGGATATTTTTAATGTCCATGCTTCGACACCATACAAGAGGACTGACCAAATATAGCATTTAATCATGCGCTTTCGAAGTTGGAGTTGCAAGGTATCATTACAGAAGAATGACCTCATTTTTAAAAATGTCGTGCGGGCTATCTCGATTCTACATTTTATCTCTTTATCTGGATTTAGTTGTTCAGTAATATGGCAACCAAGATATTTAAAACTGGGTACTCTTTGAATTATATGACCATCAACATATAAACGTGAATCTTGATGGGCCAAACGGCTAAATACCATGTATTTTGTTTTTGAACAGTTTATATTTAGGCCAAACTCTCTTCCCACTGTGTCAATGGCATTTAAAAGGTGTTGTAATCCATTCATATCATCACTTAAAATAACTGTATCGTCTGCATATCTGATTGTATTTATCAGAATTCCATTAACCTTCACACCCCATTCCAAATTTTGCAGCGCTTCCTTAAATATTCTATCTGAATACAAATTGAACAACAGTGGGGACAGTATACAACCCTGTCTGACACCTCTTTGTATTTTGCATATTTCTGTTGATTTTCCATTTATGCAAGTTGTCGCTGTTTGACGCCAGTATAATTTTTCTATGATTCGCACATCTTCACTATCAACTCCTTTATCCTTTAATATTTTAATTAATTTGTGATGTTGTACTCGATCAAAGGCCTTCTCATAGTCAATAAATACAGCAAAGACGTCTTTCCTTTGATCTCGGCATTTCTGCAATAACAGATTTAGTGCAAAGAGTGCGTCCCGGGTTCCCAGTCCATTTCTGAAGCCAAATTGTGTTTCATCCTGGTCTTCTTCACATTTATCTCTGATTCTACTGTGGATGATACGTAGAAAGATTTTCAAGGTGTGGCTCATAAGGCTTATCATTCTATAGTCGCTACAGTTTTTCGAATGTTGTTGCAGAAGCAATGTGCCTTACAAAAAAAGATGAAGAAAAACTGAGAATAATAGAAAGAAAAATGATGAGGAGAATACATGGTCCAATCAGAACAGATCAAGTAGAAATACGAATTCTGATGAATCACGAAATAAGAAATCTAATGGAAGGGGAAGATGTAGTGAGATTCATTAAAGCACAAAGACTAAAATGGTTTCGCCACATCCAAAGAAGAGGAGCGGATGAACTAATTAGGCAGATAACAAATTGGACGCCAGTAATAAACAGACCTAGAGGAAGACCGAAAATAAGGTGGGGTCAACTTCGGGAGGATACATCCAATATGGAAATTACAGGCTGGAGAGAAAAAATACAGAATAGGAAAGAATGGAAACCGATCACAGAGAAAGCAAAAAAAGAAGAAAATCTAAAAAGGATAATTAAAAGGACTTATGCGGACCAATCCACCGCAGGAAATGGATTAAAAGAGCTCATGAACCTGAGCGATCTATACTCTACTAGAGTGACCGGACTATATATAGTGCTGGATGGGTCTTTGCCTGTCTGGCTATGTCCTTCCATTCAGATCTCTCTTGTGTCCTTCTCCTCCATTGTCTTATATTCACGGTTTTCAGGTCGTTTGCCACGTCATCCAACCATCTCATCCTGGGTCTTCCTTTTTTTCGCCTTCCTACCGGCTTCCACTGTAATACCTTCTTTGTCGTTTTCATATCTTCTTGTCGCTGAACATTTCGCTGAACATGTCCCAGCCATGACAGTCTTTGACTTTTCACAAATCTTACAATATCACACCCTTCACTCAGTTTATTAACCTCGTAGTTTCTCCTGATTCTCCATATGCCGTCTTTCTCTTGCACCGGGCCATATACTTTTCTCAGAATTTTTCTCTCGAATGCCCTGAGTTGGACTTCATATTTTTTCGTCATTACCCAGGTTTCACAAACATGGATTACTAAGGGTCTAATCAAGGTTCTCTAGATAGTCATTTTGGTTCTTTTGTCTAATAATTTCGATGTCATCAATCTTTTATTAGCATAATATGTACGATTTCCACTGGAAATGCGTGCATTAATTTCGCTACTTACGGAATTCTTCTGATTGATTTCTGTGCAAAGATATGTGAAGGCATCCACACGTTCGTTCAATATTATAGTTGTCTATATGTCTATTGCTATATTATTTTCATTCTCATTTTCATTCGTTCTTTTGAAGGCCATGTACTTAGATTTCTTTAATAAATTGAAAAACTCAGATAATTACTTCATTATAGACTAAACCTCGCTCGTTTCTCCTTGATTCCGTCGTAGATAATGCTTGTTATAACAAATAAAACAAAGTTCAGAAATTGCCATTTAGTTCGTCGCCACATTTTGGTTATACAAGGAGTTTCCAAGCTTTTACCAATTTTCGGAAACTTTTAATGCTCGTAATAAACATAAGTATACGCATTACTTTCCAGATGGAATTTCCCAATTCTTTGGCAAAAAGTTTTCTGGAAATATTCGACGGAAACAATGCTGAAGTTTTAATTGTAAAAGACAGGCGCTGTTAATGGCCAAATAAAAAATTAAACTAGTGTGCTAGAAGTTAAAGCTTTGCTTAATATACTGAGATATCTAATTTCCTATGGAAGTTATTTCCTGGATTAAAAATTAGATATTATTAAATTTAGTCCACTCACTCACGGTTTTTGCTGTAGGTTTTAAAGAACCGCTTGGATGGACATGACGTTTGGCATACACATAGCCAACATGACAAAGTTAATAATTTTCCAGTTATTTGCGAGTAAAAATGTTCATTATTCCAGAAAAAAAAACACGTTCTTAGACGGTTTTGCGCAAATAACTCAAAAAGTAAGTATTTTAACGAAAAAACATGTGATATTTTATCAAAAATGGTGTAATATGAAGACTGTAGACCCAGTAGAAGCAGAGTTGTAGGTAATGAAAAATAGGTTCTTATTCGTCATATTAAGGGGTTACATAGGTCTTGCGGGTAAAAAAAGTGACTTTTTAAAAAAATTATATCTCAAAAACTAAAAGTTGTTTTTGTTTATAATTGGAACATGTAAAAGTATGGTACTTAAGGTACTCTCAAAAAAATTTTCAGCAAAAATATTTATTTTTATAGAGTTGACTGCAATTTTTCGACAACAGCCCTTTTTTGCGGTGGACAGCAGTCTAATCTGAAATCAAAAAATCGAAAATTTCTTGTAGTTTTTATACCTCTGGCTAGTAGAAGAAGGAAGGAATTTTTATTAAATGAAGTTGTTCTTGTTTTATAAAAAAAAAACTAGTTTAAAAATGGTCATTATAGAAAAAATGAGAAAAATTGGGGTCGAAAATGTGTTTAAACTTATGTAAAATCTTCAAATTTCATTTTTTGTTAATTCCTTCGTTCATTTATTAGCCAGAGGTATAAACTACAAGAAACTTTTTGATTTTTTGATTTCAGATGATACTGGACTTAGTTATGCTGCCCACCGCAAAAAAGGGCTGTTGTCGAAAAATTGCAGTCAACTCTACAAAAATGGATATTTTTGGCTGAAATTTTTTTAAGGATACCTTAAGTGATATCTCCACTGGCTATACTTCCACATGTTCTAATTATGAATAGAAATCAGTTTTAGTTTTCGAGATATAATTTTTTTAACAAGTCTTTTTTTACCCGCAAGACCTATGTAACCCCTTAAGAAAGAACAATAAAGAAGAAATCGTGGATTACAAACGAGATTTTAGATATGATGGAAGAGAGGCGAAAGTCCAAAGATCAGGACATGTCATTATACAAAAGAATAGATAAAGAGATCAAAAAAGCAATTAGAATAGCTAAGGATACAAGACTAAGAGAACAGTGTGCGGAAATCCAGCAATTGCAGCATAAACACGATTCATTCAATATGCACAAAAAAGTTAAAGAAGCTGCAGGCTTATACAAACCTGGAAGAGTTGGGTGTTTGGCAGATAACCAAGGCAAACCACTGTTAAGTGTGGAAGAAAAACTAGACACGTGGAAGAAATATGTGGAATGTGGAAGTAACTTTTGCAGATGAAAGGCAGAATACCATTGAAGACACTGAATGCCAAACAGGACCCCCAATTACCATTGAAGAAGTCACGTCAGCTATTAAAACAACTAAAGATGGTAAATATGTAGGGCCTGACCAGTTTTATGTAGAATTCCCAAAACTTATGGATGAACAAGGAATAAAATGGATAACAACTGTATTCAACAAAATATACGTAACTGGAAAAATACCCAAAAGCTGGTTAAAGTCGACCTTCGTAACTTTACCCAAAAAAGTAAATGCCAACACATGTAAAGGCTACAGAAAAATTAGCCTAATGAGCCAATTAATCAAAACGTTTCTGAAAGTAATACATGGCAGAATATATTAAAAATGCGAAGAACAGGTATCATGGACGCAGTTTGGATTTCGCGATGCCTTAGGCACCCGAGAGGCTCTATTCGCTGTCCAAGTGCTTATGCAAAGATGCAGGGATATTGACTGTGACGTGTATATTTGTTTTATCGACTACAAAAAGGCGTTAGATAGAGTAAAACATGATAAACTCATAAACATCTTGAAAGAAGCGGGAGTGGATGATAGAGACTTGAGAATCATATATAATTTGCATTACAATTAACTGCCAATATTAAAGTGGATGACGACGCTGTAGTTTTTGCAGTCAGTCTAGATGGTTTGCAAAGAATAATGTCGCGCATATCAGATATAAGTAGAGAATACGGACTTGATCTCAATACGAAAAAAACAAAGTACATGGTAGTCAGTAAGCGCGAAATATTAAATACACAGCTTTTGGTTAACCAACAACTAATTGACAGGGTTGACAGCTACACATACCTTGGTACCAACATAAACAGCCAGTGGGACCACTCAAGTGAAATAAAACAACGCATAGGAAAAGCGAGATCATCATTCATAATGATGAAGTCTCTTTTCAGAAGCCACGATTTACCTCTTGCTACCAAAATTTCTATCATCAGATGCTATATATTTTCTACGTTATTATACGGAGTAGAGGCCTGGACACTTTCCGAGGCTTCTTTGAGAAAACTCAAGGCATTCGAGATGTGGTGTTACAGGCGCATTTTGACAATTTCGTGGGTGGATCGTGTGACTAATATTGAGGTTCTACGTAGAATAGGTAAGGAAGGTGAGATTATTAACACAATCAAAGAGCGCAAACTAGAATATCTTGGCCATGTTATGAGGAATGAACAGAGATATGGCTTGTTGCAACTCTTTCTTCAAGGCAAGGTATTTGGAAAGAGAGGACCAGGGAGAAGAAGAATATCTTGGCTTCAACACCTGAGAAA
This sequence comes from Diabrotica virgifera virgifera, assembly GCF_917563875.1. Lineage (NCBI taxonomy): Eukaryota > Metazoa > Arthropoda > Insecta > Coleoptera > Chrysomelidae > Diabrotica > Diabrotica virgifera. The sequence goes on along the minus strand of NC_065444.1, from coordinate 187,027,485 downwards.
GTGGTTTAACAGATTTACAACCGGCCTATTCAGAATAGCAGCAAGCAAAGTTAGGACAGCCATGCTGATAGCCACCATCCGGAACGGATAGGCACCTTAAGAAGAAGAAGATTCGTCAAATTTCAAATCGGATATTTCAACGTGAAATAACAAAAAAATTACACACTTTTTAAGGATAACTAATCAACATTTTTGAAATATTAAGAAAGCTTTGTTTTTATTTCTTAATAAAAAATTTAGCGTCAAAAGTTAGTGTCAGTTACATTTAAAATAAAGTTCCTTTTTTTGTTAAAAAAATCGTGATGATCACCCTCTAATGAGCCACCCAAATAAAATTCAATATGAGTAAAGTAACTTGAAAAGCGGTATCTCAATTTACTTTAGTTACGTATTTTTTATATGATCTGTAAGTTTCATCATCTCAAAGAAACAAATGTAGATTTTGCTTTTATGAATATTCTGGATTTTTTTCTTGTAAGACAAAAATTGATTAAGTGATGACTGTTCAAAATTTACATACACTCGTGATTAGTGACTCATTCAATCTCTCTTAACTACAGCCTTTACAAAAATAAGCACTTTAAACCGATGAAATTTACAGATCGCATAAACAAAACATATCTAAGTAAAGTAAACTTGTGTTGTTGTTGTTTGTTTGGGTTTATATGACTGCGGACACTAAATCCATTCGCCAAAGTAACTTGTGAAGCAGTAACGATTAATTTAATTTGAGATGCTAATTGGAGGGTGATTTTCACGATTTTTTTTGCCAAAAACTAAAAGGGATCAATATTATTTTGAGCGTAACTTACTTACTTTCGATGTTAGAAACATAAGAAAAACAAAAATAAAGCTTTTTGAAACACTTTAAAAATACTTGTAATGAGTTTTCCTCAAAAAGTTCTTAATTTTTGGGTTATTTCACGTTGAAATATTCGATTTGCAATTTGACGTATTGGAGCTAACTTTTCAGTATCTACAACTCTGCTTCTGCTTGATCTACATACTTCATAAATATACACCTATATTTTGCTAAGAATATTTTTTTCGATAAATTACCTACTTTTGGGTAATTTGCGAAAAACCGTCTAAAAACGAACGAATTTTTTGGTGAAAAATGAACATGTTCACTCGCAAATAACTTGAAAAGTATTGATTTAGTGAAATAAACTCTATAAAACAAAAGTTGATTAGAACTAGTCAGTTTATCCAATTTCGGACTTACTATGAACGAATATTTTTTCACCCCCGAGAAGGGGCGAAACTCGCCCCTCAGGGCAAAAGCGCAAATTGGCACAACATCACTTTTTTTGGCATGTTAGCTATGTGTATACCTAACTTATTGTCAGTCTAAGCGGTTCTTTAAAATTCGGAGGTTTTGCAATATTTTACCGTTAATGAATGGAACAATTATGAAATTATTTTCATATCTACAAAGTATTAGATTAGGTTAGATTAATTACAAGCATAAATATATATAATATTGCCTTATTCGAGCAGGGATGAAATACATCCACATGGTTTATAAAAATCCTAAATAAAAGACTTGATAATATCACATACTTCATATTGTTAAATAAGCTAACCATGTAATTTAAAGGTTTTCACACCTTCCACAGTAGCTAACATGTACATGTACACTGGACGTTCACACTGAAGATGGTCAGTTTAGACCAAAAACCATTTTTTGATTTTGTAAATTGTCTATAACTTCTGGATAAATTTTAAAGATTTTTTTAAATAAACTCATATACCTAAATACAACCGAAATGTTTACTTCATACTACGTTGTTAAACATATAAAGCCTAGACTACACGCTACAATCTAAACTGTGCGACCAGTGCAAAAGAGAAAAATGACTGTATCCGGCATCACTTTTTAATCGACGGGGTTTATCCGGTGAGTTTGGGTTTATCAAACACGTGACTCTCCTACTGCCGTCAATTTGATAAACCTCGATTAAAAGGAGCTGCATATACTTACCTAACACTGTCGTTAACATAGTTAAACACAATGTTTTTAAAACTTTTAAAATACCTTCTAGTACTTTTTCGAAAAGCCAGATATTATCGAAATATTTTGAACATTTGTAAAATCCACCACATATTTATAAATGTTTGAGTAAGATTATAGAGACCTGGTAATAATATTATGAAAATAATATTCTATAATCTTACTGATCAATTTACAAAGTATGTGGTGGCTTTTACAAATGTTCAAAATATCTCGAAAAAAGCTAGCTTATCGAAAGAGAACTAAGAGCCAAAATATTGTCAAAAACATTGCGTTTAATTAATGGTAGGACCTAATTATTATAATTTAATTTGAAGATACCCAAACATCTTATGAGCTGTAATGAAACAAAACCCCCATAAAGTTTATATGGGATGCAAAAATTCACTATATTTTTTAAGATGTTCCTGCCATAAGAAAGCCACATATCCATTTCAATATAAAACAGTTTCCGATATATTGGAAAAATTGATTTTCATTTTATAACTTCAAAAGGCTGCAAGTTTTTATATGTGGACATAATGTACCTACTATTTATAAAGTAATAGTCTAAGAGCTGGTGAACCCTCCGACTAACGGTCGTCCTGTAAGGCTAGAAAGTCTAGTGATAATTCATAGCACACCAAGGCTAAAAACCATGACCTGGCAGGCATCAGCGGTGCACGTGTATCTTACCAGGTGAATCGAAAGTGCAAATTTAGGAGGTAAAATAAACTTTCTCCTGTAACGTTTAAATTTAAGTATGTGTTTGAGTAAGTCATTGAGAAGAAATGTGTACAATGACAGGCGATTCTGAAAAGCATAAGACCTTGTCAGGCGAGGGGAAAGATTAGGGGTTTTTCCTAAATTTATTTTTTTTGCATTGAACAATTTTTTTTAGGATTTGTGAATCATTCCAAACAGAAAAGGTCTTTAGTGATTTTTCTCTTAAGTTAATAGTTTTTGTTATAAAAGCGATTGAAAATTTTGAAAATTGCGAAATCGGCTTTTTTAACCCTAAATCCTAAATTGGACATTTATTCAAAAATTTTAAAGTTGCCAAGGTCGGTAGATAATCTTTAAACATTGATTGATGAAATCTCAAAGAGTTTTTTGCAATACAATATCGGAAACCCCTTTGTTTTTTAATTGCTGATCAAGCGGGCGCGACACTGTAGTATAAGTGAGGACGTTTGAGTTGGCATAAATTCATTATCTCGAGAATGGGCAAATTTCAAGAGAAATCCTTAGACAGGACGATATTTATTTTTAAATTAGGACTTTTTGGCATATATATATATATATATATATATATATATATATATATATATATATATAATACTAGTGACGTCATACATCTGAGGGTGATGATGTAATCGACGATTTTTTTAAATGAGAGTAGGGGTTGTGTGATAGCTCATTTGAAAGGTTATTTAATTCTCTATTCAGTAATATAAACATTAGCATAATTATTTATACAGGGTGTACAAAAAAAAACTTTCTTCTATTTGTCAAATTTATTCAAAGTTAATTTAATAAAAAAAAATTTTTTGTACACCCTGTATAAATAATTATGTTAATGTTCACATTACTGAATAGAGAATTAAATATCCTTTCAAATGAGCTATCACACAACCCCTACTCCCATTTAAAAAAATCATCGATTACGTCATCACGCTCAGATGGATGACATCACTAGTATTATATATATGCCAAAAAGTCCTACTTTAATAATACAAATTGACTTGTCTGAGGATTTCTTTTGAAATTTGCCCATTCTCGAGATAATGAATCTATGCCAACTCAAACGTCCTCACTTATACTACAGTGTCGCGCCCGCTTGATCAGCAATTAAAAAACAAAGGGGTTTCTGATATTGTATTGCAAAAAACTCTTTGAGATTTCATCAATAAATGTTTAAAGAATATCTACCTACCTTGGCGACTTTCAAATTTTTGAATAGATGTCCGATTTAGGATTTAGGGTTAAAAATGGCCGATTTCGCAATTTTCAAAATTTCAATCGCTTATATAACAAAAACTATTAACTTAAGGTGATACAGTAGCGATCAACAGGTAGCCAAGACGCGTTCCAAGATTGCGGCTGTAATTTTGAATATTTTTCGAGATATTTGGCACACGTATTCGTAATATAATAAAGAATGGCGGTACAGAGCCCAATTTGAAAAATATATTAATATGTGGTAATTACTCTGTAATTAAATACAATATTAAAAAAACGAGCCTGTACCGCCATTAAGAAGAACAACAAAATACACTTTCTTCAAATAATATTTTTTATCCCATGCCTAGATTTTGTGTCATTTTGGAACTACTAATGAAATAAAAAATTTTAGTAGTTCCAAAATGACACAAAATCTAGGCATCGGATAAAAAAGTTTATTTGAATAAAGTGTATTTTTTTGTTCTTCTTAATGGCGGTACAGGCTCGTTTTTTAATATTGTATGTAATTACAGAGTAATTTCCACATATTAATAAATTTTGCAAATTGGGCTCTGTACCGCCATTCTTTATTATATTACGAATACGTGTGCCAAATATCTCGAAAAAATATTCAAAATTACAGCCGCAATCTTGGAACGCCTTTTCGCTACCTGTTGATCGCTACTGTTTCCTCTTAAGAGAAAAATCACTAAAGACCTTTTCTGTTTGGAATGATTCACAAAACCTAAAAAAAATGGTTCAATGCAAAAAAAATAACTTTAGGAAAAACCCCTAATCTTTCCCCTCGCCTCCCAAGTTCTTATGCTCTTCAGAATCGCCTGTCATTGTACACATTTCTTCTAAATGACTTACTCAAACACATACTTAAATTTAAACGTTACAGGAGAAAGTTTATTTTACCCCCTAAATTTGCACTTTCGATTCACCTGGTAGATACACGTGCACCGCTGATGGCTGCCAGGTCATGGTTTTTAGCCTTGGTGTGCTATGAATTATCACTAGACAAATTTCTAGCCTTACAGGACGACCGTTAGTTGGAGGGTTCACTAGCTCTTAGACTATAAGTTAGGTTAACTTACTAAAATCCCAACAAAAAGCATTTATTGGCTATGCTCTCACAATTTTACTTCTCATTGTATTCTACGAACATGTAGTTTTTTGTTATCGTGAATTATTTCCTAATTTAGGCCTTGAAAATAACAAGACATTCTTTTCAATGTAGTCTACAAAAAGAGTAATGTAAAACGCCAGTTACTTAATATAAAAATATGTTCCATTTTCAGTGAATTTTCATATAGGTAGATATTGATTATTTACCGCATCGTATAATTTAAGATTATAAAATATTTTCAAGATGTCTACTCAAGATATCCAGTAATCGAAAATCTAAATTATTAGTACGCATATCGATTTTTCTATAAATAGTCTCTTGCTGGCTATACAATGTTTATAATAAAAATGTAATTTGAAAGTTCTTTTAAATGCTCGCAATTATTATTTTTATATTCAACGTATAGTTTTTTATTTACTTAAAAAATGAAATTGCTTTTAGTTTTCTTTTGTTATGGTTAAACTATGCACTATATGTATAAAAATATTTAGAACAAACCTCACGTAGGTACATCAAAGTCGTATATATATTTTTTTATTTACAACAATCCGGTTTAACCTACTAAAGTTCACAAGGAAGAAATTCATGTAGCTGGCTGTATACCATTAAACTACAAGTAAAATTTAATAAAAAATTTTGTTCTGGTAAAAGGTATATCAGTTTAAAAGGCCCCTATAGGGCTACAAACATATAAGAGTACAGGAGAAAAACAAGGAATGTCACTTTTTCATGAATTTTGGCTTTTCTCGCCATGTGGTAGCAAAAACTGAGTACTATCGACTAAACTATAGATTCAGAACAATAACCAGAAAAATCAGTCTATATAAATTTTTTATAAATTTGTATCCAGGCGAAGGACCAGGATTGTCCGCACGTCACTGGATAAAAATAAGGAATGTTAGCAGTTTTTTGGTGCATTATTAAATTAATAACTTAATATAGATTAATATTATATTTATTAAGATTATAGGCCAATAATTGCTAGAATTCTGCTAAGTATCTACTAAGTAGGTTTTAGATTTTTCATAAGAATTAAACCTTTATTGGTGTTTATCTCAATATGTATAAAATGTGAAATTCCTTGTTTTCCCCTGTACTCTTCATATAAACAAAACGTTTTCGCTCCTTTTTCGCGTAACAAAGCCTTTTACAAAAGTTTCAACCTTTGTATTTTTGGGTGGCTCACCATGTGCTTGTAACACTGATGATGCTCTTGTTACAGAGCGAAAACTTTCTGTTTATATGTTTGTAGCCCTATAGGGGCTTTTTAAACTAATATACCTTTTACCAGGACAAAATTTTTTATTAAATTTTACTTCTAATAAGGTTATTAGCGGGATAGTTAACAGTTTATTAACTTTGTTTAACAGATTACATTCTTTTAGATACAAAAGTAGTGTATTAGTGTTGTTATTGTCTAAAATTTCTTTAAGATTGTTTGCTAAATGGTATTTAATTCTACGTCTATTGAATTTTTCACACTTTTCCGTTAGCACATGCTTCACTGTAAAGTGTGAACCGCACTCATCAAAATTGGAGATTCTTCTTTTTAAGCAAATTTTCATGAGAAAACTGGGTATGCCTAAGTCGTAAACGGGAAATAATTGTTTGCTGTTGTCTTGATACCTCGGGTGGTTGCTATGGTCAAACCTTATTTTTTACCTCCTGAAGCTTTGATTGTGTGGATTTCCATTTATTGTCCAGTTTTCGAATAGATGTTTTATGAAGTAGCTTTTTCGATCCATACTTACCGATTGGGGTGACATAGGAATGCTGTTATCATTTATGGCTTCTTTGGCATTTTGGTCTGCTGCTTCATTACCTGCTACTCCAAAATGTGATGAAACACAGAGAAACTTGATACTTAAATCTTCAATATGCAATTTATGTAGTTCTTCCTTTATTAGTAACGCTATTGGATGCTGCGTGTACATTTTCCTGATTACGTGTAGTGATGACATAGAATCTGTCACGATTAATATTTTGTTCATCTTATTCGCATTTGCATGCAGTATTGCTTGGTAGATTGCGTAAAGTTCTCCGGTTAATACAGTTGTGGTATCTGGAATTTTATGTTTGAGAATCTCCGTGTTGTTGAAAATTGCCACTCCGACTCCATTTTCAGTTTTAGACGCGTCTGTATAGTATACTGTGTAATCGGAATGCGAGTTAATTAGGTCTCTGAAGTGTTGTATGATGAGATTAGGGTTAGTGCTATTTTTTTGTAATTTTAATAGACTGCAATTGACTCTTGTAATTTTTACAGTCCAAGGTAAAGATGAAGATAGGTCTTTGTATTGATATAAGGGTGGAGATTCGTGCCAGTTAAGTAGCTTCCTTGCATGGTAGATTCTGCGAGAATATGAGAGATTGAGCTTTAAAGATTCATTAGTCATGGATATGTCTAAAATGTTATTTATTGGAATTCTTTTGTGTACATTTATGTTAGAAGCATAATTAAGGGTTAACAACTGTCTACGAAGCATTAGAGTGGGTTCGCCTATTTCAGTTTGTATGCTATTTATCGGAGTTGTTCTGTATGCTCCAAGTATAATCCTTAGGGAGATGTTATGCAGCGTATCCAAAGGTTTTAACGTTGTTTTACTCGCAGATGCATATGCGACACATCCGTAGTCAATCTTAGAACGAATTAAGGATCTATATAGCATGAGCAGTATTTTACCTTAATCAACCCAAGTTTTGTGAGCTAGATACTTTAACAAGTTAAGGCCATTTTGACATGAAAGAAATAACTGCTGAATATGACTTTTCCAATTTAACTGTTGATCAAATATCATTCCTAGGAATTTTATTTCGTTTGTATAGGAAAGATTTTGATTATTAAGCGTAAGGTTTGGTTTATCCTCGATATGTTTATTTGAAAAGATTATACATTTTGTTTTATTAGAACAAAAACTAAATCCGGTATTTAAAGACCAATTTACTGGTTTATTTAAGTGTTACTGCAATATTGACGCCATATGATTTACGTTTTTGCCTTTGATGTAGAGAATCAAGTCGTCAGCATATACCTAGTCGTGCCTGAACAAGTTTCGCAATGAGTTTTATTATATCGTTTATTGCTATTAAAAATAGAGTAGGGCTGATGACTGATCCTTGTGGGATTCCGTTTTTTTGTTCTCTAAGATAGGATATAGCACCATTTGCTCGGACTTGAAATGTTCGTTGAGTTAAAAAATTGTTTATGTATGCCAAAATTTTTCCTTGATATCCCAACTTGTTTAGAATGTTCAATATACGTTGATTCCATACCGTATCAAATGCTTTAGTTATGTCGAAGTAAATCGCCATACATTTTTGGTTATTTTTAAAAGCTTCGTGAAAAGCGTTTTCCAGATCGATAATGTTGTCGTTTGTAGATCTGCCTGGTCTAAAGCCAGACATGTTCGATGTTGAGTTGATCATTGTGTTCCAGGTTCCACATTAGTCTTCTGTTGACTATTTTTTCCATAAGTTTACATGAGGAACATGTTAATGATATAGGACGATATGATTCTGGGTCTAATTTATCTTTATTCAGTTTAGTAATAGGGATAACAATGGCATTTTTCCAGATTTTTGGAAATTATTTTTGTGACCAAATAATATTGAAAATTTGGAGCAGAAACTCTTTTGCCACTATGGGAAGTTTTTTAATAAGTTGTATTGGTATGTCGTCTGGACCTGGTGAAGTGTCTTTTATGCTACTAAGTGCTTCTTGAAACTCCCCATAACTAAGAAGTATATTAATAGCGTTGGATTCGTCGGAAATTGTAATGGGTACTACCTCCTCCTCTTGTTTTTATATTAGGAACTCCTAGCTGTAAATTTGGTTGGATGAGAATTTTTGATAGGTATCCTTGTGTGTTGAGTTATTTTTGAAGTGGGTTTCTTGTAACGAAATAAAATCTGGTGCATATTCTGAGATAAGAAGTTGTAACATGCTTAAATGTGTGTAATACCCATTTTAATTCCATTGTAATATGCTATTGAAAGTGATTTATTATTTAGTTGAAGCACATGAATCACTATCTGGTTCAGATGTTTCAGGTTCTAATAGTTTTTCTAGTTTTTTGCGTAGTCGTGGGATTCGATTTTTTAATTTTGAGTCAGTAAAATGAGGATGAGTGTCTGTAAGCATTTTAATGAGTGATGTTAAATCTGGTGTATAATCCTTAACAATATTATATACATCTTTAGCTCCGTATGTCTCATTCAGTAAATCCCGAAATTCATCGTAATTTAAGACATGTGATTTTGAATGATTATTGATAAATCTTTTAGCAGCTTCTCCGGTTTCTATTGTTACTTTAGCTGTTGTGTGATTTTAATTTTGTGATTTCGGTTTACTTGTGTCTGCTGTTCTTGGGGTGAGTCTTGAATGGATTTTATTATGCTTTTCTCGGGTTCAGAATTGGTGTCGGCTCTTCTAGCTCTTCTGTTGGAGATGGAGTTTCTGATAAATGTCTTTTGGTTGATGTTGATGTTTCAGTTGTTGGGAGGGTCATATTTAAACCTCCTTAAAAATTAGTTGGAAGAGGAGGACTTGATGAATTATTTTCTTGGTTATCTGTTGTGGTAACCTGTGAAGTGATACTTTGAGGTGGCTTAGAAGTTGGAGTAGTATTTGGCATATCAGAATTGGTTACGGGAGAGGTTTATAATGAACATTGTGAGGCAAGATGGCCATGTTGTTTGCATTTGAAGCAAAGCGATTGGTCGCTGGACAAATATATTTTGTAGCTAACATTAACATGATTAACCATGATAAAATCCGGTATGGTTATATTATTTAGGGGTTCTATGTATACTTAACGCCTAAAACTGAGTATGTGGCTATATTCAGGATTTGTAGCTCCATTTCTCAAACATGTTATTGGTTACATCAATTTCAAGCCTAGTCTCTGGAGAAGATTGCTCAACATTTCCTGTGGTATTGTTGGATGAACATTAGATGAGAGAAGACGTTGTGAAGGAGTAACTAATCTACGTGCTAGAAGTACTTCATTATTTGTTTTTATGGATCCTGTTTTATTTAGAAAGTCATCAACTACAGCTTTACTTGAAAGATAAATGCATACTCGGTTATTAGAGATTCTTGACGAATAAATAATATTTTTTGGTTGAACGAGTGGTCCTAGTTGCAATAGATAATCTTGCAATTTTGCGCCATTGATTGAACTGAAGATGATGGCTTCTTCTTTTAGTGGAGATTTTGGACTAGCTTGTTGTGATGCAATAGTAGAGTACATTGGATTGTTTTGAGAAGTGGTAGGAGTTTCCATTGTTTATAAATTATTTTTCATCATTTAGTATTACTTGAACGATCCATTTTATTTATTACCATATTCAAGTATGGCCCTGGTTTTAATTGTTGTTAATAAAAAACCAGTCCGGTGTTGTGTTGATATAAAGATTTTATTTGGTTAGATTTCCAAAATAAATATATTATTTCAATCTAAATAATGTTCTTCTACTCACGTTTTTTGGTGTTCTTATAACACTAACTTTATTGAACAGGTATATCACTTTTGTTAATTTACTTTGAAGAAAATACTCGTATAAAATTGCGAATATATCGGAGAACTTTGTGTTTTGGAATCAGGTCCGGTCTCAAAGTCGTGTATAATTTAAAATAATTATTTTATGTTATTATTTTTATTACATTATTATGCAGGATCAGTCAGAACAACGGCATGAACCAAAGTTGTATTTGTAATGGAACACCTTGTATTTATTTAAACCTCACAATTTAGTAATCCAATGTCAAAAATGCTAAAACGTTAAAGAAAAAAAATTATGCTATAAAATATCCGTTGCCCTGCCCGAATCGGATGCCTTTGACTGGTACTATAAATTCTCAATGGATAAAATCGACTTTTGCGTGGAAGGTAAACAAGTGTACCAGGTTTCGTTTTTCTACATAGATGCGGTTTTTGGAGATATTAAAAAAAAACTAAATGCAAGTGCTTTTGCTCCCATAGGAAGCATTTGCGGAATATTAGGTGAATTGGGTTAAATTTTCTTAAAATTATCTGAGGAATCTCAGGTCTTCATTCGTCAGGAGAATTTCTGGACACCCTGTATATGATAATAACTAACAAAACAAATATACAAACAAGCATACATTTGAGAAATGTAAGATTTCAAGAACATAAATATATTGGCCATAATATTTAATTTGTATTTACCTAAACGTTTTTCGATACTTCCTGTTTAATAAAATTTTTAATCTATAGTCTATAATATACTGTGCGTCCATAAAGTAACGCATAAATTCAGTATTAGTTATATAAACAACATTATTAGAAATTTCCAAAACAGGTTGATTTTTATTTTTAAATTACGATTTTTTGGCATGTATATCATACTAGTTACTTCATCCATCTGGCCGTGATGACGTCATCGATGTTTTTTTTAAATAAGAATAGGGGTCACGTGATAGCTCATTTAAAAGGGTATTCAATTCTCTATTCAGTAATATAAACATTAATAAAATTATTTATACAGGGTGTCCAAAAAATATTTTTAAATTTAATTAATTGACACAAAAAGAAGAACGTATCTAATTTATCTAATTCTAAATACATTTAATTGCTCTCAGAAAACAGAAAAAATGTTTATTTAATTGCTTTTCGTTTATTTTAATTGCATTTTAATGTAACGGCCAAGAGGCAGATGGGTGGCAGTTTTAACATTGAATTTAAGCAAAAAAATATCTATTTGTCAAATAAACATTTTTCCTCTTTTCTGGCAACAACTAAATGTATTTGGAATTAAATAAATTACATACATTCTTCTTTTTGTCTCAATTAATTTAATTTCAAAAATTTTTTTCGACACCCTGTATAAATAATTATGCCAACGTTTATATTAATGAATAGGGAAGTAAATACCCTTTCAAATGAGCTATCACATGATCCCTATTCTCATTTAAAAAATCATCGATTACGTCATCACGGCCAGATGGATGACGTCACTAGTATGATATACCTATATGCCAAAAAATCGGGATTTAAAAATAAAAATCGACGGCTTTCGGGATTTTTAATGATATTGTTTATTTAGCTAATAATGAATTTATGCGCTACTTTATGGACGCACTGTAGTTATTTTCCTAACTAGTGCAGAAAGTGATACTTTCCGCATGAGACTGCCATCGACCCGAACGACGCGATAGCGGAGTTCGGGCAAGCAGTCGAGTGCGGGGAAGACACTTTCCGCATGAGTTAGAACCAATATTTTTTCTAGGGCCGTACGTTTGGAAAAAAGCCACAAAAAATAGAGTTATATCAATTTTTATTTAGAAGTGAAAATACACAAATTAATTATTTGACAAAGTTGTCAAAACCAAACTTTCAATATAATGGGGTAACCACGACGACGATATTGGTTTCCGTGACGATGATTCAAAACCATTGTAATTAGGTTTGTTGTAGCATCAGTTTCAAACGGTTTGAAACCATCAGCGAATAGTGGACCAGCGCGAGTAGAGGGGATAGCACTGGTGACTGTATTGTTTTCTCACTAACCAACTGTTTGCTGACGGTTTTTGACTAGTTTGACTGTTTGCTAGAACAAACCTATTGTCTACTAATCTGACTTTTAAATATTATGTCAAAATAATTTTAATTCATCGAATTATCGCGCTAATTTCATTAAAACATGAACACAATAAGAAAAAATTTGAAATAAATTAGTAAATAATATCCAAATATTAGTTTATTGCATGTATTATAATATATTATGTCATATTACAAGGTAATTTACTTTCCCGCACGCCGTGCTGGAAAATTTATTTTCACGCACGGCGTGCGGGAAAGTGCAACTTTCGGAAACGAAATGCGTGCGTGAAAGTGACTCTTTTAGCACGGCCGTAGAAAAATTATATGTTTTATTATTTTTAAATAATCTTATGTATCATTGTAAAGTAGTTTTATAGAATTTATAACCTTTCTCCTTCTTCGTATTTTTTATCAACTATTTTCCATCCATCTCTGAATGTAGGTCTTTCCCAATACCTGCTATCTTTCTCCATCTTGCTCCTATCTAATCAACTGTTTGCCTCTCACTGCTCTTATCGTCTACCCATATCTTTTGAGGTCTTCCCATGCTTCCTGATTTCTTCCACAATATCCACGCTCTTCGTTCTGTGCCTTATCTCGTTGTTTCTAATCTTGTCTCTAAGTAATATTCCAAGCATATTTCGTTCCTAATTGAATTATCGTTGTTACCAGATTTTTAGCAGATTTCCTGGTAAGTAGGGATGGGAAAAACCTACCGGGTGAAACATAAAACCGGTTTTTTTAGTTCGCAATAACCGGTTTTAGCGGTTGGTTTTTTTCCGGTTATAACCGGTTTTTTCTTTTTACAATAATAACCAGTGAAAAACCGGATAAGTTACTTCTGAGAAAAATTAAAAATTCGAAGAAAAAATATTTTTTGTTGAAATTCATCAATAATTCTTGACTTGTTTAATGTTTATACATATTCGTTAATGACTCTCGCAGTCGCTGAAATATGTTTAAGAAATGTGATAAGCTGAATTGGCTATTTTAATGAACTTGAGAATAAGCATGTATTGCTTGTATACCTACACAAACGAGAATAAACTTATATTTATAAATCCAGGAGAAAAAAAAACATTCCTCTGGAATCACTTAAAAAATTAAAATAATAATTCTTGACTTGTTTAATCAATAATTGAATCAATAATTGAATCTTGAATAATTGAAATAATTGAATAATTGAAACTTGAATCAATAATTCTTGACTTGTTTAATGTTTATACATATTCGTTAATGACTCTCGCAGTCGCTGAAATATGTTTAAGAAATGTGATAAGCTGAATTGGCTATTTTAATGAACTTGAGAATAAGCATGTCTTGCTTGTATACCTACACAAACGAGAATAAACTTGTATTTATAAATCCAGGAGAAAAAAACCATTCCTCTGGAATCACTTAAAAAATTAAAATAATCAAATTATTTTGTGTATATTGTGCAAAAATGATTTTCTTTTCGGAAATACACTACACATTGAAGAAGACACTACAAATTGAAGACAATAATACATCCAGTTCAGAATTTTAAGATTGATTTTATAAGTTTTACCATTTTTGATGTTGCATTTTTGTTTTTATAATTCATATGTATATACATACCTCTACACGTTATAGTATAATTTGATTCATAATGTATTATAGTCTTATACCTAATTTCACCACCATTTGTATTTTGCCATTATTTGATATTATTTGGAGCCGAAATTTTCATTGCGTTAGTTTATTATAAAGGGTGTAACAAAAATGTAGGTAAGAAATTAAATCACATATTCTGGGACCAAAAATAGATCGATTAAACCTAAATTACCTTAGTACAAAAGTGCACATAAAAAATGTTGCTGCCCTTAGAACTTCCAAAATGAAAATATATTTTTTGCAATATATCGAAAATTGTTAGGGATTTTATATTAAAAATGGGCATGTGAAGTATCACAAACTAAAGTGCAATACAAATTTAACGTTTTAACCTATTGGGTATTGAATATTAATTAAAAAAACCGAAAACCGGTTTTTTGAATAACCGGTTTTTTGACCGGTTATAACCGCCAGGTCAAACAGTAAGTAAAAAAAACGGTATAACCGAAAACCGGTGTTTTGACAAAAACCGCCATCTCTACTGGTAAGGACTACGGTCTCCAACCCAGAGGTACAAACTGGTAATATGCATAATGTGTTATACATATTTTTTTCTACAACCACTATTCAAAGTGCACTTTTCTGCACGGTTTTATGTTAGCAAACTTGATATTTTCTCACAGTATAAGATATTTGACATTAGTGTGCAGAAAAGTGACGTTTCTGTGCCGCAAAGTGACGTTTCTGTGCCGCAAAGTTTTTTTCTGCACAGTTGAGTACCTCATTCTGAGTAACGTTATATTCTGTTTACATCCGTGGACTACCGCATTCTGAGTAACGTTATACATTCTGTTTGCATCCGTGGTTAAACTTTAGACAAATATATAACCTATAAGACAATTATTATATTTAACTATAGCATAGAAACTAAATTATGGATGTTACAACTGTTTTATTTTACAATTTTATTCTTATTAAACATTTTATAATTATCAAATAACCAATAAGGATTTAGCAACCTGTGCAAGAGACGTCGAATGAAGTAGGTTTTGTGTAAATCCGTGACTGCGTAAATATAATGTCAATAATGTGTAATAATTGTTTAAATTTAAACAAATTAAGGCAGTGCATTAATTTTTTAACTGATTTCTGTGCAATTTATTTATGTATAAGGAATTTAAATTGATTAGTAGGTATTAATTAAATACAGTTTAAAATTTATCACATAGGTACCTATTATAATTAATCGTCGTTTGGAAATTGTGATTTTTATTTTTAGGAAAAACTGTGCTTGTAGAAAAAGTATAGTGTGAAACACGTGCAGAAAGGTAATTTCTCACTCGTTTGAATTGCGGCACTCGCTTGCGCTCGTACCGCAACTTTTCAAACTCGTGAGAAATTAGTACCTTTCTGCACTTGTTGCACAATATACTATTCTTTAAGTTTTAACTTCGAATGCGTTTTAAAAATCTACAAATGCTACATGAGTTGGAACGTTATGCTCGGTAGATTTTTTTATTAGCGTTCTTACGGTGTTCAAGGGGTCTATGGTACTAAAATGTTTTCTAAATACAGCCTGCTTGACAGTTTGGTAGAAGTCGAGCTTATTTGTTAGGCGGTTGGGTATGATTTTGGTCAGTAATTTATTTATACAGATATGTGACAGTAAAGAGGATATTGGTCGGTCAATCTCAAAGTTTGCTTTGTGTCGTTTCTTGAATAGTAAAAGGACTTCGAAACTGTAGCATTCTTGAGAAACCGTTCCTTCGTCGATTAGTTTATTAAATAAAATATTTCATAGCTGTTTTATTTTTTGTCACCAATTATTTTCGGTCAGTGATTTCCGGTATTTATTCTGAGCCAATATTAGTTGCAATTAATTTAGTACGTTGTTGTCGCGGTTATGTTTTTACTGAGTATACTTATTATAGTAGACTAGTACTACACCTCGTTGTTAACCCTGGATTGCTACACTTATTTTCTAAATTTAATCTGCTACATGAGGTACAGTAGTACCCCAAATAAAATCGACCTAAAAATATTTCTATATGTATATTTCAGAACGTATAACAAAAATAATCTTCAGATAACATGCTAAGAATTTATTTTGTGTACAAAAATAATTTTTTCTACGAGCGTGCAAAAATGTCTACCTTCGCGCACGCGTTTTAGTTTGGAAAGTTTTATTTTCCGCACGCGTTTTACTTCTCCGCACGCGTTTTACTTTTCCGCACGTGTTTAGATATTTTAATATGGCCTTAAAGTAAATATAATACATTCAATAAACTAATATTTAGATATTATTTACTATTTTATTTCAGATATAGGTATCTTATTGTGTTCCTCTTTTAATGAAATTAACGCGACAATTCGATGAAATAAAATTATTTTGACATAATATTCGAAAGTCAAATCGGTAGACAATAACAGTCGTTTTGAATCATCGTCATGGAAACCAAGATCGTCGTCATGCTAACTAATTATATTGGAATTTGGTTTTGACAACCTTGTCAAAGAATTAATTTGTGTATACGCTTTGAGCTTCGCTGGTGTCGCTCCTAGCGGTTACTAATTCAACTTTCACCGGTAATTTTTAAATTTATTATTTAATTGTTATCGCTTAATATTTACAACGCAAAAAAGTAATTAAATTATAATCGATTTTTTTAAGATTTTTCTAATCATTTTGACGTTCTATTGATAAAATATCAATTTCTTACTTCGGATACTTTGACAATAATCGTGTAGATGGCGCTAAGATTATAATAGATTATTTATAATTAGATATTACGGAACATTAAAAAAAACTTAAATTCAGTATTTAAAACGTAAGTATATTTAAAGTAAAAATATATACCACAGCTTTGACCAACTAATATTGTTTATAATTAATGTTTTTAATTTTAATTTTAAATTAATCACTTTGACATTTATGTCAAATTTCCGGTAAACGTTTACAGACTTGCCACTACTGGCGCTTGCAAATTTGTAAATATCCCCTCTACGTACGAGCTCACAGCGTATATGTTACAGTTCAAGTTGATTATCCAGTTGGAGTTGACTCCAACTAGTTGGAGTCAACTCTAACGGCTGGTTTCAGTAAAAGTTGATTATAAATATAAAATGAAGATTTATATTCAACATTTACTAGTAAAAGTAGACTCCAACTAGGAAAAGTATAGGTACTCTTCCCAATGCCATTTAGTAAAAGTTGATTCTGATTCACACAAACAGCCGATTCTAGAAATTAAATGTTACTGAATATGTTCAAATTAGTCAGGGCTGTATCATCGCCCCCGTTAGGTAAATTACTCCGATTCGAATTTTTTGCACAAACTTACTCAAAAAGAGGTCCTTATAACAAATCTACTGGGTGTCAGGCAGTACCTTGATCGATAAATTGTTTAAACAATTTTTTTTAGACAAATTCCCAAAAATAATTTTTTGAATCATCTTTGAATCGAGACTCCCGCTTCGCGTCGTTCGGCAAACTGCAGTCGCGTGCGGAAAAGTATGACTTTCTGCACTTGTTAGGAAAATAACTATATTATATTATTGTCCACAAGTTGGACATAATTTCCGCTCTTACTACTGCAAATTGGTGTAACTTTCAAACAAGGTTGGGGTACAAGCCTACCCCTAGGTAGCATTCCAGAGTTAAACTAGGAGAATAATTCAAATTTACCGCGTCGTAATGTTTGTTTGCTTGTTTGTAATTGGTCCAACCGCAGGCAAGTTTACTCAACTAACATGAAATTTTGACATTATTAATATTATCAAATTTTGAGACTAATGGCATTTAAAATAATTGGTAGGTTAATTACGTTACATCTTCGATTTTTTGTGTTTTTAGCGTTATTCCTTTTAAGATTTTTAGTCTGCATTTATATAAAAAAACAGTTGTTTTTATAATTTGTAGCGACGTATTATTAGAATAATATAATATTTATTACCGTCGAACGCCGACATTATCAACCAAAAAAGAAGATGAATCTGGTGATCTTTCCAGTGACATTATTGGGTGTGAATCTGTCTTTTTAGTTTACTCTTCTTGGTTTAAAAGCAGGGTATAGTACACTTTGTGGAAGTTTTCTATGACCTTAATTATTTCCTTCTTTCCTCGGATGGTGAATGGTGACGTATTTCATGATTTGAATTTTTTTTATTTTTTTGCGCCGCTTAAGATTTTTTTTATCTAGATTTTGATCTTTAATGCATCAAGAATATTATTCGATTTACCTAACAATTTTCGAATTACTGCTTTCATTTATTTTTTTTTTTTGTAAAATATTTTCCTATCTACATTTTAATTCTGATTGAATGGATACAAATGGAGCTTGTTTAATAGTATTATTAAGTATCGATTACATTTGTATGGTTTTACTTTTAATTAATGTAATTTGCCGTTTGTTTTGTGTGGCGTTTTGGATGACTTTGACTTTTAATTATTTTAACTATCAATATGTTTTTTGATTCAGGTTGTTTGAAGAGAAAGAATAGCAATGAAGGCAATTATCGGTTAAACATCTGCAAACACTGCGTAATGTTACATACAAATAGGTGATTTTATAAAAAATATATACGGGAAATAATAGAAATAGCATTCATGCTGTAACAAATAGTTGGACTTCGTAAATCCTAGGTTTTCATCCCACGTGACAGGAAGTAAAACCGGAAGTCGACGTTTGAAATCTTGGTAAAACTTTGGGTCGATTTATATACGAATTCGCTAATTTTGGATAATTTTTTTAAAGCCATCGGTCATAAATTTTTAACCGAAAATGACGTCGAAACCGAAACTAAAGATTCAAGCTGGACTTTTCAATGCACGCCTTTTCAGTCATGTACTATTTATTTCTCACCTCAAATATCATCTTTGGGTTATATGCTCTCATTTGACACCTCATTTGTCATTATATCTGTTTTAGTAACAGAACAGTTTTATTCGCGAACAGACAGGTGGATGGGCAGACATGCATGAAACCAGAAGAATAAAATTCCTTTTGTCTTGCTGAGGCACGTCCAATATTTTATCGATTGTGTACTATTTCGGCGACTTTAAAACAGTACTTCCAGTTGCAGCTCTAAAATTGGAAGTGCAAGGTCAAATTTCTTACCTTTAAAGCGCGTCATACACACGCAATCTTTAAGTACGCGGGTTTAAAGATCGCGGACTTACTCGGCTCGCCGTCGGTGATACACGGCAGACTTAAAGTATGCGGTTTTAAAGATCGCGGTCGCCGTCGGTAGCAAAAAATTTAGAAACTGTCCTCGTGGTTAAATTTTTTATTTTCTGTGTACCTAATTTTGCTGAAATCTTATATTTTTTAGTAGAGTTTGATTATTTTTTTTTATCAGGTTTTGTTAAATAGAAGAATAATTTGATTTTTTATAAGTGTGGTAAGCTGTCAAAATCATGATGTGAAGTATAGCACTTGTTTTTGATATATTTTAATTTAATGCAAGCATTGATTATAAACACACATCAATGATACAAGGTGTTTATAATCAATGATACAAGGTAGGCATAAACAAACAAAATATCATAGATAAGATGGTAATATTTTCATCAGGAGGATAAAACAGCCTATAAATAATTAGGTGTACTTAAAAACAAATAATAAAAATAATTTAGTATAGCTTAAAATAGTGTTTTACGGTTTTCTCAAAACTTATAAAATGTAACTTGTCCCCTTTCAACAATAAACGATTGAATTATTTCTAGGCAATTTGCTTAATTAGTGAAAATATAAGTGTAACTTTAAACGTAATAACATGATGGCTCGAGGCTCGTGGCTCGTGGCAGTGATACACGTACGGGTTACGAGTAAGATTTCAAACTTGTTGGATCGACGGCGTACTTACTCGGCGGACTTAAAGTACGCGTACTTGCGGTGATACACGCGCGAAAAAGGTCGCGAGCCATAAGTTCGCGTACTTACTCGCGTGTGTATCACCCCTTTAATACCAACCTTGGGTTATAAGCTTTCATTTGATACCTCATTTGTCATTCTATCTGGACTAGTGACGGGGGAGTTGTGACTAGTGACATCCCTGGGACGTGCATGAATACAGAAGTATACAGGGTGGGGCAGATAAAGGGCCTATGAGGAATATCTCGAGAACTATATACAAGAAAATCATGAAAATTTGAATACAGGGGTTTTATGATGTGAACTATTTGATGAAAATATGTTGGTCTCTTTGCTACTTCCGGTTATACCGGAAGTTGATTGTAACTTCGTTTTTTTAAAAGTGACACCCTGTAAATTTTTACATTTCTGGATTTTTCCCGATTTCTTCTTTCTTAAAATATAAGGTTTTGTAATATTTTATAGGGTAGGTTAAAAGATAATTACGTTTTCTTATTAATTTCGTAGCAAAATTCACACCCTGTAGTATTGTAGTAGTTTGACATAATAAACTCCATTTATGTTCAAATGATTTTTAATATAGTCTACTATTGTTAAGAATTATCGGTATAGTTAAATTTTTTATTTTAGTATACAGGGTTGGTCGAAACTCGTAGTAAGTATTTTCTGAGTTTTCTTAAATGGAACACCCTGTATTTTAGTATTGTAGTAAAATGTTATTTTATGGTACTTTTTAATTTCTTAAGCATTCCCTATACCTAACTGCTTTAATTTGTGAGTTATTGGTGATTCAAGCCAAACATTAATTGCAATTAATACACATTAATGTAGACTGACACTTAAAATTGCCAATAATGGTTGAGCTACCAAAATACCATCGAAGTTAAGATTTTTGGTGCGATTAACAATTAAGCACAGATAAAAGCAGTTGGGTTAGGGAATGGTTAAGAAGTAAAAAAGTACCATGAAATGTAATTTCATTACAATACTAAAATATAGGGTATTCCATTTAAGAAAACCCAGAAAATACTCATTCCGAGTTTCGACCCACCCTGTATACTAAAATTAAAAATTTAGCTATACTAATAATTGCTAACAATAGCAGACTATATTAAAACTGATTTGAACATAATTAGAGTTTATTATGTCAAACTACTACAATCCTACAAGGTGTGAATTTTGCTACGAAATTAATAAGAAAACGTAATTATCTTTTAACCTACCCTATATAATATTAGAAATTCTTATATTTTAAGAAAGAAGAGATCGAGGAGAATCCAAAAATGTAAAAATATACAGGGTGTCCCATTTAAAAAAACGAAGTTACAATCAACTTCCGGTATAACCGGAAGCAGCAAAGAGACCAAAATATTTTCATTAAAGAGTTCACACCTTAAAACCCCTGTATTCCAATCTTCATGATTTTCTTTCCTTTAGTTCTCGAGATATTTCTAATAGGCCCTTCATCTGCCTCACCCTATATACATATTTAATCTCGTCTTGCTAAGGCCCGTCGAATAATTGTTAGAAATAGATGTTTTTAACATAACAAGTAAATAAAAATAATATAAAATAAAAATGTGTTTTAAATTCGTATTGTTATATTTATTCTTCGCTATGATGACTTAGTCATCATAGCGAAGACGAAGATGACACTTACAGTCGGAAAAATGAAAGAATACCCATGAACGAACATATAAAACACGCTGTATTTTCCTGTCACCGTGTCACAAAGAAAATTGTCCAGTGCAAGTACATGTAACAAGAATTATTACATGTACTTGCGCTGGCCAATTTTTTGTGTGACACGGTGACAGGAAAATACAGCGTGTTTTATATGTTCGTTCATGGGTATTCTTTAATTTTTCCTACTGTATATAAGCAGTTGAAAAATAGATAAGAAATCGAAGAAAATAGGGCTACAGATAAATCAGCACAAACCAAAGTACATGACGATAGGGAAGGACGACACAACAACTCAGAAATATCTAATAACACAGAACCATAAATTTAAAACTGTCTCCACCTTTAACTGCTTAAAGGAAATAATTCTGAAAGGCAAAAAATACCTATAAAATGAATAAAAATATGCTGAGAAGCAACACTCTACATAAGACAACCAAGATGAACCTATATAAGACCTTAATAAGACCTGTTGTTACATGTGGGATGGAAACAACAACGATTAACGAGAAAGAAGAAGATATCCTTCTAAAATTTGAAAGAAAAATAATGAGGACAATACTGGGCCAAAATGTAACAAAAGAGGGAGAAATACGAATGAAAACAAATGCTGAAATTGAAAAAAAATTAAAGAGAGAAAAATATAGTCAGACACCTAAAATTGCTTCGCTTAGAATGGATAGGACATATACAGAGACGCCCACAATCAGATATGCTGATGATAGCTAACTGGACACCACTATGGCCCAGGTGTAGAGGAAGACCCAGAAAAAGATGGCTGCATGATGTAAAAGAAGATATAAGAGCAATAGATATGAAAGACTGGAAAGTTCAGTGCAAGGACAGGAAGAAATTGAAAAGAGTTACGAGAACAACAAAGACACAGAGCAAGCTGCAAATGACACAGAAGGAATCAATCTCACCCAAGAAAATGATTTTAAACGCGATGGCTTTATCTATCATCCCTAGGGATTGTAACGCTTAATGACTGAATAAAGGAATATTTAACATAACGCGCGACCGATTACGTGACAGAAAAGTGCGCGTCTGTTCCCGGGGTAAGGTAGAATAGAATAGAATAGAAATATGCTTTATTGTCATGAAAAATTGCACAATTTTATCGACAAAGCTTATAAAAAGTCAAGAAAACAAAACAATAACAATCCAATTTACTAAAATTACATAAATCGTCAATATATTTACAATAATAACAATAATAATGAAGTTAAACAGAAATAATCAATTGCAAAATTTAAGTAAATTGCAAATGCATAGTCTACCTAGTAATTAATAAGTTTAAAAGTTAAGCTGCTGCATATAACACCCAAATATAGACAAAAAAATGATAATAAAAATACTACTTTTGCAAAGGGTACTGTAATTTCTTAGTTATTGATTAAGAAAATCTTTTACTGAATAATATGGTCTTTCAGATAGGTAGGCTTTTGTCAGTTTACGGAATTTGGGGAAAGATGCTGCAGATTTAAGTTGTAGAGGGAGATGGTTTTAAAGTTTTTTTTGCGGAATATAATATAGATTTCTTTACTAACTCAGAGGACGGGGTCGGCATATAGACGTCAAACGTAGAATTTCTCGTGAAGTAGTCATGATTAGGTCTTGGTGGAAAGACATGTAGATATTTACGAATTAAGCAAACAGTTTCTAATATATACAAAGATGGAGGGGTTAAAATTCCGTGATCTTTGAAGTAACTTCTGCAATGTGTTGGTCTTCTGAAGCCAAACAGATATCTAATTGCTCCTTTTTGTAATTTGAAAATAACATCGAATTGAGCAGCTGTACCAGAACCCCAAAAAGGAAGACCATAACGAAGATGTGACTCGAACAAAGAATAAAAAATATGAAAAAAAAATTTTAAGACACGCTTTTCTTTAGTTAAGAGTGACTAAAATTAAAAATATCATAAAAAAATCAACTAAAAAGCAAAAAGTAAAAACAAATTGAAAAAATCTAACACATCCGTCAAAGAACAGCGTGGCGCGTGTTCATCGAATAAACGGTTTTCGCCCCACGCTTTTCTTTAACGAATGTGTTAGATTTTTTCATTTTTTTTTATTTTTTGCTTTTTAGTTGATTTTTTAGTAATATTTTTAATTTTAGTCACTCTTAACTAAAGAAAAGCGTGTCTTAAATTTTTTTTTCATATTTTTTATTTTTACTTTTTAGTCTTACACTTTTTAAACATTAAAATATATCGTCATGTTTATAAATATGTATAAAACATATATGATGTACTAACATCAAAAGTAGTCGGAATCGGCAAAAAATTTGAAACTTTATTGTTTATTAATGAAGCATAACGTAAACAATTAACGTAAAAAGTCAAATTATGTATTGTTCATATCATTAGCTATACAATCCGTAAAAGTTTCAAATTTTTTACATTGTAAAAAACAAGAGAATTTAAGCGTTTTCCATTATAATCGTTTTTTTTTATTTAAACAATTAATAAACAAGAAAAAAAAATTTATTGACTATTCGTGTATTGTTCCCGAGAATGCATATGTCTGCAAATTTTCATTCTTTACATTGAAGAAAAGGCAGTCAAATTAAGGTCTAAATATTTGACGCAAACTATTGAACTAAATAAAAGCGTTTAAAAATATGTTATTTTGGAAGATGCTAAATTGAGTTCATTCGAAACAGATCTTATAGCATAGCAAGCTGAGGATAGTTTCTTCCTTAACAAATCGATATAGTGGGACCATTTAAGGAGGGGGTATGGTTTGAAATCAACATATCAAGCACATTTTGGTGAATTTTTTTTTTTCGAAGCTATGATAAAATTATTTTATTTTTAAATTAAATAAGCATATTAAGTACAATTCAAATAATATGTTAGAAAAAAATTCAATCCAAAATATTGAAAAATAATCCATTGGTGACAAATTTTGACAGGCAGCTCACAAAAAAAATGGATTTTGCGGTGGACATCAGAACTCGACAGTCGATCATACGAAACAAAAAATTCAAAAAGATTTTATTAGATTATGAGTTTCACGAGATCACAACGACGAGTTTTTTATTTTTAACGATTTTTGAATTTTTGGTATCACTCAGAAATCAAAAAAATTAAATTTTTGGTAAAAATTTCGTGAAAATCAAGAGATTTATTATTGTTGAACAAAAAACAAGCAAAAACAGAAAAATATCTCGACGTTGTTACCTCATGAAATGTCTAAAGAAAATCTGTGCAAAATATCAGGTAGATCGGCCTAGTAGTTTTTCAGTTACAATGTCCACCGCATTTGAAAAAGCAGTTTTGAGAAAAATGCGTTTAAAGTTTTGGCAACTGCATCTTCATCTTCTTATTTGTCTGCCAAATCGTAAAGTGATGCACATTGGAATATGTTTTTTGAATCGAGGAATAATCTACAAAAGAGAAGACGAACAGTTGTTTAACGTTTCTCACTACGCTCAAGCGTGCCGGCGCGAAGTCGCGGCAAAGTGAGTCCAAGGTAGGGATATTCAACACCCTGTATCTCTGGTAATTTTACTCCGATTATTTTGAAATTTTCAGAGTGTATTCTTGAAAGTATGCACTTTTATTTGAAATAATAATAAAAAATTATATATTTCAAACCATACCCCCCCCCCTTAAGGTTGCTGTCTAAAAAAATACCAAGAAATTTTACAGAATCAACCGTACTGATCTGGCTCTTATTAAGAGGTAAGGGTTGAAGAGCTCCTTTATAAGACAATGCTACTGTTTTATCTACATTAAGCGAGAGTAAATTAGAGTCAGACCAGGTTTTTATTGTAAGTAGATCAGAAGTTATAGTAGCATGAAGAGTTGCAATATTTGAGTTGCTCCAAGTGATACTGGTATCATCAGCAAAAAGAAAGGTTTTTCCATCGATTTTTAAACTAGTGATGTCATTAATAAAGATAAGGAAAAGTAGAGGACCCAATACTGAATCTTGAGGTACTCCACATACAATATTTTTGAGATTAGAGTCTGTATCATTTGCTCTAACCAGTTGTTTCCTATCATCAAGTAAGATTGGAACCAATCTAAATAAATACCTCGAATTCCGTAGAAATTTAGTTTTTTATTAAAATGTTATGATTTACACAATCAAAAGCTTTGGCGTAGTCACAAAAAACGGTGGCAGTCTGAAGATTATTGTTCAGTGCATGATAAACCTCATGTAGTATAGAGAAGATGGCATCAGTGGTGCATTTATTATTTAAAAAGCCGAACTGATTTTGTGATAAAATGTTGTTTTCAACTAGAAAGGACATAAGTCGGGCTTTTATGAGTCTCTCAATAATTTTGGAAAGTACCGGTAGTAGTGCAATAGGTCTATAATTGCAGATTGCAGGTATTAGATATTTCACCACCCTTATGAAGAGGAATAATGATGGCTGTCTTCAGGCTCTCTGGAAATTTACCTTTCTCAAAGGAATCATTAATTAGTGAGATGAGGACTTCTAACACATTTTCTGGGAGATTAGAAAAAATTTTTATCGATAGACCATCAGTACTACAGGAAGATTTGCTTTTGATACTATTGATTGTTTGGATCAGTTCAGATTTATCGACTGGTTTTATAAAGAATGAATTAGGTGTTATGAAGGTGTTAATTTATTAATTAGTTTTTAATATCACGCAATAGTTTCAAAAATAATAATGAATATTTTGAATAGCTCATGACTATCTTAACGGAAACTTACTTCTGAACAAATTAATCCTTTTATAAAATTCAATAAATATTTTTTATCAGTTTATGATAAAAGAAGTGGCATCTCGGGTCCACTGGACCCACCTTATTCGGACACGGGTTAAAACATATATTTTTCCATTCTTTACGAGCTATTTAAAACGGAAGCTAATTACACCACATAAAAACTTTTTGATGGGTCTATTTATGTGACCCTACCGTTCTTTATCGTTGGCCAAAATCCGAAAGGTACTTTTTAACGTCAAAAGTCTTTTTATACTTTACCAACCTTTCATCGTCTACGGTAGAGGGTTGAAAGGCATTATGTGCGTAAAGTTACTTCCTGTGTAGTTGCCACGCACTTTTATCGATAAAACTTTTTGTTTTTTTCCTTCCAATTATTTATTTACAAAAAGTAATGTTGATATTGAAGACACAATGAACTTATTACAAGATGAATGTGATAAATAGGGATCGGATTTATATGCGACCAATTTTAATGAAATAATATAGTCCAATCAACAGCTATTTTCTCATGGAATTTTGAGAACCAAGTTCGATTTCCTTGAAAATTTGGATTTAGGTAGTAATTATAACCTTTGTCAAAATCTACCTTATGCCGAACTGCGCTTTTGCCCTGGGGGTGAAAACATTAAAAAAATTTTTATTCAGATTAACTATGGAAATCGATAAAGTGACCAATAATGAGTAAATTTTGTTCCACAAAATGTTTTTGCAAAATTGACACTTTCCAAGTAATTTGCGATTGAAACTGCATTTTTCATTCAAAAACTAACGTTTCATAACCGTTTTTCATAAATAACTTAAAAAACTTAATTTCATAGAAAAAATCGTTAAGAAAAAAATTGTAGCTAATACAAAAACCAAGAGATTTTCGTCTTAAAGACCTATGTAAACCCAATAACGACTGAGTTATTGTTCTAAGTGATGGTTATTTTCGAAGAACATCGAAGTGGAGAACCTTTCATATCAAATAACTCGAACGTGGTGCAATTTTTTTAAGAGACATCTTTTAAAGCTGATTAAAATGCCTTTCAAATAAGCTCTGACAAAAGTTTTGTGCATAAAAACTGACTGACTTATGACGAAAATAAAGTCGCTCTCTGCTTTTCTCTTTTTGAAATGTAAAAAGTAAACCCTCGTCGTGACAATCCTAATAGAAATGAATAGCTTGCCACTTAAAAGTTAACTTTACTTAGGTATAGTTAATACGATTTATGTGATTTGACCGGTTTGGAATGCTTAATTTAGAAAAATAGTTTATTAAATCGAAAATGACATTTTTAACATTTAAAAAAAAGTGCATTTTTCTTAAGTAAATCTAAAAGTATTGATAATATAAAAAAATGTTTTAAAAATATTAATTGTAGAATTTCTTTTACTGAAAATTTTGATTTTTTTGTTTTGTATCATGAATTCTTTTGGGTTTATTTAAGAAAAATGCACTTTTTTTAAATTATAATAATGTCATTTTCGATTTAATCAACTATATTTTCTAAACTAAGCATCCCAAGCTAGTCAAATCAGATGCATCGTATCAGTTATACCTAAATAAAGTTAATTTCAAGTGGGAAGCTATTAATTTGTATTAAGATTTTAAAGACGAGGGTTTAATTTTTTACATTTCAAAAAGAAACAAGCACAGAGCGACTTTATTTTCCTCATAAGTCATCCATTTCTTACACCAAAATCTCTTGTCAGGGCTAATTTAAAAGATTTTTTGATAAACTTTAAAAGATCTCTTCTCAGTTTTCCCAAAAAATTGCATCACATTCGAGTTATTTGAGATTGAAGGTTCTCCATTTCGAGTTTCTTCGAAAATAACCATCCTTTAAATAGCAATAACTCAGTCTTTATTGAGTTTACCTAGGTTTTTCTAACATGAATCTCTTTGTTTTTGTTTCAGCCACAATTTCGTTATTAATGATTTTTTCTATAAAATTACACATTTTTAAGTTATTCATGAAAAACGGTTGTAAAACGTGAGTGTTTTCACTAGTAATACCACTAGAGGTCAAATTATTTCCGGAAATTTTCTAAAAATATTCATGATCAAAAAAAAATTTCCGGATATTAATTTGACTTCGCGTGGTATTCGGTAAGAAAATTCCACACCAAATTTGCATTTGAAAATCCAAAGCTGCATGAACAGATTAATAGCGCGCCATAGCTTTGTCAGCAATTATTTAGGCTTTCAAATTCGTAATTTCTACTCATTGTAGTTGCATGGGAATACCATTTCAAGATAGAAAATAGTATATTCTTCAATTTTACATCTTAGCTTTGTAACTAAAATGAATCAAAACTAAATTATGTAAACAAATAAAAACCAGTCTGTCAAAAATGTTCTGTTATTGTAAACGTCAAAAAATTTCCACTATAATTCGCTGTTGGGTACCCCACGAGCAAAAAATTTCCGATAAAATACCTCCGTTGCCATGGTGATCTGTCAAAATAACGTATTTTGATTGGTTCAAAATTACAGGTGTGGAATTTTCAATAAAAAATGCATAGTTTCAATCACAAATATCTTAGAAAGTGTCAATTTTGCAAAAAAATTTTATAGAATAAAATTTACTCAGAATTAAAATGTGCATTTCGAGAAACCGCATATTTTCTATCTTTCACATAAAATTATTATTATTATTCACATTTTTTACAAAAACTGCTTTAATAGTAAAAGAGGTACATATTATTAACTATTTACAATAAAACAATAATATGACTACAATATACAGGGTGAGGCAAATAAAGGGCCTATTAGAAATATCTCGAGAACTAAAGGCAACAGAATCATGAAAATTGGAATAAAGGGGTTTAGAAAATTCTCATTCCGAGTTTCGACCAACCCTGTATACTAAAATTAAAAATTTAGCTATACTAATGATTCTTAACAATAGTAGAGTATATTAAAAATTATTTGAACGTAAGTAGAGTTTTAGATGTCAAACTACTACAATTCTACAGAGTGTGAATTTTGCTACGAAATTAATAAAAAAACGTAATTACCTTTTAAAATACCCTGTATAATATTACAAAACCTTATATTTTAAGAAAGAATACATCGAAGAGAATCCAAAAATTTAAAAATGTACAGGGTGTCCTGTTTAAAAAATCGAAGTTATAAGCAACTTCCGGTATAACCCAAACTTGCAAAGAGATGAAAATATTTTCATTTAATAGATCATCCTTCAAAACTCCTTTCTTCCAATTTTCATGATTCTGTTGCCTTTAGTTCTCGAGATATTTCTAATAGGCCAGTTATCTGCCTCACCCTATATATCTTCGATTACAATTATGGTAGGGGAGCAAAGTATGCTAAATTTGCAGTCACTCGAGCGCTTTGTGGACCTATTGGGTTGTGAAGAGTAGATCCTAAAATCAAATAAAGTTAAGTAATGTTTTCCATTTTAGTGGGGACTTGTCCATTTTTAATTTGATTTTTCATTTCCAACAATCGTTTTTTTTTTAATTATAGCGCCATTTATCCATAATTCGAAAAAATGTCTCGAATAAAAGTGACTTATTTTTACGTAAGGAATCCAAACCTGCAATAAAAAATGGGGGCTTCCATTTAAGATTTTAAAGTAACCCCCCCCCCCCAGCTTCGTGGTGGGTCGTGTTTGATGCCATTGGATAGATTTTTAAAAAATATTGAATAAGTGTATTTTTCAGTTTTTCGATCTGATGTTCATTTCGCGAAATATCGTGGGATTCGTATTTAAAATATTAAATTTACCCCCGCCCCTCTCCGTAGGAAGTCGTGTTTGGTATCATTTGATAGAGTTTTAAAAAATATTCAGAACGTATTTTTTAGTTTTTCGATTTGTCATTTATTTCGCGAAATAATCGCTTTTTCCTTTTGAAATTTTGTGACTTACCCATTTCCTTACGCCCCGCTCAAATCGTCAGATTTTTGAAATATACACTGTTTTGCATCTTAATCTGACGATTTCGAGGTTTTCTAAGGATAGATTATTTTTCGCCCCCCCCCCCCTAACGAACTCCTTCAAATTAGGAGCCAATCCGAGTAACTGTAAGATTCTCCCCGCTTGGGCTCCCCTACCATTAACTACAATGTGTTTTTCCAAATTTTATTACATACGAGGGAACTTTCAAGATCAGCAGAGACAATTGAGACTGTATTTAAAATAACTTGTTAAAGCCTAAAATTCTACACCTAAATCAATTTCAAAATTTCCATTAAAAATTTCGTAAATATCCTCCAAAATTTTAAAGCCATTATTTTTTTCTAGAGCAGATAATAATTTGTTTTTAACTACTAAATTCTCTTAACAATAGGATTTAAAAAATTATACCTACTAAATATGTATTTTTTTTTTATTTTAAACAACACCGAGGCGGTGCCTTGGTTATTTACAATTAGTCACAAAATATTAGACTAACGAGCAGATTTTCATAAATGGTATTCCTCAATGTTTTTTAGCCATCTGAAACCTAGCTCTTAACACGCACATAACTCTACACCAACATATTTTACTATTTACAGTAACTTAAAATATTTTATACTCACTCGAAAAGTTTAGCTCTCTTGAATCTTCTCACTATGCCATTCTGATCCGGGAGTTGAAGAGCCTCTAAGTTTGCATGGTTATAAAGTTTGTTTCATGCTTCTTTGCAAAAATGTGTAATAAAACCCCGATTTCTCGGTAAACTGTCCTTACAAGCATTTTATGACGGCTACTTTGTGGGT
This sequence comes from Diabrotica virgifera virgifera, assembly GCF_917563875.1. Lineage (NCBI taxonomy): Eukaryota > Metazoa > Arthropoda > Insecta > Coleoptera > Chrysomelidae > Diabrotica > Diabrotica virgifera. The sequence goes on along the minus strand of NC_065444.1, from coordinate 186,996,300 downwards.
TAAAAGACAAACCGAAAAGGCAGTGAATAATAGCCCCCTTCAGATAGTTCTCGAAAAGATACGACCAAATGAGCGGTAAAATATTTTGTGTCGAAATAAAAAATGTTTTTTTTTTTGTTTAGACAAAAATGTTTTTAAATAGCTACGTAAAATGCACGTATCTTTAAAAAATGTGCAAAATTTGGTAAAGTTCTGAAATATGCAAGCAATATGCCTTTTACCATAAAATCCGCTCCCTAGTAGTGAATAAAGGTTTATATTTATTTGCTAAAATATATGAAATAAATTCATATTGCCAGTACACTTGATTATAATATTTATATTTAATTTTATATTTATAATTAAATCTGGAGTGAGTGTCCCCTCCATCCACTTTACAAGCTTCCTATTGGTCGGTTGGAGAAATACGGGTTTCATGCAAAATTCGTCATTTAACATTTAATTTATATTGGATAAACCTAATACAAGCCACTCAATTTTGGCCATAGATGGAAAAGGCGAGTTTTGATTCTATACCCTTCAATTAATAAAACTAATTGGTTCTAACCAAATTCATAATTTCCACAAAAAAATACCTGCGCAATACTACATCCTTGCTCGAGGCACTTACGAGTGGAAAGTTATGATGCAAAATTGTTCATCAAGTTATCACGAAAAAGGATAAAATGTTAGTTTTTTTCTAACGGCGCGACCGATCCCCTGTTAAGAATGTGTAGCTAGAAGTTACCGTTAGATTGTGTAGTTTTTAAAACTAAGGATGGAATTAATTCGAAGAGTCAACCACAACCGACATGACGTATGTGAACTTGCAACATAATAAAAAGCAAAATCCACAAAGTAATGATGGTCAAAGTGTACATGAACCTGTTGTTTTCTTTTGTTGTACAGTCGGAAAAATGAAAGAATACCCATTAACGATCACATCAATCACACATTATTCAGAATATTAATAATCTATCTCTCTAGTTTGTTATTTATGAAAAAAAGAACAGCAAATACAAAAATGTGATTGACGTGATCGTTCATGGGTATTCTTTCATTTTTCCGACTGTACAAATACTGAAACCGTAAAAGTTCTGGGAATAGGGAACTGAAAATATTGAAATTCGACAAAGCTATATGCCTTTTTTGAACCATAACGTAGATGTACTCTGGAGTAAGTTTTATGAATCTCCTATATTTAAAGATACCATGGGGATAGAACTATTCAAAAATTTGCCAAGATTTGTTTGACTTGACTATAAAGACACGAGGTCTGAACGAAGACACGATATATAGTCTGAACGATAAATTAGCATCAATACGCGATTTATGGAATCAAGTCAACCAAAACGTTCCGAAATACTATTTACCAGGAAACAACAGAGTGGTAGAATCTACTCGTCGCGTAGATGATCAAGTTATTCCGCATCGAGAAAGGTATCCTTTCAAGCAATATAGATGCCTTCAAATCTAGATAAATATAGCATGAAAATATTGTGGGCCTGTGATTGTGTGATTCGAAAACATATTACATTTTACGTGGAGTACAATACACAGGAAAAACAAAAATACAGCAGCAAAAGGTCTTACATCTTAAGTTGTAAAGTAACTCGTTGAGCCTTATTATATTTCCAACAAGAATGTGACTTGCGATAACTATTCCACAGATCTTGCTCTTGCACGTGAATTACTAGCAAACTCCATGGTGCATAAGTACTTAGATATATGTGCAAAGGATGGACTAACGTCTGGCCTTTTGCATTTTTTTTTTTAATATTTTAGACATGGCTTGGACACATTTACATCGGTCATTGCTACTCCACAATATTTCAGTAATTCGTTTGATATTCCATCCTTACCTGCAGCTTTTTTGTTGTTCAGCTTTTCACGTGCTTTGGAACTTCCTGTGTACTTTTATTAATATCTTCATTTGTAGTAATTTCTGGTTTTCCCAGTTCTAGCATTATAATTTCTTTTTCATCTGCATAGAGCTTTTTTAGATAGTAAAGTAAACTTGTGGTTACTGAGGCTGCAAGGCGTTATGCAGATAAACACCCTAATATAAATTTACCACACAGATTCACAATCCTAGCAATTGATCGCCATTTAAGAGAAACTAGAACTTTAAAAAATCAAGTGTGAACTTGTCGCGCAAAAAAAAACATGCAAATGGTAATACTGGTCTAGACCGTATTGATAATCGTAAAAAAAATCATGAGGGTGATAGCTTAGAATTAAAGATATATCATAGTGAAAGTGTGAATAATGGTTATGGTACAGTTACTTCATCTCTTTCATGTGACAGCAATTAAAAAATATTTTTACAAGACCAAACAATCATAATGTTGATTTTCAGAAGAAAATAGATGGGACGTAGGCTTTATAAGGAATATTTTATTCACACACACAAACCAACCTTTACAAAAAAAATGGATTGGGCTAGAATTGTCAGTAATTATTTAATAGAGCCAGTATTTCTTCCCAATAATTTAAACGGAAAAATATCATTTTTAAAAAACGATGTATTTCTACTTGTAAGATGTATCTTTAACGATCAGATAAAGTATGTGGTTTTGACAGGATGATACTCCACCCCATTATAGCGACAAATTTGGGACATTTTTATTTCAACAATGTCCAACACGTTGGATAGGAAGGGGGCTAATATAACCAATGAAGTGGGCACCGCGAAATCCATGTCTTAATGCAATGGATGGTGATTTGTTGTTTGGGGATTTATGAAAGATTATGTTTATTCCGTAAAAATAACTTGTGCAGAAAAATTAGGGAACCGAATTTTAGAAGCTGCTAATGCATGCTGACAGAGCCATTTTAAAACGATGCACAGCATTTATACAGGAAAAGGATGTCATTTTGAACACTTTTTAAATTAAATTAATATTTTTGGTATTCCTAATTGAAAATTATTAATGAACTTTTTATTTTTGTCACATATAATATTGCATTTAAAAAATTGGCTGTATCTTATAAATTAATGATTTTACAAACACTAACTTGCTTAGTCTTAAGCCTTTCTACCTTTAGATGTAAGGCTGGTGGAGTTGAGTTTTGCATTGTTGTCTCTATACTTTCCGATCTTGTGTTAAGTTTCTTGCACTTGCCAATGTCTATCCTTTCTTCTCCACCTCTTTTCTGATTTCATCTACTCACATAACTCTTGGTCTTCCTCTTTTGTTTTTCCCCTACACTCTCGTTTCGAATACTCGTTTTATCAATCTCTCGTTAGACATTCTATACACGTACCGGAACCATCTAAGTTGTCCTTCTACTATTTTTTCATTAATTGGTTCTAGTTTTAGGTTTAGTCTGATTGTTTCGTTTCGTATTTTGTCTGTCCTCTTTCTGTTTGTTATTATCCTCAGGAGCTTCATTTCTATAGTATTGACTCTGGATTTTTGTCTCCTCGTCAATGTCCATGTCTCGCTACTATACATGATTGTTGTTTTAACTGTTGATCCAACGAATGTTCCTTTTCCTCAAAAATGTTGTTCTCATAGTGTTAAATAAGCTTCCTGCTCGTTCCATTCTCTCGATTATCTCCATGTCTTTTTTGCCATTTCATTCAATTATTACTCCTAGGTATTTAAAATATTCCACTTGCGCTAGTTGTCTTCAGTCTAATTTTATTGCGAGTGTATTTCTCGTATTTAAAAATTATCATTTTTTTTTGTTTTCTTTGTATTTATTTTCATATTTATGTTTTATATCTGTTCTTCTAGGATTTCAAGATTGTTCTGTAAGTTTTCTCTGCTTTCTGCTATCAATACCAGTCGTCTTCAAAAACAAGCATCAATAATTGAGTCTGTTTCATTTTCCAGTATCCTAATGTTAGTTTTCTCATTTTTCTATTGGCTTTGTATTTGTATTATTTTTGCACATATCCTTTATTACTTCTATTATGTTCCTGTCGGCTCCCCTTGTTTTAGTGTCTTCCATACGTCCTTTCTTCGGAATCTGTCAAACGCCTTTTCCAGGTCTATGAAGCGTATATGTATTTTCTATTCTTATTGATTCTCACTTACTTGTCTTTTTTTGAATGCCAGGTCTTTCGTACTTCTGTTCTTCCTGAATCGACACTTTGTATCTTCCATAGTTGGTTCTATTCGGGTTTTTATTCTGTCTCTATTATTCTTGCGAATACCTTTCCAGCGGTAGTTGACATAGTGACACCTCGGTAATTATTATGTATTTTTTTCTAAAATTTTTACAGCATACAGTTCTAACATTTCTGAAGATAACAATACTGTTTTAAACTTTCAATCTTATCCTGATAAAGGTTATTAATTTTTTAAAATAATAGGTGCAGATTTGTGTATTTCAAAGTTTAATCGCAAAAGTTAAGAGATGAAATTTAAAACTTAGCTTTTTATTTACTTTATGTTAAAATATAGAGTACAAAGAAGTTTCTAGAAAAATTTTAGATCCAAATGTGTTATAGAAAGAAAAATAGTGCAACTTTTAATATCGACATTAGAAATCCCCAAAATAACGCTTATTTTTCGAGATACCGACCATAGGCGATGAATGTGGCTAATTTTGGTCTTATATTATGTTTTTGACGGTGTTGAAAATGAAAATGAAAATGAAATTTATTTTAAATTTTAGGTGGAGGAAAATTGTCAAAATCGCAATTTTACCCTAAAAATAAAAATAAATGAAATCACGCTTTTTTGCGTTTTACTCGCTACAACTCTGGTCCATTTTAAGATTTTTTTCTAAAGTTTATACACTATATAATTACTCACTTTCCTGAAGACAATGGTACCTGTTTCAAGCTTATAGTCTTATTGTAATAAAAGATGAAGTTTTTAAAGCAAAAGGTGCAGATTCGTGAATTGCAAAGTTTAATAGCAAAAGTTGACTGACAAAATTTGAAATTTAGATTTTTAATTACATTCTTGGTGAAACATAGAGTACAGAGAAGTTTTCTGGAAAGTTTGAGATCAAAATGTTTTACAGAAAACAAATGGCGCAACTTTTAACATCGACGGTATAAATCCCCAAAATAACGCTAATTTTTCGAGATACTGATCATGGGTGGTGAATGTCTAATTTCGGTCTTACTTTATATATTTTTGATGGTGCTAAAAACGAAAAAGAAGCTTATTTTGAATTTTAAGTGAAAGAATATTGTCAAAATCGCAATTTTACCATAAAAATAAAATAAAATTAAACCACGTTTTACTTACAATTAAAAGTTGCACCGTTTTTTTTTTTTTTCTATAACACATCTAGATCTAAAACTCCCCGTAAAACTCCTTTGGTCTCTATAGTTTAACATAAACGTGATCAAATAGATAAATTTAAAATTTTTTCACTTATTGTTGCGATTTAACTTTCCAATTCACTAATCTGCACCTTTTATTTTAAAAAATTCATAACTTTTATGAGAAAAAGAATGAAAGTCTACAACAGCTTTCATAGTTTTCACAAAGGTGATAGATATATGCTGTAAAAATTTCAGAAAAAAATCTTAAAATGGAACATATTTGTAGCGAGTTAAACGTAAAAAAACGTGATTTTTTGTTTTCATTTTTAGGTTAAAATTGCGATTTTGACAATGTTCCCTCACATAAAAATCAAAATAAATCTTATTTTAATTTTCAGCACCATCCAAAACATAAAGTAAGACCAAAATTAGCCATTCACCGCCTATAGTCAGTATCTCGAAAAATAAGCGTTATTTTGGACGTCTACATTAAAGGTTGCACCTTTTTTTTCTATAAAATATTTTGTATCTAAAACTTTCCAGAAAACTTCTTTGTACTCTATGTTTTAACATAAATGTGATCAATAAGATAAATTTCAAATCATGTCACTCAACTTTGTATTTCTTGAACTGCTTTTAATAATAAAGCCCGTTCCAATACTGATAAAATAATATTTTTAAGAATCCAAATTGTGAAATTTGCCTAAATTAAACAAATTACATTAAATAAATAAATGGCTAGTTTCTTCTGTTTCAACTAAACCAATAATTTCCTCCTCAAAGTCAATTTAAAGTATTCATCCAGATGTAATATCAAAAAGCGCCTGGAACTCATGTTAAGCACATTTAAAGTAAGTACTTGCAGTTTTAAGGACACTCCCTTTGACGTCGTGTCCTTAAACCCTTTACGCGTGCATCAAAAGGCTCATTTATATATTTATTTGTATCATGATAGATATACTTAAATAGTATTTGATAAGAAGATTATGAAAAATGTATATTTTAACATGTTTTCTTAATTTCAACATATACAGGTTATTCCATAAATTTATTACAAATTTGGGTAAATAAAATTTGGGTATAATTAAGTTAAAATTTTTAATGTTTTTATAAAAGCGTGCACTATGCAATAGTATGTATTTTAAACTATTTTTGAAGTTATACTTCTTCACGATCGAGGGTGAAATTTTATAATTCCCTGGCGCATGCGCAGACAGACAGTGTGTAGTTCGTTGCTAATCTTTCAAATTATGTATGTATCAGTGCAAATAAATCATTAAAATAATATATTAGTGTTCTTAGTAAATGTATCATTTATTATAATTTTTGTGTCTTTGAATTTGTCTTCCTTGGGCGTAAGATAATAAAATATCGATTTTATACTTCACTTTGATCTATTTGTCACCGTGATGTGTAATTATATCCGACACGTCAATAGCACGGGGCTTGATAGCTCGGTTGGTATAGCATTGGGCCAGAGATCGAGAGATCGCGGGTTCAAATCCCGAATGATTGATATTCATTTTTTTAGGTATTGTTAAGTTTTGGTTAATTTTTGGTAATTATTGTTAATTGGTATTGGTTGTTAATTTGGTATTGTATCTGTTAAGTATATTTATTTTGTTGAAATTATATATAATAGAAGTATAACTTCTTACGTGCGTACAAAGTACACACACATTCTTTTTTTTTATTTGCACATTTTCTGATATAAGTATAGTTGCGGTAACATATATTTTAGAACGCTTTAAATGGGCGACGTTTGATGTCGCTCTTCTTATTTACAACCGATCGGATGCCGGTCAGTCAGATAAGCGTTTTAGTTTTAGTTGGAAAGAAGCAGTTCGTTGGTAGAGTGTACGAGTGTACTTAATTGAATTACTTTGAATAGTGACGTGGCGTCTGTGGGACAATGTCGTTGAAAATATTGCGTATGATATTAACACTAATTTTGTAGAGAGTTCCACTGCATTTAATTGCTAAAACACTGTAAGTACGTTTAAATTTGTCCAAAAATCTAAATAAGAAATTCGGCTTCGATGAAAAACTGTTGGTATGGTTTGTTTAACAGTAAATGATTTGAATTCAATTAGTGCGGTCGTAAATATGATTAAATTTATCTGACCTGGCTCATTGTTAAGACCCACCCGGAGCGATAAGCCACCGAGGTAGACAGAGTTGGTATTTTGCAATTAACACTGACTAGACGGTACTCCCATAATAAAGCCTAAAATAAATTTTACCTGAAACCGGGCCTTTTATACTATTATCGGTTAATCCGGGCTGTTTATAGTGGTAACTAATTGAACTTAACCATTTACTGTTTAACATACCATACAAGCAACTTCTGATTTAACAAAAATTCCACTTTCAGGAAGGTATACAAAATAGTTAAAAATTAATCATATTGCAAAAAGCGATGTGACTACAATTTTTTAAGACCAAGTAATGTTTTACTCATAAAACTATTGAAAACCTCAATACACTCAAGAGACGCAATAGAATACGTACAATAGAGATTAAGAAAACTTCAAAACCGGTCGAAACATGTGAGAAAACTCTTCCAAGTTTGGTAAAAAAGAGTCTTAAATTTAAAACCATAAAAAATAAACGTCAAGCGGATAGACCAAATCCATGATAATAACTAAGTAAACAAACATACAAATAAGCATACATTTGGGAAATGTACCGATAGAAAGGGTTGATAAATACAAATACCTAAACTTCGATTTCAGAGACAAATGATCAAACAACAGAAATAAGGACCAAGATAGAAATAGCAAGACATGCATTTTTTGTAAAAATAAAAACAATTCTCTACAACAAAGACCTTAGATTAGAACTGAGAGTAAGAGCTTTGAGATGCTACGTGTTCTAGATACTGCAATATGAACTTGGAAACTGGATATTGAAGCAAGAACACGTAATAAAGCAACAGTCATTTGAAATGTGGTGTTATAGAAGGATGTTTATAGTCTAAGATACGATATAAGGTATATTTGCACCTATCTGTTTTGGATAAAAATTATCGGATATGCAATTTAGCATGTTAACAATTACAAAAAACAAGGGTTGTCCGGTCTAATCTCATTCTAAATTCAATTAATTAATAATTAAAAATGACATTTTTTTATAAATAAAAAAAAATTAGACCTGGCCAGATATTATTTCAATGTTTTAGGTCATTCTTAACAAAAAAGGGTCTTTTGTAATTTTTCTATAAAGATGATCGTTTTCTGGTTAAAAACAATAATTTAAACAAACTGAAAAATCTCAGATGCAGAATTCACCATTATAATAAAAATTAAAATGGTGAATATTTATTTAAATCTGAAACTTTTTTGTTGAAAGTTCTGTCTGGTACATCCTTTATCTGCGACTTTTACAATTTATAAGACAGCACACGACGAATATAGAAAACAAAAAGGACTCCACTATATGCAGTCATAGTCCGTTTTCATTCATCTAGGAATAATTTAAAACTGAAAAAAGAACGAAAGATGACGATTTTCAAGGCTCAAAAACATAAGTATAAAATATCATTTTTGAAATTACGAAGTACCTAAAGTCAAGTTCAAACCTTATTCTACCAGTTCTTAATAAGGCTTTTCGACTTATTTCATTCTGAAACATTGTTTTTTAGTTGTTAATTCCTGTCTCCCCATAAGAAACCATCCTTATTAACAATTAAAAAAAAATGTTTTAGAATAAAACATGGCTCAAATCCTTATCTAGACCTGATAGAAAAAGGTTTGAACTTGAATTTATGTACTTGATGATTACAAAATAGTTATTTATGAAACATTTCGTGAAGTATGTTTTTTACGAACGCATGCGATGTTTAGAGCACGAGCGACAGCGGATCGATTGCTATACATCGCGTAAGTTCGCAAAAAGTACTTCACGCACAGTTTCATACAATATTTTATCTACGATAAACAAATAAAAAAACTAATCTTCACTGGAATTAATTTATATTCTACAATTTTTAGAACTTTGACATTTATTGTCAAAACAAAACTGTCAAAAGTTTTGTTGTAATTTATTAATCACATGTCATCACCATGACAACGCGAAAGTTAAGGATATTTGATTATATGAAAGTGTGCCAAAAACAGTGCGAAAAAGTAAATCACATTTAAAATACATTGTTACTGCACGCACACTTTAAATCCTTCACGCAGTGCTGTCCAAAATGACAGTTTTCACAAACTAAAAACTTATACATAATATGAGATAGAGTAGATTAATGATATTTTTTACTTGTGTTTTTGAGCTTTAAATCTTCCGTTCTTTTTCAGTTTTAAATTATTTAAACGATAAACTTTAGAAAAGACCTTTTTGTTTGGAATAATCTAAAATATCTGAAATAATGCCTGCTCGGGCCGAACAATTTTTTTTTAATTCATTAAAAAAAAGTAATTTTTTAATTATTAATTAATTATAGTTAGAACAAGATCAGATCGGGCCACCCTGGTTTTTTGTAATTGTTAACATGGTAAATTACACATCCAATAATTTTTATCCATTCGGTGCAAATCGACCGTATATCGGATCCTCTACTATTAGAATAGCATTGACACAGAAGAAAACGAACACGTATAGGAGGAAGAAGAGTGTCATGGTTGAAGGATTTAAGGAAGTGGTTTAAATGCAGTAAGGCAAGCGTCCACAGACCCGCATCGTATGCATCGCACGCATCGTACGCAACGGATTTTAGTTTGCCTTGTACAAAAACTTATGTAACTGCATCCACTGATCCGCATCGTACGGATCGCATCATCGGTAATGCCGAAGGGTTGCTTCGAGAGGCAACTTTTGCAATGCGTGCCGATGAATCATTCGAAATGCCGACCAGTGGACGCACCCCACGCACTCTGTTCGGAATTTCGCTTGTCCCAGTCACAGTATATAGAAGTTCCACAGTAAAACCACTCCTCTGTCGGCGCTTTGATATCAAGAAGTAATACCGGCAGTACGCAATTAGTAATTCACCATTGGTGGATGCGGGTTTTCCCTGTTAAAATCCGTACGTTTATATGTGACTAGCAATGCGAGAGTGGGGCAAAAGCGACTAAGAACATTGCGCGGTCGCCATGCGCGGCTACAGATTTTACTTCCAATTTTTCGGAGAGTGGTTCTACTGTGGCCCATTGGGAGCTAATCTACGGCTAATTTGCATTTGATGATGATCTTCTTCGTAATGAAACAAGTAGAAAGCAAGCAATTTGATTTAACCCGACCTGTGGGAATGTCCACCCTCTCGAAAGAGTACATTCGGGTGTAACAATTCATTGGGGCGAGGTGTTTTGACCCGAGTGTAAACAGGGATCACCCCACCTCGCTCCAATGCCCCAGGCCATCCCTTTCCCCCCCATAGCACGCTGATGCGCGATGAGGGCACAACTATCGTAGCCAAATGCTCTTCACAATGGAATCCTGGGTAATAAGATTCCATGTGGTACCCTAATCGAATGCAAAAATCTTAGGCTCAGCGTGATGCGCTCTATGCCTTTAATGAAACAAGTAAACTCAGTTTTAACTTTATATATATGTATATTCAGGTAAAAATATTACAGCCCATGATAAGTTGATTATGGGGATTAAAATATCATAAATATTACTCATTCAAAGTGTGTTAGAAGTACAGTTTGGCCAAACTGTTTAAACACAGAAAGTATTTTACCGATTTCAGAAATGCAACTTTAATTAATCTTTAAAGAAACTTTTACTGATGTAGTTACTATTTTCCATTTAAACCAAATTGTAACAGCTTTGTGTATTCCTTTATATCAAAATGTATAATTAGTTAGAAAATGGGCGATACTATACGGTCTACCGTCGTGTTTCTGTTATAGCTTGCGGTCTACCGAGAGAATTGGTGTATACGCTGAAATATTTAAAATGACCTATGAGAGTTTTATCAGTATAGTGTCATTTTTAAATAATTTAATATCTTTGACATAGGTATATCAATATAAAATACAATGTGATCACTATTTGCCAATACATTTTTTTTTCATTGTTTTAAATGGTACACCCTGTATATTGTATATTAGTATTTCATTTTGTAGTAAATGTTACAGGCTTTCTTTTAATATCAGGTTGTATGTACCTAGCATGTTTCGTTTTGTAGATATTTCGTTCAACATTTTACGGTTTTGTGGATTTTTTATTACTAAGCAGATACATTAAAATATCATACTAATAAATGTAGTTAATATGCATAAATTATTTATTAAATTAAATAAACAACCAATTAATAAACAACCAATAAATAAATAAACAACAAATTTTAAAGTCTACCTTAGTAATTTTTCTACCCTAGCAGGTAGTGGCATCGGCCATCCGATCGCTGCCGATACAGTGGACGCAGTATGAAAAATTAATCCGATGCGTACGATGCGTCCGATGCGTACGATGCGGACCTACGCTTGCCTTTACAGAACTCTTCAGAGCAGCGGTAGATAGAGTAAGATGGTGATGATAATGGTGATGATGGTCTCCGATTGGGAGACAGTAGTTAAAGAAAAAGCTGGTATAAAAAGCAAAAGGAGAGTCAACAGATGTAATATATAGGTACGTAGAACAAATTAGTAAATATGAGCAAGACAGTAGACGAATTTACTATTTAGACTAAACTTGGGATGTTTCAAATGATAAAGAAAAGATGAACAGAGGGTTCAAACAAGTAAATATTAAAAATGCCTGTATATGTATAACAAATCGTGTAATATCGCTCGACAACGCTTTCTATAATTCACTACAGCTCACTAAGATACCAAATAAGAAAGCTGAACTGCAAAGCTTAAAAAAAGTCTTGTATTTTGAAGATTTTTATAAAAAAAAAACAACGCCCTAGAGAGTATTTCTGAAAAGCATGGACACTCTACATTGAGGTTTCGCTCTATTTTCGCGTGTTCAATCGTATAGAGTTAATTTGGGGACAAGACGACAATTAAAACCAAGTATAGGGTGTAGAACTACATTTCCTAAATTTGAAGCAAACAAAAAGAAGACTATTGAGCAAACATTTTTTGGAGAGTGCTAAGCGACTTAAAAACATTGCTAATAAACTATAGAGATGTTTTAAATGGTCTAAAAGGTATATTACATTAAAAAACATAAAGGCATACACAATTTGCTACATTGTGATATATTGTTCCTAAATATTCATGCAAAGCTTAAAGTGGCGGCAAAATCTTTACGCTGACTCACGGAAAAATTTACCATAAAAATTCAAGTCGCCAACACTTCTCGAATAACAAATCCCCAATTGTATTTGTCGCGTTCTCACACGTCTTTATAGTCTGGGAGGGACTAAACAACAAACGTGACCAGTGGTCCTAGTGGGATATAATGGCATTGACGAAAATTATTTTTCGAAATTAGAGTTCACTGGATGGCGAGACAAAAAGTTTAATTTAAAATCATAACTATAGTATATCAAGAGGAACCAAAAGAATACAAATCTTTGAAAAGAAAATAAAATAGTTTTATATATATATATATATATACATATATATATATGTTATAGTCAAAGCCCGAATTTCAGGCACTCCTAGGTTTGACTAGGCAATCCTCAGGTCTGACTGGCGGTCTTAGTCAAAGCCCGAAATAAATTACAGTTTCGGCCTTTGACTAGTCAAACCTAGGAGAGACTAATAGTCCACTGAAATATTCTCAACTGCTCAAAATTGGCAAAGAAGACGAAAACCTTTTGCAAATATGTTTTCGACCCTCAGGAATCCGAATCTGAAATGAGTTTTGCGAGAAAATGCCGGGAAATCCGGAAAAATCGTAAAATAGAGCTTTTCTGCAGTTTTCTTGAATACTACAATAGCTAGCGGAAAAATAATCAAACCATCGTGTTTATTGGACGATTTTACATAAAAATGGATGTGCTTTTTGCGAGAAAATGCCGGGAAATCCGGAAAAATCGTAAAATAGAGATTTTTCGCAATTTTCTCGACAACTACAGTAGCTAGCGGAAAAATAATTAAACCATCGTGTTTATTGGACAATTTTACATAAAAATAGATGTGCTCTTTTGCGAGAATATGCCGGGAAATCCGGAAAAATCGTAAAATAGAGATTTTCCGCAATTTTCTCGAAAACTACAGTGGCTAGCGGAAAAATAATCAAACCATGGTGTTTATTGGACGATTTTACATAAAAATAGATATGCTTTTTTGCGAGAAAATGTAAGGAAATCCGGAAAATTGTAAAATAGGAGATTTTACGCAATTTTCTCGAAAACTACAGTAGCTAGCGGAAAAATAATTAAACCATCGTATTTATTGGACGATTTTACATAAGAATAGATGTTTACTAAAAAATAAAAGTAATCCCAACGATAAGGAATTAAATTCTTGTGTAAAGTGATAAAAACTTGTGTGATATCGAATACAAACAAAGCAGGTTTTACAGTAGGTGGAAACAAAACAATATAATATTATTGTGAATGGTGTATTTCTACAGGAAAATAAAGCATATTAATAAACAGAATCAGCTGAAAGTACAAAACTTTATTATAATATAATTAATGTTATTATAAACAGATAACCAGGGCTGGATTTTGATTTTTACCTAGCAATAAAAGTGCTGGAAAATTAGTAACGGCCAGCGCGGGCGCGGGTGGGAATTTGAACTGTGAGTAGAGTTCTCCACGAAACTTCACCCGTGACGCATTGTCTAATAACTCTAGCACGAAAAATAACTAGGAATTAAGAACAATGAGTTCAGATAGCGAATTAGCTGATGAAATAAAAAGGAGAAGGGAAGAGGAGGAACATGATGAAAATGATGAGAGAATTAGCAATGGATATAAAAGACATAAAAAAAGAACAATATAGATCTGGAGACGAAATCACACAACTAAAGAATGAAATTAAAGAACTGAAAGATCAACAAAGCGGCTACAAATATGAAATAAAAAAGCTGCGAGAAACAAACGAAAAAGCTATAATATAAATAGGTCAATTAGAAAAAGAAATTAGTAAAGCAAATGAAAAAATAGAGAAATTGGAAAATGAAAGAAAGAGGAAAAATGTAATAATCATCATCATCAATGGTGCTACAGCCCTATGAAAGAGCCTCGACCTTCCCAAGTCTATTACGCCAGTCAATCCTATCCATTGCCAACTGTTGCCAGTTTGCTGCGCCTATTTTTCTCCCATCTTCATCTACGCCATCTTTCCATCTAAGTTTTGGCCTACCCCTATTTCTACTTCCCACCGGTTTTGATATAAGGATTCTTCTAGGAGGGTTGTTATGCTGTGATCTTGCTAGATGTCCTGCTCATCTTAGTCTTCCTATTCTTATAAGAGATACTACGTCTTAAAAAATGTAATAATACAAGGAATTAAAATTGATACAAATGATCAGAAAGTTTTACGAGGGGCTATGGAGAATTTTATAAAAAACGAACTACAAGTTTCAGTAGATGTAAATGGAACAAGGAAAACAGGAGAAAATACTGTCATAGTGGAACTTAACAGCGTGAAAAACAAAATAGAAGTAATGAAATATGTCAAAAGAAGAAAGAATTATCCAGAAAGAAATTAGAAGCAAGGCTATGGTAGAGAGGCAAAATGGAAAAAATGGAAAAATAGGATACCAGAGCTAATCATTAATGGTGAAATATGGACATGGAATAGCAGTCAACAACAACTCATAAGAGAGAAAAATATACAACCAAAAAAGTAGCAATACAACTAAAGCAGACTAAAATAACAGAGACGACATGGCAAAGTAAAGGTACACCAAATAGACAAAGTGTACAGATTATTAATGAAAAGAAGCCCGTAAACGAACATATATAGTAGGAACATGGAATGTAAGAGGAACATACGAAGAAGGAAAACTGAAACACCTAGTAGATGAATGCAAAAAATATAAATTCGAAATAGTAGCACTACAAGAAACGAAACAACTAGGCCAAAACCCAATGGAAATAAATGACTATTTATTTTTCAATAGCGGAGTGGAAAATATAATGTTAGGCACAGGATTTGTAGTAAACAAAAAGCTGAACGATCTAATCGTTGAATTTAAACCAATTTCAGAGAGAATATGCATACTAAGAATAAGAGGAAAATACCAAAAAATAACATTTTTAAACATACATGCACCGATGTGGGGTGTAGGAATGTATTATAGAGGTAGCACCTTTTATTGGAACGACCACATCAAACGTCATAGACGGGAGATTGTTTTTGATAACTGGTCCTAATAAGCCACGTGCCATATCCCGGGCAACTGCATTGGTCTGCAGGCTAAACTAAGTGAGGGTAGCCAGACAAGGTGATAGGTTGGACAGTGGCAGCTGGTTGTTACAAAACTGACCATACGGCGAGAATCAAAGCCACAGAAACGGCACATATACAGCGTTGCAGAATTCAAAGGGAAACCACTGCACTATTTTCCCAAGAGAATTTTTTCCCATAACGATGACAATTTCAGTAAGTGAAGATGGAATGTGTAGCGACCCGACTCACGCCATCTCGGTTCCGGGTCGGATGGTGTGAAATTTGCTACCGGCTGCCAAGGTGTGAGGGACCAGGCACTTGGCAGAAATTGTGAGACTGAATCCAAATTTTCATTTAATTTAAGAAAATGTCAGCGAATTGGTACATGGAACGTCCAAGGACTGATCCAAAACCCAGGAAAGTTACACATAATTGAAAAAGAAATGGCAGACCACAATCTTTCGGTACTGGGACTCTCTGAAACTCATTGGAGAGGTAAAGGGCATTTTAAAACAACTGCTGGCAACGTCGTCTATTTTTCAGGCCCAGATAACAAAAGTACAAATGGAGTCGCAATAATTGTACCCTCTAAACTTAACGACTGCGTAATTGGATATAATACTATTGATGGCAGGATAATATCCCTTAAAATGAGAATATCCACCAATACCCTACACCTTGTCTAGGTATACGCTCCTACAACAGCTGCACAAGAAGAAGACATCAACAGGTTCTATGGTCGTCTAGAAGAAACTGTTCGCGCTATTCCGAAACGTGAACTCATCATAATTTTAGGAGATTTTAACGCCAAAGTGGGGTCATCTAATGAAAATATTGAAGGAGTGCTGGGCAAAAATGGACTGGGACAGAGAAATGAGAATGGTGACCGTCTAGTGGAGTTCTGTGTAGAACAACATATTGTAGATCAACATCATAGACCTAGAATGTAGAAACAACAAGGAATCAAATAGACTATATCCTAATAAGATCAAGATTGAAGTCGTCGGCCATCAACTGTAAAACATATCCTGGCGCAGACTGTGGAAGCGATCATCAACTCCTGGTATTGAACGTTGGACTTCGTTTTTAAAGTTCCCAAAAGAAGACCCCAGAGAAAAGTCATGTCTCTAAATCCATCAAAAATAAATGACTTCCAACACAACCTAGAAGAAGCTCTCTCTTTAGACCAAGTAGATAGTGATCCTGAAAGCACTTGGATTTATTTCAAAGATAACGTAATTGAGGCTGCAAAAGACTGTGAGACAGCGCTTTCCACTGGCCGTAAGCCATGGATATCCGATAATACGTGGACTGTTATTCATCGCAGAAAATAACACAAAGGTAGACACGGAACAAACGATGAATACAGAGAGTTATCGAAAGAAATCAAAAAACAGTGCCGCAAAGACAAAGCTGATTACATCTCTCAAATATGCAGAGAGATAGAGGAACATGGCTGTCGAAATGAACCGAGGGATTTATTCCAGAAGATCAAACTCCTTACCAGAGAATTTAAACCTCAAACGTGGTCTGTAATAGATAAGGAAGGTAATCTAAAGACCGATACTGACGAAATATTGGAAAAATGGCGAAACTACTGTGACGAGCTATATAAAAATAACGAGGTATCAGCAGAAAATCAGTGGCCCTCTAACTACCCTAGAGAACCTACTGTCTTACTCGCTGAAGTCAAAGATACAATTAAATCACTAAAGAGAAATAAATCCCCAGGCATTGATTCAATAACATGTGAAATACTACAGTTACTAGGTAACAAAGGACTACATATCATCCATTCTATCTGGGTCGCTGTTTGTAATTCAGGAAAATGGCCATCTGATTGGTGCATCTCAATTTATATCCCGCTGCACAAAAAAGGAACTACTACCAGATGTGAAAACTACCGCACACTGTCACTAATAGCACATGCTAGTAAAATCTTGTTGCATATCATCAAAAACAGATTAAAAATCTCTCTACATTACCAAATACCTCAGGAACAAGCGGGATTTGTAAAGGGTAAAGGTACAAGGGAACAAATCCTGAACCTGAGACAACTTATTGAAAAGTCTAAAGAATTTCAAGTACCTATGATTATATGCTTCGTTGACTACCAAAAGGCATTTGATTGTGTAAGCTGGATAAATCTGTGGTCAATTTTAATAGAAATGGGCGCACCAATGCACCTGGTGACACTTATTAAAAATCTGTACCAGTCTAATGTAGCGACATTACGACTAGATCAGAAGTTCTCAAACCAATTCAAGACCGAGAGAGGTGTTAGACAAGGATGCTTGTTGTCACCTGACTTATTTAACATTTATGGTGAACATGTCATGAGGATGGTTTTAGAAGGATGGGCCTTTAGAAGGATAGGAAAATCTCCAACTTGAGATTTGCTGATGACACTACACTTATAGCAGCAAATGAGCAAGAAATGTTTGATCTTCTGCGAAGAGTTGAGCACGAAAGCAATAAAGTTGGTCTGAAAATCAATAAAGCTAAGACAAAAATAATGGTGGTCGATAGATTCGACACTATTCAACTGACTAACATGTTACAGGAATACCAGATAGTAAACACCTTTGTCTATCTCGGGTCTAGTATAACTAACGATGGCAACTGTGAAGCAGAAGTTCGGAGACGTATTGGTATGGCAAAAAATGCGACGAGTCGCCTAACTAAAGTTTGGAAAGACAGATCTATCTCTCAAAATATCAAGATGAGACTGGTGAATGCCCTTGTCTTCTCAATATTTCTATACGGAGCAGAGACTTGGACTCTTCGCGCATGCGAGTGCCAAAAAATTGATGCCTTTGAGATGTGGTGCTGGAGAAGAATGCTGCGCATACCATAGACAGCTCGTAGAACAAACGTTTCCATTCTAAACCAACTAAATATTAAAAAAAGGCTGTCCACAATATGTCTGCAACGAATTTTGCAATTCTTTGGTCACGTGATTCGCAGAGATGACAACAGTTTGGAGAGATTAATAGTCTCTGGAAACGTTCCGGGGAGAAGATCAAGAGGACGCTCACCAACTAGACGGTCCGATCAAATAAAGAATTCAGCTGGAAACTCATTCTGCGAAGCTCTTAGAGTAGCTGAAAATAGAGACCAATGGAGAAAGATTGTTTGGAATATTGGAAGAAATCACGATCCTCAGTAATGGGGAAACGACAAGAGAGAGAGAGAGAGAGAGAGAGAGAGAGAGAGAGAGAGAGATGCACCGACTGAAGAGAAAAACATAGAGATAAAGGAAGACTTCTACAGTCAAATAGATACAGTATTCGAAAATATTCCCAAATGCGATATAAAAATAGTACTAGGTGATGCTAATGCCAAAATAGGAAAAGAAGAAATATGTACACCTACCATAGAAAAATAAAGTCTGCATGAAACAACGAATGAAAATGGTCACCTCTTAATAGATTTTGCAAAAGAAAGAGACATGATCGTTATGAGCACGTACTTTCATCACAAAAGAATATACCAAGGAACATGGAGATCACCACATGGGAAAACCATAAACCAAATAGATTATGTGCTCGTCGAAAAAGACATGGAAAAATGTATAAAGAACATAAGAACATATAGAGGACCAGATGCAGACACACATCACTTTATAGTCGGAATACAACTGAAACAGGTTATACCAGTTCTTAGAAACCAACAGAAAAAAGGTACAAAGTAACTAAACCTATTAGACTACTGTCAGAAGAAGAACAAAGTAAATATGAAAGACTAGTCACTAGAGAACTGGAAAATACTGCAGAAAATGGAAACATCGAACAAAAATGGACGCAAATAAAAGTATGTATGACCAAAGTAGCGCAAGTCAGTAATAGAAATATAAAAGATGGATTCAAAGAATGGTTTGATAAGGAATGTAAAATAGAACTGGATGAAAGAAATTCCATATTTATTACGTATCCTCATTGTTTCATGCAGACTTTATTTTCCTATGGTGGGTGTGTATATTTCTTCTTTTCCTATTTTGGAATTAGCATCACCTAGTACTATTTTTATATCGTATTTAGGAATATTTTCGAATACGTACTGTATCTATTTGACTGTAGAAGTCTTCCTTTATCTCTATGCTTTTCTCTTCATTCGGTGCATGTATGTTTATAAATGTTATTTTTTGGTATTTTCCTCTTATTCTTAGTATGCATATTCTCTTTGAAATTGGTTTAAAGTCAACGATTAGATCTTTCAGCTTTTTGTTTACTACAAATCCTGTGCCTAACATTCTATTTTCCCCTCCGCTATTGAAAAATAAATAGTCATTTATTTCCATTGAGTTTTGGCCTAGTTGTTTGGTTTCTTGTAGTGCTACTATTTCGAATTTATATTTTTTGCATTCATCTACTAGGTGTTTCAGTTTTCCTTCTTCGTATGTTCCTCTTACATTCCATGTTCCTACTAACATATGTTCGTTTACGGGCTTCTTTTCATTAATAATAATCTGTACACTTTGTCTATTCCGTGTACTTTTACTTTGCCGTGTCGTCTCTGTTATTTCAGTCTGCTTTAGTTGTATTGCTAGTTCTTTGGTTGTATATTTTTCTCTTTTATGATTTGTTGTTGACTGCTATTCCATGTCCATATTTCACCATTAATGATTAGCTTCTGGTATCCTATTTTTACATTTTTTCCATTATGCCTCTCTACCATAGCCTTGCTTCTAATTTCTTTCTGGATAATTCTTTCTTCTTTTGACAAATTTCATTACTTCTATTTTGTTTTTCACGCTGTTAAGTTCCACTATGACAGTATTTTCTCCTATTTTCCTTGCTCCATTTACATATACTGAAACTTGTAGCTCTTTTTCTATAAAATTCTCCATAGCCCCTCGTAAAACTTTCTGATCATTTGTATCAATTTTTATTCCTTGTATTATTACATTTTTTTAAACGTAGTTATCTCTTATAAGAATAGGAAGACTAAGATGGGCAGGACATCTAGCAAAATCACAGCATAACAACCCTCCTAGAAGAATCCTTATGTCACAACCGGTGGGAAGTAGAAATAGGGGTAGGCCAAAACTTAGATGGAAAGATGGCGTAGATGAGGATGGGAGAAAAATAGGCGCAGCAAACTGGCAACGGTTGGCAATGGATAGGACTGACTGGCGTAATAGACTTGGGAAGGTCGAGGCTCTTTCATAGGGCTGTAGCACCATTGATGATGATGATTATTGCATTTTCCCCTTTCTTTCATTTTCCAATTTCTCTATTTGTTCATTTGCTTTACTAATTTCTTTTTCTAATTGACCTATTTGTTTTATAGCTTTTTCGTTTGTTTCTCGCAGCTTTTTTATTTCATATTTGTAGCCGCTTTGTTGATCTTTCAGTTCTTTAATTTCATTCTTTAGTTGTGTGATTTCGTCTCCAGATCTATATTGTTCTTTTTTATGTCTTTTATATCCATTGCTAATTCTCTCATCATTTTCATCATTTGTTCCATTTCGCTTATGTTTTTTTCACCTGTTTTTTGTGATGATATAGCTGTTCTTTTTGATTTTTTGCTGGGATGTTCCTCCTCTTCCCTTCTCCTTTTCTTTTCATTAACTAATTCGCTATCTGAACTCATTGTTCTTAATTCCTAGTTATTTTTCGTGCTAGAGTTATTAGTCAATGCGTCACGGGTGAAGTTTCGTGGAGAACTCTACTCACAGCTCAAATTCCCACCCGCGCCCGCGCTGGCCGTTGCTAATTTTCCAGCACTTTTATTCCTAGGTAAAAATCAAAATCCGACCCTGTTTATCTGTTTATAATAACATTAATTATATTATAATAAAGTTTTCTACTTTCAGCTGATTCTGTTTATTAATATGCTTTATTTTCCTCTAGAAATACACCATTCACAATAATATTATATTGTTTTGTTTCCACCTACTGTAAAACCGTCTTTGTTTATATTCGATATCACACAAGTTTTTAGCACTTTACACAAGAATTTAATTGCTTATCGTTGGGATTACTTTTATTTTTTAGTAAACATCTATTCTTATGTAAAATCGTCCAATAAACACGATGGTTTTATTATTTTTCCGTCAGCTACTGTAGTTTTCGAGAAAATTGCGTAAAATCTCGTATTTTACAATTTTCCGGATTTCCTTGCATTTTCTCGCAAAAAAGCACATCTATTTTTATGTAAAATCGTCCAATAAACACTGTGGTTTGATTATTTTTCCGCTAGCCACTGTAGATTTCGAGAAAATTGCGGAAAATCTTTATTTTACTATTTTTCCGGATTTCCCGGCATTTTCTCGCAAAAAAGCACATCTATTTTTATGTAAAATCGTCCAATAAACACGATGGTTTAATTATTTTTCCGCTAGCTACTGTAGTTGTCGAGACAATTGCGAAAAATCTCTATTTAACGATTTTTTCGGATTTCCCGGCATTTTCTCGCAAAAAAGCACATCTATTTTTATGTAAAATCGTCCAATAAACACGATGGTTTGATTAGTTTTCCGCTAGCTATTGTAGTTTTCAAAAAAACTGCAGAAAAGCTCTATTTTACGATTTTTCCGGATTTCCCGGCATTTTCTCGCAAAACTAATTTCAGATTCGGATTCCTGAGGGTCGAAAACATATTTGCAAAAGGTTTTCGTCTTCTTTGCCAATTTTGAGCAGTTGAGAATATTTCAGTGGACTACGAAAAAGTTGGTCAGGCAAAGGTCGAAATTTAATTTTATGAAATCATCTATTAAAACGTCGTAATTTGTTAGATTAGGGTTAATAAAAGGTCATTTGTGTCAATACTGTCGTAATTAAAATAAAAAAATAGTAAAAAATGAATAACCATTTTCAATTTCGTTGCAAAACGAAAACACAGCCGAACCATATTCTAGTCCAATCAGAGAGTGCTACAAGCACCCCTACCGGTTTCTAAACTTATCAGTCTCTCATCAGGAGGCATATATGCGGCTCTCCCTGATCCAACCAAAACAAACCCCAGCGTGCAGTCCCGGATTGCAACGAACGAAATGGCAAAGATGCCCTGGCGGCAACTGCTAGCAAAAAGACTAAGTTTTCACTCTAATGGCATATAAAACAACATAATGCTATTCTACATCCCACCAAAATGAAAACAATGGGAACCTTCTCTGGTTACACCTCCGAGGCTTCTACAATTTGCAAGCCATACGGATGCTAAGACTAAGGAAGATGAGGGAATTCTACAATTTACAATTCACGTCCCATCTGCTCAGCGCGGTAAAGTTCCAACGAGAATGGTTCCCTTCATACTCCACACAGAGCAAATGTAAATCAAAAATGAATAACATTTTCAATTTCGTTGCAAAACGAAAACACAGCCGAACCATATTCTAGTCCAATCAGAGAGTGCTGCAAGCACCCCTACCGGTTTCGAAACTTATTAGTCTCTCATCAGGAGGCACATATGCTGCTCTCCCTGATCCAACAAAAACAAACCCCAGCGTGCAGTCCCGGATTGCAACGAACGAAATGGCAAAGATGCCCTAGCGGCAACTGCTAGCAAAAAGACTAAGTTTTCACTCTAATGGCATATAAAACAACATAATGCTATTCTATATCCCACCAGAATGAAAACAATGGGAACCTTATCTGGTTACACCTCCGAGGCTTCTACAATTTGCAAGCCATACGGATGCTGAGACCAAGGAAGATGAGGGAATTCTACAGTTTACAATTCACGTCCCATCTGCTCAGCGCGGTAAAGTTCCAACGAGAATGGTTCCCTTCATACTCCACACAGAGTAAATGTAAATCAAAAATGAATAACCATTTTCAATTTCGTTGCAAAACGAAAACACAGCCGAACCATATTCTAGTCCAATCAGAGAGTGCTGCAAGCACCCCTACCGGTTTCGAAACTTATTAGTCTCTCATCAGGAGGCACATATGCTGCACTCCCTAATCCAACCAAAACAAACCCCAGCGTGCAGAACCGGATTGCAACGAACGAAATGGCATAGATGCCCTAGCGGTAACTGCTAGCAAAAAGACTAAGTTTTCACTCTAATGGCATATAAAATAACATAATGCTATTCTACATCCCACCAGAATGAAAACAATGGGAACCTTCTCTGGTTACACCTCCGAGGCTTCTACAATTTGCAAGCCATACGGATGGTGAGACTAAGGAAGATGAGGGAATTCTACAATTTACAATTCACGTCCCATCTGCTCAGCGCGGTAAAGTTCCAAAGCCATTTCCCCATTATTTCGCAAAAATTGTTTTATAACTTTTTTCTACGCATTTCTAGGTATATTCAGTGGTATGTTTAGTAGGAAGAGAAGTCCATTACCATTCAAATAGTCTATAGTATAATGTTGTAGGACTATTTTTAAACAAGTTATGGTTTTTAAAATTTTACTTTTAACAATTTTTGATTTTTTTACGATTATTTTTTTAATTTCCCATTATAACTTTTGTTTTTGTACATTTAGGTATATACAATGTAAAATAAAAAAGAAAGCTTATTTTATTTACTTTAAAATTGTGTATACATATATTGTAAAAATCTCGGACTATTTTTAAAACAAGATATCCGTAGGATATCCAAGGGTATCCGTACTTTGAGAAAAATATTGAATTTTTTTTATTAGAAGGATACAATTGCATATTAGAAGATAATTTTTAATCCCAAATAACTTTTCTTAATAACACTTTTCCATATTATGAAATATAAATGCACTTTACTCTTAAGCGAAACTCATATTTTTTAACATAACTCGTATACTATTGACAAGATTTGATCTGATCATTGCATCCTAGGTTTAAGGCTATGCAGAGCATTTCATAAAAAATAATTTTATTTTTTCATAAAATTAATAATAATAAAAAGTTTTCCATATGGTTCCAACTTAGTGGGACATATTGCATGTGTATATGTCACACTTTGAAAAAGTATATCTTGTTTAAAAATAGTCATAAAATTTCTTGCAATATATCATTCTAAAGAAAAGAAAATAAGTTTCCTTGTTTTTTAGGAAAGATGTATATACCTAAATGTAAAGGAAAAAAGTTATAATGAGAAATTTTAAGATAATCGTATAACATATATCAAAAATCGTTAAAAGCATAACATTTTTAAAAACCATATATTGCTTAGAAATAGTCATACTACCCTCTACAATAGACCATTTTAAAGGTAATAATTTACTTTTCTTTCTACTAAATATACCATTGCATATACCTAAAACTGCGTAGAAAAAAGTTACAGAACAATGTTTGCGAAATAATAGGGAAAATGGTAAAAAAATGCTGTAAGTTGCGAATTTTTAAACATCATATTTCGGAAATTATAAATCCTAAAGACTTTTACCAAACTTCGTTTTAAAGGGGAAGGATGGAAGTTTTTTTTCCGTGATCTAGCCCTATACCTATATCCCCGTGGAAAAAAGTGGTGGGGCAAAAAACAAAATTGCTTTCTCTTGTTTTGTTTTTTTAATATTTGTAAAAAAAATAGTTTTGACTCTAAAAGGTGAGCTTTCGATAGTAAATTTAACCTGGAACAATTTTTCTGTAGACGTGTTTCTACTAAAAGTTCATAGAACTCACTCCAATACACCCTGTGCCCAGGGACTAATTCACCCCTGTCTCAAAAACGCACCCCTTTAAATGGTAGCACTGCGCGGTTTTTTCATATTTAGAGGTCCATTGACCATATGAAACAATAAAACCCCGTTAACGTTGCAGTTCCTTTTAGCTCTCTTATTTGGAACATAATCAATAGCCTACTATAGTGTACTTAAACATTTGACCATAGCTCTGAAAATGGCCTTGTAAGTCGAAAGCGCTCAGCTAGGAATTAATAAATTTTACAAACTTCAAAACTACTTATCCTTTCCCAGTCATTCAGTTCTTGTACGGTACAAAAACATGTCAGTCTTTAAAATTAATAAAAATATTTTCCTCATAGACTGCCTAAAAGCTTAAGACGTAGTTCGTGACAAGATCCTCTTATTAACTTCCAAGACTATCAAAATCCCCTCTAAATAATAAATTATGTTTTTTCGGAAACTTTGTTTCTTATACATCTAAATTGAATATAGAACTGAAATTTTCCACTTGTTGATCGTATCAGAAAATTCTTTTCCCAACGAACCCTTCGCATCCCCCAGCAGGAAAACTTTTAACGAACTTTCTGATCATTTAATTTCAGTATAAGATAATTGTTAAGTTTTCCCCTATTAGGTTTCATCAAGAAGCTTAGTCGGTCTTCAGCAATATTAGCTTTTAAGATACGACGGAATTGAGTTAATTTTGATTTGAGATACAATTAACTGTATTTATTTATGTAATCTAGAACTTATTTTCTGAACCAGTGACATTAATATGCAACCTTTAATAAATTATCTTATACAGTGTACGGCATGAGTGCGAGTAGTCCAATTATAGTCCAAGAGCTGGAAGCGGATTTTGCTCGTGATCGGTTATATGGACAAACTATACGGGGGCACGGGGATATGTTGTATTAGTCGTGTACATGACTTTCCCACACGGGCGGACATCTGAGCAGGGGGCGTGGGTAGTTATAAAGGGTAAAAGTCGCGGTTTTTATTGTTTTTTTGTGACGCTCGTGATTGAGACAGTACACTAAAATTTGGGAATAAGTAGTTCAAGACTAACTAAGCAAAATTTCCAGTGGTGGGCAGCTCCGTGGAGAACAAAGGGGTGGCGGACAGGGGTAAATATAAAAATTATAACGGGTTTTCTTGTGACGCTCGTGATCAAGATAGTACACCAAAATTTGGGAAGGAATAAGTAGATTATGACGTAAATAAGCACAATCACCAGAGGAGGAGAGCTCCGTGGGGGACAAATGAGTAGCGGACACGGGTGAATATGCAAATTATAATAGTTTTTTTTGTGGCATTCGTGATCGAGATAGTATACAAAAATTTGGGAATAATTAGCTGATGACGTAACTAAGCAAAATCTCCAGGAGCGCACAACTCCGTGGGGGACGGGGGTGGGGGCAGGGGTGAATATGCAAATTATAAGTGGTTTTCTGTGACGCTCGTGATAGAGATAGTAATCCAAAATTTGGGAATAAGTAGACAATGACGTAAATAAGCAAAATCACCAGGGGAGGACAGCTCCGTGGGGGACAAAGGGGTGGCGGACAGGGGTGAATATGCAAATTATAAGAGGTTTTTTTGTGACGCTCGTGATCCAGGTAGTGTATCAAAATTTGAGAATAAGTAGGTCATGACGTAACTAAGCAACATCTCCAGGGGCTGACAGATCCGTGGGGGATAAAGAGGTGGCGGACAAGGGTGAATACGGTGATGCTCGTCAAATTTTTGGGTGATGCTCGTCATCGAGAATATGTCCGCTAAAAAAAGCTTAAAGAGTCTTCAATGAACAAAATAATTATACCATTTTCGTTATAAGAATTTTTTCGAACACACAGGCCTGAACGTTTTCATTAATTTTTGAATACAATTGTTCACTCACAAATCAGAAACCTCTAGATGGGTTGCCCACGTTTTCTCAACTGTCATCAATCGACTAACTTCACGCGTAACTTTGATACGAGCATTATAAAAAAATATGCATTGAAATCCAGATCCCGTAATTCGTTAAGCGTGATAAAGTGAGTACAAAGAAAAACATATTTCTTTTTTTGTAATTACAGCTTCAATTTACCGTACACTTCTCGTAGGCTCTGTCGATAAGGTAGAGTCGTGTTGAAAAAACCTGGCGTGCCCAAAAGTTCTCTCTAGATGCAAGGCAATATTTGGATATAAAATTCAGCCCGCCAAGAGATGTGTGTCGGACGGAACTAATCTAAGCGGAACTTTACGCGGGAATTTCAAAATTTAATTTCGGTAGGAAGATTAATATATATTATTAGATATTATAATTAAATATAATATTATTTAATTATTTTATATTAAATATATTATTATATACATAATTATAACTCTGATTATGTATACCTTGGAACGAGGATCCAACAAAGTGGAAGGACAGAATTCGAAATAGAGGAAAGAATTATGAAAGGAAAGAAGGTAATAGGAGCTTTGAACTCACTACTGTGGTCAAAAACCATATCAAAAGAAAAGAAAACACAGCTTTATAATAGCACCTTTAAAAGCTTGGTACTGTATGGATGTGAAACCTGGCAACTGAATAAGCGAACTGAACAGAAATTGCTCGGACTGTAAATGGACTTCTGGCGAAGATCGGCCTGCATCTCCAAAGTCTCACATATAACGAATGAACGGGTACGAGATATTATGAATAGAAAAACAAACATAACAGAAGAAAAAAATGAATAACCATTTTCAATTTCGTTGCAACACGAAACTACAGCCGCATCATTATTACAGTTCAATCAGAGAGTGTAGCAAGCACCTCTACCGGTTTCGAAACTTATTAGTCTCTCATCAGGAGGCACATATGCTGCTCTCTCTGACCCAACTAGGACAAACCCCGGTGTGCAGTCACGAATTGCAACTAACGAAATGGCAGGGATGCCGTAGCGGCAACTGCTATCAAAAAACTAAGTTTTCAATCGAATAGCACATAAAACAACATCCAAAAATGTTATTTTACATCCTACCATACTGAAAACAATGGGAACCTTCTCTGGTAACACCTCCAAGGCATCTACAATTTCCAAGCCATAACGGATGCTGAGACTAAGGAAGATGAGGGAATTTTACAATTTATAATTCACGTCCCATCTGTTCAGCGCGGTAAAGTTCCAACGAGAATGGTTCCCGTCGTACTCCAATCAAAGTAAATGTAAATCAAAAATGAATAAGCATTTTCAATTTCATTGCAACACGAAACTACAGCGGCATCATTAATCCAGTACGACGGGAACCATTCTCGTTGGAACTTTACCGTGCTGGGCAGATGGGACGTGAATTATAAATTGTAAAATTCCCTTACCTTCCTTAGTCTCAGCATCCGTTATGGCTTGCAAATTGTAGAAGCCTCGGAGGTGTTACCAGAGAAGGTTCTCATTGCTTTCAGTATGGTAGGATGTAGAATAACATTTTTGGATGTTGCTTTATGTGCTATTAGATTGAAAACTTAGTTTTTTGATAGCAGTTGCCGCTACGGCATCCCTATCATTTCGTTCGGTGCAATTCGTGACTGCACGCCGGGGTTTGTCCTAGTTGGGTCGGAGAGAGCAGCATATGTGCCTCCTGATGAGAGACTAATACGTTTCGAAACAGCTAGAGGTGCTTGCTGCACTCTCTGATTGAACTGAAATAATGATGCGGCTGTAGTTTCGTGTTGCAACGAAATTGAAAATGGTTATTCATTTTTTATTTACATTTACTCCTATTGGAGTACGACGGGAACCATTCTCGTTGGAACTTTACCGCGCTGAGCAGATTGGACGTGAATTATAAGTTGTAAAATTCCCTTTTCTTCCTTAGTCGCAGCACCCGTTATGGCTTGCAAAGTGTAGAAGCCTCGGAAGTGTTACCTTTTTTTTTATGTTTATTAGGCAATCTGTTATAACATATAACAATAGGCACATTTTATCTGAGAAATAATGACATGAAGAGAGATTGTGACCAGCGCCACACATCTCTATAGAGATAATATTAAATTACTGTATTACATAAATATATTAACTTAGCTACTGTAACAATGTTAATGTCTGTGCGGTAAATCTAATGGTGTCTGTCTCTTTAACCGTTTTGTTTCCTGACTGTTGTCTAACAAATTAATTGCAAGCACATTCGCGTGGCTTTCAAGACGTACGATGTATTTTGCACTTAACTCCACTATCACTTCACTGACGGTTTTCGTTTCCAGATCATTGTAAATATCCCTGTTAGTAACAAACCACGGAGCATCGATTATTGAACGTAACACCTTGGACTGGAATCTCTCAATTATGGATACATTCGACTTGGATGCTGTTCCCCAGAGCTGCAGACCATATGCCCATACTGATTTGAATATTGTGTTGTAGACTAGCAGTTTATTTCTTGTCGTGAGCTTATACTTACGCCCTGGAAGCCAATAATGCTTACTAAATTTTATGCCCAGTTGTTTCCGTTTGTTCCATATATGGGTTCTCTAGGTTAATCCCCTATCCAAGTGCATGCCCAGATATTTTATAGAGGTAACTGAGGGAATTACCTTATTATTTATTGTTACTGTAGGTGATTCACCGTGACATTTTGTAAAAACCATATGGTTTGATTTTTGTTCATTCAATTTAATTCTCCAATTTTGTGCCCAAGTATTTATTTGATTTAATACTCTCTGGAGTTTTGCAGCAGCTTCGACGGGATTTTTGTGTACTGCTAGTATTGCAGTATCGTCTGCAAAGGTGGTGGTCGTTGTGTCACGATTTGTAGGTAAGTCGGCTGTGTAAATCAGATACAGTTGTGGTCCCAGAACGCTTCCTTGCGGTACCCCTGATCTGATGGGATATAGTTTTGTATAAGCTGACTCAAACTTCACTCGAAAGTATCTTTCTGATAAATACGACTTAAGGAGTGTATATAGTTCCTCTGGTAAGTTCTTTTTCAGTTTATACATCAGTCCTTGATGCCAAACTTTATCAAAAGCCTGGCTAACATCGAGGAATGCTGCTGAACAGTAACTTTTTTCTTCAAAGGTTTTATTTATAACGTTGACCACTCTGTGAACTTGTTCGACGGTACCATGCTCTTTTCTAAAGCCAAATTGGTGGTCGGGTATCATATTTCTGTCTGTTAGTATTTGTAGAAGTCTTTTTTCTATTATTTTTTCCATGATCTTAGACATTACTGGCATTAAACTAATTGGTCGATATGAAGTGGGCTCATTTTGAGGTTTTCCTGATTTTTGTATAAGGATAATTTCCGCAATTTTCCATTGGATTGGGAAGTGTTTTAGCCTTAGTACCGCATTACACAATTGAGTTAGCATTTTAATTGCTTTGGTAGGTAGATTTTTAATTACCTCACCTGTGATTAAGTCATAGCCAGGTGCTTTATTTTTTATTAGATTATTGTTGATTATGTTTTGAACTTCTTTGGGTGAAGCGTGTAGTGTGTTTTCTCCTGTAGGGGTTTGGTTCTGTAGGAAATTGTAGATTTCTTGATCGTTATTTGTTGCAGCAGCTGGTATAGGTTTGAAAACTTCTTCTAGGTATTGGCCGAAAGTTTCTGCCTTTTCATTGTTTGTTCTGGCCCATGTTCCGTTGGATTTTCTAATTGGTGGGATATGACGATGTTGCTGTTTTAATTTTTTTGTAGCCTTCCATAGCGCATAATCGCTGGCATCTGATGGCGTTAAACTTTCTAGGTATTCTTGAACGCTGTTATTTTTTAGTTGTTTTAGTAGTTCCTTCAATTGTCGTGCTGCTCTATTGAGCCTTAACTTGTCATCTGGATGTCTAGTTTGCTTCCAAGTTCTACCCAGATACCTTTTTTCAATTATTTTTTCTCTGACATTTATTGGACAATTAATTTTTTGTTTTGCTTTAGTTGGTGGAGGTGTTGATTTCCATGCAGCTTCCTGAATCGTTGTTGTGTAATTTTGGATTTCTTTTTCTAGTTCTTCTAGTGACTTTAGTGATACGTTTAGTTCAATATTTGCTTCAACCCTTTCTCTGAAAGCTTGCCAGTTGGTTTTGTAATTGTGCAACTTGGGCAGAGGCTCTTTTTCTTTAATTCCTGAATCTACAGTTACTACTACAGGAGTATGATCAGACTCTATATCGAAATTTGATTCGATACTCAGATATCCCCTTGAGAACCCTTTTGTAACAAAGAAATCTAAACAGTCGGGAACTTTATGCGGGTCGGATGGCCAGTATGTAGGCTGATACGTAGACAAATGGTCCAAGTGTTGTTCTGATATGATTTGATGTAGTACCCTGCCTCTTCCAGGAGCGCACAGTCTTGGACCCCAACTAGTATGTTTGGCGTTATAGTCTCCACCTGCCAGGAAACGGTTACCAAGTTGGTTAAAGAGATTACTTAAAGGTGTTGCCAGAGAACTTAGAGGTGTTACCAGAGAAGGTTCCCATTGTTTTCAGTACGGTAGGATGTAGAATAACATTTTTGGATGTTGTTTTATGCGCTATTAGATTGAAAACTTAGTTTTTTGATAGCAGTTGCCGCTACGGCATCCCTGCCATTTCGTTCGTTGCAATTCGTGACTGCACTCCGGGGTTTGTCCTAGTTGGGTCAGAGAGAGCAGCATATGTGCCTCCTGATAAGAGACTAATAAGTTTCGAAACCGGTAGAGGTGCTTGCTGCACTCTCTGATTAAACTGGAATAATGATGCGGCTGTAGTTTCGTGTTGCAACGAAATTGAAAATGGTTATTCATTTTTTATTTACATTTACTCCGATTGGATTACGACGGGAACCATTCTCGTTGGTACTTTACCGCTCTGAGCAGATGGGACGTGAATTATAAATTGTAAAATTCCCTCATCTTCCTTAGTATCAGCGTCCGTTATGGCTTGCAAATTGTTGAAGCCTCGGACGTGTTACCAGTGAAGGTTCCCATTGTTTTCAGTATGGTAGGATGTAGAATAACATTTTTGGATGTTGTTTTATGTGCTATTAGAATGAAAACTTAGTTTTTTTATAATAGAAGTTCAAAAAAACAACTGTGTTGGTATGGTCATATACAAAGAATGGAGGAGCATCGACTCCCAAAGCTAATGTTGGAAGGGCAACCCCCGAAAAGAAGGAAAAGGGGCAGACTGAAAACTACCTGGATAAGTGGAATCTAGAAAGCAATATCCGAGAGGTATCTCCGACCAGGAGATTGGACAGATCGATGCGGCTGGAAAATAGGAACCGGAAGGCGCAGGACGTTATATTATTTATAAATTGAAATATATGTAGCTTAAAATATTTAAATTTAATGTTTATTAGCAGTAAAAATTTTTTTAAAATGGTAAAAAATTACCCCCACCTAGCTGTCCGCCCTTTCGATATTTATTCTGCACATTTAAATGAATCAACTGTGCAAGTTGCGGACATATTCTTGGTGACGAGCATCACCCAAAAGTTTTGCATATTCACCCCTTCGTTTGCTCCTGAAGATTTTGCTTAGTTACGTCGTGGCCTATTTAGTTCCAAATTTTGGTGCACTATCTCGATCTACCCATTGTTTACTGATATTTGCTTAATGATGTTCAATTCAATCTCGAAGTTGTTTTTTGACTTGGGAATTTCTGTCAAAGAATTGTCGAGATATAGTCCATGTGGTGAGACCGCTCCCGTCTGAAAAAATTTCTGATTCGGTTTCTTTGCGGATTCCTGTTCAAAAATGTTCCCTTTAAACAAATCTGAAGGGTTCCGTCAGAAATTTTTGGGCAGAAATTGTTTAACCCGCCGTTACACGCGTCTTCTATTGTGACGTGGTTGCACGCGTATGAGCGTCGCCCTCACCTATATAAGTTCGACTTCTTTCGAGGAAGAATGAATGTCAACATGTATAAATATAAAATGGGTTGTACTCACATATTATAGAAAGTCTCGTAAACCAATTTTTTTATTAATTTAACAAAACAAAAGTAAAAATAATATACATAGATCAAAAGCAAGTTTTCTTAATTTTCAATTTCAGCAAGCCACTGAAGAAATGAACGTTCTTTACGCGAATTCATTTTACTAAAAATACAAATTAAAATTAACAACTGTTCTGAAGCTATTTCTTTGTGGTATTTATGTAATTAACTATTAATATTTTGTATTTTGATAACAACGTCCGAGGTGGAATTCGAAACGTCAATAAAATCAATTTTACAAGTTAAATTGTGGCTTATTTCCCAATTAGAATAGCTAAATTTAAAAATGGGTTCTTAACCAGTGGCGCACCTAGAATTTTCCTCTGGGGAGGGGGGTTAGCTTGGGCACCGAAAGTTTTTTGTATTATTTGTGAAAGACAAGTTACATTTTCCTACTTTCTTTTATATATATTTCTATATGCTCTGGGTGGGATTTTAACCCCCAAACCCCCCGCTCGGTGTGCCACTGTTCCTAACCTAATCCAAACAATAATATTTTAAAAAATGAATAACCATCTTCAATGTCGTTGCAACACGAAACTACAGCCGCGCGATATTCTAGTCCAATCAGAGAGTGCCGCAAGCACCTCTACCGGTTTCGAAACTTATTAGTCTCTCATTAGGAGGTACATATGCTGCTCTCCCCGATCCAACCAAAACAAACCCCGGCGTGCAGTCACGGATCGCAACGAACGAAATGGCATAGATGCCCTAGCGGCAACTGCTATCAAAAGTCTAAGTTTTAGTCTAATGGCATATAAAGCAACATAATGCTCCTCTACATCCAACCAGAATGAAAACAATAATATTTTAATTAAACCTACCTAAATATTAAATAAAAGCCTAAAAGTTTCTTTGAGATAACAGAAACGTGATTGCACGCGCAGTGAGGAATTCCCTCACTTGAAGAGGGATGTCTCTTCTTTCAACTATCACACAGCACACTGACCGCCTAAAATATTCTATAACTTTTTCATACCCTCTCATGAACCATGCTAAAGGCA
Organism: Diabrotica virgifera virgifera; assembly: GCF_917563875.1. Classification (NCBI taxonomy): domain Eukaryota; kingdom Metazoa; phylum Arthropoda; class Insecta; order Coleoptera; family Chrysomelidae; genus Diabrotica; species Diabrotica virgifera. The sequence goes on along the minus strand of NC_065444.1, from coordinate 186,962,334 downwards.
TTCCTGGATGCTTAAGGTTATCGTATTAGTTTACACAATTTCATTGGTTATAAACAAATATGGTGAGGGATTCCTTCATAGCGCGTGTAATGGCGGGTTAAACAATTTTTTTAAACAAATAAAGGATCACCTTTTTTGATCCAAAATATATTTTTTTAGATTTTCTGGGTCATTCTAAACAAGAAAGGTATCATATCATTTTTCTCAAAAATTGATAGTTTTCGAGTTATAAGCGATTTAAAATCTGGAAAATGCGAAAATACGCATTTTTGAGGCTTAAAAACTCATATTTACATCAGTATTTTTGAGGCTGCCACGTACTTAAATTGTACTTTAAACATTAGTTTTTAATACTCTGAAGAGTGATCGGGTCTAACTTAAATTTACACAATTGTTAATTTTGCGTGTTCATCCGATTTTTTTGCCGGTGCGGCGCACTCTATTTCAAAAATATCCAATTTTCCTCCAAAAAATATTTTTTTTAAATTATTTGACACATTCTAAATAAAATAGATTTCTTGTAATTTTTCTCAAAAGTTAATATATAGTTTTAAAGTTATAAGCGATTTAAAATCAGAAAAATGCAAAAAATGCATTTTCGGATTTTAAATCGCTTATAACTTTAAAACTATTAACTATTGAGAAAAATGACAAAAAACTTATTTTATTTAGAATGTCCCATGGAATCTAAAAAAAATATTTTTTGGGGAAAAATAGGAGATTGTTGAAATACAGCGCGCCGCACCGGCAAAAAAATAAAAAAGATTAACAATTAAAAAACAACTGCCTAAATTAAGGTTATATCCGATCACTTTTCATAATCTTGAAATTGAATGTTTAAACTTCAATTGAAGTGTCTGGCAACCTCTAAATATGTGTTTTTAATCCTTGAAAATCGTAATTTCGCATTTATAACTCGGAAAATATCAACTTTTGAGAAAAATTAGAGGATATCTTTCTTGTTTTAAATGACCCAAAAAACCTAAAAAAATATTCGTCAGAGCAAAAAAGAAGATGTTTTGCTTTTGTTTTAAAAAGTGTTTAAACAATTTCTGCCCAAGAATCCCGGCACCCTTCAGATTTGTTTAAGGCACCCTTCAGATTTGTTTAAAAGTGATATTTTTGAATAGAAATCTACAAAGAAGCCGAAATTTTTTTCAGACGGGAGCGGTTTCACCACATGGACTAATAGAGTACAACGAACAAACAATTAACAAAATTTTAAACCAAATACTGCATACGAAAGCTTTGAAATTAGTCTTCCGCCACCACAGAAAACACTCAGTACCTTCTACTGCTCTATCAAATACACAGGCAAGCTATCAACAAAAATAATCAAACACATAAAAAGAACGGAATCACACCAGCTTTCAGAACTAACAACAACTTAAGCAAATACAGGGTGTTTCATTAATAATTGTCCATATAGTAACTGGAGAAACCTTAGCACAAAATACGAAGATTTAACCTAAAACACTTAAATAAAATGTGGTTCCTTACTGAGTTACAGGGTGTTTTATCTAAAAATTTAAATCATATTTTTGCTTAGCATTTTAAAACTATTCGACGAATCCTTTTCATACTTGGCATAAAGTGTGAATACTATACACCCTACTAAATTATGATAAACAAACGTTTCTAGCTACTACCAGAGGCGTACGACAAGGGATAGTGCATGGTTGACCCCTCTTAAATTCTACGCCACTGGAGAAATTACTATTTTAGTGCCATTTTTAGATTCTCCAATACTTTCTACGTAATGTAATATACTCCTCATTGGTAACGATAAAGTCATTAGTTTTCGAGATATTTGAAGTTAAATATGACCCGGCACAGTTATTTTGATTAATTTATGATATGATTCATATGATTAAAATTTAAAAATTATTTGTGCCCAGTACTTTAAAACTATTTGACGTATCCTTATCATACTTGGCAGAAAGTGTAGGCACTGTACACCCTACTAAATTAAGGTAAATAAACGTTTGTAGCTACTACCAGAGACGTACGACAGGGGATAGTGTCTGGTTGACCCTTCCCAAATTCTACGCCACTGACGGAATATCTATTTTAGTGTAATTTTCTTATTTTTCAATACTTTTTATGTAAATAATATACTCTTCATTGGTAACGATAAAATGATTAGTTTTCGAGATATTTGAAATTAAATATGTAGCGACACAATACATTAATCAAAATAACCGTATCGTTTCATTTTTAACTTCAAAGATCTCGAAAACTAATGACTTTATCGTTACGAATGAAGAGTATATTATTTTCATAGAAAGTATTGGACAATCCAAAAATTGAACTAAAATAGCAATTCTGCCAGTGGCGTAGAATTTTAAAAGGGTCAACCATTCACTTTCCCCCGTCGTACGCCTCTGGTAATAGACCGAAACGTTTGTTTAACATAATTTAGTAGTCTGTATAGTACGTATACTTCCTGCCAAGTATGAAAAGGATACGTCGAACAGTTTTAAAATGCGGAGCAAAAATTATTTTTTAAATTTTTAGATAAAACACCCTGTAACTCAGTAAGGAGTCACATTTTATTTAAGTGTTTTATGTTAAATCTTCGTATTTTGTGCTAAGGTTTCTCCAGTTAGTATATGGACAATTATTAATGAAACACCCTGTATATTAAGAGCAATCGGAGCCAAAAGACACAGGAATTACAGAGTGGTGTTTACAAATTGACATATGGTGACTGTCCAAAAACTTACATAGGTTAAACTGGTAGAACCTTTGACAATCGGACTTTTGAGTAGAACACAAAATGGCTTTCAGCAATAGAAAAACAGATTCCACTTACGCACTTCTCTTTCTAGATCATAATCATTATAGTCTAAGAGCTAGTGAACCCTCCGACTAACGGTCTTCCTGTAAGGCTAGAAATTTGTATAGTGATAATTCATAGAACACCAAGGCTAAAAACCATGACCTAGCAGGCATCAGCCCTGCACGTGTATCTACCAGGTGAATCGAAAAGTGCATACCTAGTTTAGGGGAAAAATAAACATTCTCCTGTAAAGTTTAAATTTAAGTATGTGTTTGAGTAAGTCATTTAGAAGAAATGTATACAATGACGGGCGATTCTGAAGAGCATATGACCTTGCCAGGCGAGGAGAAAGATTAGGGGTTTTTCCTAAAATTATTTTTTTTTTGCATCCAACAAACTTTTTTTAGGTTTCCTGAATCATTCCAAACAGAAAAGGTGTATAATGATTTTTCCCTTAGGTTAATAGTTTTTGTTATATAAGCGATTAAAAAATTTGAAAATTGCGAAATCGGCCATTTTTAACCCTAAATCGGACATTTAACTAAAAATTTCAATATTGCCAAGGTTGGTAGATATTCTTTAAATATTGATTGATGAAATCCCAAAGAGTTTTTTTGCAATACAATATCGAAAACCCCTTTGTTTTTTAATTGCTAATCAAGCGGGCGCAACACTGTAGTATAAGTGAGGACGTTTGGTTTGCATAAATTCATTATCTCAAAAATGGGCAAATTTGAAGAGAAATCCTCAGACAGGTCGATTTTTATTCCTAAATTAGGACTTTTTGGCATATATATAATACTAGTGACGTCATCCACCTGGTAACGTAATCGATGATTTTTTTAAATGAGAGTAGGGGTTGTGTGTTAGCTCATTTGAAAGGTTATTAAATTCTCTATTCAGTAATATAAACATTAACATAATTATTTATACAGGGTGTACAAAAAAAATTTTTTAAATTAAATTAATTTAGACAAAAAGAAGAAAAATTTTTTGTACACCCTGTATAAATAATTATGTTAATGTTTACATTATTGAATAGAGAATTAAATAATCTTTCAAATGAGCTATCACACAACCCCTACTCTCATTTAAAAAAATCATCGATAACGTCATCACGCCCAGATGGATGGCGTCACTAGTATTATATATATGCCAAAAAGACCTAATTTAAGAATAAAAATCGACCTGTCTGAGGATTTCTCTTCAACTTTGCCAATTCTCGAGATAATGAATTTATGCCAACTCAAACGTCCTCGCTTATACTAAAGTGTCGCGCCCGCTTGATTAGCAATTAAAAAACAAACGGGTTTCCGATATTGTATTGCAAAAAACTATTCGGGATTTCATCAATCAATGTTTAGAGAATATCCACCTGCCTTGGTAATATTGAAATTTTTAGTTAAATGTCCGATTTAGGGTTAAAAATGGCCGATTTCGCAGTTTTCAAACTTTTTAATGGCTTATATAACAAAAACTATTAACCTAAGAGAAAAGTCACTGGAGACTACAGTAGGAAAAATGAAAGAATACCCACGAACGAACATATAAAACACTCTGTATTTTCCTGTCACCGTGTCACACAAAAAATTGACCAGCGCAAGTACATGTAATAATTATTATTACATGTACTTGCGCTGGGCAATTTTCTTTGTGACACGGTGACAGGAAAATACAGCGTGTTTTATATGTTCGTTTATGGGTATTCTTTTATTTTTCCGACTGTATATCTGTTTGGATTGATTCAAAAAACCTAAAAAAAAAACTTTGTTCGATGCAAAAAAAATAATTTTAGGAAAAACCCCTAATCTTTTCCCTCGCCTGGCAAGGTCTTATTATGCTCTTTAGAATCGCCTGTCATTGTACACATTTCTTCTAAATGACTTACTCAAACACACACTTAAATTTAAACTTTACAGGAGAAAGTTTATTTTTCCCCTAAACTATGCACTTTTCGATTCACCTGGTAGATACACGTGCAGGGATGACGCCTGCCAGGTCATACTTTTTAGCCTTGGTGTTCTATGAATTATCACTATACAAATTTCTAGCTTTACAGGAAGACCTTTAGTTGGAGTGTTCACTAGCTCTTAGACTATTATTTTAATGAATAATTTAAAATTTTGCATATTCAAACTAAAGGCTTTTAGATATCTTTACTAGAATCTATGGAAAGTAATAAATTAAAAAATACGGATATAATTCTGAATGGCCAACTTGAGACAAACAGATCCCTACTCCTTAACCTATTCAGTTAGAGTTTTCAGTGCAGACACATAGTACAATAAATCAAATGTTGAATGGGTTGCATGTGAGAGTTCATTTTGAATGAAGTACAAGACAGACGTACTCTCAATCATTTATTGTAACTTCCGACGACCGGTTTCGCTCTCGAAAGAAGGCAGAGCATCTTCAGGTCAACGGTTACAAGTCACTAAATGCTACAAACAAAAACCAGAGTTAGAACAACGTTAGAACATAAGATCAAGCCAATATTGAACAACATACATAAAAGTAGTTAAGATAGCAGACAAATACATATGCATGTAAAACCGGGGGCTGTAACAAACGTCTATAAGCTCACAAACACATGCAAATGTATGCCGTCTATAATCATGCAATGATAACGTGTTGTACTTACATTCGGTTACAAGGAGCTACTACCTCATTGTTCATTAACATGATATTTCTGCTTAAGTTATGCTAACGGGATGTGGTGGAATAGACGGATAATATTGCAAAGGTAAACAGGTTTATGGAGTTTGGGAATTTTTGAGGGCGAAGAGATAGTTGGTGAAAGACAACCATCATATGTTATTTTTGTTTGTGAAGTAGACTAAAGTGAATGTCATATATACAATTTTTTAAAATTTGATGGTTTTAAAGATTTTTATTTCTATTTATTAAAAGATTTTTATTTTTATTTATATTTATTAAAAGACTTCTATTTATTAGTGTATGTGTTAGTATAAGATTGCCAGCGTTTGGATCAAAACGGGTCGACATGTAATATGTATGTTAGATGTGGATGTGCAGCTGTAACCTAAATTGTTAAGGTCAATACTCCTTGATGTTCTAATGAAAGGATTAGTGGTCGTATAAAGGATTAAATGTCGGAAAGCTTAAAAATTGTAGCTAAAAGATTATATTAGTAGTCATATAATAAAACAGTAATACATGTGAATTAATAGACAACAATGTAGGTACATGAAACTGAGATATAAATTAAAGGGTCCATAATTGGAGTACAAAAGAAAAGAAAGGAATTAAATTCAGTTGAAAGTAATTTATTGTAAATTGAGACTATGTTTTAATGATAAAAGCAGTGAAGTAATTTTTAATAAACTATTGAATCTAATAAAAGAAAGGAATAGTAATAAAATATATTTTGGGGGTATACCTACATTGTGTTTAAAACTCGTCAATAAATGAGTCAATTCACATCAAAATTAAAATAAAATACACAGGACACAAGACGATACAACAAATAATGTGGGAAGTTAAAATTGATCAGGAGCACTGAACTTGTTTAAACTATATTGGTTTTTAGTTAAAATTATCAATTTTTTTCACTTTGTTTTTTGTAAAATTTTGTGGGAAATAAGAAGTGTCAGAACTAGTTAGGTTAGCTGTCTAAACAGCTAACTAGTTCTAGGCAGCTAACCTAACTACTTCTGACATTTCTGACTCATTTATTGACGAATTTAAAACACAATGTAGGTATACCCCCAAAATATATTTTATTACTATACCTTTCTTTTATCAGATTCAATAGTTTATTCAAAATTTCTTCACTGCTTATATCATTAAAACATAGTCTCAATTTACAATCAATTACTTTCAAGTGAATTTAATTCCTTTCTTGTCTTTTCTACACTAATTCTCAACCCTTTAATTTATATCTCAATTTCATGTACCTACATTGTTTTCTATCAATTCACATTTATTACTGTTTTATTATATGACTACTAATATAATCTTTTAGCTAAAATTTTTAAGCTTTCCGACTTTTCATCCCTTATACGACCACTACTCCTTTCATTAGAACATCAAGGAGTATTGACCTTAACAATTTAGGTTACAGCTGCACATCCACATCTAACATACATATTACATATCGACCCGTTTTGATCCAAACGTTGTCAATCTTACACTAACACATACACTAATAAATAGAAGTCTTTTAATAAATATAAATAAAAAACAAAAATGAATAACCATTTCCAATTTCGTTGCGAAACGAAAATAGAGCCGAACCATATTCTAGTCCAATCAGAGAGTGCAGCAAGCACCTCTACCGGTTTCGAAACTTATTAGTCTCTCATCAGGAGGTACATATGCTGCTCTCCCTGATCCAACCAAAACAAACACCAGCGTGCAGTCCCAGATCGCAACGAACGAAATGGCATAGATGCCCTAGCGGGAACTGCTACAAGACTAAGTTTTCACTCTAATGGCATATAAAACAACATAATGCTATTCTACACCCCACCAGAATGAAAACAATGAGAACCGTCTCTGGTTACACCTCCGAGGCTTGTACAATATGCAAGCCATACGGATGCTGAGACTAAGGAAGATAAGGGAATTCTACAATTTACAATTCACGTCCCATCTGCTCAGCGCGGTAAAGTTAAAACGAGAATGGTTCCCTTCGTACTCCAATCAGAGTAAATGTAAATCAAAAATGAATAACCAATTTCAATTTCGTTGCGAAACGAAAATACAGCCGAACCATATTCTAGTCCAACCAGAGAGTGCAGCAAGCACCTCTACCGGTTTCGAAACTTATTAGTCTCTCATCAGGAGGCACATATGCTGCTCCCCCTGATCCAACCAAAACAAACCCCAGCGTTCAGTCCCGGATCGCAACGAACGAAATGGCATAGATGCCCTAGTGGCAACTGCTACAACAAGACTAAGTTTTCACTCTAATGGCATATAAAACAACATAATGCTATTCTACACCCCACCAGAATGAAAACAATGGGACCTTCTCTGGTTACACCTCCGAGGCTTCTACAATATGCAAACCATACGGATGCTGAGACTAAGGAAGATGAGGGAATTCTACGATTTACAATTTACGTCCCATCTGCTCAGTGCGGTAAAGTTCCAACGAGAATGGTTCCCTTCGTACTCCAATCAGAGTAAATGTAAATAAAAAATGAATAACCATTTTCAACTTCGTTGCGAAACGAAAATACAGCCGAACCATATTCTAGTCCAATCAGAGAGTGCAGCAAGCACCTCTACCGGTTTCGAAACTTATTAGTCTCTCATCAGAAGGCACATATGCTGCTCTCCCTGATCGGGATGGGTTACACCTCGGAGGTGTAACCAGAGAAGGTTCCCATTGTTTTCATTCTGGTGGGGTGTAGAATAGCATTATGTTGTTTTATATGCCATTAGAGTGAAAACTTAGTCTTGTTGTAGCAGTTGCCGCTAGAGCACCTATGCCATTTCGTTCGTTGCCATCCGGGACTGCACGCTGGGGTTTGTTTTGGTTGGATCAGGGAGAGCAGCATATGTACCTCCTGATGAGAGACTAATAAGTTTCGAAACCGGTAGAGGTGCTTTCTGCACTCTCTGATTGGACAAGAATATGGTTCGGCTGTATTTTCGTTTCGCAACGAAAATGAAAATGGTTATTCATTTTTGATTTACATTTACTCTGATTGGAGTACGAAGGGAACCATTTTCGTTGGAACTTTACCACGCTGAGCAGATGGAACGTGAATTGTAAATTGTAGAATTCCCTCATCTTCCTTAGTCTAAGCATCCGTATGGCTTGCATATTGTAGAAGCCTTGGAGGTGTAACCAGAGAAGGTTCCCACTGTTTTCATTCTGGTGGGGTGTAGAATAGCCTTATGTTGTTTTATATGCCAATAGAGTGAAAACTTAGTATTCTTAGAAATAAAAATCTTTAAAACCATCACATTTAAAAAAATTGTATATATGACATTCACTTTAATCTACTTCACAAACAAAAATAACAGGCACAGATTTAATGGTTGTCTTTCACCCTCAAGAATTCCCAAACTCCATAAACCTGTTTACCTTTGCAATATTCTCCGTCTATTCCACCACATCCCGTTATCATAACTTAAGCAGAAATATCATGTTAATGAACCCTGAGGTAGTAGCTCCTTGTAACCGAATGTAAGTACGACACGTTATCATTGCATTATTATAGACGGCATACATCTGCATGTGTTTGTGAGCTTATAGATGTTTGTTACAGTCCCCGGTTTTATATGCATATGTATTTGTCTGCTATCTTAACTACTTTTATGTATGTTGTTCAATATTGGCTTGATCTTATGGATCTCTAGCATCTTTTGCAACCCGACATTGTTCTAACTCTGGTTTTTGTTTGTAGCATTTAGTGACTTGTAACCGTTGACCTGAAGATGCTCTGCATACTTTGGAGAGCGAAAACGGTCGTCGGAAATTACAATAAATGATTGAGAGTACGTCTGTCTTTGACTTCATTCATACAATAAATCACTTAGGAAAAGCACTGCCAAAACGGCTGTAGTGTCATTCTTTTAGAATAGATTTTGTGGAAGTACTGAAAACAAAAGTTTTTAGTGTTTTATTGTTAGATAAAAATTGTTAGTGTTATTTTCATCAAGTAACCTTCGAATCCATCAACTACATAATATGAATAATTACTATAAAGCAACTTTTTCGTTTATACGATTTTACACCGATTTATTTTTCAGACTTGATATAATTTATAGTACAAAACCTCCAAGAAATTAATGATGTTTGCATAAAAAACGGGAAAGGGCTTTATCGTCTTTTAACTAATAAAAGCACATGGAACCATATAAAACACATCACATACTGACCAACTGTCGACCATCTTGGTCAACCATGTAGACAGGAACAAATTGGATGAGCCTTTTACGCAATAGAACAAATGTTTGTTTAGCGTGGCTGCTATTTCTACTCGACGGGACAGTAATTGTTTTCTTTCAACTGGAAAAACGACTTTATTTCTCACCGAAAGAGCTGTTAAGGTTAAAGAGCGTTTATTTGAAAATTTTGTTTTCCTTTAAATGTACAAATAACAAGGCGGCCAATATTTTTTAGGATAAAACCTTTTAGTGAAATCAATGTTACGGAAAAAATCTAACAAGATAATATTTTAATAATTTTATTAAGAAATGTCTAATAAACAAGATATCAAAAAGTTCTACTCCAAAAGTTTGTGCTTAATTTTTTATTAAATAAATTAACTGCAAAATTAGTTGTTTTTTAAAATACCTACGACAATGTAAATAAAAAAAAGTGACATAACGATTGAAAAATTCAGAAAATTTTAAATATAACACAAAAACCATATAATAAAGATTTTTTCTACGAGCGTGCAACAATGTCTACTTTCGCGCACGCATTTTATTTTAGAAAGATTCACTTTTCCGCACGCGTGTTACTTTTCCGCACGCGATTTTTAGTTTTCCGCACGCGTATTTATTTAGATATGTTAATATGGCGTTAAAGTAATTATAATACATGCAATAAACTAATATTTAGATATTATTTACTAATTTATTTTTTTTTTTTTTTTTATTTTACAAAATAGTCGCATCAACCTCGGAGGTTATTAGCGACATATACATATACATAAGGTAATTTATTTACAAATGTTAGATTTTGTTAAATACATTGATATTTTTAAGGAATTTTACCAAGTGTTCAATTTTACAATTTTCTCCTAAGATTTCACTTGTTGATCCGATGATGTGGTTGTTCTGTCTCTGCAACTGGTATTTTGGACACTCTGCAAGTACATGCTTAACACTTAGTGGGATATTATAGTTTTCACATAAAGTGGGATTAGTGTGACCAATTATGTGTCCGTGGGTAAGTCGGGTATGTCCTAGACGAAGGCGAGTAACAATGACATGGTGAGTTCTGTTGTGAATTTGAGATTTCCGCGGTTTTACAAACGTTTTGACTTCGCGAAGTTTTGAAGTTGAACTGTCTCACTGGTTTTGCCACAGATTTTCGACTTTCACTTTAATAAATGATTTTAAATCATTAAGAACTACATCTCTCACTTCACTCGCGGTTTCACTGTCCCTGGCTTGTTGGGCTGTCCGATCCGCCGCTTCATTTCCTTGGAGGCCAATGTGTGAAGGAACCCATAGGAATTGTACAATATGGTTGTTGTTTTGAATGGTAGCTAGTTCTTTTTTAATTAGTAGAGCAATTGGATGCTTCGTGTATAGTTGGTTAATGGTATGGATGGAACTGAGGGAATCGGTAATTATAAGAGCATTGGATATATTACTGGAGTTAATATGAACGAGAGATTGATAGATGGCGTATAGCTCGCCAGTATGTATACAGCTTAAGGATGGTAGTTTATACTCAAGTGTACTATTTGGAGTAATGACAGCTGCCCCAACTCCAGTAGATGTTTTAGAAGCGTCTGTATATATATGATAGGACTTAGAAAATTTTGTTAGTTTGTTGATGAAAGTATTTTTTATTAAGGAGTGTGGAGTATCGTTCTTTCTAAAGATATTTAAGGATGTATCGGATTGAGGAATGCTTAATGTCCAAGGAGGAGGAATTTCTATGAAGTTGGAATAGGTATTTGGTATCGGAATTTGTAAAGTCCTAAGGGTTTGTCTAACTCTTTCGTAGAATGGCGGTTTCATGTTCCTATTTTCAGTATATAGGTTTTTAAAACGATCAGTGAATATGTTATTTCTAGATGGATTGTTTGGATTAGAATTAGCAGCAAATGCGTATGTGAGAGTTAAGTGCATCCTTCTATGTTCAAGTGATGGCTCTCCAGTTTCTGCTCGTAAACTTTCTATTGGGCTGGTCCGAAATGCTCCTGTAGCTATTCTTAATGCCGTATTTTGGATTACGTCAAGGTGGTGTAATAAGGATTCTTTCGCAGATGCATATACTATGGAACCGTAATCTATTTTAGATCTAATTAGGGTTTTATAAATATGGATTAGGCAGTTATAGTCAGCTCCATAGTTTTTATTAGAGAGAGTTTTCATAAGATTAATTCCATTTTGGCATGTTTTTTTTATTTGTAGAATGTGTTTTTTCCATGTGAGTTTCGTATCAAAAATCATCCCTAAAAACCTAATGTCATCGGCATAATTCAGGATTTGGTTACATAATTTTAGTTGCGGTTTATTCGGATCACGTTTCTTTGAAAATAACAAACACTTTGATTTGCTGAGTGAAAACTGAAATCCTGTTTTCTTCGACCAGTTTTCGAGTTCATGAAGTGAGGTTTGTAAGTGACGCTGTACTGATGATATGTTTTTTCCTGAAGATACTAATACCAGATCATCCGCATATAATCTGCCATGAACTAAGCTGGAGTTTGATGCTATAATATTATTAATGGCAATTAAAAATAACGTTGCGCTTATTACAGACCCCTGAGGGGTGCCATTTGCTTGAAGTCTTATTGAAGATGTGCAGTTATTGACTCTTACTTGAAAATTGCGTTGTTTAAGGAAATTTGAAATGAAATTAATGATATTACCTCTAATATTCCAAGTGTGTAATGATCTGATAATATCGTAACGCCATGCTGTGTCAAATGCTTTTGTAATGTCTATGAATACTGCAATAGTTTCCTGTTTGTTTGCGAAAGATTCAAGAATTTCAGATTCTAAATCAATGAGGTTATCAGTAGTAGTTCGATTTTGTCGAAATCCACTTTGCTCGTTAACCAGGAGGTGATTTTCTTCTAATATCCATAGCAATCTTTTATTAACTATTTTTTCCATGACTTTGCACATTACATTGGTGAGAGAGATGGGTCTATATGAGGAAATTTTAGTTCGTGCATTGTTAGGTTTGAGAATAGGTATAATTATTGAATCACTCCAGGAGGTTGGAAAGACATTATTTAACCATATTCGATTGAAAATGTTTAGAAGAGTACACTTTGCATTGTCTGGCAGTTTTTCCAAGAATACTAAAGGTATATTATCGGGTCCAGGAGCAGAGTTTTTTGTAGTATTAAGGGCAAAGTTAAGTTCATCTAAGGTTAAAGGGATATTGAAGGAACTGTTATCTCTATCTTCACAATCGAGCTGTTGTTTTTCTGTGATGATTTTGCGTTGTATAAACTCTTCGGAATAGTTGCTATTGCTGGAGTTTTTTTCGAAGTATGTAGCAAAAGCATTAGCTATTTCATTAGGTTTTGTTATTATATTAGTATTATGAGTAATAAAAGGCACTTGGTAAAATTTGTTTTTTCCTGATATTTTACGAATATTGGCCCAGACTGTAGATAAAGGTGTTGTACTGTTTATATTTGAGACAAATTTCCTCCAGTTGGTTTTTCGAGATTTTTTGTTATATATCGAGCATGTGCTCTCTGTTTTTTGTATTCAGTTATGTTAGTTGTGTTACTATGTTTTTTCATTCTATTAAAAGATGCTTTATATTGCTTGATTGCATTTTGACATTCCGTATTCCACCATGGTAGAGGTCTGTGTTTCCTTAATATTTTAGTTTTTCCTATATGTGTTTCTGCCGCGTATGTAATAATATTCGTAAAAATGTTGAGAGTTTCATTTATATCAGTGTTTTCAAAACTAGATTCTTGTGATTCTATGCCTGTTTCTGTGGCATCAGCGTACTTGTACCAATTAGCGTTTTTCAGGTTCCATTTTCGGACTGGTTGGTATTCAGAGATATTGTCATCAGAAAATACAGACATTTTTATTGGGTAATGGTCGCTCCCATATAAAAAGGGTAGGGGATCCCAATTAAGAGCAGTTGAAAGAGTTGGGTCACAAATCGATAGATCGATTGCCGATGTTGTACCAGTATGTACATTAAATCTGGTTGGTCTTCCATCATTGAGAATGTTTAAATTTTCTTCAGTTAACAAGTCTTCGATTAGTCTACCTTTGATATTAAAATTTGTTGAGCCCCACATTGGGTTGTGACTATTGAAATCTCCTACTATTAATCTGGGCATAGGTATTTGTGAAATGAGTGCTTTTAAGTCGGTTAAGGTGATAAGTGTGTTTGGGGGAGTATAGATGCAACATATATTAATGCATTGGGAAGCTTTAACTGAGACGGCTACAGCTTCGATGTCTGTTTTTAGTGGAATCGTTTGTGCTTCAAGAGTATTTTTAACATAAATGGCCACTCCACCACTTGCTTTTTCCTGGTTGTTTCTATTTTTATAAAATGTTGAAAAAATTTTAAATGTGTGGCAATATTGGTCTTTGAAATTCGTTTCTTGGAGACAAATGATAGCGGGGGTAATATCATTAATTAAAAGTTTTAGCATTTCATAATGGGTATAAAACCCATTTATATTCCATTGTAATAAATTGAATGTTATAGTTATAATTATTGAGTGTTCAGCTCCTGGGATAATTCAGTCGATGTATCCGTGTCAGGTTCTTCATCCTCGTAGTTGTCTTTTGTGAGCTGTCTCGTAATTTTTTTGTTAAGCTTTGTACATTTCAATTTTAATGAGCGTTCGGATGTATATGAATGAATTTTGGTTATGAGTTTTTTAAATTCTAGAATGTCTACTGTATATTTATTTATAACGCTGATAACATCTTTTGTTCCATGAGCGTTTTCAAATAAATCAACTGTTTCCTCAAAAGTTAATATTTGCTTTTCGGAATTGAATAATTCTTTAATTGGTTGCATTAGCGTTTCTAATTGTATTGTTGATATTTTTGTTTTTATTCTTTTTTGTCTCTGAGTTGGCTTTGAAAATACATCGTCACTAGCTGATGTCTCAATCGGGGGTGATATTGCTTCAGATACAGTTCGTTTTGAGGATGATTTAGATGTATTTTCTTCGTTGGATAGACTAAATTCTTTTGGTGCTGGATTCTCTTTATTTTCATTAACCGAGCAAGAATTATTGCTTAGACTGGAAGATGAAGGCTGGTTAGTTATGACTATGTGAGATGAGGGGGCTGATGAGGTGGATATATTTGGTTTGGATATCACTGGCATTGTATTATCTGTAGTTGATGTATCAAGAGGTGTTAGGTTGGTTGTAGATAATATTTTTGTTAGTGGCGTTGAATTATTTGATATGTTTGTAGAAGTGCATGTTGTTGAAGGTGTAATAGCAGTCGTTTCTGTTGAAGTTACTGTACTAGGTTCGTTTCTGTTTGAAAGTGTAGCAGTTGGGACAGCTGTTTCTGAGTGATTTACATTTACTGAGCAACTACTGGAAATGTGGCCATGTTGTTTGCAAATGAAACATAAGTTGTCTAATGTCAAAAAAATTCGATTTGTAGTATCTTCATGAGTTATTAAAATGGTATCGGGAATTGGACCTGTGAGTGGAGATACATAAATATGTCGACGGAAACTGAGTACATGTTTGTATTCAGGATTGTTGGTTCCTATTCGCAAAAATGACATTGATGAAGTTGGTTTTAGCCCTAAGAGCAGTAGTTCGTTTTCTATTACCTTATGCGGGATAGTGGGAGAAACATTGGATATTAGGAGTCTTTCACTTGGAGTAATTAGTCTACGGACTTGAATTTGTGTATTGTTTACAGTGATGAAACCTCTACTGTTTGAAAAAAATTCATCTAGGACTTGTTTGGTTGAGAAATAGATACAGATACGATTGTTGGTGATTCTTGATGAAAAAATAATGTGTTTTGGACTAACTAAAGCTCCTACCGCTAACAAGTATTCTTCTAATTTAACATCATTGAGAGAATTAAAAACTACTGCTTGTAGCTTGGAGGGATAGATTGTTTCTTTTTGTCTACTAGCTGCAGCAGAGTAAGATAAAGGTTTTTGTGATGTGGATTGCGATAATGATTCATCGCTATTATTAGTGACGTCGAATTCCATTTCTCAACACCATTTGATTTTCCTAAGTACGGACCTGTTCCGCTTCGGGTTTTGGTAATTGTCTTTAAAGACAAAAAATTGGTGTCGATCAATGACTGGTGTTGTTTATTGATGGTTTTATAAAATTCTTTGGTTATGAAATACTTATTAATAGAAAAATATGTACTCACAGAAAATGTTTTTCTATACGCACTTAACTAACACTATTATACTTGATGTTAACGTAGTGTAAGAATACTATGATTGGTTTTTGTAAGTTAAATTTACTATTTGTCAGGATCGATCAAAAAGCATGTGTGCTTATTCGATATCAGTGCCCACTAATTTATTTCGAATATATCTTATTGTGTTCCGGTTTTAATGAAATTAACGCGACAATTCGATGAAATAAAATTATTTTGACATAATATTCGAAAGTCAAATCTGTAGACAATAACAGTCGTTTTGAATCATCGACATGGAAACCAAAATCGTCGTCATGCTAACTAATTATATTGAAAGAAATGACTTTCTGCACTTGTTGGGAAAATAATAGCCTAAGAGCTGTGAGACATTTTTGAGTAGGTATTTTAGGCAACCTGAAATTTTTTCAGGTGACTCTTCCATGATAACCTAAAACAAAAATGCCGGTCTGGCTGGAGGGTAGCGGTTATTTTCCCCAAAAATCCCCCCCAAATTTAAAAAAAAGGGTAAACATTGTTATTACAAAAAATATCATTGACGTGACTTTAAAGTAAATTTAAATATTCAAATATAAAGAAAATAAACAGGCCAGGCGAATTGAGGGCGATTTTAACTCTGCAAGATACTTGCATGGGCGTCCCAGGATTATTTTAAGGGGTTGCATCTGAACTTTAGAAAATTTCATCTGAATCTGTACATACTATTAACGAGTATAAAATGTACAACTATACATGCATAGCTATGATGTACATTCCTTCCGGACAGGGAGGTGCAATTGTTATTTTGACAGGGTATTTTTTAATATTAAAAATGAATATTCTAAAAAGACAGGTTTTTTTGGTGAAATTTTTCAACTGCCAGGTGATTAAACAAATTACGCGAGCATGTAAATGAAAAGCGCTATAGGTAAGCAACAGTGTGAGAAAGAGCGTATACCGATAGCTGTTTGCGTCCTATATTGTAGCTGGGCGAGCCCGTTCACTCGAGAAAAATCACGCGACCTGGCGATACCCATGTTGTGCCTCGAAACGTTAGAGTAATTATTATATATTATAGTTTCTTAAGTAACTTTTTATTAATTAAAGGAAAATAATACCTACTATACAATAGATTTTGCAAATATGACAGAAAAAGACAAATTTATTATTCTAAATATATAGGTAGGGAAGCATAAAACTATAAACTAAATTAATTATGTGTCCGAATGTTGTACTACTTTGTCAAACTCCTCATCTAAGCTTAAATATTCATTCTTTTCTTCTTAGTCAGACTCCCCTCGAGACTCAGATTCGTCTTCTTCATGATCTGTAAAATATATTTAGAATTAATTAATTAGCGATTAATTAATTGAGTTGCTACGTATTCTCTCTCCTTTTATACGGAGCCGAAGCCTGGACAATCACGGGCACATCTGAAAAAGACTTGCCATTGTTGAGATATGGTGTTATCGAATAATATAAAAAATATCATGGACACAACACGTAACAAACACCGAAACATTAAGAAAGATGAAAAAGGAAAAATAAATACTCAACACTATGAAGGAAAGAAAAATGAGCTACTTTGGTCATATACTAAGAAATAAAAAACGTGATGTGATTGGTTATATAAGGAAAAGTGCTAGAAAAAAGAGAACGGAGAAGACGATGCATATCCTGGTTGAAAATTTTAAAGTAGTGGAGTGTTAAACACAACAATAGAACTCTTCAGAATCGCTGCAGAGAGAATAAAATGAGCCGTGATGATCGCCATTGTCATGAAAGGATGAGGCACACGAAGAAGCAGAAAATTGAGTTAACAACTAAAAAAAATATTTCAGTTATAAAAGAACATGTATGTAAGCTTACCCTCAGCAATATATCTGAAATTCTCCTTGGTTCGCTGATGAACTATAGCAATCATAAACTGATTGAGGCAAACAATCTCGTACATAAAGATGGCTCTAATTCCGTATGTAGCTTCGTTATATTTATGTATAATTTAAAATTTCCAGTACCATACTTCATAAAAATCTCTAGATCGTCACTTTGGAGATGATCCATGTTTTCAAGCATAATTATCAAAACATCTGTATCAGAAGTTTTAATAAGAACATTGGTCTTTGCTAATGTATTAAGCTTACATACGTGATGAACTATCTTCGTGTCGGCTTCTTCGTGATTTTCGCAGGTCATGTTATCGTCGATCGACATTTCTATACCATTAGTATTTACAACATATGAATCATATAAATCATAATTTAAATTTATTAATAAATTACCAATAAAAGGCAACATCTCCTCTGTAGACCAATGTTCAATTAAAAATTTAACTACTTAAATTTAATATTTTTTAATTCCTTGGCAAAATCTGCTAGTATCCATCCATTTCCGTTAGACGTTGAAGAATTACCTATAGCCCTTTTCATTCACATGCACGTGGTATTTGTTTCATCTGGCAGTTAAAAAATTACACCAAAAAAACCTGTCTTTTTTAGAATATTTATTTTTAATATTAAAAAATACCCTGTCAAAATAACAATTGCACCTCCCTGTCCGGAAGATATGTACATAGCTATGCATGAATAGTTGTATATTTTATACTCGTTAATAGTATGTACAGATCCGGATGAAATCTTCTGAAGTTCAGTTCAGATGCACCCCCTGAAAATAATCCTAGGGCGCCCATGCAAGTATCTTGTAGAGTTAAAATCGCCCTCAATTCGCCTGGCCTGTTTATTTTCTTTATATTTAAATATTTAAATTTAGTTTAAAGTCACGCCAATGATATTTTTTGTAATATCAATGTTTACCCTTTTTTAACTTTCGGGGGGGGGGGGATTTTTGGGGAAAATAACCGCTACCCTCCAGCCAGACCGGCATTTTTGTATTAGGCTATCATGGAAGAGTCACCGGAAAAAATTTCAGGTTGCCTAAAATACCTACTCAAAAATGTCTCACAGCTCTCGGACCATAACTATTTCTAAAATTAAACCTACAGCTTCTATAACTTTTTATTTATAACCAGTGGCGTAACTGACACGCCCGCAGGGTCCGCAAGGCGGGACGGCCCCGACGTTAGGAGGGGCCCCTTAAAGCCTTCAAGCTTAATACAGTCGGAAAAATGAAAGAATACCCATGAACGAGCATATAAAACACGCTGTATTTTCCTGTCACCGTGTCACAAAGAAAATTGCCCAGCGCAAGTACATGTAAAATTATTGTTACATGTACTTGCGCTGGCCAATTTTTTGTGTGACACGGTGACAGGAAAATACAGCGTGTTTTATATGTTCGTTCATGGGTATTCTTTCATTTTTCCTACTGTAATTTTACCTTCTTTTAATTTGAGACCAACACATATTTTTTTAATAAGCATCAACATATTGAACTTACAAGGAAGTAATGAAGCGAGTAATGGACGTAACTCTAGGGCCGGTTGTTCGAACGCTAATCAAAAATGATCATTATCAAATATTTGTTTACTGTCACAACTGTCAATGTTAACTTTGATTGGGTTGCTTAAAACATAATTATTGATTACAATTATGAAATTAGTTAATCAATTATGTTAATAATTGTTATGTTAATTGATTAACTAATCTCATAATTATAATCAATTATGTTTTCAGCAACCCAACCAAAGTTGACATTGACAGTTGTGACAGTAATTAAATATTTGATAGTGATCATTGTTGATTAGGGTTCGAACAACCGGCCCTATATCTTTCCGGGTGCAATTTAGCGTTTCGTGGATATGTTGGTAGTTTAGACGAAAGTGAATCCCTGAAAGGTAATTTTTTGTCGGTGGTTCTTTTGCTAGCTAAATATGATCCCGGTTTAGCTAAATTAATCGATAAAAACAATAACTTAAACAAATTACTTGAGCCCCCAAATACAAAACGAAGTTATGAATTTGCTGGGTAAAGAAACTGAAAACAAATTGATTAATTTAATTAAAAAAAGTTGTTTTTATTCAATAATTCTTGATACCACTCAAGATGTTTCAAAACACAATCAGCTTTGTTTTATTTTCCAGTATGTAAAAATATCTTGCGATGAAAATAATTTACCAGAGCAGAAGTTTTTGAAAGTTTTTTGGAATTTATTCGCATATTAGACCAAAGTGCAGAAGGTCCCGTAAATTAAATTTTAAAATTTATACAATCAAAGCACTTTTCAAGAAAACGCGTTTCAAGATTGCGGCTTTAGTTTTGAATATTTTGTCGAGATATTTGGCACACATATTAGTAATATAGTAAGGAATTGCGGTACAGAGCCCAATTTAAGATATATGTTGGTATGTGGAAATTACTCTATAATTAAATACAATATTAAAAAAACGAGCCTGTACCACAATTAAGAAGAACAAAAGATTCACTTTCTTCAAATAAACTTTTTTATCCCATGCCTAGATTTTCTGTCACATTGGAACTACAAAATTTTTAATTTCTAACAATAAATCGAGCATATTATAACTAATAACTCATTAGGAACATACAAAAATAGTCACTGTCATTTTGACAAACCTTCGTCAGATTTCTAAGTGCAATAGCACGATTCTCTTATCTGTTCTGTTATATGTATCGATATCTGTTCAGTGCAGTATGTAGAGTATTATTATAAGAATTCGTTAATATTGATCCATAGGAAAGTAGGTAGTGTTTATTTATAATTAATTTGTTATATTTTTGTGTAATAGAACTAAGTTGTTGGACTATTTGAAAAAATAGATTATTGTTAATTGTGAGTTTTATCTATAGGTAAGTATATTTTACGTAAAAATATTTAGAATTCCAATGCGGGTATATAAAATTTTAGGAGGATTTTAAATTTAGAAATATCGTCAATAATTTAAAATTAAAATAACTTGTAGCAAAATAAGTTTTGTAGTTAATGTTTTCAATGAAAATTTAGATGTAATATTTCACTAACTTACTAATATTATGGTTGTCGGATTAAGAGACATGAAGATATAATAGGGTTTCATGTATATTCCCAATCTACTAACACTAACTGATGAAGACTTATTAAAGAATATTGTCATTTACACATATTTTATTATATTGTATAAGGCCAAATATTGTCATTTACACATATTTTATTATACTGTTATTAGTTGTCGTTATGTTTATAATACGGGGCCCACAAAAAGGCAATCTTCAGCTACGCTACTTTTTATAACGCTCGAGTTGGCGCAGCGTTCGGTCGAGTGCGCGATTGACTAAATTTAACATAACTTTTTAATGAATCGATCAAAATATATTCTGCAAATTATAAATAAAAGAAGAATATTATTACTATTTTACAGTTATATTATAAAAAAATAGAAATTATCTGCATAAGAACGGTGTGGGCAGAAAGTGGGATTTACAGGAATTTTGTTTAAAAATGTGTTACTAATAAATAAAAATCCCAAACTTGCACACATTACTTTTCAAACATCTTACTAAAGGAAGGCGACGTTTCATAGAAAAAAATCTCTAAAATTTTATTAATTTTTTTTTTCGATTCAGCGAGCTGTCAGAAGAGGGAGAAGCGTCCGGTGAAAACAACGAAGCTAATAAGCCAAATGACAAACCGAAACCTCCACCTATAACAATTTACAATGTAGAAGCTATAGATCGGTTACATGAGTTGATTCAAATTGTAACTAAAAACTACACAGTTAAAACCATTGGCCACGAAACCACCAAAGTTCAGGTTTTTGAGGCAGAACATTTCAATACACTAATCAGCGAACTGGATAAAAAAAACACCCAATATCATACCTTTAGACCAAAAAATAAGAAAACCTTCAGATTTGTGATGAGAGGACTTCATCACGAAACAAATACTGAAACTATAAAACAGTCATTGCAAAAACTTGGCCACGAGGCAACAAATATCCACAATAAAAAACATAGAATTACAAAAATAGCCTTACCTATGTTCTACATTGATATTAAGCCCAATGAAAATAACAAGGAAATATATAATATTACGAACCTCGGAAATAATATCGTTAAAAGCGAACCTCCATACACCAAGAGAATAATACCTCAATGTACTAGATGCAAAGCTTTTGGTCACACCAAAGCTTACTGCGGGAAGATTTTCAAATGTGTCAAATGTGCAGGACTACATGAAACAAAAGATTGTTCTCGCAAAACAAGAGATGAACATGTAAAATGCTCCAACTGCGGAGGGAAGCACCCTGCGAATTACAGAGGCTGCAACGTACAAAACAATTACAGCAACAATTGTATCCAGCATTACGAGAGAAAAGCAACGCCTTACCACAAAATCAACAAACAGCTAACAGATATATACAACCTGGAATGACATATGCCCAAGCAACAAATAACCAAGTACAAACCAGTCAAACAATACCAGAAAATATCCAGTCTGTCAACAGCATGGCTAAACTAGAGGAGATATTAACCAAACTAATGGAGCAAATGCGGACAATGTTAAATTTACTTACCGCAGTCGTTAGTAAATTAGCTTAATGACAGTACAACCCAAATATAAAATAGCTATCTGGAATGCCAATGGCCTACAACAACACGCGTTAGAAATAAAAACCTCCCTCATTGAGCAAGATATCGACATAATGATGATTTCTGAATCACATTTTAGAGATAAAAATTATCTTTTTATTCCGAAATACAAATTATACTTCACAAAACATCCAGATAACAAATCTTATGGAGGTACTGCTATAATCATAAAGGAAAACATCAAACATCAAAATTACCTACAAGCTACTAGTGTTACAATCCAGGATGAGCACGGTCCTATAACAATGTCTGCCATATACTGCCCACCCAAACATAATAACAAACCGATACAGTTTGAAGGTTTTTTTCAATACACTTGGAACCAGGTTATTTGTAGGAGGTGACTATAACGCTAAACATGTCACTTGGGGCTCACGAATTACAACTACAAAAGGAAGAGAATTAGTCAAACCAATGAAGGTTAACAATCTACAACAAATATCTACAGGCGATCCAACATATTGGCCGTCAGATAGTAATAAAATTCCAGACGCCATAGATTTTGGTATTGATACTAAGAAATATAAAGCAGAATCTTGTTTTGATTTATCATCCGATCACTCTTTGGTAATAATAAAGGTCAATTCTCAGATTACAAATAAAGAAAAACAACCTTCACTGTACAACAGTAGGACGAACTGGAACATTCCGGGCAAACTAGATAATTTAATTTTCCTAGTAGGTCTGGATCCAGCGTATGAAAAAAAAGTTGATTAATAGCAAGCTGAAAATTTGTTAATAGCTTAAGGGTGTCTAGTCGGATGGACTTTGATATATGGGAACACTGTAACACGGGCAGTTTTAATTGTGGAACAGGTTAAAAATTTGGAACGGTCAGAACACGAAAATGGCACATTTATTTTGTCCGACAGAACAGACATAAACTCTCCGAACAGAGATTAAACTCTCATGAAAAAATCAGACTGCTATTTATCACCTGTCATAATTACTGTCATTTGACATATTCTACATGTTCCACTCATTAAAACGCCAATTTGGTGATAAATAACAGTCTGATTTTTGCATGAGAGTTTAATCTCTGTTCGGAGAGTTTATGTCTGTTCTGTCGGACAAAATACATGTGCCGTTTTCGTGGTCTGACCGTTCCAAATTTTTAACCTGTTCCACAGTTAAAACTTCCCCTGTTCCAATGTTCCCATATATTAATGTTTGTCCGACTAGACACCCTTAAGCTAATAACAAATTTTCAGCTTGCTATTAATCAACTTTTTTTTCATACGCGGGATCCAGACCTATAGACTTACCGTTAAAAACTGAACTAGACATCGAAACAGTAGTCGAAAAGCTAACGAAGAATATACAAGAAGCATCTTGGTTAGCCACTACAAACTATGAAACACCTCTAGGCAAAAGTGGAACATCCCCTACAATTAAAGAAAAGATTGATGTCAAAAGACAATTACGGAAACAATGGCAACAGGCAAGGACTGGTGAAAACAAGAAGAAACTTAAAAAAGTAACCAAAGAATTGAAACAACTAATTCAAGAAGAGCTAAACCAAGGCATTCAAGACTATCTAGAATGTCTTACACCTACAGAAGCAACGGAATATTCATTATGGAAAGCAACAAGAAAACTCGAAACGCAACAACTTCCAAATCCACCAATCAAAAACTTCAACAATACATGGGCCAGAAGCAATAAAGAAAAAGCTGAAGTCTTCGCGGAACACCTAAAAAATGTATTTAAACCAT
The DNA here is from genome assembly GCF_917563875.1 of Diabrotica virgifera virgifera. NCBI lineage: Eukaryota > Metazoa > Arthropoda > Insecta > Coleoptera > Chrysomelidae > Diabrotica > Diabrotica virgifera. The sequence continues at coordinate 186,938,275 of NC_065444.1, read as the reverse complement.
TTCCTTCCGAGGTATCCACCGCAGAAGAAAAAGAAATAATGAACTACCTAGATACCCCGTTTCAAATGGACTTGCCTCTACATAAATTTACTGTAAAAGAAGTCAAACACATTGTAAAGCATGAAATCAACATAAAAAAGGCACCTGGATTCGATCTAATTTCTGGAAAAAACCTACAAGAGTTACCTGAAAAATGTTACAAACGTATAACCTTCATATTCAACGGACGAGTGCTACGGACGAGTTACTTCCCCTGCACCTGGAAGGTTGCACAAATCATCATGATCCCTAAGCCCAGAAAAAACCAGAAGTCGTCTCCTCATATAGGCCAATAAGCCTGCTCCCCCTGTTATTCAAAGTTTTCGAAAAGCTCTATGCCAGTAGGCTCGAAATAATAACAAATTCAAAAAAATTGATTCCAGATCATCAGTTTAGATTTCGAAAAAAGCACGGAACAATTGAGCAGGTGCACAAATTAACTAACCAAATCTACAAGGATCTGAACGGTAAAAGATATTGCTCAGCAGCCTTCTTGGATATATCACAGGCATTTGACAAAGTGTGGCATAGCGGCTTACAATTTAAATTGAAAGAACTCTTATCCTATTCCCACTATCTACTACTAAAATCCTACCTATCAGACAGACATTGCTCCGTGAAACAAGGGAGTGAACTTACTGCATTACATCTAATATATTCTGGCGTTCCTCAAGGCAGCGTCTTGGGACCTATATTGTTCCTCCTTTATACAGCTGATCTGCCAAGAACAAGAACCACCACTGTAGCAACATTCGCTGATGACACAGCGGTCTTGGCATCCCACACCAATCCGGCCTTAGCCTCAAAGAACCTTCAGACAAACCTTGATAAAATCCAAACGTGGCTAAAAAGATGGTGTATCAGAGTTAATGAAACGAAATCTACACAAGTGATATTCACTTTACGCAGAGAAACATGTCCACCAGTAAAAATCAATGACTGATACCTCCCACAATCTGACAATGCTAAATATCTTGGCATGCAGTTGGACCGACGGATGACTTGGAAGAAACATATATTCACAAAAAGAAAACAGCTAGGCCTTAAATTTAGCAAAATGTATTGGCTGATTGGACGCAAATCCAAATTATCATTGGACAACAAAATACTGTTGTATAAGGCCATTCTCAAACCTGTGTGAACATATGGTATACAGATTTGGGGAACCGCCAGTAATTCCAACATTGAGATCCTTCAAAGATTCCAAAACAAAGTGTTGCGAACCATCGTCGATGCACCTTTCTACATCCCCAACAAGGTCATTCTACACGACGTCAAGTTGGAATCCATCAAGGAAGTGATCTACCAGTTCAGTGTTCGTTATAGTGAAAGAGTGTCAGTGCATCCTAACGTGTTGGCCAACCGCCTAAACGTGCTCGATGTCAACGAAGTGCGTAGACTTGGCCGCCTGCTGCCTGCCGACCTGTCTACAGGACTCAGATAAGTTTTAGCTTTTAAGGACATATAGACACCAATAAATACTTTCATTGTAAAAAAAAAACTAATTTTAATTTAGCTAGTTCTTTAAAGGAGATCACTCACTGGAGTGATACTCTACATGTCAATCTCACATTTGTCAAAGCAAACGCTTATTGCCCTTCCGGCAGATTGCAGAATCCATTAGGGGTTATATAAAAAAAGAAGTGAAAATACACAAATTATTTCTTTGACAAGGTTGTCAAAACCAAACTTCTACTGATCTGGGCCCGGATTACGTACACTCGATACGCATCGTATCCGCCATGTTTTCCCATAAGGCGCTACAGTAAAACATGGCGGATACGATGCGTATCGAGTGTACGTAATCCGGGCCCTGACTTTTAAATATTATGTCAACATAATTTTATTTCATCGAATTATCAGTAGTAATTGCACAAGAGCTCTGAAATTATTGAATTTTTCCCGAGTGACACTTTGACAGTTTTAATTTCACGAGCCGAAGGCGAGTGAAATTATGTCAAAGTGTCACGAGAGCAAAAATTCTATATTAATTTCAGAGGTCGAGTGCAATTTGTTGCGATTATTTCATGAATAAAACTGTTCAAAACCAAAATTTTATTGAAATTTATTTATGTAAGTACCATTAAACACACAGTTCTTATAAATATTTGACGATTGAAAGTCATTACTTTTATAATTTTTAAAACATTAATTGTCATTAATGTCACTGAATGTATTTTTTCGTAGCAACGAAGGGCATCTGACGTAATATACTTAACAACGGGAGATTATCAAAAATTATCGATTTAATTCAGATTTCTCTAGCTTTATATTGGTCAGAATCTCCTATGAATGAAATAATCGCGCTAATTTCATTAAAACATGAACACAATAAGATAAATTTGAAATAAATTAGTAAATATTATCTAAATATTAGTTTATTATATGTATTATAATATAATATAATGTAATATCACAAGGTATTTTACTTTCCTGCACGCCGTGCGGGAAAATTTACTTTCACGCACGCCGTGCGGGAAAGAGCAACTTTCGGAAACGAAATGCTTGCGTGAAAGTGGCTCTTTTATCACGGCCGTAGAAAAAAAAAGTTTGTTAATAAATTCACTGTATAAATATGATTTATTATATTCGGTGTTATTGCGAAAACTTGTTGAACAGAGCTGATTGACAGAACAGAGCAGTAAAATTATATAGATAAAGATGTAATATATATCTTTGCTTACTTGGTCTATAGTAATAAAGTTATCTGAATTAAATCGCAAAGCGGTCATAATTAATGGTTTCACTTTACTATTCGATGTTAATTTATTATAATCTCTTTGGGAGAAATTTAAAACTAACCAAGAGGAACGGGTGCTTAAAGCCAATGTCGATCGGGCAGACAATATTATAAACATGTATCAAAGAATGTCCAATTATTGCTGTTCCGTTGTATGGTGAAAACAACCGATATCTATAGGAGGCCGTAACCAATTTCTTGGGAAAATAAAGGGTACCCCCTTAACATAAGTAAAATGCCCTCACTCCCAGATTTTTTTTTATTTTTTTACGTTCATTTTAAAAAATAAGACTCAGCGGAATTTTAACCTACCTCCCCCTCCCACTCCACATACCAACAGACAGTAATTGGTTTCTTTCAACTGAAAAAACTACTTTATTTCTCACCGAAAGAGCTGTTAAGGCTAAAGAGCGTTTATTTGAAAATTTTGTTGTCCTTTAAATGTACAAAGAACAAGGCAGCAAATATTTTTTTGGGCAAAAAAGGTTTTTAAGGGATGGAAGTTTATAAATTAATAAAAAGTGTTTTGCTGAAGTACTAAGTAGACATTATTTTATACAAAAAAGTTAAAAGCTCACTTTCATCCTTATTAAGGACAGCAAAGTAAATTGCCTAATTTGTTTTGATATTTACGTAATTATTTTTGTTTTATTCAGGGATTTTATATTTTTTTTATATAAATTTAAGGGGATATTTAATTATGAATTTAATTGTAACTTAAATAGAAGCATTAGAATTTATATATTTTAGCTTGCATTTAGCTTGCTTTTTTCATTAATTAATACCATTAATTTAGTCAAAGCTGTGAGTTATAAAATTATACCAGTAAAATAGAAATGGTGGAAACAAAAAAAGACCATATTGAATATATACGGAGATAAATCGCGATACAATAATACAGGGTGAGTCATGAGGGACTATACATATTCCTACCTCGTATAGAGGCTTCTATGGGGAATAACAAATGACCATTAAAAAGTGTCTGCTCCCCTTGTTTAATAATATACAGGGCGAGTTTCGCATTTTGACAGAAATTTATATTCGTCATAATTTTTGAACGGCCGGTCGTAATCAGATCGATGTGACTCTTATTTTGGTCAATCGTTACACTATTACCACCTAATCAACTGATTTATTCAAACTACAAAAAAATCAGGTCCGGCTTTAAAAAATTAGTATGTTTGGGTCTTAGAAAAAATTTTATCCTGTATACGCTTTTTGAAAACTCTAATATGAATTTTACAAATAAGACAAATAGGCAATTAAAATGGCATATTTTTTCCCAACACGACTACTTAATTTTTTATAAAAAAATCAAATTTGTCTATGAATAATAATTAAAAGTTTGATAAAGTGAACCATAGATTTAAAAAAATTTACTTTTATTACAAAAATTGATTTTTTGAACAAATATTTAATTTATGTTACCACCCAATCAACTGATCTATTCAAACTAGAAAAAAATCATGCCCCGATTTAAAAAATTATTTCGTTTTGGTCTTAGAAAAAATGTCACCCGGAATACGCTTTTTGAAAACTCTAATATGAATTTTAAAAATTAGACAAATAGGTAATTAAAATGGCATATTTATTTTTTCCCCACACGATTGCTTAATTTTTTATTAAAAAATCAAATGTGTCAAAATCGGAATTTTAACCTAAAAATGAAAAAAAAAAAAAAAAGATGAAATCACCGTTTAACTCGCTACAACGTTCCATTTTAAAAAGAAATTCTGAAATTTTTACAGCACATATCTCTTACCATTTTGAAGACTATGACAATTATTGTTGCAGACTTTCAGTCTTCTTCTCGTAAAAGTTATGAATTTTTAAAAATAAAAGGTGCAGATTCGCGAATTGCAAAGTTAAATCGCAAAAATTAAAGGAAAAAATTTAAAATTTATCTGTTTGATCACGTCTATGTTAAACTATAGAGTCCAAAGAGAAGCGTTATAGAGAGTTTTAGATCTAGACGTGTTATAGAAAAAAAAACTGGTGAAACTTTTAATTTTAAGAAAAACGTTTCATTTTTTTTATTTTTATGGTAAAATTGCGATTTTGACAAATTTGATTTTTTAATAAAAAATTAAGTAATCGTGTGGGTAAAACAATAAATATGCCATTTTAATTGCCTAGTTGTCTAATTTGTAAAATTCATATTAGAGTTTTCAAAAAGCGTATACAAGGTGAAATTTTTTCTAAGACCCAAACGAACTAATTTTTTAAAGCCGGACATGATTTTTTTCTAGTTTGAATAAATCAGGTGATTAGGTGGTAGGTAATAGTGTAACGACTGACCAAAATAAGAGACACATCGATCTGACCGTTCAAAAATTTTGACGAATATAAATTTCTACCACAATGCGAAACTCGCCCTGTATATTATTAAACAATGGGAGCAGGCACTTTTTAATGGTCATTTGTTATTTCCCATAGGGGCCTTTATACGAGGTAGGAGTATGTATGTACAGTTCCTCATGACTCACCCTGTATATGATAATTTTAACGAAAAGTGCTAAACAAATTATTATATTAAATAGAAAGTTAAGAACAAGAAAATATAAATAAATTATTTAAAAATTATACAGTAACCGCCAGCCTACCAGATACAGTCATGAATATTGAGCTATTACAGTCCTGGGCCCTTCACTTGTTGCACTGTTTATTTTTATGTATATGTAGTGACCTTTAGAACGTCAGAAAATGTATAGAAACTGAATATTAACATAGAAATTTGAAAAATAATAGATTAGCTGTATTTAACGTTTATAGTTGTCATCTTGTTAAAGTTGTAAAAGTTTTAAAGTATTGTAATATTGGTGTTTGAATGAAGTTATTTTAGAGCAGAGTAACAATACTATTAATTAATGTAGTGAGTAATTAATGTACCTACCTATTTGTTGTAAGGAAAAACAAATATTTTGAATAATTTCTTGACAGTAATATGACAGGGCTGAAAGTCACATCTGAGAACGGACCGGTTTAGCCCATAAGCATAGCAATTAGTACAACTACCCATGTATCTAGTAGCATGGAGCTTACTGTATGTAGATAGATATTTATTGGAAGTGAAATATTTTCTAATTCATCACCATCCAGCTTTCTGCGTCAAAAGTTGAACATAAGCCTCCCCTAATTTCTTCCAGTTATGTCCGTCTTTAGCTTTCTGCTGTCATTCCCCAGCGATTCATTTGACATCTGTCAATCGTCTAGGTCATCTACCTTCACTTTTTCTATCTGCTCGTAATCTCCACACTGTAATTTTTTGGGTCAACCACCCGCCATATTCAGTGTAAGCATACTATTCCATTCTCCTTTGGGACACTCTGAGATTGGTTGCTGTGGCCTGGGTTAAGGAAAGCGTTTCGAATGCGTAACTCATAATAATTGAAAGCATACATTAGTTGAAAGTCTTTCTTTTTTCATATCAATAATTTGGTATATTCGGCATCAAGTTTGGCATAATGAATCCGAGAAAATGGGTCTAAAAATGAATTTTACCAAAACAAAAACAATGACAAACACACAAGATAATAGAAACGTAATACCAAACGAACCCACAATAGAAGCGCTTAATGATTATATATATATATATTTGGGACAGATAATAACAATAAATAAGGAAACCAAACAGCAGAGGTAAAAAAAGGTTAGATTAGCCTTGGCAGTTAGTATTAGGCAATACTTAAAAACAAGAGTGTTTGACCAGTGCATACTCCCAATTCTCACATACGCATGCCAAACATGGACCTTGACCAAAGAAAATATGTATAAAATAATGAAGACACAAAGAGCTAAGGGATGAGCAATGTTAGGAGTAAAATTAACAGTAAAAAAGCAAAAGAACTGTTTAAAAAATAAAACAAAAGTCAAAGACGCAGGACACTATATATAGCCATGCTAAAAAGGCGTGTTTGGCAACAAACGTGTTTGGTAAAAAATGGGCCATAGTTTAACCTTAGATTTCTGAGTTTAAAATAGGTCAATTTAAGCTAACTACTTACCTTAGTACGAATGTTGATAATATCCGAAATACAGGGTGTCCAAGTTAAACTTTTATTTTATTTATTTTTTGAATATTTCCTGGCAGGCATGGCATAACAACAAGAAATTTGGTAAGTGGGGGTTTTTGGGACAAGAAATCTAAATTACATATCAAACATTATATTTTATATTACCCAGAAAGCGCCACATACGTCTTTCAGAGCTCATTTAATATGTTCAATTTTTTTATCCCGCACTCTACATAATTTTGAAATCAAAGCTTTTATTCGACTATTATTTTTACTTAAAAAAGCCGTTTTTGAGATAAACGCATTTTAAATCTACGATGCAAAATTCAATTTTTTGCATTTCATTCTAGTTACTTAAAACCATTTGACATATCCTTATCATACTTGGCAGCAAGTGAAGGTACTGTACACCCTACTAAATTATGTTAAACATGCGTTTCTAGTTACTACCAGAGGCGTACGACAGAGAAAAGTGAATGGTTGACCCTTCCCAAATTCTACGCCACTGACGGAACTGCTATTTTAGCATAATTTTCAGATTCTCCAATGCTTCGTATGTAAATCACGTACGCTTCATTCGTAATGATAAAGTCATTAGTTTTCGAGATATCTGAAGTTAAAAATGAAACTGTACAGTTATTTATGTCCTTTCGTTTTTAACTTTCAAGATCTCGAAAACTTATCTTGTTACGGATGAAAAGTATATTTTTTACATAGAAATCGACATTGCCGAATCGAAAAATTCCAATAAAATAGCAAATCCGCCAGTGTGGTAGAATTTGGGAAGGGTAAACTCTTCACTTTCATCCATCATACGCCACTGGTAGTAGCCAGAAACGTTTGTTTAACATAATTTAGTAGGATGTACAGCACCTACACTTGCTGCAGGTTTTTAGTAACTACAATGAAATAAAAACAATTGAATTTTGAATCGTAGATTTAAAATGCGTTTATCTCGAAAACGTTTGAGTTTATTGAGATAAATCTGGTAGATATTTTTTAAGTAAAAATAATAAGGGAATAAAAATGTTGATCTCAAAATTATGTACAGTGGGGGATAAAAAAATTTAACGTAATACATGAGAGCTGAAAGACGTATGTGGTTATATATAATGTTTGGTAAGGAATTTAGATTTCTCGTTCCAAAAAAACCCCAACTTACCAAATCTCGTGGTGTTATCCCATGCCTGTCAGGAAATATTCAAAAATAGATAAAATAAAAGTTTAAATTTAACACGCTGTATTTTGGTGATTATTAACTTTCGTACCAAGTTAAGTTAGCTTAAATCGACCTATTTTAACCTCAGGAATCTATCTAAGGTTAAGCTATGGCCCATTCTCTATCAAACACCCTGTATAATTTGTTTAAATTATAAATAATAAATAAATAATGAGTTATCCGGGAGTTTTGGTACAAGACAAACAGTGTTTCCGCTATAAGATTATATTTTTTGGCAAATTAATAATTAATATCTAGTTTTTCCATAAATGTTTTATTAACAAAATACGTTTACTGGAATATATCCTTTATTTTTTCAATTTCGTGTAAAATGTCTTTACAAAATAACCGCGTGAACTAAAATAACCCGCTACTATACATCCCCCAACATCGGGAGCATATTACGTCAATATTTCGAAGCTGGAACCTTTACTTAAAAAAGAAGAAGTAGCACTCGTACGTCAACGCAATTACTATAATGGCCCTTCTGATCTTTCTGATCTGTACTTTTTCAATGGGATTGTACGTGAAAGAGCTGACTTCATTTTCCATATAATCCGAAATTTGAATAAACCCGCTCTAAATATGGTAAACGTCTCCTTGAAGTGGGTCTATTATTATTTCGGTCAAATTAATTTGAAGGCATGATATATGATTTTAAAATTATTTAAGACTATAAATATCGCTTTGTGATAGCTGTTATCAGTGATTGTATAAAGGTATTTATTTATTTATTAATTACCCACCATTAAGAAACAAAACAAATAACATTTAATACCTAATACTGTGAAAAAGTTAAACACAATAATCGGTATGACTATTTTAATCAGTGGCGTAACTTAAATAAATTAGGTGAATAAATTAATAAACCAAAAATGTATCAAAATACGAATATAGGGGAAATGACACCATATATACAAATGCAATCCATCCCAAATATTTACAGCACGCAAAATGTTCAGTATCCAACTGCATTTGATGCAAAGCAATCCATCCCAATGGTACCACAAAATTATGCGGCTCATAAGAACTACGCACAGGGGATGTTTCTCACTCAGCAACAAATGCAATGTACACAATTTACGATGTCAACACAGGCCATTCCCGATCAAAGCCACCAAAATAAAGTTCAGCAGAAGATAAATTATTATTATGATCCATTAAATCCAACTACAAGTAATCAAAACCAAATAAGAAATGTCTCACTGTCAAAAAATGAAAAAATGGAGCAAGAAAATTAAGATAATGAAGTATTTCAACCAAATTAGTTCCAAAAAATTGAATATAAGAAGCGGAGAAGAAATAGCAACAGCCCAAAAATGAAAAAGAAATCCTTAAAGGTATAGGCTATTGATTATGTACTATGGAAAGGAACTACTACTAAGTTTTATTATTTCATATGGTCAATGAATCTCTATGTATGAAAAAACCACGGAGTGCTACCATTTAAAAGGGTGCGTTTTTGAGAAATGGCTGAATTAGTCCCTGGGCACAGGTTTCATTAGGGTGAGTTCTATGTATTTTGGTACCAACACGTCTACATAAAAATTGTTCCTGGTTAAAGTTCCTATCTAAATATAACTTTTTAAAGTGAAAGATACCTTTTTTTAAAAAAATATATTCAAAAGAAAAAGCACAAAGAAACCCAAAAGAAAGAAATTTTGTTTTTTGTCCCATAACTTTTGTCCACGGGGATATAGGTATAGACATTGCTTCAGTGAAAAAAAACATACATATTTTCTCTTTAAAATGATGTTCCGTGGAGGTCATTAGGATTTACAGTTTTCGAAATATGATTTTTCAAACTTCGCCACTCACAGCAATTTTGGGCAATTTTCCTTGTTATTTCGCAAATATTGTTCTGTAACTTTTTTCTACGTAACTTTAGGCTGGTGCAATGGTACATGTAAGAGGAATAGAAATCAATTACCTTTAAAATGTTCTACTGTATAACGTTGTACGACTTCTTTTAATGAGGTTATCTTTTTCAAGACTTTATACTTTTAACTAGTTTTTATATTTTTTACGATTATTTTTTAATTTCCCATTATAACATTTTTTTTTTAAGTTTAGGTATATATCATATAATAAAAAAGAAAGCATATTCTGTTTACTTTAAAATGGTGTATTATAAAAAATTCTAGGATTATTTTTGAATAAGATATGCTTTTTCAAAATGTAATAAGTACTTCCAACGATTTTTGATTTTAGGATTATTTTTTAAATTTCTCATAACTTTTTTATGTGATTGTGTGTTATGATTGAATCTTATTTTTTATAGGTAATACTTTCGATCCACTTGACTCGGCCGGGCAAACTTCAAAATATGGATTAATTACAATATTTACTGTCAAAGCTCCTGAACCACAAGCTTTGCTTGAAAAAATAGCATGTAAATTTGCAAAAGGATGTACAAAAAAAACTGCGGTTGTAGGAAGATAGGACTTAGTTGTTCAATATTGTGCAAAGGGTGTATGTGTATGGGTACAAATTGTGGAAACTCTAAGATAACTGAGGTGTCAGAGGAAGATATTGAAGCTAATGCTAACGAAGAGATGGATTTTGATTTTCAAAATTTTTTAAATGCCAAAGTTTATATAATTTTAACTAAAGTGATGTTTTATAAGACTAATGTTATATAATTTTTGTAAAAGAAATAATTTTAAATAATACAGATAAAAAAAATCAAAGAATCACTCGGTTTCCATTACATATTTAAATATAGATTGAGCCCTCTTTATTGAGAAATATATAGTATATTCATGTACAAGAAAAAAAGTTATAATGAGTAATGTTTCAAAAACAATCGTAAAAATAGTATTTTTAATATTAGGTATAATATAATATGTAATATAATATTATATTATATATACTATATATTATAATATATAATATAATATTATATAATATATTATATAATAATATTATTTTAATTTTATATTATATTATATAAAATCGTTAAAAGTATAAAATCTTGAAAAACCATAATCTCTTAAAAAAAGTTGTACAACGTTATACAGTAGACCATTTGAAAGGTAATTGATTTCTATTCCTATTACGTGTACAATTGCATATACCTAAAGTTACGAACAAAAAAGTTACAAAACAATATTTGCGAAATAACAAGGAAAATTGACCAAAATTGCTGTGAGTGGCAAATTTTAAAAAATCATATTTCGAAAATTATAAATCCTAATTACCTCTACTAAACAACATTTTAAAGAAGAAATATGTAGGTTTTTTTTCTGAAAAGCAATGTCTATACTTGTATTCTCGTGGACAAAAGTTATGGAACAAAAAACAAAATTTATTTCTTTTGGGTTTCTTTGTGCTTCTTCTTTTGAATATATTTTTGTAAAAAAAAGTATCATTGACTTTAAAAAGTGATATTTACATACGAAATTTAACCAAGAACAATTTTTATGTAGATATGTTTGTACCAAAAGTGCATAGAACACACCCTAATGTAACCTGTGCCCAGGGACTGATTCACGCATTTCTCAAAAACGCACCCCTGCAAATGGTAGCGCTCCGCGGTTTTTTCATATATAGATGTTCATTAACCATATGAAATAATAAAACCCCGTTAACGTTGTAGTTCCTTTTAGGTATCTTATTTTGAATATAATCAATAGCCTAGTAAGTGAAGTTGAAATTTCTATTAGTACACAAAATCGTTTTTCTTCACTATCAAATGAAGATGATACAGAGCAAAGAAATAATAACAAAAAGGAAATAGATAAAGTTCCTCCTTTTATACCATATGGAGTCTCAAATTTACCAGGTCTTCTAACATTAATTCGCTCATCTACGTCAGATTTTGCTTACAAATTGTTATCATAAAACAAAATAAAAATCAAGACTACTACTATCGACAATTACAAAACAATCAAAAAGCTGCTGGACGACAATAAAATCATCAGGCATACCTATAAACTACCAGAAGAAAAATCGTACAGAGTAGTTTTACGAAACATACACAATAGCACAGACACAAAAGACATAACAGCAGCATTAGCAGAAGAAGGTCATAAGGTAAAGGTCAAAAACTTGTTCTTTATTGACATTGAGAGAAATCGAAATAACGGTGATATCTTTAAAATCTCAAAACTGTTAAATGCAGTTGTTAGATTCGAAACACCCCACAAAAAGCAAACTATAGTGCAATGTAAAAGATGCCACAGTTATGGACACACAAGATATCAATGCACTCAACAATTTCGCTGCGTGAAATGTGCTGAGTATCACGACTACCGTACCTGCAAAAAGAAAAAAGCGGATGGCAATCCAGCAAAATGTGCATTATGTGGAGGAGCACATCCTGCAAATTATAAAGGTTGTCAGGTATAACTTAAAATTTTAAATAGAAGATATCCCTCCAGTAATGGTGTGACTGTCCAAAATCAAGTGACAAGACCAAAAGTACAAGAAAAACAATCACAAAACACTATAAGCAGCTCACACGCTACAGCAGAGGTGAAAACATATGCACAAGCAGCTTCAAATCAAAATCAAGTTAAAAATATAAACAGGGTAGAGTTATTACCGCAGTCAATAAACAATCAATTCACCACGTTCCTTCAACAGCAAAATAATTATCTCCTGCAACAAAACGTTCAACTTCAACAACAAATAGAAAAGCAACAGCAAGCAATCCTTGAACTAACCAAGGAAATAAGACATTTGAGAGATCTAGTACAGCAAAACACTAAATCCAATAATTGATGGCTCAAATATTTAAAATAGCTTAATGGAACACCAATGGGGTCATAAATCGGTAGAATGAAATTGAGGCATTTTTAAAATTTCACAACCTAGGTATAATTCTAATATCTGAATCTCACTTAACATCGGAAAATAGTTTTAGAATATCCAACTATTTAATGTACAATGCTGCTCATCCAGACGCAGCAAGAAGAGCCAGTGCTGGAACAGCTATAATCATTAGAAAGGATATAAAACACCATATTTTACAAAAGATTGAACAACCAGATCTACGAGCAGTCTCCATTGAAATAGAAGATTGGATCGGACCAATCTCGATAGCTGCTGTATACTGCCCACCAAATTATAGAGCTAACAAAAATTCTTTAAGTAATCTCTTTAACCAACTTGGTAACCGTTTCCTGGCAGGTGGAGACTATAACACCAAACATACTAGTTGGGGTTCAAGACTGCGCGCCCCTGGAAGAGGCAGGGTACTGCATCAAATCATATCAGAACAACACTTGGACCATTTGTCTACGTATCAGCCTACATACTGGCCATCGGACCCGCAGAAAGTTCCCGACTGTTTAGATTTCTTTGTTACAAAATGGTTCTCAAGGGGATATCTAAGTATCGAATCAAATTTTGATATAGAGTCTGATCATACTCCTATAGTAGCAACTGTACATTCAGGAATTAAAGAGAAAGAGCCTCTGCCCATATTGCACAATTACAAAATCAACTGGCAAGCTTTCAGAGAAAGGGTTGAAGCAAATATTGAAGTAAACGTATCACTAACGTCACCAGAAGAACTAGAAAAAGAAATCCAAAATTACACAACAACGATTCAGGAAGCTGCATGGAAATCAACACCTTCACCAACAAAAGCAAAACAAAAAATTAATTGTCGAATAAATGTCAGAGAAAAAATAATTGAAAAAAGGTATCTGAGTAAAACTAGACATCCAGATGACAAGTTAAGGCTAAATAGAGCAGCACGACAATTGAAGGAACTACTAAAACAACTAAAAAATAACAGCGTTCAAGAATACATAGAAAATTTAACGCCGTCAGATGACAGCGATTATGCGCTATGGAAGGCTACAAAAAAGTTAAAACAGCAACATCGTCATATCACACCAATTAGAAAATCCAACGGAACATGGGCCAGAACAAACAATGAAAAGGCAGAAATTTTCGGCGAATATCTAGAAGAAGTGTTCAATCCTATACCAGCTGCTGCAACAAGTAACGATCAAGAAATCTACAGTTTCCTACAGAACCAAACCCCGACAGGAGAAAACACACTACACGCTTCACCCAAAGAAGTTCAAAACATAATCAACAATAATCTAATAAAAAAGAAAGCACCTGGCTATGACTTAATCACAGGTGAGGTAATTAAAAATCTACCTACCAAAGCAATTAAAATGTTAACTCAATTGTGTAATGCGGTACTAAGGCTAAAACACTTCCAAATCCAATGGAAAATTGCGGAAATTATCCTTATACAAAAATCAGGAAAACCTCCAAATGAGCCCACTTCATATCGACCAATTAGTTTAATGCCAGTAATGTCTAAGATCGTGGAAAAAATAATAGAAAAAAGACTTCTACAAATACTAACAGACAGAAATATGATACCGGACCACCAATTTGGCTTTAGGAAAGAGCATGGTACCGTCGAACAAGTTCACAGGGTGGTCAACGTTATAAATAAAACATTTGAAGAAAAAAGTTACTGTTCCGCAGCATTCCTCGATGTTAGCCAGGCTTTTGATAAAGTTTGGCATCAAGGACTGTTGTATAAACTGAAAAAGAACTTACCAGAGGAACTATATACACTCCTTAAGTCGTATTTATCAGAAAGATACTTTCGAGTGAAGTTTGAGTCAGCCTATACAAAATTATATCCCATCAGATCAGGGGTACCGCAAGGAAGCGTTCTGGGACCACAACTGTATCTGATTTACACAGTCGACTTACCCACAAATCGTGATACAACGACCACCACCTTTGCAGACGATACTGCAATCCTAGCAGTACACAAAAATCCCGTCGAAGCTGCTGCAAAACTCCAGAGAGTATTAAATCAAATAAATACATGGGCACAAAATTGGAGAATTAAATTGAATGAACCAAAATCAAACCATATTGTTTTTACAAAATGTCACGGTGAATCACCTTCAGTAACAATAAATCATAAGGTAATTCCCTCAGTTACCTATGTAAAATATCTGGGCATGCACTTGGACAGGGGATTAACCTGGGGGACCCATATATGGAACAAACGGAAACAATTGGGCATAAAATTTAGTAAGCATTATTGGCTTCTAGGGCGTAAGTCTAAGCTCACGACAAGAAATAAACTGCTAGTCTACAACACAATATTCAAATCAGTCTAAGCATATGGTCTGCAGCTCTGGGGAACAGCATCCAAGTCGAATGTATCTATAATTGAGAGATTCCTGTCCAAGGTGGTACGTTCAATAATCGATGCTCCGTGGTTTGTTACTAACAGGGATATTTACAATGATCTGGAAACGAAAACCGTCAGTGAAGTGATAGTGAAGTTAAGTGCAAAATACAGCGTACGCCTTGAAATCCACGCGAATGTGCTTGCAATTAATTTGTTAGACAACAGTCAGGAAACAAAAAGGTTAAAGAGACAGACACCATTAGATTTACCGCACAGACAGTATTGTTACATATTGTCACATATTGTTACATTGTACATATTGTCACATATTGTTACAGTAGCTAAGTTAATATATTATGTAATACAGTAATTTAATATTGTCTCTATAGAGATGTGTGGTGCTGGTCACAATCTCTTCATGTCATTATTTCTCAGATGAAATGTGCCTATTGTTATAATATGTTATAACAGGTTGCCTAATAAACATATATAAAAAAAATAATTAATATCTAGTTTTTCCATAAATGTTTTGTTAACAAAATACGTTTACTGGAATATATCCTTTATTTTTTCAATTTCGTGTAAAATGTTTTTACAAAATAACCGCGTGAACTAAAATAACCCGCTTCTATACATCCCCCAACATCGGGAGCATATTACGTCAATATTTCGAAGCTGGAACCTTTACTTAAAAAAGAAGAAGTAGCACTCGTACGTCAACGCAATTACTATAATGGCCCTTCTGATCTTTCTGATCTGTACTTTTTCAATGGGATTGTACGTGAAAGAGCTGACTTCATTTTCCATATAATCCGAAATTTGAATAAACCCGCACTAAATATGGGAAACGTCTTCTTGAAGTGGGTCTATTATTATTTCGGTCAAATTAATTTGAAGGCATGACATATGATTTTAAAATTAGTTAAGACTATAAATATTAACATTATGTTTGTGTTAATAAAGTTTTTTGTGAATTAGATATTGGTTGATTATTTTTTTTATTATTTTACAGAAGTAGTTGCATCAACCTCTGAGGTTATTAGTGACATGTACGTACAGAGTGAGTTTTATGTATGGAACTGCTCAATTATCTCGGAAACGGCTTGCACGATTTTTATAGATTTTAATCTATATCTTACAACTTGGTGTTAACATACAACTTTTTTAACTTGCTACACTCTACTGATGAGGGTCAAGTAGTCCGAAATCAGTATATACAGTTGCCCAGAAATATATGGAATGATGATCATTTTATCATGATGATCATCATGTTATATATTTCGTGTTATATTCACATTCACTTTGCGAGTTTTTGCCAATACATAATTTTACTTATATATTATAAACAGCGTGTCTACTTAAGTTAGACAGATATTATGGGAAACTTTTTTTATTTTTAATTTTACGAAAAAAAGTACTTCTTCATAACAAATTCTTCATGGTCTAAGACTAAGATTCAACCATCAGATATCAAATTTTGTCTATATTATCCGGATATGTCAAAAAATATGAATTTCGCTCAAGAGTAAAATACGTTTATTTTTCAGAATATTGAAAATTGTTATTATGAAAAGTTTTTGCAATTAAAAACTATATTCTAATATGCAATTACATCCTTCTAATTAAAAAAATAATTTCTCAAATTACGGATACCCAACTTCATTTTAATTTATGACAACTCTTTTATTAGCAATTTTACGAAGAAAAGTTAGTCTTCATAAAAAGTTCTGCATGATCCAAAATCTAAAATGTAATATCAAATTTTTCATTTTTATACGAAATATGTTAAAACTATGAATTTCGCTTAAGAGTAAAGTACCTTTATTGTTCACAATATTTAAATTATAAGGATATAATAGCACATTAAGACATAGTTTTTAATTCCAAACAACTTTTCATAATAGCAATTTTCCCTATTATGAATTTAATTTATTTATTTATTAAGCGCAACAGGCCTTGTAGGCCTAGGGCTATTAAAAATTTAAAGACGTAAATAAACAAAGTTTTCGTTATGATAATGCTCGCATTTTTAGCTTGTTTTGTCTAACCCGATTGGACTAAGAACAAGCAACTATAACTTCTGATATTCTTACGGTAAAAACCTGGTCTGACTCTAATTTACTCTCCTTTAACCTTCCGATGACCAACCTTTTTTTGTTACACGGGTGACGAAGGGGGGAAAATGACCCCAGGTCAAAAATGTCAAAAATGACAATTAACAAAAAAATGAAGTTTTTTTTATGGCATGGATTTTATGTCATTCAGCCAGTCACAACATGAGTATTAGTGTCATGTGTATGTGTAGTGTGTATGTTGAGTAAGTGTCTTGTTACTTTGCAAAGTCGACGTCATTAGCGTAAAACTACTTAGAATTACACATTATAGACGGTATTTTACTAAACATCAACTTAAGAATATATTTTTTATTCGTAAAATATAGGGATTTTTTTTATTTCAAAATATGAGGATACCTAGAATAATATTAAAGTCAAATAAAAAAATAATGAGTTAAAAATTGAAAATACTTTTGAATTTATTAAAGAAAAACATACGCTGGGGTCACAATTTCCCCCGCTTGGTCATCCGAAGGTTAACGTGGATAAAACGGTAGCATTATCATATAAGGTGCTCTTCAACCCCTGCTTGTGAATAACAGCCAGATCTCTACCGTTGAGTCTGTAAAATTTCTTGGTATTTTTTAGATAGCAACCTCAAATGGTCCCTTCATATCGATTTGTTAAGTAAGAAACTCGCCTCATCCTGCTATGCCATAAGATCTGTTTCGAAGGAACTCAATTTAGCATATTTTAAATAACATATTTATCTTTGTTCGAGTCTCATCTTCGATATGGTCTTCCTTTTTGTGGGTCTAGTACAGCTGCCCAATTTGACGTTATTTTTAAATTACAAAAAAGAGCAATAAGGTATCTGTTTGGCCTCAGAAGAACAACCCATTGCAGAAGTTACTTTAAAGATCACGAAATATTAACCCTTTCATCTTTGTATATTTTAGAAACTGTTTGCTTAATTCGTAAACACCTGCATGTCTTTCCAGCAAGGCCTCATCATGACTACTCCACCAGAAATTCAACTTTTAATATATATTTACCGATCCCGTCTTCTGAGTTAGTAAAGATATCTATAATATATTCCGCAAAAAAACTATACAACCATCTCCCTTTTCAACTTAAATCTGCAACAACTTTCCACAAGTTCCGTAAAATGATAAAAGCTTATTTATTTAAAAGACCATATTATTCAGTAGAAGAGTTTCTTAATGACCAACTAAGAAATTACAGTAATGTACAAGTAACTATAGTATAATCAAGTATATTCAAATGGGAAATAAGCCACAATTTTACCTAAAATTGATTTTATTAACGTTTCGACGCCCAAGTCGGGTGTCGTTGTCAAAATACAAAATAATACTAAATAAACAAAAATGTTGTTGCTTAGTAAAAAATTCTTCTAATAATTTATTTAATCTGACTCATTTATATCGGCAATTCAGACACATATATTTTAAAGTAGACGACTTTAAAATGATATTGCCAATATTATAACAAATATATAACAAGAAAATAGCTTCAGAACAACATAACTATAGTATATTAAGTATGGAGAACGGTAAGGGTTTTATACCGATCGAAGACAATTGTTTGGAGGAGGAGCGGATCGACGACTCCAATTATTGTCTGAGATCGGTTACCCTTAACGTTCGACATGCTTATAACGTTTTTTGCACAATTGATACCATTATAAATTATAAAATTAAACATTTTCGTCATGTTGACTAGTTTCATTCATTTTATCAAGATAGATACTTTGGTTGTTAGGTAGTAACTAGGGTGCATAACAACAATGGAGAATTGAGTTTTTATTTAGTTGTCAATAATTTTAAGTACAATTTTGATTATTATAAATTAAAATATGAGCGAAAGTGAATTTGAAGAAATTGAACGGGCTTGGGAAGAAGGGTGTTCCGCAATTATTCCCGAAAAATCCAAAATCCGTTATCAAAATACCTACCAAAGTTTTAAAAAATGGTGCGAAGGCAAGAATTTAAGAATCGAAGAAAAGACTCTATTGGCATATTTCGTTCAAAGACATATGCAGTTGAAAGCTCCTGGAAGCCTCTGGGCAGAATATTCAATGATTAAGTCCACCGTTTTTCTTTATGATGGCATTGATATTTCCAAGTTTTCAACTTTGATCGCGTATTTGAAGAGAAAAAATGTTGGCTATAGGCCTAAGAAAGCGAGCATTTTTACACGGGAGCAATTTGAAAAATTTCTGATGGAAGCACCGGATGAAGAATTTCTAGTTCACAAGGTAATATAAGCTAGTTTAGGTAAAAGAAATACTCTAATGAAGATTTTTTCATAATTTGTAGGTCGCAATGATATTGGGAATATCTGGTGCCTGTAGAAGAGAAGAATTATATAATATTACTATGAATGACATCCAACAAACCGATGGTTTAATGATTGTAAAAGTACCCAATACAAAAACGAACGTCCAGCGTACTTTTACAGTCGTTAATAAACCAGACGATAAAATTCCATATTTAGAAATTCTGCAAAATAAATTAAAATTAAGAGATTTAACTCGACGGTAAGTGAATTACTTACCTTCGAGTTGGAGTACTTACCGTCGAGTTGGATTACTTACCGTCGAGTTGCTAGTAAATGTCACCTACTGACGTAAAATCTGTCACGGTAAACAGTCAAAAATGATCAATCGTGCAAAAAAGTATATTTATCTATATTTGGGTGTCACATACAGCAGCTTAAACTTATTAGTTCCTTTCTTTGTGTTTTATTATATGTTGTATGTTCAATTTTGCAATTTATAGTAATTTTGCAATATATTGGTTTTGTTTTCTGCTTACC
Source organism: Diabrotica virgifera virgifera (assembly GCF_917563875.1). NCBI lineage: Eukaryota > Metazoa > Arthropoda > Insecta > Coleoptera > Chrysomelidae > Diabrotica > Diabrotica virgifera. Next base: position 186,918,246 of record NC_065444.1, on the reverse strand, counting down.
TTTTTTTAACTTGTTTATATTTTTTTTATTGACAATTTATCTAATTTCAGAAAATTGTATTTGTTATTGTTATATATTTTTTTGTGACTCTATGTTAAGCTTTGTCCATAAAATTGTATAATTTTCAGTGACAATAAAGCATATTTCTATTCTATTGTATTCTATCTAATACATTAAGATTATTGTCTACCTATAAATAAACAAAATTATTTGGACTTACTAATCATTTGGACACTACAGATAACCGGTACTGTCTGAGAATTTAATAACTTAGAAACTAAATTTGGCCTTGTCTATAAATTGTCAAGTCTAAGTCAAATTGGTTCTAACGTTTACGGAAATTTAATAGTTCTGGATGGCATGCTGGCTGTATAATAATTTAAGTGTGTAGATAGGAGCACTCGATAATCCCTCATATGAATCTATGAAAAGAGCACTAGAATATAAGAGGAGCATTGAAGTCTCACTAATAAAACGGATTGAGTCAATGCTAAAAATAAGAATCATCACCGCTGGTATTGGGGAAGAATCTGTGACTGTGACAGTAGTAAAGTGGTGCCCTCAAGGGGGAGTACCATCGACCCTGCTGTGGTCTCTGGTCGTGGATGGCCTCCTTACTATCTTGCATGATTCTGGTTTTACAACCCAAGTTTACGCAGATGGCCTAGTTGTTTGTTACAGTTAGGAGCAAGCACGACCAGACTACATCTAGTATCATGCAAACTGCTCTAAACGAAATCAGAAGTTGGTGCTCGAAGGAGGGGTTAAATGTCAGTCTCAGCAAAACGACTTTGATATAATTCACAAGGAGACGTAAATACAACTGAAGGCTTCAATTACGATGGCATTACATTAGACTACTCTAGTGAAGTAAAACATATTAGGGTAACCCTAGATCCAAAACTCTGCTGGAACAGTCATATTGAAAAATCTTATTCATAGCGTTGGTGTGCAAATTATACCTGCCGCAAGATATTTAAAAAGACTTGGGGCCTACAACCAAAAGTAACTATCTGGTCATATAACGGTTATCAAGCCGATGGTCATATACGCACCACTCCTATGATGGCCAAAAACACAACAAACGACAGCTAACGCCAAGCTATAAAAAGTGCAGTGGCTAGCTTGTCTGGGAATCACTAGGCCAATGTCAAAATCCCCCACTGCAGCTTTAAAGGCGATTCTGAATCTTCCTTCTTTACAGTTCTGCATTGGGATGTTAAGGGATAGTGATGCGTAAGATATAGACTCTCCTGTTCAAATGCCAACCTCACCTGCTCGTATGGTGATCTAGATCATGGTCATCTGGTACATCCTGCTAGACAACTAACGAGGCTCTGACGTCCGAGTGTTTGCCGGGATAAGCAATCCACCATTTACTGGCCAACGGCTTCGGGCGGACGAGCTGGTAAATGGAGGGGCACTCTGTTGTCCTGAGACTGGGAAACTGGTCTCAAAGGCGGAAGAACCAAGAAAGTGGTCAACGGCATCAGAATGCAGAAGGCAACGAGAAACCACTGCATTAAAGGTCCCTGATGACATCTCTAGAAAAGCTATCATGGCAAATCCAACTAAAGTGGAAATAGTTACTAATCATGGAATACGGAAGCCAAGATTCGGCAGGGGAGGTGATCCACCTTTAGACCACAGGGCCTCCCAGGTCGTAACCCAGCGAAACCCCTGTGACAGAATTGGAAAAGTGTCTCTAAGAACAGCAGAGTTGATTATTAAAATATGTACCTGGAATGTGAAGACAATGTATCAGGCTGGAAAAATTCATAATACCATTCAAGAAATGACCAGACTCGGAATCGGTATAATGGGCATAAGCGAAATGAGGTGGCCAAATGGTGGTGCTTGTATTGTTGACAACCATATGGTATACCACTCAGGAAATGACGATGGTCAACATATATATGGGGTTGGAATAATCGTGTCTCCCCAATTACGTCAATATGTTACAAATGTTATACCTATTTCTGAAAGATTAATAATAATCCAACTGAATACTAGCCCCGTCAAATTAAATATATTACAAGTGTATGCCCCCACAAGCGATAAACCAGAAGAAGATCTAGAGCAATTCTATGAGTTGTTGATAAAGTCACTTAAACGACTTTAAAAAGAAGATATAACTATCATTATGGGTGACTTCAATGCGAAAATTGGTAAAGGGAGAAGCGGTGAATTCATAGGTGATTTTGGTCTAGGACAGAGAAATGAAAGGGGAGACAGATTAAAACTGTTTGTAGAAGAAGAAGAATTTACAATACTAAACACATTCTTCAAACTACCACCAAGACGCTTGTACACCTGGGTCTCCCCGCAAGATCAACCAGGAAACGTAATACGGAATCAAATTGACTACATAATGGTGAACAAGAGATTCCGTAATGGATGCCTATCGGTTAAGGGTTACCCCAGTGCTGACGTATCATCAGATCATGTTCCTGTCGTTGGTAAATTTAGGTTTAGATTCAAGAAGGTTTGCAAAAAAGAACAGCAACAAAAAGTGCGATATGAGAATACTAAAAGATAAGAAAACAAAAGAGACAGTCGCACAGATTCTTTCAGAGAAGCTAGTTAATGTGGAGCAAACATATAATGCCGAAGAATCACTCCAAAATATATGTGAAACCTTTAACAACATCAGAGAAGAACATCTAATAGAAAAGAAAGAGATGAGAAAAAGTTGGATGAACGACAATATACTACAACTTATGGAAGAAAGAAGAAAATCAAAAAACAACAAAATAATGTACAACACGATTCAGAGACAAATAAGAACTGAAATAAGAAAGGCCAAAGAAATTGGTTAAAATCACAGTGTGAAGAGATAGAGTCGTTAGAGCAAAAACATGATACGTTTAACATGCATAAAAAGGTGAAACAAGCAGCTGGTCTTCAGAAATCCAACACAGCTAGCAAATTGCGAGACCAACAGGGGAATATCATCACAGACAGAAATCAAGAAATCTGCATATGGACAAAATACATACAGGAACTTTTTGATGATACTAGATCCGAACAACCTCCATCCTACATATGTGATGACCACTTACCAATCACATCAGGTGAAGTGGAAAGAGCAATATCACAACTAAAAGATGGCAAAGCTCCTGGACCTGACAATGCATATGCTGAACTCATAAAACTATTTGACACCGACGGTACTCAACGCCTAACCAAAATATTTAACGACATATATTTAAGCGGAGTAATACCAAAAGCATGGTTGAAGTCGACGTTTGTTGCTTTACCAAAGAAAACAAAGTCCGTATCCTGCAGTGATTTCCGAACCATCAGCTTAATGAGCCACATTTTAAAGCTATTTCTAAAAATTATACATCAAAGGATATATAGACTGTGCGAAGAAAAAATCAGCCGAACACAGTTTGGTTTTCGAAATGCAGTGAGTACAAGAGAGGCTCTATTTAGTATACAAGTGCTATTTCAACGATGTAGAGACGTGAATTGCGATATTTATGCATGTTTCATTGATTACCATAAAGCGTTCGATACAGTAAAGCACGACAAGCTGATGGAGATATTAACCAATATTGGAATAAACACCTGTGATTTAAGGATTATCAGCAATCTGTAATGGAATCAAACATCATCTATCCGGACAGAGGCAGGAGAATCCGACGATATCAAAATCAAACGTGGGGTCCGTCAGGGATGTATACTATCCCCACTGCTGTTTAACATCTACTCTGAGTAAATCTTTCAAGAAGCATTGGATGATGTTGAAGCCGGAATTAGAATTAACGGAGAATGTATCAATAACATAAGATACGCAGACGACACTGTGGTATTCGCTGACAGTTCTGAAGCCCTACAGGAGTTAATGAGCAGAATCGCAGAAGTCAGTCAGAGATACGGACTTTCACTAAACACTAAGAAAACCAAATGTATGATGATCTCTAAGAATGAACAGCAATTTGGACGAATCAGTGTGAATGGTCAACAAATAGAAAGAGTAAAAACATACACCTACCTTGGTACGAACGTCAATGAAAATTGGGACCATTCTATAGAAATCAAATGTAGGATAGAGAAAGCAAGATCTGCATTTCAAAAAATGGCAAATATGTTCAAATGTCATGATTTGTCGATACCCATATAAGTCAGATTACTACGATGTTATATATTTCCTATACTGCTGTACGGAGTTGAGTCGTGGACTCTCATAGACGCCACCTGCAAGAAAATTGAGGCTTTTGAGATGTGGCTTTATCGTCGAATCCTGAAGATATCTTATACCGACCACATTACTAATGAGGGTGTTTTGCTGAGAATGAAAAAAGAAAAAGAGCTGTTAATCAAAATAAAAACAGCCAAAATCGAATACCTCGGTCACATCATGAGGAACAGTGAGAGATATAGACTGCTGCAACTGGTCTTGCAGGGAAAATTAGAGGGAAAGCGAGGACCAGGAAGGCGAAGGATTTCCTGGCTGAAAAATCTACGAACGTGGTTCAACACAACCACTACAAATCTTTTCAGAGCAGCAGTGTGCAAAGTGCAGATTGCCATCCTCCGATTTAAAGCTGCGACAGACACAAATAATGAACACAGTAAGTTATCAATCGCAGTAGCATAGAAAACGACAATAAATATCGTTCCCATACCACCAGATAGACAACAGGTGGAATACTTTCTTTGGTTACACCTCCTGAGATTTTTCAAAATTTATAAATCAAACAAGATGCCGAGGAAATTAAGATGAGAGAATTTTAAATAATTCACAACTCATCTGTTCAGCATGGTAAAAGTTCCAACAAGAAAGATTCCTTAATACTCCTACAAAAGAGTAAATAAATTAAAAATAGATAAACATTTTCAATTACTTTGCAACACGAAAATGCAGCAGCTGCATAATACTCTGGTTAAATCGGAGAGTGCAGGAAGAGTCTATACCGGTTTCGGAAGTCTTTTTTCGATTTTTACCGATTTCTCCAGGTATCACACTTTGAGACTTTCCAAACTGCAAAGAAAGAAATATCACGGATGAACTAGAGCCATCTACCGGAAAACAACAATTGTTTGTTTTTGGTAGATGGCTTTAGTTCATCCGTGACATTTCTTTATTTGCCATTCGGAAAGGCCCAAAGTGTGATACCTGGATACATCGGAGAGAAGAGGATATGGGAATACTGATGAGGGGGAAACGACCTCCGAAACCGGTATAGACTCTTCCTGCACTCTCCGATTTAACTAGAGTATTTGGCAGCTGCTGCATTTTCGTGTTGCGAAGAAATTGAAAATGTTTTTACATTTTTACAAATAATGAAACCTGGAGATCTAGTGGGCCATCCAAAAATATTAAAAGAAATTCCATTGAATTCTAAGGACAGGCCAACAGATGTCATGCCCGTCAATCTCGACTTCAAAACAGCCTTTGAATTGGTCACACAAAGACACCAAATGGTTGAAAAAGTTTAAACAAAACTGGAAGAAGCTTTACTCGTATGGTATACGGATGGATCTAAGATAGATAAAAATGCAGGAGTAGCAGTTACTGGTCACAATTTCAGGCTATCCAAATCTCTTGGAAATGCCCCAACTATCTTTCAGTCAGAAATACAATGCCATGGATATTAGCGGCCAATAATGTCCTAACTGAAACACTCGTAGGGCAAAAGTATTTATTTTATCAGACAGCCAAGCTGACGCAAAGGCTCTCTAGAGTCATTTATTTGTAAGTCAAAGTTAGTTTGGGTCTGTAAAAATCCCTGAAGAAGCTGACGGAACGCAACAAAGTAACTTTGACGTGGGTTCCCGGTAACAAGGGAATTGCAGGAAATAAAGAAGCTGATAGCCTCACAAAAGAAGGCGCTAATACCCGATTCCAAGGTTCAAAACTATTCTGCGGACTATCTAAAACCACATCAGACATGAACACCGGGCTTGGGAACTCAATCAACTACAACAACTGTATTGGTTTAACACACCAGGATAATGGCAAGCAAAAAGTCTCAAAAAAAGTGTAGCCTACTGCAACAAACCCCCTTCTCGAAATGAGTAAAAAGATATAAAAATGGTCACTTTTCAGTGACTTATGAAGTGAAGAGAAGAATCGGCCTTGGGTGGGCAGCAATTGGAAAACTGAGAGAAACTTTTAAAAGTGAGTTGCCCACATACCTAAACAGAAAGGTATTTGATCAGTGCGTCCTCCCAGTCTTAACGTACGGATCAGAAACACTTACCTTAACTAAAGCCTCGGCTACCAAACTAAGAGTCACGCAGAGAAGAATGGGGCAGTCAATGTTAGGAATAACTCTGCGAGACAAAATCAGGAATGAAGAAATCAGGAGAAGAACAAAGGTGACTGACGTCATCGAAAGGATAGCCAGGTTGAAGTGGAGATGGGCAGGACACATAGCCAGAATGACAGATAGGCGATGGACAAAGAGGTTATTAGAATGGAGCCCAAGAGAAGCGTCGGTCGACCGCCTACAAGATGGACTGACGACTTAATAAAGCTAAATAAAAACTGGATTAGAGCGGCGCAGGATAGATGGGGTTGGAAACGAGAGGAGGAAGCCTATGTTCAGCAGTGGACTTTTCAGGCTGGATGAAAAATGGTCACTGGCCTTCTCACTGGTCACTGTTTTCTGAGATGGCATCTTAAAAAATGGGCAAATCAGATAATAAGAACTGTCGTTTCTGTGACAATTAAAAAGAAACGGCATAACATATACTACGCAACTGCGTAGCACTGTTCTGCAAACGACTAAAATTCCTAGAAGAGGTCACGCCTGCGCCCTCTGACATAAAAAGCAAGTCACCTAGGAGGCTAATCAACTTCATCAAAACTATTGGCATTCTAGAGATTAACAAAATTCAGGTATGTACAAAATATCTCTATAGGTCGAAGTGCAGAGAGGCTGCATGGCCTTAACGAGCTCACATAATCTAATCTAAATCTAATCCGCTATTTTTGCTGAAAAGTTGGAAATGGCGGATATATTAAGCAAAAATGGCTCTCCTTCACATTCAAGATGGCGGCTAACGCGGCGGCCGAATTCAATCTCGATTTTAATTGAATCGGTGAGTTAGAAAACCGTATATATCCAAAATCTGCGTTCCGAGAAAATCACTAAAAACCTTTTAACACTGAAACTACTCAACATAGACTATCTGTATGCATACAAAAGTTTTAGGTCTCTTACTTTGCAATGTGTTTTTAATGGTAGTTTTTTAGAAAATAAAATGGATTACCAATGACAGATCAAAATGGAGGGTGGACTTGTATTGTTTTTGAACTCAACCCTATATTATACGAAAAAAAAATAGGTAAACATTTCTTGATTTATTTAACATTTATTCAATACATAATATCAAAACTGTGATCTCAATCAATTAATCATTATTTTTAGAATTTGTGGTTTTCCATGATGTGATGTGGTAATAGAATTCCAATGCTTCACCTTGGGTATAAGTCATTACCTTCTTGATGTCTAGGATTTTTTTTTTCATTAATTGGAACGGGTTTTTTATACGCCTTACTTGTGGGCAAAGGTGGACTGTTCTTATGTTCTTTGCGTAATTTAAAAGTATGGAAGTATAGACCATCTATAGACTCCCACGTTAAACGTATTAATATATCCCGGCTTTGAACTGTCATACAGGAACTCACCACTAGTTTGACACAGCAAATGTTTCTTTGTTGCAACTAGTACCTCGAGAGCTACAAGTTTTTTTTTATAGTAATCAGGCCACCAATTCTTAAAATCAGTAATATCAGTGTATCGGATTTGCTTCACAGTAAATGGTTGCCTCGTTCTGGAAGTCCTTATTAAGTCCTCGTATTCTTCTGGAGTATAAATTCGATCATGTTTTCTGAAATTCCGTTTTGCACAACCAAAATCCCGGTCACAAGGCAAGAACGTATGGCCTCTTATTGGATAATAATGATATATTATATGGACCACTATTTTATTGTTGAGGTGAAAACCCGTTACAAGTCCCGGACATGTACGGTTTTACTCCTCACGCACGAATACAATCAGCTGTGCTGCGTTAACGGCTAAGTTTCGACAATCGAGGAAGGGACAAATTTTAAACAAAATGGCTATTCTACTTTAAAATGTCAAATTTTGGACTTGTACGGTTTTCGAACTCACCAATTCGATTACCTACTAAGATTAGAATAATAAAATTTGGGAAAACTGTCATTCAAGGTTAGGCCTTTTTGAAGTTATACTTCTTTAGGCGCGATTGGGAGTGAATTTTTAATTTTTATTTTACTGGGCGCATGCGCACACAGACAGTATGGTATTAGTCGTTATACGGGCTCTGATTGGGCGTTGAAATGATCTGTCAATAATTATTCAATATGGAGGTTATCGGTAAACAAAAATGTTGTATATTATATTAGTTTTTATTGTTGTGAGGACAGAAATAAAATCAAGTTTATAATTGCAGTGACTTTTTAAATAGTTTTGAAAAGCCACAGGTACGCAATTCTAAATGTTTCAATTTTATTGCAATAAAAAAATTATCTTCATACCTATTTGAAAGTGTAAAATAATAATGTACTTTTACCTATTAGTAGGCAATGCTTTAATTTACATAATCTGATTACGAACAAACTTTCTACAAATCTTCATCTAATATATCGTTTTCTTACTCTATATTTTGTTGTATTTTAATTCGACAAAAATCAAACTAATAATTTGATTAAATTCATATAAATAAACAAAATGTCAAAAAGTTTATGGTGTAAACGTTCAGTTTGTGTATATTCCCACATGACGTATACGCGAAGGTGGCGCAGTAGGAATTCGCTTTGACTTTCGATCGGCGGAATAGACGGGAAGCAAGTTCGAGCCCCAATGCAAGTTATTATTTTTTTAGTTTTTTTATACATTTTATGATTGTAAGTATATTATTATATAATTTTTTTCAGAAAATACGTATTTAATTAAAATTTTTGGCAACAATTATTTATTGTTCAAAAATCATTTGTGGCATTTTTCAATGTGTTTGTGTGTGTTTTATTCTTTTATTTTTTTAATTTTTGGTATTGTTTTAGTAAAAAATTTTTGGAAAGTAGTCGAGAAACTGTTTAAAGTATATTGATTTCGTTGAAATCATATAATAGAAGTATAATTTCTTACGTGCGTACAAAGTACACACATTCTTTTTTTTTTGTCTAATTCGACTGGACTGACAATACGTTAAGATTATTGTGTAAAAAGACATAAATACAAAATTATGCGGACTTGCCGATGAAAAAAGTCCCACACTACATAATACCGGTCCTGTCTGAGAATTTAATAACAGAAACTAAATTTGGCCTCGTCTAATTTCCAAGTTAATACTAAGCAACATTCTGTCGCAGGCGAAGCCCTCGTGCGAGTCAAATTGGCTCTAACGTTCACGGAAATTTAATAGTTCTGGATGGCATGCCGGCGGTATTGCCGTTAAGTGTGTAGACATAACGTGATCTTATAAAGACGTAATAACACCTTATACGCCGTTCTAATTCTAATTAAGTCAAAACAATTATTCGGTCCTTTAGTGTGTAACGCAACAGTTTGAAGCTGAGCCGGAAGATTGTTTAATTGATAAAGGGCATATCGACTGTAATAGTTTATTGATCCTGTACAATATATATTTGGTACTAAGTAGATCTGAAGCAAGCAAATGTGCATGGAAAAATGAACATCAAAACCGAAAGGAAATAATAACAAAGAATTTAAAAATGCTGAAAATGTATACGCCAGTCAATTGGAGCAAGAATAGGATATTACCTCCGAATTCTATCTTACTGCATGGATTTTAATGAAATTTTGGGAATAGCCTCTACTTATCTCCTAATTCAAGCTCTACCCTATGCCTATGTGTGCTTTTATCTTTGGGGTGGTTCCCACCCCTTCTGAGGGGTGGAAAATTTTTTGGTTCAAATAACCATGGAATTCGCTAGAATTCCGCTAATTCTAAGAAAAAACTGTTCTATAATTTTTTTTAACTCAATACTTTTTGAGATATTCATGGTTGAAAATTGGCCATTTTCATTGAAACATAATAATACCTTTTCGAACGGTTTTTTGCGAATTCCTTAAAAACTATGCATCTAACTAAAAAGACTATATTCAACATTTTTGTAGGTAATAAAAAAACAAAGAAACACTTGCCTTCATAAATCTTCTAGTTATAATACAAAAAGAGATATGGTAGGTGAAAATAGTTTGTTTTTTGGTACATTCTCAAATTGGTGTATTCAACTTGAAATAACAGAGCAACGGTTGATTTTAGGTATAGTGCTTGAAAAGACCTTTAAAATGAGCTATATTAAAGGTCCATTACATTAAAACTAAGCAAGATATGCTGCAAATGAACTTGATAACGAATGTATTTTAAGAAAAAAGGAGAAGTAATTTTAACCCACATCCACCAAAATGTAAGTGCATCGTTTTCGTTCCACAACACCTTTTATTATGATGTTATTTCTATGTTCAAAAAGTTGTACGGGTTTAAAATGAATGGTTTTTAAAAAAAAAAGACCAAATATACAGCATTTTTAAATTTTCTTAAAAATCTTCCTTTTTCTCCATGTAACTTGAAAATGATAAGAGATACAATAATGAAAAATAAAAAGAAAATTTTTTCTGAAAAAGCCCTACATTTTGTGTGGTATCTTTTTTCGCATCTCTTATTTTTTCGAGTTACATGGACGAAAAGGAAGATTTTTAAGAAAATTTAAAAATGCGCTCTATAATTTGATCTTATTTTTTTCAAAAACGATTCATTTCAATCCAGTTCAACTTTTTGAACATATAAATAACACTATAATTAAAAGTATTGCAGAAGGAAAACGATGTATTTATTTAAATTCTGATGGATGAGGGATTAAATATACTTCTCATTTCTTCTTAAAATACATTAGTCATCAACTTTTTTGCAGAATATCTCGCTTAGTTTGAATGTAATCGACATTTAGTATTGTTCATTTTAAAGGTATTTTCAACCACTACAAAAGTTATTTTTAGTAACATTATACACCTAAAATCGACAGTTTCTCTGTTATTTCAATTTGAATACACCGATTTGAGCATGCAGCATAAAACAAACTCTTCTTACCTACCATATCCCTCTTTTTATTTCAATTAGAAGATTTATTAAGGAACGAATCTCTTTGTTTTTTTTATAACCTACATAAATATTTTATATAGTTTTTTTGTTAGATGCATAGTTTTTAAGGTATTTGCAAAAATCCGTCCGAATAGGTGTCATTTTTCAATGAAAATGGCCAATTTTCAACCACGAATAACTCAAAAAGTATTGAGTTTTCAAAAAATAATTATAGAACAGTTTTTGCTTAAAATTGTTTTCTATAGCCTCTTCCGTGGCTATTTTAACCAAAACATTTTTCACCCCCGAGAAGCGGTGGGAACCACCCCAAGATAAAACCGCACATCGGCATAGGATAGACTTTGTTTCTTGAGCTATTCCCGACTTACTGTGAAAATATCAAGTAAATCCATGTATTAGGATGGAATTCGGAGCCAAATAACCTCATTGACTGCCCTAGTAGTATAATAAAAGGAGAAGTGGTATTTAAACGTATAGTAATGGCCTTCTTCGTCAACCATTTTTTCATCCAGTACTGAATGTAGGTCTCTCAATTATTTTCATCTTGTTCTAATTGCTTCTTTCAGTACCCTGTCCGATTATCGAATGTTTGCGATCATATTGGCAATATTAACTTTGTTTTCGGCAGCTCTAAACTGATTAGCAGTGATCTCTTGATACTACACTCGGATATTTTGGGGCTAGGGTATTTTTCTTCGACCTGGGCCTCATCTTCCGGCGATCTTACTCTGCATTATGAGTTGTAGAAGGTTATACCTCTCTGGATGTCTCAATACATGATCGAAATTTTGTAACTTTCGAATTTTTATCGTTTTTGGTATTTCTGTGATCTTTTTCATTAAATTTAAAACTATTTCATTTCATATTCGATCAACCCAACGTATCCACAATACTCGCCGATAGACTCACATCTCTAAAGCCTCCAATTTTTCCATTAATGTCTCCGTAATTAGTTTCCATTAGTTTCCATGCAATATAGCAATGTGGAGAATATGTATCGGCATATTAATCTGATTTTAAGGTTCAACGAAATGGGTCTACCCCAAAATCCCCACAGCCAAAATCCCGACAGCCAAAATCCCGACGGCCAAAATCCCGACACGCCAGAATCCCGACAGGTTTGATAAGTTCCTTTTTAACATCATATAATTTATTATACCTGACATATGTTATGCGGCACTGCGAACGGTTCAACTGGCTGATGATATTAATATTATGAGTAGAATATCAACAGGAGCACAGGAAACATATTCAGGGTTAAAAACACAAACAAAAATTCTAGGTATGAAAATTAACACAGAAAAAACAAAGATAATGACTCAGACGAGAAGAAATATAGTCCCAGAAAACATTATACATGAAGATGACATTGAAACGGTTGAAAAGTTTACATACCTGGGAGTAGAGATATATGCCGACGGATCAGAAGATGGAGAAATACGGAAGAGAATAACGCAGTCAAACAGAGCTTATTTTGCCCTCTCCCATATATTTCGGTCTAAAAGTGTCCACCGAAATACAAAGATGAGAATCTATAAAACCTTAATTCGACCAATAATATGCTATGGCAGTGAAGCCTGGGTCCTGAAAGAAACATCCAAAAACAAACTCGACACATTCGAAAGAAAAGTACTTAGGAGAATACTAGGACCTGCGAGCGAAAACGGAATCTTCAGAAGTCGATACAACAACGAGCTTTATCAACTTTATAAGGAAACGCCCCTGTCAGACTTCATTAGAATACAAAGATTGCAGTGGGCCGGACATGTGATAAGAATGGGAGAGGATAAGCTACCAAAACGAGCACTGAATGCTAGAATGCAAGGAAAGAGACCGGTTGGGAAGCCACGAAAGCGCTGGGAAGACACAGTAAATAGCGACGCACAAGCCCTTTTAGGAGTCCGTGTATGGAGAAGAGCATCCAGAGACAGGCAAGGATGGAGGCAAAAAATAAAGGAGGCCAAGGCTAAATTTGGGCTGTAGTGCCGTAGAAGAAGAAGAAATACATATGTTATACATTTAACATTTATTTCTTGTTTTCTATATATGTTCATCTGTTTTTTATTTTTTGTTACTAAACAAAAGTATTTACCATTTAGTATGAACTAATTTTCTAAATAAAATTTCTAACATGTAATGGGTAGGTATATAAATTAAATTTTTTTTTTGCCAATATATAGTCCAATAATATATTATGTATAATCAAATCCTGAATTCAAGTTTACTTTCATATAATATATATTATCATGTCACTTAAACCTTCCATTTCCGTAAGTACCTAAAGCTTTTATATTATAAAGTATAGTGTTTAATGATTTTTTCTTTTAAAATACATAATTATTAGTACCCGTACTTATTAGTAAGTACCTAATTAATTTTTCAATTTCAATACTCTATAATACGATTTGGTATTGCATTTGAAAAGGAAACAATAAATATTCAAAATGTAGTGGTCGGGATATTTGCTTATGCTCGGATTGTTGCATGTCGGGATTTTGGCCTGTCGGGATTATGGCGTGTCGGGATTCTGGCGTGTCGGTGTTTTGGTCGTCGGGATTTTGGCTGTCGGGATTTTGGCTGTCGGGATTTTGGCTGTCGGGATTTTGGGCGCCATCGTAACGAAATATATCGATTAATTTAAACTTTCTCTATTTTATCCCAACCTAATCCATTATTTGCCTGCCACCATTCTTATTTCATCAACCCAGGATGAGGTCTTTCCATTCGTCATACTGTCCTCCATGGTCTCCATTCTACGATTGTCCCTATCTCCCTATCATCATATTATTTGGTAATGTGACCGGTCCAGTGTTATTTAATTTTTTTAATTTCTTATCTAATTTTGATCCCTGATCTTTGTTCTACGTCTTATCTCGGTGTTTGTAATCTTGTCTCTTGTTGATAATCCAAGCATGATTCGTTCCATTGTGCTTTGTTTTTAGTTTTTACCAAATTTTCTGGTAAGGGCTACGATCTACAAGCCGTACAAACAAACTGGTAGTATACCTACAGGTATTATATACCTTTTTTTCCAAAGTTTCTTGGATGGAGGTCTTTTTTTCAAAATATAAATATGACAATTTTTGGTGATGTGAACTATATAGAATTTTTGATGATGCAGATATCGTGAAAACCATCTAAATAAATCGCCCAAGATGTGTGGGCCACGTTATGCGGATGAATGAAAGAAATCCTGCTAAAATAACTGTCCTAAATACGCCGGCCGGAAGAAGAACGGAGGGGGCGACCAAACTGATATCTAGACGATGTGCTTCAGGAAGATTCGAGTAAGGAGATGGAGAAAATACACTCGAGAGGGAAGGAAGGAGGAAGGTTTTGAGGCAGTTCAAGGCTCACGAAGGGCTGTAGCGTCAACCGGTAATGATGATATTTACCTCGACCTCTTCGAACTTCGTAACTTAAATATTTTAAGATATTATGTATGCAATTTCTAATAGGCTATTGATTATGTATTTTAGAAAGGAACTACAACGTTAACAGGGTTTTATTGTTTCATATAGACAATGGACCTCTATATTTGAAAAAACCGCGGAGTGCTACCATTTAAATTGGTGCGTTTTTGAGAAAGGGGTGAATTAGTCCCTAGACACAGGGTGAATTAGGGTGAGTTCTATGCACATTTAGTGCAAACACGTCTATAGAAAAATTACTCCAGGTTAAATTTACTATCGAAATATCACATCTTAAAGTCAAAAACATATTTTTTTACAAAAATATATCCAAAAGAAAAGCAAGAAAAAAACATGAAAGATAGCAATTTTGTTTTTTGCCCCATAACTTTTTTCCACGAGGGTATAGGTATAGGCATTGCTTCACAGAAAAAAAACTTTCATCCTTCCTTTTTAAAATTGCGTTTGGTAGAAGTCCCTGTTATTTACAGTTTCCAAAATATGATTTTTAAAATTTCGCCACTCACAGCGATTTTGGGATATTTTCCTTGTTACTTCGCAAACATTGTTCTGTAACTTTTTTCTACTCATTTCTAGGTATACACAATGGTACAATTAGTGGAAAGAGAAGTCAATTACCTTTAAAATGTTCTGTCGTAGAAGACCGTATGGCTATATTTAAGCAAGATATGGTTTTTTAAAATTTTATACTTTTAATGATTTTTGATATATTTTATGATTATTTTTAAATTTCCCATTATAACTTTTTTTATTGTATATTTGGGTAAATGTATTGTGTAATAAAAAGGAAAGCTCATTTTCTTTACTTTAAAATGGTGTACTGTAAAAAATTCTAGGACTATTTTTAAACAAGATATGCCTTTTCAAAATATGACATATACACATGCAATAGTTGAAGACATATGGAAAACTTTTTTAGTATTAATTTTGTGAAAAAAGTTATTCCTTATAAAATGCTTTGCCTAGTCTGAATCCTAAAATGCGATCATCAGATATAAAAATTTATTAATAGTGTACGAGGTATGTTAAAAAATATGAATTTGGTGAGGAGTAAACTATCTTTATATTTCACATTATCGAAAAGAGTGATTAAGAAAAATTATTTGGAATTAAAAATTATATTATAATATGCAATTATCTTCTTCTAATTGAAAAAAAAATAAAAAATTTTAAATTTTTTTCAAATTACGGATAGGTACTCTTGGATATCCTACGGATACCTTGTTTAAAAATAGTCCTAGATTTTTTTGAAATACACCATTTTAGAGTAAAGAAAATATGCTGTTTTCTATTATACAATGTATATCCCTAAATGTACAAGAAAAAAGTCATAATGAGAACTTTAAAAAATAATCATAAAAAATATCAAAAATCATTAAAAGTATGAAACCTTGAAAAAGCAGAACTTACTTCAAAATTATCAAGCAACCTTATACAATAGACCATTTTAAAGGTAATTGGCTCCTCTTTCCAATAAATGTACCATTGCATATACCTAGAAATGCGTAAAAAAAGTTACAGAATAATGTTTGCGAAATAATGGGGAAACAGTTCCAAAAATGCTGTGAGCGGCGCATTTTGAAAAATCCTATTTCGGAAAATATAAATCCTAGAGACTTCTACTAAACGTCATTTTAAAGAAAAAGAATTTAAGTTCATTTCTGCTGAAGCAACGTCCACACCTGGATCGCCGTTGAAAAAAGGTTTGGGGCAAAAAACAAAATTGCTTTCTTTCGTATTGTTTTTTTTTTGCTTTTCTTTTGAATATATTTTTGTAAATAAAAATATTTTTGACTTTAAAATGTAATATTTCGATAGTAAATTTAACCTGGAACAATTTTTATGTAGACGTGTTTGTACCAAAAGTGCATGGCACTCACCCTAATTCACCCTGTGCCTAGGGACTAATTCACCCATTTCTCAAAAACGCACCCATTTAAATTAAAAAGCATTAAATTAAAAATTTAGGGGTCCATTGACTATGAGACAATAAAATCCCGTTAACGTTGTAGTTCCTTTTAGCTCTCTTATTTTGAACATAATCAATAGCCTATAAATCATCAATGGATACGTTGCTGCTAAGGAATAATTTTTTTTAAATTAATTTTTAAATCTCAGCACGTTAGCCAATCACAAGTGGTTTAATCTTGCATCATCGACAGTTAGTCCCACATTTTGTCACTCAGTTTTTAAAACATGTACTGTAGCATTATTGTATTTAAATAGTTTTAGTGGGATGATATCACCATGTTATATGCGCGTTCCATTTAATTGTTAATAAATGTGTTAGGGATACTATAAAGTTTCACACTTCACACTTAATTTAATTTATGTTTTTAAATAATGTTTCATATTTGTGTCTATTCTACATTCTACAGTCAGCTACTATAGCACTTATTTTTATCTTGATTTACCTAGACATTCACTTTCTCATAGTCAACAAATAGACCAGTGGTTTGTTGTACTTCATTATTTTTTACAAATTCTTTCGTAACTAGTAAGTGGTCGTTTGCACCAAACCCGGTTTGAAACTACCTGCTGTTTTATTATTTAGTTTATAATTTTGTTCACGGCAAGACGTAAGCCTCCCATAAATTTTTCTATATTTCTATATCGCCGGTCCGGAACAAGAATGACGTAACTGCAAAAAGCTAAATTTCTCATGATAGCAAAGAACGTTTTTTAAATATTTAAAATAGGAATTAAATGAGGATTAATCGTCCAGGAGCATCGGTATGGCGTTTATTCTTACAATGATGGCTTTTATTTTTATCTCTATTTGTTCGAATTTCATTATCTTAATTTAATCCCTCCATGTTTAACCCTATCTACAGTTGCGTCATTATTCATCTAAAAATTTTTAAATTGTGTTTAATTAAAGAATAACCGTCCAGAAGCATCGGTATTGCTTTTTTTCTTACAATGATGGCTTTTAGTTGCATCCCTATTGCTTCGAATTTCATTATCTTAATTTATTCCTCCCATTTTCAACCCTGTCTGCAGTTGCGTCATTCTTAACCTTTAAATTTTTCTTTACAAAAAAAAAAACGATTTTTAAATATTTAGTATGCCGTTTATTCTTACAGCGATGGCTTTTATTTTCATCCGTATTGCTCCAAATTTCATTATCTTAATTTTATCCCCATTTTAAACCATATCACACCCTCAGTGCAAGACTGCAGTAACTCAAAATTTCATGAAAATGAAGTAATCATGGAATTCGATTGTAAACATGCATATCTATGCTCTGTAAAACTTTGGTAACTTTCAAATGCTTAATGGGCTAAATATTACAACAACAGTTTAACTATTTTGCGTTTTTGAACATAATTTCCGTGCAAAACTGTTGTAACTCTAATGTAACAGAGTTACAACAGTTTTGCACGGAACATTGCAACGGATTCGATAACAAGCAATAACAAGCAATGAAAAAAGTAAGATATTTGTTATTTTAATATCTATATCTGTGGTGTTTAATTTTAATATACTACGTAATCCATTAACAGCTGAGACAATAAACAAAGATTTAGAGACCAATCTATTCATGTAAAATTTATGTCCTTTGTGTGATATTATATTTATTTTCCATAAGATGTGTACGATGTCGTTTGACAATTTATTTGTTAGATTGGATTAAAACCACATAAATTAAGACTAATTATTTACAACCAAAAAGTATTTTTTCTCATGAAAGGAAAAACAGTTATCTTAAAACTTGTGTATTGACAATACTGAGAGGTCAAAAATATCTATTCTCAGAAAACTTGCCAAAGAACAGCCAAAACTTTAAATGGCCAAAAAGAAAGATTTTGTATATTTATGCCATTCGGGTATGATACCAGAAGCCCACCATAGTTTTTATAAAAATATTTAGGCACAAGATGATGTACGAGAAGAGGACAACAACTACAGTAAAACCTGTCAGCAACGGCCACTAAAAATGAAAGAACTATAGGCCGATATAGACAGGTGGCCGGTATTGCCAGTTTTTGTAGTCTAGATATACATAATTGGTTTGGGAATTTTTAAACTGGCCGTTAGTACAGGTGGCCGATGTTGGCAGGTGGCCGGTAACACAGGTTTTACTGTAAAAGTAAATGTGTCTACACTTTTTACAATTTTCTCCGTGCAAAACTATTGTAACTTTGAAATTCTAATACTAAATATATAGTGATTAATAATTTTTTCCGTGCAAAAGTGTTGTAACTTTGAAATTCCTAATTTTTTTTGCATTAATATTATTTCATTTAAATTTCTATTTTTGGTTAATGTAATATAGGCTGAAAAGCATGCAAAATCATAATCAAATGTTAATTTTTCTTAAAGCTTGTGTCTTATTTCACCGATATTAGCACCAAAAAAAACCAAATCGTCTTTATCTCGAAACTTACTTATTTTGACTTACTGCAGTCTTGCACTGAGGGTGCGATATTTACAGTTGCGTTATTATTCATCTGAAACAAGGTCTAAAATGGTGCGTATTTCAATAACGACGCAACTACCCTGTAGTGGCCCAGCGCATAGTTATAGTTCTATCAGTTTTGTATCATCTGTACACAGTATTTGAGAAGTTAATTACGCAATAAATAAAAACTGACAAAATTTGCAGTTACGTCATTCTTGTTCCGGACCAGCGATATTATGTGCACTTTGTATTCAGTTCGTAAGTTTAAGTCATAAATAGTTGCTAATCTTGTTGGAGGACGAACTCTATTTTGAAAGCATTTTCTCTGGGTCTCCATCCGATAATATTAAATCCACCTACTATCGCCCATAGGGCTTTTCATTCACAGTCATTTGTTTCGAGATTCTGTCATGCGTCGTATAATCCGTGTATATTAATATTATACAGAGATTATACAACATATGACAGAAGCTCGAAACAAATGACAATCGATGAAAAGCCCTATTCTCATTACATGCCCTGTGATCAGATTAATTTTAAGAAGTGATTGGAAGTTACTTGTTACAAGTGGACGTTGATGTATTTGGATCAGTCTACTAGTGTAAATAGCACGATTTTGTTATTCAACAAAGGTCTACGACAAGGATGTTGCATATCACCGAGTGTGTTTAAGATTTATGTCGCCAAAGCCCTTACAATACGGAAAAGAAAATGCAGTGGAATGGGCATCCAAATCGACGACAACACCTGCCTGTACACCCTTCAGTTTGCAGACGATCAGATAATATGTGCAAACGATAAAGAAGGTTTGGAATATATGACTCACAAATTAAAGGAAGAATACGAAAAGTGGGGACTGTAGACTGTAGATGAATGTAGAAAAAACACAATATTTATGCCTAGGTGAGGATTCAACTGATATGATATTGGAAAATGATCAGAAAATAACTAGCTGTGATAAATACAGGGTGTTTCATTAATAATTGTCCATATAGTACCTGGAGAAACCTTAGCTCCAAATACAAAGATTTAACCTAAAACACTTAAATAAAATGTGGTTCCTTACTGAGTTACAGGGTGTTTTATCTATAAATTAAAAAACTATTTTTGCTCAGCATTTTAATACTATTCGACATATCCTTTTCATACTTGTCAGAAAGTGCGAATAATATACACCCTACTAATTTGTGATACACAAACGTTTCTAGCTACTACCAGAGGCGTACGACAGGGGATAGTGAATGGTTAACCCTTCTCAAATTCTACGCCACTGGAGGAATTACTATTTTAGTGCCATTTTTAGATTCACCAATACTTTCTACGTAAATAATATACTCTTCATTGGTAACGAAAAAGTCATTAGTTTTAGAGATATTTGAAGTTAAATATGAACAGCACAGTTATTTTCATTAATTTATGATATGATTCATGTGATTAAAATTTAAAAATTATTTGTAGCCAGTACTTTAAAACTATTTGGCCTATCCTGTTCATACTTGGCATAAAGTTTAAGCACTGTACACCCTACTAAATTAAGATAAATAAACGTTTCTAGCTACTACCAGAGGCGTAAGACAGGGGATAATGGTTGGTTGACCCTTCCCAAATTCTACGCCACTGACGAAATTGCTATTTTAGTGTAATTTTTTTATTTTCCAATACTTTTTACGTAAATAATATACTCTTCATTCGTAACGATAAAATGATTAGTTTTCGAGATATTTGAAGTTAAAATTGAAGGGATACACTACATTAATCAAAATAACCGTGTCGTTTCATTTTTAACTTCAAAGATCTCGAAAACTAATGACTTTATCGTTACGAATAAAGAGGATATTATTTTCATAAAAAATATCGGAGAATCCAAATATAAAACTAAAATAGCAATTCCACCAGTGGCGTAGAATTTGGAAAGGGTCAACTATTCACTTTCCCCCGTCGTACGCCTCTGGAAACAGCCAGAAACGTGTTTTTAACATAATTTAGTAGTTTGTACAGTACCTATACTTCCTGCCAAGTACGAAAAGGATACATCGAATAGTTTTAAAATGCTGAGCAAAAATAATTTTTAAATTTTTAGATAAAACCCCCTGTAACTCAGTAAGGAACCACATTTTATTTAAGTGTTTTAGGTTAAATCTTCGTATTTTGTGCTAAGGTTTCTCCAGTTACTATATGGATAATTATTAATGAAACACCCTGTATAAGTATTTGGGAATTAATTTCCACAAGAAAGGTACTGACGATGCAAAAATTAAGAGCAGAATAAATAAAGCAAGAACGATAATTAAATCAATGAACGGAGTTTTGTGGAGTACCGAGATAGGGAAACAAAGAAAAATGAGAATATACAACACCATGATTAAGAGCACATTGGTATACGGATCCGAAACATGGAGAATAAAGAAACACCAAAAAAGAAAAATAGAAGCTACTGAGATGCTAAAAAGAGCAAGTAGAACATCGAGATTGGACCGGGTTAGAAATGAGGAAGTCAAGCTAAGAATGAATTTACAGGAAACGGTTGTAGAATGCATTGAGAAGAAACAATTAACGTGGTACGGACATGTTCAGAGAATGGGGGAGGAAAGACTGCCAAAGAAAATTATGAAATGGATACCTACAGAAAACAGGAGAAGAGGAAGGCCAAGAACGACATAGATACAAGGAGTAAGACGATCATTGAGTGTACGAGGATTAGAAGATGAAAACTGCAATGATAGAAGATATTGGCAACAAGGCATCGGACAACGTCGGAAAACATTTTGAACCCGAATTCATATATAATGTTATTCGCACTAATTTTTGCTGAAATTATCTTCATCAATCATCATCAAACAGCCCTGATTTGTCTATTGTCGAACATAGGCCGCCTCCAGATATTTCCATCTTCTTCTGTTAAATTATCTTAATTTTGTATACATTCACATCCAGATCTGCAAGTAAATACCTTTATAGATATTGAATAAATTTGCCTAACCATTAATCAAAAATTAGTAAAATCCTGTATAAAAGGTATATTTAAAAACCCTCAAAAGGGCCACATCAAAATCACATAACTAGTTTTCGACTGGTTTACCAGTCATCATCAGTGCTTACCTAAAATGAATATAACCTGATAAAATAATACAAAGATATTGAAATTTTGACTACGGTTAAAAAATTATCAGTTATACTCACGTGCAATGTACATGCTAACCACCAAGGTCGTATTTAACAAAAATATGTGGGTCAAAGCCCAGTAAAAGAAGTCCGTCAAGGAAACATTGGTTTAAAAAGCTACATTAAGTATGGATGTTTAAAATATTTAGCTGATCTGCCCCAGGTAACATCTGAGCGGTGGATTTGACTTGTTTACATGTTGAAAGTATGACGGCAAGTGACAATGGGATGGATAGGACTTCAGAACGATAACAAGACAGAAATGACAGTTTCACAGGAAGTTAAAAATTAACCTGTCATATTTGAAGACTAAGGTGTACAGCCTGTTAAAATTAGAAATGATGTAACAACACACTCCATTGTGAAAATTATCATTTAAAATTCATTAAACTAGTTGTTATAATTAAAAATGTATTCACGTATACTGTAAGTGCAGTTAGGCAAACCACATTACACAAAAGTTTCGTATTCAATAACTTCAGTAAATTCAGTAAATTCACTAAATTCAGTAAACAAATCTTATTATCAAGAGATCTAAGATTTAAAAAAACAAATTTGTGTTGATTTAAAGTTATCTAATTTATTTAACTTATTGGTAGCTGTTGGAATTTGTGTGGGTAAGTGTGTAAGAAATCGCAATGGGGGTGACTGAGGTGTAAAAATGTCTTAAATAATCTAGGGGATGTATCATTAAGAAAGCACAAGCTCAAACTTAGGCGACTAATTCTTAAACACCTCGCAGGCTGCCCGGATCCCTAAGGGTCCAAAAAACAAAAACCGTAATAGGATGATGACAGTAGGGGCTGGGGGTATGAGATGTCTCTGAGGGAATTAGTGAGAAAGGAACATGAACGAGACCCATAAAGAAAATTAGACTTTTGAATTGGTTTTACTAAAGATGAGTGTTATATTTGGTAATACAGAACGAATAGGTACGGTGAGCATAGCCATATGTAGAAATATGATGATCGGTTGTATGTAGATGGAAATTTGTATAATGTGAATGTCTGTGGATGATGATATTAGTAATTTATATGTAGTTTTGAATAGATAAAAGTGGTTAGCTGGCTGAAGATGACAAAAGGATTATTGTGGCTAGTACCAGATAAATTATTATAAGTGTGAATGTGAACGAAGCAGTAGAAGGGGGGTGAAAAGTGATATTGTAAATGTGTTAAGAAAAAAGTTGTCGATGGAGTGGTTGGAAGTCCCGATTGAACAAAACATGGCGGTTGACAAAATTCGGACTTTTTTGTTTTTCTTTTATTATTTCTAGGTCCTCGTACAAGTATAATTTTAAGAAGTCTTTCTGTGGGATGTTGTGAAGTAGAGCGACATCATCTGGGATATTCAACGTATTTTTTTTGTTTGAGATGTTCAGAAAAGGTAGAGGTGTTCTCTCTTTTGGTGTGTTCAAGAGAGCGAGAATCAAGTGATCTACAAGTTCTTCCTATGTAAGTAGCGTTACAGGATCTTTGGAATTGGATAGAGAATGTCCTAAGTTGTTGGATACTTTAAATGAAATTCGGATGTTGTCTACTAATCTTTTGATAATGTTCGAAATATCCCCAGATAGCCTATCTTGGTGAAAGGGTATAGAAGCATAAGTAGGTTTGGTTGTCGAATCCCTAGGGAACGCAGCATGTCGTAAGACTTTAAGCTGTCTTTTATGAATGAGCTTGTCTATGATGTGTGGATCGTAACCGTTATTAAAGACTATTTGACGAAGTCTGTTTAATTCTTTATTGTAATTAGATTGTGACAAGGGAATGGTTTTAAGGCGGTGTATGTAACTGTGAAAGACGGCAAGTTTGTGTGACATACGGTGGTTAGAGGATAGTGGTATAATATGGTCAGCCTGTGTCGGTTTCCTAACTAGCAAGAAAACTTTTTCCTTGTAAATTTTTAAAAATTAATCGCAAAAATAATGATTGTCTAAAAAATAAGATTGTGTTATTGCAGCTCAAACAAAAATGTTTTGTTGATTGAGCTCTATTATTATTTTATAAAATATCTAAAAGAACGCACTAAGATATACGTCAACTTTGTATATTTTTCATAAAATTGTTATTGATATTTGACGAAAAGCCACAAATAATATCAAACGATTCCCGTAATCATATAAAATAATGAACAAAAGAAAAAAAACATATAGGGACCAATTTTAAAGCTGTTAACAAAGTATAGAAACCTCCCCCGAGGCTTTAAAAGGGACTTTTTCTGAAATTTCCTTTTGCTTTTGATGGAAGTCTCTAATAATCCAAAAACAAAAGACGAATTTCTTGTAATAAGTGAACAGGGGGAGGTAACAATGTAGCTATAGAAAAGGCGAAAGGGTTGGTTATCAAACTTACTCGGAGGGTTCTTTTTAGTTGAATAAATCATGAACGCAACTGCTCGTCTTTACTTGAAGGATTTGTATGAACTTTGTTTTTAATACTAATTATTTTTACTCACTTTATCGTTTACTCTAAGCCTACATAGTAATTTTACCAAATCTTAATTTAAGCGTAAATATTGTTTTGCTACAAATAAGAAGTATATTACTTACAAGAATAAAAAACCGCTAAACGACGTAAAAATGAGTGGCGCATACAATATTCCAGCTACCAAAGATCTCATATGAATATTACGTGGCGCGAAAATGTATTTTCATTTTGATGCAAAACAAAATTCTAGTTTTATTTTAAAAGATTTTTTCATATCATTTGCTAAATTTGAAGTTAAACGCGCCACAAAAGAGTTTCAAATTTCTAACCGTATCAAAGTTACTCTTTTGTGGCGCGTTTTACTTCAAATTTAGCAAATATGGAAAAATCCTTTAAAATAAAACTAGAATTTTGTTTTGCATCAAAATGAAAATACATTTTCGCGACACGTAATATCCATATCAGATCTTTTGTAGTTGAATATTGTATGCGCCACTCATTTTTACACGTTTAGCGGTTTTTTATTCTTGTATCAGGAGTTTTTCAAAGTTATTTGAAGTTTTAATTTAATGTATGAAGTTAAATGCAATGTTTCTCGATTACACATTAAGCTTTATAAACGGTCGCCTTGGTCGTATTATCTCCCAAATGATGTCCATCTATGATATCCAAAAATCCAGTGTCCATCGAATGTACACTAGATTTTTTTTCTACTCGAAATAGATTGAAAAAAATATTGGAATGACCGGTAAATGAATTCGGATTGCCCATTGCCAGATCAAATTTAGCGTCGTAACAACTACAACTACATAAACCATTTAGAGAATAATCGTTAATTGGATTATATTTTGTAGCTTAATAACTTCTAAAGGGCTTAACCGATTTTTATGACTAAACATGAGTTTGAAACGTATTGGCAAGTAGTATCTGGTGAATTTAAGGTCAAGTATAATCTTCTTCTTCTTTAAGTACCGTGCCCAAATTTTTAGGCGTAGGTAGCTTCCATAACAATTTGCCGATATCGTTCTCGATCTTGTGCGGCATGTAACAATTGATCTGCTGATAAGCCAGTCCATTGACGAAGGTTTCGGAGCCATGAATATTTCTTTCGACCCATTCCTCTTTTTCCGTCGATCTTTCCATTGAGTATTAACTGCAGCATCCTGTATCTGCTACCTCTCATTATATGCCCCAGATATTCAAGTTTTCTCTTTTTTATCATCTTCATTAAGTCACCTTCGCCTTGACCTACTCTGTTTAAGACTTCTCTGTTTGAAATGCGTTGAACCCAAGATATTATGAGCATTCTACGATACGACCACACCTCAAAGGCTTCTAATTTGTTCATCATGTTAACCTTCATGATCCAGGTTTCACATCCATATAGTAATACAGGATACACATAACATTTTAGGAACTTGATTCTTAGTTGTAAGTTCAGCTGAGAGTTGCTCAGAATAGATCTAAGTTTCATAAATGCTCCTCTTGCAATTTCTATACGAGTTTTAATTTCTTCATCCGGATTTAGTGTCTCGTTTATCCAACATCCTAGATATTTAAAATGGTTAACTTTTGTTATTGATTCATCATTGACAATTAGTTGCATAGGGCCGACGTCTTGTTTACTAACCACAAGTAACTTTGTCTTTGTTGCATTTATGTTAAGTCTGTTATTGGAGCATTCTCTAGTGACTCGATCTATAAGGAATTGAAGATCTTCGATATTTTCAGCCATGATCGCGGTGTCGTCTGCATATCTGATGTTGTTAATAGTTTCTCCCCCGATTCGAACTCCACATTGTCCTTCAAAGGCTTCATTAAAAATTATTCCTGAGTATACGTTAAACAAAGTTGGGGATAACACACAACCCTGTCTGACACCTCTTTGAATGAAAATTTTGTCTGTTTCTTTGCCGTCTACCAGAATAGAAGCTTCTTGATTCCAATATAGATGTTGTAAAAGTCTCAGATCTTTATCGTCTATTCCAATCATTTCTAGATATTCAAACAACCTATCATGTTGAACTCTATCAAACGCCTTCTCAAAATCTATAAAGCAGACGTAAATTGGTTTCTGTACTTCCCATGATCTTTGAAGTAATGTTAACATTGAGAACAAAGCTTCCCTTGTTCCCAATCCTTCTCTGAAACCGAATTGTTTGTTTCCCATTGTCTCTTCACATTTCTGCTTGATTCTATTAAGAATTATCTTAAGAAGTAGCTTGAGGGAGTGGCTCATGAGACTAATTAGTCTAAAGTCTTTACATGATGATGTATTAGGCTTTTTTGGGAGTGGAATAAATGTAGACTCTAACCATATCTGTGGCATCATGCCAGTCTCGTATATATAGTTATAAATGTTTGTTAGTTGTGAGACATTGTCGTCATCCAGAAGTTTGAGCCAGTCTGATGGTATTTGGTCAGGGCCTGGAGATTTCCCATTTTTGATCTGTTTGATGGCTTTCTCTACTTCCGCTTTTAAAATACTAGAACCAGTATTCGTATACTTTGTGGTGTTAAGTGGTGGCCTCGTATCCAGGCAGAGCTCTTTTATATAGTTAGTCCATTCTTCCTTTTTTTCATCCAAGTCGAGAATGATTTTACCTTTGGAGTTTCTCATAAAGTGAGGAGTTCTTTTTCTCATAAAGTATAATAACTGAAGCTATTACAGGAATTATTGAGCTTGAAAAACCGTTTTTCCTATAAGAAATAAATTTTATCATATTTATGAAGCCTATAACTTAAAAATTAGAATTTTCCCGGATATGAGGTATACACCGTTAGATTCGCCTAGATTCCTTCTACAAACGCTCAGTTATTGGCGCAATTCGTAGGTTGAAATTTTGAGTAATTTCCGAAAAACCAAAATAAGACCATAGAACGAGTTCAGAATTTTAACTATTTAGGGACAAACATTAATGAAACAAAGGGTTATACCAAAGAAATCAGAGTTAGAATAGAAAAGGCTAGAAGTGCATTTAATAATATGAAATAAATATTATGTACTAGAGACCTTAGTCTAAATCTTAGGAAACGTGTACTAAAATGTTATGTATTTTCTGTTATTTTGTATTTTGTAGAGACATGGACTCTAGTCATGAATAAACAATGTCTCAATAGGTTGAAAACATTTGAAATGTGAACATATCGAAGAATGCTGAGAATCTCCTGGACAGACCGAATAACCAATGAAGAAGTACTAAGAAGAACAGTAGGGAGTGGATTCAATCAACATAAGAAAAATGCAATACTTGTGTCATATAATACGTGGTGACAGATATAAGCTCCTAAAATTAATAATGCAGGGAAAGATTCAATGAAAACGCACCGTAGGTAGAAGAAAAATATCCTGGCTGAGAAATCTCAGAGAATGGTTTGGATGCAGCTCAACTGAACTTTTTCGGGCTGTAGTGTCAAAAGTTAGAATAGCAATGATGATTGCCAATCAAGAGATCGATAATCTTTATTAATTAATTATCAATACTTTCGATTGAAAATTCAGAGTATTGCAATAACAAAACTGTACCGCGCTAGAGTGACATCTTGCAGGTGTCGGACTCGACGATGGCGCCCTATTTTTTTGTCCGACATAATAATTTATTCTATTCTAACGCATAAGCTTTAAAATTAAAAATTATAGTTTACCAATCACAAAACCTAGGCGAGCTAGAGCTAAAGTTTTACGCGTGGGGTGTGAGGAAACACGTGCAACCTGCACTCTGAAATATTTCAGAGAATATAGACTCGCTCAAACGAAGAGTTAAAACCGTTTTTAAGACTTTTGTAACTATTTTTAAAAGAGGTCGATGTACTGTGGACTATATACAATTTCACTTATTTAAATTATAGGTTTGATCTTACCGTAATGGTAACGCATATGCGCAGTAACGCATACTTATGCGGAGTAACGCATTTTTGGTTATACAGGGTGTTTCATTAATAATTGTCCATATAGTAACTGGAGAAACCTTAGCAGAAAATACGAAGATTTAACCTAAAACACTTAAATAAAATGTGGTTCCTTACTGAGTTACAGGGTGTTTTATCTAAAAATTTTAAAATTATTTTTGCTCAGCATTTTAAAAATATTCGACGTATCCTTTTCATACTTGGTAGGAGGTATAGGTACTGTACAAGCTATTAAATTATGTTAAACAAACGTTTATGGCTATTACCAGAGGCGTACGACGGGGGAAAGTGAATGGTTGACCCTTTTCAAATTCTACGCCACTGAAGAAATTGCTATTTTAGTTTAATTTTTCGATTCTTCAATACTTTTCATGAAAATAATATACTTTTCATTCGTAACGATAAAGTCATTAGTTTTCGAGATATTTGAAGTTAAAAATGAAACTACACGGTTATTTTGATCAGTGTATTGTGTTGCTTCATTTTTAACTTCAAATATCTCGAAAACTAATCATTTTATCGTTACGAATAAAGAGTATATTATTTACATAAAAACTATTGAAAAATCAAAAAATTACACTAAAATAACAATTTCGTCAGTGGCGTAGAATTTGGGAAGGGTCAACCAGA
Source organism: Diabrotica virgifera virgifera (assembly GCF_917563875.1). NCBI lineage: Eukaryota > Metazoa > Arthropoda > Insecta > Coleoptera > Chrysomelidae > Diabrotica > Diabrotica virgifera. The sequence goes on along the minus strand of NC_065444.1, from coordinate 186,889,174 downwards.
CACTATCCCCTGTCGTACGCCTCTGGTCGTAGCTAGAAACGTTTATTTATCATAATTTAGTAGGGTGTACAGTACCTACACTTTTTGCCAAGTATGATAAGGATACGCCAAAGAGTTTTAAAGTACTGGGTACAAATAATTTTTAAGTTTTAATCCTATGAATCCTGTCATAAATTAATCAAAATGACTGTGCCGTTTCATATTTAACTTCAAATATCTCGAAAACTAATGACTTTATCGTTACCAATGAAGAGTATATTATTTACGTAGAAAGTATTGTAGAATCTAAAAATGGCACTAAAATAGTAATTCCTCCAGTGGCGTAGAATTTGAGAAGGGTCAAACATTCACCATCCCCTGTCGTACTTCTCTGGTAGTAACTAGAAACATTTGTTTATCATAATTTAGTAGAGTGTCTAGTATTCGCACTTTCTGCCAAGTATGAAAAGGATGCGTTGAATAGTTTTAAAATGCTGAGCAAAAATAATTCTTAAATGTTTAGATAAAACACCCTGTAACTCAGTAAGGAACCACATTTTATTTAAGTGTTTTATGTTGAATCTTCGTATTTTGTGATAAGGTTTCTCCAATTACTATATGGACAATTATTAATGAAACACCCTGTTTACTTAGCATACGCGTAACCATTCCGAGAACGGTAATCTAACGAGTTGAAACAAACCTTATGCTTCAATGTGATATATCAATCAAGCAATTATTTATATATCACATCGCACCCTGACTTCAATAGTGCCTTAGCCCTAAAAAAATGGAAACTCTATTTTTTGGCCTAACGTTGTCGTTTAGGCGTTGCCTTTATTGTGGAATAATGTCATATAATTTAGTTATTTTACAATCCGCATAGTGTGCCTGTATTGTTATTACCATTTTCGGTTTTGGCTCTCACAGCATTAGAAAGCTTGCCACAGGACATTTTACGTTCTGCTGTGGTCCAGAACGGATTTGTTATAAGTACCGTCCATTTTTAAATATGGCTCTAACATGTGATAATTAAATTAATTAGCCAAGAAAAATTACTAAAGTAAAACTTCTCTATAGGGCTTTTCATTCACAGTCATTTGTTTCGAGCTTCTGTCATGTGTCACATAATATTAATATATCTACGTCATACGTTATTGGTAATACCAATGATACAAACCAAAGACGTATGTCGTAAATATATTAATATTATGTGACACATGACAGAAGCTCGAAACAAATGACAATCGATGAAAAGCCCTATTGCCATAACCTGTTTATGGAAGGTTAATACGAACTAGGCTGCGAATTTTGAATATGGGTGCCGCAGCATTAACGCCTTATCATAGTTTAAGGGTGAATTTCAGGGTAAATCAATGTTAATATCTAAAAATAAATACTAGCCTTAGATAGCCACATATTCAACACCAGAACCAAATTTGGTTAACTTAGATAAGGAATACGAGGAAGACGAAAAGCCCAAGATACAAAGTTGGCAACTTTTATACAATTAGAATAATTTAAATAAAAATAACGAACGATATTTTAAATTCAAGACTTTTCGTTAAGAAACTGCTTTCTGGCTGCATCCTGTATCTCCGGCCTTTACAATATATAAGCACAAGAGACGACGAATATAGAAGAAAGCAAATAAAGGACACTTTGGCCACGTATTTACCTTCTTTTCATCTAGGAAAAGGACCGAAAGACAGTTTCAGGTACTCAAATCTGAGTAAAGATGAGAAAGATAAAGGAAGCTTTTGTTGTTTTTGTTTTTATTTGATTCAGAGTTGGACCACCATCTCCATATAGCTATTTCAGCATCTATGCATTCCTCAGTGAAGCTATGCAGTCACAACTCTGAAACACATATCAACAATCCTACCTATTTAAGGGAAAATTCCACACCTGTACTTTTGAACCAATCAAAATACGTTATTTTGACAGATCACCATGGCAACGGTGGTATTTTATCGGAAATTTTCTGCTCGTGGGGTACCCAACAGCGAATTATAGTGGAAATTTTTTGACGTTTACAATAACAACATTTTTGACAGACTGGTTTTTATTTGTTTACATAATTTAGTTTTGATTCATTTTCTATCACTTGTAGTTACTCAAAACTTATGTAAAATTGAAGAATATACTATTTTCTATCTTGAAATGGTATTCCCATGCAACTACAATGAGTAGAAATTACGAATTTGAAAGCCTAAATAATTGCTGACAAAGCTATGGCGCGCTATTAATCTGTTCATGCAGCTTTGGATTTTCAAGTGCAAATTTGGTGTGGAATTTTCTTACCGAATACCACGCGAAATTAAATTAATATCCGGAAATTTTTTTTTGATCATGAATATTTTTAGAAAATTTCCCTCGTCTGCGACTCGGGAAATTTTCAAAATATTCATGATCTCAAAAAAATATCCGGAAATAATTTGACCTCTAGTGGTATTACTAGTGAAAACATCGCGATGCAATGTTTCCACCTTTTGAGACGCAAAACAGCGACATCTCTCGTAATCCGAGGAAGACGAAAATCCATAGATACAAAGTTTGCTACTTTTAAAAAATTAGAATAATCGAAATAAAAATAAGAAACAATACTTTAAATTCAAGACTTTTCGTTAAGAAACTGCTTTCTGGCTGCATCCTGTATCTCCGGCATTTACAATATAAAAGCACAAGAGACGACGAATATAGAAGAAAGTAAATAAAGGACACTTTGGCCACGTATTTACCTTCTTTTCATCTAGGAAAAGGACCGAAAGACAGTTTCAGGTACTTAAATCTGAATAAGATGAGAAAGATAAAGGAAGCTTTTGTTGTTTTTGTTTTTATTTGATTCATAGTTGGACCACCATCTCCATATAGCTATTTCAGAATCTATGCATTCCTCAGTGAAGCTATGCAGTCACAACTCTGAAACACATATCAACAATCCTATCTATTTAAGGGAAAATTCCACATCTGTAATTTTGAACCAATCAAAATACGTTATTTTGACAGATCACCATGGCAACGGAGGTATTTTATCGGAAATTTTCTGCTCGTGGGGTACCCAACAGCGAATTATAGTGGAAATTTTTTGACGTTTACAATAACAGAACATTTTTGACAGACTGGTTTTTATTTGTTTACATAATTTAGTTTTGATTCATTTTATATCACTTGTAGATATTTTTAGAAAATTTCCCTCGTCTGCGACTCGGGAAATTTTCAAAATATTCATGATCTCAAAAAAATTTCCGGAAATAATTTTACCTCTAGTGGTATTACTAGTGAAAATTCCACACCTGTAATTCTGAACCAATCAAAATACGTTATTTTGACAGATCACCATGGCAACGGAGGTATTTTATCGGAAATTTTTTGCTCGTGGGGTACCCAACAGCGAATTATAGTGGAAATTTTTGACGTTTACAATAACAGAACATTTTTGACAGACTGGTTTTTATTTGTTTACATAATTTAGTTTTGATTCATTTTCTATCACTTGTAGTTACTCAAAACTTATGTAAAATTGAAGAATATACTATTTTCTATCTTGAAATGGTATTCCCATGCAACTACAATGAGTAGAAATTACGAATTTGAAAGCCTAAATAATTGCTGACAAAGCTATGGCGCGCTATTAATCTGTTCATGCAGCTTTGGATTTTCAAATGCAAATTTGGTGTGGAATTTTCTTACCGAATACCACGCGAAGTCAAATTAATATCCGGAAATTTTTTTTTGATCATGAATACTTTTAGAAAATTTCCCTCGTCTGCGACTCGGGAAATTTTCAAAATATTCATGATCTCAAAAAAATTTCCGGAAATAATTTGACCTCTAGTGGTATTACTAGTGAAAACATCGCGATGCAATGTTTCCACCTTTTGAGACGCAAAACAGCGACATCTCTCGTAATCCGAGGAAGACGAAAATCCCTAGATACAAAGTTTGCTACTTTTAAAAAATTAGAATAATCGAAATAAAAATAAGAAACAATATTTTAAATTCAAGATTTTTCGTTAAGAAACTGCTTTCTGACTGCATCCTGTATCTCTGGCATTTACAATATATAGGCACAAGATACGACGAATATAGAGGAGAGCAAATAAAGGACACTTTGGCCACGTATTTACCTTCTTTTCGTCTAGGAAAAGGACCGAAAGACAGTTTCAGGTACTCAAATCTGAGTAAAGATGAAAAAGATAAAGGAAGTTTTTGTTTTTTTTTTTTTTGTATTTATTTGATTCAGAGTTGGACCACTATCTCCATATAGCTATTTCAGCATCTATTCATCCTCAGTGAAGCTATGCAGTCACAACTCTGAAAAAAATATCAACAATCCTGCCTATTTAAGGAAAAACATCGCGATGCAATGTTTCCACCTTTTGAGACGCAAAACAGCGACATCTCTCGTAATACGAAGAAGACGAAAAGCACTAGATACAAAGTTTGCTACTGTTATACAATTTGAATAATTAAAATAAAAATAAAAAACAATATTTTAAATTAAAGATTTTTCGTTAAGAAACTGCTTTCTGGCTGCATTCTGTATCTCTGGCATTTACAATATATAAGCACAAGAGACGACAAATATAGAAGAAATCAAATAAAGGACACTTTCGCGACGTATTTTCCTTCTCTTCTTCTAGGAAAAGGACCGAAAGACAGTTTCAGGTACTCAAATCTGAGTAAAGATGAAAAAAATAAAGGAAGTTTTTGTTGTTTTTGTTTTTATTTGATTCAGAGTTGGACCACCATCTCCATATAGAGTATGTCCCTGTAAGTTGTATCCATATGGAAAACTTTTTTATTATTAATTTTACGAAAAAAAGTTATTCTTTATAAAAAGCTCTGCATGGTCCAAAACCTAAGATTTAACCATCAAATATCAAATATTTTGAATATTATACGAGGTATGTCAAAAAGTTTGAATTTCACTCAAGAGTAAAGTAGCTTTATTTTTCACAATATTGAAAATTGCTATTATGAAAAGTTGTTTGGAATTAAATACTGTATTCTAGTATGCAATTACATCCTTCTAATTGAATTTTTTTTTTTTTTTAATTATGGATAACTAACATTATATTCAGTTATTTTAATTCAGATAACTCTTTTATTATTAATTTTACGAAAAAAAGTGATTCTTAATAAAAAGTTCTGCATGGCCTAAAATCTAAAATACAACCATCTTTTGTCAAATTTTATCAATTTTATACGAGGTATATAAAAAAATATGAATTTCGCTCAAGAATAAAATACGTTTATTTTTCACAATATCGAAAATTGTTATTATGAAAAGTTATTTAGAATTAAAAACTATGTTTCAGTATGTAATTACATCCCTCTAATTGAAATATTCTGAACTATAAAGGTACTTTACTTTTGATCTAAATTTATCTTTTTTGACATACCTCGTATAAAATTGATAAAATTTGATATAACATGGTTGTATTTTAAGTTTTAGACCATCCAGAAATTTTTATTAAGAATCACTTTTTTTCGTAAAATTAATAATAAAAGAGTTATCAGAATTGAAATAACTGAAAAAATAATGATAGTTATCCATAATTTCTCAAAAAAAATTTTTCAATTAGAAGGATGTAATTGCATATTAGAATATAGTTTTTAATTCCAAACAACTTTTCATAATAGCAATTTCCAATATTACGAAAAATAAAGCTACTTTACTCTTGAGTGAAATTCAAACTTTTTGACATACCTCGTATAATATTCAAAAAATTTGATATTTGATGGTTAAATCTTAGGTTTTGGACCATGCAGAGCTTTTTATAAAGAATAACTTTTTTTCATAAAATTAATAATAAAAAAGTTTTCCATATGGATACAACTTACAGGGACATACTGTATATGGTGTTTATATATATCGGAATATATATGGGAACATATACAGGGTGTAACGAAAATGCAGGTCATAAATTTAATCACATATTCTGGGACCAAAAATAGTTCGATTGAACCTAACTTACCTTAGTACAAATGTGCACAAAAAAAAGTTACAGCCCTTTGAAGTTACAAAATGAAAATCGATTTTTTACAATATATCGAAAACTATTAGATATTTTTTATTGAAAATAGACATGTGGCATTCTTATGGCAGCAGTATCTTAAGAAAAAATTATAGTGAAATTTACACACCCCATAAAAAATTTATGGGGGTTTTGTTCCTTTAAACCCCCCAAACTTTTGTCTACGTTCCAATTTAATTTTTATTGTAGTACCATTAGTTAAACACAATGTTTTAAAAACTTTTTTGTCTCTTAGTACTTTTTCGAAAAGTCAGTTTTTATCAAGATATTTTGAATATTTTTCAAATCCACCACATATTTGTATATGGTTAAGTACGATTATGGAGACTTGGTAATAATATGAAAATTTATTTATGATTTACATTTTTAGGTATATTTTGAACCATATTGAAAAAGAAGCCACACCTCGATAAAAGGTAACTTCTCGAAAAAATACAAAGAATCAAAAAAGTTTTAAAAACACCGTGTTTAACTAATGGTATCGCAGTAATATTTTAATTGGAACGTACACAACCATTTGGGGGGTTTAAAGGAACAAAACCCCCATAAAATCTTTATGTAAACATATTAAAAAAGAAGCCGCAACTCGATAAAAACTGCCTTATCGAAAAAATACTAAGAGCCAAAAAAAGTTTTAAAGATATTGAATTTAACTAATGGTACCACAAAAATAATTTAATTGAAATGTACACAAAAGTTAGGGGGGGTTAAAGGGAACAAAACCCCCATAAAATTGTTATGGGGTGCACAAATTTCAGTATAATTTTTCTTTAAAATATTCCTGCCATAAGAATGCCACATGTCTATTTTCAATACAAAATCTCCAATAGTTTTCGATATATTCGACAAAATCGATTTTCATTTTGTAACTTCAAAGGGCTGTAACTTTTTTTATGGGCATATTTGTACTAAGGTAAGTTAGGTTCAATCGAACTATTTTTGGTCTCAGAATATGTGATTTCATTTTTGACCTGTATTTTTGTTACACCCTGTATATGTTTCCACCTTTTGAGACGCAAAACAGCGACATCTCTCGTAATCCGAGGAAGACGAAAAGCACTAGATACAAAGTTTGCTACTGTTATACAATTTTAATAATTAAAATAAAAATAACAAACAATATTTTAAATTAAAGATTTTTCGTTAAGAAACTGCTTTCTGGCTGCATCCTGTATCTCCGGCATTTACAATATATAAGCACAAGAGACGACAAATATAGAAGAAAGCAAATAAAGGACACTTTGGCCACGTATTTTCCTTCTCTTCTTCTAGGAAAAGGACCGAAAGAATATAAATTAAAGATTTTTCGTTAAAAACTGCTTTCTGGCTGCATCCTGTATCTCCGGCATTTACAATATATAAGCACAAGAGACGACAAATATAGAAGAAAGCAAATAAAGGACACTTTGGCCACGTATTTTCCTTCTCTTCTTCTAGGAAAAGGACCGAAAAACAGTTTCAGGTACTCAAATCTGAGTAAAGATGAAAAAGATAAAGGAAGTTTTTGTTGTTTTTGTTTTTATTTGATTCAGAGTTGGACCACCATCTCCATATAGCTATTTCAGCATCTATGCATTCCTCAGTGAAGCTATGCAGTCACAACTCTGAAACACATATCAACAATCCTACCTATTTAAGGGAAAATTCCACACCTGTAATTTTGAACCAATCAAAATACGTTATTTTGACAGATCACCATGGCAACGGAGGTATTTTATCGGAAATTTTTTGCTCGTGGGGTACCCAACAGCGAATTATAGTGGAAATTTTTTGACGTTTACAATAACAGAACATTTTTGACAGACTGGTTTTTATTTGTTTACATAATTTAGTTTTGATTCATTTTCTATCACTTGTAGTTACTCAAAACTTATGTAAAATTGAAGAATACACTATTTTCTATCTTGAAATGGTATTCCCATTCAACTACAATGAGTAGAAATTACGAATTTGAAAGCCTAAATAATTGCTGACAAAGCTATGGCGCGCTATTAATCTGTTCATGCAGCTTTGGATATTCAAATGCAAATTTGGTGTGGAATTTTCTTACCGAATACCACGCGAAGTCAAATTAATATCCGGAAATTTTTTTTTGATCATTAATATTTTTAGAAAATTTCCCTCGTCTGCGACTCGGGAAATTTTCAAAATATTCATGATCTCAAAAAAATTTCCGGAAATAATTTGACCTCTAGTGGTATTACTAGTGAAAACATCGCGATGCAATGTTTCCACCTTTTCAGACGCAAAACAGCGACATCTCTCGTAATCCGAGGAAGACGAAAATCCATAGATACAAAGTTTGCTACTTTTAAAAAATTAGAATAATCGAAATAAAAATAAGAAACAATATTTTAAATTCCAGATTTTTCGTTAAGAAACTGCTTTCTGGCTGCATCCTGTATCTCCGGCATTTACAATATATAAGCACAAGATACGACGAATATAGAAGAAAGCAAATAAAGGACACTTTGGCCACGTATTTACCTTCTCTTCGTCTAGGAAAAGGACCGAAAGACAGTTTCAGGTACTCAAATCTGAGTAAAGATGAAAAAGATAAAGGAAGTTTTTGTTTTTTTTTTTGTATTTATTTGATTCAGAGTTGGACCACCATCTCCATACAGCTATTTCAGCATCTATTCATCCTCAGTGAAGGTATGCAGTCACAACTCTGAAACAAATATCAACAATCCTGCCTATTTAAGGGAAAACATCGCAATGAAATGTTTCCACCTTTTGAGACGCAAAACAGCGACATCTCTCGTAATCCGAGGAAGACGAAAAGCCCTAGATACAAAGTTTGCTACTTTTAAACAATTAGAATAATCGAAATAAAAATAAGAAACAATATTTTAAATTCAAGATTTTTCATTAAAAAACTGCTTTCTGGCTGCATCCTGTATCTCCGGCATTTATGGGCCATTCCACGAACATGCGCCTGTTTTGGATTACTTCGACAACGAATATTTTACTGTGCAACATAAGAAGTACGAAAGTAAAAGGCGCTAATAATTATTCCAATAAACAGCAATGTAATTTGCAATTTACTTTCGTTCTTCTTAATTTGCACAGTAAAATATTCGTTGTCGAAGTAATCCATAACAGGCGTATGTTCGTGGAATAGGGTATACAATATATAAGCACAAGATACGACGAATATAAAAGAAAGCAAATAAAGGACATTTTGGCCACGTATTTACCTTCTCTTCGTCTAGGAAAAAGACCGAAAGACAGTTTCAGGTACTCAAATCTGAGTAAAGATGAAAAAGATAAAGTAAGTTTTTGTTTTTTTTATATATTTATTTGATTCAGAGTTGGACCACCATCTCCATATAGCTATTTCAGCATCTATTCATCCTCAGTGAAGCTATGCAGTCACAACTCTGAAACAAATATCAACAATCCTGCCTATTTAAGAGAAAACATCGCGATACAACGATTCCACCTTTTGAGACGCAAAACAGCGACATCTCTCGTAATACGAGGAAGACGAAAAGCACTAGATACAAAGTTTGCTACTGTTATACAATTTGAATAATTAAAATGAAAATAACAAACAATAATTTAAATTAAAGATTTTTCGTTAGGAAACTGCTTTCTGGCTGCATCCTGTATCTCCGGCATTTACAATATATAAGCACAAGAGACGACAAATATAGAAGAAAGCAAATAAACGACACTTTGGCCAAGTATTTACCTTCTCTTCGTCTAGGAAAAGGACCGAAAAACAGTTTCTGGTACTCAAATCTGAGTAAAGATGAAAAAGATAAAGGAAGTTTTTGTTGTTTTTGTTTTTATTTGATTCAGAGTTGGACCACCATCTCCATATAGCTATTTCAGCATCTATGCATCCTCAGTGAAGCTATGCAGTCACAACTCTGAAACAATTATCAACAATCCTGCCTATTTAAGGGAAAATATCGCGATGCAATGTTTGCACATTTTGAGACGCAAAACAGCGACATCTCTCGTAATACGAGGAAGACGAAAAGCCCTAGATACAAAGTTTGCTACTTTTATAAAATTTGAATAATTAAAATAAAAATAACAAACAATATTTTAAATTCAAGACTTTTCGTTAAGAAACTGCTTTCTGGCTGCATCATGTATCTCCGGCTTTTACAATATATAAGCATAAGAGACGACGAATATAGAATAAAGCAAATAAAGGACACGTTGGCCACGTATTTACCTTCTTTTCGTCATGGAAAGGGACCGAAAGACAGTTTCAGGTACTCGAATCTGAGTAAATATGAAAAAGAAAGGCAGTTTTTGTTTTTATTTGATTCACAGGTATTATCTCCATATAGCTATGAGTATAGCTATATGGAGATATAGCCATATCTCCATATGGCTCAGAGTTGTGACTGCATAGCTTCACTGAGGATGCATATATGCTGAAATTGCTATATGCAGATGGTGGTCCAACTCTGAATCAAATAAAAACAGAAAATGCCTTTATCTTTTTCATCTTTTCTCAGATTTGAGTACCTGAAACTGTCATTCGGTCATTTTCCTAGACGAAAAGAAGGTAAATACGTTACCAAAGTGTCCTTTATTTGCTTTCTTCTATATTCGTCGTCTCTTGTGCTTATATATTGTAAAAGCCGGAGATACAGGATGCAGCCAGAAAGCAGTTTATTAACAAAAAGTCTTGAATTTAAAATATTTTTTGTTAATTTTATTTCTTCTTCTTCTTCTTCTTCTTTTATATAGGCAGTACTGCCTGTTTTTCTTCAACGGTGCCTTTCATTCTGCCCCTAAGTTGTCATTGCTTCTTTTCCTTGGGCGTCCTATACTTCTCCTGCCTAACGGTGACTTGTCCCTGGCTATTCTTACTATCATTGATTCAGACATCCTGCTTATGTGCTCATTCCACTCTTCTTTTCTGTTCTTTACCCAGATATTTATATTGTCTACTCAACATATGCATCTGATTTCCTCACTTCTTACCCTATCCTGTAGTCCTTTTCCAGCAATCCTTCTTAAGATCTTCATTTCGTTGGTTTCCAGATGTCTTCGTGTTTTGCTTGTATCTGGTCTTGTTTCGGCCGTGTAAGTCATAACTGGCCTAATAACTGACTTATACATATATTCGGGCCTTTGTTTCCAGTCTTAGGTGTTTGTTTTTCCAACGGCATCCGGCCGTTCTACTGGCTTTAATTATTTGGTCTTTTACCTCTTCTTCGATATTGTTGTCGGCTGATAGATTAATTCCCAGATATTTGAAAGTCATTACTTGTTGTATAATTTTATTGTCTAACTCCAATTTGCATCTTATTGGTTCTTTGGCAATTACTAAGCTTTTTGTTTTTTGGACTGATATTTTCATATTCACTTCTTTTGCGTTAATGTTGAACTCGTGCAATAATCTTTGTAGGTCGTCTTCGCACTCTGCTACTAACACGGTGTCATCAGCGTATGGTATTATAATATCACCCTGTACAAAAGATGTTTAAAACTCATTCAAAGTCATTAATCCATGTAGTATCTGTTCTTGTATCAATAACCGCAAGTAACATTGAATTGTCATGTTTTGTTATTATTTAAATGTGTATATAAACATTAACTCGGTCGAGAAAGAGGATTATGAATATTGATGTAGTTGGAAGGTATTCACGTATAGGATAGGTCAAGTTAATATTGTAAACAACTTATGTAGTGAATCATCGACTTCGAATTAAATATAATGTTATCGGAAAACCTTAGTTTTAATTAATTGGGACCAGAAGGCATAACATCACACTATTTAATACATGGCTGATCCTGCAGACTAGAGGAGGTCTTCTGAAAGGAGCAGAGATGGCGGCACCAGCGTGGAAACGGAGACGGCGAAGATGGACAGGAAACCCAGTGAGCGACAGTGTAAAGACAAAGTGGAAATAAAATGTAAGTAAGAATGTCTATCTTTATTAAAAATGCTTCCCTCGTTTTATATTATTATTGAAAATTGAATATTTATCTTTGCTGATTTTTGAATAATTTATGAAGTATCGATTTTTTTAAGAATATCTATGAATTTTGAAATATGAAGTGATTTTTTGAATTGAATATTTTTATCGAAGTTTATTATATATGCTATTATTGAATTTTTATTGAATTTATTTGAAAAATCTCTATCCGATTTCGATTTTTAGTACGGTTATTTTTGAATATTTTATGGAATATCGAATTTTTTTCAAAAATTTCTATCGAATTTTGAGATATGAACTGATTTTGAATATTTTTATCTAACTTTTGCATATGTTATTGTGAATTTTTATTCAATTTTTGTCGAATATGTATACTATTATTGAATTTTTATTAGCCAGTTGTTTTTATTATTGATATTTATTGATTCTATAGATACATTTTAATCGATTTTGTGTTAAATTTTGTATGATATGAACCTGAATTAATAATTTTTTGTGTGATAAATGATATTTTTTTAATGAATAATGATTAGTGATGACATACGTTGATATAAGAGCTTAAGATAAACATTGCTATAAGCAAGAGATATGTTTTTAACGAACCGACCTGATGAGTCGAGATAAGGAATTTGGAGAAGAACTATATAGATAAGAAGAAGAACTAACAATATTATAAGCTAAATATTATGAGGCAACTTGAGACAATAAGAAACCCACGGCTCTTGTCAAATTAGGAAGGTACTAAGTGATTTATAGAAGCTTGAACGCTTATTAGAGACCCACTCTGTGTTTTGAAGGGTACCTATTTTATTCATGATTATTCGTGAATAAACAACGGCCTCAAAGCAAGGGATTGAGGTTGTGATATTTTTAGAAGAATTTGAACCGCATAAAATACCTATTTCGTGTTTTGAGTTAACTATACCACCTAAATGGTGCGTAGAGATCAGGGCGAAAATTCGGGTTAATATTGGCGGAGAACTAAGACATCCGAGTGAAACCTCTTTTATTAAGGTAAAACGAAGGTATCGGAGCTAGTATATGAAGTGATGATTATGATGTTATATGAAATGATATATGAGATAAATGATATATGATTGTTATATGAAATATGTATATGAAGATGAATTATGTACACTGTAGAAGTGTTATTATGTGGAGAAAATGAAGAAATATAGTTGTAGTACCAGACAAGAAGAAGAAGAGAAAAAAAGATAATTTTTTTATTAAAATATGTGGGAAAGATGAAATAAGACACATAAAAATTGCACGAAAAGAAGCAAAATTAAGAAGATACTAAGCAGATAAGTAGCTAGTCATTGAATTATGTCTAAGAATTAAAGTTGTAAATTTTTTTTCTCTAAAGTAATGTTAATTATAAATAACTTATTTTTAAATGTAGATAATGAATTCAGGTTAAATTTTCGCGGAAAATGGAAGTGTTTGAATTAAGGATAGACAATATCTTACAATAAGTGTTAGTAGATAGTAAGCAAAGGGACATAAAAAGTGAAGTTTTTAGAGAGATTAAATCTTTATTTTAGCTACAAGAGAGTTATTAGAAGTTTTTTAGAGAAATATTAGAAGTTTTTAGAGATTACATGTTTATTATAGGTACATTATTTTAAAGTTAGTAAGACATATATAAATAAATCAAAAGAAGACTGAAATAGGAATTATTAATAGAGTAAAGGATACATTTTTTTTACTTATTCGAGTAATATTAGCTTAGCTTATGACTTTTAGGTAGATACGAGATTTTTAGTTAGGTAGATTAGATTATTCCCCTGCTTGTAGGAGATGCATATAGGCACTAAAAGACTATATTAAAAATCCCGATAGGCTTAGTCACTGTTTTATGTGGACACTGTTTTGTGAATGGAGAAAAGACTAAAAAGCAGGACGGAACAGAAAGTGAATTAGTGATAATAATAAACAATTTTTAGGATAAAAAAAAACTCTGAAACGTACCATGTTACAGTTAGTTAGGATAGTTAGGAAATTTAATTTTTGAAAATAGTATTAGGTAACCATAAACATTTTTGTAAAAGGGAAAGAGGAGCATCACATTTTAAAAATATGTAATTTTAACAAAACGGGGAGGTATGGTATTATAATATCACCCTGTACAAAAGATGTTTAAAACTCATTCAAAGTCATTAATCCATGTAGTATCTGTTCTTGTATCAATAACCGCAAGTAACATTGAATTGTCATGTTTTGTTATTATTTAAATGTGTATATAAACATTAACTCGGTCGAGAAAGAGGATTATGAATATTGATGTAGTTGGAAGGTATTCACGTATAGGATAGGTCAAGTTAATATTGTAAACAACTTATGTAGTGAATCATCGACTTCGAATTAAATATAATGTTATCGGAAAACCTTAGTTTTAATTAATTGGGACCAGAAGGCATAACATCACACTATTTAATACAAGCGTAACAGAGTATTTTTATCTCTCTATTGCCCATTTTGTACCCTCTTTTTTTCTTCACTTGTTTTATTATTGCATCCAATATTATGTTAAACAGTAGAGGGCTTAGTGAATCTCCTTGCCGGATTCCTGTGTTTGTTTCTATGGGTTGTGTTATTATTCCATTGACTTTCATCTCTATTTTATTTCTTACATATATGTTTTCTATCAGTTTTATGATATTTTATGAATTATTCTAATTGTATAAAAGTAGCAAACTTTGTATCTAGGGCTTTTCGTCTTCCTCGTATTATCCTCAAAATGTGGAAACATTGCATTGCCATGTTTTCCCTTAAATAGGCAAGATTGTTGATATTTGTTTCAGAGTTGTGACTGCATAGCTTCACTGAGGATGCATAGATGCTGAAATAGTTATATGGAGATGGTAGTCCAACTCTGAATCAAATAAAAAAAAACTGTCTTTATCTTAGATAAGGAAGTTGCACATAAAAAATAAAGAATTCACCTAAGATTTTGTTTTTTCTCTCCTGAAAAGTTTGTGATTTCAGGATTATGGCCCTAAGGAAGTCGGGGTACGATATGTACACATATGTCCAAAACTTAAAAAAAACCTACAAATAATATATCTACGCCTATGATGGTTTCAAAATTGTTGCTAATATTCATTTTAGAGCGTTTTTACATGAAAATGATCAAAACTTTGAATCGTTTTTGTATCATTTTGCCCATTTTGGTCACATTTAACTGATTAGCGTATTTACACATTATTTTAGTCTGTGTTTAAATTTGAATTGAGCCGTTTAAAAATGCCTAGAAACGTGATATCTCACTTTAACAGATCTAGAGTAAATTTCTTTGTTACAACAGGGCTTTAGCCAAAGTGATATCGCGAATATTGTTGATGTTACTCAGAGTGCTGTATCTAAAATTTAAAAAATATCCAAGAGACAAATGACGTCAAGGATCGTCCCAGAAGTGGTAGAAGTAGATGTACAACAGCAGCACAAGATCGGCAGATAACATTGATAGCTCGAAGAAAACCTCTGGAATCCACAAGTGGTATATCCAGAGAAATTTCTAGGCTGCAAGGACTGAATATTTCACGGAAAACAATAACACGCCGACTAAATGCGGTAAATTTGTATCGTAGAAGGCCCTTACATGTTCCTAAACTAACCTACCAACACAAAATATTAAGGTTGCAATGGGCTACAGAAATGGTGCAACATGATCCTAACTGGAATAACGTGATGTTCTCTGATGAGTCAAAAATTGGCTTGGTATCTGATTCGCGATGAACACTGATTTGGAGGGCCCCAGGACGACAAGCCCGACTAGAAACAGCCCAACCGCGTGTCCCGTTTGAAGATGGCAGTATTATGGTTTGAGGTGGTATTATGAGTGGTACACGAACGCCACTGCTGGTTCTGGAGAGAAGTGTCACTGGTGCTGTGTACATCGAGGAAATTTTAAATCCTGTCGTACGTCTATTCCGAGGGGCAGTAGGTGATGAATTTGCGTTTATGCATGACAACGCAACTCCTCATCGAACAGCAGCAGTACAAAATTTTCTGGAAGAAGAAGGAATATCTACATTACAGTGGCCCTCGAATTCCCCCAATATGAACGTTATTGAACATGCTTGGGACATTCTCAAGACACGCTTCAAAAAGCGAAACAATTCCCCTATTACACTTCGCGAACTAAAAGATGCTGCTCGTGAAAAATGGGAGAGAATTCCGCAAGCCCAGCTCGACCAGTTAATCGGCAGCATGCCAAATCGCCTACAGGCATGCATACAGGCCAATGGAGGAAATACTAATTATTAGTTTTATTAAAAGTTATTTTTTTCTTTACTAATTTATTTTTAAATGTAAGTTGTACTTTTTAAGTTGTTCACTCCAAGAGAATAAATAATTTTTTTGCATATCGTTTATCTGGTTTTGAGATTTATTTAGTATTGTTAATAATTGAAGCAATGATGTTTAACTATTCAGAAAAGTTTATATATGAAAATCAATAAAAAGACGAAATACTCCAATATTCCATACTTTTGGACATATGTGTACTATTTCTGCGAATATAATGTAGAATTTCCGATTACACCATTTTAATCGGAAGTGATATAAAAACGGGGAACCGGGAGTAATATATAAGGAGCGTCGAGTAATATATCGCTTGTACTATTTCTGAGATTTTAAAAGAGTACTTCCATTTGCAACTCTGCAACCGGAAATCCGAGGTTAAATTTCTCAACTTTAGCACTATCCTTGAGTTATAAGTTTTAACTAGACGCCACATTTGTCATTATATCTGTTCTTATGACAGAGGAGTTATACTCGCGAATAAACAGGCAAGCTAACTATTATATCCCAGTTATCGTTAAAGTTGTCTCCCAAAAATAGGTAATATTGTAGAATCTTTTTATCTTTATTCCGTACGCTGTGATGTTCATTGGTTTTCTCGTGATCTCATTTCTGGTTTTAACAAATTATTGTTCTACCAAATTTGGTGTGTATAAAATAGGACCATGTTCGTTTAAACTCTGCAAAAAAAAAAGAAAGGATGTAACATTTAAATTAAATAAGTTTGGGGTATTCCTTCTAAAACCGAAACAAAGATAGGAAAACAAAATATGGCGTTTTTGTTTGTTTGAAAGATACACCAAGCAGCAAAATTAACGCACCCCCTTTAAAATGGGACATTTTTGATGTCTCGTGTTTCCTAAACCTGTTGTTCGATTTAAGTTATTTTTTTAATATGTTATAGCGTTGATATTTAACAGTATCGCTGGAATAATATTGTGGCTAGACAAGTAAATCGTCATTGCATACCGGATGGGCCAATCACACTGTGTTTTTTTCTCCAAATTCGCAACACTCTGTGGAATATTCTAGAATTTATAAAATACTGAAATTGAAAACAAACTATAGCCTCCGGATTTCTTAACATTTTGGTTTTTGATTGGTTCGCTTATATTGGAATATAAAACAGTTAGGTACTTTAACCACTAGCCATGTTTTTCGTCAATAAATCCTTATTTTCTGCTTAATTTAATAAACAAGCTTAAAGTAAATTATGGTAAATTAACAATTTGATAAATGTCAAATTGTTAACAGTCAAAAAGTGCCTGGTTCGTTGTAAAAATTAGTAGATTAATTATTTTTCAAGACCGTAATTTTTGTTGTTGTTTGGTGGAAATGGAACGCGCTACAAGGAATTTGACCCGCCACGAGTGTGTTCAAGCAGTGACCCTACATAGCGAAGGACTTAGCTACCATGGTATCGGCTCCTTATAAAGGTAACAATTTTTTTGCTAATGCACGATACTGCAAGACCTCACGTTGCACGAACTGTAACCGAAAATTTACAACAGGTAAATATTCGGACTTTTGAATTCGCCATCGCATAGTTCAGATCTTAACAAAATCGAATATTTGTGGGACATAATTGGCAGAAGACTACGACAGCGTTTGTCACCTACTAGAACCTTACAAGAGGTAGAAACAGTAGCTCTCGAGATTTGGAATGATATTGTTCAAGACCAAATAGCAAACCTCAATTGTAATATAAAAGGATATATTTCTTTTACTATAGAACATATCTTCTTCTTAAAGTGCCTATCCGTTCCGGATGTTGGCCATCATCATGGCTATCTTGACTTTGTTTACCGCAGCGCAGAACAATTCAGTGGTAGTCGTGTTATACCACTTACGTAAATTTTGAAGCCAGGAAATGCGTCTTCTTCCCGGTCCGCTTTTACCATTTACCTTCCCTTGGAGAATCAGTTGGAGAAGGCCGTAACGTTCTTGATTTCTCATTACATGTCCTAGATATTCTAATTTTTTCGTTTTTATGGTTAAGAGAATTTCACACTCTTTCCCCATTCTACGCAGGAATTCCACATTGGTAATTCGGTCAACCCAGGATATACGTAAGATGCACCTATAACACCACATTTCGAAAGCCTCGAGCCGATTCATAGATGCAACAGTTAGTGTCCATGCTTCCATTCCGTAGAGCAGAACTGAGAATATGTAGCATTTCAACAGACGGTATTTTGTTTTTAATGCTATGTCTCGACTGTTGAAAATGGGTCTCATTCTAACGTATGCTGCTTTCGCCCTTATTATTCGCTGTTTAATTTGTGTTGAGTGGTCCCATTGGCTATTTAAATTCGTACCCAGATATGTATATTGCTCAACTCTTTCTATATTTTGTTGGTTGATTGTAAGTCGAGCGTTTAGTATTGGTTTCTTACTAATTGTCATAAATTTGGTCTTCTTTATGTTACGAGCTAGTCCGTATCTGTTGCTGACTTCTGTTATACAATTTGTTAATATCTGTAAATCATTGAGATTATCGGCAAAAACTGTGGTGTCATCTGCATATCTAATGTTATTCAACCATTCACCATTTATTAATACTCCTTTGGCACAACCGTCTAAACCGTCTAAATACCCATTCCGAGTAAATATTAAATAGTAGTGGAGATAAAATACAGCCCTGTCGTACTCCTCGTTCTGTTGCAATTTTATCAGTTAACTGATCTTTTATTTTGATTTTGGCCTTTTGATTGTAATAAATGTTTCTGATAATTCTTAGATCTTTGTTGTCAATTCCAATTTCTTGCATTAGAGTTATTAATTTGTCATGTTTTACTCTGTCAAATGCTTTCTGGTAATCTATAAAGCATACGTGTATATCACAATTTACATCCCTGCATCTCTGAAATAGCACTTGCGTAGCAAAAAGGGCCTCCCGTGTTCCCAGAGCATCACGAAATCCGAATTGTGTTCTTGTTAGTTGTTCCTCGCACTTTGTATATATTCGTTTGTGAATGACCTTTAGAAATGTTTTAAGTAAATGGCTCATAAGGCTTATATTTCTATAGTCTTCGCACTTTCTCGCATTGGGTTTTTTTGGAAGATTTATAAAAGTTGATTCTAGCCATTTTTGGGGAATTATGCCTGTGTCAGATATATTGTTAAATATTTTTGTCAACCATTTTATGCCGTCGTAGTCCATAAGTTTTAAGAATTCGGAATGAAAATGATCAGGGCCTACTGCTTTACCATCTGTGGTACTTTTGATGGCATACGTTACTTCTTCAACTGTAAGTGGTGGTCCAGATTCGCAATTGGTGTTTGTTGTGATGCCAGTGTTAGTTCGTATATCTTGAAAAGTTTTTTCACGAATTTAATCCAAATATCCCTTTTCTGTTCTATTTCCAATACTATGTTTCCCTGATTATCTGTCAGAAATCCAGTGTTTTTGTGTTTATATAAGCCTGCAGCTGCTTTGATCTTTTTATGGAGGTCAAACGAATCATGTTTTTGTTGTAATAACTCTATTTTTGTACATTTCGAGCTTAGCCAATTTTCTTTTGCTATTTTAATAGCCCTTTTAATTTCGTTATTTATTTTGTTGTAGTTATTTTTATTATCTTTAGCCTTTCTTCTGTCTTCCATCGTACATAGAATCTCCTCTGTGATCCATTATTTTTCTTTGTCCTTTCAGGTCTTAAGTATTTCTCTGATATTTCTTGACATACCTTGTGTATCTTTTCTAGTTCTAACTCTGTGATCTATTTCTGTATGAACCCACGTTTCTTCTTTTAGGCGTTTTTGTACCTTTTATTTTACTGTTTTATTTTTTAGTTGATTAATATCGTATTTCCGAATTTTTGGTCTTTGAAGAGTTTCGAAATTGTTTGTTGACAAGGATATAGTCTATTTGATTTCTTACTGTGTGATCTGGCGTATCCTGAACATAAGCGACTAAATCAAAAAGCAAAATGTTAAGAAAGCCTAAGGATACGATTGAGTTTTAATTTCAACATTTTATAAATGCCAGAATATTCCGCAGAGTATTCCGAACCTTTAGAAAATAACACAGTATGACTGGTACACCCGGTATACAATGGCAACTTACCTTTCTAGCAACAATATTGTTACAGAGATATTGTTAAAAAATAAAGCTATAACATATTAAAAATATCACAAAAACCGTACAAGAGGTTTAGGAAATTCGAGACATCAAAAATATCCCATTTTTAAGGAGGTGCGTTAATTTTGCTGCTTAGTGTATTTGGTTGGTTTCATATTTTATTCAAACCCTATATAAATGATGATTAGCATACTCATGTTACGTATATATGTGGCATGTTACGCTACTGTGTTTTCCTTTTATGTAGTTTTTGAATGGATTATTGCCTCCGTTTTATGTCTCTATTGGAAAGCAATTTAAAGCAACTTGGGACAGAGACTTGTATAAAAGTAAATCTATAGGTTTATTTTTTATTTAGCTAGGTCCAAAAGGCGATCAATATGAAAGAAAATGCCAAGTGTACAAAATTGCTTACAACTTTCTTAAAGATTCATTGTTATTCACGAACCTGTCATGTAATAATTGTTATTTATGAAACAGTTCGTGAAGTATGCTTTTTACGAACGCTCGCCATTTTTAGACACTTACGCGATGTATAGCACGAGCGACAACGGAGCGAGTGCTATACATCGCGTAAGTTCGCAAAAAGTACTTCACGCATAGTTTCATACAATATTTTATCTACGATAAACAAATAAAAAAACTGTACTCTCTATTCGTTAGGGATACACCGGTCACGGATTAATAAAGAAACAAACGAATCGGCAGGTCGATTGTAATATTTTAGGTATACCAGTAACATAAGCGTAGATCTCGGGTGCGTAGAGGGCCAATATCTATTTAATTATTGAATTTTTAGTAATTTTTTGATTAAAATTTAATAAACAGGATAATTTAAGGAAAAATAATAAGATAAATAATAAAATACAATGCACCCTTGTTAGAAATACCTTTCTTAGCAAAAACTTAATACTAACTTAGGAGTAAGATTATGCAAAACACCTGACTAGAACATTTTCCCGAGCAGATGCGAAGAGACTTCCTTGACTAAAAGAACAATTAGGATTTACCCGCAAGTAATATTTTAAATACGAAAAAATATATAGATTAGTGCCGATTCGATATGCGGTCTACCATCCAATATGCGGTCTACCGCAGAGTAACTAATTCGTTATGTGGTCTATCACAGAGTAGTTATTTCGATATGCGGCCACCACTAAATAATGTTAATGCATTCAGTAAATTTTGCAACTACTCGTATATACAGTATGGTGCAAATGAAAGGAATAAATTCTTTATTTCGTAAACCGATGACATTAGGGAAAATCCCGAAACAGGTCGATTTTTGTTTTTAAATTATGATATTTTGAATGAAGTAAAAGACAGACGTACTCTCAATCATTTATTGTAACTTCCGACGACCGGTTTCGCTCTCTAAAGTATGCAGAGCATCTTCAGGTCAACGGTTACAAGTAACTAAATGATTCGGTTACAAGGAGGTACTACCTCAGTATTCATTAACATGATATATCTGCTTAAGTTATGCTAACGGGATATGGTGGAATAGACGGAGAATGTTGCAAAGGTAAACAAGTTTATGGAATTTGGGAATTTTTGAGGGTGAAGAGATAGTTGGTGAAAGACAACCAACAAATCTGTACCGGTTTTAAAGATTTTTATTTCTATTTATTAAAAGATTTTTGTTTTTATTTATATTTATTAAAGACTTCTATTTATTAGTGTATGTGTTAGTGTAAGACTAACAACGTTTGGATCAAAACGGGTCGATATCTAATATGTATGTTAGATGTGGACGTGCAGCTGTAACCTAAATTGTTAAAGTCAATACTCCTTGATGTTTTAATGAGAGGAGTAGTGGTCGTAAAAAGAATGAAAAATCGGAAAGCTTAAAAATTGTAGCTAAAAGGGTATATTAGCAGTCATATAGTAATAACAGTAATAAATGTGAATTGATAGACAACAATGTAGGTACATGAAATTGAGATATAAATTAAAGGGTGAGAATTAGAGTAGAAAAGAAAAGAAAGGAAGGGATTAAAATTCAGTTGAAAGTAATTGATTGTAAATTGAGACTATGTATTATTGATATAAGCAGTGAAGAAACATTAATAAACTATTGAAACAGATAAAAGAAAGGAATAGTAATAAAATATATTTTGGGGGTATACCTACATTGTGTTTTAAAATCTGTCAATAAACCCATTCAACATATGATATTTTGGCATATATATCATACTAGTGTCGTCATCCATCTGGGGGTGATGACGTAATCGATGATTTTTTTAAATGAGAATAGGGGTCGAGTGCTAGCTCATTTGAAAGGTCATTAAATTCACTATTTAGGCATATAAACATTTACACAATTATTTGTACAGGGCGTGCAAAAAAATTTTTAATGAAATTATTTGACAAAAAAGAAGAATGTATGTAGTTTATTTAATTCAAAATACATTTTACTGTTGCCCAGAAACAGAAAAAATGTTTATTTCAAAAATAAACATTGCTTTTCGATTAAATTCAATGTTCAAGCCAGCTCCCGCCAGCCACCTGTTTCTTAGGAAGTTTGAACATTTAATTTAAGCGAAAAACAATGTTTATTTGTGATATAAACATTTTTTTACTGATTTCTAACAGCAATAAAATGTATTTTAAATTAAATAAATTATATAGATTCTTCTTTTTTGTCAAATAATTTAAATTAAAAAAATTTTTTGGGCGCCCTGTATAAACAATTATGTAAATGTTTATATTAATAAATAGAGACTTGAATGATCTTCCAAATGAGCTAGCACACGACCCCTATTCTCATTTAAAAAAATCATCGATTACTTCATCACGCCCATATGGATGACGTTACTAGTATGACATTTATGGCAAAATATCATAATTTAAAAATAAAAATCGACCTGTTTCAGGATTTTTCCTTAAAGTCGCCGGTTTACGAAATAACGAATTTATTCCTTTCATTTGCACCATACTGTATAGTATCAAAATAAAGCTCATTTTTTGACCTAGGTATTTTAATTACGGTACTGTCTTGGCATTTTAATTATTCGAGTGAAAGTACTTAATTACCCAAATAGGTGCAAAACCAAATTAGAGAAAGTATGACAAACTAATGCAATTTTAATAGGTAATTTAACTAAATGGGTCGACAAACAAATCAGGAATGCTATAAGAAACTATAAGGACATTTGTTATCTTCCAGTTGAATTTATTCTGTCGAATTGGTAACGCCTTATATTGTTAATTTTGTGAGAATCTGTTCGTGCTGTTTAACCGAAAATGCCAAGACGTGTTTTAGATGTAGATACTCTAATTTGTAACCTACATAAGTACTTTATTGCGGAAAAAAACAATGGTGGTCCTTTAAAATCGGTAACGTCTGTACAACAACGCGTGTGCGATGCTTTAGAAATTAGCGAATCAAAATTAAGATCTACAATTAAAAACGAGAATAGTGAAGTGCCGGAAAACGATCACCACCATACTCGCCTGTTATTAAAAACGAACAATATGTTAGAAGGACGAAAATTTCAAATTCGTAATATCAGATATCAAATGCGTGCAAATAAGGAACATGTGACTTTAGGTACAATTTTACTTAAGTTAAAAGAGAGGAAATTTGGTGACATCGGCAGAACAAGTTTATGGCAAGTCCTACATAACATAGGATTCAAATTTAAAAAAAGAGGATAACAGAAAAGCGCTTTGTGAAAGAAGTTCTGTTGTACACAAGAGAATTGAGTTTCTGAGAAAATAAATATAACATATTTAAAGAAGAAGGGTAAACTTTTGTATATTTAGACGAAACATGGATATTTTCTAAGGGTGCTACCAAGAGAATATGGCAAGATGACAACATAAAATCGATCAAGCATGCTAGTGGAGAAGGGAAGCGACATATAATTCTGCACGCGGGAGGGAAGACAGGCTTTATAGAAGGTGCTGATTTAATATTTTCGTCTACATAAAAAAACAGTGACTATCGTGACAATATGAACACGGATATGTTTGTGAAATGGTTGCGTGAAAAACTTCTTCCCGGATTAAGTGAGCCCAGCGTAATTATTTTAGACAATGCGCCTTATCATTCAGAAATACTAAACAAAAGTCCAACAAATTCGTGGAATGTAGATAAGATTAAAGAATGGCTAACAAATGAACGCATATCTATTCCACAGCATATATTAAAGTCTGAGTTGTTACGTTTGGCAAAAGAACATGCAAAACCAAAAATCTTTGTGGTGGATCAGGTTACTGAAAGTTACGGGCATCAAGTTTTACGTCTTCCACCATACCACTGCCAGTTTAATCCCATCGAATATATATGGGGAATAGCAAAATAATATTACGACAACCATATTGGGCCTAATGGGTATACAGACGAAGCGGTTTGGGAAACTTGGCGAGAAGCACTTTCAATTGCAACTCCAGAAGTATGGCGGAACTGTATATACAAGTGCGAAAAATTAATTGAGGATTGGTGGATTCGTGAAAATAAAATTAACGAAATAAGCCCAATCATAATAACAATTAACGGTGACGACAGCGATGATGATGACAGCGATGGCGATGATAGTGTGAACAATAACGACTAAATCATTTTAGTAAAAAAAATTGGTACGTATATTGACTTAATAATATTTAGCATTTTACTTAAATATTTGATGTTTACATAATGCCCTGCTGTAGGATTTCCGGATCCTTTTCAAGGCGTGATTTGTTTGAAATCGAAACTATTTGTAGATATTGTAGGTACATACGTAATATTATAATATTGTTTTTAATAATTTTTATTTTCGGGAAAAATACCCCATTATACATATAAACTATAAAATATACATGACTAACATAGAAAACATGCGATCTGATAAAAGAATAAAACAAGCTCAAATTAGTTTACAATGTCATATAAACGCTTTTTACACGCGTCAATTGACTTTAATTTAAAAACATCCAACGTCAATATATCACTTAAATTGATTGTGACTTTATAGAAAACCATTTTAGAGATTAAATTAAAACATCAACAATACAGCAACGTTTAGCCTTCTACCTTTTATAAGTTATAATTTGTTTTATTTTTATTATATTGATATTCATGCAACAATTAATATTAGGTATATTGATTTTGGCTACGGATAATGAACTGTTATAAAGAATCACGAAATTATGTCGTTTAGGCTTCTGAGGCTATACAAACACCTAAAATTTAAAATTATTTGATTTATATAAGAACCTCCTCAAATAAAAAATTACTGCGCCCATGTGTAAATAGTTAAACTACAGCGGACCAGTAAATTCGTTCATTTCTTTCTTAATCCATGACCGGTGTAAGTCTACCGAATAGACTTTAACTCTTCGTCACTGGAATTCATTTCTATTCTACAATTTTTAAACTTTGACATTTAAAAATCCTAACTACTTTCAAACCACAAAACTCTCACAAAATTTTTTGTAAGTCATTGCT
The DNA here is from genome assembly GCF_917563875.1 of Diabrotica virgifera virgifera. NCBI lineage: Eukaryota > Metazoa > Arthropoda > Insecta > Coleoptera > Chrysomelidae > Diabrotica > Diabrotica virgifera. The sequence continues at coordinate 186,863,416 of NC_065444.1, read as the reverse complement.
CATATTGTCATCATTAGGGAGCGGATTTATATGCTATCAATTTTTATGAAATATGCGCATATACAGGGTGGGGCATTAGTGTGACAAAGTCCAATTACTCGTTTGTCGTAAGAGATACGAAAAAAAGTTATTTAGGTAAAAGTTGGGGCATACATAGTACCATAATTTAAAAATATTTTCAAATATACAGGGTCGTCCGTATTGACAGGGTGACACAAACTTATGTTTTTTTTAATGGAAGACCCTGTATATTTTTACATTTTTGGATTCTCCTCGATGTTTCCTTTCTTAAAATATATGGTTTTGTAATATTATACGAGGTAGTTTAAAAGTTAGTTACGTTTTTTTGTTAATTTCGTAGCAAAGTCTACACCCTGTAGAATTTTAGTGATTTGATATCAAATTTTTATTTTATGTTCAAACGATTTTTAATATAGTCTACTATTGTTAAACATTAACAGTATAGCAAAATGTTTAATTTTAGTATACGGGGTGGGTCGAAACTCGGAATGAGTATTTTCTGAGTTGTCTTAAATGGAACACCCTGTATTTAAGTATTGTAATGAAATGATATTTTATGGTACTTTTTTATTTCTTAAGCATTCCCTATACCTAAGTGCTTTAATTTTTAAGTTATTCGTGATTCTTTAAGCCAAACATTAATTGTAAGAAAAATTACGTGAAATTTTATTAGGTGGCTGTGAAAATATTTAATCAAAAATAATTTTTGGAAAAGAAAATACATCATAATCTAGTCTGATCCTTAATTTATTACTATTGGATAAAATATCCAAATAAATTCGTAGTTAAGGTTGTTGGTGCGCAAAATATTAATAAAAACATACAATATTCTACCTCGTCGGCTATGACACTAAATTTCCTTAAAAATTTGACATTATACTATTTTTATAGATCCAGTTGCTTTGTTAGCATTACTAATATGTATTTTTCTTATGAGAAACTGATTAATAAGATTTTGGTGCTAGTGGAATATAACAAAAATGTGCTACTAGCAACAAGAATTTTTCATCAGAAATTCTCTGATAGAGGACAACTAAGAAGAGAAACGTTTAAAAATATACTAGAACGGTTTCAACGGACTGATCACTTAGATTATGATAAATCTGCTCGAATAAAAACGTGAGTAGGTGAAGCAAACAGCAATTAAATGTAATCCTTAGTGTCACTGAGGATCTGCATATTAGTACAATCGTTCTTACAATCTAAGTATCTAGTCTGTTGAAACCGTTTTAGTATACTTTCAAAATTTTCTCTTTTTGGTTGTCGTCTATCAGGGAATTGCTGATGATAAATTTTTATTGCTAGTAGCTCATTTTTGTTATACTCTCCTAGCACAAAGCCATTTTAATCCGTTCCTCATTAGAAAAATGAATATTAGTAATGGTATCAAATCAACTGGAACTATATAAATAGTATAATGTCAAATGTTTAAGCAAATTTTGTGTCATAGCCAACTAGACAGAATTTTGTATGTTTGATTCATATTTTAAGCGCCAACAACCTTAACTACGAATGTATTTGGATATCTCATCCAATATTAATAAATTAAGGATTAGGCTAGATTATTATGTATTTTTTTTTAGAAAAATTACTTTTGATTGGATATTTTCACGGCTACCTAATGAAATTTTACGTAATTTTTGTTGCAATTAATGTTTGCTTAAAGAATGACGAATAACTTACAAATTAAAGCACTTAGGTATAGGGAATGCTTAAGAAATAAAAAAGTACCATAAAATATAACTTCATTACAATACTAAAATACAGGGTGTTCCATTTAAGAAAACTCAGAAAATACTCATTCCGAGTTTCGACCCACCCTGTATACTAAAATTAAATATTTCGCTATACTATTAATGATTAACAGTAGTAGACTATACGAAAAATCGTTTGAATGTAAATAGAAAATTTGATGTCAAATCACTACAATTCTACAGGGTGTAGATTTTGCTACGAAATTAACAAAAAAACGTAATTAACTTTTAAACTACCTCGTATAATATTACAAAACTATATATTTTATGAAAGCAAACATCGAGGGGAATCTAAAAATGTAAAAATATACAGGGTGTTCCATTAAAAAAAACATAAGTTTGTGTCACCCTGTCAATACGGACGCCCCTGTATATTTAAAAATATTTTTAAAATATGATACTATGTGTTCCCCAACTTTTACCTAAATAACTTTTTTTCGTATCTCTTACGACAAACGAGTAATTGGACTTTGTCACACTAATGCCCCACCCTGTATATGTAGTAAAAAATTACGAAATATGCGCAAGCTATGCACAAAAATTCAAAAAATGTGCATTTGGAGAAACCACAAATTTTCTGTTCTATTCTATTCTAGGGGGTTCTTTTATAGGCGGTGGGCGGCAATCTTATTAATTATCTTTCAAATAAAATCATTATTTTTTATATATGCAATTTATTCACATTTTTTTACAAAAACCGATACCAATAGTTACCTATTTAAAATAAAACAACAATATCACTATATATATGTTCGATTATAATTCACTACAATGTGTTTTTCCAAATTTTTTACGAGGAAACATTTTCTTTGATCAGATAAAATATTTTTATAACTTGAAAAACTCCTTTCAACATCAACAGAAGTAATTAGGCGTATTTAAAATAACTTGTTAAAGCCGAAAATTCTGCACCAAAATCAATTTCAAAATTTCCATTAAAAATTTCGCATATTATGTCCTCCATAGTTTTAAAGCCGTTTAAAGACGGGATCTTACCTAAAGCATGAATATTTCAATTTCCGTTAGAAAATCGTAAAACTATGGTTAAAGGTGTAAATTCTCTTAACAATAGGGGATTTAAAATAATCACCAGAATTATAGGTACCTACTAAATTGGGATACAAATTGTCCTAAATATAATAAAAGTAAATAAAATTCGGATTTCCCGGTAAACCGTCCTTCATCATTTTAACATCCTACAATCGTTTCATAGCAGCGTACTATAAGCACTCTAAGTATGTACTTTGTGTAAAGACTGGGTATTTTCTAAGAAAAAATGAAAAGGCAGTGAATGAGCCGTCTCTATTCAGGTAGTTCTCGAATTAATAGATGCGACAGCCTGTGCGGGGAAATATTTTGTGTCGAATAAAAAAACTTAAATGTTTTTTTGACTTAAATATTTTTAAATAGGCTCAAAATATGCATGTTTCTTTAAAAATACGCAAAATTTAGTAAAGTTCTCAAATATGCGAAATATGCATGCAATATGCATTTAGCATAAAATCCGCTCCCTAGTCATCACCATGACAGCGAAAACTGTTTGGTAGTTTGTGAAAACTGTCATTATAGATAGCAGTGCGTGAAGGATTTAAAGTGTGCGTGAAGTAACAATGTATTTTAAATGAGGTTTACTTTTTCGTACTGTTATTTGGCACACTTTCATAACGAGCGATCCACAATTATTGAGATCAAAGATAGCAGTGCAAAAAATTACGTATGTCTTGTTTTAATCTGAATTTATATCACTGGTTTATCAATTAATTTTGATTAACATTTTAAAACACAAAATATCAGTCAAAACCTTTAACACAGAACTTTAATCAAAAATAAAAAAATTAACAAAATTATAAGTAACAATAGTAAATAAAATCAAACAACATGCTGTATATGCCCACCACCAACATCTCTACATAACCTAACTTTTCTTGTTAAGTTGACGTACACTGCAAAGGTGAGGTAAACTGGAAAGTATATCTGAATTAAAAATAGACATGCACTGTATATCTGACGTTATCATCAAATATCCTTAACCCTGTATTGCCCCTTGTAACTCTTAAGTTATGTATTGAATAAGAGTCATAAAATCCTTTCCAAACCTGAAAATAGGGCGTTTTGTGCACACAAATACGTAAAGGTAACGCATCTTATTGACATATACGCTTGCGCATTAAAGTAACACCTAAAGTTATTACCTAAAGTAACGCTATGATACGTACGTTCTGACGCATCCCTATCGAGACGAAAGTTACCGAATGCACCAGCGGATCCCGATTACGGCGATTACCTACCAAATCAACATTTCATCAGAGTATCAGAGGATTGCCCGTGTATAATAAACATTTAAGGTTATATTCATTTAGTCTATTTGAGTAAAATTATTCTGTTTGTTATTGGAAATTGGAACTTCATAATTTAAAATTTGATTTTTTTTTAGTTGTCTAATAATAAAACAAAACAAACAAATCTTGTATTTAAGAAATGCAGTGATCACCACAATAACTAGATAAACAAATGACCTAATTTCAGTAAAAAATTCAGATAAATATGAACAAAATATTTACATTTTACTGGAATTCTGATGTAGGTACAATAATTTACAACTAAGAAGTAGGTATAAACAAAAATAAAAAATTTAAAACTAAGGAAAAATAATATTTTTATATTTAAATAGAAGCAATTAAAACCATACAATTTCATCATTCACCTTTACTTTTTTATATTTATATATTAATTGTATCTATATTGTGTAAACATTGTTTTATTTTTTTAATATCAACGGAATTTAAAAATGACTTTACGTTACGTTAGGCAGTTTAAAAACTACCTATTAACGTTCATCATTCTTACGGTGCGTTAGTGCTTTACGTATAGGGAGATACGTTACGTTACGTAGTTACAAAATCTCCCTATTTCCGTAAACGTCAGTTGTATCTATAAAGTTACAGACATCTGTCTACTACAAAACATTCCAATCCTCCGCAAGGTCATATTTTCATGCATAAGTTCTAGCAGTTGTCGTGTGTTGTCATTAGTAGTGTTACAGCGTTGTAAAAGGCAACTTTGATCCCAATTTCAAGTACTTTCGATACTAGCTGACGAAATAAAAAAATAAAACTAAACGTAAGTACATTCTGACATTTATTGTAGCAAATATATGCTCTGATAATAAAATATTAGATATTTTATGAGTAAAAAATTTTGTGTAACTTTAATGGTCCATAATGTATAAGATAATTTTTTTTGCAGGTGGTAACAGAAGTGGAACCTATTTGTGTAAAATCATTTTATGGCAAAAAATAACTAAATAATGTTCAAATTAGAGACATTTCTGGGTATGACTCTGAAGATTCCATTATAGAATCCGACAGTGAAGATGATGAAGTTGTACATATTTTAGAAAATGTTTGTTCGGAAGAAGTGAGCTTGGGAGATATGGAAGACAATAACGAGCACCAGGAAGAGGAAAATGAAAAAGAGGATGACGGTGACAACGAAAATGACGTACCCAATCATCAGGATATCACATGGAAAAGAATTACCAGTCGTTCTGCACAGCCTATTCGACCTTGGAAAAGTAGTTTACCGCCAGGACCTGAAAAGCCGTATACTCCAATCAAGTATTTTAGAACACTGATAGATGACAATATATTGGACAATATTGTTTATCAAACAAATCTCTATTCTACCCAAAAGAACACCGAAAAAATTTTAAATGTGGATAAGAACGAAATAGAACAGTTTTTTGGTGTATGTTTGTTCATGTCAGTGTATGGTTTACCCTCAACCAGAATGTACTGGAAAGCGTCTACTCGAATTTCAGTGGTTGCAGAAACTATAAGTCGGAATCGCTGGGAACAAATAAAAAACAATATCCACTTCAATGACAATAGTCAGATAATTCCCAGAAATAAGTTGTACAAAATAAAACCGCTTTTATAACCAGTTATAGCAAATTTTCAGAAAATTCCAATGACAGAAAAACTATCCGTGGATAAACAAGTTATTCCTTTCAAAGGAAAACAGTCTAAAAATCTATATAAAAAATAAACCAAAAAAGTGGAGCTATAAGACGTTTCTCCTATGTGATACCAACGGAATTGTATATAATTTTGAACTGTATACTGGTAGAGAAGAGCATCCAGAATATTTACCAAATGTTGGAGTCAGCGGAAATGTGGTTCTTCGATTTCTTCTTCTTCTACGGCACTACAGCCCAAATTGAGCCTTGGCCTCCTTTATTTTTTGCCTCCACCCTTGCCTGTCTGTGGCTGCTCTTCTCCATACACGGACTCCTAAAAGGGCTTGTGCGTCGCTGTTTACTGTGTCTTCCCAGCGCTTTCGTGGCTTCCCAACCGGTCTCTTTCCTTGCATTCTAGCATTCAGTGCTCGTTTTGGTAGCCTATCCTCTCCCATTCTTATCACATGTCCGGCCCATTGCAATCTTTGTAATCTAATGAAGTCTGACAGGGGCGTTTCCTTATAAAGTTGATAAAGCTCGTTGTTGTATCGACTTCTGAAGATTCCGTTTTCCCTCACAGGTCCTAGTATTCTCCTAAGTACTTTCCTTTCGAATGTGTCGAGTTTGTTTTTGGATGTTTCTTTCAGCACCCAGACTTCACTGCCATAGCATGTTATTGGTCGAATTAAGGTTTTATAGATTCTCATCTTTGTATTTCGGTGGACACTTTTTGACCGAAATATATGGGAGAGGGCAAAATAAGCTCTGTTTGCCTGCGTTATTCTCTTCCTTATTTCTCCATCTTCTGATCCGTCGGCATATATTTCTACTCCCAGGTATGTAAACTGTTTAACCGTTTCAATGTCATCTTCATGTATAATGTTTTCTGGGACTATATTTCTTCTCGTCTGAGTCATTATTTTTGTTTTCTCTGTGTTAATTTCCAGACCTAGCATTTTTGTTTGTGTTTTTAACTCTGCATATGTTTCCTGTGCTCCTGTTGATGTTCTACTCATAATATTAATATCATCAGCATAAGCGGCCAGTTGAACCGTTCGGTTGGTCAGTAGATTTCCTCGTCCAGTTTGCATTTGCCTAACCGCATACTCCAGTGCCAGGTTAAACAATGTTGGGGCCAGCCCATCTCCCTGTTTTAGTCCCTGCGAAATGTTAAAAAAGTCTCTCCGGTGGTTTTTTATTCGTACACATGCCTGAGTTTCATCCATTGTGGCTTTAATGAGTCTTATTAACTTGTGTGGTATTGCCAATTCAGCCAATATATAGTATAGTTTGTTCCTTTTGACTGAGTCGTATGCCTGTTTGAAGTCTACAAACACGTTGTGAACATCAATATCGTGTTCCCATGCTTTGCTCAAGATCTGTTTTACTGTGAATATTTAATCCAGTGTCGATCTTCCCCGTCGGAAGCCCGTCTGATACTCTCCAATAATATTTTCTGCTAGTGGTAGGAGCCGCTAGTTTCTAATATACGTGAGGACTTTATATGCTGTACATAGTAGAGAGATTCCACGGTAGTTTTTGCACTGGAGTTTGTCTCCTTTTTTATAGATCGGGCATACTATACTTTTCTTCCAGTCGTCGGGTATTTTCTCTTCTTGCCATACGTCTCTGATGAGCGCGTGGATGTGACTTGCTAGGTGGTCGCCACCTACCTTATATAGTTCTGCTGGTATTTCATCAACTCCCGGAGCTTTATTGTTTTTCTGGGCCTTAATGGCTTCGAAAACTTCCTCTATGGTTGGAGCTTCTACTCCATTCTCTTCTACGTAGATCATACCCATTTCATCTTCCATGTCTACTTGAGTTCCAAGTAGTGTCTGAAAATAATGCTTCCAGGTTTCTGTGACTTTCTGTTGGTCACTGATTATTTGCCCACTTTCATCTCTACATAGACTTGTTTGAGGTTTATACCCACTTTTTATCTTTTTTAGGTATTCGTAAGCCCCTCTAATTTCGTTGTTTTTGAAATGTTCTTCTATTTTTTCTATTTGTCCATTTTCATAGGCTCTCTTTTTATTTCTACATGTCTTGTCCGCTTTCCGTCTTGCGACTTCAAATAATGTTCGTCTTTCCCGTTCGATTTACCACAATAATTCTAAGAAATTCTTACCATAATATATATTTTGATAACTGGTTTACAAGTATGCAATTGCAAATTGAACTGGACAAGTTGGGTATTCCTTCTGTAGGTACGGTGCGTCCTAACAGATTGAAATAATGTATATACTTATCGCTACTCTACCGGAGAAAAGCACACGGAAAGATGGAATAGGCCATTGGCCTAAATTTTCAGAAAAGCGTGGTCGTTGCAAGAAACGGGGATGTCTGGGCGTGCCAAAAGTCTTATGTGAAAAATATAATGTAAATTTTTGCTTTACGCCTAATTCTAATTGCTTTGTGGACTTCCATAAAAATTAACTTTTTTTCCCATTGTAACTTGAGAGTCACAAACCCTTTTTAAAAAAGGAAATAAAGAATTAAAAAAATTCCAAAATGTTTTAATTTGATCCTATCCTTGAAGTATATAACAGCAGAAATTTTTTTTGCAGTTAAAAAAAAATTGGGCAATACAGGGTTAACTCGCGTTGTCATGGTGATGACATTTGAGCAACAAAAGTTTTGACAGTTTTGTGGTTTGAAAGAAGTTAGAATTTTTAAATGTCAAAGTTCTAAAAATTGTATAATAGAAATGAATTCTGGTGACGAAGAGTTACAGTTTTTTTATTTGTTTATCGTAGATAAAATATTGTATGAAACTGTGCGTGAAGTACTTTTGCGAACTTGGGCGATATTATAGCACTCGCCCCGCTGTCGCTCGTGCTCTAAACATCGCGTGCGTTCGCAAAAAACATACTTCACGAACTGCTTTATAAATAACTGTTTGTTACCGTTTAATAAGTTTTCCGATTGGTTGTAAATTATATTACCTTCTTAAAAAAATATTTGAATATTTTACAATGTGTTTGCCTTTTTAAGTCTTTAACTGAAGAGGTTGAGGACTAAGGAGCTGTTTGTCTCGAGTTGGTCATTCAGAATTATATCTGTATTTTTCAATTTATTAATTTCCATTGATTCTAAAAGTGATAGCTTAAGGCCTTTATTTTGAATATGTAGAATTTGAAACTCTTCATTGAAAGAATGATTATGATCTAGAAGGTGAAGTGCGTATGTAGAAGTGTCTGTTTTTCTATTGTTGAAAGCCTTCTTGTGTTCTGCTATCCGTTTGTCAAAAGTTCTGCCAGTTTGACCGATGTAAGTTTTCGGACAGTCACCACAAGTTAGTTTGTACACACCACTCTGTAGTTGCTTTCTCTTTCGGCTTTTATTGTTTTTAATATGTTTGCTTAAGTTGTTGTTAGTTCTGAAAGCTGGTGTTATTGCTTTCTTTTTTATGTATCTGGCTATTTTTGTTGTTATTTTGCCAGTATATGTGAGAGAGCAGAAGGTACTGGGTTCTCTCTGTGGTGGTGGATACACTAATTTCAAGGCTTTCTTATGGAGTTTTTGGTTTAAAATATTGTTAACTGTTTGTTCGTTATAGCCATTGTTTACTGCTATTTGTCTAATGATATTTAGTTCTGTTTCGAAGTTATTTTTTGTCATAGGAATTTCTGTTAGTCTATGTATCATGCTATGGTAGGCTGCTAATTTGTGTTGTGTAGGATGGGATGATGAATTGTGTATAGTTGTGTCAGTATGGGTAGGTTTATGATATACGGAGAACACATGTTTGTTGTGTAGTCTGGTAATCGTTACATCTAGAAAGTTTATGGAATTATTCTGTTCTGTTTCTATTGTGAACTCAATATTACTATGAAGTGAATTAATGTATGATAGAAATTGGTCAAGTTGTCTGTTAGTTCCTGTAAAGCAGACTAGTATGTCATCCACGTATCTCCACCAATATAAGAACTGTTTAAATAAGGGGTGTTTATAAATTGTTGTTTCAAGTTGGTTCATAAATATATCTGATAGTAATGGGCTTAGAGGATTACCCATAATAAGTCCTGCACTGTTGTTTGTGTAAATTTGATTATTGAATTCAAAATAGTCTTGATTTATGCAAATTTCAAGAAGGTGTAAAATTTCAGATGCAGTGATCGGATTTGTACTATTATGTTCTAAAAGGTTTTTAACTAAAACAAAAGTTTCTGTAGGAGGAACACTAGGAAAAAGATTTTTTACGTCAAATGAAATTAGTCTGGAGTTGTTGGGCAATTGAAAATGTTGTATTTTATTAACTAGTTCTAGTGTATTTTTTACGGTGAATTTAGGTGAAAATTTAGTGTATTCTGTAATAATATCTCACAGTTTTTTTGAAAGTTTATATGACGGAGCTGTATAAAAAGAAACTACAGGTCTTACTGGGTGGTCAGGTTTGTGTAGTTTAATAAAAGAGTATAATTTAGGGGGTTGTGGGTTCATAATATTAAGGTATTTCTGTTCTGTTGGATTTAGTATTGATTTTGAATTTTCAATGGCTAGTTTAATTTGTTTTCGGTATTTTTCTGTGGGGTCTTTGTTTAGTGTTATACTATTTTGGTTATTTAAAAATTCTATTGTTTTGTTATTATAGTCACTTTTATCGATAGCAATAGTAGTGTTACCTTTGTCTGCTTTTGTAAATATTATGTCATGTTTTATTGATTTATTTTTAATTGAAACGGCTATTTGGTTTTCTTTGTAACAGGAATTATTAGTTTCACTACCTACATCGGTAATAGATTTTGCAATGATGCTTTTTTCTATGTTATTGGCAGTTTTATTTAACGCTACTTCACATTCTACACCTAAATATTCTAAATTTTTTTTATTATTATGTTGAGGCAAATTATGTTTGAATCCTTTCTCTAAAAGTTCTATCTCACTATTATTGAATTTGGTATCTGTTAAGTTTATAAATCTATCCATCTATCCATAAACAGTCGAATCCATCAATTATATTTGAATATTTTCAATAAACTTGTAGATAAAATTGAAGGTAACCAAAAATATGGTCTTCGCAAGCTCTAAATCCAAAATATCAGATTTAATAGCTCTTAATATAATTTAGAGAGAGAAGAAGAATAACTTGGCTTCAAAATCTAAGAAAGTGGTTCAATACATCGACAACAGGATTATTTCGAATCGTTAACATCCGGAACGGATAGGCACCATAAGAAGAAGAAATATAATTTTGGAAATAACATATCTAATCGTAATTTTTACTCTGTGCACGATTTCTATCATATAGCACAGGGGTGGCCAAGCTCCTTGATAGCCAGAGCCACTTTTCACAAGTTAAAATTTTTCGCGAGCCGCAATTAAAAACGTTTTCAAAAAGTATGTAAAGAAGGTACACACACCGGCAAAATTAGCCGAACACGTTAAAAATGGGACATGTTTGATGTCTCGTATTTCATAAATCAGTGGTCCGACCCTAATAGCACACGACGTCCAATGGACGTCCAAAATAGGTCCATTTTTGGTCCTAACGTCCATGGACTATAAATGGACGTCCTTTGGACGTCCCATGTTGGACGTCCTTCGGAAGGAATAAATATGGACGTCCTTTGGACGTCCGACGTTGGACGTCCTTCGGACGGAATAAAAATGGACGTCCTTTGGACGTCCGACGTTGGACGTCCTTCGGAAGGAATAAATATGGACGTCCTTTGGACGTCCGACGTTGGACGTCCTTCGGACGGAATAAAAATGGACGTCCTTTGGACGTCCGACGTGGGACGTCCTTCGGAAGGAATAAATATGGACGTCCGACGTTGGACGTCCTTCGGACGGAATAAAAATGGACGTCCTTTGGACGTCCGACGTTGGACGTCCTTCGGAAGGAATAAATATGGACGTCCGACGTTGGACGTCCTTCGGAAGGAATAAATATGGACGTCCTTTGGACGTCCGACGTTGGACATTCTTCGGACGGAATAAAAATGGACGTCCGACGTTGGACGTCCTTCGGATGGAACAAATATGGACGTATATATACTGGACGAAATACGGACAATTCCCTAATAGCACACGACGTCATTTGGACGTCCAAAATAGGTCCATTTTTGGTCCTAACGTCCATGGACTATAAACGGACGTCCCATGTTGGACGTCCTTCGGAAGGAATAAATATGGACGTCCTTCGGACGGAATAAATATGGACGTCCTTTGGACGTCCGACTTTGGACGTCCATACTGGACGAAATACGGACGTTTTATGAACGCTTATATTGGACACATTATACCAATTACGAGATCAAATAGCAAAATAATTCAATAAAATATTAACTTGCGTTAACTTTACGTTAATGAAATACAGTCAAACCTGTCACTAACGGCCACTAAAATGAAAGAACTATTGGCCGATATAGAAAAGTGGTCGTTATTGCCAGTTTTTGTAGCCTAGATATACAGTACAACCTGTGTTACTGGCCACCTGTACTAACGGCCAGTTTAAAAATTCCCCAAACCAATTATATCTAGACTACAAAAACTGGCAATACCGGTCACCTTTCTATATCGGCCAATAGCTTTTTCATTTTTAGCGGCCGTTACTGACAGGTTTTACTGTAATTAGTGTGGGGAATTTTTAAACTGGCCGTTAGTACAGGTGGCCGGTGTTGGCAGGGGGCCGGTAACACAAGTTTTACTGTAGTTTAAATCGATTAGATCGAAAGATTAAATCTTAATTCAAAATTGTATATTAAATTATTACAATTATAAAACTATATAGTTTAATATCCAAAACATGTTTTGATTTCATGTAATGTAATGAAAATCTTATTTGTAAATTATTGGTTACAATGTTTAACAACAGGAAATATTCAAGAATAAATAAAATAAAAGTTTCCCCTAACAACAAAACATTCCAGGAATTCTACTATCAAAGTTCTATTCCGTGAACATCTGATTAAATTATGGCTGGAAAGTTACCACAAGATATTCTATGAAAAGAGTACAATGTCCTCCTGGAGGGGTAAAATTTTCCATACTCTAAAGAGAGGCCATTTACTATTCAATTTGCGTTCATTTTCAAATTTGCCGCGCGAGTATCTATGTAGCGTCGCGTGGTCATTGGTCATCAAGTCATCAATTATTTCATTTTCATCATAAGATAACCTAAAAATTTAGTAAAAATTTTGATTGGAAAAAAATGCATCGATAAGGGGGTGAAAAATGGAAATTAGTGGCTTTTTTTGCTATACTCAACTGTACTGTTTAGTATGCTAGTTTTGGCTATGGCTGGATCTCTTAAACAATTATGTAAGTATTATAAAATCCGTTTTCAATTTTCTTTATGAAACGAATCATTTATGCATGTATTACCTGTAAATATTTTGATTTTTAATTGTAAAGAATAGAAAAATTACCGTTCATTTTAATTTTTTTTAGAATCAGCTGAAAGTGGTCTACAAAAAACCAGATATAACCAAAATAAAGATATAAAAAGTGTATTGGCTAATTGGAAGAAACAACATTGTCCATGCATAATAAGTTATTACTTTATAAACAAATATTAATACCTAGGAATGGAACCTGGATATAATCATCAAGAAGATAGCAGGAATCCCGACAAACAACTTAAATAAGTACAAGAATATTGAGGAAATCCTCCTCGATACTACTGGGCAAACTAGAAGATTGAAGAGGACAAAGCCTTTTGAACTAGTTTGAGTGATAGGTGATAGTGAAAAGCAGAGCATAGTGCGTGATGTGGCTGTGTATGTTAGAATAGTGCATGATCTTGTTAGATTAGATAAGAGACGCTATCGGGTAAGCTCTTCATTTTAAGAAACATTAGTAATTTAGGTTAAATTAAAATTGCTCATTGGTCAGTTATGACCAGATTGCTTTTTTTATGTTTGGCAAAAAGGGCGTAAGTCAGAATTGCACATTGCTAATGTTTTGATGATTTCTGGACCAGCAAAAAACTGTTGTAGACGTAAACTGTATGTACCAATAAAAAGAGCCGATTTTTCTGGTCCAGAAATCATCAAAACATTATCGATGTGCATTTCTGACTTAAGCCCTTTTTCCCAAACATCAGAGAATTGTAATGTACAAATTCTCCTATCTGATTTTTCATGAATTTTGTAGGAGACGAAAAACCATTTTTAGGATCATCTCCTGCTTTCACATGTAAATTTTGACATGTCTTGTAGTAAATAGATAGTTGAATTTACTACAAAACATGTCAAAAAATATATGAAAACAGGAGGTAACCATAAAAAAGTTTTTAGTCTCTCTTACAAAACTCATGAAAAAACAAATCGGAGGTATGTCACATCAGTGACTATATCCAGGGAATGTCTAAAAAATATACTTTGATGTCCCAAGAACCAAATATAACCTTTATATATATACAGGGTGTAACAAAAATACAGGTCATAAATTTAATCACATATCCTGGGACCAAAAATAGTTTGATTGGACCTAACTTACCTTAGTACAAATGTGCACAAAAGAAAAGTTACAGCCCTTTGAAGTTATATATTAATAGCACCAAGGGCCTTAGAGGCCCATGGCTTGAAAAGTTTGTTTTTTCTTCATTTTCACGTTTCTTTATGTACTGAGATCTTCTCTGGCTTGATATGTGATTTTTCTCCATTCCTTCCTCTTATTCATTTTTCTTTTCTGACCCTGTAACACCATTCTTTCCAAATCTTTTTCGACCTCTTGCTTCCATCTATTTTCCGGTCTTCCTCTTCTCTTTCTTGAAGCTATAGTGTAGTTTAGTACCCTTTTCGGAGTCCTCGTTTTTGGCATCCTTTCAATGTGACCTCGTGATCTAAGTCTCTGTGCCTTTATCACTCATTTGAAGTTACAAAATGAAAAGTGATTTTTTCCAATGTATCGAAAACAATGTGCTTTTGTGCACGTTTCAATTTAATTATTATTGTAGTACCTACCATTTAAACAACGTTTTAAAAACTTTTTTGCCTCTTATTGCTTTTTCGAAAAGTCAATTTTTATCGAAATATTGTGAATATTTGTCAAATCCACCACATATTTGTATATGGTTAAGTACGATTATGGAGACTTGGTAATAATATGCAAACTTATTTATGCTTTACATTTTTAGGTATATTTTGAACCATATTAAAAAAGAAGCCAGACTCAATAAAACGTGCCTTATCGAAAAAATACAAAGAGGCAAAAAAGTTTTGAAAACACTCTGTTTAACTAATGGTACCTCAGTAATAGTTTAATTGGAACATACAACATTTGGGGGGTTTAAAGGAACAAAACCCCCATAAAATTTTTACGTGGACATATTAAAAAAGAAGTCGCAACTCGATAAAAACTGCCTTATCTGAAAAATACTAAGAAACAAAAATATTGAATTTAACTAATGGTACCACAATAATAAAATTGAATTGGAACATACACAAAAGTTTGGGAGGATTTAAGGGATCAAAACCCCCATAAAATTTTTATGGGGTGCACAAATTTCACCATAATTTTTCTTTAAGATATTCCTGCCATAATAATGCCACATGTCACATGTCCATTTTCAATAAAAAATCGCTAATAGTTTTCGATATAATCGAAAAAATCCATTTTTATTTTGTAATTTCAAAGGGCTGTAACTTTTTATGTGCATATTTGTACAAGGTAAGTTAGGTTCATTTGAACTATTTTTGGTCCCAGAATAATGTGATTTAATTTATGACCTGTATTTTTGTTACACCCTGTATATACAGCCCATTACGCACCACCTTAAAAATTGGGCATTTTTGATGTCTCGAATTTCCTAAACCTGTTGTTGCATCTAGGTGATTTTTTTTATAATATTCTAGCCTAGGCCCTAGAATATGTTACCTCCTTATGCTTGTCATGCACAGGGAGCTATACTGTAATATATATTATATCACATTACTATAGAGAGCGATATGATATAATATACATATATTACAGCATGACAAGCTTAAGGAGGTAACCTATAGCCTAGGCTATAATATTATAAAAACATCACTTAGATGGGACAACAGGTTTAGGAAATACGAGACATCAAATATACCCCATATTTAAGGTGGTGCGTTAATTTCTTGGAGAAGTGTATTGTAATTTAATGTAAATACTGTAATATCCAATAATTGTAATTTGATATAAGATGAAATATAAGTTCCTTAAAAAATATATTTTTTATTTCCCACAATACATTCTCCACAGGTCTAAATATCGTCGCTAGACGTCCACCGAATGACCTTCCAGGACGTTAGATGGATGTTCAGCAGCAAGACATTGGACCAAACTGGGACATCCTATGAATGCCCAAATGACGTCCACCGAACGTCCCCTCCGACGTTAGGTGGACCTCCATTGGACGTTTAACAACTTGGCCTTTGGACCAAAATTGGACGTCCTGTTAAGGTCCAATTCACGTCCCCTAGGACGTCCGATTAAGGTCCAATTCACGTCCCCTAGGACGTCCGATTAAGGTCCAATTTACGTCCGATTAAGGTACAATTTACGTCCGCTTAAGGTCCCATTTACGTCCGATTAAAGTCCAATTTACGTCCGATTAAGGTCCAATTTACGTCCGATTAAGGTCTAATTTACGTCCGATTAAGGTCCAATTTACGTCCGATTAAGGTCAAATTTACGTCCTATTAAGGTCCAATTTATGTCCGATTAAGGTCCAATTTAGGTCCGATTAAGGTCCAATTTACGTCCGATTAAGGTCCAATTTACGTCCCCTAGGACGTCCGATTAAGGTCCAATTTATGTCCGATTAAGGTCCAATTTACGTCCGATTAAGGTCCAATTTACGTCCCCTAGGACGTCCGATTAAGGTCCAATTTGCGTCCGATTAAGTTCCAATATACGTCCCCTCGGACCTTAGATGGACGTCCAATGGACGTTCGGTAGCGCGACATTTGGACCAAAATAGGACGTATAAAGGACGTTCCTCGGACGAAAACGGACGTCCAAAGGACGTCCCTAAAGTCCGTGAAGGACGTCCAATGGACGTCCATTGGACGTCCTTGTGCTATTAGGGGATTTGGGTGATTCTTTTAGTATGTTATAGCCTTATTATTTAAGAATATCTTTGTAATAATATTGTTGCTAAACATTTAAATACCATTTTATACCGGGTGGACCAATCATACTGTGTTTTTTTCTTAAAGTTTGGAACACCCTGTGGAATATTCTAGTATATGTAAAATATTAGAATTAATACTCGATTGTAGACTCAGGCTTGCTTAATATTTTATTTTTCGATTCATTTACTTATGTGAGATAATAAAAAAGTTATGTCCGTTAACAACTATCCATGTTTTTCATCAATAAATCCTCATAGTAGGGGAGGAAAGTATACTAAATTTGCAGTTACTCGAGCGTTATGGGGACCTATTGGATTGTGAAGAGTATGTGCTAAAATCAGAAAAAGGTTAAGTTAAGTTTTCCATAAAGTGGGGGACTTTTCATTTTTTAATTTAATTTTCCATTTGAAACAATCATTTTTCTCCGATTATAGCGCTATCTATCCATAATTCGAAAAAATATGTCGAATAATAGTTGCTTATTTTTACGTAAAGAATCCAAATCTGCACTAAAAATTGGGGGTCCTATTTAAGATTTTAAATTAAATCCCCCACCCCACCTCGTGACACCCCACGGAGAGGAGTGGGGGTAAATTAAAAATTATAAATACGAACCCTGCGATATTTTGCGAAATGAACATCAGATCGAAAACTGCAAAATACACCTATTCAATATTTTTCAAAAATCTACCGAATGGCACCAAACACGACCCCCCACGGAGGTGGGGTGGGGGTTACATTAAAATATTAAATAGGAGCCCCCAATTTTTATTGCAGGTTTGGATCCTTGACGTAAAAATAAGCAACTTTTATTCGCAACATTTTTTCCTATTATGGATAAATGGCGCTATAATCGGAAAAAACGATTGGTGGAAATGGAAAATTAAATTGAAAAATGGAGAGTCCCACACTTTATGGAAAACTTAACTTAACTTTTTTGGTTGTAGCACCCACTCTTCACAATCCACTCCAGGTCCCAAGAACGCTCGATTAATTGCAAATTGAGCATACTTTTCTCCCATGCTATGAGGATTTATTGATAAAAAACATGGCTAGTTGTTAAAGCACATAACTTTTTTATTTTCTAATATAAGCCGATGAGTCAAAAAAGAAAATATTAAGAAAGCATAATTCTACAATCGAGTTTTAATTTTAATATTTTATATATGCTGGAATATTCCACAGGGTGTTCCGAACTTTAAGAAAAAAACACAGTATGTTTTTACACCCGGTATAAAATGACATTTACATGTTTAGCAACAATATTATTACACCGATATTCTTAAATAATAAGGCTATAACATACTAAAAGAATCACTCAAATCGGACCACTCGTTTATGAAATACGAGACATTAAACATGTCCCATTTTTAACGTGTTCGGCTAATTTTGCCGGTGTGTGTATTACATACAATGTTTTTTAACAGAACTTTAATTTATTGAAAACAGAAATAAAATTACGAAATATTAAAACTTAATTACATGTTTGTTTTCCTTATTCTTTTTCTCGTTGTCCTTATGCTCAATAAGAGAGTCGAACTTTGCTATCACCTATCCACCTTTTACCCATTTCTTCCACGCCTTCCGGCCTTCTTCCCACTTCCTTCACCTGTTGTGCTGTTTTCCGTCTCTTGGTTCCGATTTTCTGGATTTGTTCCATCCACCCCTTTCTACGTCTGCTCCTTCTTCTTTTCCCCTGTCTCTTGGCATCTGTCACCTTCTTTACTAGTCTGTTCTCGTTCATTCCAGTTATATGTCCAAACCAATTCAGGTTTTTTTTTCAATGTTTTTTCTCTGTTGGTCCCTGTCTTAGCATGTTTCTAATGTTTTCGTTTCTTTCCCTGTCCAACATTTGTTTTCCTTCTTTTGGTAATTCTTTAAAATTTGGTGAATAATTTGTGGTAGCACTTCTCAGTAATTCTTTCAAATGCTGGTTAGTTAATACTGATATGTGTTAGGATTTCACGAATATTAAAATGGAATTAAATGGCCCATACAAATACGTTGTTTCTAATATGGAAATAATTCGACCAGCATCCTTTTTTAATTTAGAGTATGTACTTCGATTTTGGTACAAATTTCCAAAATTCGGTAATCGGCGTCAACTTATATATATTTTCGAGCTTGATCTTCTTGCGGCTCTATTAATTTTAATTCACCAGATGTTGTTTGGGTCATATATTGGTAATACATAAAAAATTCACCTTATGGACTATGTATATTTAAAATGTATTCAGAACAATATGAAGAGACGATTTAAAATATTTTAAGTCTTGAAATAGATTTTGGATTTCGGTCAATATTCCTTCTGGCTTTTTTATTTACTCGTTAAGTTTTTCTAGTTTAATATTGTAACAACATTTTTTAAGTCGAGTAAAATGACTAAATATGTATACAAATCGGTCTGGAGTGGGTTGATTACTGACTTTTATGTCGCGCCACTTTTAATATTCTTTCATGCAGTTTTCGATTTGTTATATCACTCTTAGCTTGGATGGAAATGGAATTTGTTACAAAGTTGCATTTGGTCTTACATATTTGTTGTCAGTAATTTAAAAGACATTCTGAAACACATATGAAACGGTAATAATTTTTTTCAATAATAACACAAAATTGAAAAGGATCTCGGGTACATTTATCGAGAGCCACAAGCAATTCTTCAAAGAGCCGCATGTGGCTCGCGAGCCGCAGTTTGGCCACCCCTGATATAGCAATTTTCTCAAATGTGTCACACTTCTGACAATTTACTCTTGTTTTGACTAATTAGGCTATATTTAATTAACGTTTTATGGTGTAAGCTACAGAAGGGTAATAGTCCAGAGAAATAAGGTTTTTGTCGGGACACTTGAGCAGCCAGGTTTCAAATGGGTTTTTTGGGTACTATATACCTAATACATTATAAATACAAAAATGTCCGTCACAGTTTGGATGACAATTTTAGTTATTAAAAATAAGGGTCAAAAATGGCAGTTTTTTCATTTAAATCGCTTCAGATGAAAATAGGGTAACTAAATAACTTATTTACAGTATTCATCTATTAGTTGATGAGCAAAGGTTCAAAATTGCAGTTTTTGAATTTTGGTACGATCATTTGCTGCTTCGCTAATTTCCAAATAAGGCTAAAATCTCGAAAATAAAACATTTGCTATAACTTTTGCGAAAATTACCTTAAGACTTTGATATTGCATGAAAAGTTGAGGGAACCAGTACATATCATGCACAAAAAATTTCAAGACGATTCGTCAATTAGTTTAAATTTTGCTCAATTTGTTTTTCCAAAAGAGCTTTTTCTTGCAATGTTATTGTTCAGAAAATAATAACAGTAGGTACCTACCTACAGCAATTCTGTGGAAAGCACATGAAAGAAGAACACTTATATTTTCAAAGCATTTAAAAAAATCTCTAAAAAGTCATTTTTATCATTCCGAAAACATTTTACTAAAGTAGAGTAATTTTTGAAAACAATTTGAAAATATTTGTTAATATTGACTGTAGAGTAGACTACTAATAGAGTAAATCTACTTTGGGATTTCAAAAGCTGGTATTTTTACACGAATTTTCAAAAAAAACCTTTTTGCCTAGGTTAATTGCGGTCAAAGTTAGCCACTTTTAT
Organism: Diabrotica virgifera virgifera; assembly: GCF_917563875.1. Taxonomy (NCBI): domain Eukaryota; kingdom Metazoa; phylum Arthropoda; class Insecta; order Coleoptera; family Chrysomelidae; genus Diabrotica; species Diabrotica virgifera. The sequence goes on along the minus strand of NC_065444.1, from coordinate 186,843,016 downwards.
TATTTAATTCAGAGTTAGTTCTACATATATAGGGTGAGGCAGATAACTGGCCTATTAGAAATATCTCGAGAACTAAAGGCAACAGAATCATGAAAATTGGAATAAAGGGGTTTTGAAGGGATGATCTATTAAATGAAAATAATTTCATCTCTTTGCAACTTCCGGTTATACCGGAAGTTGCTTATAACTTCGTTTTTTTTAATGGGACACCCTGTATATTTTTACATTTTTGGATTCTCTTCGATGTCTTCTTTCTTAAAATATGAGGTTTTGTATAAATATACAAGGTATTTTAAAAGATAATTACGTTTTTTTTATTAATTTCGTAGCAGCATTCACACCCTGTAGAATTGTAGTAGTTTGACATCTAAAACTCTACTTACATTTAAATGATTTTTAATATACTCTACTATTGTTAAGAATCATTAGTATAGCTAAATTTTTAATTTTAGTATACAGGTTTCGTCGAAACTCGGAATGAGTATTTTCTGAGTTTTCTTAAATGGAACACCCTGTATTTTTGTATTGTAATGAAATTATATTTTATAGTACTTTTTTACTTCTTAAGCATTCCCTATACCCAACTGATTTACTTTGTGAGTTATTGGTGATTCAAGCTAAACATTAATTGCAACAAAAAATGCGTAAAATTTTATTAGGTTGGCCGTGAAAATACTCAATCCCAAATAATTTTTCAGATATAAATACATAATAATCCAGACTGGTCCTTAAAATTACCAATAATGGTTTAGCTATCAAAATACCTACGTAGTTAAAATTGTTGGTGCGATTAACAATTAAGCACAAATTAAAGCAGTTAGGTATAGGGAATGCTTAAGAAATAAAAAAGTTCCATAAAATATCATTTCATTACAATACTAAAATACAGGGTATTGCATTTAAGAAAACTCAGAAAATACTCATTCCGAGTTTCGACCAACCCTGTATACTAAAATTAAAAATTTTACTATACTAATACTAATGATTCTTAACAATAGTAGAGTATATTAAAAATTATTTGAACGTAAGTAGAGTTTTAGATGTCAAACTACTACAATTCTACAGGGTGTTAATTTTGCTACAAAATTAATAAAAAAACGTAATTATCTTTTAAAATACCCTGTATAATATTACAAAACCTCATATTTTAAGAAAGAAGACATCGAAGAGAATCCAAAAATGTAAAAATATACAGGGTGTCCCATTTAAAAAAACGAAGTTATAAGCAACTTCCGGTATAACCGGAAGTTGAAAAGAGATGAAAATATTTTCATTTAATAGATCATCCTTCAAAACCCCTGTATTCCAATTTTCATGATTCTGTTGCCTTTAGTTCTCGAGATATTTCTAATAGGCCCTTTATTTGCCTCACCCTGTATACATAAAATTCTCCTGTAAAAGTGTTAGTTACCATACTCCTCCGAAACGGTTTGACCGATTTTTATGAAATTTTACACGTATATCCTGTAGGACTGAGAGTAGGTTCTAATCTATTACCTAATCTATTTTTCATGCCCATAAATTATAAGGGGGGTTGACCCCTTGACATTTTTTGAAGTTATACTTCTTTAGGCGCGATTGAGAGTAAAATTTCATAATTCTGGGCGCATGCGCACACAGACAGTATGCCGTTTAGTTGCTGAATCTTTCAAGTTATGTATAAATATATCAGTGCAAGAAAAGGTGTAAAAAGAAATATTAGTGTTTTTAGTAGCTAAATGTATTATTTATTATAATTTTTGTGTCTTTGGATTTGTCTTCCTCGGGAATAAGATATTTTATAATAATAGTAAGTATATTTAAAGTATTTTTGTATTAAATTTGTCAGTATGTATGAAAAATCTTGTAACCTGTCAAAGCAAAAGGGATATAGCGCAGTGGTATACCGTGTGATCGGAGATCAAGAGGTCCCGGGTTCAAATCCTGGACGATTCATATTTTTTTATATATATTTTTGGTATCGTTTTAATAAAAAAATTTTAAAAGTGTTAGGTAAAGAAAGTTAGTTTAATATTTAAATAAAATACAAATAACCTGTTATATTAAGTTCGTTTAAAATCATAATAATAGAAGTATGACTTCTTACGTGCGTACAAAGTACACACACATTCTTTTTTTTATTTTTTTTGGACAAAATTGTCTACTTTATTTTTATATGGTGTAGAATTAAAAAATACATACAACCCTTAATTTGCACTCTTCTATCACCAACCCCTATTTTTTAATACCAATCTATATATTTGCATCTATAAAATTCTCCTGTCACACTGTTAGTTGCCATACTTCTCTGAGACCGCTTGGCCGATTGTTATGAAATTATACAGGTTGTTTCATTAATAATCGTCCATATAGTAACTGAAGAATCCTTAGCACAAAATACGAAAATTTAACCTAAAACCCTTAAATGAAATGTGGTTCCTTACTGATTTACAGGGTGTTGTATCAAAAAATTCAAAAACTATTTTTGCTCAGCATTTTAAAACCATTTGACGTATTCTTTTCATACTTGGCAGAAAATGCGACTACTATACACTTTACTAAATTATGATAAACAAATGTTTCTAGCTACTACTAGAGACGTACTACAGGGGATAGTAAATGGTTGACCCTTCTCAAATTCTACGCAACTGGAGGAATTACTATTTTAGTGCCATTTTAAGATTCTCCAATACTTTCTACATAAAATTACATTATGATATGATTCATATCATTACAATTTAAAAATTATTTGTACCCAGTACTTTAAAATTATTTGGCGTATCCTTATCATACTTGGCACAAAGTGTAAGTACTGTACACCCTACTAAATTAAGGTAAATAAACGTTTCTAGCTACTACCAGAGGCGTACGACAGGGGATAGTGGCTGGTTGACCCTTCCCAAATTTTACGCCACTAACAAAATTTCTATTTTAGTGTAATTTTTTGATTCTCCAATCCTTTTTATGTAAATAAATTATGCCCTCATTCGTAACGATAAAATGATTAGTTTTCGAGGTATTTGAAATTAAAAATGAAGCGACACCATACATTAATCGAAATAACCCTGTCGTTTCATTTTTAACTGCAAAGATCTCGAATACTAATCACTTTATCGTTACGAATTAAGAGTATACTATTTTCATAGTAAGTTTTGGAGAATCCAAAAATTGAACTAAAATAGCAATTCCGCCAGTGGAGTAGAATTTGGAAAGGGTCAACCATTCACTTTCCCCCATCGTACGCCTCTGATAATAGCCAGAAACGTTTGTTTAACATAATTTAGCAGTCTGTACAGTACCTATACTTCCTGTCAAGTATGAAAAGGATACGTTGAATAGGTGTAAAATACTGAACAAAAATGGTTTTTAAATTTTTAGGTAAAGCACCCTGTAACTCAGTAAAGAACCACATTTTACTTAAGTGTTTTAGGTTAAATCTTCGTATTTTGTACTAAGGTTTCTCCAGTTACTATATGGACCATTATTAATGAAATACCCTGTATATGTATATTTGGTAGGTCTTAGAATCGGTCGTAATCTATTTTTCATATCCCTGAGTAAGAAGGTGGATTACTCCTAACATTTTGTAATGTTAGGTAGGGATATGTGTACATAACGTACTCTGCACGACTCCGAGTACATACAAATTAAAACAATTATGATCAAAATCCATCAAAAAGCTTCTGAGATATTAATTGTAGCATATGTTTGAAGAATTAGTTTAATTTTTTGAGTGTACGGATTTTAATCATTATTCCCCTCCACCGACCACAAATCGATTTCGTTAGGACGTAATTTTTAAAGCTTTATTGAAGTTCGAAGTTTAGTCAAACTTAACACATAAACTATATACCTTGAACTTCAAAATGGCGCTAGCTAGGTTGCTTAATTGTTATAGACAAAGTAGCTGTGAATTAAATAAGAAAAAATGGCTAACTTTGACCCTGATTGACCTAGGTAAAAAGGTTTTTTTTTTGAAAATTCGTGTAAAAATACCAGATTTTCAAATCCCAAAGTAGTTTTAGTCTACAGCCAATATTAACAAAGTTATTCAATTTCTTTATAAGCCAAGAATAACCCTACTTTAGAAAAATGTTTTCGGAATGATAAAAATGACTTTTTAATGATTTTTTTAAATGCTTTGAAAATATATCTATTATTATTTCACGTGGTTTCCACAGAATTGCTACAATATTACTATTTTCTAAACAATAACATTGCGAAAAAAAGCTCTTTGGGATAAACAAATTAAAAAATATTTAAACTAAATAACGAATCGTCTTAAAAAATTTTGTGAATTATATGGACTATTTGGTTCAACTTTTAATGCAATATGAAAGTTTTAAGGTCATTTTCGCAAAAGTTATAGCATTTTTTTTTATTTTCGAAATTTTAATTTTATTTTGAATTTTCCGAAGCAACAAAGGATCGGATTAAAATTCAAACCTGCCATTTTAAACCTTTTCTCGTCTAATAAAAGAAGGATATTATAAATAAGTTATTTAATTACACTATTTTTACCTGTAGCGATTTAAACGAAAAAACTGCCATTTTTGACCCTTATTTGTTAATAACTAAAATTCTTGTCCGAACTGTGACGGGCATTTTTATATTTATTTATAATGTATTAGGTATATAGTGCCCAAAAACCCATTTGCAACCTGGCTGCTCAAGTGTCCCGAACATGGTATTTTTTGCCTTATTTCCCTGGCGTATAATAAGTGTCCAGCTGAATGCAGGCAATACCAATTTGAACATCATATTATATGTGCCTACGTCCCACAGGTAGAGTGTGAAGAACAGGAAAAAGAATAACTTTGAAGTATCCTTCATTGTGAGCTCGAGATTCCGGTAGAAAAAAAGTATCTTATTGGAGGTGATTTGAATAGATATATTGGTAGATAATAAGCGGGAATAGAAAAGTTCAAGGAAGTTTTTGGGATGGGAGTAAAGAATAGTAAAGGAAATAATACGATTGACTTTGCACGTCTTGGGATTTATCTGTGAAGCCTGCAGGCCGGTATTTTACCTATAGTAGCGGGGAAAAAGAAAATTCGATAAATTTTGTGCTGTGTAGAGGAAGTTAGCTAAAAGAAGTTACCAACTGTAAAGTGATAAATGTAGAAGGAAAGCAAACAAGACACCAGAATATAAAGTGGTGGAAGTTAGGGATAAGAATTTGGCAAGAATGTTGAAGAGTAGGAATTGGAAGGGAAAAAAGATACGGTCAATGACTGGTAGGAAGCCAAGCAGTGAATAGAAACGCATGATTTTCGTATTTAACTATCAAAGAATGATGCATTGGAATCAACATATGGAAATGAGGCATGTATAGAGAAAATGTAATTAGAGAAAATCGTCGAATTTTATTCAGACCAGACTTTTATTCAGAAGTTCAGAAAATGTTGGTGTAAGTAAAAAATCTGTCCATATTGTAACGAAAGAGTTTCGAATCGGCGCAATAAACAGTCCCCGGCTTGGGAGAATTCCAACCGTCGGAATAACAGTAGCCGTGACGTCACAGAAGCGACGGCGCTGTGAGTGAAGATCTCCAGAATATTCATTAGGCCGAGGGATATGTAGACATTTCGAGAACAGGACATATTGGCTATTTAAGCGGAGCGCGCTGTTATTAGAGTTTTTAGTCTTAAGCTAAAGTTTGTAAAGTAAACTTGTATAAATAAATAATAAAGTCGTATATAAATACGAACCGCTAGTTTTATTGTAATTATAAGTAACTACAATAGTCACGTTATATTGGTGTCGGTGTTCGGTGAAAAATACAGTAAACTTAGTGCGATATAAATAAGTGAATTCGGAAAGACTTTAAAAGACTTTTGGACTTTATTCGTCGGGAATAGTTAAAGTCCGTTGATTGTTCGGTATTCGGAAAGACTTAAGACATTTTGAAAAGTACGTGTGTGCCGACCAAAGATGTTGCTACAAGAACTGACCATAAAACAGCTCCGTGAACAATTAGAAGAGTACGAATTAGACAGCAGTGGGTGCAAGATAGTCCTACAAGCACGAATCAAGGATGTCCTCACGAAGAACGGAGATGACCCAGAGACGTTCCACTTCCAGTCAGCAGAACAAGTAATCTTATCCAAATTAAAAACTGTTTCTGAAACGATCGATGAAACTTCTAGAAAAAGCGACGATAAATTCGAAAATGTTGCTAAAAGATTCGAAAGTGTTTCTCAAAAGATTGATGAAACTTTTAAAGAGGTCTGTAGACAAAACAACGAAAAACTTGAAGAAGTTTGTAGACAGAACGACGAGAAATTTGAAGAAGTTTCTAGAACATTCGATAAGATGCAGAAAAGTGTAGAGACCGTAGAAGAAAAGATCAAACAACTAGAGAGCATGATAACCGATACAAAAGTACAACCATCAGTTAATGCAGCAGCGTTAGATCCTGTGGTGAAAGATGAACTACCGAGAGACGAAACGTCGCATAATATGAGATTCAAATTACCACCATTCGATGGAAAGTCCTCTTGGTCCATATATCTTAGACAATTTGAAGCTATTGCGACCGCCAATCATTGGACCGAACAAGAAAAGGCTGTTTCATTGACTGCTGCTTTACGAGGTGATGCTGCAGATATCTTAAGGTCAATTCCCAAGGGTCAAGAAAAATGTTACCAGACCTTGTTCACTCGTTTAGAAAAACGCTATGGAGATGCTCATCTACAACAAGTATACAAAGCACAACTGCGAAGTAGAAGTCAACGAGCAAGTGAGAATCTGCAAGAATTTGAAGCAGATGTTGCTCGTGTGGTGCGGTTGGCTTATCCGGAGGCGCCAGACAGTATTTTAGAAGAAATTGCCGTAGATACCTTCATCAATGGGTTGAAAGAGAGTGAACTACAGAAAGCCTTACGACTAGCAAGACCGAAAGTTTTAGATGAAGCATTTGCTATTGCATTGGAGCACGAAACGGCTAGTCAAACTTCACGAAGCCATAGAGTAAGAACCATTGAAGAAAGTGACGAACACAACGATGAACCTCTGGAGGAAATGATACGGAGAGTAGTTCGTACCGAGATGCCAAAGAGACGCGAGCCTAGATGTTGGAATTGCGGCGACGTAGGCCACATTCGTCGTAATTGCAAGAAGATCGTACAGCCGTCGGAAAACTAGAGCGGGTCGACACCAAGGGGCAACTGCCGACCTCGAGAACTAAAGCCCCCATAGTAACTGTCAACCTTACGTCCTCCGGTGCAATCCACAACTTATACATCGAAGGTCGTATCAATAATAGATGTAGATCGTTTTTGGTGGATACAGGTGCAACTAGAACTATCGCACGTCCAGACGTAGTACGAGGCCACCATAAGTTTTCACCTACAACAGTAAAGCTTAGAACAGCGACTGGTGAACTAATTAATACATATGGCGAGGCTAATATGTCGATATCCATTGGCCAGACCACAGTTGAACATCAAGTATTAATTGCCGAGATCTCCGACGAGTTCATATTGGGGATGGACGTACTAAGAAAAGTGGGGGCAATATTGGATGTTTAAAATGGAGTTCTCAGGATCAATGGTGAAGAGTTGCCCTTTCACGACGACAAAGAAGATGCCATTCGCCTACTAACTAGATGCGACGTAACCATACCCGGTAATAGTGAGAAAATTCTGATGACCATGCTTGATGGACACTGCCGAGAGGGAAGTTTAAGGATGGTCGAAGATGTGGAAAATGTCGAGTTCCTAACGGCGAAAACTTTGATAAGAGTTCGAGATGTCATCCCTGTAAGAGTTATGAACTTAAGAGAAACTGCTATCAAGTTGAGTAGAGGAGCTTTGATCGGACAGTGTGTCCCCGTGGCTTCAATTTGCTCTATGAATACCAATGAGAAATCGTCGAAGTCAAAGTATCCAAAAGACCTTGTCGAGATGATCATTGAAAGATGCCAAGATCTTGATCATGAACGAACGAAAAAAGTGAGGTCTATGCTGATAGAGTATCAAGATGTTTTTGCTATTGATAAGAAGGATAAGGGCAAAACAAGCATAGTAACGCATAAAATAAATACCGGAGACGCTCAGCCAATCAGACAACGGCCTAGACGACTTCCATTTGCGAAAAGAGATGAAGCCGAAGAGATTATCAAGGATATGGACAAACAAGGGGTAATTGAACCATCGAACAGTCCATGGACATCACCAGTAGTTCTGGTAAAGAAGAAAGATGGTTCGACGCGTTTTTGTATCGACTACCGCCAGCTCAATGCGGTAACAAAAAAAGATAGTTATCCTTTGCCCCGAATAGACGATACATTGGATACTCTCTCCGGTTCTCGATGGTTTTCCACACTCGATTTAAAAAGTGGATATTGGCAAGTAGACATGGAGCCAGTGGATCGGGAGAAAACCGCATTTTCGATAGGATCAGGGCTTTGGCAGTTTACGGCTATGCCGTTTGGTTTATGTAATGCCCCTGCCACATTTGAAAGATTAATGGAGGCAGTTTTAAGAGGTCTAACATGGAAAACATGCCTGGTTTACTTGGATGATGTAATTGTGGTTGGAAGGTCATTTGATGAACACGCCAAGAATTTAATAGAAGTCTTTCAACGATTGAGGGCAGCGAACTTAAAGTTAAGTCCGAAGAAATGTCACATGTTTCGACGAGAAGTTAAGTACTTGGGACATATTGTATCGAGTAACGGTGTAACAGCTGATCCTGAAAAGATTGAAGCAATTAAATATTGGCCAGTACCAAAAGATAAACATGAAATTAGAAGTTTCCTTGGCCTATGTACATATTACCGACGATTTGTCAAAGGATTTGCGAATATCTCCAAGCCCCTAACAAAGTTGACGGAGGAGGGCAAAGAATATATATGGAGTGAAGAGTGCCAAAAAGCTTTCGAACAACTACAAATGGCTCTGATCAGTGCACCGATATTAAGCTACCCGGGACAGGCAGGAAAATTTGTTTTGGATACCGATGCTAGCAACAGTGCCATAGGAGCTGTTCTCTCCCAAATCCAGGATGGACAGGAAAAAGTCATTGCTTATTTCAGCAAAGTCCTGTCGAAACCAGAAAGAAACTATTGCGTTACAAGAAGAGAACTGCTGGGTGTAGTGAAGGCTTGCGAACATTTCCATAAATACGTGTATGGCAGAAAGTTCCTTCTTCGAACAGATCACGCTGCTCTAAAATGGCTCATACAATTCCGTAATCCCGAGGGCCAGATGGCAAGATGGTTGGAACGATTACAAGAATATGACTACGAGATAGAACATAGGGCCGGAAGAGTTCATTCAAATGCTGATGCCCTTTCGAGACGACCATGCAGTGCAAATTGTAATCACTGTGCCAAATTAGAGGAACGATTTTGCCCCGTGAGACGAACCACCGTAGTTAATGAACAATGGCAGCCCCAACAGTTACAACACGCCCAAAAAGATGATCCATGTATAAAAAGAGTATTGGATTGGATGCGTCGAGGTGAGAGACCTAGTTGGCAAAACATTAGTGCATGTAGTCCGGAAGTCAAGGCCTACTGGAGCCAATGGAATTGCCTGATACTAAAAGATGATCTCCTGTACAGAACCTTTGAGAACGATGATGGTACAGAATCTAAGCTTCAGTTGATTGTACCTAAAAGTAAAGTGTCAGAAGTATTGCGTCAGTTGCATGACGGTACATCAGGTGGACACTTTGGTATTACGAAGACTCTGCAAAAGGTTCGAGAACGGTTCTATTGGGTGAACTGTAAAGATGATGTAAGAAGATGGTGCCGGAAATGTGAACTGTGTGCATCCGGTAATGGTCCAGTTGGTAAAAAGAGAGCACCCATGAGACAGTATAATGTTGGCAGTCCTATGGAAAGAGTAGCAATCGACATTGCAGGTCCATTTCCAGAAACTGATGCTGGAAATAAATACATCCTGGTAGCCATGGATTATTTTACGAAATGGACCGAGGCCTATGCATTACCAAATCAAGAAGCTGTTACCGTTGCAGAGGTACTTGTTAAAGAATTCTTCAGCCGATTTGGTGTTCCCTTGGAGATCCACTCCGACCAAGGGCGAAACTTTGAGTCAGCTCTTTTCCAAAACGTTTGTAAATTGATTGGTGCCAATAAGACCAGAACAACACCCCTGCATCCTCAATCAGATGGGATGGTCGAGAGGATGAACCGAACGATGGGTAAACACTTGTCCAAAGTTGTATCTGAACATCAGCGAGATTGGGACCAACACATTCATTTATTCCTGATGGCCTACCGCTCGGCCGTAAATGAAACTACAGGTCAAACACCAACCTGCCTGATGTTGGGTCGTGAAGTTCGTTTGCCCTGCGACCTAGAGTTTGGCCGCAGACCTTCTGAGGAACATGTTGCAGGCGAAGAATACGTCGACCGCCTGAAGTTACGAATGAACAACATTCATGAACTTGCCCGACAACACATCCAGATAGCCAGTGACAGAATGAAAGATCAATATGATTCTCGATGCAAGAATGAAAGCTTCGAAGTAGGTGATCTTGTCTGGCTTTATAATCCACAACGTCGTCGCGGCTTGTGTCCTAAACTGCAAAGACAATGGGAAGGTCCGTATGAAGTTAAGAAGAAAATAAATGACGTAATATACAGAATTAAGAAGTTGCCAAACGGTAAACCAAAAGTTATTCACATAAATCGTCTTGCACCATATGCTGGTTCAAATGAAACAGAAGAAGCCCGAGTCCTCCAACAGGAGATGAAAGACGCCGCACAGCCAAGTTTTAATCAATTTATCTCAAATTACGCAGCTAGAAAGAGTGCTAGATTCGGCGTGACCACAGAAGTTCAGCAAGATCTGTTTGGTGTTCCAGAAAACGTCTCTCTAGCCCACTGTGTTGCCCAAGACCTCGAGATGACCAAAGGAATCTCGTCCGTATTCAATAGAAAGTTCGGCCGCCTGGACGAGTTAAGAAATCAACAACCTAAAATTGGAAGAGTACTGCGATTGGAAGATGGTCCTCGATCTTTGCTGTATATGGTGACCAGGAAGTCTTATACGGACACGCCAAGCTACGAGAACATATGGCGTGCTCTAACTAATTTGAAGAAAATCGTGTGTAATTATGACATCAAAGATTTGGCTTTACCAAAAATAGGCCATGCAGTAGAAAATCTGGATTGGAAGATTGTGAGAAGCATGCTTGAGGTGGTCTTCAGAGAAACTGGCGTACGAATTACTGTGTGTTGCATGAACCCGAAGATGTCGGATCCTTCAAAGACAGTAGACTGTTATTTCTTCTTGAAGGGTGTATGCAAAGCTGGAGAGTCGTGTAGATTCCGCCATCCTGAGCCTTCATCTAGAGTTGCTGATCGGGACGCTCAGATCTTAAGAGGGGAGCAGTGTAACGAAAGAGTTTCGAATCGGCGCAATAAACAGTCCCCGGCTTGGGAGAATTCCAACCGTCGGAATAACAGTAGCCGTGACGTCACAGAAGCGACGGCGCTGTGAGTGAAGATCTCCAGAATATTCATTAGGCCGAGGGATATGTAGACATTTCGAGAACAGGACCTATTGGCTATTTAAGCGGAGCGCGCTGTTATTAGAGTTTTTAGTCTTAAGCTAAAGTTTGTAAAGTAAACTTGTATAAATAAATAATAAAGTCGTATATAAATACGAACCGCTAGTTTTATTGTAATTATAAGTAATTACAATAGTCACGTTATAATATGTTAGTACAAAACTGGCTTACAGTAAAGTTAGTGTGCAATGGATACTCCGCAGTGGGCAATGGGAAAAGTTACGCTAGCATTCTTTTAAACCACGAAGGATACTTACGCATGAAGTGTACAGAACCTAGAATGTGAATCAATGCAAATTTCCATAATGAAACTTTGAACAAGGCCCATAAAGCAATCAGGAATGCTCTGAGGTGGTGGCATTCTTCTACATCAGAAACTTCAGCCTAATTTTATCAAAATAGTGAAATCAAATCTACAACAAAAGAAATGAAGAATATAAGAGTATCCATTCTAGGGCCCCGGTTTTTCACCTTCCAATTTTCATATCTTTGGGGCACTGAAAATGACGTTTAAAGGTAATAGTTTTTAGTGGACCAAGAAGTATAAAATGCAGTTCAAAATTATTCGACCAGAAGCAGAGTACTCACCGGTTGGTGAAAAAGTAGTAACTTTGCTTTTTAATTGTAGTGATTAATAAATCATACCGCAAATGTAAACACAAATACAATACCAACTTAAAAATGGAAACTAAAAAAGTCAAATTGGATTAAATTTGAGAAAATTATATCAAACAGAATGGATCAGATTACAATTTCAGACTCCATTGACGACACACTCACGAGTCTTAACCAGCTTGTACTGGATGCTGCTAATATAACTATAGGAAAAGCCCAATTTTTAAAGAAGCGCAAACCAGTTCCCAGGTGGAATACACAATGTGAGACCGCTATTAAATTAAGTAAATCAATTTGGAACAGCTAGAAAAAATACAAAAATATTGAACTATTAACAGAGTACAAAAAATGTAGAACTGAAGCAAGAAGAATAGTAAAGAAAAGCAAACAAGGATCATGGCAAAAATACGTATCTAGCATAAACAGCAGTACAAATATATCGTTAGTTTGGAAAAAGGTTAAAAAAATAACAGGACAGCATACCTACCTACAAATTGCGGGTCTACAGAAAGAAAGAAGGCTACTAAGTGAGCCACAGGATAATAGTAAATGAATAATAGTAAATGAACAAGGAGTTCCTAATATAAAAACAAGAGGAGGAGGTAGTACCCATTACAATTTCCGACGAATCCAACGCTATTAATATACCTCTTAGTTATGGGGAGTTTCAGAAATGAATATGTAAAAATTGTGAGGGATGTGTATGAGGGAGTAACGACTAGTGTTCGGACAGGTGTGGGAGAGACTGATAAATTTCATGTGAAAGTAGGATTACAAAAAGGCTCTGTGCTTAGTCCATATTTATTGTCATTAGTTTTGGACCAGATAACAGCGAAACTACAGGGTAACATTCCATGGTGCTTAATGTATGCTGATGATGTGTTAGTAGGAAATAGTGAAAGAGACTTAGAACAAATACTGGAACAGTAAAGGCAATCTCTGGAGGAAAAAGGTTTAAAACTTAGTAGCACAGAAACAGAGTATTTAGAATGTTCATTTAAAGATGGAGTTACTACAAATAAACGGGTATCTTTGGATGGTGAACTGATTGTAAAAAGCAATGGTTTTAAGTACTTGGGATCGGTATTACAGAGTAATGGAGAAATAGATGGAGATGCATGCAGTAGAATTAGGGCTGGATTGATGAAGTGGAAAGAAGCGAGTAGTGTGTTGTGTGACAGAAAAATTTCAATGAAGCTGAAGGGAAAATTCTACAAAACAGCCATAAGACCGGCTATGATGTACGGAACTGAATGTTGGGCAGTGAAAAAGAAAGAGGAAAAGCGAATGCAAGTGGCGGAAATGAGAATGATTAGATGGATGAGTGGAGTGACAAAGAAGGATAAAATTAGAAATGAGTATATTAGGGGAAGTCTAGGTGTGGCACCAATTAATGCCAAAATGAGAGAGCATAATTTAAGATGGTTTTGTCATGTTGAACGTCAAGACGTTAATCACCCAATACGAAGAATAGCTGAAGTGCAGGTTCCGGGAAGGAGTAGGAGAGGAAGACCAAAGAAGACCTGGGGGAGACGATAGGGCAGGACATGTTGACCCATTGATATGACCCCGTTGATAAGGCAGGACATTGATATGACCCTAGATAGAATTGTGTGTAGAAATGCAATTAGGGAAGCCGACCCCGCATAGGGATAAGGCAAAGAGAATGATGATGAAGTTATGGGGAGTTTCAAAAAGCACTTAATAACATAAAAGACACTTCACCAGGTCCAGACGACATACCAATACAATTTATTAAAAAACTTTCCATAGTGGCAAAAGAGTGTCTGCTCCAAATTTTCAATATTATTTGGTGACAAAAATCATTTCCAAAAATCTGGAAAAATACCATTTTTATCCTTATTATTAAACCGAATAAAGATAAATTAGACCCAGAATCATATCGTCCTATATCATTAACATGTTCCTCATGTTAACTTATGGAAAAAATGGTCAACAGAAGACTAATGTGGAACCTGGAACGCAATGATCAACTCACATCGAACAAGCTGGCTTTAGACCAGGCAGTTCTGTAACATTATGGATCTGGAAAGCGCTATTCACGAAGCTTTTAAAAAGAACCAAAAACGTATGGCGATTTACTTTGACATAACTAAAGCATTTGATACGGTATGGAAACAACGTATATTGAACATTCTAAACAAGTTGGGATATCAAGGAAATATTTTGGCATACATAAACAATTTTTTAACTCAACGAACATTTCAAGTCCGAGCAAATGGTGCTATATCCTATCTTAGAGAACAACAAAACGGAATCCTACAAGAATCAGTCATCAGCCCTACTCTATTTTTAATAGCAATAAACGATATAATAAAACTCATTGCGAAACTTGTTCAGGCACGACTATATTTTATGCTGACGACCTGATTCTCTACACCAAAGGCAAAAACGTAAATCATATGGCGTCAATATTACAGGAACACTTAAATAAACTAGTAAATTGTTCCCTAAGTACCGGTTTTAGTTTTTGGTCTAATAAAACAAAATGTATAATCTTTTCAAAAAAACATATCGAGGATAAACCAAACCTTACGCTTGATAATCAAAATCTTTCCTATACAAACGAAATAAAATTCATTCCATCAACAAATAAATTGGAAAAGTCACAGTCAGCAGTTAGTTCTTTCATATCGAAATGGCCTTAACTTGTTAAAGTATCTAGCTCACAGAACTTGGGGTGCTGAAGGTAAAACACTTCTCATGTTATATAGATCCTTAATTTGTTCTAAAATTGATTACGGGTGTGTCGCATATGCATCTGCCAGTAAAATAACGTTAAAACCTTTGGATACGCTACATAACACCTCCCTAAGGATTATATTTGGAGCATACAGAACAACTCCGGTAAATAGCATACATGCTGAAATAGGCGAACCCACTCTAATGCTTCGTAGACAGTTGTTAACCCTTAGTTACGCTTCTAACATAAATGTACACAAAAGAATTCCAATAAATAACATTTTAGACATATCCATGACTAATGACCCTTCAAAGCTCAATCTATCATATTCTCGCAAAATCTACCATGCAATGAAGCTACTTAACTGGCAGGAATTTCCACCCTTATATCAATACAAAGACATATATTCATCTCCACCTTGGACTGTAAAAATTCGAACAGTCAATTGCAGTCTACTAAAATTAAAAAAAAAATAGCTAACCCTAATCTCATCACGCAACACTTCAGAGATCTAATTAACTCGCATTCCGATTACACAGTATACTATAAAGACGAGCCTAAAACTGAAAATGGAGTCGGAAGTGGCAATTGTTAACAACACGGAGATTCTCAAACATAAAATTTCAGATACCGCAACTGTATTAAACGGAGAACTTTACGCAATCTACCAAGCAATTCTGCATGCAAATGTGAATAAGATGAACAAAATATTAATCGTGGCAGATTCTATGTCATCATTACACGTAATAGGAAAAATATACACGCAGCATCCAATAGCCTTACTAATAATGGAAGAACTACATAAATTGCATACTGAAGATTTAAGTATGAAGTTTCTCTGGGTCCCATCATATGTTGGAGTAGCAGGTAATGAAGCAGCACACCAAGATGTTAAAGAAGCCATAAATGATAACAGCATTTCCATGTCACCCCAATCTGTAAGTATGGATCTAATAAGCTACTTGATAAAACGTCTATTCGAAAACTGGAACAATAAATGGAAATCCGCACCACCAAAGCTTCATGAGGTAAAAAATAAAGTTGGACCATGGCAACCACCCGAGGTATCCAGACGACAGCAAACAATTATTTCCCGTTTACAACTTGGACATACCCAGTTTTCTCATGAACATTTGCTTAAAAAAGAAGAATCTCCAATTTGTGATGAGTGCGGTTCACCTCTTACAGTGAAGCATGTGCTAGTGGAAAAGTGTGAAAAATTCAATAGACATAGAATTAAATACCATTTAGCAAACAATCTTAAAGAAATTTTAGACAATAACAACACTAATAAACTACTTTTGTATCTAAAAGAATGTAATCTGCTAAACAAAGTGTAATAAACTGTTAACTATCCCGCTAATAACTTTATTAGGTTAAAGCGGATTGTTTTAAATAAAAAAATTGTAGTGATTATTTCGTTCATAGAAGATTCTGACCAATAGAAAGCTACAGAAATCTAAATTAAATTGATAATTTTTGATAATTGCCCGTCGTTAAGTATATTACGTCAGATGCCCTTCGTTGCTACGAAAAAATACATTCAGTGACATTAATGACAATTAATGTTTTAAAAATTATAAAAGTGATGACTTTCAATCGTCAAATATTTATAAAAACTTTGTGTTTAATTGTACTAATTTGTACTTACATAAATAAATTACGTACAATAAAATTTTGGTGTTGAACAATTTTATTCATGAAATAATCGCAACAAATTGCACTCGAACTCTAAAATTAATATAGAATTTTTGCTCTCGTGACACTTTTACATAATGTCACTCGCCTTTGGCTCGTGAAATTAAAACTGTCAAATTGTTACTCGGAAAAAATTCAATAATTTAGAGCTCTTGTGCAATTACTACTGATAATAATTTTAGTGATAATTATTATTTGTAGATATTTTTGTCAATAATTATTTTCTGAACAAAAGATGGATTTCAATTGAACCAACCTCAAATTTTGCACTTCGTTGTAAAATTATCGTTGCTGCCATATTTTCTTTACAGCTCTATTTTCTTTGTCAATTATTTCTTACACATTGCTGCTATTTCATATTGCTATTATGTATATGACGTTAAATTCAACTGTTGTTTGCCAATTTTGGTGTTTTATACATTTTAAATTAATTTAAGGATATTCTACGTACTTATTCCATTATCCACTTTACTACAAAGGGAAAATTTATATATGCCCCTATTATTCAAATATTACCGCACAGTTCTTTATAAGCCGGTTCGCATATCAGATCTACCGCCTCTATGAAATCTCACACCGAGTTTCCAGTTTAAACGCGAAATTAAAAATCTCTATTGTTTCATACTCCTTTTTAGAAAATATTCATGGGAATTTTGAATAAAGAAAATACCGTCGTGTATGTACAACAAGCTAATATGTGAGACTCACATGCAAAAATTAGACCAGGAAATAGTTATATGGTTTATGTCTAGAAAATAATATTGTGAAGAATAATAATTGAAGAGCTGGGTGCAAGTACCGACTTGGTGCAATAGTCCACTTGCGTCGCAAATTTTATATATATATATATCACATTCTTATACAGAGTGAGTCTTATATATGAAAACACTCAATTATCTTAAAAACGGCTTGCACGATTTATATTTTATTTTTTTGTAGGTAGCGGTTTTCTAATACGGCCGATATTAAGCGGCGTCCTCATTGAGTCGACGTTGCCGATCAACTGTGTTTATCGACACTCTCGACTGAGTGTGTACGCGGCAATCGACTTTGTCGATCGACAAAAGATGTCGATCGACGTGTCGACTGGTTTTCCATACTCTGCCGGTAAAATCAAAGGGTAGTCGAGTCGAATCCGAAGTGTGGACGTGCATTCGACATTCGACATTTAAAAATACAGTAAAAATAATTCAGCGTGCGGCGTAGTCTGCCTCATCTAAAGTCTCGTGTTTTGTACTTGTCGGCAAAATGGAATGGGAAAAAGAAAAAGTGATTACATTTATTGAAACCTACAAATTAAAAACAAATCTATGGAACACTAGAAGCAAATATTATAAAGACCGAAACATGAGACACGATGATTTGATGGAAATTGCCAGTGAATTTAATATAGAAAAGCAGGTTGTAGAACAAAAAATAAAAAATCTTTAAAGCCAGTTAGCAAGAGAAATGAAAAAAATAAAGGATGGCAATAAATCTGGCAGTGGCACGGAGAATGTGTACAAAAGTAGATGGTTTGCTTATGAAAGTTTAAGATTTTTACGTGACAAAAATAAGACCAGGTCTACAATTATTGGTGTCTTCCTTACAAATTTTTGGCCCGATTTTTTGCAACAAATATTCAAATTCACTTTCCGACATTCGAAAAAATTTCTGAAACCTTCGTTACATCTGTATTCAAGGTTCAATATATCGATATCATCCTTTTTCAAATTTTCCATTAGATTACTACCGCTATACCGATTTCTACTTTAAAGACTTGGTCGAAATCTTCTTTTACGCGATGATTTACCTTTTTTAGTTGTGATAATAACAAATGCGGCTCAAACAATAATGGCGTCATCTTCGTCACACATTTTCGTTTCGACTGTCGACAAATATTCTGCATACCTGGTGTGGACATCGAAGCTTTTTCGATGTGTCGGTCGACAGTGTCGATAGACAGAGTCGATCGACAATGTCAGCTCAATGAGGACGCCGCTATATAATGCTAATTACATTGTTGTCATATTTTTCGTTTTTATGGAAATCTAATAAACTTTCTTATTTCACACGGAACACCCTGTATATTTTTTGTGTTTTGAAGTCCTTAAGAAATGATGATTATTTTTCATGTTACAAGTATTCACTATACCAAATGCCATAATTTCGGAGTTATTGCTACATTTATTTAAAAAACATTTAAACAAAGTATAAAATGTAGTTTTTTTGGCTGGCTAAACACTATTTTATTTTTCTTAGATCATTGGGAACAAAAAAGATTGTTTGTAATTTTTCTCTAAAATTAATCGTTTCCGAGTTATAAACAATTTAAAACTGAAAAAAAATCGAATAATGACGATTTTCTAGGTTCACGAACACAAATTAAAAATATTATTTTTGAAACTGTGAAGTACCCAAATTCAAGCTCAAGCCTTATTTTATCAGTTACAGATAAGTAATTTGAGATTGTTTCACTTCATTAAAAATTAAAAGGCAATGTTTTAGAATAAAACGAGCCAAAAAATCTAATGGCAAGCTATTAGAAGAAGAATTGGGATTGCATTTAGGTACTTTGTAATTTCAAAAATTATATTTTTTATTTGTGTTTTTGAACCATGAAAATCGTCATTATTCGATTTTTTTCAGTTTTAAATTGTTTATTACTCGAAAACGATTAACTTTAGAGAAAAATTACAAAAGACCTGTTTTGTTCCCAATGATCCAGATAACCTAAATTACTGTCTACCCGAGCCAAAAAAGCTGATTTTTATAATTTGTTTAAATTTTTTTTTTAAAAACTGTAGCAATAACTCCGAAATTATGGCATTTAGGTATGGGGAATATAACATGAAAAATAATTAGTATTTCTTAAGGACTTCAAAAAGAAAAAATATATAGGCTATTTCATTTGAAATAAGAAAATGCATTAGATTTTCAGAAAAACATAAGATCTGACAACAATGTAATTAGCACTATAATATCGGCCGCATTAGAAAACCCCTACCTACCAAAATCTATAAAAATCCTGTAAGCTGTTTTTGAGATAATTGAGTGTTTCCATTCATAAAACTCACTCTGTATAATACAGCAAATTCTCAGAACAGGTAAATTACAAGGTTCTGAAACTGTTTCCTTGTGACATGTGTAAGTTAGATATTATGTTTATATGTGATTAGCCACAGCTGCTTTAATGCCAATTACATTTTTACCTAAGAAGATTTGACGTTTGTACTTCCCCTCCGCAAATTGTTTTAAAAAATGATTTTTAAGAAAATTGTGTTGAACAAAGCGTATATGATCCAAATCCTCAGACAGTGTTGGTGTAGTCATCCTCACACCCAATGCATCATTAAAATTTAAATTCAATCCTATTACTTCGTCATTCACTGCAAAGTTTTATGCAATATTACAAGCACTTATCCACATAAAAGAATCGAAAATCTCTCATAATAACCGATTCACTAAGCTCACTTCACACTATCAAACGTCTATACACCAATAATCCAATTTCCTTACATATCCAATTAGAAATAGCGATCCTAAATAAAAATAAGATAACTGTCGACTTTATGTTTGTCTCATCGCATTCAGGTATACAAGGAAAGAAGTAGATCTACTAGTCCGCTTAGCATCCTTCAGCCAGGACTCCATTCTTATTAACGAGGTTTCTTCCCATACCTTGAAGTCAGAAATTAAATATAAAGTGTTAAGTGCGTGGCAAAATAAGTGGAGTGCATCGCAAAATAAACTCAAGGAAATCAAACCATTAGTGAATTTGTGGCACCAACCAACAGCGAACAGACCCGACCAAGTGAGAATAACACGTTTGCTGCTGGGACATAGCAACTTAACACATAACACCTTTTTACGCGAACTGTGCCGCCTATGTGTGAAAACTGTGAAACAAGACTCTTCGTGACGCATATATTAACTGAGTGCAAAATATATAAAACAACAAGAAAAAAGTATATCCAAAGAATATAAAGGAAGCCTTAGGAATAAACATTAACGTTAAAAACACAATAAGTTATCTTAAAGACTCTGGACTGTATTAATTATTGTAATTTTTACTAACTTTACTTTTGATATATTTTTTAGATCGCTAATGACCCTTGTCAGCGTAAATAAATATAAAAAAAGCGTATATGATTTATATGATATACTTTTGTCTAACACAACTTGTTTAAAACTTTATCTAGTTAAAACTTTATCGATATCGGTATCATTCGATAGATTTTTGAAAAATATTGAGCACGTATTTTTTAGTTTTTCGATCTGTCATTCATTTCGCGAAATATTCGCTTTTTTCTTGTAAAATTTGGGGACACCCATTTCCTTACGCCCCGCTCAAAACGTCAGATTTTTGAAATATACACTGTTTTGCATGTACTTAACTTACCTTATCTTGATCTGACGATTTCGAGTTTTTCTAAGGATAGATTTTTTTTCGGCCCCCCTTAATGAACTCCCCTGGATTAAGAGCCAATATTGGGTAGAGGTACATTTTAAGGGTACAACGTTTCTCTCCATGTAATAATCTGACGCTCTCGAGTAACTGCAAAAATCCCCGCTTGGGCTCTCCTACCATTAGTTGGAGTTTTACTGTTTGATACTTGCGCCCACCGTCACTGATTGGTAGCCATATTGTCACATAGTTTAGATAAAAAATCATTTTTAAAATAAATTTATTGCAACATTCAGATATCAGATTTATATTAATATTACCGCACATAAAGACAAGCTTGGACCTTGATTGGGGCATCAATGAAAAAACAGGAATCATTCGACCTGTGGGTGTACAGAAGAATTCTGAAAATGTTGAGGACATAATACGTCACAAACAAAGAGGTTCTGAGAAAGATAAATAAAGATATGGAAATCCTAAATACCTGCAAAACAAGAAAATTGAAATATCTCTGATTAATTACACGGGGAGAGAGATAGAACTTGCTCCAATGGATGTACATCAAATGAACTTTTTAGAGCAGCCGTCTCTAAAGCTAGAATAGCTATGGTAAAGAAGAAGACATAAAGAGGTTATATCTTTGTTGCCACATTACAACATGTTCTATTTTCTACACAAAACTTTATATTCTCTCTACTAGATTATTTTTCTTACCTAAATACAACTCAAAATATGAATATTCAAACATATTTTTATGACAACTTACACAAGTCCATCCTTGCAGCCAAGCATAACTATTTTTGTATAAAGATAGCTAATTCACCTCTCCCTTTTTCGTTCTTACAAAAACTTGATGCGAAAGTGTAACCGTTTAAAATGCAAGTGCTCAGTTCTACTTCAGTTTGCCACAGCTCTTTTATACAAAGTGCCCTGCAGTATTAGGTCTGGATCCCGCGTACCAAAAAAATTGATTAATTGGAAGCTGAAAATTGGTTAATAGCTTAAGGTTGTCTAGTCGGACAAACTTTGATATATTGGAACACTGGAACAGATGAAGTTTTAATTGTGGAACAAGTCAAAAATTTGGAACGACAGACTACGAAAACGGCAGATATATTTTGTCCGACAGAACTTCCAATTGATTTGTTACCCTTTCATTAAACTCCCATGCAAAAATCAGACTGCTATTACTAACCAACATGATTCCTGTCATTTGACATGTCCTTCGTGTTCCACTCATTAAAATGCTCAGTTGGTGATAAACACCAGTCTGATTTTTGCATGAGAGTTTAATGAAAGGGCAACAAATCAATTGGAAGTTCGGTCCGACAAAACACATCTGATGTTTTCGTAATCTGACATTGCAAATTGTTAAACTGTTACACCATTAAAACTTCCCCTGTTCCAGTATTCCCATATATCAAAGTTTGTCCGACTAGACACCGTTAAGCTATTGAAAAATTTTCAGCTTGCTATTAATCAACTTTTTTTTCTTATGCGGGATCCAGACCTATATTCATTTCCATCCAAAAGTGTATAAAGACTAGAAATTTATCCAGAATGTTCCTTATTAATTGTAAAGTGTAAGCAATAATTGAATGAAAATTTGGCTCTCTGATATTTTCATTCCTTTATTAATTATAATAAAAAATATGAATGGTCTTAAAATTATGATAAATTGTTGTTCTCATAGAAAAACTGAGAACGTTCTTCAGCTCATAGGCTTACAATGCTGATACAACCGCATTTTTAACTTGTGTGTGTAATCATATCCAGCTAGTTTTGATTTTTTTTCTTCGCCAAGAAGTTCCAAAAGAAGTTCGTTCGCCAATTTTATTGGTGGAGGAGCTATTCTAATTCCTGGCGGAGGAATTTTTAAGGTCGAAAATATGCATCGTTTATATTTTTATGATAAAGGCGGAAAAAGGAAAGCATTTTAAACGTATTTGGAGGTAATTATTTAACAAAATACGTCTAATGCGATTAATAAATATTAACTTATTAATTTGTTGTGTCGAAAACTGTAAAAAAAACCACATAATGTTCAGAAAATATTATGATTGCAAAAACGAACCAAAAAACTTGATATTACGTCGAAAGTTAGATCTTATAGTATTAAAAATATGGTTAAAGTTTTAGAGTGAGTTATCAACTAATTAGTTTATAATTTATTCGGTTTGTAAGAAATATACAAGAATGTATAGTATGTATGTAAAGAATGTTCAGAAAATAATAATATTATGATTGCAAAAAACGAACCAAAAATCTTTGATATTACGTCGAAAGTTAGATCTTATAGTATTAAAAATATGGTTAAAGTTTTAGAGTGAGTTATCAAATAATTAGTTTTAAATGTATTCGGTTTTAAGAAATATACATAGTTATTCTTTCCGAAGAATTTAAAAAAATAGTTAGAGAAAACTATTTCGACTGTTAGAAAAAAACTTGATTGCAAAAATATGTCTTTGCTCATAAACAATTTAAATAACTTTGTGAAGTGAATACTTCTTATCGTTCGGTATGGAATTTTGGCGGCTCTAAAATCGTATTGGGCGTACCTCAAAAATCGTGACGCGCGAAGTTACTTTGCGGTTACCCCTCGCGGTATAGGTACGTTACTTAAACTTATAAAGGTACTTAAACAAATTATATACAGTCGAAAAAATGAAAGAATGCCCTTGAACGATCACATCAATCACATATTATTCAGATTATTAATAATCTGTCTCTCTCGTTTGTTATTTTTGAAAAAGAAAGCAAATACAAAGTATATGATTGATGTGATCGTTCATAGGTATTCGTTCATTTTTCCGACTGTAGGTACGTTATATTAAAATAATATTTTTTAAATTTAATAAAGGAATTATATTGTTTAAACAAACTAGGTTATAAAAAAACACTAAGTTTTCAATCTAATAGCACATAAAACAACATCCAAAAATGTCATTCTACATTCTACGAGACTGAAAACAATGGGAACCTTCTCTGGTAACATCTCCGAGGCTTCTACAATTTGCAAGCCATAACGGATGCTGAGACTAAGGAAAATGATCGAATTTTACAATTTATAATTCACGTCTCATCTACTCAGCGCGGTAAAGTTCCAACGAGAATGGTTCCCTTCGTACTCCAATGGGAGTAAACTAAAATCAAAAATGAATAACCATTTTCAATTTCGTTGCAACACGAAGCTACAGCCTCATCATTATTCCATTTTAATCAGAGAGTGCAGCAAGCACCTCTACCGGTTTCGAAACTTATTAGTCTCTCATCAGGAGGCACATATGCTGCTCTCTCTGACCCAACTAAGACAAACCCCGGCGTGCAGTCACGGATTGCAACGAACGAAATGGCAGGGATGCCCTAGCGGCAACTGCTATCAAAAAACTTAGTTTTCAATCTAATAGCACATATAACAACATCCAAAAATGTCCTTCTACATCCTACCAGACTGAAAAGAATGGGAACCTTCTCTGGTAACACCTTCGAGGCTTCTACAAATTGCAAGCCATAACGGATGCTGAGACTAAGGAAGATGAGGGAATTTTACAATTTATAATTCACGTCCCATCTGCTCAGCGCGGTAAAGTTCCAACGAGAATGGTTCCCTTCGTACTCCAATGGGAGTAAACATAAATAAAAAATGACTAACCATTTTCAATTTCGTTGCAACACGAAACTACTATTCCGTTGAACTGGAATAATGATGCGGCTGTAGTTTCGTGTTGCAACGAAATTGAAAATGGTTATTCATTTCTAAATTATGTTATATTCAAATAATCATTAGGTATTTTGTTGGTGTTTATATTTGCAAAGCATACGTTAGTTACGTTTGAGTTTGACAGATCCGTCAATTGTCAAACTAAATTTTAAATTAGGTATTAATAAAATATAAATGTTATTTGATAGTGCATTTAATTATTGTACAGTGCATTTATAAAGTGTGGAAATGGTCTATTATCTCACCACTTAATTATTTTCAGAATTATTTTCAGAGTTAAAAATCTGATAGGTCGATTTTTATTTTTAAATAATGATTTTTTTACGTATATTCCATAATAGTGACGACATCGATTTGGACGTGATGATGTCATCGAAGATTTTTTTAAATGGGAATAGGGGCCGTATTGTAGCTCATTTGAAAGGAGATTCAATTCTCTATTCAGTAATATAAACATTAATATCATTATTTATACCGGGTAACAAAAACAATAACTTTTGAATCAAATTAATTGCTGGTAAAAAAATATACATGTAATTTATTTAACTCAAAATACTTTTTACTGCTGTCAGAAAACAGAAAAAATATGTTTATTTTAAAAATAAACATTGCTTTTCGCTTAAATTAAATGTTCAAACTGCCAAGATGCAAGTGTGTGGCTGTGTGACATTTAATTTAAGCGAAAACTATATTTATTTAAGGAATAAACATTTTTTTTATATTATGTGGCATCAGTAAAATGCATTTTCAGTTAAATAAATTACACTCATTCTTCTTTTTGCGTCAATTATTTTAATTTAAAAATTATTTTTTTGCCAACACGTATAAATAATGATGTTAATGTTTATATTACTGAATAGAGAATTGTTTCACCTTTCAAATGAGCTACCAGACGACCCCCATTCCTATTTAAAAAAGTCATCGATGACGTCACGAATATGTACTATACGTCACAAAAACATAATTTAAAAATAAAAGTCGACCTGTCAGAGATTTAACTCTGAAAATAATTAAGTCATGAGATAATGGACCGTTTCCACATTTAATGAATGCACTGTATAGAATAAGCAAGATGTTTAAAAATACAATTTGCGTAAATTTTCAAAGAAATGATATATTAAAAAATTCAAAAAGGTTTGTACACTTTTGTAAAACGGCCTCTCCTTTAACATAAATAATAATAAATGGACTCTTCCATGTATTATTGACGATCCAAATTTACACGAAATATTTACCATACTTCATCAATATATAATTAAATTTTTTTCCAAATTGAAAGAAAAATATTGAATACTTTATTAACTTTTAACTACACGCGCTGGCGTATTTTGTACGACATATATAAGAATTCTACTGCAAATATATTTAAAAATTTAATTTTTGACCTTGTTTATCTCTCTAACCTATCACTGGAATGTGCTTTACAATTTGGTTTTTGTTTCGTTATAATCGGCGTTCTGGGAAGATCGTAATTTACAGTTTATTATTTGTTGTTTCCGGTGGTGGACAATATACGCCATTATTATATTGATATAAGTCGTAATATGAGTACATATTTCAATTGTTTTTTAGTCATTATGGCACAAAATATATTTTTGTTTATAAACAATACTTTTTCTCCTGTAAAATATCACATTTCAAAAAATTTTTTATTAGTAATTTTATTTATCATGGAATTTATTCATCATCATTTATTCCATAATTCCAGTTATAAATCCCAATTGGCTTACTGAGAAGGAACTCCAAGTATTCACTGATGTCGAATAAGGTTTATAACAAACAACTAAGGGCCGGTTGTTCGAACGCTAATCAACAATGATCACTATCAACTATTTAATTACTGTCACAACTGTCAATTTCAACTTTGGTTGGGTTGCTCAAAACATAATTGATTATAATTATGAGATTAGTTTATCAATTAACATAACAATTATTAACATAATTGATTAACTAATTTCATAATTGTTCATCAATAATTATGTTTTTAGCAACCCAATCAAAGCTGACATTGACAGTTGTGACAGTAATTAAATATTTGATAATGATCATTCTTGATTAGCGTTCGAACAACCGGCCCTAAGTGTATTTAAAAAATAATAATAAACAAATCCGTTGTTTTTAAGTGTATTTTCTTGTGGCGTATAAAGTACGCCACGCGTGTAGTTATGTGATAACTTGATGCGCGGGTAGTTAAAGGTTAAGAAAAATAATTTAAATGTAACTTTATATTTACTTGGTTCAGATGTAAGACATTTATTATTTGAAAAATTTTAAATAAAAATTCTTGTTAAAGTGTGTTAATCCTAAAAAATGGATAAAATCCCTAGTATTTAAATGTATATTAAATAAAATTAAACCATACGAATGGAATCGAATTGAATGAAACTGAATATATTTAAATCTATAAGAAGTATTCACTTCTGTCCGCTACTTTTTTTCCTGTTGTCCAGGGAAAAATTACTTGTCATATTAGAAAATCTGATTTAGTTAAAAAAATGTACTTTGATTATTCTGGATGTCACTATTCCCTTTTTTTCAAAAAACTTCAAAGTCGAGCTACAAAACAATTTTTATTGGAAAATAAAAATTCTAAACAGAAGGTTTTTTGCAGTTTTAATAGCAACAAATTAGTCAATCAACATTCATAAATCGCCATTTTAAAGCTTTAAACGTATTTTAACGTATATCAAATAATTATCTTCAAATTTACTCAAAACGCTTTTGAAATTAGTTCCAAAATTGTTTGTTCTTTTTGTTCTTTAGGACTAGTCCATGCTGTCATGGAATAGCTAGAAACGAAGTAAGTATTAACTTTAATGTTAAAACACACATTTTCCTTCGGCATATTTTTTTTGGAAGATCATAATCATATTATTTTGAGATTAGGACAAGGAAAGGGAAAACGTTTAAAAAATTGTTATTAATTTAAAAGCTGGGTTATCGATGTCAATAGAACTCAAAAAATTGACAGATACGTGACCGGTTCCAAGTTACGGGAATGCCATATTTCTCTGGACTATAAAATTATGTAGATTGTATGTATAATTATAAATTTAATTCTTGTTTGTGATACGAGTTAAATTTTTGTTAAAATAATTTGTTAAAATTTTTCTCAAAACTTCCATAATACATCGGTCTGGATCCCACATAACAAAAAGTTGATTAATAGCAAGCTGAAAATTTGTTAATAGTTTAACGGTGTCTAGTCGGAGAAACTTTGATATATGGAAACTTTGACACCGGAACAAGGGAAGTTTTAATGGCGGAACAGGTTAAAAATTTGGAACGTCAGACTACGAAAATGTTAGATGTATTTTGTCAAACAGAACTTCCAATTGATTTGATGCCATTTCATTAAACTCTCATGCAAAAATCAGACTGATGTTTATCACATGAACATTTCAAATGACAGGAATCATGTTGGTTAGTAATAGTTCAAGCTGTGGGTGAAAAATAAATCGATTTTAGGATATAATTCCGGAATTTTTGAAACATATCAGGTGTTGTAAACGAGGATGCCAGGAATAACTTATACTGAAATGTAACCAAAAATTTTAGGAGGTTTTTTATTTATGACGATTTTCATTTGTTAAATTTGCAATTTTTAAAGATTTTTAATTTTGCAGCTTAGGATATTCATTTTAGAGAAAAACTTTTAAATAGAAAATTGTGGTAAATTAAAAAACCTACAGTTTGAGCTACGGCAAGTTTAATTTTGTTAATACGTTATTGCAAAATAGCCTGCGAAATTTCCAAAATAGCCGTTTTTGCAATTGCCTTATTTATTGTAAAAATAAATTTTATGCATTTTTAAGGCTTTAAAATGAAGATCTTTTAATGCTAAACATAAAAATAATTTGTTGTGCCCGATTGGTGAACTTATTGCTTAGATATTATAATTTGTTTATCCCAAGAGGTCAAATGTACAAGGCTATAACTTTTTGAAAAAAAATCGTACAGATTTAATCCAAGATCCACCCTCCTTCTGAAGACTTATATTTTCATATTACGACGTAAATAAATGCGTATAACATTTTTCAACCCATTATTTTGGGTTTGAAACTAAGGGGGCAAGTTTCGTTATAAAAATTTAGAATTGAAGCCGCCTCTGTACATCCTATGAGTTTATAACTTGCAGGTTATTGTTGCTGAAGACAAAATAAAGATTCAAAACTAAATAAAAATTTTCTACGACAAACTGAAGTCGAGATAATTGTTTTTGTTTTCTTAAATCGTAGTTACTTTATTTATAACAATTAAGAAATTATTTCACAGTCATTCACTAACCGCTAGCAACTTGTAATACATTGAATCACGGTTTTTATTGGTATTCAATATACATTAGATATACATTATATCACGGTATTGTTCATATGATCTCTAAGTATCATCGGTTCAATGGGCTTATTTAAAATAAATTGGTTTTAAAGTAAATCTGTTTTAATTTTTAATTTAAAAAAAATGTTTTTTTTTTAATAACTTAAAATTTATTAGTGTGACCAAAAATCACAAAGAGTAAAAAAATGTATTTTTTGCTGTTAATGCAATATTTTGGATTTTTTGCTTTTTTTGGAAGGCAAAAATTTGTTAAAATATGGCTGTTCAAAATTTGCATACACTCGTGATTATTGACTAGTTTAAGTCCTTTTAACTACAGCCCATTCAAAAATAAGCACTTTGAACCGATGAAACTTACAGATATAAATGACACATACACGAGTAAAACAACATTGAAGTAAAATGGATTAATTTCATTTTTGATGCTAATTAGGGGGTGACTTTCCCGAGTTTTTTGACCAAAAAAAATAGAGATCAACTTTATTTTCAGCGTAACTTACTTACTTTTAATGCTATAATTTTTTTAAAAAAACAGATGTAAATATTTCTTAAACGCTTTAAAAAAGTTGTAATGATTTTTCTCCAAAAATGCATGATTTTTTTTTATTTCACGTTGAAATAATTCACTTTGGAATTAGACGGATATGAACTTATTTTTCATTAGCTAGAACTTTGTTTCTACTGGGTCTATAGATTTCATGCATACACCTTTTTTTTTTCAATTTTTAATTTGCTATATTTTTGTTAAAACTCTTTTTTTTTGTATAAAATACTTACTTTTTGAGTTATTTGTCAAAAACCGCCTAAAATCGTGTTTTCTTGTTGTTGAAAAATGAAGGCATTTACTTGAAAATAACTCTAAAGATATTAACTTGGTGAAAAAATGCTATAGAACAAAAGGGGCTTAGAATTAGACGTTTAATTCATTTCCAAACTTATTTTGAACATATATTTTTTCACCCATTATTAGGGGTGAAAGTCACCCCAGAACAAAAGCACAGAGAGGCCCAATATAATTTTTATTCTTTACCATGTTATCTATGTGTTTGCCAAATTTCTTGTCAATCCAAGACGTGCTTTAAAATTTAAAGCGAAAACCGTAATTCAATGTATTATAAGTTGCTAGCCGTTGTTAAGGGCAACCGACACAATAAATCACACTCGTAACGAAAAATAAATCTTCACTACAATTTAAAAATCACTTTTAATAATTAAGTGTAATTTTCGGATAAAATAATTTTTATTTTAAATTAATATAAATCTTTCTTTAGTCAATGATTGTGAAATAATTTCTTAATTGGTATAAATAAAGTCACTACGATTTATGAAAACAAAAACAACTATCTCGGCTTCAGTTAGTCATAGAAAATTTTTATTTGATTTTGAATCTTTCTTTTGACTTCAGCAACAATAACCTGCAAGTAAGAAACTCATAGGATGTACAGGCGCGGCTTCAGTTCTAAATGTTTATAACGAAATTTGCCCCCTTATTTTAAAACCCGAAATAACAGGTTGACAAATGTTATACGCATTTATTTACATCATAATATGAAAATATAAGTCTTTAGAAGGAGAGTAGATCTTGAAATGACTTTGTACAATATTTTTTTCAAAAAGTTATAGCCATGGACATTTGACCTCTTGGGATAAACAAATTATAATATCTAAGCAACAAGTTCACCAATCGGGCACTACAAATTATTTTTATGTTTAGTATTAAAAGATCTTCATTTTAAAGCCTTAAAAAATACACAAAAGTTATTTTTACTATAAATAAGGCAATTGCAAAAAACGGCCATTTTGGACTATTCGCAGGCTGTTTTGCAATAACGTATGAACAAAATTAAACTTACCATAGCTCAAATTGTAGGTTTTTTAAGTTACTACAATTTTCTATTTAAAAGTTTTTCTCTAAAATGAATATCCCAAGCTGCAAAATTAAAAATCTTTAAAAATTGCAAATTTAACAAATGAAAATCGTCATAAATAAAAAACCGCACAAAATTTTTGATTACATTTTAGTAAGTATAACTTATTCCTGACATCGTCCTTTACAACACCTGATAGGTTTCAAAAATTCCTCAATTATATCACGTTTTTTCACCCACAGCCTGGGGTATAATAGCAGTCTGATTTTTGCATGAGATTTTAATAAAAGGGTAACAAATCAATTGGAAGTTCTGTCCGTCAAAATACATCTCACGTTTTCGTAGTCTGGCGTCCCAAATCTTTAACCTGTTCCACCAATAAAACTTCCCCTATTCCAGTGTTCCCGTATATCAAAGTTTATCCGGCTAGACACCGTTAAGCTATTAAAAAATTTTCAGCTTGCTATTAATCAACTTTTTTTTCTTATGCGGGATCCAGACCTAACATGAGTACTATAATAATTTTTTTTGTCACTTATTAATCTCTATCAGGTTATAAATTACTTTAAAGGTTCCTCATAATTTAAATTTCAGATTAATTTAAATTTATTTTAATTTTGTTTATTTAATTCCTGATAAAATTGTAAAAAAAAGGACTCGTAAAATTCGGCAGGATAATCAGGAAGGAAGATGAAATAATTGACAAATGGGCTACTAAGTGACGATTATAAGATCCGAATAAAACGAAAATATGGAAAAAATAAATATTTATTTCATGACAATGGCCTTATTAGTTATCGAGAAATTTATGCTAAACAAAAAGAATATTTCGTTATTTAAAGAAAGATTTATCTCTAAGAAATGTCTACAGTGATTTCGAATGTATAACTATTGTTTGAAACAACAACTTAAAAGTGCGGATCATTAAACAATAAGCCTAGAATTTGTACTCTAACAAACAGAAGCTGTATTGATTTGTATCTTTCAAATAAACATGTTTTATTGCCTGGAATGCCTGGTTTAAAACTGATATACGAATCTCCCTCGTTTCTCCTCCTGTTGAACTCGAAGGATCATCCCTAACACGATTCTACAGAATTGCTGAGATTTTGCGTGTGATAAGAAAGTAAACGTAGAAAATTTGAATCGAAGAATTCCTTCCTGCGGATCCTGCGGAGATTGCCGGTAAAAGTTGGATCGAGGTCGCGGGATTAACCGTTTTCGATTTTTTACTTACTTCAGCTTTACGTTAGTCTTCTAATAATATCTCTTTCGAAAACAATTTTTAATTGTATTTACGGTCAAAAATAATAACCTAAATAGATGCTGTGTTGGCATTTTAAAAAACTAAATCTTTAATTTGTCGTCAAAATAATGCTGTAGTACCCTTATTAGTCTAGGAACCAAAGCTTTTCACCTCGCAATTTTTACAGAATGGATCAATTTGCTTGAAAATTTGAGAATAAGTAGTGGATAGTCCATGGATCACAATCTATGTGATGCAGACAGGCGCTTTTACCATGGAGGTGGTTGCCACCCTATCTCGGGGGTGGAAATTTTTTATTATATTTTGACCGCAAAAGTTAATAAAAACATTCATTCTAAGCAAAAAAATGTTCTATACATTTTTTTTTATAAAATTAATAGTTTTTTATTTATTCGCTATCGAAAGTGTTAGCTTTATATTTAAAAAATCAATGTTTTTCGACAGTATAGGTACTCATTTACGATTCACTCAATTTTTGCCGTAGAACAAATTTTATTAAACCAAATTAAGTTCTTGGGAATTTAATTACCTACAATTTCATATTTAAACATTTTTTCGTATCTCTGATGCTAATCTTCCTATTCTGAAGAAAATGGCATTTTTTACCAAATTGCAAACATTCGTTATTCGCTTTAAACTTCAGTTTTTTAAAAGCCAATCATTCGACGAAAGTCACACTTCCAGAATCTATTAATAATACATAAATAAAGAAGAATAAATAAGGCCAATGACTAAAAATACCGCTAACCTACATTATTATGCTTCCAATTGGGTTTCTCCTTTTTTTTTCAAAAAAATATATTGATTTTTTAACTGTAACTTTTTTATTTTTTATCTTAGAACGTTCGTTAAAAAAGAATTTTGTAGGTTTTAACAAGATCTGTAAGGCTATTAATATATATATTTTTTTTTAATTCTGAGTCACAAGAAGAGGTGGCATTGAAAGGGTTGGTAAATGTGGTTTTTGCATGATATTACAAGTTTTAATTTTCAATAGCTCACTTAATTTTGGCCGTAAAAAAATTTTTGCAAATCAAGTTCTTGGGAATTAAATAAGCTACAATTTCATATTTATATATTTTTTCGTATCTCTGATACTAATCTTTCTATTCTGAAGGAAAGGGCATTTTTTACCAAACTACAAAAACACGTTATTAGCTTTTAACTCCATTTTTTTAAAAACTAATCATTATAAGCCGGCCAAACTTCTAGAACCTATTAACAATACCTAAATCAAGAAAACCAAATCAGGTCAATGACAAATTTTAATTAGGGTGGGGATTAGGGGGTTGTTTAAGATCACTTTTTTGATGAAAAAAATAGGGACTGACGTTCTTTTCCTTATGTCAGTTAATTTTTTTAGCTAGAGATTTTTTTCTTATTTCTGAAGATACATAATTTTAAATACCTTAAATTAATTTCAACAAGCTATCCTCGAAAAATGCGTAGTTTTCCCGTCCTTTGACTTCGAAACTACAATATTTATCATTTGACGAAGAAGAGCCAATATTTAATAAAGTATAGCTCGATTACTATTAGTGTTAAAGGAAATTAAAAAAAGGTTTGGTTTATTTTTTCAAAAGGTACATTTTTGTTTGTTAAAGTTGTTTTGATAAAACGAAAACTTTTTGAGTTATTAGCAGAAAACTGATTAAAAACATTGATTTTTTCGATATAAAACTAACACTTTCGATAGCGAATAAATCGAAAACTATTAATTTTATCAAAAAAAATGTATAGAACGTTTTTTGTTTACAATGAATGTTTTTACCCACTCTTGCGATCAAAATATAATAAAAATTTCAACCCCCCAGATGGGGTGGCAACCACCCCAATGGTAAAAGCGCCTTTTGTCATTTTGTCTATTTTGATCCTTGGACTATTCATTACTTATTCTCAAATTGTCAAACAAATCGATCCATTCTGTAAAAATTGCCAGCTTTTGTCCTATTTTAAGCTTAATTACTTGGACTATATAATTAATTTACTACCACAACTTACCAGTACACGAATCGTCATATGCTTCTTATCAATCGTACATTTCGGGAAGCCCCACTTCCACTTCGTGTTTTTAACAATGTTACATTCTTTTTGGGACTCCTGTACCTAAAATCTTCTTCTTTTATTTTTTGGAGATCTTTCTATCTGTTTAATTCTGAAGCTGCCTCTAGTTCATTTCCTGGGAGGTGGATTGCCAACTATCCCTCCATCTTTTAGGTGGCCTTCCGGGGTGTCTTCAACCGGGCGGGTTGTTTCTATGACAATTTTTGGAAGTCTATTCTCATTCTTACATGGTTGTACCACATTTTCTTGCGCTGCCTTTTCCTTATTAAAATATCTTGAATTTTACATTGCTCTCTAATGTTTGTATTTCTCACCCTGTCTCTTCTTGTTTACCCCACTATTATTCTTAAGGTTTTCATTTCGGCAATCCTTAACATCTGTTTCGTTTTGTTGGTGTCTTCGCGCACTTCTATGTCATATGTCATGATCGGTCGTATGCAAGCTTGTAGATTCTAATTTTACTATCTCTGCGCATATACGGATTGGATAAGACTCTCTCCCGCAGACATCCTGACAATGCAGATGCTTTGTTGATCTGGCTCCTCAGGTCCTTTACTGGGTCGTGGGTGCTTGATCCATCTATGCCCAGATATCTGAATTGCATCGCCTGCTCTATGGGGTTGTTCTCAACCACTAACTTACAACTGAACGGATCTTTTGCTATTGTCAAACGTTTAGTTTTGTTGGTAGAAATGTTCATATTTATTTAGTTGGCGGCTTACTTGAAAGAACTGAAAGAGCTATCTCTGAAGATCATCTTCTGAAATAGATGAAAGACTGATTCATTTCTATTATTAATTCTTTTGTTGCCCATTCCATATCAGAGATTAAGAGATGTTACTTTGTTTATAATTTGCCCATGAGTAGGTTAAACAAGAAGGGGCTTAAACTGTCGCCTTGTCTAATTCCTCCCGATGTTGGAATATTTTCAGTGAATTGATCTCCTGCTCTAACTTTGGTTATGTTGTTGTTATTTAGGTTATGAACTATCTTTGTTAGGCTGGTCGGTTTTTTTTATTATAGGTTATTCACTACAGGCAATCAATAAACAAAAAAATTATAAGCATGTTAGTTGTTTGTTCAAAGGGGTGTAAGTATAAATTTGGATTTGTTATCCAATGATAACAAAGACTCCACTAGCCTCTTAAATTATTGAACTGTGCCCTGGAAGGGTAAGTAGTTCACTGCACTGCACTGCACGACACTTCACTTCACTGCTGCTTAGAACCTATGTGGTAGCTCCAGTGGTTTGTGCCTCCTCAGTCTCCGAGTCTGCTCACTATTATCCAGCAGGTTTAGTGCAAGATTATTGAGGTGGTTTTCTAATTATACCAAATAGCGGCTGCTGTATTCACTCTCTGTCTCCTTTACTCTGGCTACCTGAAGATCGTCTCTGATTTCTCTGTTAGGTATAAACCAAGGTGCATTTGTTATAGTCCGTAGTACCTTCGACTGAAAGCGTTCCAATATCTCTATGTTTGAGTTTGCAGCTGTACCTCATAGTTGTACACCATATGTCCATATTGGTTTTAAGGGTCCATATTGGTTAATAATTTGTTTTTTAAACTAAGCTTTGACTGTCTTCCCAATAGCCAGTAGTATTTGCTGAGTTTTAAGCCAAGTTGTTTTCGTTTGTTAAAAATGTGCTTTCTCCAGGTCAGTCCTTTATCCAAGTGCATCCCTAAATACTTAACGCTGTCAGATTGAGGCAGATCTTGTCCATTTAGTGTAACAGGTGGCACTGTACCTCTGCATTTGGTAAATGTAACCTGCACTGATTTTACTTCATTGACTTTGATTCTCCAGTTTCTTGTCCAGTCCTGTATTTTCACTGGATGTTGTTGGAGAATTCTTGCGGCTATGACTGGGTCTTTGTGTTTGACCATTATCGCTTTATCATCTGCAAAGGAAGCTACGATTGTCTGGTTGTTTACTGGAAGATCAGCTGTGTACATAAGATAGAGAAGTGGACCAAGAACACTGCCCTGTGGTACCCCTGCCTTTATTGATGTGATTTCTGATGTTGTCTGTCCATACCTTACAGTAAAATATCTTTCTTTTAGCTAGGATTCCATAATAATGTACAGTGTGTGGGGGACTGATTTTTTAAATTTAAATAGTAGTCCATTATGCCAAACCTTATCAAAAGCTTGACTCACATCTAAGAAAGCAGTCGTGCAGTAACTTTTTTGCTCAAATGCTTCATTTATTTCGTCCACTACTCTGTGGATCTGTTCAATTGTGCTATGATCCTTTCTGAATCCGAATTGGTGTTCAGGAATCAGGTAGTTTTCTTCTATTATGGGAGTCAGTCGGGTTATGAGTAGCTTTTCTAGGAGTTTACCAAGGACTGGCAGCAGGCTGATTGGTCTGTATGATGTTACTTCATTTATTAGTTTTCCAGGATTTGGAATAAGTATAAGCTCGGCAACTTTCCATTGGGCAGGGAAGTGTCCTAATCGTAGCACCGCGTTGAATATTGGTGTTACTAGCACAATTCCTTTTCTTGGGAGTTCTTTAATAAGACGGCCTTTGATCAGATCAAACCCTGGAGCCTTATCTGGATTTAAGTTTCTTCTGATTGTCTCATGTACCTCTTTGACTTTGAAGAGTTTTGGAATTTGGGACATTTGATAAGGAGCTTCAAGAGTTTCTTTGATTTTAGCTTCTATTTAAGGCGTATTTTGCAATGGAAGAGGTTGAAAGACTTCTTCCAGATATTCTCGGAAGGTATTTGCTTTTTCCTCGTCAGTGCGTGCCCATGTTCGTTCTCTTTTACGAATCGGAGGAATTTGTTCATTTTGTCTTTTTAAGTTCTTAACCGCTTTCCATAACGAATAGTCTGTATCTTCTGTACTTGTCATATTTTCTAAGTATTCGTTAAATGATGCATTCTTTATATTGTTAATAAGCTCTTTCAATTCTCTAGAAGCTTTGTCATAATTTATCCTGCTTGTCGGGTATCTATTGCGCTGCCAAATCCTTCGGAGTTTTCTTTTTTCAGCTATTTTCTTTTTTATTATTACTGGGCAGTTTTGTTTTTTTTTTTGTGATTTGATATTTCTGGTGTTGCATTTTTCGCAGCAGTGTGGATGATGTTTGTTAATTGATTTACTGCAGTTTCAATTTCTGTTTTTTTTTTAATGATATTTTTAAGTCAATTTCTGCATTAATTTGGTTTCTATATTGTTCCCAATTGGTATTTTTGTTGAACAGCATTACAGGAAGTTCTTTTTCTATAATTGTGGCACTAACTTGTGCTATTATTGGTGTGTGATCCGAATAAAGGTCTAGATTTGATTCTACATTTAGGTAACCAGCTCCTATGCCTTTAACTATGAAGAAATCAAGTAGGTCTGGTATTTTAGCTGGATCCTTAGGCCAGTACGTTGGAGTATTTGTGGATAGGTAACTCAATTGCAGTTCTTGGATAATGTTATACAGTGCTCTACCTCTACCTGGCGCTGTTAGTCTTGAGCCCCATGCTATGTTTTTCGCATTGTAATCACCTCCTGCTAGGAACCTGTGACCTAATGACAAGAAGTATTCTTCCATCTCTTGTTTATTTGGTGGGTAATTTGGTGGGAAGTATGCCGCTGACACTGTTAATGAACCTAGCCAATCTTCAATTACGATACTGGTTGCCTGTAGAAAGTTTTTACTGAATTTAGGTAACTCATAGTGTTTAATTTGGTGTCTAATGAGCACTGCCGTTCCTCCTCTGGCTATCCTGTCAGCTTCTGGATGTGTTGTGTGGTACATTAAATAATTTTTAATATTAAAGTAAGAACTACTGATAAAGTACCTAAAATACGTAAATGTTACATCCACAGCTAACGACTAATAAATGGGCGGGTGACTTTAATTGCACTTGTTCGACTGCAAATAATTTTAAATAGATTATGATGACAATTTGCAATGTTTAAAAGTTTACGGAGAATTTTTCATGACAATCTTTA
This sequence comes from Diabrotica virgifera virgifera, assembly GCF_917563875.1. Lineage (NCBI taxonomy): Eukaryota > Metazoa > Arthropoda > Insecta > Coleoptera > Chrysomelidae > Diabrotica > Diabrotica virgifera. Next base: position 186,804,869 of record NC_065444.1, on the reverse strand, counting down.
TTTTTAATAATTTTTAAACAAATTATAAAAATTTCTTTTTTTGCTTCCAAACCACGTTTTTTAATAAATTGGGTTATCCTAATACGAAAGTTATTCTTTCGATTTTATTTTTTTTGTAAAATGCTTACTTTATAATAAATAATCAAAAATGGCAATTTTAGTTTTAGAATTTAAAAAAAAAAACAAAAAATAGGAGATGAAATATTAAGTGAAGTAGTTTCAAAATGCTTAATTCTATTTAAATTTTTTATTGCAACAGTCATTTAAAATATCGATAAACAAAATATGTGAACCAAAAATGAAAAAATGTAAAATATCAAATAATTAAATAATCAAATAGGAAAATAGGATATTTTACATTTTTTCATTTAGCTTCGAATAACTTTAACCCCAACATATGGAAAGATACTGTTTTTATTTTAAATATCAAAATAAACTTTAAATTCTGTGGCTGAAGTAACAATATAACATTTTCTAACGTTGCATTTACAGTTTGTCTTTGACATCCTTCTAAGGTCCTTTTGTATTCAGTTGGCCATTGAACTTCAAAATGTGAGGTTTTAATCCTTAAATTCAACCACATGGGAAGAGTCCTGTGTTGCCCTGGGTAATAGTATACAGGGTGTTTGGTAAGGAATGGGCCATAGCTTAACCTCAGATTCCTGAACTTAAAATAGGTCGATTTAAGCTAACTTACCTTAGTACAAAAGATGATAATAACCGAAATACAGGGTGTCAAAGTTAAAGTTATTTTATTTATTTTTGAATATTTCCTGACAGGCATAAGACAACAACACGAAATTTGGTAAATGGTGCTGGTATTGTACAATCTGCTAAATTGTGTTAAACAAACGTTTCTGGCTACTACCAGAGACGTATGACGGGGGAACGTGAATGGTTGACCCCAGGGCCGGCGAATAACGGGCCTGCAAGGGATGCACTGCAGGTGGGCGCCCCTGTTTGGGGGGCGCCAGAATGAGCGTTTTTCTGCTGGTGTTATGCAAAATATTAAAATAGAAAAATTCATTTTTTAAATGTGGTCAAATTCCTCATAATACTTTAATCTGTGTTTGTTAGTTTTGCATATCACACATGTAATAGATGTTAAATATACAATATTAAAATATACAAAAATATGCAATGCCACATAGAATTCGTAACGTGTAGTTATAATATAATTTATTGGTCAAAGGTATCACAATTTCAACCAAACAACTTTGCTCTTTAATGAGAATGCTTTGTTTATTTTCTTCAAATTTCTTGCAAGTTGTTAGTTTTGTATCATTGTCTTCTTGCTGCCTGTCTAAGTATTATGTACCTATTACCTAATAATAGGTATCAAGTTAAGTGTTACGCCCGATTTCATAATCAACTTAAAGTGAACATTAACTAAAGTTCACTTTAACGTTGACATTTACCCATATGAATTGCATTGACAAGGGTACCAACTTAAAACTTAAAGTCCACTTTAACTGATTATGAAACCGGGCGTTAATCCCATAAAGACCATAATATTTTTTAAAATAAACCTTTTACATACAATTTAGTTTAGAGCTCTTTAGACTTAGTTTTATTTCATGTGATTATAATATAGAATAGTTTGTCAGTTGTACTCTGCAGTTAAACAATCTAGCCCTAGCCCTGCATTCAATTAATATAAACTTACATTTGTTAAGTACTCAGTACTATTATTAAATTCCGGTTTCACATTACTGCAGAAGCATAATCTTGAAGTTTTCAAGTTATTATTTTTATTTAGTTAAATAAAAATGGATTCAAAAAAATATATGAGGCACAAATCGAAAAATAAAAGCCGAAAAAGAAGAAATGACAAAAAAAAACAATCTAATTCTCTTAGACAATTTCTTAAAAAAGTTAAAGTGAAGTTGTTTTGTCAGATGATGGGTCAAATAAAACTGTATCCGAACTTCTAACTTTATTTACCGAGGACATTTTCGGATAACGGGACAGCGAAATCGGTGCCTCGCTGCTCGGAACACACATTTTTTGGAGGAGGTTCAAAATCAAGTCATTAATAGGGAGAAAAGCTCTTGTAGCTACCCCTAAAATCAGGAGGTTTAACCACATAAAGTAATACAGAGGATGTCCCATTACCCAGGGCATCCAAGGTAACGTTCAGTACAAAGCCTCCTCATTTGTTATGTTATGTTGGTACCTACCGCGATGAGGAGGGGTGGTGGTATAGCTTGGGGATCAGATTGATACCACTCCAGGTTATGGTCGGTCAGATAGGTACCACTCCAGGTTAAGCAGTGTGATCGGTTTGATCTTCGGACATGAGGGTCCCGCTGTTCCATTAAAACACACATTGTCCCCGAGGCTGGGGTTGTACGAGTTCTGTGTGTATGTGTGTGTGTTTGGGCGGGGGGGGGGCGCCTGTGCTAGTTTTGCAGGCGGGCACCTTATACCCTGGCGCCGGCACTGGTTGACCCTTCCTAAATTCTACGCCACTGGCGGAATTGATATTCTAGTACAATTTTTTCATTCTCCAATACTTTCTATGTAAAAAATATACTCCTTATTCGTAACGATAAAGCCATTAGTTTTCAAGATATTTGAAGCTAAAAACGAAGGAGCATAATACATTAATCAAAATAAATGTGCCTTTTCATTTTTAACTTCAAATATCTCGAAAACTAATGACTTTATCGTTACGAATGAAGAGTATATTATTTGCATAGAAAGTATTGGAGAATCTAAAAATTATGGTAAAATAGCAGTTTCATCAGTGGCATAGAATTTGGGAAGGGTCAACCATTCACTTTCCCCTGTAGTACGTCTCTGGTAGTACTTAGCCGGAAACGATTATTCAACATAATTTAGTAGGGTGTACAGTGCCTACACTTTCTGCCAAGTATAACACGGATATGTCAAATTATTTTAAACTATTCTTTTTTTTATCATTTTTTCTTTATTTAAAACTTTAAGAACTACGTGTGCCCGATACTATAAAACTATTTGACATATCCTTGTGGTACTTGGCAGAAAGTATAGGTACTGTACATCCTACTAAATTATGTTAAATAATCGTTTGTGGTTAATACCAGAGGCGGACGATAGGGGAAAGTGAATGGTTAACCCTTCCCACATTCTACGCCACTGATGAAACTGCTATTTTAGCATAATTTTAGATTCTCCAATACTTTCTATGCAAATCAAATACTTTTCATTCGTAACGATAAAGTCATGAGTTTTCGAGATATTTGAAGTTAAAAATGAAAAGGCACACTTATTTTGATTAATGTATTATGCTCCTTCGTTTTTAGCTTCAAGTATCTCGAAAACTAATGGCTTTATCGTTACGAATAAGGAGTATATTTTTTACATACAAAGTATTGGAGAATGAAAAAATTGCACTAAAATATCAATTCCGCCAGTGGCGTAGAATTTAGAAAGAGTCAACCATTCACGTTCCCCCGTCATACGTCTCTGGTAGTAGCCAGAAACGTTTGTTTAACACAATTTAGTAGATTGTACAATACCAGCACCACTTCCAAAATTTTGTGTTGTTGTTCCATGCCTATCAGGAAATATTCAAAAATAAATAAAATAAAAGTTTAACTTTGACACCCTGTATTTAGGTTATTATCAAATTTAAGCAATTTAAGCAAAATTTAGGTAAGTTAGCTTAAATCGACCTATTTTAAGCTCAGGAATCTAAGGTTAAGCTATGGCCCATTCTTTACCAAACACCCTGTATAACACAACCACTTTCAACATTTAAAGGGTTTTCACCCAAAACATTTTGGTGGCTCAGGCATGGTATTTTTTGTAAGTATGGCCTATTTCATTGTTCAACCTTAGTCAACTTTTTAAATCATTTTCCTTAACTCATTAGGTTATACTTATTTTAGGGCTTTTAGTAACACTGATGATGGATTTTTTAATCCGAAAATGTTCTGTGATTTAATGTAACCCGTATTGAGGGAATTATAAATATACCTTTTACCAAGGATTTCGTATTTTTGTGTTTTTTGGTATAAAGCCAGCTACAGGAATTTTATTTTCCTCGTGGATTTTTGAATAACAATGAGTACCTTGGTAAAACCAGGGGTAATAATAGGCGGTTGAAGTGTAGCACTGGCCCTGTTACCTTCCTTGTATACCGTAGGTCCTAGATATAGTAGACTACCCTGCTATAATCATAAAACCGCGTTAGCAGTATAAAACGGGAGACTATTATTATTATTTAGTGAGGAAAATAAACACAGCTCATAAATAAAGGTAGACAAAAATTTTCAGTATTTTATTGTAAAATAAAGGTAGAGACAAGATTGTGAACTATGTATTTGTGGCTAGTTCTGTATTTAAGTAGTAGTTAAGAGTAATATTTTAAAACCGTTATTTTTTAAATGTGACTGACTATACTAAAAAATATTGTCGTTTTCTGGTCAAGAGCTTCTTAATTTAAACATTTAAAATAAACACAAACAATCTTGTGCTGCTCCGATTTGTGATATTTACCAAAAACTCATTATGTCTTCCACCCATCCGGCAAAAGTTTTAATACGTTTTGGTCCATTTCAACTCTTTAATATTCGCAATATTTCAGTTTATGTTCTGAAATAATCTTACCTCAAGTTTACTTAGATGTAATAATCTGTAAAGGTTTAGGAAACATAACAAAGTTAATTATTTGTAATAAAATATGAAATGTTATGAATAGGGCTTGGGAAATATGCATGTTAAGTGCATATTTGCATATTTTGATAAATTTTATAAGTGCATATGCATTTAATAATAAAACACTGAAAACGTTTGTTTTCTATACTTCCACAGAATTTATTATAACTAAGTGACTACAGCTGTTTCGGCAGAGTGCCTTTCTCAAGTGATATAGTTTAAAATGTGTTTGCCTTTTTAAGTCTTCAACTGAAGAGGATGAGGAGTGGGGAGCTGTTTGTCTCGAGTTGGTCATTCAGAATTATATCTGTAATTTTCAGTTTATTAATTTCCATAGATTCTAAAAAAGATAGCTTAAGGCCTTTATTTTGAATATGCAGAATTTGAAACTTTTCATTGAAAGAATGATTATGATCTAGAAGGTGAAGTGCGTATGTAGAAGTGTCTGTTTTTCTATTGTTGAATGCCCTTTTGTGTTCTGCTATCCGTTTGTCAAAAGTTCTGCCAGTTTGACCGATGTACGTTTTCGGACAGTCACCACACGTTAGTTTGTACACACCACTCTGTAGTTGCTTTCTATTTCGGCTTTTATTGTTCTTAATATATTTGCTTAAGTTGTTGTTAGTTCTGAAAGCTGGTGTTATTCCTTTCTTTGTTATGTATCTGGCTATTTTTGTTGTTACCTTGCCAGTATATGTGAGAGAGCAGAAGGTACTGGGTTCTTTCTGTGGTGGTGGATACACTAATTTCAGGGCTTTCTTATGGAGTTTTTGGTTTAAAATTTTGTTAACTGTTTGTTCGTTATAGCCGTTGTTTACTGCTATTTGGTTAATGATGTTTAGTTCTATCTCGAAGTTATTTTTGTCATGGGAATTTCTGTCAGTCTATGTATCATGCTATGGTAGGCTGCTAATTTGTGTTGTGTAGGATGGGATGATGAATTGTGTATAGTTGTGTCAGTATGGGTAGGTTTATGATATACGGAGAACTCATGTTTGTTGTGTAGTCTGGAAATCGTTACATCTAGAAAGTTTATGGAGTTATTCTGTTCTGTTTCTATTGTAAACTCAATATTATTATGAAGTGAATTAATATATGTTAGAAATTGGTCAAGTTGTCTGTTAGTTCCTGTAAAGCATACTGGTATATCATGCACGTATCTCCACCAATATAAGAACTGTTTAAATACGGGATGTTTAGAAATTGTTGTTTCAAGTTGGTTCATAAATATATCTGATAGCAATGGGCTTAGAGGATTACCCATAATAAGTCCTGCACTGTTGTTTGTGTAAATTTGATTATTGAATTCAAAATAGTCTTGATTTATGCAAATTTCAAGAAGGTGTAAAATTTCAGATGCAATGATCGGATTTGTACTATTATGGTCTAAAAGATTCTTAACTACACATGTTTCTAAACATGTGCATATGCATTTATTAAAATTGCATATTTTCAGGCTTTTCTTTGCCTCAAACGATACCAATCGAAAAAAATTTACTGAGAAATGACAGATATAATTCTGAATTATTCATACTAAGTCTTAGATCTAAGCAATAAACCTGAAAATTCTCGTGGAATCACTTCCTGCTAACATCCTAAATATCTGCCTTTTAAACTTTTTGAGGCAAAGATACGAAGACTAAAGGAGACAAAGGAGATATGCAGTCATATTTTGTTAGTGAAAAAATTTTGTTATTGTTAAATGATATGTTAGCAATATGACCAAAGGTGGATAAGATTTAAAAATATTTTTTTCAAATTTGTTACTGGTTTACGCTTTAAATACACTAGCAGAAACTGTAAGGACAGAATTTCCAATGGTCAATCCTTAGTCTTGTAACAAATATAAAATAGCTATTTGTATAACACGGGAGGAAAGTGCTACTTTTCCTCCCGAGAATGAAGTTTACTGCCCGACACGTAGCGGAGGGCCGTAATCATTTAAGGGAGGAAAAGGCACTTTACTCCCATGTGATACATATGGTCTTCCCACCTTCCTCAAATAACAAGTACCTAATTTTTTTATTTTTACTTAACTTATTTATGTAACTAACCAACAAAATTTATTAGAACTAAAGCTAACAAGTAGGTACAATATAACTGTCAACTGTCAAATATACCTAAGTCAAATTATTAATGTAAACATTGTTAAATCAAAATAATAATTTACTGTTTTTTACCATTCTGCAAAATAAAAATATTTTATAAATAAACGTTAAAATGTATAGATACTTACGTAAGAGAAAATAGATATTGTACAGGGCGTCAATAAGTTATATTTCATGAATGAACTACCATGACGTCACTTTTATTTTTCTCCCTAGGGAGGAAAAGTACAACTTTGCTCCCTACAATCAGGTCCGGAGAAGTATACTTTCGGTAGAGGTAGGTGGAAAAATTATTTTTACAAGCCCTTCTACGAGTACAGGTGTATAAAAATCGTTTACATAATGTTCCTTTACCACCTGAACCTGTGACAACTAGATGGGAAACATGGTTAAATTCTGTAAATTTCATAACCGATAATTTTGAGTGAATTAGAGACTTCATTTTTGTAGTGCAGATGTAGATAACTCAGGTGCTATAAAAAAATGTGTGGATGTTTTACAAAAACCGTTATTAAAAAGTAATATGACACATATCCAAACCAATTATGTAGATATTGCTGACACAGTTACTAAATTAGAAAAGAGAAACTTTTCATTAGGCCAAAGTATTGAAATTATCAAATTATTCATTAAATGAAAAAATTAAACACCTTGGGGAATCCAACAAAGTGTATTAAAAATTCTGCACAGTGTTACAGAATAATGAACTATGAAAATCTTAACTATGTACTATGAAAATTCAGAATGGAAGCAAACAAAACAATATTTTAACTAATCATGTTTATTGTTCAACAGAGATATAATAAGAAAATATGACTTATCAAATGCATTAACAAATATATTCAAATTCTTGCCAAAAACTAACAATTTGTAGAATATACTTATGGCTTTGGCATCTGGTTCGATGGTAACTTCTTGATGTCGAATGGTACAGCTGTAGACTTGTTGTAGACCTGGGCAGATGTTGTGGTCCTAGGTCCTGCAGCTACGGTTTTGGTTGTGTTGTGGATGTTAAGTGTTGCTGTATATATAGATGAGATGCATCTTGTTGTAAGCCTTAAGGCTGATTCTCACTAGCATGCAAGGCAAGTGCTCGGCATGGGCAAGGCATCGGCTCGGCAAGATACATTTTACATAAAATCCTATGCACTTCACAGGATGTAATTCACACTATGCGTGCCAGGCACCGGCAAGCGACGGGCTTTGCATGCGACGTTCTTTTCGAAACAGTCTTTGCCTAGCATGTGCCGTGAAGGTCACGAGAGTGTGAATAACTTACCGGCAAGCAATCTGCAATCTTGGTTGTTTAAAATCAGTTTTATAAAGACGATAGAGAAAAGAAGTATTTTGTTTTTGAAGAGGTCAATATGCGCCAATTTTTCTTCTTCTTTTGGCATCATAAATCTGGATGGGTCTTTGCCTGTCTGGCTATGTCTTTCCATTCGGATTTCTCTTGTGTGCTTTTTCGCCATTGTCTTATGTTCATGGTTTTCATGTCGTCTTCCACGTCATCCATCCCTCTCGTTCTGGCCCTTTCTTTTTTTTTTCGCCTTTCTATCGGCCTCTATTGTAATATTTTCTTTGTTGTTTATTAATTGTCTTTTCTCTGCCCTTGTGCCAGCCATGAGTGTCTTTGACTTTTCACAAGTTGTACAATATCGTAACCTTCATTCAATTCATTAACCTCGTTGTTTCTACTGATTCTCCATGTGCAGTCTTCATATTGCACCGGGCCATATACTTTTTTTAGTATTTTTCTCTCGAATGTACTGAGTTGGGCTTCATCCCTTTTCGTCATTGCTCAGGTTTCACAACCATACGGGTCCAATCAATGTTCTGTAGATAGTCATTTTGGTTCTTTTGTCTAATAATTTGGATGTCATCAATCGTTTAATAGCATAGTATGTACGATTCCCCTCTGGAAATACATGCATTAATTTCGATCCTTACGGAATTCTTTTGATTTCTGTGCCCAGGTAAGTGAAGGCGAAGGCATCCACACGTTCAAGAGTATAGTTGTCTATTGCGATAATTTTCATTGTCAGGTGTTCTTTTGACGGTCATGTAATTCGTTTTTGCTTCGTTTATTTAAAGCTCCCTTTTTCGTGCTTCAGGATCAATGTTTTTGAACGCTTCAGTTAGTCGTGTTGAAGTGTAGAACTACATCGTCTGCATATGCAGTAATTTGTACTGTCTTGGTGTTTCATTGGTTTTTCTGATGAGTGACTCAAGAACTAGGTTGAATATTATGGTTCAATATGCAGCTATAAGTTGTTAAATTTATCTACTGTCATTCGGTTATATTTAAAAAAAATTGTCTGATCGTCTAAAAGTTCGGAGTGTAACGTTGCAAATTCTCTTTCTTTTGTGCGTTTCTTTAGCATTTTAAGAACCCAACAACGTATTTTTCTATTTCTGCAATATTTGTTTCCATTTTCTGTTTCTTCATCTAATATTAGAGCAATTTTTATTAACGTTAAATTTCAACATTTTTCACTACACAAAGCAACCAAACCGTGGCAAGCCTTTCGCAGTGTGAATTGGCTCCGAAAACCTTGCCCGTGCCTTGCCGACGCCGGTCCGGTTCCTTGCACGTCTAATGAGAATCAGGCTTTACTGTTGCATCGCCGGCGATTGGGCTTCATGCTCCGAAAGGAGAGAGGTTTGATTTATTTCCCAAAAACTAGAAGATAAAATACATATCAGACATCAAAAAGTAGAGAAACCAAAGTGTGCCAAGTCTGCCATTCTTTAAGAAATAATCAGAAAGCGTAGCAGATGACAAAAATAAATTAAATGGCAATATTAATTTAATAATCAAATTATTTGATCACTATATGCATATTAATAGATGAAATGAAATATAGAAACCAAGCACATGCTTGGACATTTGGAGGTTAGAGAAAAAAATATTATAAAAACTAAAAATGAATAACCATTTTCAATTTCGTTGCAAAACGAAAATACAGCCGAACCATATTCTAGTCCAATCAGAGAGTGCATCAAGCACCTTTACCGGTTTCGAAACTTATTCTCTCATCAGGAGACACATATGCTACTCTCCCTGATCCAACCAAAACAAAACCCCAGCGTGCAGTCCCGGATTGCAACGAACGAAATGGCATAGATGCCCTAGCGGCAACTGCTACAACAATACTAAGTTTTCACTCTAATGGCATATAAAACAACATAATGCTATTGTACACCCCACCAGAATGAAAACAATGGGAACCTTCTCTAGTTACACCTCCGAGGCTTCTACAATATGCAAGCCATACGGATGCTGAGACTAAAGAAGATGAGGGAATTCTACAATTTACAATTCACGTCCCATCTGCTCAGCGCGGTGAAGTTCCAACGAGAATGGTTCCCTTCGTACTCCAATCAGAGTAAATGTAAATCAAAAATGAATAACCATTTTCAATTTCGTTGTAAAACAAAAATACAGCCGAACCATATTCTAGTCCAATCAGAGAGTGCATCAAGCACCTCTACCGGTTTCGAAACTTATTAGTCTCTCATCAGGAGGCACATATGCTGCTCTCCCTGATCCAACCACAAAAAACCCCAGCGTGCAGTCCCGGATTGCAACGAACGAAATAGCATAGATGTCCTAGCGGCAACTGCTACAACAAGACTAAGTTTTCACTCTAATGGCATATAAAACAACATAATGCTATTGTACACCCCACCAGAATGAAAACAATGGGAACCTTCTCTGGTTACACCTCCGAGGCTTCTACAATATGCAAGCCATTCGTTCGTTGCAATCCGGAACTGCACGCTGGGGTTTTGTATTGGTTGGATCAGGGAGAGCAGCATATGTGCCTCCTGATGAGAGACTAATAAGTTTCGAAACCGGTAGAGGTGCTTGATGCACTCTCTGATGGGACTAGGGAACCATTCTCGTTGGAACTTCACCGCGCTGATCAGATGGGACGTCAATTGTAAATTGTAGAATTCCCTCATCTTCCTTAGTCTCAGCATCCGTATGGCTTGCATATTGTAGAAGCCTCGGAGGTGTAACCAGAGAAGGTTCCCATTGTTTTCATTCTGGTGGGGTGTACAATAGCATTATGTTGTTTTATATGCCATTAGAGTGAAAACTTAGTCTTATTATAAAACTGTTATATGTTGAACTGTGGTTACAAGAAAAAAAATAATGACATTTCTTACCCCAAGATAATATGAAAGTCTGGAAATAAAATAAATCTATTATTCGAAATTCATGCCTTTTTAAGGAATAAATCTTCCACCTCCAGTTTGTGTCTGCTAGCGGGGATGAAGTGTCACTATCAAGACAGCGCAACGTAGGAGATGACAGGCATGTTCCGTACTAATACAGATACTTACAGACTAAGAATGTATGAAGTACGTTTAGTATGATGCTTTATATGTTAGATGAAAAGAGTGATAGTAAATAGAGGATAATAAAAAAGGGCGTTAACGAGTTTTTAACGTTAAAAACAGGTAAAACAAATAGAAGAAGATTATTACTCATGAAATATTAAAGAAAATACAATGAAATAATTATTTAAAAATAAAATAGCAAAGATGTGAGGTTTGTAACGTTACAATGGATTCCAAGTAGAAAAAGTTCACAAAATGACGTATTTGGGAACTGTCATTACAAACCAACATTTGAAATGTGTATATGCAATTCATGTGGATACCTTGCTATCCACCTTCATGTGGGCAACAAGAAAAATGAAAGGAAGAAAATGAGGGCCAACAAAGATAAAGAACTGCTAAAGACTGTTAAATTAAAAATGTCTTATCTTCTTCTCTGGGACATATATTGAGGGGAAATTGATTCTTAAAGCCAAAATAGAGGGCCATAGAATTAAAGGAAGAAAACAAGCTGCTTCGTTAAAAAACATTTGTAAATTGATTCAGATATCAAAAATGCAGGACAATTATTTTATGCTGCAGAAGATTTCAAAATTATATAGGTGTTTTGCCCTATTCGGTCTCGTCTCTTTTGTCTGTTAATGCACATATATTTTGTTTCCTCTTCATCGACACTTAGACCGGGTTTTTGGCCTCTATCTCTAATTTGTTGAAAGTTTCTTTTACATTGGTGACGGTGTTTCTCAATAAGTCAATATCATCCGCGAATGCTAGTAGTAATTTTGGTCATTTTACTGTTAGTAGATCTGTTCTAATTTGTGCTGTTTTATTAATTTGTCCAGGATTATAAATAAATAAATAAATTATTTTCTTTTAAACAAACAACGCATGTATAGAATTAGTCAATTAAGTATGATATTAAATAAATATAACAAACAAATAAACAAACACACTACACAAACTAACAATGAAAATACATTTAGAACTAATGATGCTCTATTTTTTTTATAATAATAATAATAATGTTTATTTAGGAATAACAATAAAAATTTACAAAAAATAAAAAGCATAATGAGTACTACCTAAATAAACATAAATAACTGAATAATATGTCTATAATGATAGGGGAGCCCAAGCGGAGATTTTTGCCGTTACTCGAGCGCGTCAGATTATTACATGGGGAGAAACCTTGTACCGTGAAAATGTACCTCTACTATATATTGGCCCTTAATGCAATGGAGTTCGTTAAGGGGGGCCGAAAAAATAATATATCCTTAGAAAATCTCGAAATCGTCAGATAAGGTAAGTTAAGCACATACAAAAAAGTGTATATTTCAAAAATCTGACGATTTGAGCAGGGCGTTAGGAAATGGGTGAGTCTCAAAGTTTCACAAGAAAAAAGCAAATATTTCGCGAAATGAATGAGAGATCGAAAAACTAAGAAATACATACTTAATATTTTTCAAAAATCTATCGAATGATACCAAACAGGACTTCCCACGGTGAGGGGGGGTAAATTTAATGTTTTAAATACGAATCCAGCGATATTTCGCGCAATGAACATCAGATCAAACAACTGAAAAATATACTTATTTAATATATTTGAAAAATCTATCGGATTAACACCAAACACGACCCCCCACAGAGGTGGGGTGGGGGGTACTTTCAAATCTTTAATGGGAGCCCCCATTTTATTGCACATTTCGATTTCTTACATAAAAATAAGTAACTTTTATTCGAGATATTTTTTCGAATTATGGATAGATGGCGCTATAATCTAAAAAAGCGATTATTGGAAATGGAAAATTAAATTAAAAATGGACAACTGACATGTCCCCACTAAAATGGAAAACTTTACTTAACTTTTTTTGGTTTTAGACCTACTCTTCACAATCCAATAGGTCCCCAAAGCGCTCGAGTGACTGCACATTTAGCATACTTTGCTCCCCTACCATAATAATAATCACGCAACTCAGGAAATAATGCATACAAACTTTTCAGTTGATAACTTGATTGTCTCACCTCATTATTAACCCATTTATTACTATTTAATTTGGACTTTTTATTTATAATAGGGAAATTATTACATATATTAAAAGGAGAGGTCTTGTTGTTTCAATACCTAATTAGTTGTAGACAATGTGGTTTATTATTATTGTTAACACAAAAATTAGGCAATACTTATATTTGCATTAAAATATGTTTTATTAATTAATAAAAATATTTAATTCTTGTGCAAACTTTTAAATGTGTCAATTTAAAATTAACTTAATTGTTGATAGCAGTTTCTATTGCGATTTTTTGAATTTCACGCACTGAAGCACCAGTAATTCATAAATATTGATTTTTCGTTGTTATCTACATTCAAAAGAGCCTCCCATTTAAAAAGTGATTGAAAAAAAGAATTGTCAGATTTTACAAATAGACCAGGACGGATCTGTTTTGAAGTGGATGTGAGAGGTGTCATTCGGATTTTTGCAGATAAAGTTAGGTGGCAACTTCAATAATTATTATAATTAACTTATGCTCCTGCTTAAATATACACGGAACATTAATACAAAAATTAAAATATTTTAAAATTTCGAAATACATCGATTTTTTTCTACTTTCAATGCTTATAACTTTAAAATGGTTCATTTTGGAACAAAGTCGTACGGAAATAAAATAAATATAATTAAATTTTATATAATATACAACTGGTTTAAAATGTCGTAAATTATTACCCTTCCTGCAAAATAGCAATAAATACAAAATAAGGGGGCAAGCCATAAAAGCCTCTTTTTATTCAATGTTTTCAACTACTTTGGTTGGACTTAGAACCTTCGTAATTCGCTTAGAAAATTACTGCAACATATTTAAACCGTTTATTAAATTTTATTAAAATCGACCTAATGGATTTTGGATAATAATTTTGCAATCTAATTTTTTTTAAAAAAGTACAAATTTTTTGAAAGCTTTCTGAACAAAAAGTAGTCCATTTAGAAGTTTGCTATTTTTTACATATTATAGAGGCGCTCGCGCTCTACCTATCTAATACACTTTACAGAAATAAAATCGGATTATTAAAGCGGCCTCAGCACTGTTTTAAAATTATAAACAATTTTTTGGTTTATAAACAAATACAGTGAGTGCGTTTGTGTTGGAATAAATTCATTTTCGCGAGAATAAGTAACTCTGGAGATAAATCCCGAAACAGGTCAATATTTATTTTTAAATTATAATTTTTTGGCATATTTGGCATTTTAATTACTAGTGACGTCAACCATCTAGGTGTGATGACGTAATCGATGATTTTTTAAATGAGAATAGGGGTCGTGTTATAGCTCATTCGAAAGGTTATTTAATTGTCTATTCACTAATATAAACATTAACATAATTATTTACACAGGGTGCCCAAAAAAAAATTTAAATAAATTAATTGAGACAAAAGAATAATGTATATAATTTATTTAATTTGAAATATATTTTACTATTGTCCTAAAAAAGAAAAAAATGTTTATTTGAAAATAGCTATTGTTTTTCGCCTAAATTCAATATTAAAGTTGCCACCCATCAGCCTCTTAGCAGTTTTAACATTTAATTTAAGCGAAAAGCAATGTTCACTTTTCAAATTAATATTTTTTCTGTTTTTTGACTGCAGTAAAATGTATTTTGCATTAAATAAATTACCGATATTTTTCTTTTTGTCTCAATTAATTTAAGTCAAAAATTTTTTTTTGGGTACCCTGTATAAATAATTATGTTAATGTATATATTAGTGAATACAATATTGAATAGCCTTTCGAATGAGCTATCACACGGCCTCTATTCTCATTTAAAAAATCATCGATTGTCATCACGCCCAGATGGATGACGTCACTAATATAATATATATAGGTACCAAAAAATTAGAATTTAAAAATAAAAATCTATCGGGATTTATTTCCAGAGACGCCCATTCTCGAGAAAATGAATTTATTCCAACTCAAACTTCCTCACTGTATTTGTTTATAAGCCAAAAAATTGTTTATAATTTTAAAACAGTGCTGAGGCCGCTTAGATAATTCGATTTTAATTCGGTATAATGTAGTAGATAGGTAGAGAGCTTGTTTATATGTAAAAAAATTGACAAATTTCTAAATGGTCTATTTTTTGTTCAGAAAGTTTTTAAAAAATTTGAACATTTTTAAAATAATTTAGGTTGCAAAATTATTATGCAAAATGTATTAAGTTGATTTTAATGAAATTTGGTGGACGATTTAAGTATGTTGTAGGAATTTTCGAAGCGAATTATGAAGGTTCTTAGTGCAACCAAAGTTGTTGAAAAACATTGAATAAAAACAGGCTTATTTTGCCCCCTTATTTTGTATTTATTGCTGTTTCGCAGAAAGGGTAATAACTTTTTTACTTTTTTACCAGTCTTATATCATACAAGACTCAATTATCTTTATTTTATTTCTGTATGACTTTGCTCCAAAATGAATCGTTTTAAAGTTATAAGCAAAGAAAATAGAAAAAAAATCGATGTTTTTCGAAATTTTTTAATATTCTAATTTTTTTATTAATGTTTTGGGCATAAAAGTTGTCACCTAACTTTATCTGCAAAAATGCGAATACCACCTCGCACATCCCAAAATAGACGTTTTTTTCACACATCGGCCCTGGTCTAAAAAGGTTATAAAACTTGATACACTTTAACTTATCATAATAATATAATTACGCAACTAGTCTTTTGTTCTCAACTAATAATTCTTAAAATTTATAAACATTAAGAAATATCCCCTTTATAATTGATATACGGTTTTGATATCAACTTGTATACAATATGCAAACATCATTAATCAAGAATATTTTGACGTACATTGTTTAAACCAATGGATACTCTCTGACCCTTTTCCGCATTTAGAAAAGGGAAATGTGATGAAGAGTAATTGCCAAAATGAATTAGAGTTTAATTGATAAAACGATTTTAATTGCCCAGTATTTTATTTAATTTATAATGTAGCTCCTTTAAAAGAAAAGAAAACCTGGAAAAACGAAATACATATTACAATATAACCTTTTGATTTTGAATACACAGCAGCGGTACAATACAAAGTTTAAAGGCATATCTAAACAAATAAAATACCAATTTAAGAAACAATAGTTATTTTTAAAGATCTTTTTAATTTTTTAAAGTACCGTTTTGGTGATCGGTGATCGGTTCTATGAGCATTTTCGTTTTTACCGTGGTAGGTCGCTAGCCTCACCTTCGAACCCTCCTCCTTTATCCGGGCTTGGGACCGGCAACCCGTTACTTTTGGAAGGGAAAATATGCATATAAAAATCATGTGTAAGACCGATCATGACGTACGCGATAGAAACAAGATGTGACAGCAGAAACCAAGAGGATACTGAGAACATCAGAAATGAGAACGCTGAGGTCAATAACTGGGAAAACACTGAGAGACAGAATACCGAACGACAGAATAAGAGATCTCTGTAACATACAAGATATAGTACGGTGGGGAAGACAGAGACGACGAGAGTGGAATCAGCATGTGACCAGAATGAACAGCGAGAGAATAGCCCGTATAGCCAGGGATTCGAAGCCAACAGGCAAGAGTCCAATAGGAAGGCCCTTTAAAAGGTGGCGAGATAGCTGGCAGTCAACATCACAGCTACGAATACAAGCTGAAAATCGGTAAGGAACAGGCCAAGAGGCCTGTTCGGAAAAACCAACAAAACCATTTTTCAAGCAACATTTAGTTGGTAGCCCAAGAATCTATGTTTCTTAGGTAACAGAGTGTCTTGGAGACACTCTGAGGAGACTGTATACGTGGACGTCACCTCAACACACACAAGGAAAAGTAATCAGAAACCAAATAGATTACATAATGGTGACAAAAAGATACCGTAATGCCGTGAAATCTACTAAAACTTACCCTGGAACTGATATCGGTTCGGATCATAATCCAGTAGTATCTGTGTTAGAAGCTAGACCAAAGAAAATGAGAAAAACCATCTCCCAACGTTAGACTTAAGTCAGCTTAAAAGTGAACACCGACGACAAACAGTGCGCGAAGAAATCAACACCGACCTCAGTGTAGCAGAAAACCAAATCCGCAGAACAGACAACATAGATGAAAAACTGAAGTATATAAACACTATAATAAGAACTACAGGAAAGAAACACCTAACCAAATCTCCAAAGAAACATAAGGTGTGGATGACACCAGACATACTAGAACTAATGGATGAAAGACGCAAATTGAAGAATAATTCAGAAAAATACAGAGAGGTTGATAAGAACATAAAGCAAATAATAAAGAAGGCCAAAGAATCATGGATTAAAGAACAATGTGTAGAAATTGAAGACTATGAAAGAAAGTATGACACATTCAATATACATAAAAAAGTAAAAGAACTTACAGGAACCCAAAGAAGACATCAAATAAGTTTGCTTAAGGACAAAGACGGAAATATTATTGTAGACTTAACAGAAAAAATTAATAGATGGAGTGAATACATAAGAGAATTGTTTGAGGACAACAGAAATAACATTGACAAGGTAAATGGTGAAACGGGACCTGAAATCCTAAAATGTGAAGTAGAAATGGCACTTAGAAGTTCCAAAACTGGAAAGGCAAATGGACCCGATGAGGTTCCTACTGAATTACTAAAGCTCTTGAATGATGAATCAATAGGTATAATATTGCACTTATTTAACACAGTATACAATACTGGTATTATACCTCAAGAGTGGCTGCTGTCTACATTCGTTACACTGCCAAAGAAATCCAAAGCAAAAGAATGTTCAGAACATCGAACAATATCTTTAATGAGCCATCTACTAAAGATATTTCTAAAAATCATCCACAACCGAGTTTATCAAAAGTTGGAGTCAGATATTAGTAATACACAGATGGGGTTCAGAAAAGGACTAGGTACTCGAGAAGCTCTCTTCGGTTTGAATGTTCTTACACAAAGATGCCTAGACGTTAATCAAGAAGTACATGCATGTTTTATCGATTTTGAAAAAGCGTTTGACAGAGTACGCCACGATAGGCTAAGAGACATTCTTGAAAGAAAAGACATAGATAATAAAGATCTGCGAATAATTCTTAACTTATATTGGAATAGAAAGCTAACATCAAAATAGAAAACGAGATATCAAAAGCAATAGAAATACGTAGAGGAGTAAGACAGGGATGCATTTTATCACCACTGCTATTTAATGTATATAGTGAAAGCATCTGTCAGGAAGCCCTTTTGAAAGCAAAGGAAGGAATCGTAATCAATGGAGAGGTTGTAAATAATATTCGATACGCAGACGACACTGTACTAGTTGCAAGAACAGTAGAAGAATTACAACGATTACTTACAAATATAAATATTGCTTGCAACAATTATGGCATAAACATTAATATCAAAAAAACCAAGTATATGGTCTTCAGTAAAATCATGACACAACCAGCACATATTAGTATAAACGGCATTCAAATTGAAAAAGTATCAAGTTATAAATACTTGGGAACTTTAATAAACGAAACTGGAGACCAAAACAATGAAATAAAAAGACGTATCGAAATTGCCAGGGCCACGTTCATAAAGATGAGAAAATTCTTCTGCAACAGAGATATAAGCATCCCTCTACGATTAAGAATGCTAAGTGGCTACGTATTTAACACGCTATTATACGGTGTAGAGGCCTGGACTCTCAAACAGAACAACATAAAAAAATATTGAAAGTTTCGAGATGTGGTGCTACCGTCGAATGCTGAAGATAAGTTATGTTGAAAGAATCACAAATCTTGAAGTAATACGAAGGATAGGAAGAGACCCAGAAATTTTATTAACGATAAAAAGAAGAAAACTCGAGTATTTGGGTCACCTGATGAGAGGTCATAAATACGCATTACTTCAAAATATAATGCAAGGAAAAATAGAAGGAAAACGGAATCCAGGCCGTAGAAGAATGTCGTGGATGCGGAATTTGAGAGAGTGGTTTGGCTGCACCACTAATGAACTTTTTAGGTCAGCTGTAAACAAAGTCAGGGTAGCCTTGATGATTTCCAATCTCCGATAGGAGTGGCACAAGAAGAAGAAGAAGAAGAGTGTCTTGGGCTTAGTCATAAAAAAGGTTGTCTATGATATTATGACATTTTTACTTACATTTTTTTTTCGACATTTCTGCAGGATATACATGTCTTTTTCAAGGAGGATTGTAGGATTAATGAAATATTTGACCTCTGTGTATGTTTTCTTACCTTTGTGACAGGCACTTTTTTTCTAGCCATTAGCTTACACAGGTTTACAAAAAAAATAAATGTTGGACTATATGACGAAACCATATGACCAGGGGGTTTTTGGGGTCGCTGATCACGAATCCGGGGTCCGCTGACCTCTCTCACGTCTAGCTCAAGATTACTTTAAGGTCAAATCAAGATAAATCAACACAATCGCTCTAAAACAGTATATTTAGGGGGTTTTTGGGGTCGCTGATCACAAAACTGGGGTCCGTTGAGCTCTACGACTTCAGGTAAAGGTCATTTACAGGTCAAATCAGTTTTGTGGTCTTGTCCTGATTGACCTTGAAATGACCTTTATCTGACGTGGTAGAGCCTAGTTTTGTGATCGGCGACCCCAAAACCCCCTAATATAGTTTTTCAGAGCGATTGTGTCGATTTATCTTGATTCGACCTTCAAATAACTATGAGCTAGAGGTAGGAGAGGTCAGCGGACCCCGGATTCGTGATCAGCGACCCCATAAACCCCGTAATATACTTTTTCACAGCGATTGTTGATTTATCTTGATTTTACCTTGAAATGACCCTTACCTGATGTGATAGAGGTCAGCGGACCCGGATCCGTGATCAGCTACCTCAAAAAGCCCCTAGTCGTATGGTTTCGTCAAATAGTCCAACATTTATTTTTTTTTTAAGTTATACTTCTTTAGGAGCGATTGAGAGTAAAATTTCATAATACTGCGCGCATGCGCACACAGACAGTATGGCGTTTAGTTGCTAAATCTTTCTAGATATGTACAAATATATCAGTGCAAGAAAAGGTGTGAAAAGAATATATAAGTGTTTTTGTAAATATATTTATTATAATTTTTGTGTCTTTGGATTTGTCTTCCTCAGGAGTAAGATGAGTATTATTAAAACATGTTATTGTATATTTATTATACATCACCTTGTCTGTTTGTTACCGTGAATTGTCATTAGGTACGTTCGAACCTATGCAGACACAGTCGTCGTAGTCCATGTGGTGAGACCGCTCCCGTCTGAAAAACATTTCTAATTCGGTTTCTCTGCGGATTCATATTCAAAAATGTCCCCTTTAAACAAATCTGAAGGGTGCCGGACGGAATTTTTGGGCAGAAATTGTTTAAACAATTTTTTTAAACAAATACATAAGATCACCTTTTATTGCTCCAAAAAATATATTTTTAGGTTCTTTTGGTCATTCTAAACAAGAAAGGTATCTTGTGATTTTTCTCAAAAATTGACAGTTTTCGAGTTATAGGCGATTTAAAATCTAAAAAATGCGAAAATACGCATTTTCGAGGCTTAAAAACTCATATTTAAATTAGTATTTTTAAGAACGCAAATAACTTGGATTAAAGTTTAGACATTCCTTTTCAAGACTGCGAAGAGTGATCGGGTCTACAGTCGGAAAAATGAAAGAATACCCATGAACGAACATATAAAACACGCTGTATTTTCCTGTCACCGTGTCACAAAGAAAATTACCCAGCGCAAGTACATGTACTAATTATTGTTACATGTACTTGCACTGCACAATTTTCTTTGTGACACGGTGACAGGAAAATACAGCGTGTTTTATATGTTCGTTCATGGGTATTCTTTCATTTTTCCGACTGTAGCTTTAATTTAGACTGTAGTTTTTTAATTATGAATTATGCATGTCCATCCAATTTTTTGGCCGTTGCGGCGCGCTTTATTTCAAAAATCTCCTATTTTTCTGTGAAAAATATTTTCCTAGATTCTTTGGGACATTCTAAATAAAATAAGTTTCCTGACATTTTTCTCAAAAGTTACTAGTTTTTAAGTTATAAGCGATTTAAAATGCGAAAATGTGTTTTTTTGTCATTCTTCGGATTTTAAATCGCTTATAACTTTAAAACTATTAACTTTTGGGAAAAATGTCAAAAAAATTATTTTATTTGGAATGTCCCAAATAATCTAGAAAAAATATTTTTCGGAGAAAAATAGGAGATTTTTGAAAATAGTGCCCGCCGCACCGGCAAAAAACAGGATGGACACTCATAATTAACCCGATTAATTAGACCCGATCACTCTTCGGAATCTTGAAAAGGAATGTTTAAACTTTAATCCAAGTTATTGGCACCCTTAAAAATACTAATTTAAATATGAGTTTTTAAGCATCCAAAATGTGTATTCTCGCATTTTTTAGATTTTAAATCGTCTATAACTCAAAAACTGTCAATTTTTGAGAAAAATCACGAGAATGACCCAAAAAACCTAAAAATATATTTTTTGTAGCAATAAAAGGTGATCTTATGTATTTGTTTAAAAAAAATTGTTTAAACAATTTATGCCCAAAAATTCCGTCCGGCACCCTTCAGATTTGTTTAAAGGGGACATTTTTGAATATGAATCCGCAGAGAAACCGAATTAGAAATGTTTTTCAGACGGGAGCGGTCTCACCACATAGACTAATAGCATTCGGCCAGAGATCGAGAGGTCTTGAGTTCGAATCCAGTGCAATCCTTTACCTTTTTTTTATTTTTTTGAGAGCGTTAAGCACAAAATTAGTTTGGTGTTTAAAAAAAATAAAACAAACTGTTTAAAATATATTTATTTTTAAGAAATCATATAATAGAAGTATAACTTCTTACGTGCGTACAAAGGACACACACATTCTTTTTTTTTTTAAACCTGTGTTATCTGTCCAATATTGCAACTTTCGTATCCTAGACACGGTAAATTGGAGCATGCTTTGTAATAGGTGCTGGGGCATGAACAGATTCAAACGAAGGAATTACAGACTAGCTGACAAAAATAGACTCTAAAAGGTCTTTAAAGGAAGCTTAGAACCATTTTGGATCATAGTGAGTAATACCATTATAAAAAATCAGTAAAATACTAGAAATTGGGATCCCTACAGGAAGAAACGCATATGAAGAAGAGCATTAATAATAATATAACAAGTAATGTAACTGATCTTAGAATACAAGAACTAAAAACGGTCACAGACATAGTAACTAAACAGTGTCAAGTGCAGAAGCACCTCTACAACGTAGGTAGGTTAAAAGTATGCTGGAATGATGACCCAAGGAATGGAAAAGGGACGATGGTATATTGTGTGGAATTAATTATCGTGTAAGGCAGATAAACATACACCAGAAAAATAAATATTGGGTTAAAGTGAAATTCTTAAAGTCTCCACAAGGAATTTGCTGGTATATCGAAAGGAAACGAATTTGTAAAATTAAAAAAAGGACCAGGTTTAGTACAAAGATCTTTAGACCAGGTGCCCAGCAATAAAATTGCTAGTGAATAACTTTTCCTTGTATTTTGCTAATTAGCCCAGAATATAAATAGTTCGGGTTTTAGAAAATTATTATTTGGAGTATGTTTAAGGAATGGGACAAAAGCTAGAACAATTGAAGTGCTAAACTTAATATTTGAATAGCGAATGGGAAGGAAAGACCACATAATGAAATGTAAACTAAAACGAAAAAGCTCGGAATAGTGCGGCCGATATGTGAAACAATTGCACATTTAATGATACAAACATATAATTTGGACCACATATACTACACATATAAAGCTTCAAATTTAGATATGAGGCCATCTCAGATTTTGCCTTTTACAAAAATGGCGGCCATTCAAAATGGCGACTATACATATGTGTTTAATAGTACCATAACTCTTGAAGGAAAAGTCCGATTTCAACAAAATTTGGTATATAGGTTCTTTTTTTGATTTACAAGATGGATGTGGTGAACCAGAAGAATCAATTTACCAAAAGTTGTGTTTTTACTGGTTGTTTATATAAAAATATGTTTTTTTTTAAATTTTTTCCCTCTGTATATATTAATTTTTCAAAACGGTAATACCGCAATTGAAAAGAGCGTAAAAACATTTTGTACAAAATATTTTTAACTTTTTAGTTATGTTAATTACCATTTAATAAATACATAACGTATCTTCACATGTACCTATGTGTGGCAGATTCGTGCAAATATTATAAGAATTATTACGAGGAAAACGAAAAGCCCTAGATACAAAGTTTACTACTTTTTAAACAATTAGAATAATTGAAATAAAAATATAATAAACAATATTTTAAATCCAAGATTTTCGTTAATAAACTGCTTTCTGGCTGCATCCCATATCTCCGGATTTTACAATATATAATCACATAGAAACGACGAAATAGGAGAAAGCAAATAGAGGACACTTAGGCCACGCATTTACCTTCTCTTCGTCTAGGAAAAGGACCGAAAGACAGTTTCTAAATACTCACAAATTGAGTAAAAATGAAAAAGATAAAAAAGGGTTCAAGGCAGGTTTTGTTTATATTCGATTCAGAGTTGGACTACCATCTCCATATAGTAACTATTTCAGCATCCTTATGCATCATCAGTGAAGATTCTGCAGTCACAACTCTGAAGGGAATACAAACATTCTGCCTCTTTTAAAGCAAACCATCGCGATGCGATGAACCCGCCATTTGAGACGCAATACAGCGACATCTCTCGTATTACGAGGAAAACGAAAAGCCCTAGATACAAAGTTTACTACTTTTTAAACAATTAGAATAATTGAAATAAAAATATAATAAACAATATTTTAAATCCAAGACTTTTCGTTAATAAACTGCTTTCTGGCTGCATCCCATATCTCCGGAATTTACAATATATAATCACATAGAGACGACGAAATAGGAGAAAGCAAATAGAGGACACTTAGGCCACGCATTTACCTTCTCTTCGTCTAGGAAAAGGACCGAAAGACAGTTTCTAAATACTCACAAATTGAGTAAAAATGAAAAAGATAAAAAAGGGTTCAAGGCAGGTTTTGTTTATATTCGATTCAGAGTTGGACTACCATCTCCATATAGTAACTATTTCAGCATCCTTATGCATCATCAGTGAAGATTATGCAGTCACAACTCTGAAGGGAATACAAACATTCTGCCTCTTTTAAAGCAAACCATCGCGATGCGATGAACCCGCCTTTTGAGACGCAATACAGCGACATCTCTCGTATTACGAGGAAAACGAAAAGCCCTACATACAAAGTTTACTACTTTTTAAACAATTAGAATAATTGAAATAAAAATATAATAAACAATATTTTAAATCCAAGACTTTTCGTTAATAAACTGCTTTCTGGCTGCATCCCATATCTCCGGATTTTACAATATATAATCACATAGAGACGACGAAATAGGAGAAAGCAAATAGAGGACACTTAGGCCACGCATTTACCTTCTCTTCGTCTAGGAAAAGGACCGAAAGACAGTTTCTAAATACTCACAAATTGAGTAAAAATGAAAAAGATAAAAAAGGGTTCAAGGCAGGTTTTGTTTATATTCGATTCAGAGTTGGACTACCATCTCCATATAGTAACTATTTCAGCATCCTTATGCATCATCAGTGAAGATTATGCAGTCACAACTCTGAAGGGAATACAAACATTCTGCCTCTTTTAAACCAAACCATCGCGATGCCATGAACCCGCTTTTTGAGACGCAATACAGCGACATCTCTCGTATTACGAGGAAAACGAAAAGCCCTAGATACAAAGTTTACTACTTTTGAAATACTACTTTGAAAGGATGCTGAAATAGTTACCATATGGAGACGGTAGTCCAACTCTGAATCGAAAATAAACAAAACCTGCCTTGAACCCTTTTTTATCTTTTTCATTTTTACTCAATTTGTGAGTATTTAGAAACTGTCTTTCGGTCCTTTTCCTAGACGAAGAGAAGGTAAATGCGTGGCCTAAGTGTCCTCTATTTGCTTTCTCCTATTTCGTCGTCTCTATGTGATTATATATTGTAAAATCCGGAGATATGGGATGCAGCCAGAAAGCAGTTTATTAACGAAAAGTCTTGGATTTAAAATATTGTTTATTATATTTTTATTTCAATTATTCTAATTGTTTAAAAACTAGTAAACTTTGTATCTAGGGCTTTTCGTTTTCCTCGTAATACGAGAGATGTCGCTGTATTGCATCTCAAAAGGCGGGTTCATCGAATCGCGATGGTTTGCTTTAAAAGGGGCAGAATGTTTGTATTCCCTTCAGAGTTGTGACTGCATAATCTTCACTGATGATGCATAAGGATGCTGAAATAGTTACTATATGGAGATGGTAGTCCAACTCTGAATCGAATATAAACAAAACCTGCCTTAAACCCTTTTTTATCTTTTTCATTTTTACTCAATTTTTGAGTATTTAGAAACTGTCTTTCGGTCCTTTTCCTAGACGAAGAGAAGGTAAATATGTGGCCTAAGTGTCCTCTATTTGCTTTCTCCTATTTCGTCGTCTCTATGTGATTATATATTGTAAAATCCGGAGATATGGGATGCAGCCAGAAAGCAGTTTATTAACGAAACGTCTTGGATTTAAAATATTGTTTATTATATTTTTATTTCAATTATTCTAATTGTTTAAAAAGTAGTAAACTTTGTATCTAGGGCTTTTCGTTTTCCTCGTAATACGAGAGATGTCGCTGTATTGCGTCTCAAAAGAGACGCTTTAAAAGAGGCAGAATGTTTGTATTCCCTTCAGAGTTGTGACTGCATAATCTTCACTGATGACGCATAAGGATGCTGAAATAGTTACTATATGGAGATGGTAGTCCAACTCTGAATCGAATATAAACAAAAACTGCCTTGAACCCTTTTTTATCTTTTTCATTTTTACTCAATTTGTGAGTATTTAGAAACTGTCTTTCGGTCCTTTTCCCAGACGAAGAGAAGGTAAATGCGTGGCCTAAGTGTCCTCTATTTGCTTTCTCCTATTTCGTCGTCTCTATGTGATTATATATTGTAAAATCCGGAGATATGGGATGCAGCCAGAAAGCAGTTTATTAACGAAAAGTCTTGGATTTAAAATATTGTTTATTATATTTTTATTTCAATTATTCTAATTGTTTAAAAAGTAGTAAACTTTGTATCTAGGGCTTTTCGTTTTCCTCGTAATACGAGAGATGTCGCTGTACTGCGTCTCAAAAGGCGGGTTCATCGCATCGCGATGGTTTGCTTTAAAAGGGGCAGAATGTTTGTATTCCCTTCAGAGTTGTGACTGCATAATCTTCACTGATGATGCATAAGGATGCTGAAATAGTTACTATATGGAGATGGTAGTCCAACTCTGAATCGAATATAAACAAAACCTGCCTTGAACCCTTTTTTATCTTTTTCATTTTTACTCAATTTGTGAGTATTTAGAAACTGTCTTTCGGTCCTTTTCCCACACGAAGAGAAGGTAAATGCGTGGCCTAAGTGTCCTCTATTTGCTTTCTCCTATTTCGTCGTCTCTATGTGATTATATATTGTAAAATCCGGAGATATGGGATGCAGCCAGAAAGCAGTTTATTAACGAAAAGTCTTGGATTTAAAATATTGTTTACTATATTTTTATTTCAATTATTCTAATTGTTTAAAAAGTAGTAAACTTTGTATCTAGGGCTTTTCGTTTTCCTCGTAATACGAGAGATGTCGCTGTATTGCGTCTCAAAAGGCGGGTTCATCGCATCGCGATGGTTTGCTTTAAAAGAGGCACAATGTATGTATTCCCTTCAGAGTTGTGACTGCATAATCTTCACTGATGATGCATAAGGATGCTGAAATAGTTACTATATGGAGATGGTAGTCCAACTCTGAATCGAATATAAACAAAACCTGCCTTGAACCCTTTTTTATCTTTTTCATTTTTACTCAATTTGTGAGTATTTAGAAACTGTCTTTCGGTCCTTTTCCTAGACGAAGAGAAGGTAAATGCGTGGCCTAAGTGTCCTCTATTTGCTTTCTCCTATTTCGTCGTCTCTATGTGATTATATATTGTAAAATCCGGAGATATGGGATGCAGCCAGAAAGCAGTTTATTAACGAAAAGTCTTGGATTTAAAATATTGTTTATTATATTTTTATTTCAATTATTCTAATTGTTTAAAAAGTAGTAAACTTTGTATCTAGGTCTTTTCGTTTTCCTCGTAATACGAGAGATGTCGCTGTATTGCGTCTCAAAAGGCGGGTTCATCGCATCGCGATGGTTTGCTTTAAAAGAGGCAGAATGTTTGTATTCCCTTCAGAGTTGTGACTGCATAATCTTCACTGATGATGCATAAGGATGCTGAAATAGTTACTATATGGAGATGGTAGTCCAACTCTGAATCGAATATAAACAAAACCTGCCTTGAACCCTTTTTTATCTTTTTCATTTTTACTCAATTTGTGAGTATTTAGAAACTGTCTTTCGGTCCTTTTCCTAGACGAAGAGAAGGTAAATGCGTGGCCTAAGTGTCCTCTATTTGCTTTCTCCTATTTCGTCGTCTCTATGTGATTATATATTGTAAAATCCGGAGATATGGGATGCAGCCAGAAAGCAGTTTATTAACGAAAAGTCTTGGATTTAAAATATTGTTTATTATATTTTTATTTCAATTATTCTAATTGTTTAAAAAGTAGTAAACTTTGTATCTAGGGCTTTTCGTTTTCCTCGTAATACGAGAGATGTCGCTGTATTGCGTCTCAAAAGGCGGGTTCATCGCATCGCGATGGTTTGCTTTAAAAGGGGCAGAATGTTTGTATTCCCTTCAGAGTTGTGACTGCATAATCTTCACTGATAATGCATAAGGATGCTGAAATAGTTACTATATGGAGATGGTAGTCCAACTCTGAATCGAATATAAACAAAACCTGCCTTGAACCCTTTTTTATCTTGTTCATTTTTACTCAATTTGTGAGTATTTAGAAACTGTCTTTCGGTCCTTTTCCTAGACGAAGAGAAGGTAAATGCGTGGCCTAAGTGTCCTCTATTTGCTTTCTCCTATTTCGTCGTCTCTATGTGATTATATATTGTAAAATCCGGAGATATGGGATGCAGCCAGAAAGCAGTTTATTAACGAAAAGTCTTGGATTTAAAATATTGTTTATTATATTTTTATTTCGATTATTCTAATTGTTTAAAAAGTAGTAAACTTTGTATCTAGGGCTTTTCGTTTTCCTCGTAATACGAGAGATGTCGCTGTATTGCGTCTCAAAAAGCGGGTTCATCGCATCGCGATGGTTTGCTTTAAAAGAGGCAGAATGTTTGTATTCCCTTCAGAGTTGTGACTGCATAATCTTCACTGATGATGCATAAGGATGCTGAAATAGTTACTATATGGAGATGGTAGTCCAACTCTGAATCGAATATAAACAAAACCTGTCTTGAACCCTTTTTTATCTTTTTCATTTTTACTCAATTTGTGAGTATTTAGAAACTGTCTTTCGGTCCTTTTCCTAGACGAAGAGAAGGTAAATGCGTGGCCTAAGTGTCCTCTATTTGCTTTCTCCTATTTCGTGGTCTCTATGTGATTATATATTGTAAAATCCGGAGATATGGGATGCAGCCAGAAAGCAGTTTATTAACGAAAAGTCTTGGATTTAAAATATTGTTTATTATATTTTTATTTCAATTATTCTAATTGTTTAAAAAGTAGTAAACTTTGTATCTAGGGCTTTTCGTTTTCCTCGTAATACGAGAGATGTCGCTGTATTGCGTCTCAAAAGGCGGGTTCATCGCATCGCGATGGTTTGCTTTAAAAGAGGCAGAATGTTTGTATCCCCTTCAGAGTTGTGACTGCATAATCTTCACTGATGATGCATAAGGATGCTGAAATAGTTACTATATGGAGATGGTAGTCCAACTCTGAATCGAATATAAACAAAACCTGTCTTGAACCCTTTTTTATCTTTTTCATTTTTACTCAATTTGTGAGTATTTAGAAACTGTCTTTCGGTCCTTTTCCTAGACGAAGAGAAGGTAAATGCGTGGCCTAAGTGTCCTCTATTTGCTTTCTCCTATTTCGTGGTCTCTATGTGATTATATATTGTAAAATCCGGAGATATGGGATGCAGCCAGAAAGCAGTTTATTAACGAAAAGTCTTGGATTTAAAATATTGTTTATTATATTTTTATTTCAATTATTCTAATTGTTTAAAAAGTAGTAAACTTTGTATCTAGGGCTTTTCGTTTTCCTCGTAATACGAGAGATGTCGCTGTATTGCGTCTCAAAAGGCGGGTTCATCGCATCGCGATGGTTTGCTTTAAAAGAGGCAGAATGTTTGTATTCCCTTCAGAGTTGTGACTGCATAATCTTCACTGATGATGCATAAGGATGCTGAAATAGTTACTATATGGAGATGGTAGTCCAACTCTGAATCGAATATAAACAAAACCTGCCTTGAACCCTTTTTTATCTTTTTCATTTTTACTCAATTTGTGAGTATTTAGAAACTGTCTTTCGGTCCTTCTCCTAGACGAAGAGAAGGTAAATGCGTGGCCTAAGTGTCCTCTATTTGCTTTCTCCTATTTCGTCGTCTCTATGTGATGATATATTGTAAAATCCGGAGATATGGGATGCAGCCAGAAAGCAGTTTATTAACGAAAAGTCTTGGATTTAAAATATTGTTTATTATATTTTTATTTCAATTATTCTAATTATTTAAAAAGTAGTAAACTTTGTATCTAGGGCTTTTCGTTTTCTTCGTAATACGAGAGATGTCGCTGTATTGCGTCTCAAAATGCGGGTTCATCGCATCGCGATGGTTTGCTTTAAAAGAGGCAGAATGTTTGTATTCCCTTCAGAGTTGTGACTGCATAATCTTCACTGATGATGCATAAGGATGCGAAATAGTTACTATATGGAGATGGTAGTCCAACTCTGAATCGAATATAAACAAAAGCTGCCTTGAACCCTTTTTTATCTTTTTCATTTTTACTCAATTTGTGAGTATTTAGAAACTGTCTTTCGGTCCTTCTCCTAGACGAAGAGAAGGTAAATGCGTGGCCTAAGTGTCCTCTATTTGCTTTCTCCTATTTCGTCGTCTCTATGTGATGATATATTGTAAAATCCGGAGATATGGGATGCAGCCAGAAAGCAGTTTATTAACGAAAAGTCTTGGATTTAAAATATTGTTTATTATATTTTTATTTCAATTATTCTAATTGATTAAAAAGTAGTAAACTTTGTATCTAGGGCTTTTCGTTTTACTCGTAATACGAGAGATGTCGCTGTATTGCGTCTCAAAAGGCGGGTTCATCGCATCGCGATGGTTTGCTTTAAAAGAGGCAGAATGTTTGTATTCCCTTCAGAGTTGTGACTGCATAATCTTCACTGATGATGCATAAGGATGCTGAAATAGTTACTATATGGAGATGGTAGTCTAACTCTGAATCGAATATAAACAAAACCTGCCTTGAACCCTTTTTTATCTTTTTCATTTTTACTCAATTTGTGAGTATTTAGAAACTGTCTTTCGGTCCTTTTCCTAGACGAAGAGAAGGTAAATGCGTGGCCTAAGTGTCCTCTATTTGCTTTCTCCTATTTCGTCGTCTCTATGTGATTATATATTGTAAAATCCGGAGATATGGGATGCAGCCAGAAAGCAGTTTATTAACGAAAAGTCTTGGATTTAAAATATTGTTTATTATATTTTTATTTCAATTATTCTAATTGTTTAAAAAGTAGTAAACTTTGTATCTAGGGTTTTTCGTTTTCCTCGTAATACGAGAGATGTCGCTGTATTGCGTCTCAAAAGGCGGGTTCATCGCATCGCGATGGTTTGCTTTAAAAGGGGCAGAATGTTTGTATTCCCTTCAGAGTTGTGACTGCATAATCTTCACTGATAATGCATAAGGATGCTGAAATAGATACTATATGGAGATGGTAGTCCAACTCTGAATCGAATATAAACAAAACCTGAATTGAACCCTTTTTTATCTTTTTCATTTTTACTCAATTTGTGAGTATTTAGAAACTGTCTTTCGGTCCTTTTCCTAGACGAAGAGAAGGTAAATGCGTGGCCTAAGTGTCCTCTATTTGCTTTCTCCTATTTCGTCGTCTCTATGTGATTATATATTGTAAAATCCGGAGATATGGGATGCAGCCAGAAAGCAGTTTATTAACGAAAAGTCTTGGATTTAAAATATTGTTTATTATATTTTGATTTCGATTATTCTAATTGTTTAAAAAGTAGTAAACTTTGTATCTAGGGCTTTTCGTTTTCCTCGTAATACGAGAGATGTCGCTGTATTGCGTCTCAAAAAGCGGGTTCATCGCATCGCGATGGTTTGCTTTAAAAGAGGCAGAATGTTTGTATTCCCTTCAGAGTTGTGACTGCATAATCTTCACTGATGATGCATAAGGATGCTGAAATAGTTACTATATGGAGATGGTAGTCCAACTCTGTATCGAATATAAACAAAACCTGTCTTGAACCCTTTTTTATCTTTTTCATTTTTACTCAATTTTTGAGTATTTAGAAACTGTCTTTCGGTCCTTTTCCTAGACGAAGAGAAGGTAAATGCGTGGCCTAAGTGTCCTCTATTTGCTTTCTCCTATTTCGTGGTCTCTATGTGATTATATATTGTAAAATCCGGAGATATGGGATGCAGCCAGAAGGCAGTTTATTAACGAAAAGTCTTGGATTTAAAATATTGTTTATTATATTTTTATTTCAATTATTCTAATTGTTTAAAAAGTAGTAAACTTTGTATCTAGGGCTTTTCGTTTTCCTCGTAATACGAGAGATGTCGCTGTATTGCGTCTCAAAAGGCGGGTTCATCGCATCGCGATGGTTTGCTTTAAAAGAGGCAGAATGTTTGTATTCCCTTCAGAGTTGTGACTGCATAATCTTCACTGATGATGCATAAGGATGCTGAAATAGTTACTATATGGAGATGGTAGTCCAACTCTGAATCGAATATAAACAAAACCTGTCTTGAACCCTTTTTTATCTTTTTCATTTTTACTCAATTTGTGAGTATTTAGAAACTCTCTTTCGGTCCTTTTCCTAGACGAAGAGAAGGTAAATGCGTGGCCTAAGTGTCCTCTATTTGCTTTCTCCTATTTCGTGGTCTCTATGTGATTATATATTGTAAAATCCGGAGATATGGGATGCAGCCAGAAAGCAGTTTATTAACGAAAAGTCTTGGATTTAAAATATTGTTTATTATATTTTTATTTCAATTATTCTAATTGTTTAAAAAGTAGTAAACTTTGTATCTAGGGCTTTTCGTTTTCCTCGTAATACGAGAGATGTCGCTGTATTGCGTCTCAAAAGGCGGGTTCATCGCATCGCGATGGTTTGCTTTAAAAGAGGCAGAATGTTTGTATTCCCTTCAGAGTTGTGACTGCATAATCTTCACTGATGATGCATAAGGATGCTGAAATAGTTACTATATGGAGATGGTAGTCCAACTCTGAATCGAATATAAACAAAACCTGCCTTGAACCCTTTTTTATCTTTTTCATTTTTACTCAATTTGTGAGTATTTAGAAACTGTCTTTCGGTCCTTCTCCTAGACGAAGAGAAGGTAAATGCGTGGCCTAAGTGTCCTCTATTTGCTTTCTCCTATTTCGTCGTCTCTATGTGATGATATATTGTAAAATCCGGAGATATGGGATGCAGCCAGAAAGCAGTTTATTAACGAAAAGTCTTGGATTTAAAATATTGTTTATTATATTTTTATTTCAATTATTCTAATTATTTAAAAAGTAGTAAACTTTGTATCTAGGGCTTTTCGTTTTCTTCGTAATACGAGAGATGTCGCTGTATTGCGTCTCAAAAGGCGGGTTCATCGCATCGCGATGGTTTGCTTTAAAAGAGGCAGAATGTTTGTATTCCCTTCAGAGTTGTGACTGCATAATCTTCACTGATGATGCATAAGGATGCTGAAATAGTTACTATATGGAGATGGTAGTCCAACTCTGAATCGAATATAAACAAAACCTGCCTTGAACCCTTTTTTATCTTTTTCATTTTTACTCAATTTGTGAGTATTTAGAAACTGTCTTTCGGTCCTTTTCCTAGACGAAGAGAAGGTAAATGCGTGGCCTAAGTGTCCTCTATTTGCTTTCTCCTATTCCGTCGTCTCTATGTGATTATATATTGTAAAATCCGGAGATATGGGATGCAGCCAGAAAGCAGTTTATTAACGAAAAGTCTTGGATTTAAAATATTGTTTATTAGTTTTTTATTTCAATTATTCTAATTGTTTTTAAAAGTAGTAAACTTTGTATCTAGGGCTTTTCGTTTTCCTCGTAATACGAGAGATGTCGCTGTATTGCGTCTCAAAAGGCGGGTTCATCGCATCGCGATGGTTTGCTTTAAAAGAGGCAGAATGTTTGTATTCCCTTCAGAGTTGTGACTGCATAATCTTCACTGATGATGCATAAGGATGCTGAAATAGTTACTATATGGAGATGGTAGTCCAACTCTGAATCGAATATAAACAAAACCTGCCTTGAAGCCTTTTTATCTTTTTCATTTTTACTCAATTTGTGAGTATTTAGAAACTGTCTTTCGGTCCTTTTCCTAGACGAAGAGAAGGTAAATGCGTGGCCTAAGTGTCCTCTATTTGCTTTCTCCTATTTCGTCGTCTCTATGTGATTATATATTGTAAAATCCGGAGATATGGGATGCAGCCAGAAAGCAGTATATTGACGAAAAATCTTGGATTTAAAATATTGTTTATTATATTTTTATTTCAATTATTCTAATTGATTAAAAAGTAGTAAACTTTGTATCTAGGGCTTTTCGTTTTCCTCGTAATACGAGAGATGTCGCTGTATTGCGTCTCAAAATGCGGGTTCATCGCATCGCGATGGTTTGCTTTAAAAGAGGCAGAATGTTTGTATTCCCTTCAGAGTTGTGACTGCATAATCTTCACTGATGATGCATAAGGATGCTGAAATAGTTACTATATGGAGATGGTAGTCCAACTCTGAATCGAATATAAACAAAACCTGCCTTGAACCCTTTTTTATCTTTTTCATTTTTACTCAATTTGTGAGTATTTAGAAACTGTCTTTCGGTCGTTTTCCTAGACGAAGAGAAGGTAAATGCGTGGCCTAAGTGTCCTCTATTTGCTTTCTCCTATTTCGTGGTCTCTATGTGATTATATATTGTAAAATCCGGAGATATGGGATGCAGCCAGAAAGCAGTTTATTAACGAAAAGTCTTGGATTTAAAATATTGTTTATTATATTTTTTTTTCAATTATTCTAATTGTTTAAAAAGTAGTAAACTTTGTATCTAGGGCTTTTTGTTTTCCTCGTAATACGAGAGATGTCGCTGTATTGCGTCTCAAAAGGCGGGTTCATCGCATCGCGATGGTTTGCTTTAAAAGAGGCAGAATGTTTGTATTCCCTTCAGAGTTGTGACTGCATAATCTTCACTGATGATGCATAAGGATGCTGAAATAGTTACTATATGGAGATGGTAGTCCAACTCTGAATCGAATATAAACAAAACCTGCCTTGAACCCTTTTTTATCTTTTTCATTTTTACTCAATTTGTGAGTATTTAGAAACTGTCTTTCGGTCCTTTTCCTAGACGAAGAGAAGGTAAATGCGTGGCCTAAGTGTCCTCTATTTGCTTTCTCCTATTTCGTCGTCTCTATGTGATTATATATTGTAAAATCCGGAGATATGGGATGCAGCCAGAAAGCAGTTTATTAACGAAAAGTCTTGGATTTAAAATATTGTTTATTATATTTTTATTTCAATTATTCTAATTGTTTAAAAAGTAGTAAACTTTGTATCTAGGGCTTTTCGTTTTCCTCGTAATACGAGAGATGTCGCTGTATTGCGTCTCAAAAGGCGGGTTCATCGCATCGCGATGGTTTGCTTTAAAAGAGGCAGAATGTTTGTATTCCCTTCAGAGTTGTGACTGCATAATCTTCACTGATAATGCATAAGGATGCTGAAATAGTTACTATATGGAGATGGTAGTCCAACTCTGAATCGAATATAAACAAAACCTGCCTTGAACCCTTTTTTATCTTTTTCATTTTTACTCAATTTGTGAGTATTTAGAAACTGTCTTTCGGTCGTTTTCCTAGACGAAGAGAAGGTAAATGCGTGGCCTAAGTGTCCTCTATTTGCTTTCTCCTATTTCGTCGTCTCTATATGATTATATATTGTAAAATCCGGAGATATGGGATGCAGCCAGAAAGCAGTTTATTAACGAAAAGTCTTGGATTTAAAATGTTGTTTATTATATCTTTATTTCAATTATTCTAATTGTTTAAAAAGTAGTAAACTTTGTATCTAGGGCTTTTCGTTTTCCTCGTAATACGAGAGATGTCGCTGTATTGCGTCTCAAAAGGCGGGTTCATCGCATCGCGATGGTTTGCTTTAAAAGAGGCAGAATGTTTGTATTCCCTTCAGAGTTGTGACTGCATAATCTTCACTGATGATGCATAAGGATGCTGAAATAGTTACTATATGGAGATGGTAGTCCAACTCTGAATCGAATATAAACAAAACCTGCCTTGAACCCCTTTTTTATCTTATTATAAGAATTATTGTGAATTTAATGGTAGAATCATATAATTTGGACCACGTATACTACACACATCAAGGTTCAAATTTAGATATAAGGCCATCTCAGATTTTACCCATTACAAAAATGGCGGGCATTCAAAATTGCGACTATACATATGTGACTAATAGCACGATAACTTTTGAACGAAAAGTCCGATTTCAACCAAATTTGTTATATTATAGGTTCTTCTTCTGATGTGTAAGACCAAGGTCTTAAACCGAAAGAACTGGTTTACCAGAAGTTGTGTTTTTCCTATTTTTTATGTAAAAACATGTTGATTTTTTACCAATTCTTTCACCCTGTATATATTAATTTTTCAAAAAGGTAATACCGGCGTTGAAAAGAGCGTAAAAATATTTTTTAGCAAATATTTTGAACCCTTTAATTATGTTAATTACCAATTAATCAATGCATAACGTGACATACCTATAAACCTATTTACGGCAGATTCGTGCAAATAATATAACAATTATTGTGCACTTAATGCTAAAGGCATATAATTTGGACCACATACACTACACATACAAAGATTCAAATTTAGATATGAGGCCATCTCAGATTTTGTCTTTTACAAAAATGGCAGGCATTCAAAATGAGTCTGCCGCACATAGCTACATATGGAGATACGATATGCATTTATTTAAAGGCAATTAACATAACTAAAAAGTTCAAAATCTTTCCTAAAAAATATTTTTACACTCTTTTCAATGGAGGTATTACCTTTTTGAAAAATTAATGTATACAGGGTGGAAGAATTGAAAAAAAAACATATTTTTACATAAAAAACAGTAAAAACACAACTTCTGGTAAACCGATTCTTCCGGTTCAAAACCTAGATCTCACTCATCAAAAAAAGAACCTTGGTGCCAAATTTGGCTGGAATCGGACTTTTCGTTCAAAAGTTATCGTGCTATTAGTCGCATATCTTCTTCTTCTACGGCACTACAGCCCAAATTGAGCCTTGGCCTCCTTTATTTTTTTGCCTCCACCCTTGCCTCTCTGTGGCTGCTCTTCTCCATACACGGACTCATAAAAGGGCTTGTGCGTCGCTGTTTATTGTGTCTTCCCAGCGCTTTCGTGGCTTCCCAACCGGTCTCTTTCCTTGCATTCTAGCATTCAGTACTCGTTTTGGTAGCCTATCCTCTCCCAATCTTATCACATGTCCGGCCCATTGCAATCTTTGTATTCTAATGAAGTCTGACAGGGGCGGTTCCTTATAAAGTTGATAAAGCTCTTTGTTGTATCGACTTCTGAAAATTCCGTTTTCCCTCACAGGTCCTAGTATTCTCCTAAGTACCTTCCTTTCGAATGTGTCGAGTTTGTTTTTGGATGTTTCTTTCAGGACCCAGGCTTCACTGCCATAGCATGTTATTGGTCGAATTAAGGTTTTATAGATTCTCATCTTTGTATTTCGGTGGACACTTTTAGACCGAAATATATGGGGGAGGGCAAAATAAGCTCTGTTTGCCTGCGTTATTCTCTTCCGTATTTCTCCATCTTCTGATCCGTCGGCATATATTTCTCCTCCCAGGTATGTAAGTCACATATCTACAGCAGCCATTTTGAATGCTCGCCATTTTTGTAAAAGGCAAAATCTGAGATGGCCTCATATCTAAATTTAAACTTCTGTATGTGTAGTATATGTGGTCCAAATTATATGCTTCTACCATTAAATGCACAATAATTCTTATAATATTTTCACGAATCTACCACACATAGGTACATGTGAAGATAAGTTATGCATTTATTTATTAAATGGTAATTAACATAACTAAAAAGTTCAAAATATTTCCTAAAACATAGTCTTACGCTCTTTTCAATGGTGGTAATACCACTTTGAAAAATTAATATACACAGGGTGAAAAAATGGAAAATAAATTATTTACACAATATAAAATAGTTTTACATAAGGAACCAGATAAAACATAACTTCTGGTAAACTGATTCTTCCAGTTCACGATATCGATCTTGTAAATCACAAAAGGATCCTATGTAGTAAATTTGGTTGAGATCGGACTTTTAATTCAAAAGATATCGTGCTATTAGTCACATATGTATAGTCGCCCATTTTGAATTACCGCCATTTTTGTAAAAGGCAAAATCTGAGATGGCCTCATATCTAAATTTGTACCTTTATATGTGCAGTATATGTGGACCAAATTATATGCTTGGATGATTAAATGTGCAATTCATATAATATTTGCACGAATCTGCCGCACTAGAACGAAAATTAACTCAAATGTCAAAAAAAAATGAAGAGAAAAGTATATATGAGAAGTTAAATACAAGGGAAGGCAATAGGCGAAATTATAGAAAGGAGATGGAACGTTGTGACGTTACAAGAGGAAGGAGATGAATATTTTATTTCCTCCCTGTCTTGTGCGAAAATGACTTGGTCAGCGGTGAAAAGTAGTGAATGTAATTATTATGTTGTACTGGCATGCACATTGCCCAAGATATTATAAAATGTGAAACAATGGGCAATTTTCCTTACTCATTAATTTTAAAATTTCA
The DNA here is from genome assembly GCF_917563875.1 of Diabrotica virgifera virgifera. Classification (NCBI taxonomy): domain Eukaryota; kingdom Metazoa; phylum Arthropoda; class Insecta; order Coleoptera; family Chrysomelidae; genus Diabrotica; species Diabrotica virgifera. The sequence goes on along the minus strand of NC_065444.1, from coordinate 186,766,692 downwards.
TTATAATAGTTATTTATGATATGTGTTTAAAGTACACGTTTAAGGCACGCATGTGAAAGTTTGCAGAATGAGCGATAGCGAGTTCTGCAATTCACATGAGTGCCTTAAAAATGTACTTTTTGACACGCATATTATACAATATTTTTTCTACAAACGTAATTTCAGGACAATATCTACAAAAGCTTTTACTTGAACTTGACTGACATTCCATTTTTCTATTTTTTTGACATTACATCAAAATTGCCTATACGGTCAATACGAACTGCAGTGCCTTAAAAATTTTAAAACACTAGTGCGTTAAAGTAGCATTTTTAACACTCGTATGAAGTGCTAAAAATTGCATTTTTAACACGGTTATAGAAAAATACTTTTATACTATATTTTTCTACTGTAATAATATGTATATTCATGCAAATGCCTGGTATCGAATTTTCAACCAAATTATAAATCAGTGTATCATCCAACAATTATTGATCAACAGTTTCCCGTTGCCAAAACACAAGCATTATAACCATTAATTAACCACCGATGAAACGTTTTCAGTCTCCATTTTCCATTTTATCCATTTGCCCGTACCCCACGGCACTCCAGTAATGGACTGGGTTCTGGGAATAAGACGAGTTTTTTGCTTTTTATTTTTAGCCTCGGGCATTTGACGATATATTTTTAATAAAATGTGCTCACCGCTATTAATAGGCTTTAATATACAGCGAATTTTTCTACCTAATGTAGTTTATAAATGTGTACCTACGTTTTTATTAATAAAAGAGGAAATATATATTAAAACTAAAAGTAGTATACAGGGTGGAACACACTTAGGGAATATAATTATTTTTAAAAATAAAAACCTTATTTTGTAAAAGGTATATGTATTTAAAATCCCTAAAAAGGGCTGTAACACAAAACGTTTTCGGAATCATTATTCCATCATCAGTGTTATCACCTAAAATAAGTATAACTCTGTAAGTAAAACAAACGTGAGGTTAAATTTTGGCATAGGTAAAAGGAAAGTGAATAGATAGTTATACTTACAGGTTTAGATGCTTTAAGCCACCAAAATGTATGGCTAAAAACCCTTAAATTGATTTTAAACAGTTGGGGTTACATTATGTTATCAGATTTTGAAGGATGTTACAAATATTTTCAGATTAACCCCTGGCATCACATGACATCAACCATGTTGGTTGGAAAATTTTAGGTAGAACCTTACATGGCAGAGTTTAGGTGACAACTGATCGGAATGACCCCCGGAAGGATGTCATTACTAGACTGACACCGCACCTTGACAGAATCTAATATGTGTAGTTAATTCAGCCAAAAGAATATAAATTGTATGTTAATATATAAATAATAACAGCAGTGAAAAATATTTGTTGGGATTAAAAATAATTTACCCTAAATAAGTATGATGGATGAAGGTTAAAAATTATAGAATCAAACAGAAGTAAATTAATACTTTCTTTAGGGTAGGCAATTATCATTACATTAGATGGAAATTATGTTATTCGGTAAGCTAATGGTAATTCGGTAATAATGAGAACAACAGAGATGAAAACCCTAAGATCCATAAGAGGTATCACACTCAGAGATAGAGTACGAAACGAAGACACATTGAGAGAGCTAGGGGTTCAGGACGTAGTGAGATGGACAAGAGCGCGACGACGCATGTGGAGGGACCACGTAGATCGGATGGACCCTGAACGTATGGCGCATTGGGCGAAAACACAGAAGCCCAACACCAAGCGACCCATAAGAAGACCCAAAAAACGATGGTACGAGAGTTGGAGCTCCGGATCGCAGCAAAGACTGTAACAGAAGAAACAGGACATAGTCCTATTACAAGAAGAAGAAGAAGAAGAGGTAAGCTAATGTTATGAGCTTAATATTTGGTGTAATTTATTAATAGAAGGATCCAACAAAATAGATAAAAGATGATATATATTTAGTTTGGCTGAAGAAATATGTACTACTAGATGTGAATATAAATAAGAAAAGTAGTAATGAGGAGACTGAGAAATCTCCCGACATCAAAGTATCTGAAGATGAAAAATTTTTAGCAATGATGGGACAGGAAGGATATAAGGTTACTGGTGTGTAAGAAAGGAAAAAGAAGTAGTGATGAAAGAAAGGATGTAAGTTGATATTGGTGAGTTGGTCTCTTACAGAAAATTAGACTGTGAATGAGGTTTAAATGAGTGTGATAAGTCATAGGTATAACTTATCGAAAATGTGGTTTAGAGTCGAAGTGTAAATGAAAATGGATATTTAAAGAGGGATAGATGAGTAGTGGATATCTTGACCATGAGAAAAGTTGGAGATGTAATGGAATGAAGTCTCGATTAAAGCATGTAAACCTGTAAGTATAACAACTATCTATTCACTTTTTTTTTACCTTTGTCAAAATTTAACCTCACGTTTGTTTTACTTATAGAGCTATACTTATTTTAGGTGATAACACTGATGATGGAATATTGATTCCGAAAACGTTTTGTGATACAGCCCTTGTTAGGGATTTTAAATACATATACCTTTTACAAAATAAGGTTTTTATTTTTTGTGACCAATGGCGAATCAAATACATAGGCTTTGACAGTTCTCGATATGTAAACAAACTGACAAACTACTTAATTTGTTTGCGTTGCAAAATTAATAAATTTGAATAGATATTTTTTTTTGTTGTGAATGATCATAAAAAATCGTGTATACAAATTGCATTTAATTATCATTCTCAAGCTCGTACTCTATACGAAACTCGCCACTAGACGGCTCGTTTCGTACCCCTTATAATCGCTTCATAATGACCATTATTAAATGTTAGTTGCATAATATACCTACTATTTTCTATTCTGATACTATAATATATCAATTATGATTTCACTACCTGTATCATAATGAACTTCATTTTTAGATTTCAGATTTTCATTACGATACTGATTTTTAACCAATATAATCGCGATATGGCATTCGCGATAAAGGTGGTACATGCGCAGTGACCAATGGCGAGTCAAATACATACGCTTTGACAGTTCTCAATATGTCTGAAAACAAACTGACAAACCACTTAATTTGTTTGAGTCACAAAATTAATAAATTTAAATATATTTTTTGTTGTGAATTGTCATAAAAATCGTGTATACAACTTACATTTAATTATCATTATGAAGCTCGTACTGTACTATATAACTCGCTTCATATTGACCATCATTAAATGCTCGTTGCATAATATTGTGTTCTTATTTTAGAAAATTACACTAGTTTACAACCAATTTGCGACTGGAATGCAAAATTCAGTTTTTTGTTAATTTTTGCTCTCTGAATATGAATATGATGATAAAAAGTTCCTAACACGTAAGATTTTTGAGTTATGATTTTTTCAAAAAAAATGAGGTACGATTTTTGAGTTATGAGTATTTTACTAAAATTTTTTTAAAACAGTCATTTGTAATATATCGGTGAGTGATGTTATCAAATTAACGTTTTTCCTAAAAATTGTGCATAATTTGACAACACTGGGATATCTAATGTCTACGAATAACACATTAACATTTAAATAAAGAATAAACCAAAGGTAATCCTTAATCAGTAAACCTACCCATTTAAACTTATTAGTTCTAAACCGTCTTAACGACTGTTACTTCTGCATGACAAAAGTGTCTGGGTTTCCAAGGAAAGGCAAGCATAAAGTTGAATATCCAGATATTATCTCAGCAATAAAACCGGTTTTCCATGGAGAAGATTTACCAGTTCCAGGACCCCCGGCAAATTGGGAAGAAGATTTTTAAATATATGGAGATAAAAGTAAACCCGATGATGTATCAGAAAAGAATGATTCTTATTTTCCCGAAAGCGACGAAAAAGCACCTTATTGCATCCAACAAGCCTAATTACATGATTTACTTTGAGACCTTCACTTGCCCAAAGGATATGCTTAACTCTAGGTTCTACATTACAATAATGGATTTTTTTTAAATGGAATTTACTAGCCAGTAAAACTTACAATATTTAGAAACCGTAACCAGGAGCTATCCTAGTTTTTTACTATGCAGGATAAAATGTGTGTTTGTATTAATCCACATAGTGTTATGGGAAAATTGGGATATGGAGAAAATTGTGTACAAAAGACTTATTATGGTTTCTGTTTCTAGTTCTGAACTTATGTGTATATAGTATAAAAGAATTTCTATAATAAACAGCAATATTTGATGCATTCTATAACTCAACATCTAACATTTCACCTGACAAGACAATGTATGCGTGAACCCCTACGCAGAAATGCACGGCACCTTAAGAAGAAGATAATTCAAAATCTATACGTGGTGGAAAATTTTAGTGTTTGAATTCGCATTCAGGGCGCTTTAAACTCCCCGGTACAGCCATTTTAACATCAGTCCCAATTTTTTTTTGTTTTGTTGTTTACTAGTGTTATTATAAAGAACCCCGGTACGCGTCAACTTTTAAATTTAAATGTCCGCTTTTTAAACATAAATTTCAATGTACAGTGTGATTTACACAAGGCTAGCATCATTTTAATTTTTAGTGGAACGTTCCGTATATTTTTATGTTTTTAACAACTCCTTAATAACCTGATCTTCTTCTTCTTCTTCTTCGTCTAGCCATTCACGTCCACATACGAACATAAGCCTCTTCAAGTCTTCCTTTCCATTGTTTTTTGTTGTACGCTACTTGCAGCCAGTTTTTCCCGCCAGTTCGTTTCAGGTCATCTGTCCATCTCATAGGAGGTCTGCCTCTGGGTCTTTTGTGTTCGTATGGTCTCCAGGTTAGAATTGTTCTGTGCCATTTTTTCAGATCGCTCCTAGCTACATGTCCAGCGTATTCCCATTTCAATTTTAGTGATTTTTGAACCACATCGGTGACGTTGGTTTTCTGTCTTATCCATGTGTTTGTTTTCCTGTCCTTAAGTGATATACCAAGCATTGCTCTTTCCATCGCGTGTTGAGTGACTCTGAGTATGTTCATATTCTTTTTTGTGATTGTCCATGTTTGTACCCCATATGTTAATATCGGAATAATGCATACATCAAAAACTTTAGATCAAAGATGTAGTTGAATTTGCAGATTTCTGGGTATATAGTTTAGTTTGCCGAATGCTCCCATGCTAACTTTCTTCTTCTTTTTATTTCTTCCGTTTGAATTTCCCTATTTATTATTATTTTTTGTCCTAAGTATATATATTCTTCAATTTTTTCTATAACTTTGTTGTTTATTATTGTCATCGTTTTTTCGGAGTGCATGACTTTTGTTTTGTTTGGCCTGATCTAAACAAACTATATTATAACCTCATCTCAAAAAGTATATTTATTATGTGGGGTATATTATGTATTAAACAACGTGAAAATTTTGAATTATGTACAATTTTTGTCAAGAAATGAAATACAAATCCCAATATATCAATACTTAGTTTAGAAAATTGATATCTGTATTTAGCAAATTTAAAAAAAAATATAGTGATGAGAAAAGGTATAATAAATTATTTATTTCGAAATTTTATAAATTTAATGTCTTGTCCAAAATTATACATGATTTCAAAATTTCACCATATAATAGACTCTCCATAATATCGCGGGTCCGGAAGAAGCATGACAAAACTGGAAAAAGCCAAATTTCTCAGGAGATCAAAAAAACGATTTTTAAATCTAACAATAAAACACTGAAAACGTTTGTTTTCTATACTTCCACAATATTTATTATAACTAAGTGACTACAGCTGTTTCGGCAGAGTGCCTTTCTCAAGTGATATAGTTTACAATGTGTTTGCCTTTTTAAGTCTTCAACTGAAGAGGTTGAGGAGTGGGGAGCTGTTTGTCTCGAGTTGGTCATTCAGAATTATATCTGTATTTTTCAGTTTATTAATTTCGATAGATTCTAAAAAAGATAGCTTAAGGCCTTTATTTTGAATATGCAAAATTTGAAACTCTTCATTGAAAAAATGATTATGATCTAGAAGGTGAAGTGCGTATCTAGAAGTGTCTGTTTTTCTATTGTTGAATGCCCTTTGTGTCCTGCTATCCGTTTGTCAAAAGTTCTGCTAGTTTGACCGATGAACTGTTTCGGACAGTCACCACAAGTTAGTTTGTACACACCACTCTGTAGTTGCTTTCTCTTTCGGCTTTTATTTTTCTTAATATATTTGCTTAAGTTGTTGTTAGTTCTGAAAGCTTAAGGTTCTGAAAGGTTTAAAATTTTGTTAACTGTTTGTTCGTTATAGCCGTTGTTTACTGCTATTTGTTTAATGATGTTTAGTTCTATCTCGAGGTTATTTTTTGTCATGGGAATTTCTGTCAGTCTATGTATCATGCTATGGTAGGCTGCTAATTTGTGTTGTGTAGGATGGGATGATGAATTGTGTATAGTTGTGTCAGTATGGGTAGGTTTATGATATACGGAGAACTCATGTTTGGTGTGTAGTCTGGAAATCGTTATATCCCTTAACCGTTAATCGTTACAATCGTTGATGTAACGATTTCCAGACTACACAACAAACATGAGTTCTCCGTATATCATAAACCTACCCATACTGACACAACTATACACAATTCATCATCCCATCCTACACAACACAAATTAGCAGCCTACCATAGCATGATACATAGACTAACAGAAATTCCCATGACAAACAATAACTTCGAGATAGAACTAAATATCATTAAACAAATAGTACTAAACAACGGCTATAACGAACAAACAGTTAACAAAATTTTAAACCAAAAACTCCATAAGAAAGCCCTGAAATTAGTGTATCCACCGCCACAGAAAGAACCCAGTACCTTCTGCTCTTTCACATATACTGGCAAGATAACAACAAAAATAGCCAGATACATAAAAAGGAAAGGAATAACACCAGCTTCCAGAACTAACAACAACTTAAGCAAATATATTAAGAACAATAAAAGCCGAAAGAGAAAGCAAATACAGAGTGGTGTGTACAAACTAACTTGTGGTGACTGTCCGAAAACGTACATCGGTCAAACTGGCAGAACTTTTGACAAACGGATAGCAGACCACAAAAGGGCATTCAACAATAGAAAAACAGACACTTCTACATACGCACTTCACCTTCTAGATCATAATCATTCTTTCAATGAAGAGTTTCAAATTCTGCATATTCAAAATAAAGGCCTTAAGCTATCTTTTTTAGAATCTATGGAAATTAATAAACTGAAAAATACAGATATAATTCTGAATGACCAACTCGAGACAAACAGCTCCCCACTCCTCAACCTCTTCAGTTGAAGACTTAAAAAGGCAAACACATTGTAAACTATATCACTTGATAAAGGCACTCTGCCGAAACAGCTGTAGTCACTTAGTTATAATAAATTTTGTGGAAGTATAGAAAACAAACGTTTTCAGTGTTTTATTGCTAGATAAAATGAACTTCCATCAAGTAACGGTCGAATCCATCAATCGATTTTTAAATATTAAAATACTGATTAAATGAGGAGTAATCGTCCAGGAGCATCGGTATGGCGTTTATTCTTACAATGATGGCTTTTATTTTTATGCCTATTGGTTCGAATTTCTCAATTTAATCCCCCCATTTCCAACCTTATTTACAGTTGTGTCATTACTCATCTAAAAAATTTTAAATATTTAAAATAGTGACTAAATAAAGAGTAACCGTCCAGCAGCCTAGTTATTTCGTTTATTCTTACAATGATGGCTTTTAGTTTCAACTCTATTGGTTTTAATTTCATTATCTTAATTTAATCCCCCCATTTTCAACCCTATCTACAGTTGCGACATTCTTGATCTTACAATTTTTCTGTACAAAAAAAACTACTTTTAAATATTTAGTATGCCGTTTACTCTTTCTTACAGCGATGGCTTATATTTTCATCCCTATTAGTCCGAATTTCATTATCTTAATTTAGTCCCCCATTTTCAACCCTATTTACAGTTGCGTCATTATTCATCTGAAACAAGGTCTAAAATGGTGCGTATTTCAATAACGACGCAGCTACCCTGTAGTCGCTCAGCACATATTTACAGTTCTGTCGCTTTTGTATTATCTGTACTCTGTACACAGTATTTTAGAAGTTGCAATAAACAGGAATTGACAAAATTTGCAGTTACGTTATTCTTCTTCCGGACCGGCGATATAGTTTTTTAAATGAGAATATTAAGTATCTTTTAAAAACATAAAAAGTGTTATAGTGGGCAATTGAATGGAATGGAAAATCTTTCACAATGCGAAACTTGAAGATATCAGTCAAAAAAGAGAAGAAAGAAAAGCCAAGTTGTGGTACTAATCCATATATTATTAGAAACGTTTCGTTTTGTGTTTGCAAAACGCAGCCTTAGTCCATATAGGTATGTGAAGTAATAAGTTTTCTACCAATTCCTCTGCGTAGCGAGCAGCACTTGCTCCCTTTGATTCAATAAAATTGTGTTTTTACTAGGAAAGTTTTGGGGTAGTTCTGATTTCTTTCATTATATATGGATTTTGGGCTGCTGAATCCAAATATGAGTTTTGCGGACAAAATTTCTTGCCGGAACATTGAAAAAATCGCGAAAAAAACGAAAAATTTTAGCTTTTTCCGCTTTTTTCGTTCGGGCTAAAGTACAGGTTGAAAATTGCCAATTTTTAACGGTCTCGGCAAAACCCACTTTTTACTTTCCAAAAGTTTATTTTTTATTAGAATGCTGTCATTTGATAAATTTCTCCTAGTTTTCTGTACAAATAATAAATGTGAGTTCATAGGTATGGTATGTCTCTTGTGACAGCTTTCATGAGTCCATTCCGTCCTAAGAGACCGGGAATGTCTCTGCTTTTCCTTAGAGCCACAAAGGATCAGGCGCAGATGGAGTCACAGTTTCAGTTGGTGTGAACATTTCCTTCGGATCTGTTATCTTGATTTCTGATAAACCTTGAGGTTTTGTCCTTTTAAAATAAATTATTTGAACAGCTCCCTGACTTCCATATACCTCAGGCGCGGGATTCTTTTTTATCCGAGTAATGGATTGCTTAGGAGCTACTGCATGTTTTGGTATGTACGTTAAAATCAGCGTTATCGTACACCTGCTGTGTAAAGCACGGCAGGTCATCTTTCTGCGGATCGCCTGCGAATGCTGACACTTTCAATCGAACAGCTTCGGTATAGGATAAACAAAACCCCAAAGAGGAAACTACATCAACCTATTTTCTTGAGCCGTACTTTTTGTAGAGAAAACGGCCAACCCTGCAAGGAATAGTGAGACCAACTATCTGGGGCTTACTGCCGCTACAAGACTTTGAGCAAGCGTGTTGCTTATCTGGAAGTGTCAGCAATCGCAGGCGATCCGCAGAAAATTGACCAGCCGTGCTTTACACAACAGGTGTACGAAAACGCTGATTTTAACCCTTTCTATGTCAGACCTTAATTTGCATGTTGGTCTCTCAATCCCAAAGGTTTTTTCATGCTTAGAGTCCCATTGCCTTATATATACGTCGAATATAAATAAACAAATAAATGATCAAAACATGTTTTCTAATGAGTTTTTTAACCAACTTAAACGTTTTCTTTTCAAAAGTATACTCATCAGAGAGCAAAACCAACTTGAAAAAATGTAACTAACTTAAAAAAAATAATGTAATGTAAATTAACATTGAAAGTTTTCTTTTGTGTGGTACTCCTCAAATCATTACACTACGCAAATGCCGACTCCGCATCTTGCACACATGTATCTCGATTCGCTTCTTTTTTTCTGGTCTTTTCTGTGGCTACAAACGCTTCACCTTCTAGCAGCTACCTATAAGCATTGCCACCAGTACTACAATATAGCATATATCTAAAATATGTGAACAAATATATATTATACAGCAATGGGTCCGCATGACCTGTCTTACGTGCCAACATTTTGAGGCTTTGGGAACAATAATAATCTAACATTTTCGGACATATTTCTACGGCATTGGGATACCAATGAGTCTAAAATTTTATAAGCAACGCATATTTTCGGCATTGGTAAATTGAGACCATAACACTTTGAACGTATATATACGGCGGCTGGGAATACAGACCCACTTTTTCAAAAACATATATATGCAGCGTTGGGACAGAAAGGGTTAACGTACATACAATCGACGGATACCACACTTTTTACGTCATGGATGGCATTTATTGTGTTGCACTAAAACATGCAATAGCTCCTAACCAATCCATTCCTCGGCTAAAAACTAAACCCGCACCTGAGGTTTATGGAAGTCACAGAGCTGTTCAAGTAATACATTTTGAAAGGACAAAACCTCAAGGTTTATCAGAAATCAAGAACCGAAGGGAATGTTCACACTAACTGAAACTGTGACTCCATTTGTGCCTGATCTGCTGTGGCTCCAAGGGAAAAGCAGAGTCATTCTCGGTATTTTAGGATGGAATGGATTCATGGAAGCTGTGAGAAGACATACCATATTCATATTATGAACTAACATTTATTATTTGTACAGAAAACTAGGAGAAATTTATCAAATGGCAGCATTCTAATAAAAAATAAAGTTTTGGAATGTAAAAAGTGGGTTTTGCCGAGACCGTTAAAAATTGGCAATTTTCAACTTGCACTTTAGACCGAACGGTTCGTCTGAAAAAAAAAGTAAATAGTGATATTTGTAGATAATTTTAAGTACTTTAATTTCTGTTAAAAGACCATTTACCAAAAGTTAATAGTTTTCGAGATTTGAGCAAAAAAGCGGAAAAAAGCCTAAATTTTTCGCTTTTTTCGCGATTTTTTCAATGTTTCGGCAAGAAATTTTGTCCGCAAACCTCATATTCGGATTCAGCAGCCCAAAATCCATATATAATGAAAGAAATCAGAACTACCCCAAAACTTTCCCACTAGGGAGCTCGTAGAGTACAAATTCACTGAATCACTTAAGGACTTCCACATTTGTCAACATAGAATAAAAATAAAAAAACGAAATAATTTTTAAAACAGGATCTGTTTTTTGTCTAGTTTAAATAGTGCAGTTAATGATATGGTATTAGTGTAACGTTTGAACAAAATATGAGGTAGATCGATCTTCAAAACTTATGACGAGTAGATAGGACATCACACACTTCTTATGGAAAATATAATTTCACCCAAATGCAATAAAATTTATATGAATAGATTCATCTCGAACATACAATCATTTCGTCTCATTGCGCCAACTCTGAATTTTGATTAATAATGTCCTAAATTGTAATTAAAATTTATCGAAATCAAATTTTTGAAGTCCATAAAACTGTCTTTTATAAATAGAGGAAAGTAACCAAATATGGAATAGTGTCTTAATATGGAATTCCTTCAACTCAACACACCTAATTTCCCCCCCTCTTCAGATTTGGTTTTAATTTGGAATACTCGTAGTGGCTAATAAGGAAAACAAAAATACAACATTTTAAATTTGTATCTCAAGCCGTTTCCGAAATATGGTTATGTAAAATTTCCAAAAAAATCCAAAACACCGCGACCATACTTTATTGGAATGATTGTAGGAGCTGACCTAATTGAACTAGAATTCTGGGAGAGGTGTCATTTTGCAACATTTTTAAAGCTCATTACAGTGATATAATGTACAACATGATGTTATGATAAGCAAGTTTTTCTCAAACAAAAAAAAATATATTTTAATTAAGTTTTTTTCCAAAAAGTACATAATTTAAAATTTTCATAATATTCCTACTAATACATAGTACTGTTGTTAATAACTATAAAAATTTTATCATAGGATGGTGATGGGTTCAACAGAAAAAAAAATTCACACATACAGTATGGTGCAAATGAAAGAAATAAATTCGTAATGTCACAAACTGGCGACTTCATGGAAAAATCCCAAAACAGGTCGATTTTTATTTTTAAATTGTAATTTTTTTGGCATATTATATACCATACTAGTGACATCATCCATCTGGGCGTAGGTAATGACGTAATAGATGATTTTTTAAAATGAGACTATACGTTGTGTGTTAGCTCATTTGAAAGGTTATTTAATTCTCTGTTCAGTATTATAAACAATAACATAATTATTTTTACAGGGTGGCAAAAAAAGTTTTTTAAATTAAATTAATTGATACAAAAGAAGAATGTATGTAATTTATCTGTTTTCTGGCAACAGTAAAATCTATTTTAAATTAAATAAATTACATACATTCTTCTTTTTTATCAATTAATTTAATTTAACAAAAAACTTTTTTTGTCACCCTGTATAAATAAGTATTCTATTGTTTATATTAGTGAATAGATAATTGAGTAACGTTTCAAATGAGCTAGCACACGACCTAGCCTCATTTAAAAAATGACCTCGATTGCGTCATCACGCCCAGATGGATGACGTCACTAGTATGATATATATGCCGAAAAATTACAATTAAAAAATAAAAATCGACCTGTTTCGGGATTTTTCCCTAAAGCCGCCAGCTTACGACATTACGAATTTATTCCTTTCATTTGCACCATACTGTATGTGTGAAATTGTTTTTTTATGTTAAATCCATCACCATCCCATGATAAAATTTTTATATGTTATTAACAACAGTAGTATGTATTTGTAGGAATATTATGAAAATTTTAAATTATGTACATTTTGGAAAAAACTTAATCAAAATATATTTTTTTTGTTTGAGAAAAACTTTTTTATCATAACATCATGCTGTATACAGTGAGCACGTAAAGGTTGGAATAAATTCATTTTCTCGAGAATGGACGATTTTGAAAAAAAAAATCACGAAACAGGTCAATTTTTATTTTTAAATTACGACTTTTTAGCATATATATCATACTGGTGATGTCACCCATTTGGGCGTGATGACGTCATCGATGATTTCTTAATGAGAATAGGGGTCGTGTCATAGCTCATTTGGAAGGTAATTCAATTCTCTATTCAGTAATATAAACATTAGCATAATTATTTATACAAGGTGTCGAAAAAAAATTTTTTTGACTTAAATTTAGACATAAAAAGGACAATATTGTGTAATTTATTTAATTCAAAGTACATTTTACTGCTCTCAGAAAACAGAAAAAATGTTTATTAAAAAAATTGCTTTTCGCTTAAATTAAATGCTCAAATTGTCAAGAGGCAGGTGGGTGGCTGCTTTGAATTTCCAAAAAACAATATTTATTTGTCAAATAAACATTTTTTCGTGTTTTCTGATAGCGGTAAAATGTATTTTAAATTAAATAAATTACACAGATTCTTCTTTTTATGTCAATAAATTTAATTAAAAAAAATTTTTTTGGACACCCTGTATAAATAATTATGTTAATGTTTATATTACTGAATAGATAATTGAATTACCTTTTAAATGAGCCATGACAAGACCCCTATTCTCATTTAAAAAATCATCGATGACGTCATCACGCCCAAATGGGTGACGACACTAGTATGATATACAGGGTGGTGAATTGGAAAACGGGCCATAGGAAAATCAATGTAAAATTCTAAACTGTTGAATTCCTGCTTCCCTTATTATTCTACATCAAAAGACATGAGAAACTATTTGTAGAGGATTGAAATCTTTATTGAAAACAATTGTTAAAATTGTTCTACGAATTAAACACATTCCAAAATGTTGTAAAATATAATAAATTTTATCAAAGTATTTGCCAAATTTAGGCTGCACACAGTGCAAGAATGTGTATAAGGTTGCCTTCGGTCACAATGAAATTATTATATTAACAATATTTTGAACTGTCAGTATTTTTATTTTATTGTTTAAAAAACAATAAAGTCGAAAAGATGTCCTCAGTTGAGGAGAAAGTAGTAATAATAAAGATGTTTTATTCAGTCAATAGTTTGCGTACTGTCAGAAATAGTAACGTGTGGCCTTTTACGCACTTACTTAGGTATGGCAAATGTATTCTATTTTTCAAAATTTTAAACTCTGTTTAAATCGTAGAACAATTTTAACTTTTGTTTTTAATACAGATTTTAATCCTCTACAAATAGTTTCTCATGACTTTTGATGTAAAATAATTAGGGAAGCAGGAATTCAACAATTTAGAATTTTACATTGAGTTTCCTATGGCCCGTTTTCCAATTCACCACCCGGTATATGCCATAAAGTCGTAATCTAAAAATAAAAATCGACTTGTTTCGGGGATTTTTTTCCAAAGTTGTCCATTCTCTAGAAAATGAATTTATTCCAACCTTTACGTGCTCACTGTATATCACTGTAAAGAGCTTTAAAAATGCTACCAAATGACGCCTCTCCCAGCATTCTAGCTCAGTTAGGACAGCTTCTACAACCATTCCAATAAAGTATGGTCGCGGTGTTTTGGGTTTTTTTGGAAAAATTTACACCACCGTATTTCGGAAACGGCTTGAGATAAAAATTTAAAATTTTTTATTTTTCTTTACCTAATCATCCACTATGAGTACTCTAAATTTTACTAAAATCTAAATAGGTCAGGAAAAAAATTAATTCAAAGTGTTGATTTGACCTGAAATAGCTCTCCTCTATTTCAGTCGCTCTCTTTATTATCGTATTCACACCTCTGTGTCAGATGCGCAAACGATACGTGTCTGGCAGACGCGTTTTGTTTTATCGTCTCGCAGAAAATTTCAAAGGTAAATATATTCAACGAGTATTATTGGTTATTATGTATGAATACAGACTTGTTATGCTATTGAGTATATCGATAGTGCCTTTATTTTAATATTTTATGACGTTCTGTAATTAAAACATTATGATTTAAAAAAATGTTAATACTAATTTGAACTGATGTACAAATCCAAATATGGACAGTCGTTGGTGCCTGATTATGGAATAGTGGATTAAATGCATAATGTGTGGGCTCATTATGATTGTGCTGGTCCAGAGTTTCATACATGGATCTTTGATGTCTGCAACTGAATTAAGCTTCTTCTTTCATTTTTCACAATGTTCTTATTTAAAGATGGAATACTTTTCAATCCTAATAGCAATATTAATAGTATTTAAAAATATTAAAATATTACTAAAAGATTTTTAAATTGAAAACTTATTGGTCCATTTCCTTGGTAATACCTCCATGGCTTCTAAAATTTGCAAGCCAGATGGATGCTGAAGCAATAAAGACTCAGATATTTATGTCTATTTTTGTTATTGATATGTTGGTTTATGCCTATATTCCATATATGGGTACCTATTCCATATTTGGTTACTCATTTGGTATTTCATTTTTTTGTTCGATTTTTTTTTTGTTAATTAAGATATTTAATAGAAGAATTTTAATTACTACATAAAATGTATGACTGATTTTTCATAACATTAAACTGTTTTCATATCTATGAAGGTATTTTTTTGTATCCCCAAAACAAAATGGTATTCCATAATTGGCGACTTTCCTCTACTATTTGTTTAGAGGCTATCTAAAACAGCTTAACTCAGCGTGAGCTAAGCCAATTAAAGGAAATATATACATTTGTACGACTGACCAAATTATACCTACTTCAGTATCTAAAATGTAAGGGTACTATCTCTGCCTGAATACCTGAATAAAGATCTATGAACTGTCGATTTACAGAATCTCTTTTCTCTCTTTGATTATCGTATATTCCCGTTGGATTTTAGATTTATTTATGTCAATTTGCGCCGTTATTAATCAATATTTACAGTTGGTGGAGGGATATGAAATGATTGTAATTTCGAGCCGAATCTACCTATTCATGTACATTTTAGATGTGTGCGGTGTCCTTTCAGTCAAAATTAACATAAGTAGGTATACATAATATAAATATTATATCATTATATTTGTATATGCACAGTAATTTTTTTTATAATAAAATGTATTTTACGTCATGATGTTTTCGAATCGCAACTAAAAGTTAAGCGACTAAGAGCCGCTATAGGTGAAATTTGCTAATCATTTTAGGCACGATAAGACCCTGTAACTTAAATAGTAGAACCTAAAAGAAAACGTTTGAACACTGTGCTGTCACTTTTTAATGACGCTTTTTAGTAGTCACTTAAACCCAAAAAAATTAGTATGACTGAATAGGTATTTTGAATACCTTTCAAACGAGGTATCACTTGCCATAAGGTCTCATTTAAATTTTTCGGTCACAGTGACTCTGTAACGTCATCTGTCACTATTACGTCACCTGTCATGACTAGTTAAGAAGCTTACGTCCGTTTATTTCCTCCCTCCAAATTTCACTATTACAGGTGTACCCGTTCAAAAGATAAGAGAGGGTTACGCACTATTGACTAGCACTGTATATATATTATCTTCTTCTTCAGCCTGTTTGAATCCACTCCTGGACAAAGGCCTCCCCATGAGTTCTCCATTCTTCTCTGTTTTGTGCTATTTGGTGCGAGTTTCTTCCCATTTTTGCTTTGATGTCATCTAGCCATCGTTTTTGTGGTCTTCCTTTACTACGACTGTGCTCGCGTGGTCTCAAGTGTACAATGTTTCTCGTCCACGTGTCGAAGTTTTATCGTGCCACGTGTCCTATTCAGGTCCGTTTCATTTGCATTTCAATTCTTCCAATTAGGTACATATTCCACTTTCTTCCTGCTTTGCACGTCCTTATTTTGTATATGTTCCCTCAGAGATACTTCTAACATAGCTCATTTGATCGACCTCTGTGTCGTTCTCAATCTATTGGCTGATACCTCTGTAAGTGTCATCGTCTCCATTCTATACGTCATAATTTGTAGAATATAACTGTTGAATACCCTTTTCTTCAGATTTATTGGTATTTTTTTGTTCTTAAACACATCACTGAGTCTTGCTACTGCTGCCCAAGTCATTCGGATTCTTTTAGTTATTTCTGCCGTTTGATTATGTTTTGCTTAGTTTGATCGTATGACCTAGGTATATATTATTTTCGACACTTTCGATATCACTTCCATCTAATTCGATTGTGATATATTGATTTGTCATCACTTTTGTTTTACTTGTTTTTGCCCTCTGTCTAACTTTTTTCTTCGTTCTTCTTTTGTTTGTTGTTAGACCTTCTGAAACATTTATTTGCATAGTTGCATTGTCATATATGTATTTGAGGAATATTCTGTATCTAGAATCAATCCTTGCGTTATTCATTCCTTCTAATACGGCCCAGAGTTTTATGGAATCGAATGCCTTATTGTAATCCACAAAAAATACCAAATGAAGACGTTCATTGTATTCGTTGCACTTTTCGATAAATGTCGTTATTTTCTGTAGATGTTTTATGGTACTATTTCAACAGGCTGGTAACTATCGAATTTATTCGATAGCCTGTTAGTAATTATTTTGGTAAGCATTCTGTACGGATGTGGCAACAGACTTATTGGTTTGAAATTTTCGCGTTTGTGGTACCTACATATTAGGGTATGTACATATAAATAGTATAGGACACACGCAACGCGTGTATAATATAGGTACAGAACTTCTTTTTGGATTGAGAAAAAGCATTGAATTCGCAACCGTCATCTCTACGGCGAGATATTAGTAATTATTTATATACTATAGGTTGAATCGCGTATAAGTTCGACCTAAGTTATATCGGGCTGATGGCTAATTTTCCCAGATATAAGGTATACACCCTTAGACGCGTCCTGAGTCCTTCTACAAACGCTCAGTTATTGGCGCAATTCGTAGGTTGAAATTTTGAGTAATTGTCGAAAAACCAAAATTTTCAAAGTTTAATTTTTCAGTTTTTTGGCTATGGTGAGCAGTGCGTATGTCTCAGCTTGATCGCTTAAGGGCCATTTGAAAGCTTAACTCATCCCTATTAATTTGGTGTATTTGCGGTTTTCCTGTCTTTTCTTGAGCCTAAGATATATACGCCCAAAAAATATGCTATTTTGTATCTACTTAGTCCTCTAGCTAACTTACGGGTAGTCAGAAGTCAAAAATTAGACCGGTTCTGAATCGGCCATCACACCCTCTTGAAACACAGAAAAAAAAAATTCAGATCGGTTTAACTTTTCCACATACATACATACATACAAACATACATATCCACAAACATTTTCCATTTTTTAAATAAAAATTGAGTCATATTTCTGAGCTCGATAACTTTTGGATGGTACAACCGATTTTCAAAATTAAACATGCGTTGGAAAGGTAATGATCTATGCTATCAGAAGCCGCAAAGGTCGGGCTTAAATTTTTGAAATTTTTGGGAGTTTTGGGGACGAGAACGAAAAACAGGCTTTAAATGGGAAGGGCCGTAAATTCCACACCCTTGGACCAAAATGGAGAAGTAACATATAGATGGACGAGTCTTTTCGTAAACTTTAAGATGTGATGTGGCCCAATTTTTCATTCAGTCAGGTTTAGAAAATCGAAAATTTCGTGTATATATAGTGTCGCTTGTAGGGGTGTTGTGCGCCACTGGTGAGAACTGCCGTTCTCTGTGGACCGGATTATCGGAGAATAGGCCATTTTTGGGAAAAGTTATTTACCAGCAATTTTATTGCTGGAATCGAATTATAAGATCCTATATATTAATAATATAGGTATGCAAAGTCCTCAGATAGTGTGCTACTTTTTTTATAAACAAAATGGCGCCCGAAAATCGTGTTTTTTTCAATTATTGCTTTATAACTCCGAAGATTTTAATTTTACAACAAAAACACTCAAATAAAAATTCACCGTGATTAAATTCTGCATAGAGACGTGTTTTTCCCGATCTGCTCCGATGAAAATTTTCCTCGGAAAATGCGGGTTTTCTTTACAAAATCTTTAATTTTCAAATAAAGTTTTAAATAAGTAATTATTTACCAATAATTAAATAATTTGGTGACTTAAAAGCCTTCTTGGTT
The DNA here is from genome assembly GCF_917563875.1 of Diabrotica virgifera virgifera. Taxonomy (NCBI): domain Eukaryota; kingdom Metazoa; phylum Arthropoda; class Insecta; order Coleoptera; family Chrysomelidae; genus Diabrotica; species Diabrotica virgifera. Next base: position 186,747,979 of record NC_065444.1, on the reverse strand, counting down.
TAAATCATAGTTCCAGAAGCTGATAAAAATTAAACGAATATTTTAGCAACAATTCAATTGTTAATTAATAATTTACGGTCGCAATAATAACCAAAATAATTATGATACACCGATCAAACTTTGAAATCTTATAAAGATGAGATGCCTATTTAACATTTTGTCGACAAAATATAAATTTTTTGTTTTTTTGCATAATCTTTAAATGTTTAAAAAAAATAGTTATAAACAAATTAACGTTTCTCAGAATGTTTTTATTATATTGTAATTTTAAAAAATAGCTAAAATGTGCATTTCAAATTTCTTGAAAATGAATGCTTTAAAACTTTTTTGCAACCATTTGCAAAAAAGTTATGAAACAGCAAAATAAACATACGATTACTAGGGTGTTTATAATTTTTTTAATTCTTTCAAAGCGTAGAAGTGAGCTTAAAGTACAAGCTAATTATTTACAAAAAAATATCGATTATCAGTTTAATGGTTCTATTTTAATTAGAGATTATAAATATATTTTTTTGCAATTTACACGCGCGAAAGTAGAATAATACAGTAATGTAGCTAAAATTTTCACTCGGAGCGACGACCGGCCGCGCGAGACGTACACTTTTATAAATAATATATGCTGCGTGTCAGTCGCTTCGAGTGAACATTTTAGCTCCGACTCTGTATCAGGCCTACTTTTGCGCTAAAAATTACAAAAAAAAAAGTATTTTTAATCTTTGATTAAAATATAACCATTGCACTAATTTTTTACATACTTTGTGAGTAATTAGATTTTACCATAGACTCACTTTTAAGCTTTGAAACAATTAAAACAAATTATAAATAACGGAGAAATCGTATATTTACTTTGCTGTTTCATAACTTTTTTGCAAATGGTTGGAAAATTTTTTTAAAGCATTCATTTTCAAGACCTATGAAATACGCATTTTAAGTATTTTATAAAATTAGAATATAATAAACAATTTCTGAGAAATGTTAATTTTTTATCACAATTTTTTTTAAATATTTAAAGATTATGCAAAAAAATTAAAAATTTATATTTTGTCAACAAAATATTAAATAGGCATCACACCTTTATAATCTTTCTAAGTTTGATCAATGTCTCATGATTATTTTGGTTGTTATTGCGACTGTAAATTGTTAATTAACAATTGAATTGTTGCTAAAATATTCGTTTCATTTTCACCGGCTTCTGAATTTATAATCTACATCAAGAAAGCTTTTATTTCACCAAGCTATATAATTATTGATAAATAATTGCTGGCCCAAAAAATTTATTTGAAATTTCGAGATTTCGTTGGGAAAACCCACATTTTCCGAGGAAAATTTTCATCGGAGAAAATCGGAAAAAACATGCTTCTATGTAGAATTAAATTGGGGTGGATTTTTATTTGAGTGTTTTTGGTGTAAAGTTAAAATCTTCGGAGTTATAGAGCAATAATTGAAAAAAATACGATTTGTCGGCGCCATTTTGTTTATAAAAAAAGTAGCACACTATCTGCGGACTTTGCATACCTATATTAATAATACATAGGATCTTATAATTCGATTCCAGCAATAAAATTGCTGGTAAATAACCTTTCTTTGTACTTTACTAATTAGACCAGCGTATTATAACTATTTTTTTTCAAAATTTAAAGATTATGCAAAAAAAGAAAAATTTATATTTTGCCGATAAAATATTAAATAAGCATCTCATCTTTATAATCTTTATAAATTTGATCAGCGTATCATGATTATTTTGGTAATTATTGCGATCGTAAATTGTTAATTAACAATTGAATTGTTGCTAAAATATTAGTTTAATTTTCACCAGCTTCTGGAATTACAATCTATACCAAGAAAGCTTTGATGTCACTAAGTTATTTAATTATTGATTAATAATTGCTTACCGAAAACTTTATTTGAAAATTAGAGTTTTTGTTAGGAAAACCCGCATTTTTCGAGGAAAATTTTCGTCAGAGCAAATCGTGAAAAACCTATCTCTATGCAGAATTTAATTGCGGTGAATTTTTATTTGAGTGTTTTTGTTGTAAAGTTAAAATCTTCGGAGTTATAGAGCAATAATTGAAAAAAATACGATTTTCGGGCGCCATTGCATACCTATATTATTAATATATAGGATCTTATAATTCGATTCCAGCAATAAAATTGCTGGTAAATAACTTTTCCATGAATTTTGCTAATTAGCCCAGAGTAATTTGTAATCTATTCAGATTTTTCGCAAGGTTTATCACCTTCAAAAATCCAAAAAACTGTTTTTAGGGAGTTTTTGGGATTTTCCCTATTTTATAGACCTCAAAATAGACCAAATCAATGTTTTTATAGGTTATATGTAAATTAAAGTAAGTCTTTTAGAACAGTTAAAAATGGGAGAAACACGTTCATAAACCCCCCAAGAAACCCTAAAAACAGTTTTTTTGAATTTTTGAAGGTGGCGAACATTACGGAAAAATCTGAAAAAAATTAGAGATATAGTGTTTGGTAAAAAACACAAGATTAAAAAATTAGACCTGCAGTCTTACCCAAAAACAAGTTATACACCTTTTTTCCAAAATAAAAATAAAAAAATTTTTTAAAGTTATGTACACTTAACCTAGGGGTTTATAAAAAATAGACATGTTTTGTAAAAGCCTCAACTATGCGAGTAAATTTTTTGAAATTTTAAAATTGACTGAATCCCACCTAAAACAGAATAAAAACCAAAAATGAAGTTTTTGATCTTGGGTGAAGGGGGAAAGGGGTGGTGGGTTAAAATTACGCTGAGTCTTTTTGAGTCTATTTTTGAATCACATAAAACTAAAAAATAATGAAAATAATTTAATTCTGGGAGTGACGAAGGGTACCTTCTAATTTATTTATCCCGTCCATAAGTGAAAAGTCTGATGTGCTACTGTCGACGCATGTGCCATTAAAAAGTGACGGCACAGTCTTCAAACATATTCTTTTAGGTTCTACTACTTAAGTTATAGGGTCTAATATTGGAAGAATTGAAATGCAAATGAAACGGACCTGAGTAGGACACGTGGCACGATAAAACATCGAAACGTGGACGAGAAACATTGTACACTTGAGACCACGCGAGCACAGTCATAGTAAATAAAGGAAGACCACAAAAACGATGGCTAGATGACATCAAAGCAAAAATGGGAAGAAACTGGCACCAAATAGCACAAAACAGAGAAGAATGGAGAACTCATGGGGAGGCCTTTGTCCAGGAGTGGATTCAAACAGGCTGAAGAAGAAGATAATATATATACAGTGCTAGTCAATAGTCCGTACGTACCCCCCTCTTATCTTTTGAACGGGTATACCTGTAATAGTGAAATTTGGAGGGAAGAAATAAACGGACGTAAGCTTCTTAACTAGTCATGACAGGTGACGTAATAGTGACAGATGACGTTACAGAGCCACTGTGACCGATAAATTTAAATGAGACCTTATGGCAAGTGATACCTCATTTGAAAGGTATTCAAAATACTTATTCAGTCATACTAATTTTTTTGGGTTTAAGTGACTACTAAAAAGCGTCATTAAAAAGTGACGGCACAGTGTTCAAACGTTTTCTTTTAGGTTCTACTATTTAAGTTACAGGGTCTTATCGTGCCTAAAATAATTAGCAAATTTCACTTAGAGCGGCTCTTAGTCTAATAGTCAGAGAACGAAATAGTTGTTAGTGATTCATTTCGAAGTTCGTGTATCATTACGAAATTTGAAGAGAAAGAGGAGTAATTTCAGTGGTATATAAAATTATACTATTATTTATTTAGCGTATGGCTATATCACAGTTTTTGTATAAAAAATAAAGATCACAATACATTGTAAAAAAAATAATAATTAATTTTTATAAACGAAAATTTAGTTGATAAATATATTAAATCGAGTCATTGGTCGCCATTAAAAAATCGGACCAATTGCTACTCTACGATCTGATGGGGCATACCTCCACCAAATGCTTAACCGTTTGTTTTCCAGCACCACAATCACAATTTGGAGAAGGTATTTTTCCCCATCTAAAAAGTGAGTCAGAGCACCTACCAGAGTTGGTTCTAATTCTATTTAGTGGCGCCCAGATCCATCTTGGTTGATTGAAACCCTCTGGCTTGCTTGTAATACATGGCATATTTCGGATGTCAGGTGGAGCATTCTTCTCCCAATCTTCTTGCCAACGGTCGGTTATTTCGAAATTTCTTTCAATTAGTATCCTTGCAGAATCCAGAGAGTTTTTTTCTTAAACAAAGTCTACTTATGTCTCTGTCGTTAATACCAACGTGAAAGCTGAGCACAGGATCGGCGTTAATTTTTCTATACTCTCTGACAAGGTCATTTTCTCGACGGATTTGTGAGGGGGCTACGTGGCTTAGTGCTGGTAGCCAATACGTTGGAGTGGCCTTGATTGTACCTGATATAATACGCAAAGCCTGGATTAGTTGGGTATCAACACGTTTGGTGTGTGGGCTGTTGAGCCATATCGGTGCACAATACTCTGCAACGGGATACACGAGTCCCAGTGCTGTCGACCTAAGTGTAGTCGCTGAGGAACCCCATGTGGTACCGCAGAACTTTTGTATAATATTGTTTCGTGTTCTAAGTTTTGCAGTCGTCTTTGTAAGATGTTCTTTAAAGCTTAGCGTTCTATCGAGTGTCACACCTAAATAATTTGGGTATTTAGTATGATTGAGGAATCTGTCTTCAAAGTGGATTTTTAATTGGTAATTAGCCAATCTGTTGTTTAAATGAAAGCATGATACTTCCGTCTTGGAGGTATTGGGCTGTAATCTCCAGTGTCGGAAATATCTCCCGAGGCTAACCAGGTCGTTTGTTAGTATTTGCTCAGTAGTCTCTATTTCTTCATGGCTCGTAGCAAGTTTCCAGTAATCTGCATATCCGAACTTCTTTGATATGGTTTTAGGCATGTCTGCTATATAAAGGCTAAAGAGTAGAGGGCCAGCACCGATCCTTGTGGGAGACCATTGTTCAGTTTCATTTGGATACTGGTCTTATCGCCCATGATGACTTGAAAACTTCTATTGCAAAGCATTGTATTAATGACATCAGTAATCTTTCTGCATGGAATCGCTCGCATTAATTTATATATTACCCCTTGACTCCACACGGTATCGTACGCTGCTGATAAATCAATTGAAACAGTAGATATTTTTAGTTGTTTTTGAAATCCTGTTTCTATGTAGTTAGTCAGCGCTAGGACTTGGTCTGTGCAGCTGCGGTTTGGTCGAAATCCTGCTTGTTCCACAGGTGTATGTTGAAGTATTGTTTTAGCCCAGTCGGGATAGCATTTGACCTTGCATTAGGAGCTGCCCCAGATTTTATTTTTCTAATCTTTAGGGAGGGTCAATATTAGTATAAATTTAAAATCTCGACTGAATTCCACCGTTGCGTTAGCCGCCATCTTGATTTTAAACGAGAACCGTTTTTGCTCAATATCTCCGCCATTTTCAATTTTTTGACAAAAGTGTAGAAACTGAAATTGTTGAAAATGCGATTTTCTATAATTTTATTTATTATAATTTTTTTCGTGCGGTCGATATTTTCCGAGTTATGAGGGGAAAATAGTGACAGTTGTAGCATAATTATTGAATTATTGAATTATCTCGTTTATTATTACTTTTACAACAAATATTTACCCATATAGAAATGAAGAGAATTAAATTTTGTACAATTTTCATACCGTTCATTTTTTTGATAAAATCAATATTTAAGGTAGTACGTATGTGGTAAAGGTGCGAGCGTAAGATCTGATTGATTTTGTAGCAATTGTTTTTGTTCAATATCTCCACCATTTTCAACTTTTCGACAAAAAGTGTAAGAACTGAAATTGTTGCAATTAAGATTTACTACAATTTCTCGAGAGAACCAGTGGCGGGTCTACAAGGGGGGGAAATGGGAAAATTCCCCCCCAACAGGGTCCAAAATTAAAAAAAAATTGTTGGAACATCACTATATATTAGCTGACATAAAACTTAAAATATCGACAGACAAATTCAACCAATAAAACCCGCTAGTTAATAAAATTAAGTGAACTTAATGTATATAATGTCTTTTTATGTCTTTTATATACTTAGTTTGGTTGATGTTTCATTGGAAGTTTCAACAATTATATAAAATATAATTCTCTTTATTTTTGTTTATGTACAATTATGTCGTAAAGTTAATAATAAATGAGACAATTCAATAATTATGCTTCCCCTCCGCTTCCATTATTTTCCCCCTTAACTCGGAGAATATTGATCGTATAAAAAATTGTGCCAAAGAAATTGTAGGAAATTGCATTTCCAACAACTTTCTTTCCCACCATTTATGTCGAAAAGTTGAAAATGGCGGAGATATTAAGCAACAACAGTTCTCATTTAAAATCAATATGGCGGCTAATGCAACCGCGGAATTCAGTCGAGATTTTAAATGTACACTACTGTTGATCTCTCCTAAAGGATATACTTATAAAATTTGGGGCAGCTCGGATACAAAATTCAATTCAATAGTTATGCTCCCCCCACCACTTTGTACTATTTTCCCATGTAACTCGGAAAATATCAACCGCATGAAAAAATTGTTAAAAAGAAATTGTAGGAAATTATATTTTGAACAATTTTAGTTGAAAATGGCGTAGATATTGAACAAAAACAATTGCTATAAAATCAATCCGGTCTTACGCTCGCGCCATTACCGCATACGTACTACCTTAAATATAAATTTTAGCAAAAAAATGAAAGAGATGAGAATTGTGTAGAATTTAATTTTCTTCATTTTTGTACAGGTACATATTTGTTGTAAAACTAATAATAAACGAGATAATTCAATAATTCAATAATAATTTCAGTTTGACACTTTTTGTCAAAAAATTGAAAATGGCGGAGATATTGAGCAAAAACAGTTCTCGTTTAAAATCAAGACGGCGGCTAACGCAACGGTGGAATTCAGTCGAGATTTTAAATTTATACTAATATTGACCCTCCCTAAAGATTAGAAAAATAAAATTTGGGGCAGCTCCTAATGCAAGGTTAGGCCTGTTATTCGTCTAACCCGACTGGACTATTTGGCTAATTCTATTATATAGCATTCTTTCAAAAAGTTTGTAGACCATACTTATGTCCAGTTGCACCAACAAATAAACGATTGATTTTTTATTTGGATTGTCCGTTTATTTTAAAATATGTTGCACCAATTATTACTCAATTGGAACCGACAGTTTTTGAACTGTCAAAACTAACCAGCCCATTTTCTGCGGTTATTTGAATAATCGACTGTTTTTATTTTGACAATTCAATTTCATGACATAACCTTACAAAGCCTTCTTTGACAATAATCTTTGACAGACCAAACTCAGATTCGAATGAAATAATCTGTACTAATACGATGTTGCCACTTATACATTATCGGTTTGTAAACCAACAGTTTTTTAGAATGGTGCAACTCGTTTGAAAAATAATCATGGATCATTGATTTAAATCGTCGAATTGACGATTAGCAAATCAGTTGTTTTACAGTCTGTTGGTGCAACTGGGCATTAGAAGTCCAATTGGACGATAATTTTTTGGTAGATCGTTAGGTTTCCCTGGTTTTAAAATAGCGACGATTGTTGCTCTTTTTAGTTGATGAGGAACATTTCCCGTCTGAAGAATGTCTGAGAAGAATTTTGCAAGGCATTGCCTAGTAAATCTGCCACTGTGCTTTAAAAACTCAGCATGAATGCCATCAAAGCCAGTGGCTTTTCTCGTTTTTAGTTATACTATAATTGTTCGTGTAAATAATTATGATTTTATAATTATAGGTACTAATATTTTAGTAAACAATAATATAAGTAGTAACATTACATGCAACAATTCACTGCCAACTATTTCGTTCTTTGAGTATAGTCATTTTATAAAAGCAGATAGGTAACATCATTTAAAAACCTAGCTTTTACACAGGTAAACGTAGTGTTTAAGTTTTATTGGCTTATAAAGTAGAGTAGATTTAAAATTTACGATCCCGGAAAGCTGACGAACACCCATAAATATATATTACTTTAACGTTATTCAAGATCGTGTCTGGCTGGAACTTTACGATTATTTAATGGAAGGATTTACTTCCAAGCGCCTGCAACTTAGTAAATATAAATGACATATGCAGGATTTATGGAATTCAGATTTGTTTATAATGTAAACAAAATACAATTTTATACAATTTATGGGTAGCCAGATCATGTGGTTTTGAATAAAATCGATTATGCTCTCTTCCTGTTATCTTAGTACACCAGAAAATCGTGGTGTTAAGAATTTACTAAAGATTTTTCTAACGAACAAATTTGATTATTTGACATTATTGCGACAACTAAAATGCAGAATAAAAACAACGTTTTTTGAGAATGTTGTCGTGAAGCGAAAACAAGAGGTGAATTATATTTCAATTTGTTCAAAGAGTGCCTTAAAAAATGTTGTTCAGTTTCAATCTGATTAGAAATCATCAGAGATTGTATATAACTAAATATCTGAACAAACCAAACTAAACACAGCCCACCAGTACGGATGGAAAAAGCCTACCGGTTATAACCTAAAACCGGTTTTTTACTTCACAATAACCGGTTTTTTCTATTGTTTTTTTGACACGGTTATAACCGGTTTTTTCTTTTTAATGTAATAACCGATGAAAAACCGGATAAGTTACCTTAGATAATAAAACTTTAGTAATTACCGGATAATAAAAAAATAATGAGTTACGAGAAAAAATACTGTTTGTTTAAATTCATCACCGTCTTGATTTGTTTAATGTTCATATTCGTTATTGACTCTCACGCTCACTGAAATATGTTTAAGAAATGTAATAAGCTGAACTAGCTATTTTGATGAACTTGAAAATAAGCAGGTCATGTTTGCCGAATTGGGGACCCTATTAAAAACAGATATTAAAAGATATTAGTATCAATCTGCACAGCTGTGTGCTGTGCAGAATGTGCAGTCATAGTTGTATGATTTATAATGGATGCTATACCTACACAAAGGAGTATGTCACTTAAAAAATTTTTAAAAATAAATTAGTTTTGTGTATCTTGTATAAAATTTAACATTAAAATTTTTTTGATATACATACAAAAAATTTGCAAAGCATTTAGGACAGTAGGTAACAAATCCAGTTCAGAATTTTAACAATGATTCATTATTTGCTTTTACTATTTTTACTATTTTTGGTGTTACATTTTGATTTTATATTTCATAGACATGTCATAGAAGTTATTGTCTTATTTACTTCATGATTACGTTTATAGTCTTATAAATACGTACCTAATTTCACTACTTTTTTATTTTTCATTTAGTAAGTATTATTTGGACCCGAAACTTTCATTGGGTTAGTTTATTATTATAAAGGGTGTAACAGAAAAATAGGTCATAAATTAAATCGCATATTCTGGGACCAAAAATAGATCGATTTAACCTAATTTACGTTAGTACAAATGTGCACTTAAAAAAGTTACAGCTCTTTGAAGTTGCCAAATGAAAATTGATTTTTTCCAATATATCGAAAACTGTGGAATTTTATATTGAAAATAGACATTATGGAGTATCACAAACTAAAGTGCAATGTAAATATAACGTTGTAACTTATTGGGTATTGAGTATTGATTCAAAAAACCTAAAATCGGTTTATGGAATAACCGGTTTTTTTGGCCGGTTATAACCAACAGGTTAAACCGTAAGTTAAAAAACGGTTTAACAGAAAACTGGTGTTTTGTCAACAACCGCCATCCCTAGCGACCAGTATCGAATCACGACTAACAAATACATATTCACGTTGGATAGACAGGTAGTGAGATGCAATATTAAATCTCCCCTTTGTTTTCTTTGTTCCAACATTCTTATGGTTTGCAAATAATAGAAACCAAGAAGGCGTAACTAGAAAATAGGTCTCATTAAAAGTTTATTTTCTGCAAATAAAACTGAATTATTGTTTTTTTACTTTTAAACGCATAAATACTGCGAAATGACTAACTTGGTGTCTTTTAAACTTGAGTGCAAAATAATCGTCTCAAAATTATTTTGCAAAGGTACGTATCCTGTTTTAATCCAAAAAGTGTAAATTTAAAAAAAAATATATATATAAAAATTATTACAAGTAAAGAATGCAACGCAGAGAGGGGTCAGAATTTGACTCATTGAACTCGACATGCAGTGACTTGTTTCAGTTAACATCATATGCATCAATTTTCATAACAAAGCACTAATATATCAGTTACTTATACCAAGTTCGCAAGTGCCTTACAAATGGATACAACATCCGTCAAAGCAGCTCAAGCAATAGCATTATTGAGAGAAAGCCTGACCCAGAGGGTCGTGGCAAACCAGCTATGTCACGAGTGTATTGTCAGTGCCAAGATACAGGTAGGTAATTATGTCTGACGACAAGGAGGAGGCAGTAAACAAATAATAACGGAGATATATGATCGATTTCTTGTATCCAAGTCCCTGATAAGTCAATGACTGGTGACAATCTCAAACAAGAGCTTAGAGAGGTCCGCGGTGTGGTTGCAGCGTTTGAACAGTAAGGAGGAGACTTAAGGCAGCCAAACTGACACCAAAAAGGGCAGCTACGGGTTCCAAGCTAACTGCAGCCCAGAAGCAAAGGCGATTAGAATTTGCTCGCGAACATCTGGATTGGCAAGACTATCAAATGAGTCAGGTATTATTCTCCGGACAGCAGGCTTTGTCTACATGGCAACGACAAGAGGCGTCGATTCTATAGAAGGCCTGGATTGCTCAATGTTGTATACAAGAAACTGTATCAAATAAAGGCGCTTCTTGTGTGATTTGGTAATGCATTTTCATGGATGAGAAAATCGAGTTAGTTTTCGTTCCTGTTGGAGGACTTGAAACAGGTTTAACAGTAGGTCGTTTCATCAGAGAAATTTTGGAGAAACATGTGGTTCCATAAGCGGGATTTATTGGTGATGCCTTTATTATAATTCACGATATTGCAAGATTCCATACCACACGAGTTACCACCACCTATCTAATTGAGATCGGTTGATCGATATACCTACACTAACTTGGCCTACGTTGAGTCCGACACTTAAATTCAATAGAGCATGTTTGGAATGAGCTTAATCGAAGAGTTCGGGACAGAAATCATACACCAGGGATCATAATGGAATTTAGAGCTGCGCTTAATGATGAATGGGAAGCAATGTCTCAAGAATTGATTAGAAAAGTCATCCAATCCACGCGAAATCAATTGGAAAGTGCAATTAGGAGTAGGGGTGATAATATCAAATACTGAAAAATAAAAGAAATTCATTTTGTAACTGATAATTTCTCTGTCCATAACATCTTTCTTGCGTTCGTTTCAATGATGAATATTTAGGAATCAATACAGAGAGAGAGAGAGAGAGAGAGAGAGAGAGAGAGAGAGAGAGAGAGAGAGAGAGAGAGAGGGTGAGAGAGAGACAGAGAGATTTGTAACGTTACTATATTACGAAATATTCTCTTCATTTGTTTCAATTTTCGTTTAAGTTATTTCGCTTTTTAGCCTCGCTTCACATTTTACTACTTTTCTTCTTAACTTCATTGGGACGCCGTATTACCTTTTCTTATTTAATTTATTTTCTCTATTTAATTATCTCTAATTCCATATATTTTAATTTAAGTTTTGTGTGGAAATATATTGATCATCCTTCTTAGTCAAGGTTAAAATTGTTGACGTGATGATTTCTTCCATATTATGGTCTCTAGAAATAAGTTCAACTTTTATCCACTTGTTTTTTTTTAAAGGCCGTATAAAAGGTTACTGCGTAGGCTGACAATAAAGAGTTTTCTTTAACAAGTATTAAATTTGCGTACTAGCTTATAGAATTTTATTGTGATAATTTATGTACGGATTTTCATTTTGAATTATTTTTTCCCAAGTCTTAAAGAAAATAAAAAACAAAGTGTAAAAACAAATGGACACTAAATATAAAAAAATGAAATAATCATATAAGCAGAATGATGAAACACGTGTGGTCAAAATAGCAAGAGATGAACCACTAATCGGCAAAAGAAGTATCGGACGAAAGCGCGAAAGACGTAGTGACCTTCCATATAGGTTTCACTCCTTCAATGAACAAGCAAAATTTAATAAATAGGAATAAGAATAAGAACATATTTTAATGGTCATGGCTAATCAAGTACTTGAATGGAATTCATTAAATTTGATATGTTAAAAAATCAGTTGTATTACGTGACAAGTACATGACACAATACGTGTAAAACTACATGATACCACCAGAGAAATTTATATCAAGCGAGGTGTGAGAGAGGGTGACACTCTCACCTAAATTATTTGAGCCCTATAGAATCAAAACCTGCTAGATCCATTTTTTGAATTTTTTTACGAGACTAAAAAACCATAAGAAATGTAAATTTCCCAAAAAGTATCCGGAATTTATTAATCAAAGTAGCATCAATAAATGTCATAAAATGGCACAACAATTTGGTAGAGAGTCATTTTTCTGCATGCTTCTTACATCTTCAGAAATTTGTACTTTTAGTTTGGATTTAGCAGATTTTGATTCTAAGCCCATATAATATTGCTCATTCTTAACTGCTTTTAGGCGCAATTAATGCACTAAAAGTAGGTATTGAACCATTTTGATAGGAAAACATACAAAATATACAAGAAAAAATGTATTTTATGGTTCATAAAAATATGGACATAGCAGGGTTTGATTTTGATTCTACGTTAACCCGGGAGCCGTCGCGCCGTTAGAAAAAATCTAACATTTTACCCTTTTTCGTGATAACTCGATGAAAACTTTTGCAACATGATTTTCCACTCGTAAGTGCTTTGAGGAAGGATGTAGTAATGAGTAGGTTTATTTTTTTTTAATTTTTTTTTCCTTCTTCTTCTTCTTCTTTTTGTGGAGTTTATGGCTTTGGTGAGAACCAATTAGCATTAATAAATAATTGTTAAAAACAATATTTCTAACATAACAACTAAATAAAAATACTATAAAATAAAAATTTGTTGTAAATTGGAATTTATATTTGTAATGTTAGATAAAATCTAATGCGCGACTGCTGATGTGACAGAAGTGAGCGCGACTGTTCCCGTGTTATCATGTCAGTGGTATTTTGAAGAGGATTTAGAAGGTTTTAAGCCAAAATATTATGTATGTAGATTAATTGATATTTGAACTTTGAAACTGTGTAAAGAAAGGGGAAACGAAAAATTAAGGATTAAGCAGGTTTTGATTCTGATGGACTCATTTATAACGGTCCTCGAATACGCCTTTAAAATGCTAAAATGGGAAAATAGAGAAATAAAAATATATGGGCAAATGCTCAATCATCTGCGTTTTGTCAGCGATATGGTACTTATTACCGAAGATCTGGGTGAAGCACAACAAATGCTACAAGAATTAGAAAAAGCATCTTCAACAATAGGTCTAAAAATGAACATCAGTAAGACCAATGACAAATTTAGTTCCCAGCGAACATCTAACCATCCAAAATCAAGTGGTAGAGTTGACAGAAAAGTACATATATCTAGGTCATGAAATCAGAATAATCAAGGATAATCAGAACTGTGAATTTCAACGACGGTATATACTTGTATGTTCGGTGTATGGTTCACTAAGAGACATCTTTAAGAGCAACATCTCGATAGCTATGAAACGGAAGACATTTGACCAATGCGTTATTCCTATTATGACATACGACGCAGAAACTCTCACACTCACAAAAACAACTGCAATAAAAATGCGAGTGGCACAAAGACGCATGGAAAGATCGATTCTCAGCGTGACAAAACAAGACAAACTAAGGAACCAAGACCTAAGAAAAAGAACAGATATTGACTGGCGCCCAAGATAAGACAAACGCAGCAGAGGACGACCATCAACACGCTGGATGGACGACATTAAAGAATATCCACAGAACCGTGGAGAGTGGCGAAAAATGGGAGAGACCTATGTCCAGCAGTGGACAGAAGAGGTTGCATGATTAGAATGAGTATTTTAGTATTTCGTTTGGCTATTATTTATTTATTTATTTATTTATTTATTCCTTCCAATACAGTAAGACATTATACAACCAATACACAAAAAAGGAGACAAGAGAAACTGTAATAAATACCGAGGTATCACCATATCAATTATCCCTGGGAAGGTATTCGCAAGAATAATAGAGACAAGAATAAAATCCCAAATAGAAACAACTATGGAAGACACACAGTGTGGATTCAGGAAGGAGAGAAGCACGCAAGATCTAATATTCACATTAAGACAAGTAAGTGAGAAGGTAATCAAGAAGAACAGAGAGATACATATATGCAACATTGACCTGGAAAAGGCGTTTGACAAAATCAGACACTAAGACACTAAAAGAAAGGGGAGTCGACAGACACGTAATAGAAGTAATAAAGGATATGTACAAAAATAATACAAATACAATAAGAACCAATAACGAAGAATCCAGAGAATTTACTACAAGTCAAGGCGTCAAACAGGGATGCGTGCTGAGTCCACTGCTATTTTCAGTGGTACTGGATGAAGCGATAAAGAAAGCTATGAGAAGAATTAGAAAACTAACATTAGGATACTGGCAAATGAAACGGACTCAACTATCGGAGCTACTATTCGCAGACGACATGGTATTGATAGCAGAAAACAGAGAAGGCCTACAGAACAATCTTGAAATCCTAGAAGAAGAACTATCAAACATAAATATGAAAATTAATACAGAGAAAACAAAAACAATGATAATTTCAAATACGAGGAAGACACACGCAATATAATTAGACGGGAAACAACTAGAGCAAGTGGAATATTTTAAATACCTAGGAGTAATAATCGAAGCAAATGGTAAACAAGACATGGAAATAAACGAGAGAATGGGACGAATAGGAAGCTTATTTAACGCTATGAAAACAACATTTTTGGGGAAAAAAGAGATACCGGAGAAAGTAAAAACGGCAGTCGTTAAATCAGTAGTTAGACCAACAATCATGTATAGCAGCGAGACATGAACATTGACAGGGAGACAAATATCCAGAGTCAGTGCTATGGAAATGAGTTTCTTGAGGAAAATAGCAAACAGAAAGAGGACAGAAAAAATACGAAACGAAACAATTAGACAAGACCTAAAACTGGAACTAATTAATGAAAAAATAGTGGAGGGACAACTTAGATGGTTCGGGCACGTGTGTAGAATGTCGAACGAGAGGCTTACAAAACGAGTGTTCGAAACGAGAGTGCAGGGGAAAAACAAAAGAGGAAGAACAAGAGTTATGGGGTAGATGAAATCAGGAAAGAAGTCGAGAAGAAGGGATTGACATTGGAAAGTGCAAGAAACCTAACGCAATATCGGAAAGCATGGAGACTACAATGCCAAACTCAACTCCACCAGCCTTACACCTAAAGGTAGAAAGGCTTAGGACTAAGTAAGTAAGTATTTATTTATTTATTTATTTATTTATTTATTTATTTATTTATTTATTTATTTATTTATTTATTTATTTATTTATTTATTTATTTATTTATTTATTTATTTATTTATTTATTTATTTATTTATTTATTTATTTATTTATTTATTTATTTATTTATTTATTTATTATTTATTTATTTATTTATTTATTTATTTATTTATTTATTTATTTATTTATTTACGAAAATATACATCCACCAGGTATAAACCCATAAAGGTGTACACAAGAAAACTACATTGACTGAACACTTGATGACAAAATATAAAATAAAATAAAGAATAACCAAAAATGTTTCTGTTGTTAATACACATACACAATAATAAAAAAACAAAGACCTTAATAAATAAAAATAACATGACTTCAATTCGATAAGCTATTGCGTATTTCGCGTTTAAAGATGTTAAAACTAAGAAAAAAAATGACCACAGATCTTAAGTTGGTTACACTTCTGCACATACTTTTTATCGGACAATAGAAATTATGTTGCGAATTAGGCACCGAAATATGAAAAGCTACACCTGAACGTGACACAGCGCGTGGTACATTAAAGTCTAAAAGACTAATTGGCAACCAAATCTAATCTTTATACAACAGTTGCAGATGGTGCATCTGCTTACTTGCCATGTAGTGAGTCCTTATTTTATTTAATTATTTAACAAAAGGTAAGTAGTAATTCTAAATTAAATATTTAAAATTAAACATTATTTTTTTATTTTCACACTAACACAATATGTTGAAGTAGAGCTAAACTAATGCTCCCCTGTAGCACCATCTACATGTGTGTGCAGTGTGCAGCCCAATATACAGTGAGCATGTAAAGGTTGGAATAAATTCATTTTCTCGAGAATGGACGATTTTGGGAAAAAATCCCGAAACAGGTCAATTTTTATTTTTAAATCACGACTTTTTGGCATTATTATCATACTAGTGACGTCACCCATCTGGGCGTGATTACGTCATCGATGATTTTTTTAAATTAGAATAGGGGTCGTATGGTCGCTCATTTGAAAGGTAATTGAATTATCTAATCAGTAATATAAACATTAACATAATTACTTATACAGGCTGCCCAAAAAATTTTTTTTGATTAAATTTATTGACATAAAAAGAAGAATGTATTTCATTTATTTAATTCAAAATACACTTTACTGCTCTTAGAAAACAGAAAAAAATGTTTATTTGAAAAATATTCTTTGCTTTTCTCTTAAATTAAATGTTCAAAGTGTCAAGAGGCAGGTGGGTGCCTGCTTTAATATTGAATTTAAGCAAAAAACAATATTTATTTGTCAAATAAACATTTTTTCCTGTATTCTGATAGCAGTAAAATGTATTTTGAATTAAATAAATTACACACATTCTTCTTTTTATGTTAATCAATTTAATTAAATTTTTTTTGGACAGCCTCTATAAATAATTATGTTATTGTTTATATTACTGAATAGAGAATTGAATTACCTTTCAAATGAGCTATCACAAGGCCCCTATTCTCGTTTAAAAAAATCATGGATGACGTCATGACGCCCAGATGGGTGACGTCACTAGTATGACAATGCCAAAAAGTCATAATTTAAAAATAAAAATTGACTTGTTTCGGGATTTATTTCCAAAATTGCCTATTCATGAAAAAATGAATTTATTCCAACCTTTACGTGCTCACTGCATAATTACACTATACAGTCGAACCCGCTTATTGGAATAGCCTTGGTGCCAAGCAAAATTATTCCTATAACCGGGTTATTCTAATAACCCATCATTGGTTGCTAGTAGAAACGTTCCGGGACCTCAAATTTATATTCCTTAAACCGGGATATTCCTATAACAGTTATTCTAATAAGCGGGTTCGACTGTATTACATTTAATTTTAAAAATTAAATTATAATTAAATAACTAATAATTTTAATTAAACACTAAAATACCCTTTATTTAATAACTATTTAACCTATATAATAACAAAAAAAACTCTATTTAATAACTAAAAACAACTATTTATAAACATTAACAGCCCTTTAATCAACCAATAACCTCAAATTAGGTGACAGTTCCTTTTGGTCGCCGTGTGATATGCGAAATTGGTTAATCAGCCTTTCGGAAACTTAAAACACTTATGATCGGCTGTTAACTAACGATTAATCGTTTGTTAAATCATATGATCGACTGTTATTGAACTCCCGTTTAACTGGTGTTATTGAAACTCAAAATGCATTTGATCAACGATTAACCATCGATTACATAATTTTTGAGATGATCATCCTTTCGGAAACCGGCTGTAAGCAAAACATCGCTATTAATTAGGCAATTGACAATTTTGAAGATGAATATTAGGCCGTTTATTTCACGCTGCTTACGCAGTGAATGGAATCCAAACTCAGAAAGGAGTAAATTATAGCTGTAGCCTCTAACCGGATATCTGTTATATTTTTTGAGGTAACAATATCTTAAGAATCTTTTTTGAATAGATTCAACATTAGAGACAAGTTCTGCATGATTAGGATTCCATACCACGCTGCAGTAATTAAATTTACTACTAACTAGTCCAAAATATAAATTACGCAAAGCTTCAACAGATGTTACATCTCTGCAGCTTCTAATAATATATCCTAAAGATTTGGTTGCTTTAGAGACCACGGTATTAATATGAGTTGAGAATGTTAATTTACTCTCAAATATAACACCAAGATCTTTAAACTCTGAGGTAGAAGACAGTAAAATGTTGTTGACCTTTTAATGGAAATATATGTTATTGATCTTTCGGATATAGGACATTACTTTACATTTCTGTATATTTAAGGATAGTTGATTATTGAAACATCATTCATTAATGGCAGAGATATCATGTTGAAGTTTAACGCAGTCGGAAATATGGTTAATTTTGCGAAATATTTTCATATCATCCACATACAACAGTGTTTCAGAGTCTACGATGGAGCAGATATCATTAACA
Organism: Diabrotica virgifera virgifera; assembly: GCF_917563875.1. Lineage (NCBI taxonomy): Eukaryota > Metazoa > Arthropoda > Insecta > Coleoptera > Chrysomelidae > Diabrotica > Diabrotica virgifera. Next base: position 186,729,584 of record NC_065444.1, on the reverse strand, counting down.
AAAAGGATAAATAATAAGGGACCCAGATTTGATCCCTGAGGTACTCCAGACGTGGCAACAAAACGAAAAGATCGAAAGCCTTGATATTCTACGAACAAACTCCTATCAGTTAAATATGATTTCAGTAATATTTGAAAGTTATTGGAAATTCCAAACTGATCTATGTAATTTTGTTAGCAATTTATTGTGTGGGACTCGGTCAAATGCTTTACTGAAATCAGTGTATATGACGTCCACCTGTTGTCTTGAATCTAAAGCTGACGAAACATATTCTGTAAATATACAAATAATTGTTGCCGTACTCCGAGCTTTCACAGACTGCTGGTAATCAAACAACGCACATGAGCATACAAGTAATCTGTCAAGATAATTTCGAACAATTTAGAGAATGCTGATGAATAATGAATGATGAATAAGAGCGATAGGTCGATAGTTAGATATATCAGAGTTTGAACCTGATTTAAAAATAGGACAAACCCTTGTTTTTCCACGCAGTTGGAAATGTTGTTGTCTTAAGAATGAGGTTAAAAATTACAACAAGTGGTTCTATGAATGACTTGACGTGACATATAAGTATCGAAACAGGAAAATTATCAGAACCGCAAGAAAATTTATTTTTTGAAGTTATACTTCTTTACCGGCGATAGAGGGTAAATTTTTATATGGGAAAACCTAGCGACCGGGCGCATGCGCATTATAACTTTGTTCTGATTGGATGTTCAAATGACATGTCAAAAATTATTCAATATGGCAGCTGTGGCACAGCTGTAGTTAGATTTTATGGTTGTTGCGTTTTAAAATTTGTGTGAAAAGAAACAACAAACAAAAGTTAGTTAATAGTTATACTGCCTTTTTAAATAGTTTTCATATACCTATATTTTTGGACTTTTGGACTATTTTGGACAAGGAAAACTCATTCTAATTTGGTAAGTACCTAGTTTTTATTATAATCATATTGTAATTATTATACATTTGGATTAGGCTGAAATACATACATTTATTTTCTCAAGAATGCGGATTTTAGAGAGAAATCCCAAATTAGGTTCGATTTTTATTTTTAAATTATGATTTTTTGGCGTAGATTTATTTATCTAGTAGGTATGTAATGCTTTGATTTACATACTTAATTTGATTACCAACAAAAGTTCTACCAATCTTCATCTAATATATTGTTTTCTTACTGTTTTGTTATATTTTTATATTTTCTTCCACAAAATTTAAACTACATAATTTTCAAAACAATTGTCAAACAGTAAAACGTTCAGTTACCGTATTTTTCCACATGATAAATAATGTGCGATTGGACGAGTGAGTCTACGCTTCGATTACGAGTCAAAGCGGCACGAAATTCAAGGGTTCAATTCCCGATGCAAGTTTTATTTTTTTATTTTTTTATGCATATTATGATTGTAAGTATATTTGTTATATAATTTTTTTTTTCAGCAAATGCGTATTTAAAATTTTTGCCAACAATTATTATCGTCCAGAAATCATTTTTTCTTTGTGGCATTTTTCAATGTGTTTGTGTGCGTTTTATTCTTTTATTTTTTTAAATTTTTGGTATAGTCTTAAAAATCACATAATATGTAGTAGAAGTATAACTTCTTACGTGCGTACAAAGTACACACACACATTCTTGTTTAATTTCTTTGCACATTCTATAATATCGTTACTGGTAATTTTACCGATATTAGAGTAAGAACTTGGATTATAATTAAAATCAGATGTAACAGAAGGAGAGCTATTACCATCAGAAATATAAACACTCTTAAAGAAGTTTGCAAATGCGTTTACTATATTTTGACTCGTGGTAAACTTATCACTACCGTATTTCACTATCCGTAATTTATTATTTTTGGCATTAACGAAGTTCCAAAATTGTCTCGCATCTGACTTAAAAGAATTTTGGGATCTTTCAACAAATTTTTTATATTCTAGTTGTATTTCTAATTTAACAGTTCTTCTGAGATCTTTAGCTCGTTGGATGTAAAAACAATATTTACTTCGTCTATACATTCTCAGATAATGATGTTTGCGTTTAACTTTGGCGATTATTTCAGATGTAAACCATGCTGGATATTTTTGAGGTCTAGTTGAACTAAGTGGAACACATTTATCTATAATTTCTTGGAGAGACAAACTAAGCGAATCTACAGCAGAATCTACATCTGAAAAATGTTTTAAATGATTCCAGTCCATTTCTGTTAAAAGTTTGTTAAATTTATTTACGTTATATTTTCGTTATATTTATTTACGTTATATTATATAAGTTCTTGGCAAATCTGTCGCAAAATATATTTACTATTAAAAAAAAGGCCAAACCTTTTTTCTGATCCTGGTAAATCTAGTATCCCTGTCTAACTCCTCTTTCCGTTCTTACTTTGTTTGTTGTTAGACCTTCTGCAACGTTTATTTGCATAGTTTCATTGTCGTATATGTATGTTAGGAGTATTCTATATCTGGAATCAATCCTTTCGTTCCTCATTCCTTCTAATACGGCCCAAAGTTTTATGTAAGTTTGTTCACGTTCACAAACTACATGCAAATGTTAATTCTGTTTATACAGAGTAGCGAGAAAGTATGGAAACACGGTCATTTCTCGGAAACCGCTAGAACGATTTTTATAGATTTTGGTGGGTAAGGATCTTCTGATGTGGCCGATATTATAGTCGTAATTACAATAGGGTCAAATCTTCCGTTTTTCTGGAAATCTAATGAACTTTCTTATTTTAAATGGATCACCCTGTATATTTTTTACGTTTTGCCGTAATTTTGGACCGAATGCCAAAATGCCGTAATTTTGGAATTATTGCTACATTTGTTAAACAAAATATTTGTAAACAAATTATAAAAATTAATTTTTTCGGCCCGTGTAGACATTATTTTAGGTTCTTTGGATCATTGGGGACAAAAGAGGTCTTTTGTAATTTTCTTGTAAAGTGAATTATTTCCGAGTTAAAAACAATTTAAAACTGAAAACAAAATCGAAAAATGACAATTTTCGGAGTTCAAAAACACAAGAAAAAAAATAATTTTTGAAATTAAGAAGTAACTAAATTTAGGATCAAACTTTCTTCTATCATCTCCCTATAAGAATTTTTGGCACGTTTTATTTTAAAACATTGTTTTTTTTAATTGTTAATGAAGCGCATATGAGAGGACGGGCGATTTACAACTAAAAAACAATGTTTTAAAATGAAACAAGACCAAATAGCTTATGGGTATCTGAGACAATAAGGTTTGTACTTGAGTTTAGGTACTTGGTTGTTTCAAAAATTATGTTTTTTTACTTGTGTTTTTGAACCTACACAATCGTCATTTTTCGATTTTTTTATGTTTTAAATTATTTATAACTCGGAAACGATTAACTACAAGAAAATTACGAAAGACCTTTTTTGTTCCCAATGATCCAAAGAACCTAAAATAATATCTACTCAGGCCGAATAAATTAATTTTTATAATTTGTTTGAAACATTTTAAATAAATTATGTAGCAAAAACTCCGAAACTACGGCATTTAAGTATAGGAAATGTAACATGAAAAATAATCAGCATTTCTTAATGACTTCAAAACGTAAAAAATATACAGAATGTTCTATTTAAAATAAGAAAGTTCATTAGATTTCCAGAAAAACGGAAGATTTGACAACAATGTAATTACGAGTATAATATCGGCCGCATTAATAGACCCCATTAAATCTATAAAAAATCGTTCTAGTGGTTTTCGAGACATTACCGTGTTTCCATACTTTCTCGCTACCCTGTATAGCTTACAATTGTACCCATATATTTAAATCTTACAGAGATATATTTGTACTTTAGACTAAAAAACATATATCCATTTACAGCTAAAGGGGTTCATTGTTTTCGAATAGGCCAACCCTGCTATTATACTTTTAATCTTCCCCTGCCTCTTTGTTGGATTTACAACTGGTAATTACTTTGCCACTGGGAGTTGTATATGTCAAAGTCGGCGACTGGTGTTAGGATGCAATGAAGAAACACTATCCACTGTAATATATTGCCGACTGTCTCTTGCTTTGCATGTTTTACTAGTCGAGTTTTAATTAGTACAGTCAAAGTTTCAAATTAAAACCAAATTGGTTATTTCTAGATAGTTGCTTTATCTGCCAATGCCTGTGATGTATTCAAATAGGTAGTATTCGGAACGCACTCAAGTTGGTAATATTGTAAGAGTGACGTGACAGTGACAAGGACAGTGAAGCGGAAATAAAACCATTCTGAATCTAGACACGATAGGTACAAGTTGTTTCATTATAACCTTTCCTCCAAAGTTAACCTAGGAACCCTACCACGTGTTACATTATAACATTACATGGTGCCGAAACCGTAACCAAACCGAAGAAAAACGTATATAAGAAGTATAATGGAATTCAAGGCAGCAATAAATTCCATGCAGATGTCGGGTAACGTGTACGAAGATTGGAAATTCTTCATACAAAGATTCAAAAACTACTTACAAGCTACAGAATTAACAAAGAAACCTGAAATAACCCAGTGTGCACAGCTATTACAGTAATTAGGGGGCGAAGGGTTCAAAATATATAACACGTTTAAGTTCTCAACAGAAGAAAAAGACAAGTTAGAACTGTTAATAAAAAAATTTGAAGCACATTTCAAGCCAAAAAGCAACGTGTCAAATGCAAGGTATTGCCTGTTCACCAGAAAACAAGAAGAAGGTGAGTCAGTAGACAAATTTATAACAGATATTATAAACAAGGCAAAAAATTGTGAGCTAGAGAATTTGGAGGACATTCTGATTAAGACTTGCATAACTTGTGGGGTAGCAGATGAAACGATGAGACAGAGACTATTAGAAGAAGATGAGATGAGCTTGGAAAAAGCAATCAATCTGTGTAAAAGTATAGAAAGTTCGAAAATCCAGTCTGAAAAAATGAAGTCAGAGGAGGTGCACTACATAAAGAAAAGAAACTTCAATAAGAAATATGTAAATAGAGAACAGTGGGAAGACAGAAGAGTGAATCCAACTCATTCAAAGTCCCAAGACGGCCAGTTCAATGGTAAATCTGGAAGCAGTTCAGGGTGCAGTAGGTGCTGAATGGAGCACAGAGGCTAACCATGCAAAGCATATAAAGCTAAGTGTAATTTGTGTAATAAAATAAGGCATTATGCAAAAAAATGTTTTCAAAAACAAATTAAGTATGTAGATGTAGATGATTCAGAATCAGATGATTTGTTTATAGGCTTGGTAAATACTAAAAATAGCAGTTTTGATGATGATTTCATGATAAATTTTGAAGTTAACAAGCATAAATTAAGCTGTAGATTAGATACAGGGGCAATGGCAAACGTAATATCAATAAATAAGTTAAATTCTCTAGAAGTTAATGTTGAACTACAGAAAACAAACTGCAGGTTAACGACATTTTCGGATGAAACACTTAGGGTCATTGGAAAATGTAGTTTAGAATGCAAGTATAAAGATAACATGTACAACATACTGTTTTATGTGGTAGAAATTAATTCACCAACGGTATTAGGTCTTCCTACATGTAAAGCTTTAAATATTTAAAAAAAAAATCAATACTATAGAAAAAATTGAAAATAATTTGAATTCTAGAGAAGTTACATTTAAAAATGATTACTCTGATGTGAAAAAAATATTTAAAGAAGTTTTTTCAGGTATAGGCTGCTTGGATGAGCCTACAAAATCGTGTTAAATGAAACTGCACAACCAGTTATACATCCTCCAAGAAAGATTCCACTACAATTAAAGGAGAAACTAAAACTTGAATTAGCTGAAATGGAGAAAAATGGAATAATTGAGAAGGTTGATGAACCTACAGATTGGGTCAACTCGATAGTCTTGGTAAGAAAACCAAAAAGTAATTCCATAAGAGTTTGTATAGATCCTAGAGACTTGAATAAAGCTATCAAAAGAGAGCACTTTCAACTCCCTACGATTGATGAAATAGCTGCAAATTTAAAAGGTAACATTTATTTCAGCAAGATTGATGCCTCAAAAGCATTTTGGAGCATAAAGCTTGATGATGAAAGTAGTAAATTATGTACTTTTAACACTTGCTATGGTAGATATAAATTTTTAAGACTGCCTTATGGCATTAGTTCAGCAAGTGAGGTGTTTCACAAAAGATTCAGTAAAATATTTAATATGGAGGGTGTAGAAACATATATTGATGATTTAATTGTTTATGGCTCATCAAAACAACAACATGATAAATGTTTATATCAAGTTTTAGAAAGAGCTAGGATAAATAATATCAAATTTAATTATGAAAAATGTAGTTTTGGTGTAAAAAATGTAAAATTTTTAGGATTTAATTACAATAAAGATGGTCAAAGTGTTGATAGTGATAAAATTAAAGCCATTCAAGATATGAAAAAGCCAGAAAATAAAAAAGACATACAGAGATTATTAGGAATGATAACGTATTTGTCTAAACACATAAAAAATTTGTCAGACTTAACCGCACCTCTTAAGGAATTAATTAAAGAAAATGTAGAATGGCATTGGCCACATAAACATGATGAATGTTTTAGTAAAATTAAGGAAATAATTTCAAAAAGCCCAGTATTAAGACATTTTGATATAAATGAAAAGTGTTTAATATCGGTTGACTGTTCAAAAGACTCAATAGGAGCTGTACTCTTACAAAAAGGTCAACCAGTAGCTTACATATCAAAGGCTTTAACTTTAACACAACAAAATTATGCACAAATTGAAAAAGAACTTCTTGGAGTTCTGGTGGCATGTGAGAAATTTCATAATTATATATATGCTTCCAAGTTTGATATAGAAACTGATCACAAACCATTGATATCCATAGTAAAGAAACCCTTAATGAATGCGCCACCACGACTTCAAAGAATGTTATTTAAATTGCAGAGGTATGACTATAATCTGATGTATAAAAAAGGTAAAGAACTATATATAGCTGATACGCTATCGAGATGTTGTTCGGAATTGCCTGTAATAAAGAATGATTCAGATATTGAACTTGAATCACAAATATGTTTAGTAAGATTAAACATTAATGTTTCAAACAATCAACTGCAAAAAATCAAAGAAGAGACTAGCAAAGACAAAACTTTAATTGATCTAAAGACTTTCATAAAAAAAGGTTGGCCAAAAGAATTAAATAATGTACATAAAGATTTAAAAGCATTTTTTAAGATTAAAGATGAAATAACCTTCTTTGATAGTTTGTTGATGAGGAATAGTCAAATTATAATTCCTCATGTAATGAGAAAAGAAATGTTAAAAAGAATTCACTATGGCCATCAAGGAATAAATAAATGTAAAATGTTAGCTAGACAATCATTATATTGGCCTTCCATGACAGTTGACATTGAGAATGAAGTTAAAGGTTGTCCAATTTGCCCACAATTTGAAAATGCAAAGAGAGAACCTTTGACTCCACACAATATCCCAGAACTCCCCTGGGAGGAAGCTGGCTCTGATATATTTTACATAGGTCAAAAAAGTTATTTAATGGTGGTAGATTATTACAGTAAATATCCAGAAATTTGTCTGTTGAACGATACAACCAGTTCAACTATAATTACACATTTAAAATCGATATTTGCTCGTCATGGAATACCAAAAATATTTTACTCTGATGGTGGACCACAATACACAGCCAATGAATTTGTTAAATTTTGTCAAGAATGGGAATTTAAAAGCATAAAGTCAAGCCCAGAAAATCATAGATCTAATGGTCTAAGTGAAAGATATATTCAAACCTACAAAAAAGCGCTAAGAAAATCTCTTAGAGATGGTAAAGATACATATTTAACATTGCTACAACTTAGAAATACACCAATTGATTCAAATTTACCATCACCATCTCAACTTTTAATGTCACGAGTACTTAGAACTCAGATTCCCACCACTGACAAAATTCTAAAACCAAAATTATGTAATGCTAAAATAGTAATCAGCGATTTTCAGAAAAGACAATACAGTCAAAAAGCTTATTATGATAGAGGGACAACAAATTTAAAACCGCTTAAAAATAATGAAAAAGTTTATATTAAAGATAAAAACAAATTGAGAGAAGGTCTTATCACACATAAATTAAGAGATAAAACCTACTCGATTAAATTAAGAGATTCTGGGTCAGAAATTGCAAGAAATAGACAATTTTTAGTTCGCATTCCTGCAACTTCTGACGATGAACATTCAGATAACGAATCTGAAACTAGTGAGTCACAAAATTTTGAAAGTGTCTCTGATAACCATTCTGATCATCACTCTCCAATAAACTTACCTCCACAAACCTCTTCAGGTCGAATTGTTAAAAAACCTGATAGACTAGATTTATAAGTAATTTTATTATAAAATAAAAGGGGGTAAAGGGTGAATGAAACAATTGTGGAAATTTATAAATGTTTATTTAAAGATTTGTTAAAGAAAGTTATGTTTATTTTGTCATTATAAAAAGAGGGGGATGTGATGTATGCAAATAGGTAGTATTCGGAACGCACTCAAGTTGGTAATATTGTAAGAGTGACGTGACAGTGACAAGGACAGTGAAGCGGAAATAAAACCATTCTGAATCTAGACACGATAGATACAAGTTGTTTCATTATAACCTATCCTCCAAAGTTAACCTAGGAACCCTACCACGTGTTACATTATAACATTACAATGCCCGCAATAGAGTTGTATCTATAAACGACTTCTAACAACTATACTACGTAATATCCACAATGAGTATAAAGAGTGTGAAAAGTTTTCCTTTAGGATGTTCCACACTTGCCTCGAAACTTTTGTAATAGATCCATTTTCCTGTTGTAGTTATCGGTTTTTATGATTAAAGTTTTGATTCCTGCTGTTTTTCTTGTTCAAATGTCTTTGGCTTTTTAAATGATAAAAGTTATTTTCTTGGGAAAATTAAAATAACACAACATAGCTCTAAATATTACTGCTATATTCACACAGAGCGTATAATCAAGAAAGTGTGAAGTTCTTAGTTTGCTATGTCTCTAAATTAATTTATTGTAATATAAACATAAATAATAGTTATTTATGTACCAACCCAGCAAAATTACTCTTTATGGAACGAGTCGAGGCGAATAACAGACGAATTCGATAAAGAGTCTTTACTGACGTGGTGCATACAAAATTTTATCGCCAACAATTTGATACTGGTTTTAACACTTACAATTTACAATTTAAAAAATTTTTAAATTTTAGGCGTCATAATAATTTAATGACAGCGATGACAGATAACTTTTGCAGGATGGCCACTTTCAATTTTTAATCGATAGTTATCAATATTGAATAATTACTAAATCGGTAAAGTTTTAATTTATTTTATATGGATGTAATTACAAAATACTAGAATTTTCCTTTTTGACATAACTTTAACTGATAATATCGCCAATTGTGTACAAGATTTTTAATAATTAAAGTAAATAAATTTTATCGCCAAACGTCACTAAAGTCATTCATTATTGTTTACTCATTTGCCCTCATTTGCGGCAGTAAAGTAACATTTTATTGTACTGAAAGAAGAATTTTACTTTACCTGCCGCGATTAATCGGAATTGAATGTAAGTAGTCGACGGCAGTAATCATTTATTTATTTAAGTTAACTTACAATTTATTTACTTTCATTATTAAAAATATTGTACAAAATTTACGACATTGTTATTTAAATTGATGTCGAAAAGTGAAATTCTGCAGTATTTTGTAATTATATTTATATAAAATAAATCAACACTTTATCGATTTAGAATTATTCAATATTGATAACTATCGATTAAAAATCGAAAGCGTTCATCATGCAGAAGTCACCTGTCATCACTGTCATGAAATTTTTATTACGTCTATTTAAAAAATTCCTAAATTGTAAGTAAGTATTAAAACCAATATCAAATTGCTGGCGATAAAATTTTGTATGCACCACGTCAGTAAATACTTTTTATCAAACTCGTCTGTTATTCGCTTCGCTCGCTAGGCTCGCTCTGCTAAAGAGCAACTTTACTGACTTGGTACTTAAATAACTATTAAGTTCACTCAAATACTTGCCATTCGATTACTGCCATCGGCCACTTACATTCAATCTCGGTTCAGTTGGTTAATCGCGGCAGGTAAAGTAAAATTCTTCTTTCAGTACAAACGAATACAATAATGAATGACTTTAGTGACGGTTGGCGATAAAATATATTATTTGATGTAAACGCTCAATACTATGACTTTTTACTTCGCTTCATCCTGCTACGGTACCTATCCTTCTCCTGGACATCATTATTTTCTCCTTCTGTTTTAATAGTCCATTCTTTCACGGTTTTTGCTCTAAATTTTAAAGAACCGCTTGGATTGACATGAAATTTGGCATACGTATAGCTTACATCTCAAAGAAAAAAAGTGATATTGTGCCAATGTGTGCTTTTGCCCTGGGGGTGACCTTCACCCCCTTTTGGGGGTGAAAAAATGTATGTCCAAAATAAGTCCGGAAATGGATAAACTGACTAATTTTAAGTAACTTTTGTTCTATAGAGATTTTTCGCCAAGTCAACACTTCTCGAGTTATTTGCGAGTGAATATGTTCACTTTTCAACAAAATAACCACATTTTTAGACGGTTTTTCGCAAATAACTCAAAAAGTAAGTATTTAGTCGAAAAAAACGTTCTTAGCAAAAATATAGCCTATAAAAAAGTAAAAAAAAAATGGTGTACACGTTAGGTCAGTGGATCTCGTAGAACCAGAGTTATAGCCAATGAAAAATAGATTAATATTCACCAAATTTCAAATAGAATATTTCGACGTGAAATATCCAAAAAATTTAGCACTTTTTGGGAAAAGCCCATTATAACTTTTTTAAATTGTTTAAAAAAAGCTTTACTTCTGTTTTTACAAAAAGTTTCTAGCATTAAATTTAAGCAAGTTACGCTCAAAATAAAGTTGGTCCCTTTTGTTTTTGCAAAAAAAAATCGGGAAGATCACCCCCTAATTAGCAACTTAAATGAAATTAATCGTTAGCGCTCCACAAATTATTTTACTTATGTTGTGTTTATATGATCTGTAAGTTTTATCGATTTAAAGTGCTTATTTTTGAAAAAATTTGGTTTCAAAGTAAAATTTTTAAAAATTTAAATTTTGAAAAATAAGATTTTTTTCAAAATAACTTAAAAATTGTTAGAGACACCAAAAATCTCGAAAAAGAAAAAAGTCAGATTTGCCTTTCTGAATATCATGTATTTTTTTGTTTTTCTCTTAGACAAAAATTGATTGAGATTTGGTGTTTCTAAATTTGCATACATTCGTGATCAGTGACTCGTTCAACCCCTTTTAACTACAGCCCTTTCAATAATCAGGACTTTGAACCGATCAAACGTACAGATCATATAAACAATATATACACGAGTCAAGAAACTTGTGAAGTCGTAACGATTAAGTTCATTTAAGATACTAATAAGGGGGTGATTTTCTCGATTTTTTTACCAAAACCAAAAGGGACTAACTTTTTTTGAGCGTAACTTGTTTAATTTTGATGCTAGAATTTTTTTTTATAAAACAAAAATGAAGCTTTTTTTAAACACTTTAAATAAGTTGTAATGAGTTTTCCCCGAAATGTGCTTCATTTTTAGTTATTTCACGTTAAAGTATCCCATTTGTAATTTGACGAATATGAATCTACTTTCATTTGCTATAACTCTGCTTCTACTAAGTATAGAGACGTGATATATACACCATTTTTTTTTTAAATATTTTATAGGCTATATTTTTCCTAAGAATGTTTTTTCGACAAAATACTTACTATTTGCGTTATTTGCAAAAAACGTCTAAAAGCGTGGTTATTTTGTTGAAAAAATGAACATATTCACTGCCAAATAACTCGAAAAGTATTGACTTAGTGTAAAAACTCTATAGAACAAAAGTTACTTAAAATTAGCCAGTTTATCCATTTCCTGGACGAATATTCCATTCCATTCTTTGGACGAATATTTTTTCACCCACAAGAGGGGGTGAAAACCACCACCAGGGCAAAAGCACATATCGGCACAATATCACTTATTTTCTTTGACTTGTTAGCTATGTGTATGCCAAATTTCATGTCAATCCAAGCGGTTCTTTAAAGTTTAGAGGTTTTGCAATATTTTACCGTTAAAGAACGGACTATAAATAAATATGTTTAGCTGAAATCTTCTCTCATCCATTGTTTAAATTTATTCATAGCTATGTACTAGTAGTCCGTTCTTTAACGGTAAAATATTGCAAAACCTCTAAATTTTAAAGAACCGCTTGGATTGACATGAAATTTGGCATACACTTAGCTAACAAGTCAAAGAAAAAAAGTGATATTGTGTCGATATGTGCTTTTGCCCTGGGGGTGCTTTTCACCCCCTCTTGCGGGGTGAAAAAATATTCGTCCAAAGAAAGTCAGGAAATCGATAAACTGGCTAATTTTAAGTAACTTTTTTTCTATAGAGTTTTTTCACTAAGTCAATACTTTTCAAGTTATTTGGCAGTGAATATGTTCATTTTTTCAACAAAATAACCACGCTTTTAGACGGTTAATCGCAAATCACTCAAATAGTCAGTATTTTGTCGAAAAAACATTCTTAGCAAAAATATAGCCTGTGAAAAATTTAAAAAAATGGTGTGTACATCACGTCTCTACACCTAGTAGAAGCAGAGTTATAGCTAATGAAAAATAGGTTCATATTCGTCAAATTCCAAATGGAATACTTTAACGTGAAATAACCAAAAATGAAGCACATTTCGGGGAAAACTTATTACAACTTATTTAAAGTTTTTAAAAAAATCCACGAGGAAAAATTTCCTGTAGTTGGCTGTATACCATTACAAAAACATAAAATCCTTTATAAAAGGTATATTTGTTAAAATCCCTATACAGGGCTACATCAAAGACAGAACTAGTTTTCGATCGGTTGACCTACTTCCTCCACTACAATATTTTAAATTTACATCAAGTCTATTTCCATTTTTACAGACTATCTACCACAGTGGGAACGACTGTTTTTATTGTTATTAATTTAACAAATTTTACAATAAATACCACAAAACAACAGGGAAATTATAACTTCCTGTGGAACTGTCATTCTTGTCATGTCACCATTCGGAATTTCCGTTATCAAAATCACTTGCTTCCATACAGTCATGATGTGAACTTGTCAGATAGAGCTCATTGGTACCTCGGGCGAAAAACATTGGATATCTTAATCATCCATGTTATAATTCACATCTTTGTCATATGTTCATGGCCCCCACAAGGGTGGGGCTGGTGCAACTCTGGTCACAGGGCCCGGGCTCCTGGGGGGCCCAGGCCTAGCCCTGTTTTTTTTTTAATTGCAGAATATTTACAGGGGATCATAGATTAAAAACTCAAATAGGCCTATATAATTATTACAAAGTCAGAGTGTTGTGAAATAATTATTAATTCTAGGTTATTGGTTATTTACGATATAATTAGGAATTAGGTGCGTACCGTACATGCTAGTTACTGTTGTTTGTATATTAGTGTACAACCACAGATCACTTAACTCTCTTTAGATGTTTCACGCAGGTATCTCAAGGTCATACTAAACTAAATGTCATTTTAGTAATGATACGTTTTTTGAGATGTCGCCATGCACCTGGAGTGAAGATTTCTTCTATATCACTGAGTCTGAGTGTCATTATAATTTGTCAATTGTCATCATTGTCAGTGTCAGTATGCCTTTATCTTTTATCTTTATGTCAGTAAAAATGTTTATCTGATTGTTAGCAATAATAAAAAATCCTGATTTAGATAAAATGGATTCAAATACAGTTTTTGAAACAAAACGAATGTGATTTGAAGATCCCTATTAAGATCAAATTCCTAGCTTACATTTGCATGGTGAGTTGTTATTAGAGAACAAGTAACACAGTTAGTGGTGTAGGGAAGCAAACGAATGTAACACCAAGACCAAGTAAGTAACCCCTACAGAAAATATATAATTAATACAAATTATTTTACGTGAAATGAATATGGTTATTATCAAATCAATTATATTAATTTTTTGTTTTAGTTGAAAGTCCTCAACAAGTAGGGATGCACACATGTTTCAATCATTTGAGATACCCTTTTGTGGAAGTATTTGGAAGATAACTATTAATAATTTCATTTGTAAAGATACGATTTGTAAAAAAGTATATACAAAGTGGTTTTGCTGGTATTAAATAAATAAATAAAAATACGTTGTCATGTCTTATTTTTTCCCAAATGGTATTTTGTATATTTGAAATTAAAAATAATTTGCATATTTTAAAACCAAATTATTTTTTTTTCAACTATACAAATATTTTAACCTAACATTTTCTTCCCACCAAAATTACATTTTGAAATTCCCGCTTGCATTAGTTCCGATACAAGCGGCATGGAGCGCTGTTTTTCATATTTAACCAAAGCGTTATCGTGAAACATCTAGAGGAGGTAGGTGATCTGTGTGTACAACAGCCTGCTCGGGCCCCACACACTCTCTCTACCTTCCCCTTCCCCCAGGCGCCTAGCTGCCCCGCCCCCACTTCCGCGGCCAGTCCATCTTTGTCTCTCCGCTTTGTTCTAAAAATAAACACTTCTCATCAGTTCGTCAGTTCGTCTGTTGACTCCGTTTGATATGGGCGGAATTGTTTAATTGTTGTGCTCTGCTCTACTATTACTATTGACAGGTAATTATATAGTTGAATGTATCTTTGTTTAAAATGTTCTTAAACAGTAAAATTGTGTTTGTTTACAATTAAAGCCGTCTTGGTTTTTTGTTACGGTATTCAAGAGATTAGTGTTTAGACATACTGTATATGTACTGTAATATGGCTTTCTTGCCGTCCCGAAACAAAAATAATAATTAATTTTAATACATTTTGATAAAGCCGATCGTCACAATAGTGTAAAAAAGCAAATTTAAAGGAAAACAATAGTTGTATCTTTTTCAACTTAAACATGTAACCTACTCAATTGTTTTGTTTGTATACAATGGGAAAGCACATAACTTTACTTTAGGTAACGGTAAAAGATCCAAATATTTATATGCTTATGCTTAGGATCGAAAACCATTGATCTTATTATGATTTTATCCGTCGTGTTTTGTTTCAGGTTAAGATGTCAAGCTATAAACATAAGTCTGGAGCTTTGAAAAGAAAGCTCCAGAAAGAAAAATTAGAACAATCTGCTAAAGGTCGCCAGGATATTAAGAAGTTTTTTAAGAGTAATGAAAAAGAAGAGTTGCAAGAATTTCAACCGGATTTCAATCCAGAACCTACATCAGCCTCACAGACCCAACCTTCTTCAGCTTCAATCCAAAATGCTTCTACGTCTACTGTATGTGAGGGAAGTAATGACGAATGTGCTAGTGCTGATCCAAATCTTAGTAAGGATACTGTCGATGACAATAAAACTTTTAATTTTGACGATCCTAATACGTGGCCTGCGGTGATGAGTGATAAAATACGGCAGGAAATAGTATTGTGCTACGGTGGTTTTCAAGCTTTTCAGGCCAGATCAAAATCATTTCCAGCTGACCCCTCAGGAAAACATTTCCATGAAACATTGTTGTACATGAAAACAGACAACAGAACATGTAAAGCAATTCCACGTGAATGGTTAATGTGGAGTGAAACAAAAAACAGCATTCATTGTTTACCCTGTAGCATTTTCCATTCAAACCAAAACAAAAGTAAACTTGCAAAAGAAGGTTTTTTCCCTGAAAAACAATAATACAAACGATTATACAGGTTATTTTCGATGCATGAAAGAAGCTCTGAGCACAGAAAACACTACCTAGAATGGAAAAGTCTTCAGATATCATTGAAAGGACATGGTGTCGACAGCAATCTGCAACAGATTATTAACTGTGAAGCAACAAGATGGAAAGCTATTCTTCAACGAATTTTGGACACAACAATATTCTTGAGTAGTAGAGGTTTAGCTTTCCAAGGGGAAAATACCCAGATCGGTGATGTTCACAATGGAAACTTTTTAGGAGTATTGGAATTAATAGGAAAATATGACGAAGTAACTCGTGAACATTTAGCCAAAGTAAAAGAAAACCAGTTGAATAAAAAAAGTATGATAGGTCAAGCTCACTATCTCTCATGGTACTCGCAGAATGAATTTATTTCTCTCTGTGGTAAAAAACTACTGAATACTATTTTGCACCAACGAGAAGAGTCTGTATTCTATGGGATTATTGCTGATGCCACCCCTGACATTTCCCATCAGGAGCAGAATGTACTAATTCTACGGTATGTTTTTCAAAATGAAGAAAAAAATACATTCGAAGTATGTGAAAGATTTATTGAATTCCTGAACTTTAGCGGGAAAACAGGTGAGGTTATAACTGATGAAATTCTGTCCGCTTTAGACAATATTGGAGTACCACTTTCTGACTGTCGAGCTCAGGGATATGACAACGGCTCTAACATGCGGGGACACACTAAAGGTGTACAATCAAGAATACTTGAAAAAAACCAGTCTGCTATATTCTCTCCCTGTGGAGCACACTCGCTCAACAGAGTTGGTGTCAATGCTGCAATGATGGTGGCAATGCTGTTGACTTTTCTGATGTTATAAATGATTTTAGTGAAAAGAAAGCTAGGAAATCTATGATTAAATAGACTATCAAACATCAAAGTAAGCGTTTTCTTGTCAGTGTATTAAACACTTAAAAAACATTTTAATTGTTTAGCTCCTAACTTTCTTATAATCTCATTCTTAGTATTTTGTCAACTTGAATTTTATTCTTGGTCAGTAAGGGAAATCAATCTCAAAATGGAAATGTACTGTACTTTCAGTAAAATATAAATGATTTACTTTATGTTTGCAACAATTTTGTCAATAAAGTTTGGTTTTTAGATTAAAATAATAGCCTTAATTATTCCTTAATATCAATAATCATCAGTTTAAATAAAATTTGTAAACTAAAAAATTACCATGTAAATTGTTGAAACATAGCATAGCACGCGAACATAGGGGGGCCCGAGCCTGATCCTGGTTACAGGGCCCGCAATGGAATGTGGGGGCCATGCATATGTTCCGATGACGGATCAATTGTAAAGGGTTTTTACCCTGTTATTTTTAGTTTGGTGGCTTGCATGTAGATTCTAAGTGAGTATAACCTATAACTTTTTATAACCTTAGTCAACATTTTAAATACTTTGCATCATTTTATCTGGTTGTACACATTTTAGGATTGCACTGATGATGATCGGTCAACCGATCGAAAAATAGTTCTGTCTTTGATGTAGCCCTGTATAGGGATTTTAACAAATACAGTAGAACCCCGCAAATCCGAACCACGCAAATCCGAACTTTCGGCAAATCCGAACCAACGGAAAGTGAAAAAATTTTTAAAAATTCAAAATAAAAATTTAAAAACATGTTTATTACAGAGAACCAGAAAATTTAACAATGTAAAATTAATAGGAATTTGGACATGTGAAATTTATTAAAAATAAATACACGTAGTACATACTTATACATAAAAACTTAAACACAATCAATAAAGGAATGTGCATAATACACATTTCCCATGGTATACTATGAACGAAAACATTGAAAAAGATAAGAAACATGAGAAACATAGTGTAATCAATATCCAGATTACAAATTAAATGAATCATTTACATAACCGAATTCCCATGTCCCGTGACTAAACAAAACTACTGGTGTTAGCGATTTAATATTTCAGTGATCTAAATATTTTTCAGCTTTAGGATATTGGAGGTATAAACGTGCGGATAAAGTTTCATAAAGGGATCGGTGGCAGTTCAAATCTTTTAAAAATCATCTTCGTTAGCTTCTTAGGCTAACTTTCGGATAATCCGAACTTTTCGGAATCCGAACAGGCTGTCCCCCCAATTAGTTCGGATTTGCGGGGTTCTACTGTATACCTTTTATAAAGGATTTTATGTTTTTAAAAAAAGCTTCATTTTTGTTTAAAAAAAAATTCTAGCAACAAAATTAAACAAGTTACGCTGAAAATAAAGTTAGTTCCTTTTGGTTTTGGTAAAAAAATCGAGAAAATCACCCCCTAATTAATATCTTAAATGAACTTAATCGTTACGACTTCACAAGTTTCTTGACCCGTGTATATATTGTTTATATGATCTGTAAGTTTCATCGGTTCAAAGTCCCTATTATTGAAAGGGCTGTAGTTAAAAGGGGTTGAACGAGTCACTGATCACGAATGTATGCAAATTTCGAAACACCAAATCTCAATCAATTTTTGTCTAACAGAAAAACAAGAAAATACATGATATTCAGAAAAGCAAATCTGACTTTTTTTGTTTTTCGAGATTTTTGGTATCTCTAACAATTTTTAAGTTATTCTGAAAAAAAGCATATTTTTCAAAATTTAAATTTTTAAAAATTTTATTTTGAAACCAAATTTTTTCAAAAATAAGCACTTTAAATCGATGAAACTTACAGATCACATAAACACAACATAAGTAAAATAATTTGTGGAGCGGTAACGATTAATTTCATTTAAGTTGCATTTAATTAGGGGGTGGTCTTCTCGATTTTTTTTGGCAAAAACGAAAGGGACCAACTCTATTTTGAGCGTAACTTGCTTAAATTTAAAGCTAGAAATTTTTTGTAAAAACAGAAATAAAGCTTTTTTTAAAAACTTTAAAAAAGTTATAATGGGTTTTCCCAAAAGGTGCTTAATTTTTTGGATATTTTACGTCGAAATATTCTATTTGAAATTTGGTGAATATGAATCTATTTTTCATTGGCTATAACTCTGGTTCTGCGAGATCCAGAGACTTAATGCGTACACCATTTTTTTTACTTTTTTATAGGCTATATTTTTGCTAATAACGTTTTTTTTTTGACAAAATACTAACTTTTTGAGTTATTTGCGAAAAACCGTCTAAAAATGTGGTTATTTTTTTGAAAAATGAACATATTCACTCGCAAATAACTCAAAAAGTGTTGACTTGGTGAAAAAGCTCTATAGAACAAAAGTTACTTAAAATTAGTCAGTTTATCCATTTCCGGACTTATTTTGGACATATATTTTTTCACACTCAAGAGGGGGTAAAAGTTACCCCCAAGGCAAAAGCACACATCGGCACAATATCACTTTTTTCTTTGACTTGTGAAGCTATACGTATGCCAAATTTCATGTCAATCCAAGCGGTTCTTTAAAATTTAGAGCAAAAACCGTGAAAGAATGGACTATAGACTACTACCTGTATTAGATGATTATTTCATTCGTAGACTTGGTCAAAATCCAATTTTTTATTATAAATCTTTATTTTCCTCATAATCCACTTCTTGAATTATTTAGAAATATAACGAATTAGTTGTTAAGATACTAAGGCTACTAGGTATTTAAGTCAAAACGGCAATTATTCTATTAACTATTTGTTTTCCACAGTTAAAACTCCTCGTCTCCTCTTGAACAAATTAATGTTGTTTGCCACATTCCTTGTGCAGAATGTAACACGTGTTACCTAGGACAGATTGGGCATTCACTTAAGGGTAGACTAACTTGACACCGTAGTATGTAGTATTAACTTATCCAAACATTCATGCGCCTTAGCACAATAAGCTTTCACGTTCAAACATAGGGTTAGCTTTGAGATATCAAAATTCTTTGTAATGAATATAATTATATTAAAAGAAAATTTCTGGAAATGTGTTATATGTTTAAACATCCTATTTCACGCAATAAGGAAACTGACATTGGTAACTTAAGTTACTCTTTAGTTTTAAATAATTGAATGGAACATTTTTATTTACTTTATAGGTTCCATAAATACGCATAAAGCTAATTTTAAATATATACTACTTATATAGACTATTTGAAATAAATGAATATATAATTAGTAATAAATAAATTCCTCATAAAATAATAGTAAGAGGAAAGATCGAGGGAAAGATAGGACTAGTAAGGAAAAGACTATCCCGGCTAAGAAACATCCGACAATGGACAGGGCTAACTTTTGAACAGCTAATAAAAACAGCTGAAGATAGAGAAGAGTTTGCAATTGTAGTAGCCAACCTCCATTGAGGAGAGGGCACCTTAAGAAGAAGAAGAAGAATAAATAAATAATTAAATAATAAATATATACATATAGTGTGTTGCATTGCAGGTGAAGACACCCCTATATTTCAGCTATGAAAATAAATTCAGGTTTGAAATTTTTCACAGTCATACAGGTTGATGGTTTACATTTTTTAATATATTCAATGAAATTACGGCCTACTGCGAATACACAAACAGGTTTAATTTTGGATATATTGCTTCGCGTTATAGATATTGGTGAAAGTTATTTGGAAAAGTCTTTCCAAATATTATTATAACCCCACACACCAAATATCATGACAAAATTCGCACATTTGGTTTTTTCATTATTTGTAGTCAGGATCCTTAACCCTGGAAGATCACACCTATTTTTTTTACATAAACCGCACACATGGGTGTTAGATACCCAATGATTTTTTGTAAAGAAATAAAAAAAAAGAATGTGTGTGTACTTTGTACGCACGTAAGAAGTTATTCTTCTATTATATAATAGGTAATTTAAACGAAGTAAATATACTTAAAAGGTTATTTGTATTTTATTTAAAAATCAAACTAACTTTCTTATCTACCACTTTCAAAAAATTTTTATTAAAACAACCAAAAATAAAAAAAAATATGAATCGCCCAGGAATTGAACCCGCAACCTTCCAATCTCAGTGCTAACGCATTTCCCACTACTCCATCGAGGCCCTAGAAATAGACATGTAAGTTTCGGATATAATTACACAACATGGCGACATATAGTGTAAAAATGTTATGCTTACATAATATTTTATTATTTTACTACAGGGAAACACAAATCCAAAAACACAAGAATTATAATAAATAATACATTTCCTAAAACCACTAATATATTCTTTTAATGACTTATTTGCACGGTTACAGATACATACATACCTATCTTGAAAGATTAGCAATGAACTACATACTGTCAGAACTACATACTGTCAGTGTGCGCAGGCGCGCGGATCATGTACAATTTTACCCTCAATCGATTCGCCGCTAAAGAAGAATATCTTAAAAAAAAGTAAATATTTTATGATTTCCAGAGACTCTCTAATCACTATTGAATACATACGAATAATTATATCAATCATTTTATTTTCTCTCTATTAATTGTAGTAACACAAAAGAACAAAATATTAAAAATAATTAAAAAACATTTTCTAAAAAACCGGAAACATAATTCAAAATATTTTAATTTAATTTAACAACAAAATGGTCTTTCTAACTAAAATATAACACCTTTTGATTATAGAACTCATATTCATTCTTAGCCAGGTATTTCAGTTTCACTCATTTTAGTAACTACATTCATAAGACAGTGTGGCTCTATGCTCCATGCATTATGCTTTATAGCAAGACGAGCATGCACGCTTTGCTTTTCCATCTTTGCCTTTGCAGAAATAACACCTAGTTTTCTTTACTAAATTTGTGGGATGTTGTGTTGTTAGGTCATTAACTTGAACGCACACTTGATCGCAAACCTCACACATGGGTGCTACATACCCTAGCCTGTATTCAATAAATTCTCGTGATTGGAAATATTGCTCAAATGAGACCGCAACTACACACCCGTCCTTGGCAGACTAGAGACTGAATTTATATAAAGCAGCGTTACCATTGAAATGCAGCTGCGCAAGCTACATGCAGTTAAGTGTCGCGATGGGTATCTCACACCCAAGTGTGAGCTTCCAGGGTTATATCTACAATTGGCTGTCCCAAGATGCATCTAAGGCTAGCGAAATTTAACTTTTAGGATACAAATTTTGTCATGAAACTTGGTGTTTGGGGTTATAATAATATTTGGAACAACTTTTTCAAATAACTTTTTCCGATATCCCTAACGTTAAGCAAAATATGAAAAATTCACCCTGTTTGTGGATTCGCAGTAGGCCGCGTTTAAAATTTAAATTTCAGTTGACTATCTTAAAAAATGGAAACCATCTACCTTTATGACTGTGCAAAATTTCAAATCTATATTTATTTTGATAGCCGAAATATAGGGGGTGTCTTCATCTTTAATGCGACACACTGTATAAATCTTACGTTCATCATAGTCCTTGATTTGATGGCTGTAATGAATTTTAAATTAATTAGTATGGTTTTTTTATCGAACCTTTCTTGTTTATTTTTAACACAAATTGCGAATTATCTTTTTTTTGTATCTTATTTTGAAACATCCTGTGGAATTTATTAGAAACAAAGCTACCTATTATTAATATTATGAGTCTCGATATCTGTATTATCAAAGATTATAGGTACTGATGGTAGGGGAGCCCAAGCGGGCATTTTTGCAGTTACTCGAGCGCGTCAGATAATCATAATATGGGGAGAAACCTGGTACCCTGCAGATGTACCTCTACCATATATTGGCTCTTAACACAGGGAAGTTTGTTAAGGGGGGCCCGAAAAAAAAATCCATTCTTGAAAATAATTGAAATTGTCAGATTAAGATAAGGTAAGTTAAGTACATGCAAAAGAGTGTATATTTCAAAAATCTGATGATTTGAGCGGTGACGTAAGGAAATGGGTTAGTCAAAAATTTTCACAAGAAAAAGCGAATATTTGGCGAAATGAACGTCAGATCGAAAAACTAAAAAATACGTCTTCAATATTTTTCCATAATCTATCGAATGGTACTAAACATGACCCCCACGGAGAAGTGTGGGGGATAAATTTAAAATTTTAAATACAAACCCCACGATATTACGCAAAATGAACATTAGATCGAAAAACTGCAAAATACACTTTCAAAATTATTTTGAAAAATATATCGAATGGTACCAAATACGACCCCCCACGGAGGTGGGGTGGGGCTTACTTTAAAATCTTAAGTGGGACCCCCAAATTTTTATTACAGGTTTGAATTCTTTACGTAAAAATAAGCAACTTTTATTCGAGATATTTTTTCAAATTATGGATAGATGGCGCTATAATCGGAAAAATCGATTGTTGGAAATGGAAAATTAAATGAAAAAATGGAAAGTCCCCACTAAAATGTAAAATTTTACTTAACTTTTTTTGGTCTTAGGACCTAATAATCACAACCCAATAGGTCCCCATAACGCTCGAGTGACTGCAAATTTAGCATACTTTGCTCCCCTACCATAAACTGTAAATATAACATGTCTATATGGACATTTAAAACAAAACAATACTTCTTTAGTAATTAATTGTTTTTTACTTTTCCATGCATAGGTACGACAATTTATGTCCTATACATAAAATACCTAGGTATACTAAAATCACAATACAGATGCACTGGAAATAAACAAATCAAGACACATCGAATGTTACTAGGAGCGCTTCCAAATCATGTTTTATAATGTATAAACTTTGTAAATCATGATTTGGAATTTACAATATATATACATTCTAAATCGTGACTTGGGAGTGCTCCTGGTAACATTTAACGTGTCTTAGTTTGTTTATTTCTATTGCATCTTTATTGTGATTTTAGTATAGCATTTCGTTCTTTTACACTCATTTATCACCAACACACCCTGATTCATTAAAATGATAAATATGTATCACCCTATACTTGGTTTTCTAAACTGTAATGGTGGTTTCTCTCAGATACTTCCCCACCTTTCTTTAGATTTAGTTTTAGTCAATGGTAGTAAAACAAAAGTGACAATAGCAGCAGTAAATGTAAAAAAGTATCTATCGTTCACTGAAATAATATATTATTCCATTTTTTTGTTTAAATTTTACTTTTTTTACTCACCAGAGAAGTCAATTTGAATTTCAAGTATTGCCGGCAAACGTAACCATACTCGAAATAGACGATGAGACAGCCAACAGAGAAACAGATTAAGGGTCGCTGCATATTATCATGCACGTAGCGTTTCCAGCACGTAGCATAGTCTCCGAAAAATATGATTTTACTGAAATGTGTCTGATACGATACGTTCCAGGCAGTGTGAATTGTTCATATTTAAAACCATTAAATTATATTTTTCGGAAACTAAACGCTACGCGCTGGAAACGCTACGTGCATGATAATATGCAGCGACCTTTAGGGCTCAGCTTTGAGCTAATCTTTCTCTGAGGGCCATCATCCCTGAAATTTAGCCCAGTGCGTAGTGATGCACATATGTATCAAACTAAATTTTTACTCGTTATGTTATACTGATGTATAATTTTAGTGATAAAGGAGCACCGACTCCTCTATGAATCATGCTGTTGCCAAAATTTATGAACGGTCAGCGATCTAATCTAAAATAATTCAGTTGAACGTTTTCATATCTTTAGAATATTGTGCTGCTAGATTCATTTTCAAGTGCAATAAAATCACTTTATTGACAAATATAAGCAAAAATAAAAATATTATACATTTTGTTATGTTTATTATTTCTAGTCAACACAAATCAATAAAATATGTTTGATGCAAATATGAATCACTGTGCAGTTGTAATAATCTTGATTTATACATTCGTTGTATCTAGTCAATATAGGTTCTTATTTTTTTTTCATGTGCCTTTTTTTAAAAACTCGAACAAAAACGTTAATTAACAAAATTTGGACAACATGAATTCTGTTGAATTATATTGAATATCTGATTTTATTGAATATATACCCGATATTAGTGAAGATGAATTAGATTTGTTGGATGATGAACGTCTTGATATTGACAATGGACAATTGCCTGATTAAATTTCTACAGTTATGAATGACAAAATGTTGGAAAGCTTTTTGGATGAGTGTGGAGAAGGACAAGTTAAAATATAATTGCAAATGCAGTCTCAATCTGCGAATGCTTTTAATTTAGAGACAGTTTCTTCAACATCAACTTCTAATACTACCACACACGCAGAGAAAAATAAATCATCAGAATCCAAATAAGTATTGAGGAAGAAGAAGAATATTCGGAGTACCACATCAACCTTTTAGATAATACTAATTTTCTATTGTCAGTCACGAACTTAGAAACATCTCTTCAATATTTTCCATACTTTTTTAATGAGCAGCTGATGAAGAGGATTGTGCTAGAACGTGCACCTACGTTCTAGTGTTTTGAAGGATCCTTCACAACCCCTTGAATTACAAAAGGAACACCTTCTAAGTAGGTACTTAGGCATACTCGTAATGGCATTTATTAGATAAATATGGCAGTTGTAACTTCTAGGTTGTTATACAGAAGAACCAACCTTGAAAAAAAAAATTGCATCAACTTATCTGAATTTAGAATAGATATAGCTCGAACACTTATGACTATTGGTCAATCGTGTGTTCCAAAAGACGTAGATCATCTGGCGTCCATCAATAAATAGAAAGCAGAAAAAAATACAATGTAGAACCTTTACCTCCACCAGAGGTTCGAATTGACAACATAAGCCACTTTCCAACATGGTGTGACACATGACGGCGTTGCAAACTTCTCAGTTGTAAGGCATAAACATTTGTAGTGTATGAGAAGTGCTCTATATCATTATGTTTCAATAAGCCGTTTCAATAAGCCGAACAACTGTTTCAAATTTTTATTTAGCGTGTGGACTTTCACAGTACGATAAGTACACACATATAATATATTTCAACCACTAAAATATAATGAATGAACCTAAATATTAATGTCCAATTTACATAGCTATTTAATTGCTTCTGGGGAGCATTCACAAAGTCCTGGAGGTTTCCACGGTAGGCACGATTTAGGTAGTCTGAAACACAATGGCTTATGGTCTGTCTAGGTGATCCGCAATCGCACTTTGGACTTTCCTCACGACCCAATTTGAATAAAGAATCAGCACATTTACCATATCCGGTACATATGCGATTAAGCCTCACCCAGGTGGTCCGGAGCAGATTTAATCCGATGGAACCCTGAGTTGGGGTGGATATCTGAATATAATCTGCTGCTATTGTTGGCATCCATCTTGTGGACCATTGCCTTTGTATATCATAGGAATCACCAATTTTTCGGGCCGATCTGATTGGGGGATTTCTAGATCTCAGTCGCTGGTGCTCTTTTGAGGTGTCTGGTATGTCTTGATGAATTGGTAATTGTACGTTGGCTACAATTTTCTGGTACTCTCTCACTAATGCTGTTATACGGCGTAAATCTAATGGAGCAATATTGCTCAACGTAGGCAGCCATCTCACTGGGGTTGATTTTATTTTTCCAGTGATTATTCTCATGGCTGGATTAAGTTGGACATCGATTTTGTTTGTATGTGCACTATTTAACCATACTGATGCACAATATTCTGCCACTAAAAAAACAAAGCTAGAACAGAGGTCCGAAGAGTATCTGCAGAAGCACCCTAAGTTGTTCCAGCAAGTTTTGTTATTATATTGTTTCTTGTTCTCAGTTTACCGGCTGCATTTTTAATATGGCTTTTGAAGGTGAGTGTTCTATCAAGTGTGACGCATAGATATTTGCAGTTGTTGCTATGTTTGATAGCGTTATCATTTAGAGTTACATTGAGAGTATCTCCCGCAAGTTTATCCGACAGGTAAAAGAGACAGGTTTCACTTTTTCTTGTGTTAGGACGTAAGCGCCAGTTCTTAAAGTAGTTACTTTAAGTAGTTAGATCATCGTTTAGAGCTGGTTCTCCAGCATCTTTACTATTATCTTGGAAGACAATGGCCAGGTCGTCAGCATAAGTGAATTTTCTCGATTTTGTTTCAGGTATCTTTGCCGTATAAAGGTTAAATAACAAGATAATAATAAAGGGGGCGGATAGAGAATAACCTTTGATCCGTTGAGGAGGGTGAACTCTCTTACGCTATCTCCGGAGGCTAAAATGGAAAACGTGATATTAGATAAGATCCTGAAGAAACTTGAAAGATTGGACGAACACAATAAACTAGTGGACGGAAAGTTAGATAGTATACAGTCGGACCTCAGGAACATATCCACAATTAATGAACAGCTGAAGATGGAAAACAAGTTAATAAAAGAAACAATTAAAGTGCAAGCGGAAAGAATAGAAATGTTAGAAAGGATCATCAAAAGGAAGAACGTAGTAGTACACGGAATACAGGAAGAACAAGGAGAAGATTATGCAGACCTTAAAAGCAAAATACAAAGATTAATGCAGACACTAAGAATTGAGATAGACCCCGAACAAAAAATAACGGATATAAAAAGAATAGGAAAGCAATATGGCCAAAAAATAAAAAACAGACCTATACTGATCGAAATGAGGAACGAAACTAAGAGAACAGAAGTACTGAAAGGGTCCAAATATCTTAAAGGAACAAAAATATACATAAGTGAAAACTTTCCAAAACAAGTAATCGCCGAAAGAAAACAACTCACGGAGCATATGAAAAAAGCAAGAGAGGGAGGATACCTGGAACATTTAAGATACAATACATTATGGATAAACGGAGAAAGGTATTCACTCGACCAACTTCAGAGCAAAGATATAAACGAACCCGCAAAAGAAATGTGTCCTCTGGGAAAAACAATTGGAGAAGACAGTAGATCACAGGAAAACAAAAATAATGCTAGGAAAGTTACTCAAAGATCTCCCATAGGAAGCCCAAGCACAGAAGATAATATAGCAAAGATAACAAAGCTAAACAGTACTCCAAAAAACTAAAAAATAATTCAGCAAACGATAAAAATCAGGAACGAAAATTGGCTATGAATAAGGAAACGGTTGTAAACAGTATAATAAAACACAAAAAACAAAAAAGTCGCAGTAAACGGAAAACTAACAGGATCAGAATAGGAACATGGAATATTAGAACTTTATTAAGAGCAGGGAAAATGGAAGAGCTGGCGAATGAGATGAAAAGTAAAAAATCGAAATCTCAGCGCTACAAGAAATTCGATGGAAAGATCAAGGAGCAATAGCAAAAAAGAAATACACAATGTTTTATTCCGGAGATACCAAACAAGGACATAATGGTACAGCCTTAATAATTAGCAGCACATTAAGGGACAAGGTGATAGATTTCAAAGCAATATGTGGAAGATTATCTTATGTCAGAATAAAGACCAAGCAATCTAATTTAACACTCATTAATGCATATTATGCTCCCACCGAGAATGCGAAAAAGGAAGACAAAAACGATTTTTACGAGAAACTCGAAGAAATATATGAAAATATACCCAAGAATGACATAAGTATTAATTTTACTAGGTGATTTCAACGCAATGATAGGAAAGGAAGATATAAACAAGGACGTAGCTAGTAAGGAAACTCCCCACACAATTACGAATTTTAATGGGAGAATGCTTTGTAACCTAGCAGCAGCAACAGACACATTTATAATGAACACACACTTCAAACACAAAAAAGAACATAAGGTAACATGGCTAATACCAGGATCAACGGAGGGTAATCACATCGATCATTTTTTGATATCAAAAAAGAGGAGAACAATTCAAGATGTCAGGTTGTATCGTGGTGCAAATGCAGATTCTGACCACTTCCTAGTAATAGGAAATATGGAAATGAAAATAATTAAAGACACAAAGAAATTCACAAAAAGAAAAATTGGAACGTAAGGAAACTAGATTCGGATACTGTTCAGAAAGATTATTCTGAAGAGTTTGAAGCAAATTAAAAGTTTCTTACTCTAATTACCTAGAAGAAACGTGGAAAGAAATAAAAGGTCACATTTCGATAGCAGTAGAAAAAGTAATAGGATACAAAGGAATAAAAAGGCAAAAAGGATAGTATGATGAAGACTGCGAAACAGCAACCAGGGAAAAAAACCTAGCTCGAAAGAAATGGCTGAAGACAGGTAGAGAAGAAGATCTGGAAGAGTATAGAAAAAAAAGAAAGACTCAGACAAATGCTGTACAAATGAAAAAAAGATATGGATTGATGAAGTTATAGAAGAGTTGGAAGTAAATAGCAAGAATAATGTAAAGCTTTACAAATTTATAAAATCACAAAACAAGAAGAAACCAACAGTTAAGATTGATGCCAAAATATGGGAGAAATACTACTAAGAATTATTTAAGGCGAGAGAAAGCTCCCTCGAATATACACAAGAAAGACCTTGATGATGAAATCGAAATAGAAAAGCCGTCATAATATGAGGACTTTTTACGTGTAATAAAAAATATAAAGCAAAAGAGAGCAGCAGGCCCAGATAAAATCCCAGATGAGCTAATAAAACGAGGCGGAGAAACACTACAACGGGAAATATATGACCTAATAATAAGGATTTGGGAAGAAGAAAGAATTCCCGAAGAATGGAAAACTGGATGGATATTTCCGATTCTTAAAAAAGGGGACACCACAAAATGTAGCAACTATAGAGGAGTAACACTGTTAAAGAGCTGCTACAAAATATTGACATCATTAATCAGACACAAACTCTCAAAATACATTGAAACTAAAATAGGAGACTACCAGCACGGATTTAGAGAGGGAAGGTCAACAATAGACGCAGTTCACATAATCACACAGTCAATTGAGAAATGTTCGAACATGATATCGACTTACACATCCTTTTCATAAACTTCAAGCAAGCCTTTGACAGCTTAACAAAACCCGACCTAATAGGCATGAAACAAGACATGAAAACCCTAGAGATACCAATGAAACTTATAAAGCTTACGAAAATGACAATGAAAGGATAGACTGCAGCAATAATTACAGATAACGGAATCACCAAAAATATAAAAATAGCAAATGGAGTACGACAAGGCGACTCTCTATCAACGTCACTATTTAATGTCGCTATAGAAGGAACAATAAAAGCTACAGAAGTAAAAGGTACAATTATAACATCGACGTCGCAACTTGTGGCCAGGGATGGGCGGTGTCGATAATGTCATGTCGACAATTCGATTGTCGACATGTCGACAATCATGTCGATGTCGAGTGATTTAAAGTTGTTGCCAATGTCGACAATGTCAAGTATGTCGACAATTAGCAAACGATCAGAATGACGTTCCGTGCGCACTAATTTGAAATTTTAGGTTAATCTGGCTGCGCTGACTTATTGAAAAAGTATGCATTAATGTTTCAACAAGTTGCAAAGAGACCAAATAATCTCAAACTTTTGAAACTTTAACCTCACTATTAACTTGCGATTGTCAAATTCATAGGATATTCCATAATTGTTTGATTGCAGGTTTTTCAAGTGTAAATGAATTTTAAATAGATTCATATAGAGACAATTTATTATGTGCAAACCTCATGATAGAGTAATGCAATGTAATGAATCTAAAATATTACCATATAGATGCAAAACCAGAAAAACCAGCAAAACAAATTTTCATAGATTTTTAATTTTCTATCGTTACTCGTAAACTCGTAACATTTACAGAAAGGTTTAAAAAAATTAAAAAGAAACGTAAACCTAAACGTCAGTAAACGAGGTAAGATTCAAAACCACAATCAAACATATCTCAGTACATTGAAACCTTACCTTGTTTCCTAACATTTCGTTTACTTTTTTTTAAATTTCACTAACTCTTTATTATAATAATTATAGTATAATAATTACTGAAACAGTGTTGAATCTCTTCGTGCTTTGGCAGAGACTGCATAATAAAAACATTACAACATTTTGCGGTTTTGCTAATTTTTAACCAAAGAAAACATTTAACCAATAATAATACATCAAATAGTTGTACTTTCAGCGTCCATATCTACAATTTCTTCCTCGTCCAGGTCATAACTATTTTTATCAGGATACTCTCCCTTTAATGAAACATAAATATGTACCAATTTCTTGGAATTAGTGAACGTTAATCTATTTCTTATCAGACTGTGAATATGTCCCCAATTTGAAAAGAGTCTCTCGATTTGAGCTGAGGAGGCTGGCATTTTTAGAAGTCTGAGAGCCATTTTAGCAAGAATTGGGCATTCCAGTTTGACCACTCGCCAAAATACTAGAGGCTTTTCAACTCCTTTTTCCCAAAGTGTTGAGAATATTCCTGAAATTGTAAACCTAATATATTAAAAATCAAAAGAGCGATAATTTTGTCTGAAAGACTTACCCGATTTAGTGTTAAATTTGTCCCATTCTTCTATGCCCTGATTGCACAACTTTCTGAGTAAGATCTGAGTTATTATACCAGTGTGCTCTGACGTAAGCTTGGAATTTTCATATTTCGGATGCAGATAGTACGCAGTTAATGCGTACACGTTTAACGCCATTTGTTGTCTGTGTTTCAATTTTTCTTTAAGGTTATCTGGCAGATTCAAATTGAGCCACAGATGAACGGCATCTGCTACAGATGTGTCAGATTTCTGACAAACATTGATCAGATTACAAATGGGTTCATCAATTTCTATGTTCTGTTGAATCTCATCCACAAATTCATCGTTGAAGATTAATTCCTTGACTTTCGGCTTAATCTTTTTTGTCGTTACAGCGGCTACTTGTTTCATATATACCAGATTTTCTAGGAGACTTTCGAAAGAATCTCGGTAAGAGCACCATCTTGTTTCGGCCGGCAATTTGATTCTGCGCCCTCCCTTATCAACTATAATTTTTTCTAAATCTGGTTGCTTAAATTCTTTGAGGACAATGACCACATTGTCGACTAACTTTTTATCCAGCACGTCTTTGGCTAAAAGGTTGCCGGTGTGGCTACTGCACGTAGAGTGCCACATGTTGTGCTTGAGGAGGGATCCCATTTTAATCATTGCACTAGCATTATCCGAAACTATACCGTACGCATCTACATCGTATTTTTCTTTTGCAATTTTTTTAGATTCTGTTATTATTTCGGCAAGTTTTTCTCCAGTCTCAGACTCCGTGGTTAAATCCCAAGCATCAAGAAAGGCATTTTTTCCGTCTGCACTATGCAACATTGTCACAACCGTTTTAGAATTAGTAGATGAGTTTTTCCAACCGTCACACAAAATGACTGACTCGGTTTCCACTTTTTTACGTGAAATCTCAATACAGTCTTCATAGCACTTATTTAAAAGCGATGTACAAAGTTTTTTCCGGCCAGGAATTTTGTCTAAATAAGCAGGACGGATCGTTTTTATAAAATTTTTAAAGAGAGGTGATTCTACCACAGTAAATGGTAAGTTACAGCCGAATATAAATTTGGCTAGTGCAGTGCTTATCTTCTCCTCTTCATACTCTTGTAATATGTCCATATAGTCGGTGATTTTCTTTGATATTTTGGCTGGTCTAGCTTGAGATGTAGCGAATAAATTTCTTTTATTCGTGCTTGTGTAGCTTGTGCTGGAGGAAGTTGGAGTACTTAAGTTAGTCAAATTACTACTATCAGTATCAGTAGTTGATAACATCATATTTTCAACAATACTATGAGTGCCTTGAATTGCTACACCATTGTTTTCTTCCAATTCCAATAAGGCGGCATCGGTATCTAATGAATTTTCTATAATTCCATCTAGCATGTTTTCAGGTGAAGTTCCAGTCACAATAGCTAGCGAACCATCTTCCATAACTTCGTAACTACCGTTCGTTGTATTCTAAAATTCAAAATAAAAAGAAACTCTAAGGTGACTAAATATGAAGGGCGGATCTACGGACACCCTGTATACAGAAGTTGGCATAGATACAGCGTTTTGTACTTAATTCAATAGGCCAATCCGTTTTTTGCCGTAAAATACTAAACTTGGTGTTTTTTAAATGGGACACCCTGTATATAGAGATGCAACAACGTGAAAACCTCAGAATACAAATTCTGGGGTGAAAACTGATGCAATTTATGTCCCCTTCCGAATTCGAATTAAATAGTAATCAAGAAATCTACAATAATATATAGTGCGTTATTTTCACTTCTTGCCGTTAGATGGCTATACGGTTTTTGACGCCATGTTTTCTCCAATATACTACTACCGAAATGGTGATCCATGCGTTGTTGAGTTATGCGGCTCCGAACACATTTTACGATTCATTTTTATATTATAGATAAATGTAATTTCAAAAAGTTCCCCCCAAAATTTTTTCTAGATCCGCCCCTGCTAAATATGTAGTAGAACATACGTCCTATATACTCACTTGTGGATTAACTGTAGGTGTAAAACCTGTGTCTGAGCCAGTATTTTCGTATATCGAAACATGCGACATTTCATTATTGGATTGATTACCATTGCCACGATCTAACTTGCAGACGTTTCTTAAAATGAAAGTACGGGACGGGGTTAGTTATCAGCCGATACAAATATCAATTTCAGAGAATAAATCTCTAGAGCTATCCAGCTAAAATTAATTAAAATATTTCTTCTTACCTGTGACTTTGCAATCTTGCTGCAGCTGTATTTTTATCACATTTCCACATACACAACATTTAGCCGCGTGCTTTCCTTCTATCTTTAATACTTTGAATGATAATATATCATAGTTTTTATTCAGTTTTCTGCCACTCATTTTGATTCTGATCAGATCAGATCACATTCAAAGTTTACAACTGAATAATTTCATAACATAACCTCACTTTTTTCCATTATGGACACGTTGCTGACATTGTCGACATTGTCGACATTGTTGACACGTTCTCGACATTGTCGACACGTCTGTGTCGACAATTAAAGTCGACGTGTCGATGCCCATCTCTGCTTGTGGCCTATGCTGACGACATAGCATTAATTAGCAGAAACCTAAACAGTTTAAAGGAAGAATTTACGAAGTTATGCAAAGAAGCATCCAAAAGAGGTCTAGAAATAAATCAGAACAAAACAGAATACCTAACAGGCTCAAGAAAAAACCCAGTTAATGTGATAAGCTTAAATATTGGTGAATATGAATTTTAAAAGGTAGAACATTTTAAATATCTTGGAGTCTCAGTTAATGGAACTAACGATAGAAGTATCGAAATTAATGAAAAAATCCAGGCAGGAAACAGAACCTAATAGAAATACAGTAACTTCCTCAAAGATAAGAAGCTTACTCAGAATACAAAACTGAAAATTTACAAAGCAGCAATTAGACCAGTAATCACATATGGTGCTGAAGTAATGTGTCTGACACAGAAAGAGGAAGAAAGATTGAGAATCCTAAAAAGGAAAATAATTCGGAGGATAACAGGACCACTAAACTTATGTAATAATGAATTTAGAAAACTCATGAACCACGAAGTAAGAGAACTTCTGAAAGGAGAAAACATCGTCAGATTTATCAAGGCGTAGAGACTCAGATGGATGGGACATATAGAAAGGAGGAATGCAGAAGCCGTTATGAAGAAAATTTCCAAATGGAGAAGGCATCAGGCAGACCACGAGGAAGACCCAAAACTAGATGGGAGAACCAGATAGTAGAGGACCATAAGAAGATGAGAGTTAGAGAATGGGTAACCAGAAGCAAAAACAGGAACGAATGGAGGAAAATTGTAGAAGATGCCAAGTCACACAACCAATTATAAAACAAAAATGATAATACGGATTGATTCACCGAGACAAACGAATCGGAAGAGCCCTAAGAGGGCGGAAATCACTCCGCTAGGAGTGTAGATGCCATGATGATGATGATGATGATGAATAAAGGAGCTAGCACTGAGCCTTGAGGTAAGCCGTTGTTAAGTTTTCTAACGTTACTTCGTGCATAATTTATATATACCTGAAACAGTCTGTTAGTTAGTAGATTGTTTATCAGCTGACAAGTTTTGAGGCAGGATATGATTTTCACCAACTTATAAATAAGGCCCTCTCTCCACACAGTATCATAGGCAGCCGTAAGAGCTATAAATGTTATGGCAGATTTTTCACGTCTTTCAAAGTCAACTTCGAGAATGTAGTTAAGGACAGCACTTGGTCACAGCAGCTTCGTCCTCTTCTAAATCCAGCTTGCTCAATTGGTACAGCGTCCTCAATGATGTTACATATTCGGTTATATAAGAGTCTTTGCCAGGCTTCTGAATGGCGATAATTTTTGTTCTTTTGAATTCTGGGGGTAGCACAGCAGCTGTAGTCACAATGTCGCTAAAGAATTTTTTGAGGCATTGTCGTGTTTTTGTACCAGTGTGGACTATAATCTCAGGATACATCCCATCGAAGCCAGCTGCTTTTCCTGTTTTGGTTTGATTAAGCGGTTCGTTTATTTCATCCAAAGAGAAGGCACTTGAGTATTCTGATGTTCCGGGGTATTTGCTTTAAGTTGTTTAAAAGCTTTTCTTACGGTCGATGTATGAGTTTTCTCAGATGGAGCTCGTGAGTTCTCAATGATTCTATTGGCTATCTTATTTGGCTCAATTGTGGATTTGTTTAAGTGTTGTGCTCTGCTTGCTTCGCCCAGTTTGTTGATCAGTCCCCATGTTCTCCGACTGGAACGGGAGAAATCAATATGTTCTACGGTAGACTTCCATTTATTAAGTCTAGTTGAATCCAGTGACTTCAGTAAGTTGTGACCAATTTCGGGATCTTCTGATTTCAAAAATTCGTCATATAGTTTTTGACTTTCTTCCATCCAGCCTGGGATGTACTCCTTTCGGAAACTTCGGGGGATATGTTTTTTGGTGATAGAGATAACCATTCCTAAAAATGCTGATAATTGTTGGCCTTTGGGTCAATGAAGCGAATGCAGGTGTCCAGCTCTTTGGTGTATTCGGGCCAACTTGCTTTGTTAAAATTCCAACGGGGTCTCGGCGTGGATTCAACGATAGGAATTTGTATACCTATTTCGATTATGGCAGGTCGACGTTAACTGCGGGGGAAACTAAGGAGTACAGTTCTGGAGCTTGGGAGTGGTTGCAACTGTGAGTTACCCGAAACCCAGCATAGATCGGGGTTGTAGCCTTTGCGCCATCTTCTAGAAAAGAAAGTAGTTTTATCTTTTAGACTATGGATAAGGTGAATATGGTTTTCTTCGGCCCATTCCAGGAGTTTCTATTCATTTTCATCATTGTTTTCATATCGCCATTTGTTATGGTGACGGTTAAAGTCCCCAATGTAAACTGTAGGTTGGTTGTCCTCAGTTTTGATTACATTTATTGGCCATTTAGTTAATGGTGGTTTGTAGATGTTCTTTATGGTTATGTAATTCACTTCTGTAGAGATTAAAGATACACTATCTTCGCAGCTGCAGTTCGTCACCTTGAAATTTTGTATACTGTTATGCACGTAAGTTGCAGCGCCGTAAACATTGCTGTAAGTGGCTCCAATCATGCTATATCCCGGAATTTTACCCCTCTTAAGAAGCTCGGTTTCTCATGGTGCGTGAGTTTCTTAAATGGCTATGACGTCAACGTTATTTTCGATTAGTAATTTTAAAAGAAATTCCGATTTCGATCTACTATTCCCTCTGTGACTATTTGACATATTACGGAGGGTTGGTCCGATACGTCTCGTCAAATGGTGTTGATAAACACCTTTGTAGTTTTCCATATTCCTATATGGAGATTCCTTTTCTTACTTTTCTTTATCGTACTGGTTTGCCAGGAGAGGTCAGTGGCTACCCACATAACAATGATGTTCGCATCATGTTCAAAGCATATACTACCAACATTCGTCGGAGTATATTCTTTTTAGTATATGCGTAGTACAAGCGTAGCATGTACCATAAAAAACATTCTAAATTTCATGTTCTTTGCATATACTTTAAGGAATATCCTCGTACCGAATATACTGAGTACATTCGTGTAAGTAGTATCTCGGAATATTCAAAAAAGTTTATTCTTAGAATATACCTTTATCGAATATTACATAAAAGTATATACTTGACACATACTTATAAGTACTTTTAAAATATCTTAAAAGGAATATGTGTATTGATAGGAAGAATAATGTTAGCCTATATATATATAGGCTAACAGATTATCAACTTCGTTATGAATAATTAATAAAATTTAAAAATATATGTATGTAGGCAGTACTACTGAACTACCGAATTCATTATTTAAAATTGTTTTAGTTGTATGGTAAAAATGTTTAAAAATTAATTGTATTAACGAAAAGGGAGAAATTCTCGTTTCGCTTTCATCATTGAAATGCATTTACTATTTTGGTTTAATAAGTTTATCATGAGTATTCTTAGAATTTTATTTTTACATGGAATTGACATTCAGATAAGCTGAGCCAAAACCCACAAACAAAGAGGAAACGACCGCTTCATACCTGCATAAGGGGTAAGGGGTTGGGAACAAAGGCAAAATACAAAATATGAAAAACAGTTAGGCAAGGCATTTGGCATTTGTATTTGTATCTACACTTAACACTATCACTGTCTATGCGGGATGTGTATTTTGGTCTGTGCTGTGTTATGAGGAAGACCGAGTATTTCTACAAGGAATAGGAACATGCATAATTAACCTATTTATTTTGTTTGCGGTCAACTTACAAATAAAAAATTCATTTTGGTACTTCAATATTACTTAAATAGTAAGTATGTATATAGGTACATATAAACAACATATAAATTTTAGTTATTTACATACATATTTTACATAATATATACCCAGGCAACCAACTGACGTCATATAACGTCGAGGAAACGTCAGTTTTGGTTGAATATATACACGTGTTTGACAATTACGTCATATAGACGTCTTTTGTAGGTGATCTTAAATACGTAAGATTAATTACGTTAAAATAACGTTTAAAAAACGTTTTCATTTCAGACAGTTTAAGTATGACGTCACAAAATTGGGAAGAGCTTGTTTGTATTACTCCAAACAATTTCGTTAAATAATTTTCATAAGAAATTTCTCATTTATTGTTTACGTGGTTTGTATCTTGTGTGATAAAATAAGACTTTTCATTTAGATATTTAGTTGAAGAAACGTGTTAATTAAGATATTTGTATTCGTTTTGGCTCAGTGAGTTAGTTTAATGCAGTATTCTTCTTGACAAGTGTTTAAGGTTATGTTTATTTTCTGTTAATGAACTAATTATATGTTATCGAGTTGTATCGAGTAATTTGTTAATAAATTTTTTATTAGTTTGTATGTTTTTTCAGTTTTGACACAGTAAGTAGGTATACTTATATAAATAATGAAAATTCTATAATGCGAGGGCTGGTACAATAATGCCGAATCAATGTTAGATTGCTTCTAATGCACAAGCGATCTTAAACAAATGGTAGTATATCTTCATCGACACACGGGACGTAGACCTATAGGTTTCA
The DNA here is from genome assembly GCF_917563875.1 of Diabrotica virgifera virgifera. Taxonomy (NCBI): domain Eukaryota; kingdom Metazoa; phylum Arthropoda; class Insecta; order Coleoptera; family Chrysomelidae; genus Diabrotica; species Diabrotica virgifera. Next base: position 186,691,592 of record NC_065444.1, on the reverse strand, counting down.
TATTACCTATTTTTTATACTACCTATTTTGAAACATCTGAAAGAGGTCACTTTTTGCAAGTATTAAAGACGTGATTTTACCGACGTATAAAAGTCGTCACCTTTTAGACGTTTAAAAATCGTCACAATTATGACGTCAAATCGATGGGACAAATACACGTGATTTTCAACGTCGGTGCTACGTCATAGAAACACGTCAATTGGTCATTTTTATGACGTGTTATCTACGTTATAAAAACGTCTTTGGTTGCCTGGGTATTTGGGTACTATAGTTATATTCAGCATTTTTATTTTTATATGCAAATAAACTAAATATAATATATACCTAAATATATATACCTACTTACCTATATAATATTTATATAACTAACAAAAATTTATATATTTCATATTTACTTTTTAAGTAATATTGTAGAATGTACAAACTAAATTCTCATATATAATATGTAAATTTAGTAGAAAGTAGAACCTAGGATGAGATTCGGTGATGCTGAAAACATACTTCTGAGCAATATATAGCACTTCCTTGGAATATTCTTCCCATATACTAAAAAGTGCATTCTTCCTATATACTAAAAAGATGTGCGGTAGTACATTCTAAGTATATAAATAGAAGGTTTACAGCACCTCCTTAGCATGTTCTAAAACGGATATTCTTGGTATATACTGAAAAGAAGTGCGGTAGTACATTCTAAGAATATACATAGAACGTTTAAGTACTGTAATGTAGTATATACTCAGCATCTACTCTGCACATTCCCAATGGTAATTACGCATATTCTCAGCATATACTTTTTCTGAAAAGTATGTTCTATGAATATACTAAGAACATGAAATTGTTATGTGGGTAGTTTGGCGTCCAAAAATTGATAGACTATTTGGCGTTACCCAGGGTGCACCACGTGGAGGCGATCTATCACTACACCCCTGTTTCAAATTATTCCACACAAAATAATTATTTTCGTATATTGGTATGGAAATTAGACATCAGCTTAATTAAAAGTATGACTTATGTGTCATGATGCATATATGAATCAGACATTTTTTACATTTTTTATAGAAAATATGTGAAAAATATATTTATGATATTTTTACATATATTCCAGTTTAAAATCAAATATCACTGTTTGATATAAAAATAAACAATTGCGCACTGTGGGGTTAATACAATTTATGTCCTACATATTAAACAATCTTTCGGTATTTAATGCTCATTTATCACATACATACTCTGATTCGTTCCTACATATTCATCAAGTATAAAAAATATTTATCATCTTATACTTATAACTGTAATAGTGGTTTCTCTAAGATTCTCCTCCACCATTCTTTAGATTTTATCAGTTGTAGTAAAACAAAAGCGACAATAACAGCAGACGATGTAAAAAAGTAACTATCGTTCACTGAAATATATTATTCCATTTTGTCGTTTAGATTTTACTTTTTTCATTTCAGAAACGCCGCTTAACTTGTACAACGGCGCTGTTATGTCACCAGAGAAGTCAATTTGAATTTCAAGTATTGCCGGCAAACGTAACCATACTCGAGATAGACGTCGAGGCAGCCGTCAGAGAAAGAGATTAAGGGCTCAGCTTTGAGCTAATCTTTCTCTGAGGGCCAACATCCCCGAAATGTAGCTGCCATTCTCTTTATTCACCTGATACATTCCCAAAATGTTTCGGATTTGTAAAAGACTACGTGAGCAGAGCTACGACAGTCTTATTTGTAATATACAGATAACATAATAAATAAATAAATTTAAAATAAAACAAGTTATATTCTTACTCACTAAAAATTCTTATTCATAAAGTTTGACTTACAGAAAAAACTAGTGTCCCTTTCAAAATCCAGTTATATTTGCTGGTATACAAGGTAGGTGGAAAACGTGATGCAAAATAAAGAATTTCGCCTTATCATCAAACATTTTTCTGAATTACTCGTTCGCATTCCACTCTCTCTCAATATTTCAGAAAAAGAAATTTCTGAGTACTATGGACAGTGGATCTCTCTGTTTGAATCCCCTTTTAACGTCAAGTTTTCCTGTTAGGCTTCCTTCTGTCCTTACTCTATTGTGGGTCTTCATTAACTAGTCTCTATTTTTACTAGTCTGATCATCTTTATTCCGAACTCCAAGTATGCTTAGGACCTGGTATTCGTATCACAAAATCGTAAGTTTGTTTGAAATCTATAAAGAGGAGGTTTAGCTTTAAATGTGGCTCGTACGTACTGCTCTAAATCATTTTCAACACGAATATTTAATCTCTAGTGGATCTGCCCCTTTTTAAAATGCCTCATTTAGTGCCTTTCCAGTCTGCTACTTATGACTCTGGCGAGTAACTTATATGTTACGTTTAGGAGAGTGGTACCGCTGTAGTTTTCGCAAGCTGCTCTATCTCCCTTCTTATGAACGGAACATGCCATTGCCTCTCTCCATATTTCCGTTAGCAGGCTACATATCCGCGTTATAAGTGCTTCTCACCTATGGCTGATTAATTCTGCAGTAACACCATGACTATTATACCTGTACTTGTATTGTTTTTCAAGCTATGTATGATTTCTCTTATATCTTTCACGGTTGGAGTTTCCATTGTTTCCGCCAGGTCGTTAACTTTCTCTACTATTTCCACTTGCCCCTCGTCACTTTGGTTCTTCATTAAGTAGCTCTCTAAAATGCTCCTGCCCTCTATCTAGCTTCTTCTGCTTATCTCCTATAAGGTGCCCTCCCTTGCTCTTGTAGTAATTCTGTTTTATTTCACATTGGTCACTGCTCCTTTTCGCCTCCTGGTAGAAGTCTCTTATAAATTATTAGTATAATGCTTTTCAATCTCTTGAAGCTTTTTATCCATATTCTCCCTTTTCTTCCTCTTACACACTTTTTCCGCGTTTCTTGTCACCGCTTCATATTCATTCCTGTTTTCGTCACTTGGTTTTTCCATATATTTTTGTTTTGCCTCATTCCGTTTTTTAAAGTTTTCTTGCAATCGGCTTCAAACCATTCTCATGGTACCATACTCGAGATAGACGTCGAGGCAGCCGTCAGAGGAACAGATTAAGGGCTCAGCTTTGAGCTAATCTTTTTCTTAGGGCCAACATCCACGAAATGTAGCTGCCATTATCTTTATTCACCTGATACATTCCCAAAATGTTTCGGATTTGTAAATGACTACGTGAGCAGAGCTACGAAGTCTTATTTGTAGTATACAGAAAACATTATAAATCAAGTAAATTAAAATAAAACTTATTATTAGGTGTAGAGATATTGTAAATGAGAGTAAATCTATTAAACCAGGTACTAAAGTACCAACGTTCATTTTTATATTGTAAATGTTTACACACCAAACATTCATTTTCCGAAAGATTTATTTTTAGTAAATCAGCGGTTCTCAATATGTGGTACATGTACCACTGATGGTACATAGTATTGTGTGCGGTGCAGTGGCGGGTCTAGAAATTGACCTTGGAAAGGGAAATTTGCGTTAGGGGAGAACTTCCAATGAAACACCAAACAAAAGACATAAACAAGATAAACCTGAACTACATAACATACATAAATAATAACTTATTGCGTTAAGCTCCCTTAATTTTCCTAACTGGCGTGTTTATTGCATCCTAAACACAGCCAAAATCAGCACTATTATAGTTAATTAGATTACCTAGCTTAAGTAGAAGCCACAGTTAGAATACAGTGCAAGTAGCATAGGGCAATGTATTCCTTACCGGAGAACGGCCGACCACGTTGCCGGTTTGCCCCGAGCGGTGCTCGGGGCCGGACTAGGCCGGATTAGGACCGAATTTAAGAATCATAGCCCTGGAATATACGCGCACACAACAATAGCGTACGGTTGTATACACGCACCTACTACTGTGCCGACATGAGCGGCATCCATGCGCGCTGTAAGACTAACACTGCATTCTAACTCTGCCTTTTACTATAGATAGGTATTTCAGTTAGGTGGTTCCAAAAATGGTTTTCAATTCATATCCCACTACACAAAAAAGGAACTACTACCAGATGTGAAAACTACCGCACACTGTCTCTAATAACACATGCTAGTAAAATCTTGTTGCATATCATCAAAAACAGATTAAGAACCTATCTACATTACTAAACACCTCAGGAACAAGCGGGGTTTGTAAGGGGTAAAGGTACAAGCGAGCAAATCCTGAACCTGAGACAACTCATTGAAAAGTCTAGAGAATTTCAAGTACCTATGATTATATGCTTCGTTGACTACAAAAAGGCATTTGATTGTGTAAGCTGGATAAATCTGTGGCCAATTTTAATATAAATAGGCGCGCCAATGCACCTGGTGACACTTATTAAAAATATGTACCAGTCTAATATAGCGACAGTACGACTAGATCAGAAGTTCTCAAACCAATTCAAGACCGAGAGATGTGTTAGACAAGGATGCGTGTTGTCACCTGACTTATTTAATATATATGGTGGAGTAACAGTAGCTGGTAGGAAAATCTCCAATTTAAGATTTGCTGATGACACTACACTTATAGCAGCAAATGAGCAAGAAATGTTTAATCTTCTGCGAAGACTTGAGTACGAAAGCAATAAAGTTGGTCTGAAAATCAATAAAGCTAAGACAAAAATAATGGTGGTCGACAGATTTGCACTATTCAACTGACTAACACATTACAGGAATACCAGATAGTAAACACCTTTGTCTATCACGGGTCTAGTATAACTGACGATGGTAACTGTAAAGGAGAGTGGAAAAGGCGCCGCAATGCTGAATTGGTGACTCTATATCAGGGGTGGGCAAAAGCCGGCCCGCGGGCCGGACCCGGCCCTTTCGCTTACTTTATCCGGCCCCTTGAAAAATCCCGCGAGCAATTTTTTTAATCTCTTTTGTTTTGGTGAAATCAACAGTATTAGGGTGCATAGTGTTCTTATAAATAATATTCTCTTCTTCTTTTTGTATAGACATGTATCTGTATGTTTTTTCAATGTGCCTCTAGTAAGTTGTCGTTCCATCGTTTTCGTGGTCTTCCCACAGATCGTCTTCATATTGGGGATCCGTCTCTCGGCTTATGTGCTCATTCCATTCTATTTTTCTGTTTCTTACCCAGTAATTAATGTTATCCACCTTGCATCTCCGTCGTATATCTGTACTTCTAGCTCTGTCCCATAGAGTCTTACCATCGATTTTTCGAAGGGTTTCGAACAGCTTATAAATAATGAAATATACAAATAATAGAGAGTATTATAATATCGAACAGCCGTAATAATATCTTTTGCTTTTCTTATAAGCGACTATGTATTTAAGCCGGTTCAGTCGCGAATGTTTTTCAGCCAGGACATTTGTCGTCTACCAGGACCACTTTCTCTTTCGATTCTACCCTTCATAATAAGCTGCAACAACTCGTACTTATCATATTTAAGTATGTGCCCTAAATATGCTGTCTTTCTCTAATTACTGGTAGTCAAAAGTTCTCTGTCTCTTCCCATTCTTTGCAACATTATTTCGTTGGTAATATAATCAGTCCATGGTATTTTCAAAATCAAAAAGCTGCATCAAAAACCACATCTCAAGAGCTTCCAGCTTTCTTATTATGTCAACATTAACAGTCCAAGCTTCGGAACCAGAAAGTAGAATAGAGTGGATATAAAATTTTACCATCCGATATCGGATTTGCAGATTGAGTCTTTGGTTACTCAGAAATTTACTTATCTTTAAAAAGGCTGTTCTTGATTGCTCTATTCTTGATTGAATTTCTGATTTCGCATTTAGATTCTCCGTAATCCAGACTCCTAAGTATTTCATTTTGTCTACTTGTTCAGTATCTTAATTTTTTATCTACATCACTTATACTTTATCTTGTTATGACAATATAATGGACCATTTCTTTAAAAATTACTTGACATATTTTACTGGGCAAAAATTGTTCGCATGTACACCCAAGTAAGACAATTTATTATTACTTACTATTACCTATTATTAACAGTCAAATTTCTTTGACCAAATGCTTTAAAATGATACTTATAATATTTCTGTCAAAAAAATTTCTTGGACAGGGAAAAAAACTCTACCAAAAACATTCACGTGTGCACAGCGTACGTACGCGGTATAGTCGTATAGTCCTCCGGCCCGGGAGACATTTTCAAAATTTTATTTTGGCCCGCGCTTAAAAGTATTTGCCCACCCCTGCTCTATATGGTACTGAAAACATCGTCAGACATATAAAAGCTAATCGGATAAGATGGGCAGGTCATGTAGTAAGATCAGAGGAAGACAGAGTGCTAAAGACAGTGTTCTTCGAGAGACCAGACGGTAGAAGATCAGTGGGCCTTCCCAGAAAAAGATGGAAGGATGATGTTGAAACCGATCTATCTAGGATTGGGGTACAACAATGGCAAATCGAAGCGCAAGATCGCAGACGATGGAGGGCCATAGTGGATGCGGCGAAGACTCACCCCGAGTTGTAAAGCCAGTCAAGAAGAAGAAGGTAACTGTTAAGCAGAAGTTCGGAGACGTATTGGTATGGCAAAAAATGCGATGAGTCGCCTCACTAAAGTTTGGAAAGACAGATATATCTCTTAAAATATCAAGATGAGACTGGTGAGTGCCCTTGTATTCTCAATATTTCTATACGGAGCAGAGACTTGGACTCTTCGCGCATGCTAGCGCCAAAAAATTGATGCCTTTGAGATGTGATGCTGGAGAAGAATACTGCGCATGCCTTGGACAGCTCATAGGACAAACGTTTCCATTCTAAACCAACTCAAGATTTAAAAAAAGGCTGTCCACAATATGTCTACAACGAATTCTGCAATTCTTTGGTCACGTGGTTCGCAGAGGTGACGACAGTTTGGAGAGATTAATTGTTTCTGGAAACGTTCCGGGGAGAAGATCAAGAGGACGATCACCAACTAGATGGTCTGACGAAATAAAGCATTCAGCTGGAAACTCATTCTGCGAAGCTCTTAGAGCAGCTGAAGATAGAGACCAATGGAGAAACATTGTTATGAATAGTGGAAGAAATCACGATCCTCAGTAATGGGGAAACGACAGGAGAGAGAGGTTAAAAAAAAATAAAAGTATTTTGTGGTAGGTACATGACTCAAAAAGAACCACTGTACTAGATGGTGTGATAAGTAACCTCCTTTGATATGAAAAATATGTTTTTCCTGAAAGTTCTTTTATTTTATTCGATATAGTCTCCTTGTAGGTCAACACAACGATTTCGATGATTTTAGAATTTCTTTATGCCGTGCAAATAGTACTATTCTGGATGCTTTTCAAAATAGCTGTTTATTTCTTCAATGAATACGTATCTCTTTGTTCGCGCTGAATTTTTTGTTTACGAGCTATCTCTTCATATTTGGTAACGCATAATAATCGTAGAGACCAAATCAGAAGAATAAGCTGCATAAAAAAGCAATTCGAACCCCAACTCATGAATTTTTGCTTTTATTGTCATGACGCTCTTGTGAGTCGGTGCATTATCTTGGAGAAACAACAATTTTTTCTTCTGCATATGGGGCCGTTTCTCACTAAGATTCTGCTTCAGTTTGTCCAATTCTTCTTCTTCATGTGCCTTGTCCGTTGCGGACGTTCGCTATCATCATAGCAATTTTAATTTTGTTTGCGCCGTTTCTGAATAACTCAATCAATGTTAGTCCAAACCATTTGTGTAAGTTCTGAAGCCATGTTCTTCCAGGTCCTCGTTTGCTTACTATTTTACCCTGTATTATTAGTTGCATTATACGATATTTATCATGTTTCATAATACGGCCGAGGTATTCAAATTTCTGTTTATTAATAATTGTGAGAGATTTTTTCCATTCGGCGCAATGCCTCTACGTTCGTGATGTTGGTCGTCCAGGATATTTTGAGGATAAGTCGTCGGTATACCCACTTTTCTAATGTGTGTAGCTTTTTCATTAATGTTACCGTAAGACAAATCTTATGATTATTAGTAAGAAAAAATATCAGATGGTCCACTCTACGTCAAACAAACCCCTGTATAAAGAGTGATACCCTACAACTACCTCGGCACCATGATAAATGAAAAGCTACACCTTAAACCAGATGGGGTCGATCTTCAAGAGCCATAACCTCTCTCTTGGTGTAAAAGTAAGAATGTTGCGATGCTACGTCTTCTCTGTCCTTTTTATTGTGTTGAATCATGGACCTCGAACGAAGATATGTCCGGAAAATTGAAAGAATTTAAGATGTGGATATATCGAGGAATAATTAAATCCCATGGACTGACCGGTGACAAATGAGGAGGTTCTCAGAAGAATGAAGAAGAATCGAGAGGTATTGAGCACCAGCAAATGCAGGGCCCCGTAAGAACTACTGGCGCCTAAGTGCAAAAAAGGATTTTGGCGCCCCTTGTCATTTTATAGACATAGGTATTTTGAGAAGGTTTTTTATTTATTTTTTTGGGGTCCGGACAAATAATCCCCGGGCAAATAATCCCGGACAAAAGATCCCCACAAATTATCCCTGGACAAAAAATCCCCGGACAAATAATCCCCGGACAAAAAATTCCCACAAATTATCCCTGGACAAAAAATCCCCGGACAAAAAATTCACACAAAAAATCCCGGACAAATATTCCCCACAATTTTTTTTGTACAAAATATCCCCACAAAAAATCCCCGACAAAAAATCCCCGACAAAAAATCCCCACGAATTATTTGTTGCCCCATAATTCTCTAAAAGTTTTCCCGAAATTTCACCAAATTTCGAATTCCAATTCTATGCCGAAATCTTCAAATTTTACATTAATCGTCCAACACTACATGGAATACAATTTTTACGTACACCCAGCTCGATCAAAATGGTCGAGTTGGGCGTACAGAAGAAACTAACTGCGGTAACGCAAATGCAACTAAGTACATACCTCCTTTGTACAAGTTAGAATAGTGGGAAAAATATCAAACAGCTTCTGCGTAAATTCTGGACTGAGACAGGGAGATCCGTTGTCAGCATTGTTGTTTAATCTGGCCTTAGAATATGTCATTAAAAAAAATAAAAATCAAACAAGACATAGCTACTCGGGGAGAGGCCAGATGGGAGAAGGTCTGTAGGACGGCCTAGAAAAAGGAGGAAAGATGCAGTCAGAGGAGATTTGGAGAAAATGGGAGTGAGACAATGGAAAATAGTGGCACAGGACCGAAAAACATGAAAGGCAATAATAAATGCGGCAAAGACTCTCGAAGCGTTATAACGACATTGATAATGATGACTAAATATTTTTGACGCTAAATGTACAAAAACGAACAGGTTTTTTGGATTACAATCAAGATTATCGTTGTCCAGACCAGCAGTTATCATCACGAATGCGCAATGTACTGGACATACTTATTCAAAACAGAGTAAGCAAAAGATTTAAGCCAATAATTACAACATGATTCCCACAGCCTTAGCTAATTCCCCATATCATTCTCTCCCACGATTTTTGAAAAAACTCACACTTTTTTGTCACGTAAAATTTGAAGTTTTCTACAAAATTACAATTCATGCTTAATGTTAATTGCTATTCATTATTTTCGTACCGAAAAGCGGTTTCATGGCGACTGTTATCTACATATACCGATTGCATTCACGGGAAAACTTTTAGATTACTATTCGGCAGCAAATATTTCTTGAGGATATTTTGTCCGGGATTTTTTGTGGGGATATTTTGTTCAAAAATATTTGTAGGGATTATTATTTGTCCGGGAATTTTTGTCGGGGGATTATTTGTCCGGGGATTTTTTGTCTAGGGATAATTTGTGGGGATTTTTTTCCGGGATTATTTGTTCGAGGATTATTTGTCCTAGCTTCAATCCACAGGGTGCCAGGCGGTGTCGTGGTTGAAAAATTATTTAAACATTTTTTTAAACAAATTCACAAAAAAATGATTTCGAACAAATTTTTTTTGGATAACTTGGGTCATTCTGAGTAAAAAAGGTCCCTTGTCATTTTTCTCTAAAATGGATTGTTGTCGAGTTGTACGCGATTTAAGATTTGAAAAATGCGAAAATGGCCATATAACTCGACAACAATAAATTCTAGAGAAAAATCACAAGATACCTTTTTTGCTCAAAATGACCCAAATTACCTAAAAAAAATTGTTCGAAGTAAAAAAATTATTTTTGTGAATTTGTTTAAAAAAAATTGTTTAAACAATTTTTCGACCAAGGTACCGCCTGGAACCCTGTGGATTTGTTATAGGACCTATTTTGAGTAAGTTTTTGCAAAAAAATCTAATCGAAATAATTTTGCTAACGTGTACAACGATACAGCCTGGACTATAGCGATAATTGTTAATAATTAAAAACAACAGCTTTGTAATAAAATGATGACAACAATTTCTTCAGAATGTTGAAGGAGGGGTTTTAAACTTTGATTTGGTCGCTTTTTGCTTTTCATAATAATAATTTTTAATCGAGTTAGTAAGCCTTGAAAATGGTCATTTTCGCATTTTTTAAATTTTAAATTGAATATAACTCGACAACAATCAATTTGAGTGAAAAATGACAAGGGACCTTTTTTACTCAGAATGGCCCAACTAAAAAAATTTGTTCGAAATGAAAAAATTATTTTGTGAATTTGTTTAAAAAAAATGTTTTACCAATTTCTCGTCAACGGCACCGCTTGGCACCCTGTGAATTTGTTATAAGGAACTCTTTTTGAGTTAGTTTGTGAAAAAAAATCGAATCGGAATAATTTCGCAAAGGGGGCGACGATACAGTCCGGTCTAATTAGTTATTTGATAGGTATGCGATTTTCAAATATTGCCGATTCATCATTTGAGCGCTGCCGAATCGTTCGCTTATCGATGGGATAGAATTACCGCCCACACACTATTGCTCAACCAATGTGTTTGGAATTTTTACACGAAATCAGCGCATAGTTAGGTATTTCTTATCTACAGTTAGATGTTTGTTATTTTTTATCAGGATTTTTTATTTTATGTTTATAGAAAGACTAAAAATGTCATCAAAAATCCAAACAAAATAAAACTGAACTATTTAATTTCTCAACTTTTATTTTAAAATTAATTTTTGCTTTTTTATTTTTTTTGTAAATATTTTTGCACTTTTTGACCATCGGTTTTGGCGCCTCTAAAGGACGGCTCCCGTGAGCATTGCACACTTTGCACATATGGTAGCGGGAGCCTTGAGCAAATGCCGGAAGTTACAATACTTCGAACATCGGACACATTAAGATCAAGAGGACGATCACCAACTAGATGGTCTGACGAAATAAAGCATTCAGCTGGAAACTCATTCTGCGAAGCTCTTAGAGCAGCTGAAGATAGAGACCAATGGAGAAACATTGTTATGAATAGTGGAAGAAATCACGATCCTCAGTAATGGGGAAACGACAGGAGAGAGAGGTTAAAAAAAAATAAAAGTATTTTGTGGTAGGTACATGACTCAAAAAGAACCACTGTACTAGATGGTGTGATAAGTAACCTCCTTTGATATGAAAAATATGTTTTTCCTGAAAGTTCTTTTATTTTATTCGATATAGTCTCCTTGTAGGTCAACACAACGATTTCGATGATTTTAGAATTTCTTTATGCCGTGCAAATAGTACTATTCTGGATGCTTTTCAAAATAGCTGTTTATTTCTTCAATGAATACGTATCTCTTTGTTCGCGCTGAATTTTTTGTTTACGAGCTATCTCTTCATATTTGGTAACGCATAATAATCGTAGAGACCAAATCAGAAGAATAAGCTGCATAAAAAAGCAATTCGAACCCCAACTCATGAATTTTTGCTTTTATTGTCATGACGCTCTTGTGAGTCGGTGCATTATCTTGGAGAAACAACAATTTTTTCTTCTGCATATGGGGCCGTTTCTCACTAAGATTCTGCTTCAGTTTGTCCAATTCTTCTTCTTCATGTGCCTTGTCCGTTGCGGACGTTCGCTATCATCATAGCAATTTTAATTTTGTTTGCGCCGTTTCTGAATAACTCAATCAATGTTAGTCCAAACCATTTGTGTAAGTTCTGAAGCCATGTTCTTCCAGGTCCTCGTTTGCTTACTATTTTACCCTGTATTATTAGTTGCATTATACGATATTTATCATGTTTCATAATACGGCCGAGGTATTCAAATTTCTGTTTATTAATAATTGTGAGAGATTTTTTCCATTCGGCGCAATGCCTCTACGTTCGTGATGTTGGTCGTCCAGGATATTTTGAGGATAAGTCGTCGGTATACCCACTTTTCTAATGTGTGTAGCTTTTTCATTAATGTTACCGTAAGACAAATCTTATGATTATTAGTAAGAAAAAATATCAGATGGTCCACTCTACGTCAAACAAACCCCTGTATAAAGAGTGATACCCTACAACTACCTCGGCACCATGATAAATGAAAAGCTACACCTTAAACCAGATGGGGTCGATCTTCAAGAGCCATAACCTCTCTCTTGGTGTAAAAGTAAGAATGTTGCGATGCTACGTCTTCTCTGTCCTTTTTATTGTGTTGAATCATGGACCTCGAACGAAGATATTTCTTCGAACAATTTCTTCAGAATGTTGAAGGAGGGGTTTTAAACTTTGATTTGGTCGCTTTTTGCTTTTCATAATAATAATTTTTAATCGAGTTAGTAAGCCTTGAAAATGGTCATTTTCGCATTTTTTAAATTTTAAATTGAATATAACTCGACAACAATCAATTTGAGTGAAAAATGACAAGGGACCTTTTTTACTCAGAATGGCCCAACTAAAAAAATTTGTTCGAAATGAAAAAATTATTTTGTGAATTTGTTTAAAAAAAATGTTTTACCAATTTCTCGTCAACGGCACCGCTTGGCACCCTGTGAATTTGTTATAAGGAACTCTTTTTGAGTTAGTTTGTGAAAAAAAATCGAATCGGAATAATTTCGCAAAGGGGGCGACGATACAGTCCGGTCTAATTAGTTATTTGATAGGTATGCGATTTTCAAATATTGCCGATTCATCATTTGAGCGCTGCCGAATCGTTCGCTTATCGATGGGATAGAATTACCGCCCACACACTATTGCTCAACCAATGTGTTTGGAATTTTTACACGAAATCAGCGCATAGTTAGGTATTTCTTATCTACAGTTAGATGTTTGTTATTTTTTATCAGGATTTTTTATTTTATGTTTATAGAAAGACTAAAAATGTCATCAAAAATCCAAACAAAATAAAACTGAACTATTTAATTTCTCAACTTTTATTTTAAAATTAATTTTTGCTTTTTTATTTTTTTTGTAAATATTTTTGCACTTTTTGACCATCGGTTTTGGCGCCTCTAAAGGACGGCTCCCGTGAGCATTGCACACTTTGCACATATGGTAGCGGGAGCCTTGAGCAAATGCCGGAAGTTACAATACTTCGAACATCGGACACATTATGCGAAACAAATCCAGATATGGCCTCCTATTCTACAAGTCATCCCGCAAAGAAAAATATTTGGAAAGCGAGGTCCTGGTTCAACACAACATCTGTGCAGCTTTTCGCGCTGCTGCAGATAAGATAAAGATTGCCATGATGATTGTCAACATGCACGTCATCACTAATAGGCAAGTCAAGAAGAAGAATTTAAATTATTTTCAAATACCGTATAACGGGGTTAATCCGGACATGCGGGGTAATTCTAGACAACGCGTTTTCTCAGGTAAACGTGGCAACCGCGCCGAAAGCCTGCACTTGCAGGTGGCGTGATTTTCACAACTTTTCGCGAGAAATTCAGACAGTTGGTTGATAACTGTTGGAAGGTCCGCGCTGGGCATTTTCACCTTTTGGCGCGCAAACAAAATTTCGTGGAAAAACCGTTAAAAAAATATAGCGGTCAAGCTTTCTGTGCTGCACTCATTTCCAAGTAAGTAATGGTAATATTTTTCACCTTAACAAAATGTTACATGGCTTGTTATTATTGACCCTTGAGGTTGTGTTTTTTGTTCTAGCCAAAAAAAAGTTATAAGTATATTTGTCAACCGGGGCCATTCTGAACAGGCATTTTTTGACTGTCCAGAATTGCCCCGTAGTCCAGAATAGCCCCTTACTAAAAGTTTTTTTTTAATTTTTCAGTGGAAAAATGGTTCGAGAGTACAAAAAGACTCTTCATCACAGTCGCAACGGCCAAAACTATACGCCGTATAATAGCTACACCGAAACAAACATGCAGGACGCCCTAAGAGAGATTCAGTGTGGGAATTTAACTTACAGAGAGGCAGCAACAAGATATAAAGTTCCTCGATCTACTCTCTATTTAAGAGCTTCTAACAAGAATACGTTTAGTGTAGCAGGAAGGCCATGCGCTTTGACAATGGAGGAAGAAACCCTGATCATTGATCATTTGAACACATTATCCGCCTGGGGTTTTCCTTTTGATCTGTTAGACTTACGCCTGCTGGTTAAGTCATTCCTGGATTAAATGGGGCGCGTCGAACGCAGATTCACAAACAACACTCCTGGCCCCGATTGGGGTTCAAACTTTTTAAAACGGCACAGAGGCAGAATCTCCAACCGCCTGTCAGCAAATATATCCACAAAACGAGCAAAAGTGAATAGGGAAAACTTGGATGTACTTTTTAATAATGCTAAAGATGTGTTTAAGGGCATAGATCCTTCCCTAATTCTCAACTATGATGAGACGAATTTAACTGATAATCCTGGTGCGAAAAAATTTATTTTTAAAAGAGGCTGCAAGTACCCGGAACGGGTAGTAAATTCGACAAAAACTGCAATTAGTTTAATGTTCGCTGGGACCGCAGATGGACAGCTTCTACCAGAATACATGGTTTATAAGGCAGACCATATGTGGGACAGTTGGACACAGGGAGGTCCGGTTGGAGCACGATAAAACCGTTCGAAGAGTGGGTGGTTCGATGCTGCCTGCTTCGAGGACTGGTTCTTTACAATTGTTGTTCCATTTTTTAGAAAAAAGGAAGGAAAAAAGGTCTGTATGCTTGTTGCTTAATTTTTTTTTTTTTATTTTTTTAAAACTGCGTCTTATTTCTTACAGATTATAGTTGGGGACAATTTTTCATCGCATTTCTCATCAGAGGTGCTGAAGAAGTGTCAAGAAATGGATATTGCTTTTGTATGTCTGCCCAGCAACTCCACCCACCTGATGCAGCCTCTGGATGTGGCATTTTACGCCCCTCTTAAAAAATATTGGAGGCAAATACTTACGCAATGGAAAAAACAGAGGGGCGAAAAATGGCATCTTTGTCTAAAGATGTATTTCCTAAGCTACTAAAACAACTTAGGAATAAACTAGACGAAAATCAATCGGCCTCGCAAAATCTAATTTCTGGTTTTCGCAAGACTGGCCTCTTTCCTTTTAATCCATCCGAACCAAAGGAAAGATTACCTCCTGAGCAAAACGAGACTGATTCGCCAGCTCGTATAATTTCGGAAGCTGTCGTAGATATGCTCAAAGAAATGCGCTACGATTCCGCTTCACAGGACCAGCAAAAACAGAGGAGAAAAAAAATCGCCGTAGAACCTGGCAAAAGCGTATCAGCTGAAGACATTACGCCGGTATCTTCAAAAGTTCAAAAACGAAAAAAATTCGCTAAACCAAAAAACCCAGCCAAAAAAGCAAAAGTTATGATGCCACCATCCACTGATGAAGAATCGGACAGTTCATTCAAACCCGATGAAGGTGGCGAAAGTCCGGAGAGTTTTGGCAGTGATCTACCAACTTTTTCACAATATCAAAATAGACCAGAGCAGCACGTATCAGACAGCAGCGACGACGAAATTCCATTAATATATTTTAAAGAAAACATAGAGCCGAAAAATTTTTCCGTAAATGACTGGGTGGTTGTTGAATACACAAGAAAGAGTATTCCGTGTCACTTTATTGGAAAAATTGTTGGCTTTTGGGACACCTATGATACCCCTTATGAGGTGGAGTTCCTAAAAAAATCCACTAAATCTGACTCTTTTATTAAATCCTCAGAAGAAGATAAAGATAATGTTGGAGATGATGTGATTAAAAAAAAAACTGAGAAAACCGAAAACAACTGGAACAGGAAAAAGACTGTTTTATAATTTTCCTGACGACGATTTATCAGCCTTTAATTGGCAATAATTTCTTTTTTAGTTTTTTAGCAAGTTTTGTATTAGGTATTAAAGTATTATTTTTTACACGTTAGGTAACCCAAGTTCCTATTAGTTTTAAACATTGTTTAAATAATGTTTTTGACTTAGTTACCAATGTTTGTATTATTATTATTAGGATACTTATGTATTTTTTCTGAAATAAACACTGTTTTTTATTTGAAAAAATATGTTTCGTTTATAAAAATATATGTATAAAAAAAATTATTTGTCCAGAGAAGCCCTGTAAGAGAATTAACTTTAATATTAGCGTTATTTCCATAGTGTCTAGAATATCCCCGCTGTATGGGGTTATTCTGGACAGCCCTTTAAAATTAAAAAACCCCTCCCCCAAGAGAGGAGGGTAAACTTTCTTTTATAAAATTTAAAGCTTGCATAGAGACCTATCAAAATTATATTATTGGTAAAAGCTAGTTTCAAAAGTTGTCAAAATATAGCTAAAAAACTGAAAAAATCGTCCGGAATAACCCCGGTATACGGTATGCGTTTATATAGATAGGTAAATTTTTTTTTTTTTTTGTTTCCGTTGAGATTCTATTTCCCATGTGTTACCATTATTTATGTACATCATTAATTATCGTTAAATTGTTAGTGTATCAATAAATTCATTCTGCATTGTATACTTCGATTACAATCTGCTACCAGAAACGATTTTAATTAGCACTTAATTTAAACAGCTTAACTGTAATTATACGAATGTTCTGATAAACGGCAATCTATATTGGGAATCCATAAAGGCATTATATAATTCCCAGTTGCATCTCTCTGGAAAATTTAGCTTAACTACTATTGAAACATATAAATTACCATTCTTTATTTGTACCTCGCCACTAAATGCAAATATCCACACAAATTTAATCAATTCGGACTAATTTCTCCAGCGAAATGCCATAAAGTTTGCACTATTAGGACGTCAATTAAATTAAGGTCAGCAATACTGGCTCCGAATACTCTTCAAACCCAAACTTTTCTAATTAACACCAGCTCTCGACATTATCATTCATTCGATGTCAACCTGCAGACCAACAAATGTTCGTTTTGCATTTTCAATATGGCTTGGTGAAAGAACTTTTCAAATCTAATCACACTGAAATGAAACGCATCAAATGCGGATCGTAAAAGATTATAACCAAGGGAATTTAGGTTTGTTGTCATTATGAAAAAATAAAGCTTGGCATACGATCTTTATTTTTTGTCAGTTTTTTATTAAAATATATTTTTTGTTAATAGGGAACTTGCACATTTTTTATTATTAGATAATAATATTCAGTTTTGTTTAAAAATGAGATTTCCAAAATTTCACGCTTCAAAAACTCGTAATAACTTAGAAATACATATTTAAAGTCTTCAGCTGTATAAAATAGTTCAAACGGCACGTGACGTCACATAGTTTTGCATTAGTTTTTATTATGGTTATATTTCGCTGTGTCTAGGTACACGCTAACGTGTACGCAAATAAAAAGTTAGGTAGACGCGAATTAAACTTCATCAAGCCAGTGACGTCATTATTTAGCTTGCGCAGTTACTATATATTTTGGTACATGCTATTTTGATATGTTTAGTGTTTGTTTGATGGAAACATATTTGTTAAGGGAAGGGAAGCAGAACTATTCAGATGTTTCAAACTTAATTGTAATAAATCAATGTGTATATATAAAAGTATATATTTAGGTTAGCAAAATAATTATATGTATTTAGTTGACCCAAGTAGCAATTTGTCGACGCGACAACGTTGTCTACCGCGTGGCAACGTTTTGTTACAACGTTGTTATTGCCTAGAAGACGACCCAATTCTGCACTAATTTGGTGGACGATTTTTGAGTTGTCGTGACGTTGCCTAGGCAACCTTAAGCGTTGCATAAGACAACTGAAGCGACTATAAAAACAGCCTGCGTGCAATGGTTGCTCAAAGAGTCGGACTGGTTATGTTTTTTTACCTATATAAAAAGGAAACTATTTTGACATCATATCAGGTATTTAAATTTATATAAATACATAAATTATTAAACAAAATTACCTGATGTGAAATTTATAAACGCATCTCAGATTACCGTCAAATATGGATATTCCACCTTTAAAAAAACACACGCGCTCATTTTTTATCACCTTTTTAACAAAGAATATGTTAAATTTAAAAAGTCTAATTTTAATATAAAAGCCAGAATTTATGTTAAAGATGTTTTGTATAAATTTAATGTATTGATGGTGCTTTTAAATGTATTAGAAAATGCCTGCATTTTTTAAATTTTGTGTTTTTATTTTCTTTACATCCCAAAAAAACCAAAATGGTGCATTAAACAACATTACCAATATTACTTAAAATATACCTTATTACCAACCATAGACGGATGAGACAACCGAGAAGTCCAATCACCGACCAAACACGGCCTGGACCGACTATCCCAACCACTTTAGAACGCACCCTCTTATTGGGTGACAGAGGTCATGTGACCAGTGCAATGAAGTGCATCATTCTCCTTAACAGCGTTGCCACATTTAGTAGATATCTACTGTTTTGGTATATTTTTGATATTATTTAAAAAATTCTAGTAGGCAATGTTTTTTATTAGATGTTTGGTATATTTCAATATTTTGTTATCACTAAAATAAAATTTGCTTTTTAATAGTATTCATCCCATTTCTAAATTAATTTTCAGACATTTTGTTACAATTTCCCAATGTCATTACCGAAAATAAGATTCAGGACGTAGATGATGATAATAGATGGACAGAGAAATGAAACTGGTAAATACCAGATCTAAATAAGGAAATCTTCATATAATTGGTTTGGAGAATTTTCAAAATGATTGTAACGCTCGGTTTCATAATCAGTTAAAGTGGATTTTAAATTTTAAGTAAGTTGGTACCTACCTTTATCACAATTCATATATGGGTAAATGTCAACTTTAAAGTGAACTTTACTTAATGTTTACTTTAAGTTGATTATGAAACCGGGCGATTTTGACAGGTAGCCGTTAACACAGATTTTACTGTATTTACAGGGCCTAAAAAGAATCTACTGATTTCTATTGATTTTTTGAAAGCAAAACTACTATCCGCTGCAAGATAATTCGGATGGAATTCAGACAAAATATGTACAAAAAGTACATATTTTGTCGGAGTTTCAGCCAAATTATCTTGCAACGGATATAGTACTGAAAGAGTAAGAACTGGCCTGGCAACCCTGTCTAGCAAAGCTGATACAAAGATTTAAGCTTATCAAATCTACTGATAAAACAATGGACAATCAAGAAACCAGCTAATAAAAAACAAATAAACAGGTTGTTAAATAAATCGAAAATTTCCAGCAAAATAAAATATAAAATAATAAGAAAAAAGTAAGGTTATAAAGTAAATTCTTCTTTTGCTCCTGAAGTTGCCGTAAACGTGTCACACATCTATAGAACTATACGTAAGGCCCTGTGGTCGTGAGAGACAACTACCTAGTCGGCCAGAAAACCCATGGGCGTAAATTAGTTTAGCATTATAACGTTTTTAAGTAGTTGCGATTGTTGAAAAAACTTAACTGTGATATGTAGTTGTCACAATAGTAATAACTTAGTTGCCCATATAACTAAAGATATTACTTAACGTTGTAGGGGAAGGACGTCGAAGATGACGCACCTAAGCAAAATACATTTTATTTAAGGGTAAAAAATATTTAAGCTAACTTTGAATGCTACGAGCCTGTAATTTGGACATTTCTATAACCAATTTCTAGGATTATTTTTAAATTCAATAAAAGGAAGTATTTTTTATGCGGCTTTAAAAAAAAACGCTTTTGCGCCATCTTACCTTCCACCGAGGGAAAGATGACGCACAGTGATGGTGAAGATGGCGCATGTAGGTATCTATATTAAAAGCGCAAGTGATATGAAAAGAAAATTTATTTTTTAATACTGAAAGTAAGAAAATGTAAACAAAGCTTTTTTAACATATTAACAAAAGTCGCAAATGTAGTTTTCGGGACTTTTGGCTCCACTGCATTCTTTATGCACCCATTGTCCACAACTTGTGCATCTGAACCATGTTTCCGTCTTTTTGCCGAAGTCTCCACATAATATGCAGATATCAGTTTCACCTCCCTCGTTGATTATGTCATCCAACTCATCGTCATTGCAAAGACCTTTTTCATCAAAATCGCTTTTTCAGTATCGCTATCCTCCAAGATTTTTTTGTTTATTTTTTGTTTGATTATTTTTTGTACTTTGGCTTTCCCTTTATTTTTATTTAGTTTTAATCCTGCATCATTAACCAATACTTGTCTGGTTACTTTTTTCTTTCCTTCTTCCGACTTCGCCAGTTTTTCTTTTTTTTTTTATTCTCTTTTTCTTCTAAGAATTCTTTTAAAGGGGTGCTTGTTAGAATTTCAGAATGTTGCTTTTGTCGTCCATATTTTCTTTTAATTTTTTTATTGGGCAAAGGAACTGGAGAAATAAGTGAAAGAGAAATATGTGGACGTTTGGTTATTTCATTTTGTTTTGTGGGGGTTGTGTGACGACTTTCAGGAGACTGTCGGCTGGTTGATGGACGTGGTAATTCTGGTTCTCTTATAGATGGTGTTGTTATTAGTGGAGGTGTTCCCTGAGGTGCAGGTTCAGGAGAAACATCTCTATCCAAGCTATCATTGTTTAAATTATCAGCAGGAAAAAAGTCATCTTCTGTGAACTTATCAGAGTTTAACGGAAAAATTCCGCACGTTCCGAAACCAGAAACGGCCTTATCAATATTTGCCACCTGATCATATGCTAACTTAAAAATCTCGGCGACATCATATGGAGTAATTTTATCTTCAAACTCTGAGTTGCTGATCTTAGATTTTAGAAAGGAATTGCAATGGCGACCATACGCATATTTTAATGCAGAAAAAAATGACACATCAAGAGGTTGTAATTTGTGGGATGTGTGGGGTGGAATACTAACCATTATAATCCCATTCTCTTTGCAGTAATTATAAATATCCAGTGAAATATGGCTCGAGTGATTATCTAATACTAACAGCACGGGATTATCTGGACTAGACAGGACTTTTTTTTGGAAATGCTTCAGCCATAATAAAAACATAGACGTATTACTCCATCCATTATCCGTGCAGTTGTAAATCGCACCGCTTGGTCCATTTTTCTGAAGCTGTGGGCTCATCCTCTTCCTGGGAAATATAAATAATGGAGGTATGTAGTTACCGGAGGCACTGAACGCCATTATTACCGTGATATTCTTCCCTCGTTCCCACGAAGAAATGATTCCAAACTGCTTTACTCCTTTGGGTCCAAGTCTTTTACATGATTCTTTAGGAACCGTAGATATACCGGTTTCATCAACATTGTAAATGCGATCTGGCAGAAATTTATATTTTTCTTGCACTGTTTCCAAATTTTTAAAAAAGCGGTCTACTTCTATTTTATTGAAGGCTGTTATTCTATTAATGCTTGTAGCTTCTGGCTTTCTCAAGGAAATTTGAGGATTTCGTTTTATAAATCCTAGATACCAGTCTTTTCCAGCCATTTGTTTATTCTTATTAAAATTGTGTTTAATTTCATTGCGTTCTGCATAAGCAAATGCCATGGTTCTCAGCTCTATGCAAGTGATACCAAAAAATAAATTGGCCAGCTTGAGAACATGATCTAGTATCTCCTTTTCATGATGTGCCGAAAACAATGGGGCTCTACCAAGAGACTCTGATTTGACTTCCTTTAATAAATTTTTAACCTTAAGTTTTCTCCTCAATGTAGCTTCTGGTATTGAAAATGCCCTTGCCACTTCCCGAATTTTACGACCATCTCTACAAATTGCATTCAATGCGGCATTAAGAGCTGCTGCAGAAAATGATCCTCTCTGTGTTTTTCGTATATATTTTCCCATTTCTAAAAAAGAAAAAGATTATGCCTCAAAATGCAAAATAGACACTAAATAATAAATATTCTATACTCCATTGTTATTTAAGGTAATGAACTGAAAAGGCAAAGATGACGCACTATAACAGCAAAGATGACGCAGTCTGCGTCAACTTAGCCTGTTCAGCATAACCTACAAAAAATGGTTATCAAAATTATCCATCATCAAATATTTAACAGATAAATCCTCGCTAACTGAAAATAAATATCACCTACTCCCATGAATATGAAGAAAATCCAATGGAACCATTTTTAAACAACTTACCATTAATATTCGCAGTGTCAAAAATAACAAGAAATCAACGTGTATCGCGTTACTCTGCCTCACAGATACTAAACAGTACGAAAGCTGACCGATGAAGTTTTAAAGTAATAGTAGTTTCTAAAGGAGGGCGCCACGGGTATAAAAACTGAATTTAGTGAAGTACTTGATAAAATACAGAGGTGCGTCATCTTAGACGCTGCGTCATCTTCCCCGTCCTTTCCCTAACATCGTAATGTCAGTCGGGTTAGGGGTCGTTGGCCGAAACAACTGAAAGTCCACTGTGGCAACGTTATATACAGTGCATTTGTTTGTACTGACAACCAATGCGTCGAAAAATAGCTACTTGGGGACATGACATGTAGGTACAAAATATTGTTAAAATCATTTTTATACATAAGTGAATTATTATAATCAACTATTCTAAATGCAAAGTAAGCCACAATTTAACTAAAAAAATTATTTTATTAACGTTTAGACGTCCAAATCGGATGTCATTGTCAAAATACAAAAATTAGTCAGATTAAATAAATTATTGGAAAAAATTTTTTACTAAGCAACAACATTTTTGTTTATTTTAATAATATTTTGTATTTTGACAACGACATCCGGTTTAGAAGTCGAAACGTTAACAAAATCAATTTTTTAGTTAAATTGTGGCTTAGTTCCCATTTAGAATAGTTGATTACAAAAATGCCACAAGGATAATAGCTTCAAAACAAGTTAATTATTATTGTGAAAGCTTTAGGTCTTCCTTTTATTTTAATCTTTTACGGTAATACCTACTATTTCATTTATAACTAAAAAAAATATATATTAATTTATAGTCTCTTATCTTTTGCGTACTGTTTTAAAATGTTCTTAAACTCATTAAAAGAACTAAATAATTGTCCGCACTCCGTAGTTAGTTTAAAAACAAACACTAAACAAATAAAAAATAAGAAATCACTGACACTCTAACTTTTTTTATTTGCGTACACGTTAGCGAATACCTAGACACAACCTTATATTTAGGTATATTCTTCTTCTCATTCTTTAGTTTATTGGCCTCCACCTACTTGGGTATTTGGCAAGCTCATCGTCGTGGAATAAGTCAAAAATATTTATATTCTAATGACATTTATCGTATGTCATTGTAATAATATATACCAGTTTGTTAAAATTGTAGTTTTATACTGTTTTTGAAGGAAAGGAACCAAGGTTTACTATTGAAAATAAAACCATTTTGTAAAAGTACGAATTTTTCTATGAATAGTTCAAACGATCAAAAACACTTGTAACGTCACATAAATGTATTTTCTACTGACGTTTATAACGTCTAATTTAAAATTCTGTTTACTTTATTGGAAAAATGTAAATGTAAAACCAAGTGACGTCACGACGCGTTTTGGACCACCTGTTGTAATTTGAATTTTTAATCGTCTTTAGGGGCCAAACGAAAGACAAACAAAACTTTTTTATCTTTGATACATGTTTTAAATTATGTTGTGTTGTGATTTATAACATTTTTTTCGAATTTAAAAATTTATGCAATTTCCCTATTGGTGATTATCGAAATGAATTCAGGCCGAATAGATCCACTACACAAAATATATTTCTAAAAAAGATTAGGTACATAGACTTACAACAAGCTTTTGATAGTGTGAAAAGAGACAAAATGCTGGAATACCTTCGTAATCTGGGTATACCTAAAAAATATATCAGCCTCTTAAAAATGACTCTTCTTGAGGCAGGAGGCAGTCATCAGAATAGCCAATGTATCCGGCCATATAAATACCAAACAGTACAAATTACTGCATATGCAGACGATTAGTAGGAGCAAGCGACGATATAGGAAGTGGAAGTACAAGGAAATTGATCCTGAATCACGAAAAAGAGGGTTTAAAATAAACGAAACAAAAACGAGTACATACATGATCGTCAAAAGAACACCTGACAATGAAAATAATATCGCAATACACAACTGTACTATACTATTAAACGTGTGGACACTTTCACATGCCTGGGCACTGGGCACAGAAATCAATTAGAAAAATTCCATAAGTAGCGAATTTGATGCACATATTTACAGTGGGAATCGTACATACTATGCTAATAAAAGGTAGATCACATCGAAATTGTTACACAAAAGAACCAAAATAACTATCTACAGAACATTGATAGACCTCTAGTAACCTATGGTTGTGAAAACTAGGTAATGACGAAAAGAATTGAGCCCAACGAAGAATATTCGAGTCTGGAGAAACGACGAGGTTAACGAATTGAATGAAGGGTATGATATTGCAAGATTTGTGGAAAGACTGTCATGACTGGGATATGTCCAGGGGCAAGAAGATGCAAAAACAACAATAGACACAATAATATATAATATATAATAGACAAAGAAGGATAAAATTAGAAATGAGTATATTAGGGGAAGTCTAGGTGTGGCACCAATTGATGCCAAAATGAGAGAGCATAGGTTAAGATGGTTTGGTCATGTTCAACGTCGAGACGTTAACCACCCAATACGAAGAATAGCTGAAGTGCAGATTCCTGGAAGGAGTAGGAGAGGAAGACCAAAGAAGACCTGGGGGAGACGATAAGGCAGGACATGTTGGTAAAGGGGATTAACATTGATATGGCCCAAGATAGAATTGTGTGGAGAAATGCAATTAGGGAAGCCGACCCCGCATAGGGATAAGGCAAAGAGAATGATGATATAATATAAAATAAAATCACAATAGACAACAAAATTATACTACGTGTGGGTGCCATGACATATCGGCGCCGAAATCAATCAGAAGAATTCCGACGTAGCGAAATTAGTTCAAGTATGTTTACAGTGAGAATCGTACATACTATGTAAGTTAATAAAATATTAATGACATCGAAATTATTTTCGCATACAAAAGAACCAAAATAACTATCTACAGAATATTGATTGGGCCCGTAGTAACCTATTATAGTTGTAAACCTAACCTAACCATGGTTGTAAAACCAGAGTAATGACGAAAAAAGATGAAGCCCAACTCAGAACATTCGAGATATACAGATATTAAGGAAAGTGTATGGCCCGGTGCAAGAGGAAGACAGCAAAAGTGACGGCCAGGTGAAGAATTATTAGTACAAACGACGAGGTTATAGAATTAAATGAAGGGTATGATATTATTGTAAGATTGGTGAAAAGTCAAAGATAACTCATTTGCGACTTCTTGTTCGAACTTCTCTTTACATTCCTGAATCTTCAGCTTTTTCAGGTCCAGTTTGTTTGTTCTTTGTTGTTTTTCGTTTCTTTCCCTGTTAACTCTGCATCTAAATTTGGTTTGTAGTAAAATATGGTCTGATCCACAGCATGCTCCTCGTCGTGTTCTTACATCGGAGATACTACTAGCTGCTCTTTTGTCTATCACCCAAGTAGCAATTTTTCGACGCATTGGTTGTCAGTACAAACAAATGCACTGTATATAACGTTGCCACAATGGACTTTCAGTTGTTTCGGCCAACGACCCCTAACCCGACTGACATTACGATGTTACAACGTTAAGTAATATCTTTAGTTATATGGGCAACTAAGTTATTACTATTGTGACAACTACATATCACAGTTAAGTTTTTTCAACAATCGCAACTACTTAAAAACGTTATAATGCTAAACTAATTTACGCCCATGGGTTTTCTGGCCGACTAAGTAGTTGTCTCTCACGACCCCAGGGCCTTTACGTGTAGTTCTATAGATGTGTGACACGTTTACGGCAACTTCAGGAGCAAAAAAAGAATTTACTTTATAACCTTACTTTTTTCTTAGTATTTTATATTTTATTTTGCTGGAAATTTTCGATTTATTTAACAACCTGTTTATTTGTTTTTTATTAGCTGGTTTCTCCATTGTCCATTGTTTTATCAGTAGATTTGATAAGCTTAAATCTTTGTATCAGCTTTGCTAGACAGGGTTGCCAGGCCAGTTCTTACTCTTTCAGTACTATATCCGTTGCAAGATAATTTGGCTGAAACTCCGACAAAATATGTACTTTTTGTACATATTTTGTCTGAATTCCATCCGAATTATCTTGCAGCGGATAGTAGTTTTGCTTTCAAAAAATCAATAGAAATCAGTAGATTCTTTTTAGGCCCTGTAAATACAGTAAAATCTGTGTTAACGGTTACCTGTCAAAATCGCCCGGTTTCATAATCAACTTAAAGTAAACAAGTAAAGTTCACTTTAAAGTTGACATTTACCCATATATGAATTGTGATAAAGGTAGGTACCAACTTACTTAAAATTTAAAAAACTGATTATGAAACCGAGCGTTTCATTTTGAAAATTCTCCAAACCAATTATATGAAGATTTCCTTATTTAGATCTGGTATTTACCAGTTTCATTTCTCTGTCCATCTATTATCATCATCTACGTCCTGAATCTTATTTTCCGTAATGACATTGGGAAATTGTAACAAAATGTCTGAAAATTAATTTAGAAATGGGGTGAATACTATTAAAAAGCAAATTTTATTTTAGTGATAACAAAATATTGAAATATACCAAACATCTAATAAAAAACATTGCCTACTAGAATTTTTTAAATAATATCAAAAATATACCAAAACAGTAGATATCTACTAAATGTGGCAACGCTGTTAAGGAGAATGATGCACTTCATTGCACTGGTCACATGACCTCTGTCACCCAATAAGAGGGTGCGTTCTAAAGTGGTTGGGATAGTCGGTCCAGGCCGTGTTTGGTCGGCGATTGGACTTCTCGGTTGTCTCATCCGTCTATGGTTGGTAATAAGGTATATTTTAAGTAATATTGGTAATGTTGTTTAATGCACCATTTTGGTTTTTTTGGGATGTAAAGAAAATAAAAACACAAAATATAAAAAATGCAGGCATTTTCTAATACCTTTAAAAGCACCATCAATACATTAAATTTATACAAAACATCTTTAACATAAATTCTGGCTTTTATATTAAAATTAGATTTTTTAAATTTACATATTTTTTGTTAAAAAGATGATAAAAAATGAGCGCGTGTGTTTTTTAAAGGTGGAATATCCATATTTGACGGTAATCTGAGATGCGTTTATAAATTTCACATCAGGTAATTTTGTTTAAGTCCTTATTTATGTATTTATATAAATTTAAATACCTGATATGATGTCAAAATAGTTTACTTTTTATATAGGTAAAAAAACATAACCAGTCCGACTCTTTGAGCAACCATTGCACGCAGGCACTTTTTATAGTCGCTTCAGTTGTCTTATGCAACGCTTAAGGTTGCCTAGGCAACGTCAAGACAACTCAAAAATCGTCCACCAAATTAGTGCAGAATTGGGTCGTCTTCTAGGCAATAACAACGTTGTAACAAAACGTTGCCACGCGGTAGACAACGTTGTCGCGTCGACAAATTGCTACTTGGGCAGCACATGGTCGATTTGATTGGTTGTGGTTCCATCTGGTGAAATCCATGTCATTTTGTGTATGTCTTTATGTGGGAAGCATGTGTAACTTATAACCATATTTTTACTGGTGGCAAAATTTATCAAAAACTCCCCATTCTCGTTTGTTTCTTTGTGCAGTGAGTGTTTCCCTATTGTGCCATAGAACTGCGGCTCCTTGCCTATTTTAGCATTCATATCACCCATTATAATCTTGATGTCATTTTTTGGCGCATTATCATATACTATCTCCAATTGTTGGTAGAAGCTTTCCTTTGTATGTTGCTCTTGGTCTTCTGTTGGACAGTGAATGTTTATCATTGTTAGGTTGAAGAAGTGGGTGCAAATTCTCAACTTGCATATCCTTTCACTGACTGCCTGGAAGTCTGTTATTTTTGACTTAAAATCATTGTCCACCACAAATGCGACTCCACATCCTTTGCTTCCTTGTTCCTTTCCACTATATAGAATTGTGTGCGTTTTAGTGTCCCTGACACCTTTCCCCAGCCATTTTGTCTCCTGAAGACCAGTAATCCTGAGTTTATATCTTTTTAGTTCTTGCAGACGTGCGGTTTGAGCTCCTGGTACATTTAGCGTCCTCACATTCCTGTTTCCAAATGCATAATCCATGTTTCGTAGCTTGAGTCGATTCCGAAAGTTCCGTCCTGTATTCCGAGGCAAATGTCAGGTTTCGTAACAGTGTGTTTTTTCCGGGAGTGGGTTGTCAGCCCACTGCCCAACCTTCCTCCTTTATCCGGGCTTAGGACCGGCAGTGGTGACTCCTGAGCTACTCGATCCACCCATTTGTCACCACAGGCGGAGTTTGTGTCTATTTCAGTCTCCCCCTTCAAATATATATCTATTATTTAACGTGTTTTTGCGTTTTTTTCTAAAAATCAGTGGTTCAAAAGCTATTTAAGGTGGATAGTTTTATCTGAAAAGCACTGTATATTTCCTTTCGTGTTACTAATACGCTTCGAATAATATATCGCTTAGGTATACTATTTCGGCAACTTTAAAACAGTAGTTCTGGCTGCAACTATAAAATCGGAAATCCAAGGTCAATTTTTTTACATTTAGTACCATCTTTGTGTTATAAACTTACATTCGACACCTCATTTGTCGTTCTATCTGTTTTAATAACGGAGGAATTATATTCGCGGATAGGACAGACGACAAATAGAGAGGCATGAAACCGAAAGCATATATTTTTGTGCTCGTGTTGCTAATAAAGCGGATTGAATCATACAAGTTGTTTTTAAATAAGTGTGACACTCTTCAAAAAATAATTCTACGTATGTATGCCCATAAATGCGAGTGGTCTAGCTATATTTGTCTGTCACATGCGCGGGATCTCTTGGTTAAAAGAGATAGATATATCACCGATCGACTGTTTCCATGCTGTTTCCGCATTATGTTTTAAGAATAAATCATATTTTAAATTGAAAATATATAAACATTAAAATGAGTAACCAATAAAAAGCATTGATCATTAATTAATAACTGAAACAGAATCCATCGATATAAAGTTCAGGTTCGTAAAGGCACAGAATAGAAAATTGTGTGGTCAAGGTACTACAAGGGTACTACCCTCTTACCATACTTCAATGGTACATGATGATAAATTGGCACATTTTGAATTATCTAATTTCGAATAAAATACGGCAACATCAAATACAGGAACTATTGTCCGAAAGTCATAGAACCATTCGTATCGTAGAATCATAGAGGTAAATATTAATAGTCTATGCGTAGAATGTCAAAGGAATGTCAAGGAAGTTATCTCTCAGGAAGGTTGACATAATCGCCTATTTAATAATCGAATGATCGGATTTCATTCCTTTGGTTGGGTAATATTTTATATCTCATATCAAAAAGAAAAAATGATGTTAACTTTATCAGAAAGTTGCCGGAAAATATAAAATACACAGGAAATGTTGGCAAAATGTAAAAGGCTATACGCCCTGAGCTTCGCTGGTGGCGCTCCTGGCGGATTACTAATTCAACTTTCACCGGTAATTTTTAAATTTATTATTTAATTGTTATCGCTTAATATTTACAATGCAAAAAATTAATTAAATTGTAATCGATTTTTTTAAGATTTTGCTAATAATTTTGACGTTCTATTGATAAAATATGAATTTCTTACTTCGGATACTTTCACAATTATCGTGTAGATGGCGCTAAGATTATATTTATAATTACATATTACGGAACATTAAAAAACTTAAATTCAGTATTTAAAACGTAAGTATATTTAAGGTAAAAATATATACCACAGCTTTGACCAACTAATATTTTTTATAATTAATGTTTTTACTTTTAATTTTAAATTAATCACTTTGACATTTATGTCAAATTTCCGGTAAAGGTTTACAGACTTGCCACTACTGGCTCTCGCGAATTTGTAAATATCCCCTCTACGTACGAGCTCACAGCGTGGAAAAAATATGGAACGTCCCAATCAAGAGATCTGCATAGGGATTACGAACACTCGATACGAATCGTATCCGCCATGTTTTCCCATAAGGCGCTATGGTAAAACATGGCGGATACGATGCGTATCGAGTGTACGTAATCCGGGCCCTGAATCCTCATATAACTGTCTGATTAATCGAATAATCCACTGTCACTAGTGTCACTGTCACTGTCATTCATTTGTTGTATCATGTCAACAAATGTCAACAATGATGTTTACTTTATGAGAAAATTACCGGAAAGTGATATCAGGCAGGCAGGTAATAAATTAACGGAATTTGAACTTTACACCTAATAGTGCATAAAATAACGTCATCCACTAATAAAGATAAGATTGCATTCAATCACCTGAGCACTAAAGGTAAGATTTATTGAATGTTTTAAGCGAATCTTCTGGAACTACTAAGTATAAAAATGATTCAGTTAAATTGGCCTGCTCTTGGTTTCACAATTTTGCCCAACTTGGGAGGAATTGCTGGTGGCTTTATAACCAGGAAGAGTATTAATCCATGGTACGAAAATCTGAAGAAACCAAAATGCAGACCACCAAATTGGGCATTTGGCCCTGTTTGGACAACTTTGTACAGTGGAATGGGGTATGCTTCATATCTTGTGTACAGAGACGGGGGCGGATTTCAGGGTAAGTTACTAAATGCAAATATTTCATCTCTTATTCATGTACCATGTCCTTTCAGAATATTGGTTACCATCACAACTATCTAAATTTTATTT
Source organism: Diabrotica virgifera virgifera (assembly GCF_917563875.1). NCBI lineage: Eukaryota > Metazoa > Arthropoda > Insecta > Coleoptera > Chrysomelidae > Diabrotica > Diabrotica virgifera. The sequence continues at coordinate 186,660,739 of NC_065444.1, read as the reverse complement.
ACTGCCACCCTAAATATCATCCTTGTATCAATTCCCTACCAATCTTGCAAGCTCTTCAACCATGAAGTCTTTCTTCATACTGGATTATGTTTGCCTGCTATTTTTCCTTTCATAATATTTTGTAACAACCTATATTTGGGACCTCTCATCATTACATGAAATACTCAAGCTTTCTTTTCTTGATGCTTTTTATAATCGCAGTAGTAGTGCTGAGATATTCTAGTATTGTGGAATTACCAATCTTCTCCAAGCAAGAAACTTTTAAAATTCTTCTATAGCACCACATTTCAAAAGCCTCAAGGTGGTTTAGATCACTTTTATTCACAGTCCAAGCCTCTACAACTCTTCACTATAAAATAAGACTGAGAACACATCGCAGTGAAGGAAGCGGATCTGCAATGCCAATTTTAGGTCTCTGTTACTCTGTTACATAATATTTATATTGGGCATCCTTCTAAAAGTGACTCTGGCATGCTAAATTCTGGATCTGCAAATATTTGTAAAATATATTTTTCAAGAAATTAAATGTACAATCGAATTTTTAAGTGTAAATGTCAACCAGTTGAAGAGACCCATTCTTCATTTTTTATCTCCAGTGAATTTATCCTGCTTTTTAACTTTCTAGTGCTAATAGTTATTATTTCTAGTTGTGGAAACAGTTTGGCAAATCTGATAATATGCTAATTTAATTAACCTTTTTAGACAGACTTTTTGATTTCTTCGATATTAATGTTTATAAATTTTCCAGTTGCTAGAAGACAGGCTAATATTTATCTTTTTTATAATACTGAAATGACAGAAATGTAGATCTTGTGATGAATTTTATACAATTATAGACCGGAAGATATTACAAGAAGTTCAGTTATGATTTTCTGAGTTCTGCTCTTTGCAATACTGGAAGGTTAGAGTAGGTACTTACAATTTGTGGAAAAATCGACGGGTTTCCTTTGACATTTTCGTGTGAAAATTAGATTTACTATTAAAAAATAGGGTGCAATGAATTTTTAAGTCCTACCATATCCATAGAAAGACAGGATACTATCGATTTTATGAAGAAAATTTTTTGGACAGGATGGTTGCAAAAGGGCTAAAAGAGTTTTATATACAAACACATAATGAAATTTTCATGTAATTTAAAAAATTTTCTTCATAAAAGCAATAAGTAGTATCTTGTCATTCTATGGATATGGCAGGAATCAAAAATTGATTGCCGGATGTTTTAAAAATACCTGTTTATTATAGAAAAAAACCCTGATAAGATAACCGGATACTACTGAATTAGAACAAATAATAGAGAACTGGAAACCTTGTATAATCAACCAAATATCATCAATGAGATAAAAGCCCAGACACTGAGGCTGGCAGGACATGTGCACAGAGCCAATGAAAACAGCTCATCATACAGATATGAGAGAAAAATCTGATCAGTAAGAGACCCATAGGCAGACCTATACTTAGATGGAGGGATGGCATTCTAAAAAATTTGCATGCCATGAGAATACACAACTGACAAGAAGACATGATTCACCAAAATAGGTAGAGGCAAGTCATAGAGCAGGGAAGACATACAAAGGGTAGCTTGCAAGTAAATACCTACTAATAAAAAAACTTGAAAAAGATTTTCCACAAAAATGCCGTTTTCTGGAGACAGGCAATTTTTATTTCTACAATATGTATTTGAGAAGGAATACATATTGTAGAAACAGTAACAGTTTGATAACTCAAACAGTAAAATATTTGGCTATTACGCTGTACTGGGTTTACTGATGTGAGTCTTAACTGTCTAGTAAATTTAGTTATTATTTTTTGCTACGTTGGTTTAACTTTGAATGACTGGCTCTGACTGGAAATTACTATCCATTCATACTTGCTCATATCCAAATTTAAACAAGAAAATATTAATATGCAGTTTATTAACAAAATAAAATGCCTGAGCTTAGCGAATGGACTATATACATCCATTCAACACCTTTCAATGATGCAAACTTGGGAGCATTTTTGAAAAATACTCAATGGTTTTAAGTTTACTCAGCTGGAACAAAATGGGTACTATTAATATTATAAGTATGCATATATGAAATATGATAAAGCCATATTTTTCATAACTGGTTCATATCTCATGTAAAGTGTACAAAAAAATCTTGTAGATAAGATTGTGGTGATTCAGCTATTTATATGTCTAGATAATTCTAATTGCATATAATAATAAGGTAATCAAATATTTTAAGGACATAATAAATATGTATAATTTATTTATTAATATTAGGAATGATATAATTCCCATAGTATGAAGATTTGTTCATGATTATGTGATGACCTTCATTTTCATTTAAGTCATAAAATTAGCATTAAATTAATCCATTTCACAAGTTTAGGTATATGAAGTGAAGTGTGAAATAAAAGTTCAATGCTAACTTTACTTATGAGTTTGATGTACAAAAAAAAATAAAAAATTCTAAGTGTCCTTTAAAATCACCTTTATTTTGCAAATAAATATTATGTAGGGGAGCATTGGATGCTAAATTTGCAATTACTTAAACGTGATGGGGACCTATATTTAGTTGTGAAGATTAGGTCCTAAAACTAAAAAATGTTACGTGAAGTTTTCCATTTTAGTGGGGATTTTCCATTTTTTAATTTAATGTTCCATTTCCAAATATCATTTTTTTTCGATTATAGCACCATCTATCCATAATTTGAAAAAATGTGTCTAATAAAAGTTACTTGTTTTTTCGTAAGGAATCCAAATCCACAATAAAAAATGGTGGTCCCTATTTCAGATGTTAAGGTAACTCCCCACCCTACGTCCGTGGAGGTGGTGTTTGGTGTCATTCGATAGATTTTTGAAAAATATTGAACACATATTTTTCAGTTTTTCTATCTAATGTTCATTTAGCGACATATCACGGGGTTCCTATATGAAATTTTAAAGTTATGCCTAAGCTCCTCTGTGAGAGGTCGTCTTTGGTACCGTTCGATAGATTTTTGAAAAATATTGAACATTTGTTCGTTATGTACTTAACTTACCTTACTTAGTACTTATGCCATACATTTTTTATGATGTAGTATTCCATGGTCCGTACAAGTTTTCTCCTCATGTGATTTACTGACACACTCGAGTAGTGTAGAATGTATTTTTTCAGTGAAAACCATTCTTTCTGCAATTGGATTGTGCCGGGATCATGCCACAAGAGTTATACATTATCAGGTACCTACTGAAATTGTAGAAAACAATTAAATTTGTTTTGACTCAGCAGATGTTAAATTGTTGCACAATGGCTAAAATGTGCAACATTAAAGTGCTATAAATAAGGACTTTGTACTGATGTTAGATATAAAAAAACATACATAATGTAAAGCTGAGCACATTTAAATGATTTTCTATGTACCATATATGTAGTTGATATGAATTTTAAGGTTTAATTATTTATCAATTATAATATCTAGATATTATGTACCTACTTAAATTCTTAGGCAATTTGAATTTTCATTTATTAATGTGTAGTGCTTTGTTTACCTCAGATTATAATTAACATAGTTATTATACTTTCCTAAAATCATATATTTGGTTTTATTAAAAGTAGTAAACAGTTCATCTAATTTACTTACCGTTGCACGTCATTATCTACGCCAGAGATCTAAGTTGACATAGTTGCCAAACTATAAAAAATCCTGAATCCATTTTAAATCAAATAGATCACATAATTATTGTAAACGTGGATTATACAACAAAACAAATTAATATTCAATGTAAGTAAGTAAAAACTTAAGAAATAGAGAACAAGAATTAAGTTTAATCTTTTAAGATTGGCAGTGCAGGCGTTTTTGCACTGCATTGTTAATAATTAAAAAACGGCTCCGAGCTCTTGGCATGAAGCCGGTAGTTTTCTTTTTATATGTTACAATAACAACTAATAAACTTGTCAGAAACCTCGATTATTCCAAGTAGTGATAAAATTAGGTGAAATTTATATTTTTGTAATAGAGGATCTTTTTACAGTAAAGTAAATAATAAAAACAGTAAATATAATAAAACAGATACTTATAGTAAAGAATATAAACAAATATGAAGTGTCATCACCGCAACTGTCAAATAAATGTTACCAATTTATGCCAAAATATCACCTTCGTTTGATTACAGTTACAGTGTGTTCCGAACGAATGTGCTTCGTAAAAACGATTTATAATCCATTTATACAAATTAAATGAAACATATTATTGTATATTTCTTTAGGTTAACATTAATAGAAATCTTCAAATATTATTTCTACGCGTATATAATAAAATATGTCTAGTGGCTGTAATTCCAGTGTACTCGGCAAAGTGATTCTAAAAAAGAACACACCTATCGCCTAAATATTTCGTGTTGGTATCATGCGACGTCACAGGCTATGACGCGGATGACATGCAATGGTTAGTAAATTAGACAAAGTATACAAAAGCTTGACATAGTACTTACTATCTATAGACATCTTACAATTACTATTCAATATATCATCACATTACTAATATGGCAATTGCATTAGTAATCAAGCAAAACCTTCTGCAGTGGGTAGGACATGTAGTTTGGACTCCAGAATTGAACATGATAAAAAGGTTCTAAGAGCACAACCGGTGGGAATGAGAAGATGATATACACCAAAGCTGAAGTGGATAGACAGGTTAACAAAGGATGCTAAGAAGATCGGTGTTCCCAACTGGAAAATCCAAGCAAGGGACAGGGCAGAATGGTACAGAAAGCTTGAGAGAATTAGAGAATTGGGGCCCTTTAAGGGCTGCAGCACCACGATAATGATGCTAATTATTAATAATGTAAATCAGTTGTCCAGAAAGTTGATAGAAAAAATTTAAAGCACTCATGGGAGTGCCGACAGAAGTGAAAACTTCTTATAGTATATAAATTACAAGTTCAATGCTTTTCCATATCCAAAAAGAAGTGCTATACCTATTTTATATAAGCGTTGCGTACGTTCTATGCTATTTATGTATACATACACATAATATATATTATGTACGTACGAAATTTATTTCGGCAAAGTGATGACGGTCGCAAACTCAATACTTTTTCCCCATCTAAAAAGTGCACGACGTCCCTAAGAAGTTTTCATTTGAAAAATTTATTTCGCCGAAGCGATTACGGTCGTGAAATCAATCTTTTTTCCGCATCCCAAAATAGATTTTACATTTATTTTAAATTTAAATACTTTTATACAATTTATGTATACATACTCATAATATAGATACGTACAAAATTTATTTCGCCGAAGAGATGACGGTCGCGAAATAAATCATTTTTCCCAATCCTAAAATAGGTTTTACATTTATTTTAAATTTAAATGCCTCTGCAGAATTTATAAATACAGTCCGTCTAATTTACTTACCGTTGCATGTCATTACCTACGTTAGAGATCTATGTAAGTTGACATTGTTGCCCAATTACAAAAAATTATTGAATACATTTTCAATCAAATACATCACACAATTTTTGCGGAAGTGGATTATACAGCAAAACAAATTAATATTCAATGTAAATAAATAAAAACTTTAGAAATAGAAAACAAGAATTAAGTTTATTCTTACGTTAAAGTACATAATAAAAACAGTAAATATAATGAAACAAATACTTATAGTAAAGAATATAAACAAATATGAAGTGTCATCACCGCAACTGTCAAATAAATGTTACCAATTTATACCAAAATATCACCTTCGTTCGATTATAGTTGCAGTGCATTCCGAACAAATGTGCTTCATAAAAACGCTTTATAATCCATTTATACAAATTAAATGAAACATATTAAGTATTGTGTATTTCTTTAAGTTAACATTAATAGAAATCTTTAAATATTATTTCTACGCGTATATAATAAAATATGTCTAGTGGCTGTAATGCCAGTGTACTCGGCAAAGTGATTCTAAAAAAGAACACACCTACCGCCTAAATATTTCGTGTTGGTATCATGTGACGTCACGGGCTATGACGCGGATGACGTGCAACGGTAAGTAAATTAGATGGAGTATACATACACATAATATATAGCATAAGCGATGACGGTCGCAATGACGGTCGCCAATTCAATGCTTTTCCCCTATCCAAAAATCGCACAACGTCCCTAAAGATGAAGGTCGCGATGACGGTCGCGAATTCAATGCTTTTTCCCCTATCCAAAAATCGCACAACGTCCCTAAAGAAGTTTTCACTTCAAAAATCTAAGTTTTCAATCTAATAGCACATAAAACAACATCCAAAAATGTTATTCTACATCCTATCAGATTGAAAACAATGGGAACCTTCTCTGGTAACACCTCCGAGGCTTCTACAATTTGCAAGCCATAACGGGTGCTGAGACTAAGGAAGATGAGGGAATTTTACAATTTATAATTCACGTCCCATCTGCTCAGCGCGGTAAAGTTCAAGTAGTATGATAGAATTGATCCAAAAGATGGCATAACCCAGACATCCAAAGTGAAAGTTATCCTCCAACACTAAATTGTTCTATATGGTCCACATAATGTTCTGAAAAAAGTCACACCATTTTGAGCGTCGGGTTTGGGGGGAGAGGGGGGAGAAATCGGTAAATTCGTAGTTTTTTACGTTTTTCGTTAATATTTCTAAAACTGTGCGGTTTAGCATGAACAACCCTCTATACAAAAATGGTCTACATTAAATTTGAAATAAAAAAGATCCTATGCATAATCCTTCAAGAATGAACGGTTCCAACGATACGGAGGTAGTATTGTATAATTGGTCCAAAAAAAGGCCTAACCCAGACATCCAAAATAAAAGTTTTCCTCCTACACCAAATTGTTCTATATGGTAAACATATGGTTCAGTAAAAAGTTACACCATTTTGAGCGTCCGGTTTGGGGGGAGATGGGGGAGAAGTCACAACAGACTTGACACAACAGATGTATCAGCTAATACGAGAGATATGGATAGAAGAAGAAATCCCCCAACAATGGAAGAAAAGTATAATCTGCCCTATTCATAAAAAAGGAGACAAACTGTTGTGTCAGAATTATAGAGGCATCTCTTTACTTTGTTCGGGATACAAAATATTCACAAACATCCTTAATCGAAGACTTCAACCTCTCACGGAAAAAATCATCGGGGAATATCAAGCAGGGTTTAGGCAAAATAGATCTACCATTGACCAACTATTTACAGTTAAACAAATACTAGCCAAAGCATGGGAATATGACATGGACGTTTACAATCTCTTTGTAGATTTTAAACAAGCCTATGATTCAATAGATAGAACAATTCTACCTAATATATTGGAAGAATTTGGCATACCATCAAAATTAATACGACTAGTGCAAATGACAATGACAGAAACAGAAGCACAAGTATGTATTCAAGGACAGATCACTGATGCGTTTACGATAACGCAAGGACTGAAACAAGGCGACGGACTGGCTCCAACGCTTTTTAATCTTGTTCTTGAATATGTAATTAGACGGTTGACGGTAAGCGGAAATAACATACTTACAAACAAATCTACCCAATTAGCAGCATACGCGGATGATATAAACATAATGAGCAGAACAATGAATGCAGCGGAAGAAACCTACGTTGAGTTGAAACAGAGTGCAGAAGCAGTAGGGCTAGCAATAAACACAAATAAAACAAAACTACTCATACAAACCAGATCAAATAGACCGGCGCAACAACACTTTATTGACGATATAGAACATGTGAATAGATTCACGTACCTAGGAATGGATCTGGTTGCAAGCAGTGAAGAAGAACCGGAAATAAATAGAAGGCTTGTGCTGGCAAATAAAGCATATTTCGCGATGGGCCACATATTCAAATCCCGAGACGTACACCGGAAAACAAAACTCCGGGTATATAAAACAATAATCAGGCCCATAGTAAGTTATGGCTGCGAAACATGGGTGGTGACGCAGAAATCTGCCAATGCATTAGATGTGTTTGAAAGAAAAGTATTACGTAGGATACTGGGCCCAATAAGGGAAAATAACAACTGGCGAATTAGGTATAATAGAGAAATATACGAGCAATATAGCGAACCAACTCTAGCACAACACACTAAACTACAGAGATTACGGTCGGCAGGGCACGTGGTCCGCATGCATGAGAATAGAATCCCCAGAAAATTGCTGAATGCAAGAATGCAGGGAAGAAGACCGGTTGGAAGACCTAAAAAGAGATGGGAAGACGAAGTCGATGAGGATGCCAGGAACTTCCTGGGAACGCGTTCATGGAAAAGAACAGCGGTAAATCGAAATGATTGGAGAAGCTTATTGAAGGAGGCCAAGGCTCGATTTGGGCTGTAGTGCCATTGGATGGATGGATGGGGGAGAAGTCGGTAAAGTAAAAGTTTTTTTTACGTTTTTCGTCATAATTTCTAAAACTGTACTTTAGCGTAAACAATGTTCTATACAAAAATGTACTACATAAAATTTAAAACAAAAAGATCCTATACATAATTGTTATAAAATCAACGGTTCCAGAGTCACGGAGGGTGAAAAGGGGAGGTTTTCGATACTTTTTATATTTTTTTGGTAAATTGATGATGATTTTGGGTGGTGAGGTTGACGTTTCTTCAAGGGCTTATCACTAACATATCATCGGCCACTGAAATAGCAAATTTGATTTATAGAACACAATCCTGTTAAATAAAATCAGTAGGAAATTGCCCAAAAAATGTAAAAAGTATCGAAAACCTCCACTTTTCACCCTCCGTAACTCTGGAACTGTTGATTTTATAACAATTATGTACACGACCTTTTTTATTTTAAATTTCATGTAGAACATTTTTGTATAGAACATTGTTTACACTAAAGCATAGTTTTAGAAATATTGACGAAAAACTTAAAAAAACTACTAATTTACCGACTTCTCCCCCCATCTCCCACCCAAACCGGACGCTCAAAATGGTGTAACTTTATATAGAACAATTTGGTGTTGGAGGAAAACTTCTACTTTAGATGTTTAGGTTAGGCCTTTTTTTGGATCAATTATACTATACTACCTCAGTAACTTTGAAACCGTTAATTTTAGAAGGATTATGTATAGGACCTTTTTTATTTCAAAATTTAATGTAGAACATTTTTGTATAGAAGGTTACTTATACTAAACCGCATAGATTTCTCCCCCCCCCCCCCCCCCAAACCCGACGCTCAAAATGATGTGACTTTTTCGACCATATAGAACAATTTGGTGTTGGAGGATAACTCTCACTTTGGATGTCAGGGTTTGGGTCTAGTTATACCATAATACAACGAGAATAGTTCCCTTCGTACTCCAATCACAGTAAACATGTAAATCAAAAATGAATAACCATTTTCAATTTCGTTGCAACACGAAACTACAGCCGCATCATTTTGATTTACATGTTTACTCTGATTGGAGTACGAAGGGATGGGTACAATTGGAACTTTACCGCGCTGAGCAGATGGAACGTGAATTATAAATTGTAAAATTCCGTCATCTTCCTTAGTCTCAGCATTCGTTAGGGCTTGCAAATTGTAGAAGCCTCGGAGGTGTTACCAGAGAAGGTTCCCATTGTTTTCAGTTTGATAGGATGTAGAATAACATTTTTGGATGTTGTTTATGTGCTATTAGATTGAAAACTTAGTTTTTTTGCTAGCAATTGCCGCTAGGGCATCCCTGCCATTTCGTTCATTGCTATCCGTGACTGCGCGCCGGGTTTGTCCTAGTTGGGTCAGAGAGAGCAGCATATGTGCCTCCTGATGAGAAACTAATAAGTTTCGAAACCGGTAGAGGTGCTTGCTGCACTCTCTGATTGAACTGGAATAATGATGCGGCTGTAGTTTCGTGTTGCAACGAAATTGAAAATGGTTATTCATTTTTGATTAATAGAAATAGTTTTGTTGGAAGTCTTTTAAATCCTTAAAGTACTCTCTCTATATTTTGTTGTTACATGTTATGATTGTCTGTGTAATATTTAACTTACCAATGACTACTTATTTTTCATGATTCCATTTACCCTTTGTTAAAGTTAATATATATGGGCCATTCCACGAACATACGCCTGTTTTGGATTACTTCGACAACGAATATTTTACTGTGCAACATAAGAAGTACGAAAGTAAATGGCGCTAATAATTATTCCAATAAACAACAATGTAATTTGCAATTTACTTTCCTTCTTCTTATTTTGCACAGTAAAATATTCGTTGTCGAAGTAATCCAAAACAGGCGTATGTTCGTGGAATAGGGTATACCTTCTGTGATTGTTTACATTTTATTTTATGATTTTAGGACCCGCCAAATTACCATTAATTGTCTACGGGGTTAATCTCGCAGCTAATTGGGCATGGACTCCAATTTTCTTTGGAAAGAAGGATCTACAGCTGGTAAGTCAAACAATAGAAGAGAATTAGATCTTCAATTGTTAATAAATTAATATTTTCTTTGAAAATGATTCCGGGTTGAAAACCAAAAAAAAAAGTTAAAAACAAGAAACATATTTATTCACAAAACATAAGAAAATATTTGGTGTCTGTTTTTATTTATATTAAAACATCTTTTAAGAGTAACATAATTATATTTATTATCCATATCGTATGATCTTACTTGCAAAACTAGCTTTACAAAAACACAACTTTTCAGTAAGACAATCTCCATTGAGAAATTTTAATTTGGAATCACAAAAACAGAAAACACAGTATGAAGCTTCGCGGTAGTCTATCTATAGTATCGCCTATTGTACCATTTTGTTTTCTATCTAGAATCTAGACTGTATATTTTTGTGTAAAAAACAAAAGGAAAAGTCTAGACTTAATAACATCTATATGCAATACAATATTATGACCCAGATAAAAATACCATCGAGATGGTTAAAATAAGTTATACCACTACACAAAAACCTAATTCATAACAAAGCCATGACTACTAAATAAGAAATCTTATGTCTTATATCCTTCACACTTTTTAAAGAATCATCCATACAAGAATTTACAGGAAATTTGAACATCAGATGGATAATACCGAGTTGGGAATTAGAAATAGATTGGGAACAAGAGCTCTTTTTTTTTCCTCGAAACAAATTTACCTACACAAAAATGTAGATGTATAGGCATATTTTATAGGCCATCTATAGATGTTGTATAACTATGTAAACCATCAAAAAGTGATCGAAATTATAAAGATCAACTGGAATTGACAAACAAGACTTTGCGTTACCCCTTTGCGTTACATATATTTTGTACGATATTATTATAATTTATAGACATGTAAACATTTAAAAGTGTCGGCGGCATGAGCAATCATTAGAGTATCAATTTTTATTGCCGGCAACCCAAATTCAATCGGCTCTGGATTATTGTAAATATTTCATTCATAGGACCAATAAAAAGCTACAGAAATAAAAATTAAACTGATTATTTTTTAATGATTTTAACTTCCAATCGTATAGTAAGATATTTGATCACGTGTTTAATTCTGTCCAATCAGATTAAAATTATACTGAGAAACTTATATTATCTACTGTAGAGAATTACCGATAGAATTTTTTAAGTAGATTGTTTCTGTTTAATGGCAACCAGTTTCCTAGTTTTGACAACTGTCACATTTAAGAAAATATCCATAATATACGTATTAAAAAATAATCTTACGAATATCACACGACAGTAAGAATAAATAAGAAAATAATGTTTCATTTTTACTCAAATTTGTTGTCGTTGGGCAATAGCCCCTCGAGCCCTGCGGGCTCTCGTGTCTATTGCCAGACAACAAATTTTCCAAAAACTGTCGCATTATTTTCAATTTATTCTCACTCTCTTGTGATATTATACCCGATAATTTTTGATAATATCCCGTCGTCAAGTATATTTTACGTCAGATGCCCTTCATTGCTACGAAAAAATACATTCAGTGACATTAATGACAATTAGGGCCGGTTGTTCGAACGCTAATCAACAATGATCACTATCAAATATTTAATTACTGTCACCAAAACTGTCAATGTCAACTTTTATTGGGTTGCTGAAAACATAATTGATTTTAATTATGAGATTAGGTAATCAATTAACATAACAATTATTAACATAATTAATTAAGTAATTTCATAATTGTAATTCAGCAACCCAAACAAAGTAGACATTGACAGTTGGTGACAGTAATTAAATATTTGATAATGATCATTGTTGATTAGCGTTCGAACAACCGGCCCTAAATGTTTTAAAAATTATAAAAGTGATGACTTTCAACCGTCAAATATTTATAACAGCTGTGTGTTTAATTGTACTAATTTGTACTTACATAAATAAGTTACAATAAAATTTTGGTTTTGAACAGTTTTATTCATGAAATAATCGCAACAAATTGCACTCGATCTCTAAAATTATTATCGAATTTTTTCCCTCGTGACACTTTGACATAATTTCACTCCCCTTCGGGTCGTGAAATTAAAACTGTCAAAGTGTCACTCGGGAAAAATTCGATAATTTTAGAGCTCTTGTGCAATTACTACTGATAATTTATTAGACATGTATTTATAAACATTAAGAGTATAGCATAGTCACTTGAGATCCTAGTTACTTGAGACCGTTCACATGCTAACGCGCGTTTTAGGTCATTAAAATAAGTCAAATGTATGTAGTTGTAATCGCGCCCCTCATGTGAACGGGCTCTTACTCTTGCTGAGCGGAGGGGGTGTGTTCCAAAGTTAAAGAGAGGGGAACACTGAACGAGGAATAGTAAGCAATAAGCAAGTAATGTGGATAACCACGGCCGGTAATTTAACAATGGTATTACGTTACCTACTCCTTGTCAATGAGTAATTTTCGAACTTAAATTATTTGTTTTAACCTGCCGATGGACGATTAAACATCGATACTGTAGTGGATGTTGCCGATTTTAGCGTTTCCTTCAATGTTGTATATCTAATTACAAAGTAAACGCTCTGTATGTTACTATAATGTAGTTTATAATATGTACACATTTATTATTTTTAGGCTCTTATTGAGATTCAGCTAATAAACGGCACTGCCTTGGGTATGGTATACCTTTTCCACAAGATCAACCCTACAGCTGGCTACCTTATCGTACCATATTGCATCTGGTTAGGTTTGGCCACAGCGCTAAACTACTGCATTTGGAGAGACAACAAAACCACTCCAGCTATAACTGAAGCTAAAGCCGAAGCTAAAGAACAATAAAGAATAAATGACAGTAGTACAATGATGCATGTTTAAGGGGAGGTATGGTTTGAAATCAACATTTCAAGCACAGTTTTGTGATTTTTTTTAAACTATGGTACAACTATTTTATTTTTAAATTAAATAATCATATTAAGTACAATTAAAAAAAATGTCAAGGAAAAATACTGAAAAATAAGCCAACGGTGGCAAATTTTTACAGACACCTAAAAAATTGGATTTTTCGGTGGACATCACAACTCGTCACAGGATCATGTGAAATAAAAAATTCAAAAAGATTTTATTAGTTTATGAGTTTCTTGAGGTAAGTAACGCTTTTAAGTTTTTTTATTTTTGACGATTTTTGAGTTTTTGGTATTACTCGGAAGTCAAAAAAGCAAAATTATTTGTAACAAAAGGGTGAAAATCAACATATTTATTATTGTTAAACAAAAAATTGGCATAAAACCAAATATGCTCGACAGCGTTACCTCACGAAATGTCCAAAGAAAATATTTGCAAAATTTCAGGTGGATCGGAAGAGTACAGTACAACCTGCCATATCCGGACGGTTCTGCACCGTCCGGATCTACCGAAATCTACCGAGAAAAGCAGTCCTGCTGTTGGACAACGCACTAAAAGAAGAACTAAAAGATGGCGAAATAATGTATTAATAGAATCTATAAAACGTGTCTATCGACGAAAGTTATTGACGGCGTTGATTACTGGAATGTATGAAGGAGAAAACGTTTCAGAGACTGTAAAAGAAGTAGTGGTTTTGATATCCGGATTTTTTCATATCCGGATCGGTCTGTCGCCACATTGATTGTGGTTGTTTGACTGTAGTTTGTGAGTTACAATGTCCACCACCTTTGAAAGTGAAGTTTTGAGAAAAACTCGTTTAAAGTTTTGACAACTTTTATTTTCAATTTCTTTTTGTCTGTCAAATAGTAAAGTGACGCGCACCGGAATATGTTTTTTGAATCGCGAAGTAATCTACAAAAGAGAAGGGGAACAGTTGTTGAACGTTTCTCGCTACACTCAAGCGTGCTGGCGCAAAACCGCGGCAAAGCGAGTCGAAGGTACGGATATTCAACATGCTGTATCTCTGGTAATTTTACTCCGAGCAATCTGAAATTTTCAGAGAATATTCTTGTAGTTATGCACTTATATTTACAATAATAAAGAAAATCGAAAATTTCAAACCATGCCCTCCCCCCCTAATGCGCTTTTTATAGCAATATGTCGAGAACTGACAAGGTTTTTTGTTTATGTTTTAAGTAAATTGCTTAATTGTTAGTTTTTATGTTTATACACAAAACAAAATTACCGTTTTCAAAAAGATTGGCAGTTATGTGTAAGAAGTTTATTCAGGCAGTCATAGATTGTTCATGATTTTTTAAATATCTATCAAATATAGGAAATATGTCTACTAATAATACTGGCTATACCTTTGGTTTTTTTATTGCTGATTATTCGCTTTCTTTAATGTTATTTATTTCTATAAAAAGGTTTTGATAAAGTTTTTCTTGAAATACAATTTTTAGAGTATGGTAATCATTTTGGGAAATTTATAGATTTTTCTGTATACAAATTTAGGAAAAGCGGTGTTAAAATATATTCCTGTTATATAGTTACGAACGTATAGTATATGTAGTTTCAAAATTGTAGGTACTAAATTGTCAGAAATTTGTATGGTTTACCGTGATGATATTCTTGCCAGATTGTTATTTTTTTTAATAATCTGTATTTTAAATAGTCAGATAAAAACGACTTAATGATATCTCTCAATTAATATTCAATAGCGTACCGATCATTCTTTTAGTTAAAAGTTAATAATCAAATGAAAACAATCTTGATAAAGTGGTTTGACGTCTTCAGGACGACAAAATAATCATTATTGCTTAAATAATACTCGTGGGATGATGAATAACTATGGAAATCACTAGTATCTACGTTGATGATAATAACGAATTGACCGTACAACCATACATTCCTACACATGCAATTTGCTTCATTAGTAATTCATGTCATTTTTTAGAAGTCGAAAAGGCAACCAAATTGAACAACGATATTTATTGCGACTGCTCTGGCCAATTATATTCCCAAACTATAATTATTGTCAACCGTTTCGATATTCGCTGTGTGCAAGTACTTAAAGGGGATACGAGAAACGATCGTGCGCAAGTAGCGGAGAAATCTTGCAACTTTCTTAGCATATTTCATAAATTAATTGTCAAATTTACGTATATTTCATACCTACTATCATTGAAGAAAATTTTAAAAATTATATGTTCCTCCACAATATTTATAGGCTATTGATTATGTATTTTAGAAAGGAACTACAACGTTAACCATTTAAAGGGGTGCGTTTTTGAGAAAGGGGTGCATTAGTCCCTAGGCACAGGGCGAATTAGGGTGAGTTCTATGCACTTTTGGTGCAAACACGTCTACAGAAAGATTGTTCCAGGTTAAATTTACTATCGAAATGTCATATTTTTAAGTCAAAAATATTTTTTCTTTACAAAAATATATTCAAAAGAAAAGCAAGAACAAAACACGAAAGATAGCAATTTTGTTTTTAGCCCTATAACTTTTTTCTAGGGGGATACAGGTATAGGCATTGCTTCACAGAACAAAAAACTTCCATCTTTCCTCTTTAAAATGACTTTAGTAGTAATCTCTATGATTTATAGTTTCCATAATATGATGTTTCAAATTTCGCCACTCACAGCGATTTTGGCCCATTTTTTTTTTGTTACTTCTCAAACATTGTTCTGTAACTTTTTTCTACACAGCTTTAGGTATATGCAATGTTACATTTAATGGGAAGAAAGGTCAATTACCTTTAAAATGGTCGATTGTGGAAGGCTGTATAATTATTGTTAAGCAAGATATGGTTGTTCAAATTTTATACTTTTAGTGATTTTTGATATGTATATAATTATTTTTAAATTTCTCATAACTTTTTTTATTGTATCTTTAGGTATATACATTGTCTAATAATAAGGAAAGCTTATTTTCTTTACTTAAAATGGTGTATCGTAAAAAATTCTAGAACTATTTTTAAACAAGATATGCTTTTTCAAAATGTGACATAATATTCACATGCAATAGGTCCCACTAAGTTCCATATGGAAAACTTTTATTATTACCTTTATGAAAAAAATTATTCTTTATAAAATGCTCTGCATAGTCTAAAATGTAAGATGCAATCATCAGATATAAAATTTTATCAATAGTGTACGAGGTCTGTTAAAAAATATGAATTTAGCTGAAGAGTAAAGTACCTTTATATTTCACAATATCGAAAAGTGTTATTAAGAAAAGATATTTGTTATTAAAAATTATGTTATATTATGCAATTATATTCTTCTAATTGAAAAAAATAAATTAAAAGAATATATAATTTTTCTCAAATTACGGATACTCTTGTATATTTTTTGCAATACTCCTTTTTAAAGTAGAGAAAATTATCTTTTTTATTCCACAATGTATATACCTAAATATACAAGAAAAAAGGCATAATGAGAAATTTAAAAAATAATCATTAAAAATATCAAAAATCATTAAAAGTATAAAACCTTGAAAAAGCATAACTTGCTTAAAAAGAGCCGTATAGTCTTATACAATAGATCATTTTAAAAATAATTGGCTTCTCTTTCTACTAAATGTACAATTGCATATACATACCTAGAAATGCGTAGAAAAAAGTTACAGAACAATGTTTGCGAAATAATGTGGAAAATGGCCCAAAAATGCTGTGAGTGGCGAACTTTGAAAAATCATATTTCAGAAACTGTAAATCCTGGAGACTTTTAACAAACTTCATTTTAAAGAGAAAGAATGGAAGTTTTTTTCGCTGAAGCAATGCCTATACCTATATCCCTGTGGACAAAAGTTATGGGGCAAAAAAACAAAATTTCTTTCTTTCGGGATTTTTTCTTGCTTTTCTTTTAAATATATTTTTGTAAAAAAAAAAATTTGACTTTAAAATGTATTATTTAGATAGTAAATTTAACCTGGAACAATTTTCCTGTAGACGTGTTTGTACCAAAAGTGCATAGAACTCACCCTAATTCAACCTGTGTCTAGGGACTAATTCACTTCTTTCTCAAAAACGCACCCATTTAAATGGTAGCACTCCGCGATTTTTTCAAATTTAGAGGTCCATTGACCATATGAGACAATAAAATCCCGTTAACGTTGTAGTTCCTTTTAGCTCTCTTATTTTGAACATAATCAATAGCAATGTGATATGCAATTATTAAGAAAATTTAGTTGATTGTATTGTACTTGTAGTATTGCATTTTAATAATTAATTTTATTTACTACATACACATTCTATGTTTACTTTTTAATAACATAACCTCAATCTTACTTTTTCTTTTTATTCTTTTTTGTGGGCTATGGCCTTGATAATTATCCAGCAACCAGGAATAACATAACTGGCCAATGTAATTAAAAGTGCTACAAATGTTGCTGAGCTATGAAACCAGGTGTCGCTCTTCCGAACTTGCACGGTCCCAATAGGAATAAAATAATTGCATGTCCACTGCACTGATTTTTGTTAACCTTCGGTCGGGCGCATCAAATCTGTGAGATTAAATCGCTGGTACCTATGATTAATGTGATTCCTAATACATTTCCAGTGAAAATAATAACTCTTTGATAAGTGTTGGCGATACAATTCTTTTTTATATGCGTGTCCGCGAAGATTATAACTCCCAAGATATTTATAACGAAACGATGTAGTTCATAATAGATGCCGACGAAAACAATTATTTCCCTTTCTGTTTCTACCGACGAAACAATTATTTCTGAGAACTTTTTAGTAATTATAATTTTCGTGGACCCAAAAACAAAAATGATGTTTTTTGCTGATACTCCTCAAAAAATAATTTTTTTCGCTAGCACTTTATTAGGGATTATAATTTTCACAATCATATAATCGAAAATAATATTTTTCGCGGCGCGTTCATTGAAAGTTCTACTCTTACCGGCATTTTTCGGAGTTATACTTTTCGTATGCGGCGGCGAAATACTTAGATATTTGGTGTGCCTACGGGTGGCGTTTTTCTTTGATGATTAAATAACTTGTTTTTTTGTTAATTATTTATGTGATTGTTTAAAAATGTTAGCTGAAAATAAAAAATAACCATTTTTAATTGAATAGTAGAGTTTGTTAATTTTTGTTTTTAAGTTTAGGCAGAAATTTATTTTTAATCTCATAGATGAAATGCGCCCGAACGTGTTCAGATTTTATTGCGCCCGACCGAAAGTAGTTAATATTTAAGGTTTGTTCCAACTCGATACAAAACCGTTCTTGAATCGTTATGCGCATGCGCAATAACGAATAATTATGCGTAGTAACACATTTATCGTTACTGCGCATACTCGTAACCGTTCAAAAATGGTTTTGTATGGAGTTGGAACAAACCTTTAGTTGTTCTTCCATTGGAAAATGTCGCTGTCATTTCTGAGAACGTACTGACTACAATTCTGAAACTATACTTTAATACGTCTTTTACGTTATTTGGTGGAGAAATGAATTTATTGACAGTCGAAAGATGCAACTATAACCCCGAAATACATACAAAATTTTAAGTTTTATATGTATACACGTCTATACATTACAAATACTGTTGGATAGTACCTGTATTTAATGAAAATTTATTTAACTTCAATCGAATACTATGTATCATTTGTCACATCTACAGTGTTCAATTGCACAAAAAGACTTATTTTGATAATGTTATTACTAGTTCAAATTTTATGGTTTTTTATTTGCTATATAAATTTTATTAAACATTTAACATTTGTCAACGCATTTTATTTTTTCTACTCAATTTTATCCCAGATGGAGAACGAGATAGGGACTTTTGAGAAACAGACTAAAGGGACTAAAATGTTTTGATAGCATAAATCGGCAGAAATGATGGACATCACTCAGAAAAAATTAATACAAATAATCTCCAGATTGTTTAAAATTTATCTTGGGGTCAGTTGACAAAGCCACTACGTATTAAAAACTCATTATCAACTTAAGAAATGCAAAGAACAAGAGGGGTGCGCCAAGGCTTTATTTTGTCTCATCTACTATTATTCAATACCTAGGAAAATATTCCAGATAGCGATTTAAAACCAAGTGTTCTGAAACTTTGTTTTTGTGGAATTTTAGTATTATTTGTTATCTTTACGGGGAATTACCAATTTCAGTTCAAAATATGTTTGTTTATAAAATATAAATTAAACGAATAATTTTGTTTTGTTACCTGGCAAGACAGAAACGCTTCTAATAATTTAATTTTATCTAACTCATTCATATATAGTGTGTCTGCGTAACTTGGAACCATACCATATGGGAAACTTTTTTATTATTAATTTTACGAAAAAACGTTATTCTCCATAAAGTGCTCTTCATGGTCTAAAACCTAAGATTCAATCATCAGATATCAAATTTTAATTATTTTTATACGAGGTATTTAAAAAAATATGAATTTCGCTCATGAGTAAAGTATCTTTATTTTTCACAATATTGGAAATTGTTTATTATAAGAAGTTGTTCGTAATTTAAAACTACAGTGGAACGTCGATAATCCGGACGTCAAAAATCCGGACCGTCAATAATCCGGATTTGTATCTAGCAAAAATATCTAATTCTTTTAAAATAAATTAAGAACTTATCTGCTAAAAACGAACCTCTACCGCAGTTCAAAAATATTTTACACATTTTTTTAAAAGCACAAATAGTGTTTGATGTTTTTACTGTAAACATGCTGCTATTATAAATTAATTACAATACAGTGTTTAAACATAAAAAAATGTTTTGATTAATTTCACCTCTAGACACTTTACTGTACAAGAGAAAACATAAAATTTTAAAACGTTTGTTGTACTTTAATGTGCATACTGGCCTTTTTTTTAGGTAATTTCGATAATCCGGATTATTTGATAATCCGGATGGGGTCCGGTCCCAATTAATCCGGATTATTGACGTTCTACTGTATGTTTCAATATGCAATTTCATTCTTCTAATTGAGAAGTAAAGGTTCTTTACTCTTGAGCGAAATTATATTTTTTACATACCTCGTATAAAAATTAATAAAATTTGATGATATCTTATAATTGCACCTTAGTTGTTAGACTATGCAGACCTTTTTATAAAGAATAACTTTTTTCGTAAAATTAATAATAACGGAGTTATCGTAATAAAAATTATGTTGGGTATCCGTAATTTGAAAAAAAAATTCAATTTTTTTTTCAATTAGAAGAATGTAATTGCATATTATAACATAATTTTTAATTTCAAACAACTTTTCTTAATAACAATTTTCCATATTGTGAAATTTAAAGCTAATTTCCTCTTGAGCGAAATTCATATTTTTTGACATACCTCGTATACTGTTGATGAAATTTGATATCTGATGATTGAATCTTAGGTTTTAGACCATGCAGAACACTTTATAAAGAATAACTTTTTTTTCGTAAAATTCATAATAAAAAAGTTTCCCATATGGTTCCAAGTTACGCAGACACTGTATACAGTACCGGCGCTAGGGTATAAGGCGCCCGCCTGCAAAAGAAGCATAGGGGTCCTTAGGTTTCTTCTTTTAAATTAGTATTTTGTATAGCACCGGCAGAAAAAAGCTCATTTTGCCCCCCCCCCCCCCCAACACCGAGAAACGGAGCACCTGGTTTCATATACCTACAGTGTGGAAGGCACTTATGGAATAAAATTATTTGTCTTTGTCTTAAAAAATTATAAAAAAACACTGAGACCCGTCCATTTTTAAATAAAAATGTGCACTTTTTAAACATAAATATACAGGGTGACTCATTCAAGTCTAGCAAAGTCCATAAACTTTAGTTTTAATGGAACACCCTATACCTATATTTTTAAAAGCAGCTTTTTTATTTTTGGCTTAAGGCCCTGATCGACAGGCAAGTAAAACCGCGGTTTTGTGGCTCCTCGGTAAAGCTCGCCAGTGTATCATTGCAATACCGCGGTTTTATTTACCGACAAGCCTGGCTCGCGGCTCGTCAATTTGTTTCTGCGCGTGTATCACGGCTGGCGAGCCAAGCCGGCAGTTTTCGGCGACCGTTGAAGTGAAAAGACCAGTTTTAATCATGGATATGCGAACTCTCAGCCACAACTTTTTATTAGAATTTATATATTGCTTACGAGACTGTTCTTGTTTATGGAATTGTACATCGCCAGAGTACAGAAGCACATGTATGTACAAAAACAAAGCAATTCGACTTACCATGCGGTAAGTTACCGCATATGTTAAACTCTTAAGAGGATGGGTACGTATTTTCGGCTGCAATGCTATTCAAATGGGGATTCATTTTCTTCGAATCCTGAGAAAACTAATAAGTATTTTTGAAAAATTTAAACGCAGAATGAAAGATTACGTTATTGGCGAGGGCCGAAAGTCCCTGAGAACTTCTATAATGTTTATTTTAATAAGTTACAGGGGTGAAAAACTAAGAGAAAATTTAGTGTGATATTTAATTTAAAATATCTAGTTCAAAATAAACTTTTGATTTATTCTAAGGGACTTTCGGCCCTCGGTAATAATATATTCTTTCAATCTGCGTTTAAATTTTTCAAAAATATTTATTGGTTTTTTCAAGATTCGAAAAAAATTAACACAATGTCCGTGGTAATATTTCCAAATTCTATCTTTGTCATACAACGCACTCAGTCGAATAGAATATTGTCAGCATACTGTCAGTCAGACAGTGACAATCAGTGACAATTTTAAATATTTGACATGGCATCGGGAATAGTTTGAGTTGTTGATTAAATAATATTGATATATAGTGTATTTGATAAATAATTGATTTGACATGAACTTAATAAAAAGTTATTTATTGTGTATTATTTGTGGAAGATCCAAGCAGACAATACATCAGGATAATATATTCTGTGATCCAAGTATTTTGTTGTTAAGGATGTTCAAAATTGTAAGCGTTCCATAGTAACAACATATTATTAAAAAATCACTTATAACACTTTTCCTCTTTTCTCGATTTAGTATTAATTTTTGTTGTACATGTAAATTACTATAATCACTGAATACATAGTTAGTGAAATAATTATCACATTTATTAACTGAATTAATAATTTTCAATTATAAAAATAACAGTTATCCAAGAACATTCAAAAGCCATCTCTTTAAATTAATGATGACATTTTCAAGTAGAATGACATTCTAGTAATGTTTACATATCCATACCAGTGTGAATTTTACTACACGTAATTTGCCGTGTAAAGACAGAAAAAGTAGAGATACCCGTAAAATATTTGCGAATTATGTACCGATGGCCTTAAATATCGTAAAAAACATGAACCCGACTCAACTTGAGCCGATGCACAGTGGTCCAAAAATCCGAAAAGATGGCCAAAATGTGAAAGCTTTTTTTGATTTGCATGAAATTAGGCATCCGGGGGTTTTTGAGGTCGCTAATTACGAATATGAAGTCTAAATTGCAAAAAACAAAATGGCGGATGTAATATGGCGGGTTTATGTATTTTAAATATATGTAATACCGTCGAAATTTGATATCCGAGGGTTTTTGAGGTTGCTGATTACGAATCCGAAATCGAAATTTCAAAAAACAAAATGGCGGATGCAATGGCGGATTTTTTTATTCCAACGTTAAATTCGATTATTAATCATATGAAAGTCAAAACTAATTTTCATTTTATTCTTCAACAATACTGTACCTGACCCTTTTATCTCTGATTTTACCCTATGATACTGAAATAACTAAAGATCTACAGTCATAACAACTACCTGAATACTGCGGAATGATCTGTTTATTCTGCGTTGTTAACGATTCATATTGAAACTCATAGCGCAGAGCGCTTGTACAAAAAATTCTCGCAAAACCAAAGGGGCAGATAGTGGCAGCTAATTTTTTTTGAATCTTAAAGAGAGAAATATAAGCTAAAAGATGATTGTAGTCACATCTTGGAATTCGATGGAATATATAACTATTTGTCAATCTGAAAATTTAAATTTTTCAAAATATATACTCTTTTATTACTTAATTTCAACTTAAAATATACTAAATATAACACATATACAAATATTTTGATATTATCGGCTTTTATTAAAGATGGCTCCACGAATATCCTCAATTTTGCAGAATTGAATTTGCGCACTTCGTTTTCGAGATACACGCACAAGACTGTGCGTATAAAATATTCATCATTCTTAACTGCGCTTCTGTTCCGTAAGAAGGTCAACTTTGAACTGAACTGGAAATTCAGATATACGAGATATAACTCTAGGGTTGCCAACACTGAATAGAGAATTTAATTCTCTTTTAGAAAATATAATAATATTCTCGAAACGTTGAATTTTTTTTTGACTTTTGGCCAGCTTTTCGGGATTTTGGACCACTGTGCGATGTCAAGAAAAAAATTCAATCATTGCGAGCTTTCTACAGAAAAGAAAGTAACAAGTTTACGACATGTTGGCTGTGGACGGCTGACACGACTGTGCTGATCGACTAGCGAGCAAAGCAGGTGCTTGCTCGCTAGTCGATCAGCACCAACGAGCCGCGAGTAAAACCGTCGTTCTTAAAACCGCGATATTGTGGCTCGCACGTCGATCACCCACTTTAGACTTAAAAAGCAGCTTGAATACAGGGTGAAATTTTGAAATAATTAAGTATGGAAACCACTTATGGATTAAAATTGTTTATGTCCTTACTTTAGAAAATTATAAAATATACTGGGACACCTCAACTTTTAAATTCAAATTGGCGCTTTACAAACATAAATTTAAATATACAGGGTGATTCACACAAGTACAGCGTAGTCCATGATCTCTAGTTTTAATAGGTTTGTTCGTAGAACGATCAGCAACCGTTGCCAACCGTCAGACGCAAGCGCGTTCTTAGTCTACGAACTCTAACTGTTAACTGCGCATGCGTCTGATGGTTGGCAACGGTTGCTGATCGTTTGAATCGTACTACGAACAAACCTAATGAATCACCCTGTATATTTTTATGTTCCTAGAAGCTACTTCACAATCTCATCTCAAAAAAGTGTATTGTTTGGGGTCCATTATGAATAATACAAGGTGAAATTTTGAAATTATTTATAAATTTCGTCCAGGCATTAAAAAATACAAAACCCAATAGATTGATCTCACTTAGTGTAGAAAATGTTTGTCTTTATTGAGCTAATTTAAAAAATAATACCGTTAGACTAAGTTTCACTCTAATGGCATATAAAACAACGTAATGTTTCTCTACATCCCACCAGACTGAAAACAATGGGAACCTTCTCTGGTTACACCTCCGAGGCTTCTACAATTTGCAAGATATACGGACCAGAGGTGTAACCAGGATGATCCTAACGAGGGGGGGTTACATCTACTTGAAGGTCTCTGGGGGGTATGGAATAATGGTGTTGAGCGTATAGAGCTCAAAGTACATCCAAAGGGGGGTTATAACCCCCAAAACCACCCCCTGGTTACGCCTATGATACGGACGCTGAGACTAAGGAAGATGAGGGAATTTTACAATTTATAATTCACGTCCCATCTGCTCAGCGCGGTAAAGTTCCAACGAGATTGGTTCCCTTCGTACTCCAATCAGAGTAAACATGTAAATCAAAAATGAATAACCATTTTCAATTTCGTTGCAGAACGAAAATACAGCCGCATCATATTCTAGTCTAATCAGAGAGTGCAGCAAGCACCTCTACCGATTACGAAACTTATTAGTCTCTCATCAGGAGGCACATATTCTGCTCTCTCTGATCCGACCAAAACGAACACCGGCGTGGAGTCATGGATTGCAACGAACGAAATGGCATAGATGCCCTAGCCGCAACTGCTAGCAAAAGACGTAAGTTTTCACTCTAATGGCATATAAAACAACGTAAAAATGCCATTTTAGCATCCGGAGCATTTTAGCATGGCTGTTTTCTTTTTATTTAGTTTGGTGTTCCAAAGCATATTAACAAATGATATGTCAGCTGGCCCAAAATCGAGGATTTTAGGCAAGAAAAGGTAAAATGTGAAACTTGGTGGAAAAACGCTACAACTTATATGTCAAATATTTATCTCCGTGACTTACGTGTATAATAGCCAAGAATACCTAGCTACCGGCTTTCACCCAGACGACTCCGGTTCAAATCCAGGCCCCGAAAATCTTTTTTGTGTTTAAAATTGACATTTTGATTTGAAAAATAAATATTTTTTTGATAATAGCACGTTTTTATTATTTATAGGACACAATATAAAAAAGTCTGTATGTCTTTTATAGAATCGGAAACTTTGCATTTGATCATATATTATTCAGCTGACGCTTTTTTCTTACAATCTAAAATTCATAAATTAATGATTTATACTTTTTAGTCTTTGCCAAACTACATAGTTCAAGAATATTTTTTTATTTTTAACTAACTGACCCGGCAAACTTCGTACCGCCTTAGAACTAAAGAATAATGTTTAAAAGTTAAATACCTAAAAATTACCAGAAAGCCAAAAAATACTTAAAAATATTGCCTATACTTTTTTCTAATAAACAATATTGTTTTTGTGGTGTCTGCGTAAATAATGATTACTTACATTGGTCGTGTTAACTCAAAACCTTCCCGATTTCATGTACAACAACTTTGCTTGAGGTCATCATAATTATGATCAAATGCATAGTTTACGATTCGATAAGGGGCATACAGACAAACATTAATTTTTATATATTATAGAGAACAAGGAAATATTTAGATGAATAAGGGGTTGGTCACAAAAAAGTGAAAAATTTGGGTCCAAAAAAATAAAAAAAGAACGTCGGGGGGGACCCCCTTTTTCACTTAGATTGGTCGTACTAACTAAGGAAGCTTTAGGGGATTATGTACAACAACTTTGTTTATTAAGGAGGTCAATCATAATATTATGATATCATAATATGATCAAATGCATAGTTTACGATTCTATAAAAGACATACAGAGTTTTTTATATTGTGTCGTATAAATAATAAAAACGTGGTATTATCAAAAAATAATTATTTTTCAAATCAAAATGTCAATTTTAAAAACAAAAAAGATTTTCAGGGCCAGGATTTGAACCCGAGTCCGTCTGGGTGAAAGCTAGTAGGCATTCTTGGCTATTATATACACGTAAGTCAGGGATATAAATATTTGACATATAAGTTGTAGCGTATTTCCATCAAGTTTCACATTTTGTTGCCTAAAATCCCCGGTTTTGGGCCAGCTGACACATCATTTATTAATAAGCTTTGGAACACCTAACTAAATAAAAAGAAAAGGGCCATGCTAAAATGCTC
The DNA here is from genome assembly GCF_917563875.1 of Diabrotica virgifera virgifera. Lineage (NCBI taxonomy): Eukaryota > Metazoa > Arthropoda > Insecta > Coleoptera > Chrysomelidae > Diabrotica > Diabrotica virgifera. The sequence goes on along the minus strand of NC_065444.1, from coordinate 186,634,290 downwards.
CGGTTAAATTTGACACTACCTCCCGGGCTATTACTTTTTGAGTTATTTGGGAAAAACCGTCTGAAAACGTAGGTAGTTTTTCGGTGAAAAATGAATATCTTTTACTCGCAAATAACTCGAAAAGTATCGACTTAGCGAAAAAACTCTATAGAAAAAAAGTGGCTTAGAATTAGTCAGTTTATCCATTTCCGGACTTATGTAAGCCCGAAACATGTTTTTTCACCCCCGAGAGGGAGTGGCTTTCACTCCCCAAGTAAAAGCAACCCTGAGCTCAAGTTCAAATTCAAGTAGAGGATAAGGGGAACCTAAATCCAAATTTTCCAGCAAATCCGTTGTGACTTTGTGACGAAGAAAATTATACCCCAAAAAGGTCATTTGCATTTAAATAAAAAAAAGGCTCCTAGTACCTATCAAGGATGAAATAGTAGGAAAAATGAAAGAATACCCATGAACGAACATATAAAACACGCTGTATTTTCCTGTCACCGTGTCACACAAAAAATTGGCCATTGCAAGTACATGTAATAATTATTGTTACATGTACTTGCACTGGACAATTTTCTTTGTGACACGGTGACAGAAAAATACAGCGTGTTTTATATGTTCGTTCATGGGTATTCTTTCATTTTTCCGACTGTATGTAAGCTGATAATCCTAGATATATCTTATCAATAAGTACACTCCTTTGCATTAAATCTAAAAAAGCACTATCATAAATTCCGATATCGGTGATCCTAGAGATAAGTTTCCTTTTAAAATAAATTTATAGTTATTTAAAATTTTGCTTAGTAACGACCCATATTATCAACTTTTATGAACAAGCCATGGCGCAAATTTTAGCTCTCTTAATGTTCACAATTTTGCCCAATATTGGGGGAATAGCTGGTTCATTTATTGTAAAAAATAATATGAAGTCATGGTATGACACCTTAAAGAAACCGAATCTTAGGCCACCTAAATGGGCCTTCGCTCCAGTCTGGACATCTTTATATTGCTTGATGGGATATGCATCATATTTGGTTTACGAAAGTGGAAATGGATTGAATGGTATGTACAATATTGCATTGTTCAGAATATTTAGCAAATAAAATTACCGGTATGTTAGGTAATTCGGTACCGATCTTAAATGTTTTAAGGATCTTCTCATAATTTATTTTATGTTCAAATAGTTACTGGGTTGCGAAAGTTATTTTTGTATTTTTATTTATTTTTTGTATGAGATAACATTTAAATATAGCACCTAACATTTGAACTTTATGCTCACTGCTCACTAGATTGTAGCTTCTTCTACTTTTAAACATGACATCTGTCCCTTGACTGACCAATATCCAGCAAACAAGCCCGTTATAAGTTTGATTTAATTTCTGCTTCTTTTGCGCAGTACCTAGGTACTTGCCTTATTTGCGCATGCCCCTCCAATATATTTTGCCATATTATGTCAGCTACAAAAATTATAGAGGCATATCCTTACTCTGTGTGAGCTATGAGGTGTTTACGTGGATCATAAACCGAAGATTAAGCCACTTTTCAGAACAAATCATATTAGAATACCAGGACGGTCTACCATTGACCAGCTGTTCAACGTGAAACAAATACTAGCTAAAGCCTGGGGGCACGTCATGTTAAAGCAAAATAAAGATAGAGAAATGATCTTGAATAAATAAAGTGAAAACTATTTTATCTATTAAATCATGAGTGTATATTATAATATAAAAATACAAAATTCAGTTAATCTCTCTTTATCCCATCTCAGGGATTTATTACGGGTTAGTAGAAGGTGATCCGGATATTTTTGAGCATTAAATTAACACATAGCTACAAAGATTTATTTAATATAAACTATAAAATAAAACATACAATGGGGAATTGTATCAAAAGTATAAGAACAATGTAATGACTATTGAACGGTTAAATATAAAATATGTTATGACTTAAACATACCCTAACTTATCACATTTATACACCCTAATACCTAGAAATATAGAGATTGTAAATATATTCGACTATAATTGATCAATAAAGTACACCCTGAGAGTCAAAAGTACTTACGTTCAGCAAGAATCAGATATACCTATACCGTAACCATAGATACTATATATTAATATTACTATTACCAAATATAACGTGAATAATTTATACCATGGATGGAGTGTCAAATACCTACTTCTGTAAGTCTACCTGTGAAATTAACTACGTACAATAAATATATACCCTGTAATTACTGTTTTATAGCTATATCCAGGTGTACATTGAGGGTAGAGAAAGGACTTAGATCTGGACAAACATGTTAGGTAGAGACACACTATAGGATATAAATATGGTAAATATGGTACTATAGAGTGCTAGTCAAAAGTCCGTACCCCCCAATCTTATCTTTTGAACGGTTATACCTATAATAGTGAAATTTGGGGGGAGGAAATAAACGGATGTAAGCTTCTTAACTAGTCATGACAGGTGACGTAATAGTGACAGATGACTTTACAGCGCCACTGTGACAGATAATGGACAGCCTAAGTCTGACGTCATAAAATTGGGAGGAGCTTATATTGGCTCCAAACAATTTTGTTTGTAACGTTAAATGGTCATAAGGAATTTTCATTTATGTGCTTTGTGTGGCAAAATAAGACTTCATTTAGGTATTTCGTTAAAGAAACGTGTTAATTAAGAGATTTTATTCGTTTTTGCTCAGGTGGTTTTTATTCCTTAGTGATTGAAAATAAACATAACCTCAAAACTGTGTACGTACTAATCATTTCATTAAATTAACTCACCTGGGCAAAAACGAATAAAAATCTCTTAATTGGTACGTTTCTTTAACTAAATACCTAAATGAAAAGTCTTATTTTGTCACACAAACCACGTAAACAATAAATTAAAAATTCCTTATGAGTGTTTAACATTATAAACAAAATTGTTTGGAGCCAAATATAAGCTCCTCCCAATTTTGTGACGTCAAGACTTAGGATGTCTATTTTAAATGGGACCTGATGGCAAGTGATACCTCGTTTGAAAGGTATTGAAAATACCTATTTAGTCATACTAATTTTGTGTGAGTTTAAACTAATTTTGTAGGAAGGTTGGATATCGAGGGAAAGCAAGTAGAAAGAGTGAATAACTACAAATATCTGGGAACCTGGGTAAATGAAAACAATGACCAGGGTAGAGAAATCAGGACACGCATTGAAATTGCAAGGCAAGCATTTATAAAAATGAAAAAGATGTTTGTTAATCGAGACCTTCCTCTGGAGCTGAGGATAAGAGCCTTAAGATGCTACGTGTTCTCGACTTTGTTGTATGGAGTGGAAAGCTGACACTAAAAGTAGAAAATATAAAGAAGTTGGAAGCCTTTGAGATGTGGTGCTATAGAAGGATTTTGAAAATACCATGGATCCAACGAGTTACAAATGCAGAAGTGTTAAGAAGGCTACAAAAGGATTGCGAGGTGATAAAGAACATCAAAACAAGAAAGCTAGAATATTTAGGCCACATTACCAGAGGTGCGAAATATGAGATATTAAGGCTCATAATGCAAGGTAAAATAAAGGGTAAAAGATCTGTAGGTAGAATAAGAATTTCCTGGCTGAGAAACTTAAGAGAGTGGTATAGTTGTAGCTCAGTAGATCTTTTCAGAGCAGCCGCCAATAAGGTACGGATAGCTGTGATGATAGCCAACATCCGATAGGAGAAGGAACTACAAGAAGAAGAAACTAATTTTTGATGAATAAATGATATAAATATAAAATTGTACTTTCGCACTTAATAAATATTCACAATTCCGCCTATGATAACTTGTCAAAAAGGTTGACGTTGACGTAAAAACAAGTGGAGAATTGAAAAACGTCTACTTTTTTGACAAAAAAACCATAGGCGGACCTTTGAGGTTTTATTAATTAAATGCGAAACTACAATATTATATTTATTTAATTTATTCACCAAAATCAAAATCAGTTTAAACCAAAAAAATTAGCATGCCTGAATAGGTATTTTAAATACCTTTCAAACGAGGTATCACTTGCTATAAGGTCCCATTTAAAATTATCGGTCACAGTGGCTCTTTAACGTCATCTGTCACTGTTACGTCACCTGTAATCACTAGTTAAGAAGCTTACGTCTGTTTATTTCCTCCCTCCAAATTTCACTATTATAGGTATAACCGTTCAAAAGATAAAAGGGGGGTAAGGACTTTTGACTAGCACTGTATATGGATATATAGATACGGTAGGTATATATAAAAATAAAGGTTATGTTGCTATTGGTACCGACTTATTTCTGTTATTGCTTACGGTCTCGTGGTGGGTGTTCCAGTTGTGGTGACTCTGGTTACTAGTTAAGGTGTTAGTAGGTGATTACTAGGTGCTGGTTGCTAGGGGCCACTAGCTGAGTCCTTAAGAAGTTGGCCTACCAAGGGTAGAAAACAAAACTGTCAGTAGGGACAATGTGAGACAGTAGAAATACGAGAGGCTATAAGCCTAATCATAGCTCTAAAGATATTTACCTGAGGTGTTATGTGGACAACAGATAGGGGTTGTTACCAGGACCTTCCCTTAGCATCGAGTGATGAAAAACAGCCTAGGAAAGACACAGGGCATTAGTCCAGGCGTACCACAACGACCAAAACTATTGATTGTAGTATAATCTTTTAAGATACTCACGTGTCTTAAGTTGGGGTTATGTCACAGTAACTAAACCGAAATTATTCATCCGCACACATAATTTATAGGTTTAAATCCGTCTTAGACGATGGTTTTTCGTAAAACCAACCTATTTTATGGCGGATGAATCTGGATCAGCCAAACACAACTTAATTTTGCAATCCGAGCACTGTGGTCAAGACAAAAACTAAATGAACAGACCGGATATCATCCGTCTTACCTCAATGTCATTCTATTTCCAAACGAACATCGAAGTACACCATGGTTGATTCAGTTACGTGACAAGAACCCATACAAAGTCTGAGTCAGAAAAAGAGCGATCACATTTCTATGTTCTCAGACATTCCTAAAACAACTCAACAGACCCATTTTGCGAATAAACCAACAATTTCAAAGGACCTACCATAGGCGTAACCAGGGGGTTTTAATGTATTTAAATATCTTTCAGTTTAACATATATAAATGAATTGTGAAGGTTTAAAAAAAACCGTAACAACACCACCCCACCTAAAAAAAAAACACTTGAAAGAAAGTTGAGAACATCATTTTGTTCAGACGTATATAGGTGAACACTCACAATATGGTTATACGCAATCAAATTAATACAACTTGAGGAACATACGGCTTCACCAGTATCCATATATAAAATTACCCTAACCTACCTACATAAAATTGGGAATTATCATTTTGTTATGTGTATGGGTGAACACACACACAACGCGAGTAATACACAACCAAAATGTGATCCCAAAGTAAAAGACGTATGGCTTCACCATTATCCATACATCAATTAAAAACTACAACTTATGACAGGTTGAACTTCTACTCAGTACTGTCCAACATCAAACACCATCACACCTGCAGAGGGCTCGACTTGATACCAGTAGGCAGAACCTCCATATATGATGGGCTCGCCGTAGCTACCCATCGGGCTAGCCCTGACCCCCCAATACCAAGCCCCCAACCACAAGCCTCAACTTTCCCAAAAGAAAGGATGTGATTGTGTAACCGCTGAACACCTACTAAGTGAAGGGCCTTAATAAAAAAAATAAAAAACTATAACAAACAAATCTCCCCCAGGACATAGAAGCAAGACACCCAAGTGTGGTCATTCATCAAGCAACTGAAGAAATGACAATGGAAACCCCCAGACTGAATTGGTACACTGATTCGAAGAATGAATAGTAAATAAAATCAGGAAGCTCAAGTTGCACCTCAGGCCACCGCTGCCTGGAGGTCTCGTGCAGGAGCTCTCAAATCAGCCTAAAAATCTCCAAATCCATAACATCAACCAACCCAACAACATGCCACAGACGAAAGTCAACTGTGCACAACCAAATACGACAATTTCAACTAAGAAAAATGACTAGACAAAGAGTGAATCGTTGAATTAACGAAATGGTTTCACATTCAACATTCAACGAAAATGTAAATTTCCAGGAAACAATTCGTTTAGCATGATGTAATGCCTGAGAAACTACTGTAAACTTAGTGACAGAAGGAAGCTTAGTTCAGAGTTTCAAAATAGGTGCCCGCCTCTAAACCGATGTAGCAGTCTCTGACAGGTAGATCATAAATCCAAAGAGCTGCCAACCAAAAAAAAGCTTTTAACTCATATCCATGAACCGACAAGTGTTGTCGATGAGAAGAATCCAAAATAGCAATTATTCAGAGTCATCAGGTGGATGTAACTTAATGTCTTTAGTATGCCATACGCCAACGTTACGACCTAAAGCATCAATTAATTCGTACGTCCACGGGGATACGAATTTACCCATGGTAAACGGACAACATATCTTTTCGCGAATTTCGCAGTAAACTTTTTAGCTGCGTCAGATATCACATAAGTCTTTCGCCAGACCTTTTGGCCTACCATATACCTATCCGGTCGTCTACGAAGGTTGTACGAATCTTTGGATTTCTCATATGCCTTACTTAAACGCACACGTACATCAGCAAAAACTCTCTGCATCACTTCACTCTTTGTCATAGCATCAAGAGGTGGTTGAACCCTATCTTCAAAATGTTTATCGGATGCTTTATCGAAAGCAGGTATTTCTCTACCAAACATAACAAAATTTGGGGTATGTCCATGAGATTCATGAACAGCAGACCTAGCGGCGTACGATATCTTACCAAGAACTTGATCCCACCAGTATGAAGTTCCGAAATATAGCTTATTAACATGGTCTTGAGATTACGATGTGTTCTCTCGACAGAATTGCATTGAGGATGATAATATGCAATATACCTGTGTTTAATTTTATACTCACTAGTCAAAGCTCTAAATTCCTTACTCTTAAAGTGACCATTGTCAGCAATAATGATATTCGGAGCACCATAATCTATGAGAATTACATGATCCTCTAACCATTTTAAAATGGTGTGAGTTTTTGCATTCCTCAAAGGAAAGAACAAAACAAATTTGCTGAAGACATCTACAACGGACAAGATAAAAGTATAACAATTAGTTGATCTGGGTAATGGACCTACCAAATCACAACTAATAATCTTCCACGGCCTCTTAGCAACTGGAGTCATGCTAAGCATATTACCAACAGGAGACTTATTATCTGGCTTTGCCATTAAACAAGTCTGACATTTGGAAATGTATCTAGCAACATCACACTTCATGTTTGGCCAATAATAGTACTGAGATATACGAGCGGTTGTTTTAAAAATATCTTGATGTCCACAAGTGGGTGGATCGTGATTTTCACGGATAATTTTAGCACGTTTACGTTTAGGTACCACTATTAACCAAACATTCTGTGGATCGAGCAGATCTTGAAAAGGATGTTTACTTCTCTTACCTATATAAAATATTGTTTTCGATCAGCCAATCAGGGAACTTAGAAGGATGTTCTTGAACTCTATATTTAACATAGAATCGTACCACCGATTATTTTCACCAGAGGAATTACTGTTACTTGCCACAGAAGCATCTTCAGAATCTATAATGGGAACGGAACAAGATAGAGCGTCTGGAACGACATGTTCTTTACCTTTTCGGTGAACGACGTCAAAATCGTACTGTTGAAGTCTCACCGCCCAGCGCGCAATTCTACCAACAGGGTCGTTAATACTATTCAGCCATTTTAGACTGCAGTGATCCGTGATGACAGTAAATTTAGTACCTTCAAGGTACGGACGTTACTTCTCGATTCCAAACAATACGGCCAACGTTTCCTTTTCCGTCACAGAATAACGTCTCTCCTGCTTAGTCAGTGATCTGCTGAGGTAACAGATAACCTTTTTCTCACCGTTTTGTACCTGACTGAGTACAACACCTAAACCAAAATCTGAAGCATCACACTGAACCACAAAAGGACAATTAAAATCTGGACAGGAAAGAATCGGTGCCTTAACAAGATTTTCTTTAACAGACTGGAAAGCCTTCTCGTAATCTTCATCCCAAACAAACCTTGTATTCTTACGAGTTAGAGCTGTAAGTGGAGCAACATGTAAAGAAAAATCTGGAAGAAAACGACGATACCAGCTTGCCATACCTATCAAACGTCTAATATCTGAAACGGTTTTTGGAGTTGAAATCAATTAGCAAACCTGACGAATTAACGATGTAACCAAGATATCGGAGCTCCGGCTTACAGAATATACACTTTTCCCGATTCAGGGTAAGTCCAGCGTTAGTGATTCTGGTGAGAACTTCTTTCAGAATCTCTAAGTATTTGGAAAAATCCGGGCTGATAACAATCACGTCATCTAGATATTGGAAGACGTAAGGCTCTAAGTCAATTCCAATAACGTTATCAATAAACCTTTGCCAAACATCTGGAGCATTCCTTAAACCAAACGGCATACGTTTAAACTGAAACAAACCCCTATTCGGTACAGTGAAAGCTGTAAGGGGTCTCGATTCCTTGGAAACCGGAATCTGCCAATATGCGGATTTGATGTCTAACGTGCTGATGTATTTTGAATTACGAAGCCTGTCCAAAGTTGCGCTGACAAATGGAATTGGATAGGCATCAGATACAGTAATCTTATTGAGAACACGATAATCTACACACAATCTCCATTGCCCTGACTTCTTTTTCACCATGACTATTGGCGACGACCAAGGAAAATTAGAAGGTTCAACAACGTCATTCTGAATCATCTCGTCAAGCTCTTGATTTACTTGCCTTTTAAGCGCAGGAGATAATGGGTAGTATCGTTGTTTAACTGGAGTCGATTCAGTTTTAATGACCAATTCCACTAAGTCGGTACAACCAAGTCCAGAACTCATTTTAGAAAAGCATTTGTCTAGAAGTGAGTTCAGATGATGTTGATTGTCTTCACTCAACATGTCCCTGGATTTAATAGAAGCTATCTGGATGTCATTGACATCTTTAGAACGAAAAGACCATTCATTTTCTCGAAGATCTGGAATTATTTCCATTCGCGTCCAAAAATCATTACCTAAGATGAGAGTGAGGGAAATCTGGCATAACTAACACCTTCAAGACTACCACCTTATCTTGAACACAAAACGGTAAAACAACAGATCCTAAACATCGACAATTGTATCCATTCGCTACAACACAATTGGTTTGAGTTTCCGTATTCAAATAGCAAAAATCTGTTAACATATTCCACCCGGTGGAACCAAGAATAGTTTTAGAGGAACCACTATCTAAAAGACCAAGAATAGACTTACCATAAATAGCAACATTCAAATACGGTCGCTCGTCACCTTTTGCGTGAGATATGATGAAATTCAACACGGCATGCTGAGCTGGATCAATGGTGGCCATTAAGCTATTCAAAGGAAAGGATGACTGGCCGATCTCCCCACCGTGCTTAAGTTTTTTGAACAGCCACATTGCGCCTAAAGTACATTGTCTCTTCCACACTTAAAACAAAATCGACGCCTAGGCTTCGAGCATTTCCGGGATCTATGACCAGTCTCTCGACAGTTCCAACAAACAACGGAGTAACTTCCAGAAGAACCTGGTTGAACAGCAGCAACTGCAATATTAGACCAATCAGGAACACTTGATGATTCTTGAACAGAGGCGATAGTAGTTCTGTTCGGTTTGTGATAAGCTAAATCGGGATCCACAAGATACCTACTTACATTTTGTAGGAGGAGGAGCAAACCTTTTTAATCTAACTTTAGTGTCTTCGACTTGTTTACTTAACGTAAGTAAATCTTCGATACTCTTAATCTGCTGTATCGCAAGATGTAAGATTACGACGTATGATCGCAAGGCGAGTTTCTTAGAAGGAAGACTTGTTAATTTTCTAAGCATGCTTTCTATAGCCAGAATAAAACTTAAAACTTTCTCTTCACTACCTTGCGTTCTATGCCTAATCTCCTCCCAACGATCATCGTCCGATCTCTGGTACATGAGTCGAAGTTGATTAGCAAAAGCATCCCAATCTGCAAACTGTTGTGTTCTAAAGAAACAAGGAGCATCATTTGTCACCAAATCCGGGAGAGCACTAAACAGTTGTTTTTTAGAAACACCCCTAGCAATACGCAACTTTTCTACCCTCTCAAGGAAATCTTCTACACTACCTTCTCCAGAATACTTAACATTCCATCTACTAACATCAATACCGTTACCACGAGAACAACAACTTGACCTACTTTGAGGAATAATGTAAGGAACAGCAATATAATTTGAAGGAAGGATCCCAGAAGGAAGTTTAAATGAAGCTAATGGTGGTACTTGAGTGTAGTTACCAACATTTGGAGTAAAAGATTGTGTACCTGAATTATTGTTGCTGGCTAATAAAGTTGGCATATTTTTAAATGAAGTTGTGTTTGATGGTAAAGGTTGATGAAAATTATTTAAGTGAGGCTGATATGAGTGAGTTCCATGAAAATTATTTGATGAAGACTTTGATGTAAGAATACCCAAATTTGTTTGTAAATTAGTATTGTTGGTAGATAAAGTTTGTGTTCCTTGTAGATTACCTGACATAGTAGAGTCATCGCGCATTGAAGAAAACTGATTCCCATTCAATCGATCATCAAAATCTAAAAAAGAACTTGACTGAGTACCTGGTACTCTAGTAGAGTTAGTACCTGCCATATCTGAGTCAGAAAAATGAACGCGACTACCACGTGTGATGAACATCAGCAGCTCTGTCTTCAGAATAGTCAGATAGCCCATAGGTACGAGAATCAACATTACTCTGTCCTATATCTGTCCAAGGTTGATAAACATCTTCTGTGGAGTTAACCATACGATCCCTAGGAAACCTTTCTCGAGATTCGGACATACCATCCGCTAAGATTTGCTGAAGTCTATCCATACTAATTCTTAAGTTAGAAGTGGCTTCCTCGAGTCGTGCATACTCTCTAGTGGTCGTTTCTCCACGCTCACGTAGTTGAGTACTCTTTAAAACAGGTTGTTCGCCCACAAAACGATTAGTGTCCCTAAGATGAATAGGTGACTCTTCAAAATTTTCCCGTGATCTGTCACAGCAAGTAGATGGAATAATGCTGTGCACTGGTACATCGGGTGGAGGAATAATATGAACTGACTGGGGATCATCACAGGTTATCATATCCAATTCAGCACTAATTTTTCGCGATAGAGTGTCAAATGTTGGTCCAGAACTAACATCTACCAAGTCATAAGATATGATTGACTGTGGTGTTGGAATAATGACTCGTCGAGGTTAGAGGACATCTCTACTTTCAATTTGGTTTGAAGCTGGAATCTCAAACAATGAATCAGCAGTCTGTTGTTGGGAACTGGATGATTGTACTTCACTAGTTCCCAATTCCAAGCCTTCAAAATTAAGATTAGGTTCTCCAACTAATCTAACACTACCTTTCATCTTCAGTTCTTCCTGCATGTGCTTGTCGAGTTCAGTGCTGCATTGGATTCGAGAAAGTCTACCGTTGGTATGTAAGAGTCGAGAGTAGATCCTGTCAAATTCAATTTGACGATTTTGAAAATTAAATTGCTGAAGATCAACTGAAATTCCATGTAGCTCCGCTCTATAAATGCACAATTCACTTGTTGAATCTTCATTGATCATACCAGTAGGTGGTGGAGCTTCACCTCTTCTTTCAGCAATAAGTGCTCTTTTTAATCGTGGTCTTTTCTCTTCTAGCCTTCCACCGGTCGATAACCCTCTAATCCGTAACTCGTATGTCAACTCTTCGTTGATAAGACGGTTTGGTTCCATTTTGAAATATTAACTTTAACTAAACTTTTGCAGAAGTGCAACCCGACCTCTTCTTTCCAAAGAAAAAAAAAACTAAGGTCACTAAACTACTAAAACAAAACTAGACAACCTTAAGCAAAAAACCTAAAACTAGAAAAAACTTGAGCTTATACCGTCTCTAACCTACGTTAAAATCCCAAAGACAAGTATAAGCACCCACTAAGTTATACCACTTAAACTTATAAGATAGTAATGTACCTTAGTGCAAAACTAACCTAACAATTAGCTGTTCCAACAGAACTAATTGTGAATCTTAGTATCAGAACCTTCTGAAATACTAAGTACCTATCTATAAACTAACCTACCCAAGTCAAAACAAAAAAAAAATATATACAAATTATTTCACAAAAGAAATAACCTATTCCTCTTAAGGAATGAAAGAACCCTATTCCACTTAAGAAATAGAAAAAAATATTACAAAACAAAAATTACACAATGTTTCCTGAGGACAAAAAATTAAAGTGACCTAGCAATGTCTGATAATTTGGAATGGTAAAGTTAATATGTACAAATAAACAAATGTTATCAGTAACCAACACTGTTATTACAATGTAATTAAGTAAATATTTTTATAACTAGCATGATATAAAGGAAAAATATTTGTATGGAATCTATATCAAAACAAAAAATATACAGTATGGTGCAAATGAAAGGAATAAATTCGTTATTTCGTAAACCTACGACTTTAAAGAAAAATCTCGAACCAGGTCGATTTTTTATTTTTAAATTATGTTTTAAACTATGATTTTTTTAATGTGAATAGGTGTTGTATGCTAACTCATTTGAAAGGTCATTCAATTCTCTATTCAGTAATATAAACATTTATATAATTATTTGTACAGCGTGTCAATTTTTTTTAATTATATCATTTTACAAAAAAAGAAGAATGTATGTAATTTATTTAATTTAAAATTCATTTTACTGTTGCCTAAAACAGAAAAAAATGTTTATTTCACAAATAAACATTTCTTTACGATTAAATTCAATGTTCAAGACAGCTCCCGCCAGCCACCTACCTCTTGCAAGTTTGAACATTTAAGGCTATCGGTACATAATTCGCAAATATTTTACGGCTATCCCTACTTTTTCTGTCTTTACACGGCAAATTACGTGTGGTAAAATTCACACTGGTATGGATATATAAACATTACTAGAATGTCATTCTACTTGAAAATGGCATCGTTAACTTAAATAGATGGCTTTTGAATGTTCTTGGATAACTGTTATATTTGTATAATTGCAAATTCTTAATTCAGTTAATAAATGTGATCATTTTTTCACTAACTATGTATTCAGTGATTGTAATAATTTATATGTACAAAAAAACTAATACTCAATAGAGAAAAGAAGAGGAAAAGCGTTAAAGTGATTTTTTAATAATACTTATATTGTTACTATGGAACACCTACAATTTTGAACATCTTTAACAACAAAATACTTGGATTTGGGTCACAGAATTTATTATTCCGATATATTCTCTGCTTAGATCTTCCACAAATAACACACTAATAATAACTTTTTATTAAGTTCACGTCTTAAATCAATTATTTATCAAATACACTATATATTAATATTATTTAATCAATAACTCAAAATATTCCCGATGCCATGTCAAATATTTAAAATTGTCACTGTCTCACTGACATTATATTCGACTGAGTGCGTTGTAAGACAAAGATAGATTTCGAAAATATTACCACGGACATTGTGTTCATTTTTTTCGAATCCTGAAAAAAACAATAAATATTTTTGAAAAATTTAAACGAAGAATGAAAGACTAAATTATTGCCGAGGGCCGAAAGTCCCTTAGAATAAATAAAAAGTTTATTTTGAATGAGATATTTGAAATTAAAAATCACACTAAATTTTCTCTTAGTTTTTCACCCCTGTAACTTATTAAAATAAACATTATAGAAATCCTCAGGGACTTTTGGCCCTCGCTAATAACGTAATCCTTTCATTCTGCGTTTAAATTTTTCAAAAATACTTATTAGTTTTCTCAGGATTCGAAAAAAATGAATCCCCATTTGAATAGCATTGCAGCCGAAAATACGTACCCATCCTCTTAATTTAAGCGAAAAGCAATGTTTATTTGTGATATAAGTATTTTTTTTTCTAATTGGTAACAGCACTATAATATATTATGAATTAAATAAATTACATACATTCTTCTTTTTTTTGTCAAATAATTTAATTTAAAATATTTTTTGGACACCCTGTATAAATAATTATGTAAATATTGATATTACTGAACAGAGAATTAAATAACCTTTCAAATGGGCTAGCACATGACCCCTATTCTTATTTAAAAAAATCATCGATTACGTCATCATGCCCAGATGGATAACGTCACTAGTATGACGTCACTATATGTCAAAATATCACAATTTAAAAATAAAAATCGACCTGTTTCGGGATTTTTTCTTAAAGTCGCCGGTTTACGAAATAATTTATTTATTTCTTTCATTTGCATACTGTATGTACTGGTCAGTTCTAAAAAAAAATTTTTAAAAACAAAAGGAAAGTAAATATTGTAAATCAGATTGTATATATTGGATTCGTATGCTGTAATAAGTTAGGTAACTATTGTAAAAGTTATTAGTTACTATTGTATTTTTAATAGAGAAAAGAAAAAATTGAAATTCAGAGTGTTAAAATACTCAAAAATCCCATAGACCAACTTCTACCACGTTGTTTTTCTTCCACAAGAAAAGAAAGCGCCAGTTTGTTACAGCCAAATAAAGATCGAGAAATGATACTGAATAAATAAAGTGAAAACTATTTTATCTATTAAATTATGAGTATTATAATATAAAATACAAAATTCAGTTAATCTCTCTTTATCTCATCTCAGGGATTTATTATGGGTTAGTAGAAGGTGATCCGGTTATTTCTGAGCATTAAAACAACCCATAGCGACAAAGATTTATTTAATATAAACTATAAAATAAAACATAAAACTGGTACACCTATTTATCTTCCAGAGATAAATCGATTCCATCAATTGTCAATTTTTAGTACCGGTCATAGGCGTCCGTTTAGGGTAGGGAAACGGATATTATATCGCATAACTTTTCTGTGTTTAACTTTTAAGCATTTTTGACACTGGATTATTAAACTATAGGGTATTCTTGTACTAAAAGGTTGTCTTGTTTTAAGTCGGTAGGATACGCCGTGTTCTAGAAAAAACGATTTAAAAATTTTTTCGGTTTTTGAATTTGAAAAAAAAATTTTTAGAAAAACGAAACCTGATAAGTTTATTTCTCTTCCAGAGATGAATCGATTTTATCAATTGTGAATTTCTAGTATCGGTCATAGGCGTCCATCTTAGGTAGATCGACGAAATCTCACAACTTAGACAGTAGAGTAAGTATTAAATTATGAGGTATTCTAGTACTAAAATTTACTCTTTCTTTAAGTCGGTAAATACACCGTTTTTTTTTATTTGTTTTTCAAATTTTAAAAAATTGATTAAAATTGATTTTTCTAGAAAACTGTGTAAAAAACTTTTAGTAGAATACTTCACAATTTAAAAATATATTGTCAAAAATGCTTAAAAGTTAAAGACGAAAAAGTTATACGATAAAATAACCGTTGTCCTACCCAAAACGGACTCCTATGACCGGTACTAGAGATTCGCAATTGATGGAATCGATTTATCTCTGGAAGATAAAAAGGCGGACCAGTTGTTGTCTATCGAAATGGAAGCGTTCTGGAGATATAAAAAAATCTTATTACAAGGCGCCATCTTCAAACAGCTTTAGCTCCCTTAGGAAACATTTTTGGATTAAGTGAATTGTGTTAAATTGTCTTAAAATCATTTTAGGAATCTTAAAATTATATTCAGAGTGTTGCATTAAAAATAAACATAAGTTTGTGTCACCCTATCAATACGGGTAGCCCTGTATATTAGAAAATATTTTAAAATTATTATACTGTTTTTGCCCCACGTTTTACCTAAATAACTTTTTTTTCGTATCTCTTACGACAAACGAGTAATTGGACTTTGTCACACTAATGCCCCGCCCTGTATACGAAATAACTATAAAACCATCCTGCCTTTTTGTAAATAAATCAAAACGGGAACTGGTGTATGTTTTCAAAGACTGATAGTGTGTAAATAAATTTATTAAAATCAGCTAAGTACTTTCAGCATTTTTAATGCCATCATCAGAGCTATCGTCTTATAGTTGTAAATACCTCAAATGAAGAGAAAACTTCGAACAAACACATTCTACTATTTAAAATTAACCCAGGGATCTAACCACTGGTCAGGGTAAAAACTCTTCAATGTATAAAATATCACATTTAATGTGCTTTTTCAAAAATGGCTACCATTTTTACAATCAACAGCTGTTACTGACAATATTCAATATTGTCAGTAATATCTATCTCGATTATAAAACGCTTATCATATGTATATAATATCGGTTTACAACGTTCTTCGACGTCTTCCGATTTCCAATCTCCATCTCGTTCTGTCATTCCATAGATCGTCCTCGAGTTCTCTGTCCCTGATTTCTCTATCAACTCCTTCTCTCCAACTTCTTCTAGGTCTTCCTGGTCTGCGCCTTCCTCTTGGTTGCCATTCGAGGATTTGTCTTGGTGTTCTATTCTCCGGCATTCTCCTTAGGTGTCCGTACCAGCTGAGTTGTTTCGTCCTGATGTCGTCAACAATAGTATGTGTAACCCCCATGATTTCTCGGACTCTCTCGTTTGTTATTCTGTCGCATCTAGATATTCCCGCTGAACGGCGAAAGAAGTCCATTTCTGTTGCTCTAAGCATTTTCTCTGTTCTGTATTTTAGGGGCCAAACTTCGCATCCATATGTTGTGATGCTTTTTATTATAGTGTTATATATTCTTTTTTTATTCTCCTTAAAAATATTTTTATCCCACAGTACGTTGTTTAGTAAGGATATGCCTTTCCTCCCCTGTATATTTCGTTCCTTAATAGCTGCATCTAATTTTCCGTCTTGAGTGATCTTTACTCCCAGGTATTTGTAGTCTTCACATAATTTTATTTCTTGATTTTCCTCTACCCGGAGGCTATGTTGGTCTCCTCCGATACTCATGTATTCAGTTTTTTCCATATTCACTTCTAGGCCCCACTCTGTAAACTCTTCTAATAGTTTTCGCATCTTGTAACTAAGATCTTCAGAGTCCTGTGCGATGATCACCTGGTCATCCGCAAAGCACAGCGTGTACAAAGTTGAGTCCGTTAGTGGTATGCCCATATTCGTAAATTTTTTCTTCCATTTGTTGAGTGCTGCTTCGAGGTATATTTTGAATAGGGTTGGTGAGATACACCATCCTTGCCTTAGTCCTTTAGTTACTGTGAATCCAGGTGTTATGAGATTTCCCGTTTTAATTCTTGTTGTTTGTTGGTAGTACAACGTTTTTACGGCTTCAACCAATTCTATATTTACATTTGTTTTCTCCAGTGCCTCCCATAATTTAACCAGCGGGACACTATCATACGCTTTTCTAAGGTCTACAAACATCAGATGGACTTCTTGGCCACGAGCAACTTTCTTTTCAATTATCTGAGTAATGGAGAAAACATGATCTATTGTAGATCGACCTGCGCGAAAACCAGCCTGTTCTTCGGCTTCCATATTTTGGTATTCTTCTTCTATTCGATTTTTAATAAGTTTTCCATATATTCTGCTGATACTAGTAGTGACTGCAATTCCTCTATAGTTTTCAGGTTTTGATTTATCTCCCTTTTTGTGGATAGTGCTCAGATGTGACTCTTTCCATTCTTTAGGTATTTCATGGTTATTCAAGCATTGCTGGAAAAGTTGTCTTAGCCGCTTAATTAAAACTTTAGGTCCATATTTGATGAGTTCCGGAGCTATATTTCCTGTATTTCCTATATAAAACGCTTATCAACATTTCCATTTCATTATAGATAAAATATTTATCTACAAACTAATAAGGAAATTCGCAATTAACAATACATTATAATTTAATATGTCAATAATCCCGATAAAATAATAAATAAACAATTAGGGTGTGCATATAGATTTTCACTTCGGAAAAAACCAAACAAGATAGAACTAGGAACTAGAAACTAGGAAACTAGGAACTAGAATTAATAAATGTTTAATAAACAACATATCAAAAAGTTCTACTCGAGAAGTGGGTGCTTCATTTTTTATTAAACAAATGAACTACGAAATTAGATGTTTTTTAAATAACTCTGAAAATATAAATTTTAGGAAAAAACTGACTTGACCATTGAAAAATTCAGAAAATTATACAAAAAAAACCTTATATAAAGAATTTTCTAAAATTAAATCTGTATCTTCTATAATTTTTTATTTATAACGCTAAAGTCACCCTTCTCTTCTCACAAACATTGGCGCACTGTAAACTAACGTACGGCGAAGTGCACGGTTGAGTTATTTTAATGTAATTCTTTAACTAATGGATCAAATGAAATTTTACAAGTTGAACATGAAAAAAGAATAATTAAGCTATCTTATGATTATAATAGAAAGAAATAATATTTATGGGCATAGTACGGTGTGGGCGGAAAGTGAGCCTTACATGAATTTTGTTTACAAATGATTTAAAAATGTGTAACTAATACAATTTTTCTTATAAAACTCTCAATTTTGCACAACTTACCTTTCAACCATCTTTCTAAATGATGTTTTATTCAAAAAAAGTCTCAAAAATTTAATTCAAATGATATGACGTCTCAAAAAATGTAATTTTTGAAATCTTCGTAGTTTTTTAGAATTACCACCACTTTAAGACGGTATTACTGAAGTTTTAACAGATGTATTACAGTTTTATAAGTGCTTTTTTAAATCTTAGGATGCAGTTTTTAAAATGCACTAAATTATTTTACTTTAGAAATGAAATATACTATTTCTTTTTAAGAAAATTAAGAAAGATAACAAAAATGTAATACAAAAACCGAAAATTACCAGCTAAAAAAATGTTTATACAAAGTGATCAAAACTTTTTTCTGTAAAACTTACCTAAAATTCCTTTAATAAGCTTTAACAATAATAAATGTTCTGCAAAAAAAATTTTTTTAGCTCTAATACAGTATGTATACGTCACTTGGAACCTATTGATAACTTTTTATTATCAGTTTTACGAAAAAAAGTTATTCTTTATAAAATACTCTGCATCGTATATAATCTAAGATGCAATCATCAAATATCAAATTTAGTTAATGGTATACGAGGTATGTCAAAAAATATGAATTCCACTCAAGAGTAAAGTACCTTTACATTTCACAATATCGAAAATTGTTATTAAGAAAAGTTGTTTGGAATTAAAAAATTTGTTTTAGTGTTTAATTACATCCTTGTAATTAAAATATTGTGAATAATAAAGGCACTTAACTCTTAAGAAAAATTCATATTTTTTACGTACCCCGTATAAAATTAAAAAAGTTTGATATTTGATGGTTGTATCTTAGATTTTATATTAGGGAGAGCATTTTATGAAGAATAACTTTTTTCGTAAAAGTGATAATAAAATAGTTATCATAATTGTAATAAAATGATGATGACTATGCGTAATTTGAGAAAAAATTGAAATTTTTTTTTCGATTAGAATGATGTAATTGTATATTTAGACATAATTTCTAATTTCAAACAACTTTTCATAATAGCATTTTTTGATATTCTGGGATATAAAGGTACCTACTTTACATACTCTTTAACGAAATTCATATTTTTGACATAACTCGTATAAAATTGATAAAATTTGATACCTGATTTTTGGCTATCCAGATTTTTGACTATCCAGAGCATTTTATTAAGAATACCTAACTTTTTTTCGTAAAATTTATAATAAAAAAAGTTTTCCATGTCGTTCCTAGCTACGCAGACACACTGTATAAGAGCTTCTGTATAAGCATTTTCAAATTGCAATGCCATATTCGGATTCAGCATAATCAAAAACAAAATAGAAATATATTTGATCAAGTAAAATGATGAATTTAATGATATTTTTAAAATTATTTATACAAATCAATTGTTATTGTTTAAACAATTACATAATAAACAATTAGCAGCCAAATCTGTGAGTAAAACTTTTTACTTTAACATATATATAAACTAACAAATAAAGTTTTAGAAAAATATAAGCTTGTTTGAATTTTTCCGAAACAATGCATGTTTTCGTTCTAATTTCACTCCCCTAAATATTATTATTTAAAGTTACAATGAACTAACAAACTTCAAATGTACATATGGTGGTATAATATTTTATTGAAAAAATGTTTACCCGCCAACAGTTGGTCTTCAGCTCTTACTATAATGCCACGTGTGTTCTTTGAGTATATATTGTATATCCCCTTAATAATTTAAATCTTTTAACATCGACTTAATGTGGTCATGTTCATCATCATCATCACCATCATTGGCTGTCTTCTGGGTCTTGGCCTGTTCCAGGATTCTTCCCCACTCTGATCTGTTTCGTGCTTTTTTTCTCCAGTTTTTTATTTTTAAAGTTTTTATATAATTTTCTATGTGTTCTAAATATCTCAGCTTCGGTCTTCCTCTTGTTCTTTTTCCTACTGGCATCTGTTTGAATATTTTGTTTGGTATTTCGCCTTCTTCCATTCTTTCTACATGTCCCAACCAACGCAGCCGTCCTATTTTAATGAATGTTATGATATCCGGATCCTGGTATATTTCGTATAGTTCAAAGTTGTACCTTCTTCGCCAAATTCCATTTTCTTTTGTGCCCTTATATATGTGTCGCAAGATTTTTCTTTCAAAGGTGGCTAGCAATATTTCCTCTCTTTTAGTGAGTGTCCAGGTTTCTGAGCCGTATGTGAGTACCGGTCTTATTAAGGTTTTGTATATTTGGCATTTTGTTTTCCTTGCGACGTTGTCTGATCTTAGTTGCCGAATTAAGCCATGGTAACTTTTATTGGCAATAAATATTCACCTCTTCACTTCCTCTGCTACGTTATTATCAGATGTGACTAGGGATCCCAACTATGTAAAGTTTTTTACCCCCTCAATGTTGTATTCTCCTATTGTTATATTTTGTGGCTGCCTTATTTCTGTGTTTTTACTTACCTGCATATATTTTGTTTTGTTCTGGTTGATTTTAAGGCCACTATTTTGTGCAGCTCGTTCTATTTGATTGAATGCCTCTATCATTTCTCTTCTTGATCTTGCGATTATGTCAACATCATCTGCAAATACTAGTATTTGCACGCTTTTATTAATTATTGTTCCTCGTGTATTGACTGTTGTGTCCCTCATTATTTTCTCGAGTACGATGTTGAACAAGATGCATGATAGAGCGTCTCCCTGGCGTAGTCCCGTTTTCACATCTATTGTTTCCGTTAATTCGTTTTGTATCCGGATTTTACTTTCTACTTTTAGAGATTCTTTTATCAGTTCTATTAGTTGTGTTGGTATATTAAATTCTTTCATTGCTTTTATTAAGAATTCTCGGTTTATATTGTCATATGCGCTTTCGAAGTCTATGAAGAGATGATGTGTGTCGATGTTATGTTCACTTGTTTTTTCGAGGATCTGTCGCAGAACAAATATCTGGTCTATTGTTGACTTCTGTCTACAGAAGCCACTTTGGTACCCGCCAACTATTTTTCCAGCGTGTGGTCTAAGTCTTTCATAAATGACGTTGGACATTATTTTGTATGCTGCATTCAGCAGCGTGATTCCACGGTAGTTTCCACATTCTAACTGATTCCCTTTTTTATGTAATGGTACAATAATACCACTATTCCACTCCGCTGGTAGTTGTTTATTTGACCATATCTTTGTTATCAATTCATGTATTGTTTTGTGTAGTGCGTATCCTCCTTCCTTCAGTAATTCCGATGCTACTTGATCCGATCCCGGTGATTTATTGTTCTTTAATTTATCTACTGCTGTTCTAACCTCGGCTATTGTTGGTGGACTCTTTTTTCTGTTGTCTGCTTGGTCTAATGGTATATCAGGGTCCGTCTTACTTCCATCTCCTTCAAGCTTTTCCGTAAAATGTTCTGTCCATCTTCTTAGTATCTCTTGCTGTTCTGTTAATATATTACCTTCCTTATCTCTACACATCATCGTTCTCGGTTTGAAGTCTTTTCTGCTTTTGTTCAGTTTCTAAAAAAATTTTCTTGTCTCTGTCGATCTACTTAGTTCTTGCAGTTCTTGAAGTTCTTTGTTCATATATTCTCTCTTTTTTCTTCGGTGAGTTTTCTTTTCTTCTTTGCGTAGTTGTTTATATTCTTCCTCTGCTTGTCGGGTTCTGTGCCCCTGTTGCATCAGTAAATATGCTCTGTTTTTTCTGTCTGTTATAATCTGACATTCTTCGTCAAACCAGTCATTCGTTCTTGTTCTTCTTTCTTTACCTTCTATGCCTAATACTTTTTTAGCTGTCTCTTTTATGATTTCTCTGCACTCTTCCCACTCCTTATTTGGGTTTTCATGTTTTGGTCTGTTTTCTAGATTGATGCTTATCTTTTCTTTATACTCTTTATTTTTGTTTGTTTCTTTGAGTCCTTCTACCTTGTATCGTTCATGTTTAGAGCCTCTTTCCTTTTTGATGTTTGAAATCCTAGCCCTTACTCTACTTTCGACCAGGTAGTGATCAGAATCCGCATTTGCCCCTCTTCTGGTGCGGACGTTTATTATATTCGATTGGTGTCTCGAGTCTACAATAACATGATCTATCATATTTACTGTCAGTCCATCTGGGGACTTCCAGGTACCCTTGTGTATATCTTTGCGAGCGAAATATGTGCTAGCAATCACCATGTTAAGTGATCTTGCTAGGTTTATTAACCTATTGCCATTGTCATTTGATTGCTCATGGAGACTGTGCCTACCTATTGTGGGCTGGAATTGCTGTTCTCTTCCAACTTTGGCGTTTAGGTCTCCATAGATTATTTTTATATCATTTTTGGGCACGACTGATATGCGGACTCTAGTTCATCTAGTTTACAGAGTAATTTCCACATATTAATATATTTTTCAAATTGGGCTCTGTACCGCCATTCTTTATTATATTACGAATACGTGTGCCAAATATCTCGAAAAAATATTCAAAATTACAGCTGCAATCTTGGAACGCGTTTTTGCTACCTGTTGATCGCTACTGTATCACCTTAAGGCTATGGGTACATAATTCGCAAATATTTTACGGCTATCCCTACCTTTTCTGTCTTTACATGGCAAATTACGTGTAGTAAAATTCACACTGGTATGGATATGTACATATTACTAGAATTTCATTCTACTTGACAATGTCATAACTAGCTTAAAGAGATGGCTTTTGAATGTTCTTGGATAACTGTTATTTTTTGTATAATTGCAAATTATTAATTCAGTTAATAAATGTAATAATTTTTTCACTAGCTATGTATTCAGTGATTGTAATAATATGTACCTACAACAAAAACTAATACTCAATCGAGAAAAGAGCAAAAGTGTTAAAGTGATTTTTTAATAATATATTGTTACTATGGAACGCTTACAATTTTGAACATCTTTAAAAACAAAATACTTCGATCACAGAATATATCTTAATGTATTCTCTGCTTCTATCTTCCATAAATAATACACAATAAATAACTTTTTATAAAGTTCATCTCTTAAATCAATTATTTATCAAATGCACTATATATCAATATTA
This sequence comes from Diabrotica virgifera virgifera, assembly GCF_917563875.1. Classification (NCBI taxonomy): domain Eukaryota; kingdom Metazoa; phylum Arthropoda; class Insecta; order Coleoptera; family Chrysomelidae; genus Diabrotica; species Diabrotica virgifera. The sequence continues at coordinate 186,610,814 of NC_065444.1, read as the reverse complement.
TTTAATCAACAACTAAAAATATTCCCGATTCATGTCAAATAATTATTTAAAATTGTCACTGATTGTCAGTATCTGACTGACAATATTCGATTCGACTAAGTGCGTTGTATGACAAAGATAGATTTGGAAAATATTACCACGGACATTGTGTTCATATTTTTCGAATCCTGAAAAAACCAATAAATATTTTTGAAAAATATATACGCAGAATGAAAGACTAAAGGCCGAAAGTCCCTTAGAATAAATAGAAAGTTTATTTTGAATGAGATATTTGAAATTAAAAATATCACTAAATTTTCTCTTAGTTTTTCACCCCTGTAACTTATTAAAATAAACAATATAGAAGTTCTCAGGGACTTTCGGCCCTCGCTAATAACGTAATCTTTCATTCTGCGTTTAAATTTTTTAAAAATACTTATAGTTTTCTCAGGATTCGAAAAAAATGAATCCTCATTTGAATAGCATTGCAGCCGAAAAAACGTACCGATCCTCTTAATATCTCCGCCATTTTCAACTTTTCGACAAAAACGGTAGGAACTAAAATTGTTGGAAACGCAATTTCCTACAATTTAATTTCCACATTTTTTTATGCGATCAATATTCTCCGAGTTAAGGAGGAAAGTAGTGGAAGCGGAGGGGAAGCATAATTATTGAATTGTCTCATTTATTATTAACTTTACGACATAATTGTACATAAACAAAAATAAAGAGAATTATATTTTATACAATTTTTGAAACTTCCAATGAAACACCAACCAAACTAAGTACATAAAAGACATAAATAATAACTTATATGCATTAAGTTTACTTAATTTTATTACCTAGGGGGTTTTATTGGTTGAATTTGTCTGGCGATAATTAAGTTTCATGTCAGGTAACATATTTTAATATTTCAACAATTTTTTTTTAATTTTGTACCCCGTTGGGGGGAATTTTACCATTCCCCCCCCTCCTAGACCCGCCACTGGTTATCTCGAAAAATTGTAGTAAATCGTAATTGCAACAATTTCAGTCCTTACACTTTTTCATATTTTACAAATTTCAGTTTGTATATTTTTTGTCGAAAAGTTGAAAATGGCGGAGATATTGAGCAAAAACGGTTCTCGTTTAATAGCAAGATGGCGGCTAATGCAACGGTCAAATTCAGTCGAGATTTTAAATTTATACTATCATTGACCCCCCCTAAAGATTAGAAAAATAAAATTTGGGGCAGCTCCTAATGCAAGGTCAAATGTTATCCCGACTGGGCTAATACGCCTTTGAACAACCCTCATTTTCGACGCTGTTGCCTTGATTAGAGTCAGTATCTCTGCTCCATATGTCATTAATCATTAACAGTAGCGCAGATTGATCAAACACTCGTCTTTTTAAACTGATCGGTGAACTTCTAAATATGTCTCTCAGCGCTCCGTAGGCTATCCAAGCAAGAGTTAATCTTCTTTTTATTTCGCACCAGTGGCGGCTCGTGATTTTTACAATAGGGGAGGCTATACCTAACTGTAAAATATCTAGACAAATTTGCACTAGCAAAAAAATGCGCCAAAAAATGTAATTTAAGGCCCCATTTCTTCACCATTTTTTATTTACATTTCATAATATAATCCTAATTCATAATTTCATGATATCATATCATTTTAAAAATAGTTAGTCTAATTGTAAAAGTTTAATACCAAAGTTTGTGTCGTTTATTTGTTAACAATTCCATCTATTTGTACCTAAATAGATACCTCGCATATCAAAATAAATACAGATTTGAAGTTTTGCAGTCCATACATAATGAAGCTTCAAATTTTTTAAGATACTCAACTGAATTTTTTTAATTCTAAACGCGGCCTACTGTGAATTCAAAAACACCATAAATTACCGATATGTTGCTTTGAGTTAGAGATATCGGAAAAAGTTATTTGAGCAAGTTGTTCCAAATATTATTATAACCCCACATACCAAATTTCATAACAAAATTCGCACTTTTAGATTTTTCATTATTTTTAGTCAGGACCCTAAAATTCGTTGTCCCGAGACGCACGCAACCACGCAACGGAGCAGATAAGCTATTCTGCCTCCCTTGGTATATCTCCGGGCAGCGTGTGATGGCACCGTAGATGCCACTGTTAGGAGACCGGGTCTCCTTAAACGCCTGCTGCGCTGCACGGAGCATTAGCAAGGGAGACTGTTGGGCTTCTCGGCTCCGTGCTCTGTTCATGCATCTCGGGATAACCCAGGGTCCTGCCTACAATAATATGTAATAAAACTGAGACGCGATCAGCGTTCTAATGCTAATGCTCCGTACGTATGGATAATTAGTGATAATATGGAATTTACACGTTGTATAATAGTGAGAGTTGTACTTGTTGTTTTCGCGATTCATGATAAACAAAACAGTGTAGAGTGTGTAAAAAATTTATGGGGAGGCTGAGCCTCCCTTGCCTCCTCTGACGAGCCGCCAGTGTTTCGCACGTTTGGTTATCTCTGCCAATTTCATGACCTAAGTAAATGTAATTTTCCACTTGTTCTACTTCTTGTTCGTGTATATTCAGCTGTCCGCTAGGAATCAGATTTGTCATAAATTTAGTTTTAGTAAAGTTCATTTTCAGGCCTATTTTCCAGCAGATAGCGTCTAACATCAGTTGTAAGGATTATGTCATCTGCAAAACGAAACTGAAACTAAGGATTGATAAATTATATTATAAAATCACAAATGATATTTCAGAAAATGAATGTATCATAAGACATGCTGTAAGATTTAAGGTTCAGTTTTAGATTTTTTTGACAAAACGGGTAATTTTCTCCCCTATAAAATAATATGAATCTAGTGGTACAGGGTAAATATTTAAATACAGGGTAAATTGATCTTAACTATCCATCTTCATGCAAATTTATGCACATCCATGAAATATGGAGATTATTCTCTAAGGTTTGCAATATTAAAACTAAGGGTTGAAAACTTACAATGCAAAATTAATTACGTTTCAATAATATTAATTATATTGTATTGTAATATCAAATCAAACAATTTTTATCTGACATATTTTAGCGTTATTCGTATCTGTTAAAAGCTTTACTTTTAGCTTATATAAATTTGGACAATAAGGGGTAGTTTCCAGCCTAAAAAATAATGAAAATAATCGTTTCATTTTGATTCAATTCGAATCTCTTCCCATCCTCTGATACTGCTGTTTCGGAATCTATTCCTTTTCAAAGAGGCTCTGCAAGAAGACTGATTTGGATCAAAACGAAACGAGAAGATGGTGCAAATATTAAAATATTTAAACCGGAGTATGGTGTGAAATAATTGGCACCTATTAGCATATTGTAGATTTTGAAGTAAAGGGTATATTGAGCTCACTCATAAATTCTTATGCATATCCATACATAATATAAAAAAAATCTCAGTTTTTACTATTTTTACCGCCATATCCTGGGCTATTTGGATCACACTGTGTCTATAAAGATGGATTTAAATAAAAAATGTAGACAACTAGTTCCTTTTTTATACTAAAAATGAAGGTAAACAACCATTCATTCTAAATTATGAAAGTGATTCAATTTTATTGTTATATTATTATTAATATATTTAATATATTTAATATACCTTTTACACAGAAGATTTTCTTCAATTTTTGTAATTAATGGTATACAGCCAGTTACAGGAAATTTTTCCTTATGGATTCTAAAACATGACGTGCATAGCAGCCACTCTGGCCACTAGGAACGCATGGGGTCGGTTCTGATTTCATATTCGTGTTCATCAAACCCAAAAACCTATGAGCAATTTGTTTTCATCAATTTAGTATCGAAAACTCTCGAAAATTCAGATGATAACGTGTCTTAGGCTTAGGTACTCCGTTTTAATCTTAGATACTCCAGTGTCTCTTCTGATGACGTATTTGTGTTTAGCAATCCCAAGAACCCGCTAGTAACCCGTTTGCATCAACTTAGTACCGAAAACTCTCGAAACTGCAGAAGATGACCTGCCCTAGGTGACAGGTGCTCTGGTGTCTTTTCTGATGGTGCATTCGTTTTCAACAACCCCAAAAACACATAAGTACTCCGTTTGCATCAATTTAATGCCGAAACCCCCGAAACTCCAGAATATGAGCTGCCTTAGACACCAGGTACTCCGTGGGTCAGATCTGATGGCGTATTCGCGTTCCTCCATTCCAAAAACCCTCCAGTAATCCATTTGCATCAAGTTTATGCCGAAAACCCTAGAAACTCTAGAAGATGACGTCCCTTGCAGTGACCATGGTCATCAGGTGCTTCGTGGGTCTGTTCTAATGGCATATTCGTGTTTGGCGACCTCAAAATCCCCCGAGTAATCCATTTGCATCCATTTTATGCCGAAAACCCTCGAAACTCCAGATGACGTGGCTTAGTAGTGATCCTGGGCAACAGGTGCTCCAGAATTAAATTCTGATGACATATTCGTGATTAGTGACCCCAAAAACCCACAAGTAATCCGTTTGCGTCAATTTAATATCGAAAGCCCTCGAAACTCCAGAAGATGACGTCCCTTGCAGTGACCTTGGGCACCAGGGGATCCGGTGGTCTGTTCTGATGGCATATTCGTGTTTAACGACTTAAAAAACAACCGAGTAATCCATTTTTATCAATTTATAAAATCTCTCAAACTCCAGAAGAGGACGCCCCTTGCTGTGACCTTGGGCTCCAGGTGCACAGAGAGTCGGTTTTGATGGCATATTCGTGTTTAGTCCCCTCAAAAACCCGTAAGTAATCCGTTTGCATCAATTTGATACCGAAAGCCCTCGAAACTCCAGAAGATGACGTCCCTTACAGTGGCCTTGGGCACCAGGTGATCCTAAGGTCTGTCCTGATGGCATTTTCGTGTTTAACCACCTCACCACCTCAATAACCCCCCGAGTAGTCCAGTTACATCAATTTAGTACCGAAATCCCTCGAAACTACAGACGATGACGTGCCTTTGTAGCGACCCTGAGAACCAGGTACTCTGGAGGTCAATTCTGATGGCATATTCGTGTTTACCGACCCCAAAACCCGTAAGTAATCCATTTGCATCAATCAAATGCCGAAAACCCTCGAAACCCCAGAAGATGACGTGCCGTAGTTGCGACCGTGGGCACCAGGTACCCCGGAGGCCAATTCTGATGGCATATTCGTGTTTAGCGACCTCAAAAACCCTTAAGTAATCTGTTTGCATCAATTTGATACCGATAGTCCTCGAAACTCCAGAAGATGACGTCCCTTGTAGTGACCTTGGGCACCAGGTGATCCATAGCTGTGTTCTGATGGCACATTCGTGTTTAATCACCTCAAAAACCCCCCGAATAGTCCAGTTGCATCAATTTAGTGCTGAAATCCCTCGAAACTCTAAAAGATGACGTGCCTTAGTAGCGACCATGCGCACCAGGTACTCCGGAGGTCAATTCTGATGGCATATTCGTATTTGGCGACCCCTAAAACCCGTGAGTAATCCGTTTGCATCGATTTAATGCCGAAAACCATCGAAACTTCAGAAGGTGACGTCTCTTGCCGTGACCTTGAGCACCAAGTGATCCGGGGGGTCAGTTCTGATGGCGTAATCGTATTCAGTGACACCAAAAACCCCCAAATAATAAATTTTTTTCCTTAGTATACTGATTTTGACTTTATTTTTATATTTATGCAATTTTGGATGCATTTTATGCACTTTACAGTGCAATTATGCATTTACACCCATTTTTGAACAGTAGACTTTTTTCCTGACGTTATCCTGAACATAATGCAAAAAAGTGCAAGTCTCTAGGTGCTGTATTTAAAAATCTATTTATTCGGGTGTTTTTAGTGTTAGATGCTCTGGTCTAGTACCTAGTAGTCTAAGAGCTAGAGCCGAAAAATCATCGTTATAAGTAATATGGAGTTTGGCATGTGAAATGTGTTTATTATACAGGGTGAGTCATGAGGAACTGTACATACTCCTACCTCGTATAGAGGCTCCTATGGGGAATAACAAATGACCATTCAAAAGTGTCTGCTCCCATTGTTTAATAATATACAGGGCGAGTTTCGCATTTTGACAGAAATTTGTATTCGTCATAATTTTTGAACGGTCAGATCGATGTGTCTCTTATTTTGGCCAATCGTTACACTATTACCACCTAATCAACTAATTTATTCAAACTAGAAAAAAATCAGGTCCGGCTTTAAAAAAATTAGTTCGTTTGGGTCTTAGAAAAAATTTCACCCTGTATACGCTTTTTGAAAACTCTAATATGAATTTTTCAAATTAGACAAATAGGCAATTAAAATGGCATATTAATTTTTTTCCGCACACGAATACTTAATTTTTTATAAAAATATCAAATTTCACTATGAATTAAAAGTTTCGTAAAGTGAACCATAGATTAAAAAAAATAACTTTTATTACAAAAATTAATTTTTTTTGCACAAATAAGTAATTTATGTTACCATCCAATCAACTGATTTATTCAAACTAGAGAAAAATCAGGGCCGGATTTAAAAAATTAGTTCGTTTTGGTCTTAGAAAAAATTTCACCCTGTATACGCTTTTTGAAAACTCTAATATGAATTTTACAAATAAGACAAATAGGCAATTAAAATGGCATATTTATTTTTCTCCTCACACGATAATTTAATTTTTTATTAAAAAATCAAATTTGTCAAAATCGGAATTTTAACCTAAAAATGAAAAAAAAAATGAACTCACGGTTTAACTCGCTACAACTCTGTTCCATTTTAATATTTTTTTTCTGAAAATTTTACAGCACATACCTCTTACCATTGTGAAGACTATGAAAATTGTTGTAGACTTTCAGTCTTCTTCTTGTAAAAGTAGCAAACTTGTAAATCGCAAAAATTAGGTGGAAAAATTTAAAATTTATCAATTTGATCACGTCTATGTTAAACTATAGAGTCCAAAAGAAGTGTTATGGGAAGTTTTAGATATAGACGTGTTATAGAAAAAAAAAATGGTAAAACTTTAAATTTCAACAAAAACGTTGTTTTTGTAAATTAATTTTTGTAAAAAAAGTTAATTTTTTTAAATCTATGCAAAAACTTTGCCAAACTTTTTATGCATAGTCAAATTTGATTTTTTAATAAAAAAATAAGTAATCGTGTGGGGAAAAAATAAATATGCCATTTTAATTGCCTATTTGTCTTATTTGTAAATTCATATTAGAGTTTTCAAAAAACGTATACAAGGTGAAATTTTTTCTAAGACCCAAACAAACTAATTTTTTAAATCCGGGCCTGATTTTTTTCTAGTTTGAATAAATCAGTTGATTGGGTGATAACATAAATTAAATATTTGTTAAAAAAAAATTCATTTTTGTAATACAAGTTATTTTATTTTTTTTTAATCTATGGTTCACTTTACCAAACTTTTAGTTATTCATAGTCAAATTTGATTTTTTTTTATAAAAAATTAAGTAATCGTGCGGGGAAAAAAATAAATATGCCATTTTAATTGCCTATTTGTCTAATTTGTAAAAATCATATTAGAGTTTTCAAAAAGCGTATACAGGGTGAAATTTTTTCTAAGACCAAAACGAACTTATTTTTTAAATCCGGACCTGATTTTTTTCTTGTTTGAATAAATCAGTTAATTGGTGGTAACATAAATTAAATATTTGTTCAAAAAAAATTAATTTTGGTAATAAAAGTTAATTTTGTTAAATCTATGGTTCACTTTACCAAACTTTTAATTCATAATCAAATTTGATTTTTTTATAAAAAATTAAGCAATCGTGTGCGGAAAAAAATAAATATGTTTTTTTAATTGCCTATTTGTCTTATTTGTAAAGTTCATATTAGAGTTTTCAAAAAGCTTATACAGGGTGAAATTTTTTCTAAGACCCAAACGAACTAATTTTTTTAAAGCCGGACCTGATTTTTTTCTAGTTTGAATAAATCAGTTGATTAGGTGACAATAGTGTAACGATTGACCAAAATAAGAGACACATCGATCTGACCGTTCAAAAATTATGACGAATAAAAATTTCTCTCAAAATGCGAAACTCGCCCTGTATATTAATTATTAAACAATGGGAGCAGACACTTTTTAATGGTCATTTGTTATTCCCCATAGGGGCCTCTATGCGAGGTAGCAGTATGTACAGTTCCTCATGACTCACCCTGTATATTGATAATTATGACCCTATCAGGCTGACACCTCAGTGGATACAGGAAATAGCAATAAGGGATGAAAGGGGAAAGTTAGTGTAGTGTTTAAAGGTTTTCTCCTCCTAATTTGTTAAACCTCCATCGACTTGCATGAAAATTGGCGACTAGTTAGAGCAAACCCCAAAAAATAAAAATGATTTGGTGCCAACTTGCACTTTTACCCTGGGGGTGGATACCACCCCTTCTCGGGGTTGAAAACTATTCTATTAAAAATAACCCCACAAATCGATAGAGAGACAACTTATAAGTAAAATTTGTTATATGATGTTATTAAAATAAATCAATACTTTTTGAGTTATTATAGATCAAAGATTTGTCTGTTTAAGAGCACATGCGTGAAGTTACGAATGATAAAACGAACATATTAATTAATTGTAGGTTACTAAAATATTTATTTTTATATTATTTCGATATTATAAATTTAGCAAAAGTATATTCGAATATGTCAAATGTACCCATTATTGGACACTCCCAGGTTCTGGACATATTCAGTTTATATTGATAGAAAAAATTCAATTAAATATCGAAATAATATAAAAATAATATTTTACTAACATACAATTAATTAATATGTTCTTTTTGTCATCCGTAACTTCACGCATATGCTCTTAAATAGACAAATCTTTGATCTCTAATAACTCAAAAAGTATTGATTTATTTTAATAACATGATATAACAAATTTTACTTAAAATTTGTCCCTCTATCGATTTGTGGAGTTATTTTTAAAAAAATTGTTTTCACCCGCGGGAAGGGGTGGTATTCACCACCAGGGTAAACGTGCAAGTTGGCACCAAATCAGTTTTATTTCTTGAGGTATGCTCTAACTCTAACTAGTCACCAATATTCTTGCAAATCGATGGAGGTTTAACAAAATAGGAGGTGAAAACCTTTAATGACTGCACTAACTTTCCCCTTTCATCCCTTAGTGCTACTTCCTGTATCCACTGAGGTATCAGCCTGAAAGGGGTCATAATTGTCAATATACAATGAACACATTTCACAGGAAAAACTCCATATTACTTATGACGATGATTTTTCGGCTCTAGCTCTCCGTCTATAGGGAAGCCTTCTATGCTTTTGCAGTTACTAAAGCGTCATGGGGATCTATTGGGTTCTGACGATTAGGTCCTAAAACCAAAAAAGTTAAGTTTTCCATTTAAGTGGGGATGTTCCATTTCCAAAAAATCGTTTTCTTTTTATTATAACGCCATCTATCCATAAATCGAAAAAATTTATCGAATAAAAATTACTTATTTTTATGTAAGAAATCCAGATCTACAATAAAAACTGGGGACTCATATTTAAGGTTTTAAAGTAACTTAAAGTTGTGTTTGGTGTCATTCGATAATTTTTTGAAAAATATTGAACACGTATTGTTCAGTTTTTCGATCTGATATTCATTTCGCGAAATATTCGCTTTTTTGCGAAATTTTGCGACTAGCCCACTTCCTTACGACCCGCCTAAATCATGAGATTTTTAAAATATACACTGTTCTTTATGTACTTGACATTGAGTCTTAGATCAATTTTTAGCTTTCTACAATGGATTGCCTAGATGATAATCGAAAATTATGGTGCAACGTAGGTGAGACTTAAAGCGGCCCTATCTATAAGCTGAGCTGGGCTAAGCTGTAGCTTAATATTTGTTGGTGCAACCAGTCATAACTTACCTTGTCTTAATCTGACGTTTTCCAGTTTTTCTAAGGATATTTTTTGGACTGTCCCCAGCGCACGCCCCTGTATTAAGAGTCCATATATGGCAGTGGTACATTCACAAGGTACAAGGTTTCTCCCCATGTGATTATCTGACGCGCTCGAGTAACGCGCAAAATCCCCACTTGAGCTCCCTTACCATAAGACAATTTTCTTTGAATAAATGACATTTTGCAAAAAATAATAAATCGGTGGCGGCTTTATTATTTCTTATCTGTTTTTTTTTTTATTTTTAGGTGTTACAGCAATTTCTTTATCTGTATATGGTATAAATATTATAGCTAATTGGCTGTGGACTCCAATTTTTTTCGGAAAAAAGGATATAAAACTGGTAGGCAAAAGTATTTTCCTTTGAATATAAGTTCAAAATATTAAAAAAGTATATTCAAATTTTCAGGGCAATAGTACTTATAAAAAAGTTTTCTTTATGTTCCTTTGGGTTTTGTTTTTTTTTTTTGGACGGACGGAGAAAGAGAGTTTTTACCAACTAAAATTGTTCACTCTTTAACATGATAAAAAACATGTTGTATTACTTCACTATGTTCTCTTTACTCTCTCGTCCGCTATCCATCACATCTACTCTACTCTACTCTACTCTAAAACTACAAAATTTAAGCTGCATTCTTCCGCTCTTTCGCCGATTTCTTTTTCTCTTTTATCACAGTAATAATCATACCGTTCACATGATTCTCATATTTTTCACTAAGGCGCATCACTTATACCAGTACATCCACTATGATCTTCTCACTTATCCTCTCATCACGTTTTTCTCTTATTCAGCACTCGCACAAAGGGTATGTTCCTATAGTCCAGTCAGATTTCTGCCTCTTCTCCAATCTCAATTTCTATTCCTCCATACTCTCTTCAGTTATTCGTGATTTTTTTCTTGGCCATTCGGTACACCACAGCAAGCACGTCTACTACATTCTCTGATACAGTACGGTAGCCACTACAAACTCTGAGAACTTCTTTCCTCTGGAAACGTCTAATTTTGGAAACGTACTTCTCGATCTCAAAAAGCTCCATCTTTGCTCACACTCCATCAATGATCTCCCGGAGTTCCTCATCAGTTGATTTCGAAATCGTCCCTCAATATTTCCTCGAAAGAGGCATTCTCTTCTCTATATGTGTTTCTATCTATCTGAGGAGATCGTAATCGATCCTTCCAGTAGCGAAAGATTCCCAATGTAAACCGCCTTGTACTTACTCTGATCCAATTTGCTCATTTTCAATTGAAATTTCTCTCTTAATTTCCCTATAGGTACCATCTGTTCTTATTTTGTATCACATGGTCAACGTTTTCTCTGCTGTATAGCCTCGTCATCGTAATCTTTGACGCTAATTTAAAACTTTCTTTTAGAAAGTCGATCATATATGGATAAGGAGAATAAAGCTACATATTTCAAGTGTGTGTTCAAAAATTATTGAATTGAAGACACGGTGTTTAATCTCAAACATTCAATTTTTATATTCGATATTAAACAATCTTTTTATCACCCCGCATATCACACTAACGAAATTTGTTATTGTATAATTACATGTGCGAGCTGCTAATTTAGTTTAATTATTACAAATTGTAAACAATATGTTTGGCTAGGGCACACTAATTTTGCTGACTAAATAAAATCCTTTCTTAGTTAGTAGCGTGGGCTATGACCCAATTCATATTGACACCAAGAGAGAGCATACATTTAGAATCATTCCTTCGAGTCAAGTCAACTAGTCCAGATGTGGCTTCAAATACATTCACTCGAGTCACCTCATACAGTCAACATGTAGCATCATCAATGATTATCAGTTTAAGTCAAACCAGTCGCGCAGTAAGGCTCTGTCAATCAGTACAATTTTAAGAGTGTTAAAGTGTAGTTAGAGAAATAGAGTTTCATCTTAAATTTGGTGTTTCTCTATCGGCGATCGAAGGTAAAGCTTTGCCGATTTTTTATACACGGAGTGAAATTGAACATTAAAAAGACTAAATATTTGGTTATAAGTAATTCGAAAAACCAACGCATGATACTATGGACAAATAATCAGGTTAAGAGTATCAAAGTTCACATATATCTGGGCTGTACAAGAATAAAGAATGGTATCACTCTCGGTAGGTAAATAAAATGCTAAATTTGAAGAATAGCCGTATTTTTGAAAATGAAAAATTTACTAAGTATCAAAGATCTGAAAGATATCCGAAAGTTGACAACTCAAAAGATGCCTATGTTATATTTATACTGTCCTATTAAACAGAGTCGAGGAAAGGACTATTTTGGAAACCAGTGAGAAAAGAATATAACTAATGAATTATCAAAATTTCATTTAAGACCGAAAAGTTTCCAACGAAGAAGTAGGTACTTAGAAGAATGAATTGTCCATCTGATCTGATGATGATAGTAAAATGTCGAAAACTGCATTATCTTGCTCATGTTCTGCGAAACGAAGAAAAATATGGGTTACTCCAGGTTAAACTTTGGGGAAAGAAGAAAGATCTTAGAAGAATTGACTGGCTTACAAACGTGCGAAAGTGCAACCATCAACCGAGCTATTTTGCAGCGCAGTAAATAAAGCTCGCATTGCCTTGTTGGTGCTCGACGTCCCGAACAAATTGGGCACTTTAAGAAGAAGATTTGTGTTGTTAAGCAGATAGCCGAAAAATAAGAGTTACACAACACGCTATGAAAAGATCAATGTTTGGTATTACCATCAGAGATAAAGTACCAAACGTAGAAATAAGAAGAAAAACAGGAGTCACGGATTCAGTTGAAAGAATCTTCTTTTTCTTCTTCTTCGGCTAGCCATTAACGTCCACATCTGAACATAAGCCTCTTCAAGTCTTCCTTTACATTGTTTTTTTGTTGTACGCTACTTGTAGCCAATTTTTCCCGGCAGTTCGTTTCAGATCATCTGTCCATCTCATATGAGGTCTGCCTCTGGGTCTTTTGTGTTCGTAATTTTAGTGATTTTTGTACCACATCGGTGAGTTTGGTTTTCTGTCTTATCCATGTGTTTGTTTTCCTGTCCTTAAGTGATATGCCAAGCATTACTCTTTCCATCGCGTGTTGAGTGACTCTGACTATGTTCATATTATTTTTTGTGATTGTCCATGTTTGTGCCCCATACGTTAATATCGGAATAATGCATGCATCAAAAACTTTAGATCTAAGATGTAGTTGAATTTTCTGATTTCTGAGTATATAGTTCAGTTTGCCGAATGCTGCCCATGCTAACTTTCTTCTTCTTTTTATTTCTTCCGTTTGAATTTCCCTATTTAGTATTATTTTTTGTCCTAAGTATATATATTCTTCAACTTTTTCTATAACTTTGTTGTTTATTATTGTCATCGTTTCTTCGGAGGGCATGACTTTTGTTTTGTTTAAATTCATTTTCAGTCCTATTTTAGAAGATTCTGTGTGTAGTTCTGAAAGCATGGTTTGCAGTTCTTGTAGGTCAGTAGCTCTCAGGATTATGTCATCCGCAAATCGTAGATTACTGAGGTAGCGGCCATTGATGTTTATTCCCTTATATTTCCAATTTAGAGTTTGAAAAACGTCCTCCAAAACTGAGGTGAACAGTTTGGGTGATAGAGTGTCTCCCTGTTTGACTCCCCTGTTTAGTGGTACAGGGTTTGTGTATTCATTTTCATTTAGGTAGTATGTAGCTGTAGCTTGGTTCATAGTTTCTTTTATTAAGTTAATATATCTGCTGTCTATTCTAAAATTTTACATTGCGTTTATTACGGCCGTGTGTTCTATAGTGTCGAAAGCTTTTTTGTAGTCTACAAATGCTATAAAAACTGGAAACTTGTATTCGTTACATTTTTCTATTAATATTTTTGTGGTTAAGAGGTGATCGGAAGTTGAATAGCCTTTTCTAAATCCTGCCTGTTCATATGGTTGGTATTCATCTAATTTTCTTGTTAGTCGGGTAGTTATGACTTTGGTGAGTATTTTAAATAGGTGTGACAATAAACTGATGGGCCTGTAGTTTTCCAACTTTCGATTATCACCTTTCTTGTGTAATAAGATTACTTTAGAGTTGTTCCAGCTCTTAGGGACTTTGCCCTGGTGTAAACAACTGTCTATAATCTTAGTTACAATTGCAATGAGTTCCTTACCTCATTCTAATATCATATCTGTTGTAATCCTATCTTCTCCTGCAGCTTATTTCTCTTCATGTTTCCCAATGCTGTAGTTACATCTGAAATTGTTACTTTTGGCATTATTTTCGATCCAACATTTTTTATTAATTTCCGTGCTGGTCTCATTTCATCGTCTTGTTGACGTGTTCTGTAGAGTTCCGTGTAAAATTCTTCTATTCGTTTCAGTATGTTTTCTCTAGTTGTGATTTCATTTTCGTCTTTTCCCATTAATGATATTATCTGACGTCGTCCTAGTGTCGGTCTGAGTCATTTCATACTCTTATTTTTTTCAATAGTTGTTGTTATTAATTTTTCTTCTTCTTTTCTTTTTTGTTTTCTGATTCCTTTTCTAATCTGCCTATTAAGTTCTCTATATTCTGCGGTTCCCTTTTTGTTAGATTTATTTAAGATCTTCCTTTTTTCTATTTGTTGTAATATTTCTTTGTCTAATTCATTGTGTATTGTTTTTGGTTTTTTCAGTTGCAGAATGCTTTTGTTCACTGTTTCGGTTATCAGGTTATTCAAATTATCAATATCATTGGAGTTTATCTGCTGCATGTTAACTTGATTTCATGCATTATCTTTTTATTAAATTCACTATTTTTTATTTCTTCAGATGTCCATTTGTATCTTTTTTCATGTATTCTTTTTCTTTTTAGTTTTTTGTTTATTACTAGTTTTGTTCTTATTAGTCTATGGTCGCTTCCTAGGTCAAACTGATTTAATACAGATACGTCTTTTACTAGGTTTCTATTTTCCGTTAAAATATAATCTATTACATTCTTTGTCCTTTTATCGGGGCTCATCCATGTCCGTTTTCTGCTTGGTTTTTTATTGAAAAAGGAGTTCATTGAGTACATGTTATGTTCATTCATGAAATTGAGAAGCATTTCTCCTCTATTGTTTCTTTTCCCGTAGCCATAATTGCCAATTAAATGTTCATAATCTTCTTATTTTTTGCCCAATTTAGCATTAAAATCTCCTAATAGTATTTCGTAGTTTGCTTTATTTGTTTCTATCTTCTTCTTCTTTAAGTTCCATCTCCGCGGCGGAGGTCGGCAATCATCATAGCTATTCGTATTTTAGATACGGCTGCTCTAAAAAGTTCATTTGATGTACATCCGTACCACTCTCTCAGGTTGCGCAGCCACGATATTCTGCGTCTCCCTTTTCTTGTTTTGATGGTATTTAGGATTTCCATTTTTTTATTCATCTTTCTCAGAATCTCTTTGTTTGTAACGTGTTCTGTCCACGATATTTTTAGAATTCTTCTGTACACCCACAGCTCGAATGATTCTAGTTTTTTCATTGATGCAGCATTCAAGGTCCAAGGTCTAAGTTTGTTTCTATAGCTGTTCTTATTTCATCATAAAATATTTCTACTTCTTCTTCATCGTGGCTTTTGGTTGGGGCGTATACTTGGATCACTTTCAGAGTGGTTCTTTTATTAATTCTGATGATAAGATATGCTACTCTGTCTGATATAGGCTTGAATTCTTCGATAAACTGTGTGAGGCTTTGTTTTACCAAGAATCCCACTCCAGTGTATTCGCCACCTTTATGCATAGAATGTGTGGCATTTTTTAGTATTACATATTCATCACTTTTTCTTCTGGTTTCGCATATACCCAGGATATCCCATTTTATTTATTTATTTATTTATTGGTACACATCACAAACACCAGTAATAAACAAAAAAAATGTTACAATGTAATCACAGGTGATGGCAGCTTAAAAACTAACAAACAAAACAACAGACTAACAATAACAAAAGAAAATACATATATATATATATATATATATATATATATATATATATATATATATATATATATATATATATATACATGTATGATATAGATCTATATGTTATATAACTTCTAATTGCATCTGAAAATTATCCCAGCCCACCAGAAGTTTCTGAATATCTTTACAACTTGCATCGAAAAAATCCAGTTCTGGATGCTGGTCTAAAAATTCATTACAAACTCTGAGCATATTATTGATAGGAGATAAACTGTTCCATACAAAAAAAGGTTTCTTATTTATAATTCTCAGCCTAATCTTTGGTATCTTAAAATGTACAAAATTCACCATTCCACAGCTTTTATACTTAAAATTATTTACAATATTATATATGAACATCACAGACTGCCGATCCCTTCTAGCAGAGAGTCTTTCGACTTTGAAATACCTTAGCATTGAATAATATGAGATCATATAAGGGTACACTCTATATTTTCTGAAATAAAGATATCTTAAAAAACGCTTTTGAACCTTTTCAATTAAATCCGTTTTAAAAGCTGTTGTTGGGAACGATATGACTGACGCATATTCTAGATTTGGTCTTACAATGGCATTGCAGAGCCTTATAATTGTGTCAATATCAAAGTCCCTAGAATTACGTATAATAAAACCTAATATTTTATATGCCTTATTTACAATACTATAAAGATGTTTATGAAAGCTCATGTTTGACTCAAAATTGACCCCCAGATCCCTAAATTCATTTTTCCTGTCTATAACTACACCATCTATATGATAATCTTCAATGATGAAATTTAATTTACGAGTAAATGTGACAACTGAACATTTGCTAATATTAAGTGACATCTTATTAATTCTAAACCAACCAGCCACATGACTTAGATCAGACTGTAACATATGACAGTCTTCCTTACATGAGATTGTTCTAAAAAGTTTAAAGTCATCAGCATACAGTAGGCTGGTTGAAACAGTTACTGATGCTGGCAAATCGTTGATAAAAAGTAGGAATAGTAAAGGGCCTAAATTACTGCCCTGTGGGACACCTGGCATGGCATTAAACTGACCTGAAAATGTTTCTCCCACCTTTACTATCTGTGATCTGTGAAACAGGTAAGATTTCATAAAGTTATATGCATTCTCAGAGAAACCATATTCAACCAACTTATTTAAGAGTATGCCATGGTCCACCCGATCAAAAGCTTTTGCGCAGTCTGTATATATGACATCTAGCTGTTTTTTATTGACTATTGCATTACACGCATGTTCTGAAAATAGGCAAAGATTAGTAACTGTAGATTTATCTGGGAGAAAACCATGTTGTGAAATTGTTATTGATTCTTTTACAAAATTATATATATTTAAATATAAAATATTTTCAAAAATTTTAGCGACTCCATTCAAGATACTAATTGGTCTATAATTACATATGTCACATTTTTTACCATTTTTATGTACAGGAGAGATCACAGCATTTTTTAAATAGCTAGGAAATCGATTTTGTTCAATTGCTAAATTAAATATAAAAACTAAAGGCTTAATTATAAACTCAGCACAACCTTAATATAAGACGGTATCTCATCAGGTCCTGTGGACTTTTTTGGTTTTAATTTTTTAATACTATTTAATATATCAGAATCTACAACTCTAGGAAACTTAAAAAGCCCCCAGTTTTCTTTATTTGAACTAATCAGTGTCATCAGTTTCTGCATATACAGACTGAAAAAACTGTGCAAAAGCGTTAGCTATATTCTGAGAACCCTCGTAGCTCTCGGTGCCAAATACCATCTTCATTGGTACCCCACTAAGACCTGCTTTTCCTTTTAAAAATCCCCAAAAACTACTGGGATCATTTGTTAGGTTCTTTTCTATATTTTGTTTATATAATTTGTAATCATTTTTTGTTTGAAATTTTATATTTTTTCTGAGTGTTAAATACATATTCAACTCTTCTGCATTTGCCTTACCTTTTTTAATTAAACAATGCAGACGATTTTTTAACCTAATATTTTTAACCAGATCAATGGAGAACCAAGACGGGAATTTTGCCACTGATTTATTCATTTTAACCTCAAATTTTGGTACTGATACATCCATAAAATCATACATCTTTGCATAGAAAAGACCCAAAGACCTGTCCACATCATCACATGTCAGTAGGTCAGACCAATCGCATTGCTCAAGTAGCTTATATAACATCAAAAAATCACCTTTTGAGTAATCATATTTATAGTTTTTCATACAATGCTTTTCAGACTCTGATTTATCTATAATGATAGTGAAAGTAAGAGCAGGATGATATTTGTCTTCAGCAATCAGTGGACTATCTGACCTAATAACATCTGATACTGTAAGGTTTGACAATATGAGATCCAACAATCTATTCATATGATTATATACTCCATTACATTGCTGCAAGTTGCCCATATTCAGAAACTGATGCAAAAGATTGTTTTTATCACAGTCGTAATTATTATTTTCAAAACTTGGCAAGTTAAAATCCCCTATTATTAACATATTTGAATTTTGATTTAAGATAACATCTTCAAAGAGATTTATAATCCTTTAGTTTATTTTCTACTTCTAGGAATCTATTGTCGTCCGTCAATGTTCGAATATTGTAAGAAAATAGCCAAATTGTCATCTTGTGATAGCCGGGTCCTGCCCAGGGATTCTTGGCACCCCCTCTTCCGTCTGCTGTTTGATCGCTGCCTTGATCAAGACTTTGGGAAGTGCTGGGGACTGGGGGCTTTTTCTTTCTTGTGGTATCCATTGACTTGAAGGTTTGGACCGTTATCTTCTCACGCTGGTCCAGTGCAGGTTGAGGAGGGAAGGATTTGGGTAGGTTTGGGTTGGTGGGTAGGATATAGGGACTAGGATCCGCTTCTCTCCCGGAAGAGGATTAGGAGAAAAAGCCGAGCTCGCGTACGCAAGGGCAGGGGCGCATTCCTGAAGCAGACCTGTCTTTACTGGAATCGTAAAGAGAGTCTACGCAGCCGTTGAAAGAATAGCCGTGGATAAATGGGTTTGAACTGGACATGTTGCCAGATTGACTGATGGTAGATGGACCAGAGAGATTCTGGAATGACAATCAACACTACAGGCATATCGAAGCAGAAGACGACCACCAACTAGAAGCTCAAGACAGAGATATGTGAAAATTTTTAAGGGGGGCCGACGTCAAGCAGTGGACAAATATTGTAGTGCGGCAGATTCGTGCAAATATTATAAGAATTGTGCATTTAATGATAGAAGCATATAATTTGGACCACACATACTACACATATAAAGGTTCAAAATTAGATACGAGGCCATCTCAGATTTTACCTTTTACAAAAATGGCGGGCATTCAAAATGGCGACGATACATATGTGACTAAAAGCACGATAACTTTTGAACTAAAAGTACAACTTCAACCAAATTTGGTATATGGGTTCTATTTTTGGTTTATAAGATTGAGCTCTTAAACCGGAAGAATCGGTTTACCAGAAGGTGTATTTTTCATGATTTTGTATGTAAAAATATGTTGTTTTTTTTTTCAATTCTTTCACCCTGTATATATTAGTCGTTCAAAAAGTTAATACCGCCATTGAAAAGAGCGTAAAAATATTTTTTGATAATACTCTGGGCTAATTAGCAAAATTCATGGAAAAGTTATTTACCAGCAATTTTATTGCTGGAATCGAATTATAAGATCCTATATATTAATAATATAGGTATGCAAAGTCCGCAGATAGTGTGCTACTTTTTTTATAAACAAAATGGCGCCGAAAAATCGTATTTTTTTCAATTATTGCTCTATAACTCCGAAGATTTTAACTTTACAACCAAAACAGCTTCATAAAAATTCATCGCAATTAAATTCTGCATAGAAATATGTTTTTCACGATTTGCTCCGACGAAAATTTTCCTCGGAAAATTCGGGTTTTCCTAACAAAAACTCTACTTTTCAAATAAAGTTTTAGGTAAGTAATTATTAATCAATAATTAAATAACTTAGTGACATCAAAGCTTTCTTGGTATAGATTGTAATTCCAGAAGCCGGTGAAAATTAAACGAATATTTTAGCAACAATTCAATTGTTAATTAACAAATTACGATCGCAGTAAAAAACAAAATAATCATGATACATTGATCAAATCGATAATTTTTTGTAAATAATTAGCTTGTACTTTAAACTCACTTCTACGCTTTGAAAGAATTAAAAAAAAGTATAAAGACAGTAGTAATCGTATGATTATTTTGCTGTTTCATAACTTTTTTACAAATGGTTGCAAAAAAGTTTTAAAGCATTCATTTTAAAGATATTTAAAATGCCCATTTTAGCTATTTTTTTTAAATTATAATATAATAAAAACTTTCTGAGAAACGTTAATTTTTTTATAACTATTTTTTAAACATTTAAAGATTATGCAAAAAAATAAAAAATTCATATTTTGTCGACAAAATATTAAATAGGCATCTCATCTTTATAAGATTTTAAAGCTTGATCAGTGTATCATAATTATTTTGGTTATTATTGCGACCGTAAATTATTAATTTACAATTGAATTGTTGCTAAAATATTCGTTTAATTTTCATCAGCTTCTGGAACTATAATCTAAACCAAAAAGGCTTTTAAGTCACCAAATTATTTAATTATTGGTAGATAATTAATTATCTAAAACTTTATTTGAAAATTAAAGATTTTGTTGGGAAAACCCGCATTTTCCGAGGAAAATTTTCGTCGAAGCAGATCGAAAAAAACCCGTCTCTATGCAGAATTTAATCACGGTGAATTTTTATTTGGGTGTTTTTGTTGTAAAGTTAAAATCTTCGGAGTTATAGAGCAATAATTGAAAAGAACACGATTTTCGTGCGCCATTTTGTTTATAAAAAAAGTAGCACACTATCTGAGGACTTTGCATACCTATTTTATTAATATATAGGATCTTATAATTCGATTCCAGCAATAAAATTGCTGGTAAATAACTTTTCCCAAAAATGGCCTATTCTCCGATAATCAGCCCAGACTATAAATATTTTGAAGTTTTTAGTTATGTTAATTACCATTTAATAAATGCATAACTTATCTTCACATGTAGCTATGTGCGACAGATTCGTGCAAATATTATAATAATTATTGTGCGTTTAATCGTAAAAGCATATAATTTGGACCACATATGCTACACATACAAAGGTTCAAATTTAGATATGAGGCTACCTCAGATTTTGCCTTTTACAAAAATGGGGGGCGTTCAAAATGGCGACTATACATATGTGAATAATAGCACGATAACTTTTGAACGAAAAGGCCGATTTCAACCAAATTTGGTATAAAGATTCCTTTTTTGACGTAAAAGATCAAGGTCTTGAACCGGAAGAATCGGTTTACCAGAAGTTGTGTTTTTCCTGATTTTTTATGTAAAAATATGTTGTTTATTTATTAATTTTTTCACCTTGTATATATTAATTTTTCAAAAAGGTAATACCGGCGTTGAAAAGAGTGTAAACATAGTTTTTAGGAAATATTTTAAACTCTTTAGTTATGTTAATTACCAATTAATAAATGCATAACGTATCTTCACATGTACCTATGAACCTATGTGCGGCAGATTCGTGCAAAAATAATTTAAGAATTATTGTGCATTTATTGGTACAAGCATATAATTTGGACAACACAAACTACACATACAGGCCATCTCAGATTTTGTCTTTTACAAAAATGGCGGGCATTCAAATGAATCTGCTGCACATAGGTACATGTGAAGATACGTTATGCATTTATTAAATGGTAATTAACATAACTAAAAAGTTCAAATATTTCCTTAAAAATATTTTTACTCTCTTTTCAATGGCGATATTATTTTTTGAAAAATTAATATATACCGGGTGAAAGAATTGAAACAAAAACAACATATTTTTACATAAATAAAAAACAGTAAAAACACAACTTCTGGTAAGCCTATTCTTCCGGTTCAAAACCTCTATATTACTCATCAAAAAAAGAACCTCGATGCCAAATGTGGCTGAAATCAGACTTTTCGTTCAACAGTTATCGTGCTATTAGTTACATATATATAGTCGCCATTTTGAATGCCCGCCATTTTTGTAAAGGGCAAAATCTGAGATGGCCTTATATCTAAATTCGAATCTCTATATGTGTAGTATATGTGGTCCTAATTATATGCTTCTACCATTAAATGCACAATAATTCTTGTAATATACTCGCACATACAGTCCGTCTAATTTACTTACCGTTGCACGTCAATATCTACGCCAGAGTTCTAAGTTGCCATAGTTGTTTGTTTATTTGGGTTTATATGACTGCGGACACTAAATCCATTCGCCAAGAATGGATTTGTTGCCATAGTCGCCAAAGTATAAAAAAATCCTGAATCCATTTTAAAACCAATAGATCACATAATTATTGTAAACGTGGATTATACAACAAAACAAATAATATTCAATGTAGATAAATAAAAACTTTAGAAATGGAGAACAAGAATTAAATTATAATCTTACGTTAAAGTAAATAATAAAAACAGTAAATATAATAAAACAAATACTTATAGTAAAGAATATAAACAAATATGAAGTGTCATCACCGCAACTGTCAAATAAATGTTACCAATTTATTCTAAAACGTCACCTTCATTCGATTACAGTTACAGTGTGTTCCGAGCAAATGTGCTTCATAAAAACGCCTTATAATCCATTTATACAAATTAAAGTATTTCTTTAGGTTAACATTAATAGAAATCTTCAAATATTATTTCAACGCGTATATAATAAAATATATCTAGTGGCTGTAATTACAGTGTACTACGCAAACTGATTCTAAGAAAGAACACACCTACCGCCTAAATATTTCGTGTTGGTATTATGTGATGTCACAGGCTATGACGCGGATGACGTGCAACGGTAAATAAATTAGACGAAGTATAGGTACATGTGAAGATAGGTTATACATTTATCATTACTAAAAGGTTTAAAATATTTCCTACAAAATATTTTTACGCTCTTTTCAATGACGGTAGTAACTTTTTGAAGAATTAATATATACAGGGTGAAAGAATTGAAAAAAAAAATTTTTATATAAAAACCAGGAAAAACACAACTTTTGGTAAACCGATTCTTCCGGTTCAAGACATTGATCTTATACATAAAAAAATAACCTATATACCAAATTTGGTTTAAATCGGACTTTTCGTTCAAAAGTTATCGTGCTATTAGTCACATATATGTATAGCCGCCACTTTGAACGCCCGCCATGTTTGTGGAAGGTAAAATCTGAGATGGCCTCGTATCTAAATTTGAATCTTTATATGTGTAGTACATGTGGTCCAAATTATATACTTCTATCATTAAATGTACAATTGTTTCACATATCGGCTGCCACTATTGGCTAATTCATGATGATGATTAGCTTGGTTTTTTAATAACTAATTTTTAAACCAGTAGAAATAGCAAAATTTAATTTTTATTTTTAGGCGTTCTATGACATCTTGTTAGTCGATGTAACAGCCATAGGATCAGCTTTCCTTTTCTATGGAATTATCCGATTGCTGGATACCTCATGATACCTTATTGTTTATGGCAAGGTGTTGCTACTCTACTGAATTATAGTATTTGGTTGTTAAATCCTTCTACTACTGCTTCTACGACTGCTTCAATAAGAAAACATAAGAAACCAAAAAAATCTGCTTAATGATATTGTTGTATGTTGACACACATAGAATATTATATTTGTCTACCAAACAGATTAAACTAATAAAGACCTTTGTTT
Organism: Diabrotica virgifera virgifera; assembly: GCF_917563875.1. Taxonomy (NCBI): domain Eukaryota; kingdom Metazoa; phylum Arthropoda; class Insecta; order Coleoptera; family Chrysomelidae; genus Diabrotica; species Diabrotica virgifera. Next base: position 186,587,276 of record NC_065444.1, on the reverse strand, counting down.
TATTAATTTCTTTTAAGTCGCCATCGATGTTAGAAAAAATCCAACACGTCTGCACTCACGACAGTTGTTTTTTGTTATTTGTCAGAAGTTTTTGCTATTTTTCATAGAGTATTTAATTAACTTCTTTATCCAAATAAAAATAAAATATAATATAAGGTGCAAATGGATGGGAAAATTATGTATGCTGTGATATTAAATACCTAATAACATCGCCAGTCTCGTGTGCAAAAATAAATAGGGGAGTGCAATTAGAACGAAAACATGCATTGTTTCGGAAAAATTCAAACAAGCTTATATTTTTCTAAAACTTTTTTTGTAAGTTTATAGGTATACATGTTCAAGTAAAAAGTTCTACTCGCAGATTTGGCCGCTAATTGTTTATTAATTGTTTAAACAATAACAATTGTTTTGTATAAATTTAATAATTTTAAAAATATCGTTGAATTCATCATTTTACTTTGATCAAATATGTTTCTATTTTGTTTTTGGTTATGCTGAATCCAAATATGGCATTACAATTTGAAAATTCTTATACAACATGTTTGCCTAGCTAGGAACCACATGGAAACTTTTTTATTAGCAATTTTACGGAAAACAGTTATTCTTCATACAATACTCTGGATAGTCAAAAATCTAAAACTTCATCAGATATTAAATTTTATCAATTTTATACCAGTTATGTCAAAAATATGAATTTCTTTAAAGAGTAAAGTACCTTTATATTCCAGAATTATAATATAATATATATAATTCTAATATATATTCTATATAATTACATAATTCTAATCGAAAAAAATTTTTAATTTTTTCTCAAATTACGAATACCCATCATCATTTTATTACAATTATTGTAACTATTTTATTATCAATTTTACGAAAAAAAGTTATTCTTCATAAAATGCTCTACCTGGTCTAAAATCTAAGATACAACCTTCGATATCAAATTTTTTCAGTTTTATACGAGGTATGTAAAAAAGATGAATTTTTCTTAAGAGTTAAGTGCCTTTATTATTCACAATATTTTTATTAGAAGGATATAATTGAACACTGAAACATATTTTTTAATTCCAAACAACTTTTTTAATAATTTTTGATATTGTGAATTATAAAGGTACTTTACTCTTGAGTGAAATTCATATTTTTTGACTTACCACGTATAAAATTTTATATTTCGTGGTTGAATCTTAGATTATATATGATGCAGAGTATTTTATAAGTATGTAATATCCTTTTTTCGTAAGACTGATAAAAAAAAAGTTATCAATAGGTTCCAAGTTACGCATACATACTGTATAAGAGCTACAAAAAAATTTTTTTATTGAACATTTATTATTGTTGAAGCTTATTATTAAATGTATTTTAGGTAAGTTTTACAGAAAAAAGTTTTGATCACTTTGTATAAACATTTTTTTTGGCTGGTAATTTTCGGTTTTTGTATTTTTGTTATCTTTCTTAATTTTCTCAAAAAGAAATAGTGTATTTCATTTCTAAAGTAAAATAATTTGGTGCATTTTAAAGACTATATCCTAAGCTTTAAAAAACACCTATAAAACTGTGATAGACCTGTTTAAACTTGAGTAATACCGTCTTAAAGTGGTATTAATTCTGTAAAACTATGAAATTTAATGGTATTTTATGGTATTAATTCTGTAAAACTATGAAATTTTCAAAAATTTCATTTTTTGAGACGTCGTACCATTTGAATTAAATTTTTGAGATTTTTTTTAATGAAATATCGTTTAGTTAGATGTTTGAAGGTAAGTTGTGCAAAATTGAGAGTTTTATACGAAAAATTATATTAGTTACACATTTTTAAATCATTTTTAAACAAAATTCATGTAAGTCTCACTTTCAGCCCACACCGTGCTTATGCCCATACATTTTATTTCTTTTTATTATAACCATAAGATAGCTTAATTATTCTTCTTTTATGTCCAATTTCTATAATTTTATTTGATCGATCAGTTAAATAATTAAATTAAAATAACTCAACTGTGCACTTTGCCATACGCTAGTTTACAGTGCGCCAATGTTTGTGAGAAGGGTGACTTTAGCGTTATAAATAAAAAATTATAGAAGTTACAGTTTTAATTTGAGAAAAATCTTTATATATTTTTGTTTGTAAAATTTTCTGAGTTTTTTAATGGTTAAGTGAATTTTTTTCTAAAATTTATATTTTTGGATTTATTAAAAAAACATCTAATTTCGCAGTTCATTTGTTTATTAAAAAAGGAAGCACCCACTTCTCGAGTAGAACTTTTTGATATGTTGTTTATTAAACATTTTTTAATGAAATTACAAAAAGTTTTATTTTGTTTGATTTTTTCCGAAGTGAAAATCTATATACACTCCCCTAAAATGAAAAAACAACAAAAAAAACATGATATCCTACAATTATTTCACATTAGTGTCAAATTCAAACCATTTATACACTAATTATAAAATAACACCCGAAGGTCTTAAAATTTAATATAATATTCCTAGATATATTCATGTACAGTTGAATCCCGATTATATGTCCTCTTCTTCTTGTTCCTCTTGGGCTCCATTCTGCAAGCTTGTTTATCTATTATTTTCTGCTCTACGCAGGCGTACTTGGTCGCATCATTTACAAAAGAAATTAATCGATTTCAGTGACTTAAAATGATCAGATACCTGTATCTTTTTTCACCTATAAAATTTTCTAGGTTTGTGTATCAAGCGTTTAGGTTTGTATAATTTGTTAGCAATAGCCATTAATTAGTTGGTTTTTATAACTATAAAGCTTGTAGATAATACTTTACTTGCGGAGTACCTATTTGCCACAAGCTTGTAGCTTTTCTTAAGTGACTCTCTCTGGTCGGTACTGTTTGTTTTCATAACTACGAAATAAATAGCTTTACTCGAGGACGATCTGAACTTAGTTTAAGTGGCGAGGCCGTTCCCGTATGAAAAGTTTATCATTGGGATTTAGTCCAGAGTAATAAGGATTTTCTCGTGACACTCAAGGATGCAGGTAGCTGACTACTTTTTTAGTTATTGTAGACCTATAGGAAGAAAACCTACCTGTTTCCTGCCTAGAGTTCGCGTCCGTTTTTTAATTATTAACAATTTAGTGCAAAAACCGCGATTTTTTCGATTTCTTGCACCCCATTCAAAAGCTAAATAGTTGACATAAAATTACAAAAATCGAGAGTTTTGAAAGTTAAAAAGTTAATTTGTTGCTTTGCAAACTGCAAAATAAGTAAAAATCGTTATTTGTTAATAACTTTTACTAAAACTAACTTAGAACTTTAGTGTTTCACCCAAAGTTGGGTATTGGCTAGGTAGTTATTAATCAATGGTATTGGCGTACTTAACAAACCTTCAAAATTTGAGACCGATCGATTAATTAGATTTATACCCGGTTGCACCAACAGATCTTAAGCTTAAGTCGAGAATATCATAAGAATTAATATAATATCATTATAATATATTAAAATAAGAATACCATAATATAATAATAGATATAATTAATAGTAAGGTAAGAATCTAAAATTATGGTGCAACGTAAGTGATACTCAAGGAGGCCCTATCTATAAGTAGAGCTTAGCTAAGCTGGAGCTTAAGATCTGTTGATGCAACCAGGCATAAGAGTTATTCTATTTGTTTATCCCAGAGACCTTTATTTTGCAATAAGATAAGACAGAAAATAATGAAGGTAGGGAAATTCTGAGTATGACTAATGAAAATAGAAGAGTGATAGTATTAGAATGTATTAAAAAAAGATAAAAAAAAATAATTAGGTAATAGATGTAGTCAAAAATCCTAATGCCAAATTTTTGAAATTTTGTAGTTTATTCAACATTTAGAATAACTTTAAAAATGTTGTCCGTAAAAGCAATATTTTTATATAGGTACCTATTCGAAAAGATAGTATTTTAACACGAATTTTCAAATAAAAAAATTTATCCTGGGTTCATTTTAGACAAAGTTAGCCATATGTTTTTTTTTAATTTACAGCTAATTTGTTTATAATAATTAAGGAATCTCATTAATACACAGCACCCTCTACGATTTTTAAAAAATGTAGTTCACACGATTACTAGGGGGAACCTACAAATCCACCGTGTTAAAATGCCGAAAAAGCAATTTCAAACGAATATAATTTTCTGTATGTATTTGTATGTAATTTCTACGTACATTACAAATATGCAATTTGTTTATAAATTTATTAATTAATAAACAGTCTAATTTGTTTAAACAATTCTTGAAAACATATTTTTTTTTACAAAAATCTATTTTTTTTATCATAGTATCATTAATGACCATAGAAAAAGTTAGTACACTTTAATAAATAAATGATTTTTATTAGATAATTATTCATTGAAGATAATTTATTTATTTAAGTTTACCTTAACGTTTTCTATGATTATTAACGATAGTATAATTAAAATCATGGATTTTTGGGAAAAATTTCTTTTTTCAAAAATTGTTTAAACAAATTGGACTCTTTAGTAGGTAATTAATAAATGTCTAGACAAATTGCAGATTTATAATGTACTGAAAAATTATGTACAAATTAAAAAAAGAACGATCAAAATATATTCAGTAGATCCCGAGATATAGAAAGTGATCGTAGTTTTAAGTTGCCTTTTTTAGTTTTTGAACTCGTGCATTTGTCGGCTCCCAGCTCCCCCTTCACTTACCACGACTAGTCACCAATTGAACTACATTTTTAAAAATTCGTGTAAAATACCAGCTTTTCTAATTAGTTCTGTCGCCAGTGGGGGTACAACGGCCTCCTTAATTCAGATGGACTTACACAAGTTTTTTTATGTATTTTGACCCGTAGAACACGAATTTTTTGGGTAACAGTCGATCCGGATATCGATAAGATTGTTATAAACAAAGAACTTGAGGAATCACATAACAGCAATTTTTCGCAAAACAAAACATTTTTTTGAATTTTTTGGGTCATTCTAAGCAAAAAATGTTTTTACAAGTTTTTTCGTAGGATGCATAGTTTTCGACATAAACGCGGTTGAACTTTCAAAAAATCGAAAAATTGCAATTTTTGAACCCGAATAACTTTTGATTGAAAAATAAAATAGCAATTCTGCTTACTGCATTTGAATTCAAGTCAAATTCTATCGGTTTTCATTACTTTCATTGCTAAAAATTAATTTTTTTATTGTTAAACAAAGCTATAAACACATAATGATTGAATGATGTTTTCAATGCATTTCTCATTTCAAATCGAACGAGTAGGCGCGCATACAGACAATTTCTACGTAGATTACGTATAGTCCTGTCGCCAGGGGGGGTACAACGGCCTCCTGTATTCAGATGGACTTACCCAAGTTTTTTTTATGTATTTTGGTCCGTAGAACACGAATTTTTTGGGTAACAGTTGATCCGGATGTCGATAAGATTGTTATAAACAAAGAAGTTGAGGAATTACATAACAGCGATTTCTCGCAAAACAAAACATTTTTTTGTATTTTTTGGGCCATTCTAACCAAAAAATGTTCCTACAAATTTTTTTGTAGGATACATAGTTTTCGAGATAAACGCGGTTAAACTTTCAAAAAATCGAAAAATTACAATTTTTGAACCCGAATAACTTTTGATTAAAAAATAAAATAGCAATTCTGCTTACCGCATTTGAAAGTTCAAGTCAAATTACATCGGTTTTAATTATTTGCATTGCTAAAAATATATTATTTTATTGTTAAATAAAGCTATAAACACCTAGTGCTTGAGTGATGTTTTCAATGATTTCTCATTTAAAATCGAACGAGTTGCTAGAGTAGGTACAAGTGCAAGCGAGTCTATTTCTACGTAGCATGCATTAAAACGCATGTATTAGGCACGGGAAACACTATGTGTTTATAGCTTTTTTTAACAATAAAAAAATAAATTTTTAGCAATGCAAATATTCAAAACGTGTATAATTTGACTTAAACTTTCAAATGCGGTAAGCATAATTGCCATTTTATTTTTTAATCAAAAGTTATTTGGGTTAAAAAATTGCAATTTTTCGATTTTTTGAAAGTTCAACCGCGTTTATCTCGAAAACTATGCATCTTACGAAAAAACTTGTAGGAATATTTTTTGGTTAGAATGGCCCAAAAAATAGAAAAAAAAGAATGTGTGTGTACTTTGTACGCACGTAAGAAGTTATACTTCTATTATATGATTATATGATTATAAACGAAATTAATATACTTTTTATTTATATTTTATTTAAATATTAAATTAATTTATACTTACTACTTCTCAAACATTTTTATTAAAACAGTGCCAAAAATTAAAATAATAAAAAAATAAAACACACACAAACACACTAAAAATGCCACAAATGATTTCTGAACATTAATTGTCGGAAAAATTTTTAACTAAATACGTATTTTCTGAAAATAAAATTATATAATAAATATACTTACAATCATAAAATGTATAAAAAAAAAAATAAAAAAATAAAAGTTTCTATTGGGATTCGAACCAACTTACCACGCGGCTGGTATTTGCGTTGTATTGGGATTCTCTCGCATTAAAACTGCGCCACAGAGACAGCTTGTCATTATGTGCGAAGATCGTCTAACTAAACAGATTAACCTTTTGACATTTTTAACTTATGTAAATTAAATTATTTTGATTTTGAATTGAAATGATTTAGAATTGAAAAAATACAACAAAACATAGAGTAAGAAGACAATATATTATGTAAATATAAATATAAATTATGTAAATAAAAGTATTACATACTACTTATGTATTTTGGTAGGTTCAAGGTAGGTATCGGAGCCCGTATAACGACTAATAAATTTCGCAATCACTTGCGTCGTGCAAAGTGGCTATGTTCAAATATCATAACAAAATTTGATCAACTATTTATAAAACACTTACCAGTGAAAGATTCTTTAGCTTTGAATAAGCGAGATCTGCGGCACTCATACTAGGCACAGTTTGATGAGCTTTCACATTGGCATGAAACAATCATCTCTTCTATGTAAATAAGTCCAAAAATATAATATGAAAACTATTTAAAAAGGCAGTATAACCATTAACTAACTTTTTGTTTGTTGTTTCTCTTCCTACAAATTTTAAAACGCAACAAGCATACATTATAACCAAACGCAGTCCCACAGCTGTGCCACAGCTGCCATATTGGATAATTTTTGTCATGTCATTTGAACATCCAATCAGAACAAAGTTATAATGCGCATGCGCCCGGTCGCTAGGGTTTCCCATATAAAATTTCACCGTCATTACGCCCGTAAAGAAGTATAACTTCAAAAATGTTTTGTTTTGCGAGAAATCGCTGTTATGTAATTCCTCAACTTCTTTGTTTATAACAATCTAATCGACATCCGGATCAACTGTTACCCAAAAAATTCGTGTTCTACGGACCAAAATACATAAAAAAAACTTGGGTAAGTCCATCTGAATACAGGCGACTGGACTAGTAGGTACATTAAAACGCATGCATTGGGCACGGGAAACACTATGTGTTTATGGCTTTGTTTAACAAATAAAAACTTAATTTTTAGCAATGCAAATAATCAATACTGATAGAATTTAACTTGAGTTTTCAAATACAGGAAGCAGAATTGCTATTTTATTTTTAAATCAAAAGTTATTCGGGTTCAAAAATTGCAATTTTTCGATTTTTTGAAAGTTCAACCGCGTTTATGTCGAAAACTATGCATCCTACGAAAAAACTTTTAGGACCATTTTTTGCTGAGAATCACCCAAAGAATACAAAAAAAAATATTTTGTTTTGCGAAAAATCGTTATGTAATTCCTCAAGTTCTTTTTTTATAACAACCTTATCGACATACGGATCAACTGTTACCCAAAAAATTCGTGTTCTACGGGTCAAAATACATAAAAATTTGGGTAAGTCCATCTGAATTAAGAATGCCGTTGTACCCCCCTGACGACAGGACTAAACAGTCTGGGCCTCATATTTAGTTCGTTGACGGGAAAATTAAGCTTTTTATTGTCACCGAACTTATGTATGTATTGGAATGACGAAACTTCTTTTCCATGTGTTGTAAAAAGCATATCAGCATTTTAATGAGTTTACTAAGTTTACTAACATTGAGGTCTGTATTATTATTGTGAATAGAAGAAAAATCTAATGAGTCTGGCTATTCCAATTCCAGTATAACAGCAATTATTAACGAAGAATTAGTAGAAATGTCATAGTATTTTCTTAATACATAAATATGTGGTTTAGATTTTACATTTAGCAAATTGGCAAAGATTTAGAATGAAAATAGTTGAATTCTTACGATCTCACTTTTATCCAATATGGCAAGCCTGGTGGTCGGGTACTACTTATCGCATTTCGAAAGCTAAAAGAAACAAACTTTTTAGTAGGAACAAAATATGCAGTGCTATTACATATTTAATATTTGATAAAATCTGTTTAGTTTTGAAGAGAGCAAATGCTTTCGGGCAGGGCCCCCGTAAGGATAGCTGGCACCTGTGTGCAAAAAAGGATTTTGGCGCCCCTTAAGGCATTTTGGATTATGTTTTTCTATTTATTTTTTGAAGATAGGTAGGTAGGTAGGTGCTTGAAATAAAGCAAAAAACTGAACATTAGAAGTCATATTTATAGTACAGTCACTCACGGTAAAATATTAAAAACCTCCGAATTTTAAAGAATTGCTTGCATTTGCTTGCATGTGTATGCTTTACAGCATACACATACCTAACATGTCAAATAAAAAAAGTGATATTGTGAGGATGTGTGCTTTTGCCCTGGATGTGAGTTTCACCCCTTCTCGGGGATAAAAAAAAACATAGAAACGTTCAAAAAAGGAATTGGATAAAATGACTAATTTTAAGCAACTTTTGTTCTATAGAGTTTTTTCAGTAAGTTCAGTAAGCATTTTATCGAACAAAATGTTTTTACCAAAATTAAAGCTTATAAAAAAGTGAAATTGAAACATTTTTTTTGTTTTTTAAGTTTATAACTTCAAAAGTAAGTAAGTTACGCTAAAAATAATGTTGGTCCCTTTTTTGATAAAAAAAATTATGAAAATCACCCCCTATTAGCGTCCCAAATGAAATTAATCGTTACCGCTTCACTACAAGTTACTTATGTATTGTTTATATGATCTGAAGTTTCATCGGTTCAAAGTGCTTTTTTTGAAAAGGCTGTTCTACATAGTTAAAAGGGCTTGAACGAGTCGTTAATCACGGGTTTATGCAAATTTTGAACAGCCATATTTTAACAAATTTTTGATTTACAGGAAAACAAAAAAATCCAAAATATTTAGAATAGAAATACCTACATTTTTTACTGCTTGAGATTTTTGGTATCACCAATAATTTTTAAGCTATTAAAAAAAATTTTCAAGATAAAAAAATTTGTTCAAAAGACTTCTTTTACCAAAAAAGGGACCAACTTTATTTTGAGCATAACTTGCTTACTTTTGATGCTAGAAACTGTTTTAAAGAACAAATATAAAGCTTGTTTTAAACATTTTAAAGAAGTTTTAATGAGTTTTCCCCGAAAAGTGCTTCATTTTTTGGTTATTTCACGTTGAAATATTCGATTTGGAATTTGAAGAATAAGCACCTACTTTTCATTAGCTACAACTGTGCTTCTACTGGGTTTACAGACGTCAGCCGTTTTTAAATTTTTTGTAAGATATTTTTTTGATAAGAGCATTTTTTTCGATAAAATACTTACTTTTTGAGTTATTTGGGAAAAACCGTCTAAAAACAAGGTTTTTGTTAAAAAATGAACATATTCACTCGCAAATAACTCGAAAAGTATTAACTTAGTTAAAAAATTCTATAGAAACAAATTTCCTTAGAATTACTCAGTTTATCCAATTCCAGGCTTATTTTGAACGTATGTTTTTCACCCCCGAGAAGGGGTGGAACCTACCCCCAGTGCAAAAGCATACATCGGCGCAATATCACTTTTTTTCTTTGACTTGTTAGCTATGTGTATTATGTGTATGCCAATGTGTATTTCATGTCAATGCAAGCGGTTCTTTAAAATCCACAGCAAAAACCGTAAGTAAATGGACTATTATTTATAGACTAAAATATCAAAATGAAACAAATATAATAAAATCACAACAAAATAAATTAAAATGCCTAACTTCCGACATAGTCTTGCATATAGGAATCGGCAGTAACTGGATGATATACCTACTAATAAAATTTTGTGTGAATTTATTATACATTCGTCTTCTTTATCTAATATTTCACAAACATGAAAGTTAATTTTGACCAATACATTTTTTTCTCTCCACTTTTTCTTGTATTATAAGGCGAAGTAGATGGAATTTAGGTCCTCTAATTATTATATGGCCGAACTATGCTTCTATTTATTTTCTTCTATTTATACGTAATCCTATTTAATTTCTCAACATTTTTTTAAAACTTATTTTTGTTTTTTTTTTGTTTGTTTTTTTTTTCAAATTTTTTGCAATTTTTTACCCTGGGTTTTGGCGCCCCTAAAGGATGGTGTCCGTGTGCATTGCACACTTTGCACATATGGTAGCGGGGGCCCTGCTTTCGGGCACCATTGAGTTCACTCCCGTCTTGAGCAGGTAGTTATTTTATTAGTCGAGTTCACTCCCGACACTATTCGAATTCGCTCCCGAGCGATTTTACAATAAAGTATAATTTAAAGATATTATTTTTCTGAAATTTAAACATTGTTGCCAAATAGCACTTTTATCGTAAAGCAATTTGAGAAGTTTCTCCAGACACTAAACTTAACGGATGCATATTTCACTTGAGTCAAAGTTGGTATAGATAAATTCAACAGTTGGAACTGTCCCACGAATATCAGTTAAAAAACGGTGCAGAAACAAATATAACTAAATATATAACTTATATATTTGGTTTACCATTTTTCAAAGCAGAGGACGTTGGGGATTGCTTTGCCATATATCTTGATGCAATTCAACCAGAAGATGAAAGAGTGGTTAAGTTTAGTGACTATTTCGTTGAAACCTATATTGAAGAAACATCAACATTTTCTTCTCACATATTGGCTGAAAATTCTTCGTCTTTACAAAGGACAATAAATGCATGTGAGTATTTTCACTTTCGCTATAATGCTTCATTATAGATAGATAGATAGATAGATAGATATGTTTATTGTTTCTAATGAAAAATCATATAACAAGAGGTTGAGTACAAATTATTACACATAAATAGTCGACGCTTAATGGAGATTTAGTTACAATTATTCATTTAATATAAATGAACGCAATCTGAGTGCATTAATAAAAAATGTACACAGTTCCTTAATCTCAGTGGGAGAATGGGTTGTATTTAAAAACAGAAAAAAGCTCTCGGTATTCTCTACAAATGATCGAATAAGGGGTGATCTAAAACACGAGTATAATGGACATTCCAACAAAATGTGGGAAAGAGTCTCTAATTTGTGTAAATTACATATTGAACAATTTTCAGTTTGGTCGATGTGATACGAAATCCCCTTATAATAAAATTTTATGTAAAGTTTAGAGCAAAGTCTGATTTGTGAATAAAGTCTTGTAATATATATGGGAGTTTTTATTTGTAAATAGCTTTGCGGTTGCCTATTGTGTGAGAAATGTTTATAGTACAAAGAATAGCGAGAACTTGTTAATGCTGATAAGTCATCTTGGAAGAGTTTTTCTTTCATTTTTAATAACAAACCGTTTCTTTGATGCCTCAGTAACCCCCATGATAAATTTTCCCAAGTTTCTTTTGCATCAATTTCAGAAAAATAATTTTTTAGCTGAACTACCCAGTTATAATTCTCATTATTGTCATTATTGTTACATAGCTGACGAAGACGGTTATAACAAAAATTATCTCAAGCCAATTAAGTGATATTTTAAAAATTAAGTATTTTAAGTGAACTTGGCCAACTTCTAGCCTAACATAAGTATTGGGGGTATTTTTTGGTAGATGCAGCAGTCTCTTAAAGAAATTAGTTTGAATTTGTTCTAGAGTATTTGAGTAGCGCAGACCCCAGACAGATATACACTGAGAAAGACAGTTTAAAATAATGGAATTATATAATGTAATTCTCGTCTCCCATGAATTTACTATTGCATTAGACAAGAGGTTAATTACTGCTCCTATAGACTGCTTGGCTCTAGCAATCGTAGCAATCTAGCTATAATGCTTCATTATACAACACATCCAAATTTTATTCAGTTTATTTATGATCTTCAAGGTTTTCAATTAGATACGTATATCAAACTTCAAAGTATAGATACCGTTGTGAAAGTGTACGATAGAAAAGTGATATTGAGAAAAAACTTAAAGATAATAATTTGAAATAACTACAAAGTAACGGCCTTACCAATTTTGAATTTATAAAAAATATATCAAATATGTTGTAAAAAAAAGTAAGCGGGGCAGTTATAGCAATTTCATATTTACTCTAAAGTATGTACTTATTCAATGAAACTTAGTGACCAAATAAACTGCTCGTCAAAAGTTAGGGATATAGAAAATTCTGCTGAATTTTATAGTAGATTTTTTCGTGAACAGATTAACGGATTTCGCTAATTTTTTTTTATTATTTTAGACTTTTCTTTAGTAGTTACACAGTTATGCAAAGGTTTACTCAAACTTTTTTTTGTACTTATACCGGGTGAAAGAAAAGAAATGTTTTTCTTATGATTAGTTTGAGACGCCCTGTAGGGAGGACGAGGGAGTATATATCGAAATCGTATTGTAGTCTTATGTTTTGTGAATTTTTTGTTTTTTGAATGTCCCTGATATCTTTAGAAATACAAAAATAGACGGTTTTGTAATTTAACATGTGTTTTAACCGAAACAAAAGTTTGAGACACCTTGTAGGGAGAAAAAGGCACAAAGGTGAGTATACCTCGATATTTTGTTGCAGTCTCATATTTTGTGAATATTTTATTTTTTTAATTTCTCTGATATCTTTAATAACAAAGAAACTAGACGATATTACTCTTTAATATGTGTTTTAACTGACGACATGCGTCACATCACACACGTGAAACATATAAAAACATATTAAAGAGGAATATACCGTCTAGTTTCTTTGTTATTAAAGATATCAGAAAAACTAAAAAAATAAAATATTCAAAAAATATGAGACTACAACATAATATCGGGGTATACTCACCTTTGTGCCTTTTTCTCCCTACAAGGTGTCTCAAACTTTTGTTTCGGTTAAAACACATGTTAAATTACAAAACCGTCTATTTTTTGTTTCTAAAGATATCAGGGACATTCAAACAACTGCATGTTCACAAAACATAAGACTACAATATTATTCTGATGTTTACTCACATTTGTACCTCGTTCTCCCTACAGTCTCAAACTTAACACAAGAAAAACATATTTTTTTCTTCCACCCGGTATAAGTACAAAAAATAAGTTTGAGTAAACCTTGCACAACTGTGTAAATACTAAAGAAAAGGCCAAAATAAAAAAATAGCGGTATCCGTCTGTTCGCAAAAAAATCAACTATGAAAATCAGCAGAATTTTCTATATCCCTAACTTTTGACGAGCAGTTTATTAACAAGAACATAACAATGAAACTTTGTTTTCTTGAATTATTACTAAGTTGTATTTTTAAAAATCACACCAATTAGATGTAGATGTGCAAGAACGTCTAATAAGGTATATACTTTTAACGAATGATTTGTCAACAGTGTCCAGATTTTAAGGTATAATAATTACTTATATTAATGACGGCTTAAAATCGCCTGGGAGTGAATTCAACCATTGCCTTTTCGTAGTCAGGTAATATTCATATTTTGGGAGTGAATTCAACTCGTCCCATGCTTTCTTCCATATCACTGGATCGAGTAAATACTAGAAAGTAAAGGCAAGTGGAACGTGGTAAAGAAAGCAATAAAGCGCATTATATTATGCTCAGTAAATAAAATGATAAAATACAAAAGGAACGCGTTTTACACTTTTTATGAGTATTGTTTTTGAAACTGTATAAATAAATAAACTTAGTTCCAAAGGCAAGAAAATATCAAGTACCTACGTCGGGCAACAGAAAAAAGGGCCACCTAAAATTTAAGAAATTTTTTATCTTCTTATTTTTTTCTTATTTATAGATATCAAATTAAATCTATTGTGTATTGATTCAGTTGCCCTTGTAGTACGTAACCGATATTATCATTAATATCAAATGAAAAACAAGGAAAAATTTGAGAAAATAATATATCTATTGAAAATTGTGATGTATCATTATAGTTACAGTTATCACAATAACTGATTTATAGAATCAAAAAAAGGCACCGCGGTTCTGGATGATACTCGTCATTCCATTTGGCATAGAACTGATTACATTTAGGATGTCCCTTTGGGGAAAAGTGGTCCATTCTTCAATGCGATCCATTCGAAGCTCTTCAGATGTTGTTGGAGCAGGTATACGACATCTGAAATGCCTTCTGAGAAGGCTCCATATATGCTCAATGGGGTGAAGGTCTGAACTTCGAGAAAGCCAGTCCATCTTTGGAATCGGTGGCACCCAAAATCCCGTCAGCCAAAATCCCGACAGCCAAAATCCCGACGACCAAAATCTCAACACACCAGAATCCCGACACGCCAAAATCCCGACATAGCAAAATCTCGACATGCCAATATCCAGACATGCCACAATCCTCGCATAAATAAAAATTCCGACCACTACATTTTGAATATTTATTGTTTCCTTTTCAAATGCAGTGCCAAGTCATGTATAGAGTATTGAAAAATTAATTACTTACTTACTTAATTACTTACTTACTTAGTTACCTTATAATACCAAAATCATTCCGAGAATCCAATCCAAAATACTCAGAATGATTTTCAACGCCCCGTGGTACGTTAGTAACAAAACACTACATGACGACTCTGCTATACCGTTCGTTGAAGACGAAATCAGCAGACTAACAAGAAATTATTTAGAACATCTGCCAGCCCACCCCAACGAGGAAGCAAGACAACTACATCTCCAACCAGAAGTCAGACGAAGATTGAAAAGACATTGGCCAACAGATTTTATTCTTTAATTTTAATTGTCATTTCAATTTTACTTTCAAATTATAATCAAACTTGTCAAGGACGGCTCTGGCAGGGAGGCGCTAGGGGCACTGCCCTCCCGCTAGCTCACTGAATGTAGTAGATATCGCATACAATTTAGTTTGAATGAACTTTTCTTTATTTAAAAAGCTAATAAATATTCAGTTGACGCGACTCGATGCTCCAAAACGTATACAAATACATAATTTAACAGTGTTCACCCGCACCATTGATTAAAAACTACTACACAGTGTAGTTTTTAATCAATGCCCGGCCCGATGATGGGCTCTTTTTCGAGCGACCGCGGTCACTGTTGTCAAGTTAGAAAAATATCGGGCGGTATATGATGACTTGCCGTGTGCGAAAAAAGAAATATCCTCAGATGCAGGTAGTAACTGGCATGGAGACCAAAGGATGGTATCGCTAGTATCCTACTCTTAATTTTGGTGAAAGCGCGCATTTAAAATAATGCATCTGGCGATCGATAATAGCTTCGTTCACGGTAACAATCCTGTACAAGTCCAGGACTAGTTACGAATTCTCTTAGTACTCGGGTTGTACGCAAGCGCGATTCAGAATCAGTTCAGGATTGATTTACACCGCGAACGAATTTAGAACTAGTCCATAACACTATTATAACCTAGTTTTTATGTATCCATCTTATTTTGATGAATTTATTTTAATTCAGATTTGCATGAACATTTTACTAGATCAGATCAACCAGATATATGTTTATAGTATGAATAGGCATGGTTTAATGAAATCTTTTATTGTTATAAGTTTTAGTGGTTTTAATAAGCTACGAGACCATATTAAAATATTCTCCAAATATTTTTTCTAAGAAAAAAATTTGTTCTCTTTATACTGGTTACTAGTATTGTCTATAATAATTATTATTACTGTTACTTATTGTATTGTTATTAATTACATGGAGTATTTTAACATTAACCTCCATATTATGTATTGTTTATCAATATTATATTAGGGCAGGGTATCCTCGTCTAATAAAGATTTCATAGATATGCCTATGTTATTTTATTCATTTTTTCAAGTAGTAAATTTTACATTACATTGGTTATTTTTGTATCACAAATAAAATAAATATTTAACTTTAAAGAGACACACAGTATTTAGTACATATTCCTTCATATTAAAAAATGTTTCATTTGTTTAATGATCATATTAAACTGTAGAAATTATACATCAAAGTATGTAAAAAAGATTTTATTGACAATCACAATCAATAAATTTCTAAACATTTGAGTTAAACCACAGTAAACAAATGAAATAAACACAGAATGAAAAGCAAACACCGCTACAAATCAGCTGTTTAAAGCACAAAACATAGAAATGTTTTAAGTATTTTGAAATTCCTACTGCGCATATTCGGACTCCGAGTTCGCTTCAGATCCCAAGGATCGGTTGGACTGGTTCCGAACTCGCAGTTCGGTTACCGCGAACCGCGAACGACAAATCTGACAAAATCCCGGACCAGCAGTTCAGAACTCCGATTACCGCGAACGCTCTTTTTAAAGTGCGCATGCGAAGTAATCCTGGACTACGGTACAGGATCGTTACCGCGAACAACACTATTATGGTATGGATACGAGCAACGAGCAGTACGAGGGATACCAGGGGAGCGAGGGTCGGCACCTCGTCATAAGGGTATTTGCCTTACAGCTTGTTTACATGGGGAGGTTTGCCAACGTTTGACGCCGCGGTTTACCTGAATAACCCAACTGCCGCGGTTCAAGTTAAGAAACAAATAATGCAACCGCTCAACATCGTACATATGGAACCGATCCGTCGTCAAACCGCGGCGGTTGTAAGTTTACTAAGGGGAGGAATGAGACCGCCAGTCAATCGCTCTCATGTGTACGATGCAAATCGAACCGCGGCGGTTGGGTTTTTCAGGTAAACCGCGGCGTCAAACGTTGGCAAACCGCCCTATCTGAACAAGGCCTTAGCAATCGGTATCGCATCGCATCAGTATAGTACTTCACCCGGGACACAGCCCGAGCGTAGTTTTCGGATGGTAAGTGGACAATTTTTAATTCTGAATTCTTCTTCTTCTTTAAGTACCGTGCCCAAATTTTTAGGCGTAGGTAGCTTCCATAACAATTTGCCGATATCGTTCTCGATCTTGTGCGGCATGTAACAATTGATCTGCTGATAAGCCAGTCCATTGACGAAGGTTTCGGGGCCATGAATACTTCTTTCGACCAATTCCTCTTTTTCCGTCGATCTTTCCATTGAGTATTAACTGCAGCATCCTGTATCTGCTACCTCTCATTATATGCCCCAGATATTCAAGTTTTCTCTTTTTTATCATCTTCATTAAGTCACCTTCGCCTTGACCTACTCTGTTTAAGAATTCTCTGTTTGAAATGCGTTGAACCCAAGATATTCTGAGCATTCTACGATACGACCACATCTCAAAGGCTTCTAATTTGTTCATCATGTTAACCTTCATGATCCAGGTTTCACATCCATATAGTAATACAGGATACACATAACATTTTAGGAACTTGATTCTTAGTTGTAAGTTCAGCTGAGAGTTGCTCAGAATAGATCTAAGTTTCATAAATGCTCCTCTTGCAATTTCTATACGAGTTTTAATTTTTTCATCCGGATTTAGTGTCTCGTTTATCCAACATCCTAGGTATTTAAAATGGTTAACTTTTGTTATTGATTCATCATTGACAATTAGTTGCATTGGGCCGACGTCTTGTTTACTAACCACAAGTAACTTTGTCTTTGTTGCATTTATTTTAAGTCCGTTATTGGAGCATTCTCTAGTGACTCGATCTATAAGGAATTGAAGATCTTCGATATTTTCAGCCATGATCGCGGTGTCGTCTGCATATCTGATGTTGTTAATAGTTTCTCCCCCGATTCGAACTCCACATTGTCCTTCCAAGGCTTCATTAAAAATTATTGCTGAGTATACGTTAAACAAAGTTGGGGATAACACACAACCCTGTCTGACACCTCTTTGAATGCAAATTTTGTCTGTTTCTTTGCCGTCTACCAGAATAGAAGCTTCTTGATTCCAATATAGATGTTGTAAAAGTCTCAGATCTTTATCGTCTATTCCAATCATTTCTAGATATTCAAACAACCTATCATGTTGAACTCTATCAAACGCCTTCTCAAAATCTATAAAGCAGACGTAAATTGGTTTCTGTACTTCCCATGATCTTTGAAGTAATGTTAACATTGAGAACAAAGCTTCCCTTGTTCCCAATCCTTCTCTGAAACCGAATTGTTTGTTTCCCATTGTCTCTTCACATTTCTGCTTGATTCTATTAAGAATTATCTTAAGAAGTAGCTTGAGAGAGTGGCTCATGAGACTAATTAGTCTAAAGTCTTTACATGATGATGTATTAGGCTTCTTTGGGAGTGGAATAAATGTAGACTCTAACCATATCTGTGGCATCATGCCAGTCTCGTATATATGGTTATAAATGTTTGTAAGTTGTGAGACATTGTCGTCATCCAGAAGTTTGAGCCAGTCTGATGGTATTTGGTCAGGGCCTGGAGATTTCCCATTTTTGCTCTGTTTGATGGCTTTCTCTACTTCCGCTTTTAAAATACTAGGACCAGTATTCGTATACTTTTTGGTGTTAAGTGGTGGCCTCGTATCCAGGAAGAGCTCTTTTATATAGTTAGTCCATTCTTCCTTTTTTTCATCCAAGTCCACAATTATTTTACCTTTGGAGTTTCTCATAAAGTGAGAAGTTCTTTTTCTCTGAGTGTAGGTAATTTCTTTAAACTTTTTATGTATATTAAACTCGTCATGTTTTCTTTGTAGTTCTTCCATTTCACGACATCTTTGTTCCATCCAGTCCTCTTTTGCTCGCTTAACCTGTATCTTATTTGTCGATATATCTCTCTATACCGAATCTCGTCTTTGTTTTTCCAATTTCTTCTTTGTTGAATAAGGTCTAGTATTTTATCGGTCATCCAATCCTTTTTCTTTATTGGGTCTTTTTCTGGTTTCAAAACTTCGTTTGCTATGGTGACCATGGCGGAATTCATGATATCTAGATTTTGACCGATATTTTCTTGTCCAGATCTTTCTAACTGTTTTTTAATCTCACGATTTATCTTATTTCCGAACTCATCTGATATTACGGCATTTCTTAGGAGTCGAGTATTAGGTTTCTTCTGCGTTGTGGGGGCTTTTATTCTTTTTAGTTTTAGTTTGAATCCAGCACAGAGCAGATTATGGTTAGTTGCTGCGTCTGCACTTGGGTATGTTTTTGCAGATGTAATACTGTTTCTAAACCTTCTATTAATGATAATGTAGTCAATTTGATTTCTGACTATCTTTCCCTCTTGATCAGCTGGAGATTTCCAGGTATATAGTCGTCTTTTAGGTTGCTGAAACAAAGTATTTGCTATAATGCATTTCTCTTCTTGGCAAAACTGTATTAGTCTTTGCCCTCTTTCGTTCCTTCCTCCAAGTCCATACTTTCCGGTTATATCTTGTGTGATTTCGGCACCAACTTTTGAGTTGAAGTCTCCCATAATAATTGTAGCTTCATGTTTTTTTGTGCTCCGGAGAATTTGTTTAATTTGGCTGTAGAATTGCTCAATTTCTTCATCTGGTTTGTCAGCTGTTGGCGCATAGACTTGTATTATATTAATATTCAGTAGTTTATTTTGCAGCTGAATCATCATGATACGATCATTGAAAGGGACGAAATTTCGGATACAGTTACGAATTTCTTCTTTGACAATGATTGCGACTCCGTTACGTCTGGGTCCTTCTGCCTTTCCCAAGTTGTATACAATGTATCCATTACTCTCAAATATGTTTGACCTTAGCCATTTCGTCTCGCATATACCTAGGATAGGAATGTCTAGTCTGGTCATTTCTAGCTGAATATTTTGTAATTTCGCACCTTCAAACATAGTTGTTACGTTCCATGTAGCTATCTTGTGGATTTCCACGACACGGGGTTTTCGTGTGTTGACGACCTGAGAGGCCCCGTGGTCTGGTTGTGATCTTCCTCCCCTGTCAGATCTTGGATTCCGAAGTCCATGATCATTAAATGTATCTATAGTTTCCTTATCTGTCATGGGAAGCTGTACTAGAGATATCCACAAGGATCTTTAATGTAGTGGTTTCTCCTGGCCTTCTACATCCTGATGCCGTTGACCATTTCCTGGTTCCTCCGCCTTTCTGAATTCATTCTGAATTCATTATTGTTAATATCCAATAATTCGATATGGCAACAAAATATTAATAGTGCAGGTACGCTTTATTAAGACAAAAATACTTTGGACTTCGAAAAATTTTTAAATACAAAACAATTAGGACCTCCTATACCAAAATTGGACAATTCAGGCGGGACAAAGTGGTAATAGAACTTTTAATCGAAAATGCAATGAGAAACATTGTTTGTTAGCAGATTGGTTATATAGCTTCTATTGTTTTAAGTGTTTATTGTTTTCACCACAAGTGTACGAAGCTTCCGGGGTATCTGGGGTGTAAATGATTAAATATATCTCAGAGAAAATTAAAAAACGGCGTTAGCTCCAAACATATTCCACTATTGTGTTGAATACCAATTGTTAGGGTCAATAAATATTCAATCACAGTTAGATTCGGCTTTTAGAACATCAATAAAGAAACTTAACGAGATAGTGGCCAAAAACAGATACCTACGTTTTAAATAGAGTAATCGACTGCATTAAATTTTGCGGAGCGTTTGAATTAGCTCTAAAAGAGGTCACTGTTGTGTTAATGAAACTCAAAAGCATGTTTATGCATTTATTGTACATTTATAGTAGCTTCAACATACCATGACCATGTGCAATCTGCAAGCCATGATCTATGATCTAGACCTCCTAACCTAAAAACCCTTCTGTCATCTTTCTAACCTCATGGCCTCTACCAACCAAGCAAGCTAGGAAGTAACGTATGGTGTGTTGCCTAATGTAGGAATACCTTACACAACATCCTCCTTTTTAAGATTATAAAAGTAACAACCTTCTTAATACTAAATGATACAATAAAACAAATGATACATTATGTGATATAGTCTGAAAACCAGTTGGGACGTTTTTTATTTCTCTTTGGAGTAATATTTTCTGATGCAGTTGGAGCTACACTGCTTAGTAAAGCTTCTGCACTCTCACTAATAGATATTGGTTTGTCACTACACTGTACACTATCACTTTCTACAATTATCTCCCCAGAAGATGAATCTTTAGGATTCTCTGAAAAATTAGCCCTTACAATTGGCAGGGGAGTAACATTATTGGCATTCGGAACATAATATGGAGCAGCTATTAAAAACTACCTGTTTCTACGATAAACAGGACCATCATTAGTTTTAACAATATAAGCACGAGGTTCTGAACATACCTCTGTTACCACTCCATATTTCCGAAGGTCAGTAATCCACACCGTATCACTGATTTTTAAATCAGAACCCTTCTGTCATCTTTCTAACCTCATGGCCTCTACCAACCAAGCAAGCTAGGAAGTAACGTATGAGGTGTTGCCTAATGTAGGAATACCTTACACAACAGTCACGATGAAAGTTTGACATCTAAGAGTCCGGGAATATTTCGAGGACTTTAACTACGATATCAACTTAATGGTAGAAGTTAACACTATATTGCAAAAACATTTAACCAAAAATAATACAACCTTTTTGGAAACTTAAAGTCCGTGGATTAATAAGCAAAATATGGCTCCTTATGTGGCAATTGAGGCTGATGAGACTACTGACGCTTCCGTTTAAGATCAAATGATTTTATTTTAATTTTGAGATATACCCTTGACAACGAAATCTTTGAACTCTTTTGGGTATATTTTTTACCTGATTTGCATAATGCAGAGGGCATTAGTAAGTGTATTTGGGAGCAATTTAATAATTTAAACTTAGACTAGTTAAACTAGAACAATACTCCTAATAAGTCAATTGGCCAAAGTTATGATGGCGCCGCAGTCATGTCAGTCAAAATTAATGGAGTTCAAATTCTTTTCAGTACTTATAATCATTTTATCCATTGTTATGCACACCAGTTTAATTTGATTGTCTCCAAGGCAGCTTTTGAGCATAAAATGGTAAAACTCTTTTTTACTAACTTAATTTTTAACAATTTCGTATTTGCCGCTCAAAATAAAAGTGCCCCACCGATATTTTTACTCACGAGCCGCCACTGAAACTTGTTAGTTACTATATTTTCAATACTCACATTTACTAATAGCCAGGGCCGCCACCAGAAAAAAAATTTGGGAGGGTCAAAATCTTTAAGTCGCTTTTCTATTCTAGAAATGAATGAAAGAACAAGAAAAATTTATATTTTAATAATCAGGGGAGAGGTTTGTACCTTGAACCGGATTTTTTCAAAGCTCGAATTATTTTTAAGTTTTTAAATTTTAAGGAAAAATTGTTGGACTAACTTGTAGCTTATACACCATAGTATACTATATTCAAAGGTTATTTTAATAAATCAAAACCAAACACATTTTTTAGAATTTTATTTATTAGAGTTAATTTGGTCCAAGGTACAAACCAGTCCTGTACCTTGAACTACGTAGTCTTGTACGTTGAACCACCCGTAAACCTTTAAAAATATATACAAAAAATTATGTTATTCAACATTGAGAACCTCTCAAAATCTAAGTCAAAAACATTTACTCAGTTTTGCCTTTCAGACAACCCAGCCTTACTTGGTGGTTTAAGTTTGAGCAAGACATCTTCAATGTCAGTGTCAAATTGTTGATCACTTGTGCCAGAAAATTTGTTGTTGTTCAGAATTCTCTTCAGATACTAGACCGTTAAATAGGGACTTACAGCAGTTACTTGTGTAACATAAAAATGTGTCTTCTTTTTTCCCATTAATTTTGTACTGCCCAGCGTACAAGACGTGATAGCGGTCCAAGGTACAAGACTCGGCCGAAACGAAAACAAATGTGAATTTCACCTAATAAAACGGTTTTGTTTTATTTCTCACTATGTTGTTTAACTACCTGTTAGTGTAGGCATACACACCCTGTGATTTAATTTACGATATCTGTTAACACAAAAATTAAAAAAGAAAATTATATATCCTATAAATAGTTACTTTTCACGAAATAAAGCACTATATTTTTACGATAGCCGCAAATGATTTCTAATCACGTTCAACAACTAACTACAGAATGACAACGATTGTAGAAGAACTTGAGATAAGAAACACAGACCGTTCGCGCGCAAAATAAAAGAAAAATCGGGTGGCCCATGGCCCATGGTACAAGCTGGCCCAAGGTACAAGCCTGTCCCCACATATAATACAAAAAAAGATTAATCGGTAAATAAAAACTGTAGTCTTCTTCGATCTTGACCTTTATCAATAATATCTTAAGCTGTAATTATCCAGGGGGGTCGGCGGACCCTCCCTGACCCCCCTTTCAGGCGGGCCTGCTGATAGCTTTTAATAGCAGATTGTAAATTTGCAAAATTTAATAAAAAAAAAGCTTACTTACTAATAAGTATGAGTACTAATTATTATGTATTTTAAAAGAAAAAATTATTAAACATTTCATTTGATAATGTAAACTATGCTGACTGATGTGACTTAATAATATCTATCCTACACTATGAAAGTAAACTTGAATTGAGGATTTTATTAGGTATACATATATATTGAACTATATATTGGCAAAAAAAGAAAAATATGTAATTTAATTCATGTACTTATGTTAGAAATTTTATTTAGAAAATTAGTTCATATTAAATGGTAAATACTTTCGTTTAGCAACAAAATATAAAAAACAGATGTCCATAAACAAAAAACCAGAAATAAATTTAATTATTATGTTAAAAATGAAATTTACAAACCTTAACCAAAACACAGTATTTTTATTGGATTAAAACTTATAGTCTAAGAGCTGGGAGCGGATTTTGTGCGTGATAAGTAATATAGAAAAGCTATACGGGGATATGTTGAATTAGTTGTGTACATGACTTTCACCAACGGCCGGAAACGAGAGTGGGGGCCGAGGGTAGTTATAAGGGGTCAAAGTCGCGGTTTTATTATTTTTTTTATGACGCTCATGATCGAGATTGTGCACCAAAATTTGGGAATAAGTAGGTCATGACGTACCTAAGTAAAATCTCTAGGGGCGCAACGCTGCGTGGCCGACAAAGGGGTGGGGGTAGAGGTGAATATAAAAAATATAAGGGGTTTTTTGCGACGTTCGTGATTGAGATAGTGCACCAAAATTTGGGTATAAGTAAACCATGACATAAATAAGTAAAATCCCCAGAGCCAGAAACCAGAGTGGGGGAGGAAGGTAGTTATAAGGGGTCAAAATCCCGTTTTTTATTATTTTTTTTTGTGACGCTCATGATCGAGATAGTGCACCAAAATTTGGGACTAAGTAGGTCATGATGTAACTAAGTAAAATCTCCAGGAGTGAAAAGCTCCGTGGCCGACAAAGGGGTGGAGCAGGGGTGAATATAAAAAATATAAGGGGTTTTTTGCGACATTCGTGATTGAAATAGTGCACCAAAATTTGGCAATAAGTAGACCATCCCCAGTGTAACTTAGTAATATCCCCAGAAGCGGAAACCAGAGTGGCGGACGAGGGTAGTTATAAGGGCTAGAAGTCGCGGTTTTTATTATTTTTTTGCGGCGCTCATGATGGAGATAGTGCACCAAAATTTGGGAGTAAGTAGGTCATGAGGTAACTAAGTAAAATCTCCAGGGGCGGAACGCTGCTTGGGGTACAAAGGGGTGGTAGGCAGGGGTGAGTATAAAAATATATGGGGTTTTTTTTGCCGTTCGTGATCGAGATAGTGCACCAAAATTTGGGAATAAGTAGATCATGACATTACTAAGTAAAATCTTCAGAGGCGGAACGCTGCGTGGAGGACCAATGTTGTGCCGGGTCACAAAACAAATAATACACACTGCGAGTTTGACCCCTTAAAACTACCCTCATCCCCAACTCTGGTTTCCGGCTCTGGGGATTTTACTTAGCTAAGTCATGGTCTACTTATTCCCAATTTTTGGTGCACTATCTCAATCTAGCACGTCGCAAAAAACCCCTTATATTGTTTATATTCACACCTACTGACACCCCTTTATCGGCCACGCAGCGTTCCACCCCTGGAGATTGTACTTAGTTGCCTCATGACCTACTTATTCCCAAATTTTGGAGCACTATCTCGATCATGAGCGTCACAAAAAAAATAATAAAAACGGCGACTTTGACCCCTTATAACTACCCTCTTCCCCCACCTCGGGTTTCCGACTCTGAGGATTTTACTTAGTTTGTCATGGTCTACTTATTCCCAAATTTTGGTGCACTCTCTCAATCACAAACGTCGCAAAAACCCCTTATATTTTTTGTATTCGCCCCTGCCCCATCCCTTTGTCGGCCACGCAGCGTGCCACCCCTGGAGATTTTACTTAGTTACATCATGACCTACTTATTCCCAAATTTTGGTGCACTATCTCGATCATGAGCGTCACAAAAAAAAATAATAAAAACGGCGACTTTGACCCTTATAACTACCCTCGTCCCCCACTCTGGTTTCCGGCTCTGGGGATTTTACTTAGTAATGTCATGGTCTACTGATTCCCAAATTTTGGTCCACTAACTCAATCACGAACGTCGCAAAAAACCCTTTATATTTTTTATATTCACCCCTACCCCCACCCCTTTGTCGGCCACGCAGCGTTCCACCCCTAGAGATTTGACTTAGTTACGTCATGACTTACTTATTCCCAAATTTTGGTGCACTATATCGATCATGAGCGTTACAAAAAAAAATAATAAAAACCGCGACTTTGACCCCTTATAACTACCCTCGGCCCCCACTCTGGTTTCCGGCCGTTGGTGAAAGTCATGTACACAACTAATTCAACATATCCTTGTATAGTTTTTTCATATTACTTATCACGCACAAAATCCGCTTCTATCTCTCCAACTATTACAATGAATTGCCAAACAATTCAAGAGCATTAAATCTAAATATGTTAAAAAATAAAATCAAGTTGTATTATATTGTAATACTACACAGTTACATTAAAATGAAATATTTATAAAATATTCATTTATTTCGTAAATTATAGTTATTAAGGTATCAAGGGTATTATAAGGATAATAACGCTTGAGGTCAATGGTGTATATACCGAGGGCCTTTGGCCCGAGGGTTATACGTTGACCGAAAGCGTTATTATCTATAATACCCGTGGTGCCTTCAACGTTTAATGTAAGACTAAATTATTCTTTATATGCAAAAAATTTGAATGAATTTTGAATTAATTAGTTTTCAAATAAGTAAATTTACCAGCAATAGTCGTAACATAATTGTGGTAACCATAGTTTTACTTAGGTTGGTATTTGTCAGTGATGTGGGAGGGAGGGGATGTGACATGAGGTGAAGTAGATGGGATCGCTTTCACGGGCTAAATGGGGAAGGCAATATGGCGGAACAACTCTTTAGCAGTATATTCTGTTCTATATAAGGTATATAATTATAAAATTGTATTATATTATATAAATATATATATATATATATATATATATATATATATATATATATATATATATATATATATATATATACAGTCGAACCCGCTTATTGGAATAGCCTTCGTGCCAATCAAAAGTATTCTTATAACCGGGATATTCTAATAACCGATCATTGGTCGCTAGTAGAAAAGTTTCGAGACCGCAAAAGAGGTATTCTAATAAGCGGGTTTGACTGTATATATATATATATATATATATATATATATATATATATATATATAATTAATTAACAACATATATTCCACGTATAACATAAAAAACCTGCCCGCCGCCATATTGCCTTTCCCAAAAGTGTCAAATCAAGTGGTCCCATTTAGTCAACACAAGAGCATCTCTTATGTCATATCCCCTCTCTCCCACATCACTGGTATTTGTTAACTTGACAGTATTTAACTAGTTGTTTAAAAATGCCCTAGGGCATTATATCATACTTAACTGACTTCGAAATCATATCATTATTTGTCAAATAATATACCAGTCGGACATTAATAAATAAATGTAAATACAATTTTGTAATGATAAGGTATGAGCAAACTTTATGATATAAGTCTTATATACATACATAAGGTGTCCCAAAAGTAGTGGAACGGTCGAATATTTCGCGAACTAAACATCGGATCGAAAAACTAAAAAATACGTGTTCAATCATTTTCAAAAATCTATCCAACGACATCAAACACCAACCCCCACTACACCCCTTGGAAATGGGGTGGGGGGTAACTTTAAAATCTCAAATGAAAACCCCCAGTTTTTCTTGCAGATTTGGATTCGTTACGTAAAAGTAAGCAACTTTTATTCAGCACATTTTTTCGAACTCTGGATAGATGGCGCTATAATTGGGGAAAACGATTTATCCTGATACCATAGGTAAATTATAGAAACGGTCTAATATCTCGAGAAATACACTTCCAAATGATAAACCAAAAAAAATATTTTCAATATTTTTCGAAAACCTATCGAATAACACCAAACGTGACCCTCCAACCCATCTCCTGGAGGTGGGGTGGGGGGTAACTTGAAAATCTTAAATAGTAACCCCCACTTTTTATTGCAGATTCAGATTCGTTATGAAAAATAAAGCAACATTTATTCGAAACATTTTTTAGAATTGTTGATAGATGGCGCTTTAATTGGAAAAATACGATTTATTAGCGCCATCTATCAGCAATTTTAAAAAATGTTTCGAATAAATGTTACTTAATTTTTCATGACGAATTCGAATCGGCAATAAAAAGTGGGGGTTATTATTTAAGATTTTAAAGTTACCCCCCACCCCACCTCCAGGTGGTGGGTTGGAGGGTCATGTTTGATGTTTGGTGTTTATCGATAGGTTTTCGAAAAATATTAAAAACCTGTTTTTTGGTTTCTCATTTGGAAGCGTATTTCTCGAGATATTAGACCGTTTCTATAATTTACGTATGGTATCGGGATAAATCGTTTTTCCCAATTATAGCGCCATCTATCCACAGTTCGAGAAAATGTATTGAATAAAAGTTGCTTACTTTTACGTAACAAATCCAAATCAGCAAGAAAAACTGGGGTTTCCATTTGAGATTTTAAAGTTACCCCCCACCCCACCTGCAGCGGGTGTAGTGGGGGTTGGTGTTTGGTGTCATTCGATAGATTTTTGAAAATTATTGAATACGTATTTTTCAGTTTTTCGATCCGATGTTTGTTTCGCGAAATATTCGACCGTTCCGCTACTTTTGGGACACCCTAAATATAATATATAATTATAATATACGTGATAAATCACTTAAGTTAATTAACATCAAATAAAATTAAAAGAAAATTGAGAAACATATAAAATATCTAAATATCTAAAATTTCCTAAATTTTGTGAGTGATCCGTTTTCTTTGACGCGCAGTTTATTAGTTGAACCGACTGCGTCGACTTTGATATTTACTATTTTAATTGGGAATTAGCCAAAATTTTACTTCCTAATTAAATTTATTTGTCGTTTAGATTGATAACACTGCCTATTAGATATCACTGTAAATTATTACGCATTTCGATATCTATATAAATAATAAAATTTAAAAACATTTTGGTCGCTATAATTGATTTCTGTTCGTCTGTTTTGATTAAACTTTGGCATTTTGTTAATAAAATAATATATTTTTTTCTACAATCACTTGATAAAGAAGAATTTTCGCGTGTCAATGGCAACGAAAAGTTGACGTTTACTGAGTACCGCCACTTTATCGTTTTAGCGAGTAAAGTTTGATTTTACGCTCGTCGTCCGTAGCAACCATACAACCATATACAATACAAACACATTGAACATTCAAAATGAAAGATATAAAAGTTTATGTTATTATATTATAATGACAGATATAAAATAGTTACAACAAAGTTAATGATTTAAAAATAGTTTCATTTTATTAAGTGATTGTAGAAAAGATGTTGTATGTATTACAAGCGCAAAGTGACATTATTGCTTTCGAGTAATAAACTCTTACTTTCAACCAATAATGTATCACTATTCGCAACCTTATTAACATTAGTTCCCACAGTTGCAAAAACGCAATATTTTTATTTTTTTTTTAATATATCACTACTTGGAATACCTGCTACATTTTATTTAGAACAGAACATAAAGTACAAATCTAATAAAATATTTTTAAATAATTAAAACGGTACATATATTTCAATTTAATGAATATTGAAAAAATCGAAAACTCTTTTTTCACATTTTTGTCGATGTAATTTTTATACTAAACGTAAAATTATACATATTTCTAAAATTATTATCAATCGTTTTTGTATTATCAATTTTATATCAAAGTTTAGGTGGGTACAAAAGATATTTTCAAGAAAGCATCCAAATCATACAAGGGGATCATTGTTTAAATAATTAAAAAGGGGCCATTTTTGCAAAAAAATACTTTTTTAACTGCTGAGGTAATTCACTTATCAATGAAGGTCTATGGGATTTTTTTCTGCAAAGTAAAGGGTAAATCTTTCACATAAGACTTACTAAATTAAATTTGACCCCCTATTTATTTAAATAATTGTATATAAAACTTTAAAAACAAATTTGCAAAAAATTATTTTTAGCGTTTTAAATAAGCACTATAAAATATCCTATTTTATAGACTAAGTTGCGATATATTACAAGTATTAAGCAAAAAAAAATTGGTCAAAAAATATTTAACATTTTTTGAGATATCGAATTTGTTTTTTAAATGTTACTATATTTTCAATTGCAAAAACGCGGTTGTTGCCAAAGCAATATTCACCTGCTTAAGATCTCATTATTTTTATTTTTATGTAAATTTTTGACAAATGTATTGATAAATTCAAATTTCAATTAAACTGCCCCCTAAAATGGCATTTGAAAATTATTCAAATTTGTTTATAATTTTTTTTTAATAACGTCGCAAAGATTAGGTATTTTGAAATGTCATTTCGATAATTGGGTTCCTGGGAATTTTTTACTAATTAACAAAATTTTTTTGTCGTTTTTTCTTCTTCTTTTTTTCTTGGAGTTATATTACTACGGAACCTTGTAGGGTTAAATTTTATTAAGAATGTCGAATCTCTGAGTTGTAGATTCTAGACCTAATAATATTAAGATCTAACTAAAATCTCTTAAATAAAATGTGGCTACTTACTGAGTTACAGGGTGTTTTATTTAAAAATTTAAAAATTATTGTTACCAAGTACGTTAAAACTATTTGACGTATCCTTATCATACTTGGCAGAAAGTGTGGCAATTATACACCCTACCAAATTGTGAGTAACAAACGTTTCTAGCTGGTGCCAGAGGCGTGCGACAGGGGATAGTGAATGATTGACCCTTTCCAAATTCTACGCCACTGAGTGAATTACTATTGTAGCGAAATTTTTCGAATCTCCAATACTTTGTATGTAAATAACTTTATTGGTATCGATAAAGTCATCAGTTTGAGAGATATTGAGAAGTTTAAAATGAATGAATGAATGAATCAAAATAACTATGCCGTTTCATTTTTAACGTCCAATATCTCGAAAACTAATGACTTAATCGTTACCATTAAGGAGTATATTATTTACATAGAAAGTATTGGAGAATCGAAAAATTTCGCTAAAATAGTAATTTTCTCAGTGGCGTAGAATTTGGGAAGGGTCAACCATTAACTGTCCCCTGTCGTACGCCTCTGGTGGTAGCTAGAAACTTTTATTTATCACAATTTATTAGACTGTATAGTACTCACACTTTCTGTCAAGTGCGATAAGGATACGTCAAATAGTTTGAAAGTACTTGGTAAAAATAATTTTTAAATTTTTAAATAAAACACCCTGTAACTTAGTAAGTAGTCACATTTTATTTAAGTGATTTTAGACCAACCTTAATATTTTTAGGTCTAGAATCTACAACTTAGAGATTCGACATTCTTAATGAAACTTAACCTAAAAAGGGCCCGTAGTAATATAATTCCAAAAAAAAAGAAGAGGAAAAAAAGACAAAAAAATTTGTTAATTAGTGAAAAATTCCCAGGAACCCAATTACCGAAACGGCATTTCAAAATATTTAACTCCCGCGACGCTATTAAAAAACAAATTATAAACAAATTTGAATAATTTTCAAATGTCATTTTAGGGGGAAGTTTAATAGAAATTTGAATGTATCAATACATTTATCGAAAATATACATAAAAATAAAAATAATAAGATTTAATACAGGTTAATATTTCTTTGGCAACAACCGCGTTTTTGCAATTGAAAATAGAGTAATATTTAATAAACAAATTCAATATCTCAAAAATTATTAAATATTTCTGCACCAATTTTTTTATTAATACTGATATTTTATAGTGCTTATTTAAAACGCTAATAATAATTTTTTTAAATTTGTTTTTAAAGTTTTATGTATAATTAATTAAATAAATAGGGGGCCAAATTTAATTTGGTAAGTCTTATATGAAAGATTCACCCTTCAACTTTAAAGAAAACAATCCTATAGACCTTCATTAGTAATTGGATGACCTCAGCAGTTAAAAAAGTAATTTTTATGCAAAAATGACCCTTTTTTAATTATTTAAACAATGATCCCCTTGTATGATTTGGATACTTTCTTGAAAATATCTTTTGTACTCACCTAAACTTTGATATAAAATTTGTTTCAATCTGTACGAATTTACATTTTGATTTACATGTAGTGTAATTTTATTTTACTAGACTATTTATATTTATGTACCTATCAGTAGATAAGATCGTGTATCGTATTTCATAAATCTTTTTTGGTTTTTGCATACCTAATATATTTCAATAATGTTGCGTTTACGGCACGTTGGGATTTCCCATAAGAAGGAAAGTCGCTGAGTTGAGTGATTAACTTTGCGCCGTCGCGCGTCGGATTTAAATAACAATTTAAATTTTGCATTTTTGTCGGGTTTGTATAGCAATCCAAGTGAAACAGGCGTAGTTTCTCATAATCCATCAATAGATGAGGAAATAGTGCCATATTTTGGAAGACATAGATGTACATAAAAGGAAAACCAATTAGGTTTGAGTTCAAACTATGGTGTCTATGTAGTTCTATTATTTATTTTATCTACTCTATCTCATATTATGTATAAGTTTTTAGTTTGTGAAACTGTCATTATAGATAGCAGTGCGTGAAGGATTTAAAGTGTGCGTGAAGTAACAATGTATTTTAAATGGGGTTTACTTTTTCGCACACTTTTCTAACGAGCGATCCACAATTATTGGGATCAAAGCTAGCCGTGCAAAAAAATACTTATGTCTTGTTTTAATCTGAATTTATATCATGGGTTTATCAATTAATTTTGATTAACATTATAAAACATAAAACTTCAGTCAAAACCTTTAACACAGAATTTTAATCAAAAATAAAAAGAATTAACAAAACAATAATAAATAAAATAAAATAATTATACTGTATATTTATGTCCACCACCAACGAGTATTATATATCTATGCCACTAACATTACATAACCTAACTTTTCTTTTATTAAGTTGACGTACACTGCAAAGGTGAGATATGCTTTTTCTCATGAGGATCTTTCAGTGCGTCACAGTTTTTCGATTTGTTTCTAACGCATTAAATTGTATGTGACAGAAAAAAACGCACGTCGGTGATTACATTTCGTCGGTGACATTTATAACATTTATTGTAGTTGTCAATAGATGGCGCCATAATCGAAAATATAATAATTTGCGAATTATATAGTGTATCTACGAATATAATCTGAACACTTTAACCCATTTATGCCCAACGGGTCGTTAATGACCCAACTAACGAAAATATGTTCCAAGCAAATATGTCGAATTTACCAGTGGCCGTTTGTTTACAAGTTCATTTCTGACTGTGCAAGTAAGCAGTTTATTTATTGCAAACCGTTTATTTCGCTCGTTGTTTTCATACAGTGTACATCAAAACAGACCTTGAATAACGTTCGCAGCATGGCGTCATTCAAAAATTTGTGTGTACATTTAAATAAATCATTTTATTAATTAAATTCATTTTATATAGTTAAACACAAGTTGTGTGAACACATTATAATATTACTAGTATGAAAATAATTTTATATATGTCATAAATATAACATTATATTTTGATGGGTCGTTAACGACCCGTTGGGTACATGACATATCATAATGAGAAAATTTTGTTTTAGTAAGAATCTATTATCTACTGTAGAAATTCTGGAGGAAATAGAAAAAAATTGAAAATGGTGAGGATATACCGGATGATATATACATTTTGCCTCCAGATAATAATGGCTGGTTAACCGATTCGGATTCTGGAGATGAGGAATGTAATGATCCGGACAGACTAAATAGAGGTCAATTAAATGCCCATGCTGAAGTACAATTTCAGAATGATAAGAAAAACATAGAAAATGAAGTTCTTCAATAATCATCTAATTTGAATGTAAAACATCGAACAAAGAAAATAAAGAAAATGCCACGCAAATGGTCGAACATGATAAATTTGCCAACATTACATGCCGATTCCAATCTACCGAGATTACCAGTTTTAACACTCTGCATAAAAGGTATTATTTTTATTTTGTATCCCTATGTACCCAACGGGTCGTTAACGACCCAGCCTGTTATTCAAAAATCAGTTTTTGAAAAAATTGTTTAATAATTTTTCTATGCATTTTAGGGTATTTTATTACATTCTTGAGAAAATCATTAATATATTTGACAAAAATAGTTGTGGGCATAAATGGGTTAAAAGACTATACAAATCAAAGAAAATACCATTTTATAAATGCAATAAACACAATTTATTTCCAAATTGCAAATAAAATTTGACAACTGTCAGATTTAACTAAAATGTCATGTCACTAAAATATATATTATCACGGACTTACCTTTTTTTCTATCATTTGTGACGCACTGAAAAATGCTCATGAAAAGAAGCATAAACTGGAAAGTATATCTGAATTAAAAATAGATATTCACCGTATAGCTATCTCTGTCGCTATAATCAAATATCCTTAACCCACGTTGTCATGGTGATGACATTGAGCAATAAATTAGATACAACAAAAGTTTTGACAGTTTTGTAGTTTGAAAGAAGTTAGGATTTTTAAATGTCAAAGTTCTAAAAATTGTAGAACAGAAATGAATTCCAGTGACGAAGAGTTACAGTTTTTTTATATATTTATCGTAGAGTAGATAAAATATTGTATGAAACTGTGCGTGAAGTACTTTTTGCGAACTTACGCGATGTATAGCACTCGCTCCGTTGTCGCTTGTGCTCTAAATATCGCGTGCGTTCGCAAGAAGCATACTTCACGAACTGTTTCATAAATAACTATTATCTACTCTATCTTATGTATAAGTTTTTAGTTTGTGAAAACTGTCATTATAGATAGCAGTGCATGAAGGATTTAAAGTGTGCATGATTTAACAATGTATTTTAAGGCCTTTCGCACACAGCTACTAAAAAGAAACTAAACTAGTTGGTAACTAGAATTATCAACTGGTTATCAACTATGGCTCGCACACTACGCTACTGAAAATTAATGAAACGAGTCACTTCTTGACTGTACTTTGTACTGAGTAGCTTTGTTAGGCGGTATTTAAGTTTATATATGTTGTTCTGAAGCTATTTTTATGTGGAGTTTTTGTAATGAACTAGTTTTTGATGGGAAATAAACCACAATTTTACTAAAAAATGATTTTTTTAATATTTCGACGTCTAAATCGGATGCCGTTGTCAAAATACAAAAAATATTAATGAATTAAACAAAAATGTTGTTGCTTAGAGAAAAATTCTTCTAATAATAATTTATTTAATCTGACTCATTTATATCGGCAATTCAGACAATATTATACATTTTAATAAAAAATTAAGTAATCGTGTAGGGAAAAAAATAAATATGTCATTTTAATTGCCTATTTGTCTAATTTGTAAAATTCATATTAGAGTTTTCAAAAAGCGTATACAGGGTGAAATTTTTTCTAAGACCAAAACGAAATAATTTTTTAAATCCGTGCCTGATTTTTTTCTAGTTTGAATAAATCAGTTGATTGGGTGGTAACATAAATTAAATATTTGTTCAAAAAAATTAATTTTTGTAATAAAAGTCAATTTTTTTAAATCTATTGTTCACTTTACCAAACTATTAATTATTATTCATAGTCAAATTTGATTTTTTTATAAAAAATTAAGTAATCATGTGGGGAAAAATAAATAAGCCATTTTAATTGCCTATTTGTCTAATTTGTAAAATTCATATTAGAGTTTTCAAAAAGCGTATACAGGGTGAAATTTTTTCTAAGACCCAAACTAAATAATTTTTTAAAGCCGGACCTGATTATTTTCTAGTTTGAATAAATCAGTTGATTGAGTGGTAACATAAATTAAATATTTGTTTAAAAAATTTTTTAAATTTGTTTAAAAAAAAATTTTGTAAAAAAAATTAATTTATTTAAATCTATTGTTCACTTTACCAAACTTTTAAATCATAGTCAAATTTTCATTTTTTTTATAAAAAATTAAGTAATCGTGTGGGAAAAAAATAAATAAACCATTTTAATTGCCTATTTGTCTAATTTGTAAAATTCATATTAGAGTTTTCAAAAAGCGTATACAGGGTGAAATTTTTTCTAAGACCCAAACGAACTAATTTTTTAAAGCCGGACCTGATTTTTTTCTAGTTTGAATAAATCAGTTGATTAGGTGGTAATAGTGTAACGATTGACCAAAATAAGAGACACATCGATCTGACCGTTCAAAAATTATGACGAATATAAATTTCTGTCAAAATGCGAAACTCGCCCTGTATATTATTAAACAAGGGGAGCAGACACTTTTTAATGGTCATTTGTTATTCCCCATAGGAGCCTCTATACGAGGTAGGAGTATATACAGTTTCTCATGACTCACCCTGTATACCACGTTTTGGAAACGAGATGCACGTACTATTGCAAGCAGTAAAATTAAGAGGCCGATAGAAAGCTCTTTAATCTATTATCAACTTGTTTATGCATGTAATCATGGTGGAAGGAAGTTCAAGGTGGGAAAAAATTCGGCAGTCTTGGACATTCAAAAAAGATTGCCCAGTACATGTACGATTCAAGGCATCGTTAGATGGAAATGCGTTAGAAATGACGTCATGTATAATGTGTCTTTCACACATTAAAAATCTTTTATCGAGAAATTGCATGCAATAAAATGGGGATAACCTAAAGTGAGCGTATCTTAGTCTAGAACTAATTCAAACATTAGTCTATGCTAAGACAGACGATGATTATAAAAAATATTTGAAAGGACTAGAAGATAGTGTACCTCGAACAGTGTATGAATATTTCATGAAAAACTGGCACATTACCAAGGATGAGTGGAATTTAGAGAAAAAAATTTTTAAAAACAATTTTTTAAATATCACAAATAACCCCCTGGAATCTATTAACGCTAAATTAAAATCAGGTATAACCAAAAATAGTTTATAAACAGCTTGTTTACAATTATTTCAAGTTTAGAGACAGAGAGGGATCATAAGTCAGTTTGTGGTATTTTGAAGAAACCCGTCGATATGTTTCCGGAAGATTCTGATGAAAAAAAAAAATAGTCAGGGTTCCACAAATACTTCTGTTTCTTCGTACAACTGTATAATCTATGATTCAATAATTTTACCTTGCAAGCATATTTTTGCATTGAGACGGCATTTGCAATTAGAGCTTTTTGATAAAATGATAGTAAATCATAGATGGACAATGGACTATTATAAAAATAACCAACGAACATTAACGTTTTTGATTGAAGAAAACGAATCGACAGAATATGAGTTACTAAGTAGATCTAATGATAATATGTCTATATCATTGACTACACAAGGGTATCGACCACCAAGCTCCTATGCACAAAGAAGAAATAAATATCTTTTGTTATGCAATGAACTAGCAGATTTAGCTGCACAACCTACGGGCATGTTATTTGAGCAAAGGTTTAACCCTCGTAAGGCGGTGCGGGGTGCAGCTGCACCCCAAACCTCGTTTTTGTCACCTATCTTTTTAAATAATTTTTTTTATTTTTGTCCATTTTTTTATTGGCATTAAATTCAATTCTAAACACATTCCACCCATTACAGCATTTAAAACTCTTTGCGTTTACGTGTTTTTTTTTTGGAAAAATGACTGAAGGTGCAAATCATGAAAATTTCATCCTGAATTAGACGTTTCTGCTGTTCCACCTGGAACTAACAGAGCTATGTGACAATGTCGGTGTTATTTAGGTCAGAGAAAAAAGATCGAAAGTCCCGGCATAACTGTATTGTGTGTAAAAACTTTGTGTTGTTCACACTGTGAAAAATTTCATGTGTTTGTCTTGCAGCGATAATATTGTTTTTAAGAAGAAATGAGTACTTTGTAAAATTATGTTCCATAATATGAAAAACAAGTCCTAATTATCTTTCAAATCAACTTTCCCAACGTTCACGTATAAAAAAAATGTATATACGGATGGGGTGTAAATGCACCCCGCACCGTTGTTTACGTAAGAATCTAAGCACCGCCTTACGAGGGTTAATATATTAAAAAATCTCAAAACACTGTGGCCAATGATACTGCTGTTCTACTTACACCTATAGATGTTACAGACGAAAATGACACGCAAGTTATTAATGACAGTAATGATGAAGTTGTATTTGAAAATGACACGCAAGTTATTATTGAAAGTAATGATCAAGTTGTATTGGAAAATGACACGCAAGCTATTATTGAAAGTAATGATGAAGTTGAATTTGAAAATGACACGCAAGCTATTATTGAACGTAATGATGAAGTTGTATTTGAAAGTGAAAATAAGCTGTGTGGTGAGGTGGTTCGTCAAGAGATAAGTAGGGTAGATAACGTAGAGGGGAATATACAAGAGTCAAGTCCATAAAATGAACTTCCTATTACTCACCAAACTCTTCAAGAGAACGATGTTGCTTTGTCGACAATTAAAATGCCAGTGGCAGTAAAGAAACGAGGACGCCCAAAAGGACAAGGCCTGACAGCAATAGGACTACCAAAGAAAATGAACCCCACAACATTTCCAAATAAATCCAGGGTTCCATTCCAAAGAAAGGATTAAATTTCTATAATTAATTTTTTTTTCCTTAGTTTACAATAGGTTTTACAATAAATGAAGACTAATTTAATTATGTATTTATCATTACCCATAACCATCACCCATAATAATTATTAATTATTAACCCGCGAGCAGTCGCGCTGTTAAAAAAAAATCTAACATTTTATCATTTTTCGTGATAACTTGATGAAAAATGTTGCAACATAACTTTCCACTCATAAGTGGCTCGAGGAAGGGTGTAGTAATGCGTAGGTTTATTTTTCTTTCTCTTTTTTGGAATTTATGGCTTTTGTGAGAAAAAATTAGCTTTAATAAATGTTAGAAATAATATTTCTAACATTACAAGTAAA
Source organism: Diabrotica virgifera virgifera (assembly GCF_917563875.1). NCBI lineage: Eukaryota > Metazoa > Arthropoda > Insecta > Coleoptera > Chrysomelidae > Diabrotica > Diabrotica virgifera. The sequence continues at coordinate 186,548,830 of NC_065444.1, read as the reverse complement.
TGAAAATACTATATCATAAAGATTTGTTGTAAATTCGCGTCTATTGTTAGACAAAATCTAACGCGCGACCGACTACGTGACAGAAAAAAGCGCGACTATTCCCGTGTTAAAATACGTGTTTTTCGTTTATAAGAAAATCTTCTAATATTAATAAATTCTTTATCAGAAATTGATACTAAGATGGCCAGCCTCTAAGCAAACGGCAGCCGTGGAAAATGCCGTCAAACGCATCATAAGAATGACGTCATAGCTGTTAACGGCATTAATAGTGCACGACCGTTTGACGGCAGTTTAAGTACAGCGAATTTTATATTCACCATTTTCGCGCGTACGGCTAATGGTCTGAAATTAAAAAAAAATACTACGCCACTAAGATATTTTAAAATAAAAATCTTTTTTGACTTCCTCGTTCAATTTGTAATAAAAAACATATTTTCCTATTTTTTCATACGATGTGCCGTTTTCATGTAAAAAATAAAACATATTAACGCTTACAAAATATGCAGATACCTAATATAAACATAGGCGTAACCAGGGGGGGGTTTTGGGGGTTGTAACCCCCCCCCTTGGGATGTACTTTCAGCTCTATACGCTTAACATCATATCCCTCAGATATTTCCAGTAGTTGTAACCCCCCCCTTTCAGGTAGATGTAACCCCCCCCTTAGGATCATCCTGGTTACGCCTATGAATATAAAGATATATTTTTTATCACAGATTGAACGTGGAATTTCAAAATGATCTTTAATCTCAGTGCCGTACTATTTTTTTTTTTTTTGAATATTTCAGACCATTACCAGCATGAGCCCCAATAGTGAATAAAAAATTCTTAGTTGTATTTCAAAAAATGCACAATAACTTCCTCCTATAACCCACCAAATTTAATTTGCATATCTCAACCAGATTTAGAGCAATAGATAAATAGTCAGTTTGTAAGAAACATTTCAGCAGCCCGTATCTCTGAAATGAAGCATTTTTCCTGTTTCATATTTATAAAGCAAACTGTCATTACTTTTTCATGTAGAATTACCCCTTAAAGTTTGTCACACTTATTTAGAAACACCCTGTATAACGTGATAAATAAAACCAAAATGTCATAATGATAGGCCTGGATCTCGCGTATCAAAAAAAGTTTATTAATAGCAAGCTGAAAATTTGTTAATAGCTTAACGGTGTCTAGTCATACACACTTTAATGTATGGGAACACTGGAACAGGGAGGTTTTAATTGTGGAACAGGTTAAAAATTTGGAACGTCATACTACAAAAACGTCCCATGTATTTTGTCGGACAGAACTTCCAATTGATTTGTTACCCTTTCATTAAACTCTCATGCAAAAATCAGACTGGTATTTATCACCAAATCAAAACAAAAAAAAATACCTAATTTGCTCAAGAAAAAATGCAGATAATGTAACAAGTTTAAATATTGGTGAATATAAGTTTGAAAAGGTAGAGCACTTTAAATATCTTGGAGTCTCAGTTAATGGAACTAACGATAGAAGCATCGTAATCAGTGAAAGAATCCAGGCAGGAAAGAGAGCCTACTGGAAATACAATAACTTCCTAAAAGATAAGAAGCTTACTCAGAATACTAAACTGAAGATTTACAAAGCAGCAATTAGACCAGTAATCACATATGGTGCTGAGGTAATGAGGAAAATAATTCGGAGGATAGCAGACCCACTAGATTTAGTTAATAAAGAATTTAGAAAACTCATGAACCGTGAAGTAAGAGGACTTCTGAATGGAGAAGACATCATCAGATTTATCAAGGCACAGAGACTCAGATGGATGGGACATATAGAAAGGAGAAATCCAGAAGCCGTCATCAAGAAAATTTCCAAATGGAGACCTGTATCAAGCAGACCACGAGGAAGACCCAAAACTAGATGGGAGAACCAGATAGTCGAGGATCTTAAGAAGATGGGAGTCAGAGAATGGGCAACCATAAGCAAAAACAGGAACGAATGGAGAAAAAATTGAAGAAGATGCCAAGTCACACAACCAATAATTGTAAAACCAAAATGTTAATGCGGATTGATTCACCGCGACAAACGAATCGGAAGAGCCCAAAGAGGGCGGCAATCACTCCGCTAGGAGTGTGGATGCCATGATGATGATTTATCACCAACTGGGCGTTTTAATAAGTCCGACACGTGGAACATGCCAAATGACAGGAATTATGTTGGTGATAAATAGCAGTCTGATTTTTACATGAGAGTTTAATAAAAGGGTAAAAAATCAATTGGAAGTTCTGTCCGACAAAATACATGGGACGTTTTCGTAGTCTGACGTTCCAAATTTTTAACCTGTTCAATAATTAAAACTTTCTCTGTTCCAGTGTTCCAGTACATCAAAGTTTGTCCGACTAGACACCGTTAAGCTATTAACAAATTTTCAGCTTGCTATTAATCATTTTTTTTTTTTGGTAGGTACGCGGGATCCAGGCGTAAGATTTTAAGTCTTACATAGCAGTTACCCTTATAAAAATAGAAGTACCGCTGATCGAAGCTAACGCCCAAGTAGAGGGTATATCGGCTTCAAATGATCAAATCAAGAATTCTACAAGACCAACTTGTGGACGACTATCCAGAAACAGTTTGATGTTAGAAATTATATTTGATAGTGTAGGTCATTTCATTTCAGAGGACGAAAATAAAGTAAGAAGAAGATGCAGACAATCAAAAGTACAACTGTACCTATATAATATGTGTGTGAAGTGTAAAATCCATCTAGCTACATCCAAACTACTTTGAACAGCTCACAGTAATTAAAAATTTTGAAAAAATTTTGTTCTGGGAAATCCCATTGTTATGTACCTATACGCAACATTTTGTTATGAAAAAACTAAGAACTTTTATTTTTTTTTTACTTGATAGACGAGTATTACGTATATATTCTTATCAATAAAATGCAATAAAAAACCAGAAATTATTTTTTTTCTAAGCTTGGAAACTAATGGGTTAAATGGATAATTCTATAAAATATGCTATTAGTTATTAGATAGAAATTTAACTGTTCTTTAAGTTTCATTATCTACCTTCTATACCTAAATTTAACAGTTATTGATATGTTTAGATTTAAATGTATTTTATTATGTTTTGATTTTTATTGCTTATTGCATATTATGTATATGTGCATTGGTAATTTTAGTTTACAGTTTTCAGTTCTCAAAAATGTAAACATGTTTTTAGGGGTGTGCAATTAGAACGAAAACATGCATTGTTTCGGAAAAATTCAAACAAGCTTATATTTTTCTAAAACTTTTTTTGTTAGTTTATATACATGTTAAAGTAACAAGCTCTACCCGCAGATTTGGCCGCTAATTGTTTATTAATTGTTTAAACAATAACAATTGTTTTGTATAAATAATTTTAAAAATATCGTTAAATACATCATTTTACTTTGATCAAATATGTTTCTATTTTGTTTGTACAATTTGAAAATTCTTATACAGAAGCTCTTATACAGTATGTCTGCGTAGCTAGGAACCACATGGAAAACTTTTTTTATTATCAATTTTACGAAAAAAGTTATTCTTCATATTATAACGCTCTGGATAGTCAAAAATCTAAAACTCAACCATTAGATATCAAATTTTATCAATTTTATACGAGTTATGTTAAAAATATGAATTTCGTTAAAGAGTAAAGTACCCTTTGTAAACAACATTCACGACGAACCTGTATATACAACGTAAAAAGACGATTTATCAGTTTTATCTACTTAAGTAAAAGTGTGTAATCATTCTTCGTTGCTGACGAATTTATCGTTTTCAACGGGGAATGCATTTTTTGTCAGCATGAAATAAATGCTTGTTCCAATAGGATCTTGCTTTTAATTTTTCGTTTACACTTTATATTCCAGAATATAAAAAAATGATATTATGACAAGTTGTTTGAAATGTAAAACTATGTTTAAATATGCAATTACATCATTCTAATTGAAAAAAAAAATTTAATTTTTTCTCAAATTACGGATACTCATCATCATTTTATTACAATTATGATAACTATTTTATTATCACTTTTACGAAAAAAAGTTATTCCTCATAAAATGCTCTCCCTGGTCTAAAATCTAAGTTAAGTGCCTTTATTATTCACAATATTTTAATTAGAAGGATGTAATTGAACACTAAAACAAATGTTTTAATTCCAAACAACTTTTCTTTATAACAATTTTCGATATTGTGAAATGTAAATTCTCAAATGTAAATTTCGATATTGTGAAATGTAAATGTAAAGTTTACTCTTGATGAAATTCATATTTTTTGACATACCTCGTATAAAATTAATTAAAATTGATATTTGATGATTGCATCTTAGATTATATACGATGCAGAGTATTTTATAAAGAATAACTTTTTTCGAATAACTGATAATAAAAAAGTTATCAATAGGTTCCAAGTTACTCAGACATACTGTATAAGAGCTAAAATTTTTTTTGGCTGAACATTTATTATTTTTGAAGCTTATTGTTAAATGTGTTTTAGATTAGCTTTGCAGAAAAAAGTTTTGATCACTTTGTATAAACATTTTTTTAGCTGGTAATTTTCGGTTTTTGTATTACGTATTTTTTATCTCTCTTAATTTTCTCAAAAAGAAATAGTTTATTTCATTTTTAAAGTAAAATAATTTAGTACATTTTAAAGACTACATCCTAAGCTTTAAAAAAGCAGTTATAAACTGTAATAGATCTGTTCAAACTTGAGTAATACCGTCTTAAAATGGGGGTAATTCTATAAAACTACTGTAACCCTTATAGTAGGGTTATATTTTTTTTTGGTACTAAAATTTGATTGATGAAGAGAAAGGAGTAGTGAGAAACGGCTTAACAAGTTAAAATTAGAATGAAGATAACAAATTAATTATGAGGATGAGGATGAGACGTAAAAGTTCAGGAAGTGGAGATCGGCTTATTTTCGTGCTGTTGTTTAGGGGAGAAAGAGATAGTGATAATGGAAGAAACCAGAAAAATTAAAAAGTAATGAAATACTAAAGAGAAAAGAACTGACCTATGATCAATAAACCAAAGATGGGCGCCAGAAGTAAATGCCTTTTAGAGCCTTTACTTCGTTGATAGAACAGTGTGGGAGACTAGAAAAGAGAGAGAGAGGGAGAGAGAGAGAGAGAGAGAGAGAGAGAGAGAAAGAGAGAGAGAGAGAGAGAAATAAGGAGAAAGATATAAACAAAAAATAACTTAATCCTGAAATAAAATATTATATAATCCCATATAGTTGAGAGATTTCAGGTGCAGGTGAAATGATACAAACCCAATAGGTATACCTTTTTTTTATTGTGTAAAAAAAATATCTAGATATATGTAAAGTACGATTTTGTTAACTAATGTATATATATATATATATTGTAAAATTTCTAGCTAAAAATATAAATAATGTATAATAATGTAAAACATTGGCTTGCAAGATGAATATATAATAGTAAAATTTAATTAATAATATAAATAATGAATATGAGTAATGTTAAAATTTTGGTTGCCAAGATATAAGTAGATAACGTCAAAGTTTCCTACGATTTAACGATTTCTATGAGTTTACGTTTATTTCAGATACAAACAATAAAGAGACAGAAAAACAATAGTGAGTGCTAGTCAACAGAACCAGATGATATTCTTCATAATACCGTATTAATATACTTGTATATTATCTACCACAATACCTAAGTTATTATGTAATGAACCCTATAGAGACCAATGCTTTAGGTCTATAAGTACTGATATTCCCTTACATGCATTTAGATTTAGATGAAAAATTGACAAAATATTATTGGTTGTGTAGACACAACCGATAGTAAAAGATATGATAAGGGAAGTTAAAAAAATAATCTAGTACTTAACAACAATTGTCCAATAAATATATAATATATTGCGGAACACAATTCGGTCTATAAATGAGAACATTAATTAAGTACACTTATCTTTGTTCCAATCTAGATGAAAATTCCTTTAGCTCTAATTCCAAGTGTTGGCTTATGGACTTGCCGGTTTATCAGACGGTAAGCGGCTCTATGAGTATACACATCTTGGGGAAGATTTACTTTCCGGATAATTAATAGGAGTGTTATTCTTAGTGCATTTTCCATATAAGTTGTCTTTGTGGGATATTAAAAGCTTGGTTCTATTTTATAATTCTCTAGGTACGGCTAAAAAGAGAGGTTCTCATTAGGTATCTAGAAATTTTTTTCCTGGATACAAGGTGAGACAGACCGGTTACAAAAGATAACCGAACATATTCTTCCACATAAATGGGAAGGTCATTTATCCAAAATGAAATTACATTATTACTTAAGTAATATATTTCTAAAAGTAGCTTTGCTAGATTTGGACTTTTTAAGGTATAAAATTATTCATTTCGATATATGTGTTTCCTAAATTTCCAAAAGAAATTTTAAAATAAAATCACTTACCAGACGTTCATTTTAGGTATATTGTATCTTTACAGATATATTTAGCTTGCTTTGTAATTGCAATTCCAAAATAGATTTATTGAATTTTCCTATTCTTTTATGTATGTCGTCTGCCGGTTTTTCTCCAACACATATTTGTCTTTATTTGACCTTCTTAAGTCGTTGGTTAGCTAGCACTAATTCTGTTTTCATTTTCCTACCTCGATCGTAAGGTAAACTTTTTATTATTCGATGTTAATTATTACGGTTGTCGGGAGTGGCTACTCGTAAACGTAGCGGAACGCTACATTCTCCCTCCACTCGATATAATTTTCCTTCAGAAAATTATTCCGGTAAAAACCAAAACGAAGTTTATTCTTGGCAGGGTTAGTACTTTAATATGGGTCAGGAGTAGTAGCTCCTAGCAGTTGTAGCTGTAGTTACAGTCACAACCACTCCACAAAGTTAAAGATAGGATGAGTACATCAACTAACTAATCTAACCTAACCTAAAACATTAATTTTGAATTTGGCTCAAAGTGGGTAAACATCCACATTATACCACATATTTACACAAGGGAAATAAAAGGCAGCACTTCTCATGCTTCCGAGCATGGAAGAGTGCGGGCACAAAAGTATGACACGCTTGTGTGGATCCAACACAAGAGTGCATCAAGGTAAGTTCCCAAGGTTCCGGAACCGGTATGGTTTACGGAGATCGCGAGAAAGGAACTTTTCCTTCCTTAACGTAGACAAGGACTAGTCTGATGATCTGCATCCAGACTTTATTTACGAATGAACCGTATACTAGGTATCTTAAAGTTTACTAATAGTTATTCTTGCTGTACCGTTACTCACATCAATTAAACTTATTAAATCGTTCACATTAAAGGCTTAGATTACACGTAACCCCAAATTGTTATAAACGTGAACTAAAGGTACTAGAAAAAAAATATTCCTGACTAAAACAAAGTATCCACCCAACTACATAAAGAACCATTAAATTTGGCCTTACTCACTATCGGACTCACTATCGATTTGGATATTAGCAACTAAGTTAATCCAAAGATGAACATAAAATTTATTGTTGACATATTCAACCGAGAGTAACCAGGATATTCTCCAACCGATTCAAAACATGGTATCAAAGATAACTTAAGGTAAGGAAATAGAGATGTAACATAACTCTCTTAGGTAAGATAAGATAAGATAAGATAAAGTGAAGTACGATACGCTAAGTTAAATATATTATATATCCAATGTAGATATAAACCAGCTAGTTAAGAATGCACAGCAAAACAAAAAATGGACAAACAAAACAGTTCCACAAATGGATAGCCATTATCGTATCCATCCAAATATGGTTCCATCAGTATAATTCATAATCCATTCCCGAATTGACTTAATATAATCACAGGTAATAATCATTGACAGGTAACCTAAAGATAACCTAACTTAATATCTGTATCCGATAAATCTATAGCCTAAGGCTACAGCTGATTTCAGTGTACGATATACCAAAACGTTTGATAATCAGTGTATTTTTATACTAACACATGTATAAGCATCAAAACAAGTAAGTTCTTAACTAAAATTTCTCAAAGGTAAAACTAAAATTTAAGAACCAAAATCAAACAATTTCATCTGAAACCGTATATTTATAGATCAGTTCCTAAAATCAATGACAGAAGAGGTCCGAAATGGACTACTATAGTGGACCAATGCATAAGAAAACGAAAACCAAATATTAGAGTAGTCACTAAACAACAGCTAATGAATGTATTCTCCAAAATTATTGATATAACAACCATCAACGAAATTAATATTCAAGGTATTGGGTTATCGCCTTGTACAAGAAAAAAAATCCATTGCATAACTTGATGAAGACTTAATCTATGCTATAGAACCGAAGATGGTCAACGACCATATCCGCCACATAGCGACTCCAGGTAAAAGTACATCCAACACAAAATATAGCATTGATTACGAAATCCGCTAACGATCTAGTCCGGAATTTGATCAACGAATTCGAACCCACGTATTATGCTTAGATACACATATATACCCATATACAACAAAATTTACTAATAAAAGTGAAAAGACAATATTTAAAAGCAATTTACCTATAACAGTCTAATATTTTGAGAAGTGATAATAATGGAATACCCTGTATAATGCATTTATTACACCAGACAAATGTTATGACATTCATTGTGCAAACGCTGAGTCCATAATATATGTGAACAACTTAACTATCAAAGGTATAATCAGGAGCAGAGGTAAAAATAATAATTACCAAATAGCAAAAATAAGAGTTTTTTTAGGAAACTAGCAAGTTGCAGACTGCGATAAAAGGTTCCAAAATTAATGCAGAACGCAAGTTAATACCTAATCATCCTCTGAGGTCCAGGACTCAGAATCCATGACTGTTTTATCAGGTAGGAGATCTTTGACATGAAAACGACCAATTCGTTTATTGGACGAATTGTCTTTTAGTTCATAGACAAGAGGCGATATGACTTTTAAAACCGTACATGGAATATACTTCTGACAAAATTTCGCCGCTATGGCATCATTTTTACTTGATTTCACAAAATTTCGTTTTAGGACTCGGTCTCCAGGATAAAAACGTAACGGGCTTTTCCTTAAATTATAATATTTCTGGGAACGTAAATAAGAAGATTTCAATCTCTTCCGAATATCGGCAAATATAGGGGGTAGGTTTTGGAGATCCTCTAGTCGATGAAGATTCTCAGAAACTTGTGGTAAAGTAGTTGCATTATCGGAAATTAAACCAAAATAATCGCCTGAGAGAGGAACATTTCGACCAAAGTTAAGATACGCGGAAGAACATTTAGTGACCTCGTGAGTGGAAGTCCTTATGGCTTGGGCAACAGAATGAATGTATTGATCCCACGACCTATGGTCCTCAAATGTATAAGACCTTAAAGCGGTAATAATACTACGATTTACACGTTCTGAGTGGTTCGCTTGAGGGTGATATGCAGCATTATAGAAAATCTTCTGCACCCTATATTTGGACATAAGAGTCTTGAAAGCGTTCGAGATAAATTGGGGCCCATTGTCACAGGAGACAATTTGAGGAACACCTCATCCGGCACTTATAAGTTGTGTATGGCTTATATATAGCTGCATAGACACCTAGTGTTTTTTTTTCCTAGGGTACATATAAGTTATCCATAGGGTTGGGCCAGATCTATTGAGTCTGAGTTCCGTTTTTTTGGTCTTAATGACTGTTGATATACAGTTTAATGCTGTATATTATTTTTAGGATGATGTCTTTTATAAATTTTTTCTTTTGGAGTTCAAACAGTTCTATGCATATCTACTTTTAGAAATCTGGTGTAGAATTGTGGCGCTTTGAAGTATGATTGTAGTTTAGCTACTAGCATTTGGTATTTTCCATCTTTGCAAATCATATTTATGCATTTTTATACATATATTTTGTTCTTTAGTGTAGATCCCTGGTATGCATTTGATGGAAGTAGCATTTGCATTATGTATCATTATCTCTCTCTTTCTTTATTAACTTATTGGTTAAGTCTTTTAGGACTGGTTTTATGCAGTTTTTTCAAACCCTTTGGTGTAGAACTTTGTCTTATTTGGCTTTCCATATAGTTGGTACTTATTTTTTTTAATGGTTTATCTATAGTTGCACTTGCATTTATTTTTATTATATTATATTTATATTATCTTTATCTACTTATATGCTTTTACTCACCTTATCATATTGATTATTATATTATTACCTTACTTTAGGTACTTGTTATCCGAGTACTTGTTATTTTGTTCGAGATTCAGTTGTTGTTAGTAGCTCCAATAGCTATTTATTTATTTTATATAGGATGTGATATCCATTATATTTACTTAAATTTGGTAATATGCCTTTTATTTTATATAAATACCTGAATATTTGCAATTCATTTTTATAAATAACAACATTATTTGGCTTAGGTCAACTTATTTACCTTTAATTATTACTTACTTGGATTTTTAGTTGAATTTGATTAATACTTACACTTTGTACTATAAATCTTTATAATTTTAAATTGCTTTCATACTTTTTAAAGTACATCTATTTTTTTTATCCAGAGATAGATATTCTCTGATGTCATTTATTTATAATAAATATTTTATAGTGTGATGAATACTACAATTCATTGGGTAATATTTTTATTTTCCCCAGAGTAACATCTGAAAATTATTTTGGTACCTACTTTAAAATTTTTTATGATTAATAATTTAAATTAACTATATACATTGACTTAATATTTACTTTATTATGAGTATTTATTTTTGATTTGTTCTGAACGATTACTACTGCATACATATATTTATTTCTGGTTAGAACTTTCGTTTTCTTGTTTTCCTTGAGAAAAATTTCTCACCTGTGTTCGAAATTTTTCTGATGAGTGGAGGGAGTGTGTAACATTCCTGTTTTCTTTGAAAAAAATGTCTCACGTGTGTTCAAAATTTTTCTGATGGGTGAGAGGAGTGTGTAACGTTACAAACGTCACATCTTTGATATTTTATTTTTAAATAATTATTTTATCTTATTTTCTTTAATATTTCATTAATCATTATCTTCTTCTAATTGGTTTACCCATTTTCCCCTTTAAAAATCGGTTGGCGCTCTCTTTTATTACCCTCTTTTATTATCTTCTATTTAATATAAATCATCATACTGATCTTTCATTTAAATCATCATACTGAACATACCTCGTATATTCATACTCTCCAAATATCTGTATTTTCAATACGGAACATGCCGCTACTTCATAGTACTTGGTTGTCATTTTAAATGTCGTTTTCAATGACAGTGTCACTTCATCGACTTGACCCCCTACTCCCTGACATACACTGGAAGGGAAAAATTAATCCTTAAAAAGGCATGTAATTCAAAAAAATAAATCATTTCATTTCAAGAAATCATCTTCCTCTTGGGTTTTTTTGGAAAGAAACCACTTTTCTCCCTCCGGGAGTTTCAACAACCCTCAAATCGCCGGCGATACAACAACGAGGACCATGTCATCAGGGCTGCAACCACATAACCAAGACCGCAACGACCAACATCCGTAGGCCTGGTGGAATACAACACCTACAACCCCAGAGCCCGTTGCAGAACCAGCAGCAGTACCATACGACATCAAGAAGATACCATCAGCTACCAAAAGCCATAAGTATAATCCAGAATTGTTAGTTTTTGGCAAGAATTTAAATACATTTGTTAATGCAATTTACAAGTCATTTTATTTATTATATCTTTATGAACAATAAACATGATTAGTTAAAAACTATGTTTTGTTTGCTTCCATTCCAATTTTCATAGTTCATATCTGAGGTTAGGACAAGACGAACACACACCTGAGAGACTGAGCTAAGCTAAGGGTGTAACGATGGCTATCTTGGTTAGTTGAGGTAATATTTTCGAATATTATTTCAATTAGCTGGGTAGTCCATCGCTTTTTCGTTACAAGGGGTGATAGTAAGGTAGAATAAGACGGAACAAACCGACGATAATATCCACACATGCCTAAAATTCTGCGAACTTGGGTGGTAGTTTTTGGGATGGGAAAATCTCTTATAGCGGCGACCTTTTCAGGGTCTGTCCTAAGACCCTGGTTATCAACCATATAGCCTAAAAACTTCAAACTTGGTCGACAAAATTGACATTTATCAAGATTAACCGTTAAATTGGCCTCTTTTAACCGGACAAATAATTTATTCAAAATTTCGATATGAGTAGAAAAATCCGGGGTGACTACCAAGATATCATCAAGATAATAAAACACGTAGGGCTCTAACTGAGGACCTATTACTATATCCATGAGACGACACATAGTTTGGGGAGCAGATACTAACCCAAAAGGCATTGTTACAAATTGAAACAATCCTTTACCATTGACGGCAAAAGCGGTATATTTCCTACTTTCAGTACTAAGAGGTATTTGTAAAAAAGCTTTTGAAAGATCTATAGACGATATGAACTTCGAGTTTTGAAGTTTGCTCAAGATAATATCAATTCGAGGGATCGGGTAAGCATCCCGATTTACTGTGATGCTGTTTAACTTACGTCCATCAAAACAGACCCTAAATGATCCATTCTTTTTTTTCGTGAGCCATAATGGACTACTATAGGAAGAGGTAGACGGTTCGATGATATTAAGTTTAAGCATTTCATCAATCTCTTGGTCTAAATTTTTTGCCACGCTTGGGGTATCGGATATTGGTATTGCCTAAATGGTGTGGGATTATTCACTTCAATAGAATGGGAAAGCAAGGTAGTACGGCCTAACTTATCCGTAGAGGAGATAGAATTAAACTTGGAGATAGTTTCTTGTAACTGATTTTGTTCCTCATTTGATAAACTAGAAAAATCTTGTACGGCATTCAAGTTCGAAATATTAAATGAAGATATAGACATAGAAAAATCAGAGCAGTTAAGTGTGCTATTAAAAACATTAAGAAAGTCCATTCCAAGGATAACTGAATTTTGCACTGAGGGGATAACATAAAAAGTAACATTTCTGCGTATATTCGCTACAGAGACTTCTGTTACGAATTTGCCCGTGATGGGTTGTACAGTGCCATCAGCAGTCGATACTTGAAGAGAAGAAATGTTAACTTTGACTTTATCGTTGTCTATTAAACGAAGAGATAAAGAACCTAGTAAAGATATGTTTGAACCACTGTCCAGAAGTGCTAAACAAGATTGACCTAATACTTCGATAGGGAGATACGGACGATTATCGTTATGTTTCCTAACTAATAGAGAATTTAAATCTAAGGTGGTTTTATCAATCACTATGGTGTTGCTAGAAAATTGAGATATAAGTAGACAGGTATCTCCTTCCTTAATTTTTCTGGAAGAAGAAGGTAAAGGTAACGGAATTAACGCAGAGTTAAGTTCTTGTTCGAGACAAGGAGATGGGAGATTTAATGAAGATACTGAGAAAGAAACACTATCATTATCTGATTCGACATTAAAGGGTGTCTGCTTCAGAAAACTTAATCTTGAGATAGGTTGTTGTTTGAAGTTGTTGTCTTTTTGGACGAAATACCTTTCCCTTTTCGACTGGTAGAAGGTACGGGAGGGCTTGACGTGTTGAGTCCTGTATTGTTTATGGAAGTTACGGAATTCCCTGATGGAGAGACTGTCAGAGGAGGGCTCAGGGTACAATCCTCTAAACGACCGTTTCCCTGACAATTCCTACACTTGGGTTTAGTGGTATTTTCAAGGCCACACCCAAAACAAAAGGGACGCAATCTGGGGTTTGGGCATGCAGAGAAGGCATGTCCCTGAGTATAACAATTCCAACATACGATCGTGGAGGTAACGGTAGATACATTGTGTTTCGGTACTTTATTTTGCCATGATCGATTTCGTGAAAAGGAATTCTGACTAGAAGACGGGAAAGGACGAGACTAAACTACAGTTGAGGGTTGATTAGACCAAGAAAATGTTTCTTCTAACCGCTTACATTTTTCCGTAAGTTCGTCGATACTACGGATTTCTACAAGAGCTAGTTGAGAGTGATATGAGGGTAACAAAGATTTCATGATGATTCTTACCTTTTCGGATTCCGTGAGAGGAATGTCAAGACGACTACACAACCCAAGGATGTTGTTGATAAACATAGTAACGGGTTCATTCTGGAGTTGTTTCCGCTTTTTAATGTCATCCAAAAGATCATCTTGGTAGGAATATGGTAGGAAATCAGCTTTAAGTTTTTGCACCAGATCTTTCCAGCAAGAAAGGTTAGAGCGATTATTCATAAACCAAGTGAACGCAGGACCGGTAAACAACTCAGCGGAGGCTGCAAATAAGTCATCCTCTGGAATACATCTAGAGATTCGCAAACATTCAACTTTCTCTAAGAAAGCGACAACAGTATCACGATCACCTGTACCAGAAAAAGAAATACCCCATTTATGAACTTGGGCAGATTTAGAAAATGGGAAGGGTGACGCATTGTGTACGGGTGCATTTGGAGTGGAGGTAGCAGCTGGGTTTCCCCGAGCATCGAGATCACCTTCAATATCCAAGATTTTGACTGCGACGGTTTTCTGGTATAATTCCTGTTCATCGGTATCACACTCTAAGCGACTTACTCGTTCAGATAAATGAGCTACTCTAGACGACAATCTAGCAAAGGTAGGATCCAGTATTGTACCCCTGAATATCCCGATTTTCTGGGTAAGGTCTTTCAGTGTGTCCTCAATCTCCTCCTTATGTTTGTCAAAGGGAATACAGGAGGAAGAAATTTGCCGAAAACTCCTATTTTCCTTCTCCTGTCGCAGAGCTCCACGCAATATTTTGCGTTTAGCCTCGACGGTAGGATATTCAGTAACATCAATACTTCGGATTTTAAGCTCGTAATCTAACTCTTTTGCCAGTAAATGATCAACTTTGAAAGTGGACATTTTAAAAAAGAAACTTTCAGTATCAAGACAAAACACCCCAATGAAGTTTAGATAGATAAACTCAATAAAAAAATTTTACAACTGGCACAAAACCCGCAAATTTAATCGAATACAGTAATCTAAAATTGAGATGAAAATCAGAACCTAATAAACATATATCTATAGCGCAAAATATATAATTGTGTGGATACAATTGCCAGTACAGGATATCATAATAATTATAAGATACCAAAAAATATGTAACGTATAAAAATGTAAAATTCAGTTTATTAAATATTAACGTCACCTTTAATAAACATTTATATTACCTTTTAACTTATGTTCGTATACCACCCAACAATTAATGCTATATCCTCAATTCTAAAATAATTTCCCTTACACCTGTATACTCTCTCAAAAAAAAACAAAATTATACACTGCTACTATCAACTTTTTCTTTTTTTTTATTCCAAAACAAGAAACAAACTGTAAGTGATAATTCGCAATAACCAAATTGAATAAGAGAATGTAGTGTAACTAACACTAAATCACCACCTAAATGAAAAACAACAGCTCCACGATGGGCTCGCCACTTTGTAACCCTTATAGTAGGGTTATATATTTTTTTGGTATTAAAATTTGATTGATGAAGAGAAAGGAGTAGTGAGAAACGGCTTAACAAGTTAAAATTAGAATGAAGATAACAAATTAATTATGAGGATGAGGATGAGACGTAAAAGCTCAGGAAGTGGAGATCGGCTTATTTTCGTGCTGTTGTTTAGGGGAGAAAGAGATAGTGATAATGGAAGAAACCAGAAAAATTAAAAAGTAATGAAATACTAAAGAGAAAAGAACTGACCTATGATCAATAAACCAAAGATGGGCGCCAGAAGTAAATGCCTTTTAGAGCCTTTACTTCGTTGATAGAACAGTGTGGGAGACTAGAAAAGAGAGAGAGAGAGAGAGAGAGAGAGAGAAAGAGAGAGAGAAATAAGGAGAAAGATATAAACAAAAAAATAACTTAATCCTGAAATAAAATATTATATAATCCCATATAGTTGAGAGATTTCAGGTGCAGGTGAAATGATACAAACCCAATAGGTATACCTTATTTTTATTGTGTAAAAAAAAATCTAGATATATGTAAAGTACGATTTTGTTAACTAATGTATATATATATATATATATATATATATATATATATATATATATATATATATATATATATATATATTGTAAAATTTCTAGCTAAAAATATAAATAATGTATAATAATGTAAAACATTGGCTTGCAAGATGAATATATAATAGTAAAATTTAATTAATAATATAAATAATGAATATGAGTAATGTTAAAATTTTGGTTGCCAAGATATAAGTAGATAACGTCAAAGTTTCCTACGATTTAACGATTTCTATGAGTTTACGTTTATTTCAGATACAAACAATAAAGAGACAGAAAAACAATAGTGAGTGCTAGTCAACAGAACCAGATGATATTCTTCATAATACCGTATTAATATACTTGTATATTATCTACCACCATACCTAAGTTATTATGTAATGAACCCTATAGAGACCAATGCTTTAGGTCTATAAGTACTTATATTCCCTTACATGCATTTAGATTTAGATGAAAAATTGACAAAATATTATTGGTTGTGTAGACACAACCGATAGTAAAAGATATGATAAGGGAAGTTAAAAAAATAATCTAGTACTTAACAACAAATGTCCAATAAATATATAATATATTGCGGAACACAATTCGGTCTATAAATGAGAACATTAATTAAGTAAGTAAAGCAGCAATTAGACCTATATTAACATACACGGCGGAGACAAGGCCTGACACATCTAAAACGAGACGACTACTAGAAACAACAGAGATGAAAATACTCCGACGAATATCAGGGAAAAGTCTGTTGGATAGGGAGAGGAGCGAAAACATAATAAGATCATGCAATATAGAAGACATAAATGGATGGGTGACAAAACGGAAACAGGAGTGGAACGAACACATTAGTAGAATGGCAGAGGATAGGATAGTACGAATAGCACGAGATAAGTCACCAAATGGACGAAGAAGTATTGGCAGACCAAGAAAAAGGTGGTGCGATAACCTAAACAATTTAGGATGATAATATTGAAGAAGAAACAGGCTTTAAAGCCTACATACAAGAAGGAAGAAGAAGAAGAAGAATTAAGTACACTTATCTTTGTTCCAATCTAGATGAAAATTCCTTTAGCTCTAATTCCAAGTGTTGGCTTATGGACTTGCCGGTTTATCAGACGGTAAGCGGCTCTATGAGTATACACATCTTGAGGAAGATTTACTTTCCGGATAATTAATAGGAATGTTATTCTTAGTGCATTTTCCATATAAGTTGTCTTTGTGGGATATTAAAAGCTTGGTTCTATTTTATAATTCTCTAGGTACGGCTAAAAAGAGAGGTTCTCACTAGGTATCTAGAAATTTTTTTCCTGGATACAAGGTGAGACAGACCGGTTACAAAAGATAACCGAACATATTCTTCCATATAAATGGGAAGGTCATTTATCCAAAATGAAATTACATTATTACTTAAATAATATATTTCTAAAAGTAGCTTTGCTAGATTTGGACTTTTTAAGGTATAAAATTATTCATTTTGATATATGTGTTTCCTAAATTTCCAAAAGAAATTTTAAAATAAAATCACTTACCAGACGTTCATTTTAGGTATATTGTATCTTTACAGATATATTTAGCTTGCTTTGTAATTGCAATTCCAAAATAGATTTATTGAATTTTCCTATTCTTTTATGTATGTCGTCTGCCGGTTTTTCTTCAACACATATTTGTCTTTATTTGACCTTCTTAAGTCGTTGGTTAGCTAGCACTAATTCTGTTTTCATTTTCCTACCTCGATCGTAAGGTAAACTTTTTATTATTTGATGTTAATTATTACGGTTGTCGGGAGTGGCTACTCGTAAACGTAGCGGAACGCTACACTACGAAGATATCAAAAATTACATTTTTTAAGACGTCATATCATTTGAATAAATTTTTTTAGATTTTTTTGAACAAAACGTCATTTAGTAAGATGCTTGAAAGGTAAGTTGTGCAAAATTGAGAGTTTTGTAAGAAAAATTGTATTAGTTACATATTTTTAAATCATTTTTAAACAAAATTCATGTAAGGCTCACTTTCCGCCCTCACCGTACTTATGCGCATACATTTTATTTCTTTTTATTATAACCCATAAGATAGCTTAATTATTCTTCTTTCTAATTAGTTAAAGAATTAATTAAAACAACTCAACCGTGCACTTCGCCGTACGCTAGTTTACAGTGCGCCAATGTTTGTGAGAAGGGTGACTTTAGCGTTATAAATAAAAAATGATAGAAGATACAGATTTACTTTTAGAAAATTCTTTATATAAGGTTTTTTGTAAAATTTTCTGAATTTTTCAATGGTCAAGTCAGTTTTTTCTAGAATTTATCTTTTCGGAGGTATTTAAAAAACATCTAATTTCGTAGTTCATTTGTTTAATAAAAAATTAAGCACCCACTTCTCGAGTAGAACTTTTTGATATGTTGTTTATTAAACGAATATTATTCTTAACGAAATTACAAAAAGTTCTATCTTGTTTGATTTTTTCCGAAGTGAAAATCTATATGCACTCCCCTATTTTAGATGTTTTGAAATCTTCATAAACCTTTGTTATGCTGCTTTTGAGTTTTTATTTATGTATAACCCTACTCTCTTGCCTTGTTTGTCATTTCTACTGTACATAAATAGATATTTTTCTTTTGTGATTTCTCCATTTTTCCCTCTTACTTCTTATATCTCTCTGTTTTTTATCTCTCTTGCTTCTTCTTTCATATTTCCAGTCCTTAATAACGTCTCAATATATTTCATGTTGTTATTTTTAGTATATTGCTTTTGTTTCCTTTGTATTTTTTGTTCGCTATTCTTTGGACGTTATTTTGTTTTAGTTTTTGTTGTCTTTTTCATTCTGTCATCATTAAATTCAATATTGTCCATATCCTTTGCCAAATTCGTTACCGTTGTCTGAGTTCTATTTGTTTTTTGCTAGTTTTTTGGATCCATATTCATAGCTGTCTTATCTTCCTCTATTTCCACAAGTTTATGATCTTTCTGACTCCAGTTCTATACTGTCTCGTCTACTAGCAATTTCCTGCATGCTGTTTTTACTCGTTTTCCTACAGATCTCAAAATTTTTGACTTCTTGTCGAATTTTCATCAGGATTTCCCTATCACGCTTATTCAATTCACTGTCGATATATTAGATTGGTTAATCGCTAATTTGTTTTCAGTCTATATTTGTTTTTGATGGCTTTTACTTCTTCTTCAAAGTTTTTCATCTCTTTGATGCCGTTTTGTGGTTATAATTTTTTTAAGTTGTTAATCTTGACCTCTGCTTTCAAATTATGTTGAAAGAATTGGGTCACCCTATCTTTTAGAATCTTTTTATCTTTCGAATCTAGATGAAAGCCAGTTATTACCAGATTGTTCTTAATTTTTTTGTTCTCTAAATTCTCTACTCTGTTGCTTATGTCCATATCTACTCTCTTTTCTTTTTCCATTTTATCCATTCTCTCCTCTCTTAACTCTTTCCCACATAACAATTTCATGTTCTCAGTAGATTCATAGAACATACTTTTCAGAAAAAGTATATATTGAGAATATGCGTAATTACCATTGCGAATGTACAGAGAAGATACTAAGTATATACTACATTACAGTACTTAAACGTTCTATGTATATACTTAGAATGTACTACCGCACTCCTTTTTAGTATATACCAAGAACCTACTTTTTAGAAGGTTCTAAGGAGGTGCTATAAACCTTCTATTTATATACTTAGAATGTACTATCGCACATATTTTTAGTATATGGGAATAATATTCCAAGTAAGTCTATATACCTTATAGTTATATACTTGGAATGTACTATCGCACATTTTTTAGTATATGGGAAGAATATTCCAAGGAAGTGCTATATACCTTCTAGTTATATACTTAGAATGTACTATCGCACATATTTTTAGTATATGGGAAGAATATTCCAAGGATGTGCTATATATTTCTCAGAAGTATGTTTTCAACATCACCCAATCTCATCCTAGGTTCTACTAATATATTATATTTACATATTCTAATTGCATATGAAAATGTAGTTATTATATTCTACAATATTACGTAAAAAGTAAGTATAAAATATAAAATATAGGTACCTATGTATAATAAATATTATATGGGTAAGTAGGTAGATATAAAATATAAATAATATATTTAGTTATTATGTGCACATCAAAATAAAAATGTTGCTTATATATTATATTATATATATATATATATATATATATATATATATATATATATATATATATATATAATATGTATGTAAATTACTAAAATTTATAGGTATCTATATACATACTTTTACTTACTAGGTATTTAGGAAATATTGAAGTACCAATATGAATTTATTATCTTCAAGCTGCCGGCAAACAAAATAAAAAAGGTATTTATGTATGTTCTTAAAAATGTTTTAATCCTTGTAGCTAGAAATACTTCGTCTTCGCTTCGTCCTAACAGGGTAGACACAAATGCCTAACTAACTGTACTGGAAACTATTTACTATTTTCTTATTTTCCCCTTGTTATTTGTTACCTACCCCCTTCCGCTGTGCAGGTATAATATGCAATGCAAAATGCAAGGGTCAGAATGACAATTAATGGCCGTTTCCGGATTCCCGTTTCACGTTGTTTGGTTGTGGACCTTTACCTGAATGTAATGTAGTTAAAAATAAAATTATACCTAAAAATACTCATGGTATATTATATTCATTTCAGTTGAAAACGAAACGAGAATTTCTCATTTTCCTTCAATAGAATTAAGTTTTAAACTTTTTTACCATACAATTAAAACGGTTTAAAAAATGAATTAGATAGTTCAGTAGTATCTACCAAAATACCTAAACTTTATTAATTATTCTTAACGAAGTTGATAACCTATAGGCTGACATAATTCTTCTTCCTATAGGTACATAAAGTATATTCTTTTTAAGATATTTTAAAAGTATATACAAGTATGTGTTAAGCATTTACTTACGCATATACTAAGAATATTCGATTAAAGTATATTCTAAGAATAAACTTTAACGAAAATTCCGAGATACTACGTATACGAATGTGCTCAGTATATTCGGTTGTGGTAAGAATATTCTTTGAAGCATATGCAAAGAACATGAAATTTAGAATGTATTTTATGGTACATGCTATGCTTGTACTACGCATATACTAAAAAGGATATACTTCGACGAATGTTGGTAGGATATGCTTAGAACATGATACGAACATCATTGTTATGTGGGTTAAGCTTCTCTCTATACTGCTTCTGTTTATCTTTTATTTCTTGGACATCTGTAGTCAGTTTTGTTACATTCTCTGTCAATCTGTATAATATTTGGAGTGTTAGATTCGTTTTTTTTTCCTTTATATTTTTTCCGCTTTCACCCCTCCGCCTTTTTTGGCTATTATCCGTATCTAGTCCAGAGAAATAAGGTTTTTGTCGGGACACTTGAGCAGCCAGGTTGCAAATGGATTTTTTGGGTACTACATATTATATACCTAATACATTATAAATACAAAAATGCCCGTCACAGTTCGCATGAGAATTTTAGTTATTAACAAATAAGTGTCAAAAATGTCAGTTTTTTCATTTAAATCGCTACAGGTAAAAATATGGTAGGGGAGCCCAAGCGGGGATTTTTGCAGTTACTCGAGCGCGTCAGATTATCATATGGGGAGAAACGTGGTACCCTGCAGATGTACCTCTGCCATATATTGGCTCTTAACACAGGGGAGTTCGTTTAGGGGGGCCCGAAAAAAAAATCTATCCTTAAAAATACTCGAAATTGTCAGATTAAGATAAGGTAAGTTAAGTACATGCAAAACAGTGTATATTTAAAAAATCTGACGATTTGAGCGGGGCGTAAGGAAATTGGTGAGTCACAAAGTTTCACAAGAAAAAGGCGAATATTTCGCGAAATGAAAGTCAGATCGAAAAACTAAAAACTACACGTTCAATATTTTTCAAAAATCTATCGATAGATACCAAACACGACTTCTCGCAGAGAGGGGTGGGGGGTAAATTTTAAATTTTAAATACAAATCCCGCGATATTTAGTAAAATAAACATCAGATCGAAAAACTGCAAAATACACTTATTTAATATTTTTGAAAAATATATCGAATGGTACCAAACGCGACCCCCCACGGAGGTGGGGTGGGGGTTACTTTAAAATCTTAAATGGGAGCACCCATTTTTTATTGCAGATTTGAATTCTCTGTATAAAAATAAGCAAATTTTATTCGAAACATTTTTTCGAATTATGGATAGATGGCGCTATATTCGGAAAAAACGATTAATGGAAATGGAAGATTAAATTAAAAAATGGCAAGCGCCCGCTAAAATGGAAAATTTTACTTAACTTTTTTTGGTTTTAGGACCTAATAATCACAACCCAATAGGTCCCCAAAGCGCTCGAGTGACTGCACATTTAGCATACTTTGCTCCCCTACCATAGGTTAATTACATATCTTATTTAGAGTATTCATATTTTAGTAGGTGAGCAAAGGTTGAAAGTGGCAGTTTTCGAATTTTTGGCCGATCATTTATTGCTTCGCTAATTGCAAAATAAAACTAAAATTTCGAAAATAAAAAATTTGCTATAACTTTTGCAAAAATGAACTTAGGACTTTTATATTGCATGAAAAGTTGAGACAACTAGTACGTATCATGCACAAAAAATTTCAAGACGATTCGTCAATTAGTTTAAATTTTATTCAATTTGTTTATCCCAAAGAGCTTTTTTGTAAGGTTATTGTTTAGAAAATAATAATGATACAGCAATTATGTGGAAACCACATAAAAGAAAAACACTCGTATTTTCAAAGCATTTAAAAAAATTACTTTACTTTACTTTACTTAATCAGTAGACCCATTAGTACCTTTCGGTGTAGGGCCATTTATAATACAATTCATTAAATTACAATTCAATAAATTACAATATTTTACAATCTTCTGAATTGTCCTAGCTCTTAACGAACTTTCTCCATTCCTTCCTATTGGATGCCATCTGTGTTGCTTCCTGCCAAGTCTTACCCTTACTCTGCAGTATCTGCGAAATGTCACTGTTCCATTCTTTGATGGGCCTTCCTCTTCTATTCTTACCTATTGGTTTGGCTTCCCACACTCTTTTCACTTGTCTATCATTGTCCATCCGGGTTAGATGTCCGAACCATGCCAATTTTTTCTTCTTGATTGAGTCGAGTATCGGCTTGATTTTGAGTCTTTCTCTTATTTCTTCATTTCTGATTCTATCTGTTCTTTTTACTCCTATCGTTCTTCTGAGGTATTTCATCTCTGCTGCCTGTATTCTGCTCTGGTGTCTTTTGTTTAATATCCAATTTTCTGCTCCATATGTCACCGTAGGTCTATATATTGTTTTGTATATTGTCATCTTGGTCTTTGTTGATATTTCTTTGTTATTAAGGAATCCTCTATTTAGTGCTTGGAATAGTTTTCCTGTGTTTTCCATTCTGTTGTTAAGATCGTCCTCTATGTCTCCTTTGTTGTTGATTACTGTTCCTAAGTATTTGTATGAATTTGTCTGTATTAATTAATGTTGGTCTATCATTATTTCTATTTGATCTTCCGTCCCTTGTTTCCTTGATATTTTCATTATCTGAGTCTTCTCTTTGTTTACGTTTAAGTTGTATTTGCTTGCTTCTAGGTTCCATTTCTCTAAGTTGTATTTCAGTTTTTCTGCTGTTTCCGCAATTAATACTATGTCGTCTGCAAATATACACATCTCAGCGTTTATCATTTGCATTCTGTTCCAACCGATGTAGTATTTCTTGAAAGTTTTCTTACATTCTTTCACTATCTCATCTATTACATTTATGAATAGCACTGGGCTGAGACTTCCCCCTTGTCTAACTCCTTGAGTTGTTTCAAATGGTTCTGACTGTATATTTAACATTCTTACTGTATTTGTTGTTTTCATGTATATACTCTTTGTTGCTTCTATCAGTTCTTCGCTTACTTCCTTCTTCTTTAGGCTTTCCCATATATCTTTTCTTTTGACTGAGTCGAAGGCTTTTTAAATATCTATAAAGCTCAGGTATATTTCTCTATTTTTCTTTAATGCTTTTTCTATTACTTGTTGCATGGTAAATATATGGTCTTGTGTGTTGTGTCCTTTCCTGAATCCACTTTGTACGTCCTCTAATTTATGTTCTATTTCTTTTCTGATTTTCCTTTCTATTATGGTTTCGTATACTTTTGCTGCTACACATAGTAGTGATATACCTCTATAGTTCTTACAGTCTCTTGTGTTTCCTTTTTTGTATATAGGTATAATTACTGCATTTGTCCATTCTCTGGGTATTACTTTTCTCTTCCATATTAGGTTATATATGTATAACAATTTTTCTTTTGCTTTTATTCCTATATATTTCATCATTTCTGGTGCTACTTCATCGCTTCCTGGTGCTTTTCCAATCTTTATCTTTCTTATTGCTTCTTCTAGTTCTTCTTTTTCTATAGTTTCTGGATTTTCCGTGTTTCTTATGGATACTCTCTTTATGTGGCTTTCCTTCTCCATTGTGTTCACTTGATTTCCATTCAGTAACAGCTGGAAATGTTCCCTCCATCTTTCCATTATTGTTTTATCGTCATTTATTATTATTATTCCTTCCTTGTTCATTATTTGTTTCAGTTTCGTTTCTTTGTTGCTTCTTAGGTTTTTCAGTGTTCTATAAAATAATTTTACGTTTTCTGTGCTGTTTTCTTCCATTTTTTCTCCGAATTTTTCCCAACTTTTCTTTTTCTCTTTCCTAACTATCTCTTTAACTTTTGTTCTTTTTCTCTTATAATTTTCATATTTTTGTTGTGTTTTGTCTTGTATGTATTCTTTCCATAATTTCTTCTTTTCTTTTATTTCTCTTTTCACTTCATCGTTCCACCAAGACGTTCGTTTCCCTCTGTTGTTATTTCTTGTGGTTCCACATAGTGATTTAGCTGTTTTTATCATCGCATTTTTAAATTTTCCCCATTCTTCTTCTATTGTTTCTGTTATTATATGTTCATTGTCTATTTCTTTCTCTAGCCCTTCTGTGTATCTTATTTTCGTTGTTTCTTCCCTTAGTTTATAGATTTTTATTATTTCTTTGTGTTCTCTGTTTATGTTCTCATTTCTTTTTATTTCTTTTCTTTTGCTTTTGAATGTGGTTTCTAGTAGATAGTGGTCACTACCAATTTCATAACTCCTTTTCACCCTTACGTCTCTTATCCAGTTCTTCTCTGTTTTTTGCACTATAGTATAGTCTATAATTGATTGTTCGTCTCTTGATTTGACTTCTCTTGTGATCTTGTGTATCCTTTTATGTTGGAAGTGTGTGTTCATAATCACCAGGTTATTGTCTAGACAGAATTCAAGTAGTAATTTTCCATTTTTGTTTATTTTTTCCTCCCCATACGGTCCGATGACATTGTTCCATTTTTCTGCTTCTTTCCCCACTCTACTGTTCATGTCTCCTGTGATCACCATTTTCTCTGTACAATCATTTATCACTTCTTGTAATTTGTCCCAGAACTCATTCTTTTCGTTTTTTGTTGCGTCTTCATCTGGTCCATAGCATATGATTAGGTTTGTATTGGTTTCCTCTGTATCCATATATATGTCTACTCTTAGTATACGTTCGTTGTAATATATCCAATTTTTTACTTTGTTGATACTATCCTTCTTAATCAGGCACGCTACTCCTGCCTGAGCTCTCTTCGTTTCTTCCACTCCACTGTATATTAGTAACATTCCGTTTTCTAATATTATTGATCCTCTTCCTTTTTTCTTTGTCTCTGTTATAGCTACTATTTCAATGTTCTTATCTCTAATTTCTTCCCCCAGTTCTATTTCTTTCCCATTTATACCTCTTACATTCCATGATGCCATTTTCAAAATTGTTCTGTTCTTTTCTATGTTTAAGTTGTACTTCAATTTGTTTTTCCTTACGTTTGTGTTATTATCTTTAAATCTGGTCATGTCCCTGTTCTTTGCCTGTTTTGTTTCTCGGTCCATCATTGTGTTTTCTACAGCTAGTTTTTTGAACAAGTTGGTTCTGTATTGTATGTTACTTTTTCTATCCGGCTTGTTTTTTGGTTCCATTTCCACTTAATGTCTTCAATAATTATGAATCCATATCCAATTTTTGTCCTTTTCCCATTAGTCTTTTCCTCTGCTGCTATCTTCCTAAGGTTTCTTTGTATTTCTATCTCTTTTAATGTTAGGTCACATTCTATATATACTCTATGTTGTTTATAGCTCATTAGTTTACCCTTGGCTTTCAGTATTTTCATTTTATCTTCGAATTTTTTACATTCTATAACACACATTGTTTCATTTATCTTTTGTACCCTATTTATTTCTGATTTTACTCCCATTTTTGCTTCTATGAAGTTCTCTATTTGCTCTGTTCCTATGTGTCTAGTGGTAAGCCTCTCATTATTAGGTTATTTTTCTTCTTTTCTTTCTGACATGCTTCCAAGGTTAAAAAAATTAATAAAAAGTAAATTTTTATCATTCCGAAAACATTTTACTTAAGTAAAGTCTTTTTTGGCTTAAACACAATTTTAATAGCTTTGGTAATATTGACTGTAGATTAAATCTACTTTGGGATTTCAAAAGCAGGTATTTTTACACGACTTTTCAAAAAAAATTGCCTAGGTTAATTGCAGTCAAAGTTAGCCACTTTTATTATTTAATTCACAGTTACTTCTATATACATAAAATTCTCATATAACAGTGTTAGTTACCATACTCCTTCGAAACGGCTTGACCGATTTTTATGAAATTTTACACGTATATCCTGTACGACTGAGAATACCTTTCAATCTATTTTTTATACCCATTAGTTATAAGGAGGGTTACCCCCTAACATTTTGTTTTATTTTTTTGTACAAAATTATCTACCCTAATTTTATATGATGTAGAATTAAAAAATACATACAACCCTTAATTTTCACCCTTCTATCACCTACCCCAAATTTTTAATAGTCATCTATATGTCCGCTTGACCGATTTTTATGAAATTATATATGTATATTTGGTAGGTCTTAGAATCGGTCGTAATATATTTTTCATATCCCTGAGTGGTAAGGGGATTCCCCCTAACATTTTGTAATGTTAGGTGGGGATATGTGTACATAACGTACTCTACAAGACTACGAGTACATACAAACTAAAAAAAAAATATGATCAAAATCCATCAACAAGCTCCTTAGATATTAATCGCAGCATATGTTTGAAGAATCAATTTCATTTTTTGAGTGCACGGATTTTAATAATTCCCCTCCACCGACCACGAATCGATTTCGTTAGGACGTCAGTTTTAAAGCTTTATTAACCACTTTGTTAAAGTTTAAAGTTTACGCAAACTTTTACACATAAACTACATACCTTGATCTTCAAAGTGGAGCTAGTTAGGTTGCTTAATTGTTATAGATAAAGTAGCTGTGGCTACTTTAAAATAAAAAAAGTGGCTAACTTTGACTGTAATTAACCTAGGAGAAAAGTTTTTTGTTGAAAATTCGTGTAAAAATACCAGCTTTTCAAATCCCAAAGTAGTTTTAGTCTGAGTCAATATTAACAAAGTTATTCAAATTGTTTATAAGCGAAAAATGACTCTACTTTAGTAAAATGTTCTCGGAATGATAAAAATGACTTTGAAAATATAACTATTCTTCTTTCACGCGATTTCCACAGAATTACTATGTCGTTATTATTTTCTAAACAATAAAATTGCAAAAAAAAAGTTCTTTGGCATAAACAAATTGAATTTTTCGTGTAATATGAAAGTCTTAAGGTTATTTTTGCAAAAGTTATAGCAATTTTTTTATTTTCGAAATTTTAGTTTTATTTTGAAATTTCTGAAGCAACAAATTTTATGATCAGACCAAAATTCAAAAACAGCCATTTTAAACTTTTGCTCATCTACTAAAAGATGGATACTATAACTAAGATAATTAATTCCTTTTTACCTGTGGTGATTTAAACGAAAAAACTGCCATTTGTTCACTTATTTGTTAATAACTAAAATTTTCGTCCGAACTGTGAAGGGCATTTTTGTATTTATAATGAAATTTTTACCTTATTTCCCTAGACCAGGGTAATAAGCTGGAAATAGTCCATGTTCGGGACACTCAAAGATCCAGGTAGCTGACTACTTTTTTAGTTATTGTAGACCTATAGGAACAAAACCTACCTGTTTCCTGCCTAAAGTTCGCGTCCGTTTTTTAATGATTAATGATTTAGTGCAAAAATCGCGATTTTTTCGATTTTTTGCACCCTATTCAAAAGCTAAACAGTTGACATAAAACTACAAAATTTAATTTTTTATAACATTGAAAAACCTTCAAAATGGCGATTTTTGAAAGTTAAAAAGTTAATTTGTTGCTACGCAAATTGCAAAAGAATTGAAAATCGTTATTTGTTAATAACTTTTACTAAAACTACTTTAGAACTTTAGGGTTTCACCCAAAGTTGTGTATTGGGGTACTTAACAAACCCTTAAAATTTGAGACCGATCGATTAATTAGTTTAAAAGTTATTCTATTTGTTTATCCCAGAGACCTTTATTTTGCAATAACATAAGACAGAAAATAATGAAGATAAGGCAATTCTGTGTATGTCAAATGAAAGTAGAAAAGTGATACTATCAAAATCTACTAAAAAAAGATAAAAAAATTCTCTAGTATAGTCAAAAATAGTAATGCCAAATTTTTGAAATTTTGTAGTTTATAAATATTTAGAACAATTTTAAAAATATTGTCCGTAGAAAAAATCATTTTACATATTCGAAAAGTTGGTATTCTACACGAATTTTTAAAAATGTTGTTCAGTTGGTGACTAGTCATAGTAAGTGAAGGGGGAGCTGGGAGCCGACAAATGCACGAGTTCAAAAACTAAAAAAGGCAACTTAAAACTTCTATCATTTTCTATATCTCGGGATCTGCTGAATATATTTTGATCTTCCTTGTTTTAATTTGTATGTAATTTTTCTGTACATTACAAATATGTAATTTGTCTATTTGTAATTTGACATTTATTAATTAATAAACAGTCTAATTTGTTTAAACAATTTTTGAATAAATAATTTTTCCCCAAAACTATCATTATTAATCTAGACTATCATTATTAATCATAGAAAAAGTTGAGTTGTACTTTAAAATAAATCAATTATCCTCAATAAATAATTATCTCTAATAAAAATAATTTATTTATTAAAGTGAACTTTAACGTTTTGTATGATCATTAATGATACTATAATTAAAAAAATAGATTTTTGTAAAAAAATATTTTTTCAAGAATTGTTTAAACAAATTAGACTGATTATTAATTAATAAATTTATAAACAAATTGCATATTTGTAATGTACGTAGAAATTGCATATCAATTAAAAAAGAAAGATGAAAATCCATTGAGTTGATCCGGAGATACAGAAAATTGTATTAGTTGGAAATTGCTTTTTCGGTATTTTAACTCGGTGGATTCGTAGGTTCCCCCTAGTAACCGTTTGAACTACAATTTTGAAAAATCGTAGAGGGTGCTGTGAAGATACAATGTTTATGCAAATTTTTTAACAAAAAATACAAATCCCATTATTTAAAATGACATCAATGAAATTCCTTAATTATTATAAACAAATTAGCTGTGAATTAAAAAAAAACAAATGGCTAACTTTGTCCCTAATGAACCGAGGCTAAATTTTTATATTAAAATTAGTGTTAAAATACTAGCTTTCCGAATATACAGAGTCGGTATTTTCTTATCCATGGTATGGTCTTTTAATAAGAGCAACAAAGAGACATGCATTTATTATACATTTAAAACGGGTTAGAAGATATTGGGCGGCCGAAGTAGGAAGAGCCACCAAAAAATTTCGCGTTGTAGGTATGGCTTTGTAAGACAGCGTTGCCGAATTTGGAAATTATCAAAAGAAAAAGTAGAAAAATAATATAGTTTACTTTTTGTAAACAGATATAATAAACAAATTATTTAAAAATAACAAAATATTGTTTTCACCCATTTTAAAAAAAAATGTGAAAACGTTGAATTATAATTCAACGTTTATTTTTTTACTTATATTTTACTTTTAAATAATTTGTTTAGTAGATTTACTTATTTGTTCACAAAAAATAATATAGGTACAGTAATGAGTGCGCTATTAAGAACCGGCAAAATAATGCAAAAGATGGAAAGCATAATACGTTGTGAAATAAAAAGAGATGAAACTAATAAAGATGTAAAATTATCTATAGGAACCTATAAATTTACATAACATTACATAGTTTCGCACCTTTAGACATATCTGAGGAGTATAACAAATCTAACCGTGACAGGAGAATTTTATAAAATTCTAAATGTTTTCTGTCACAGACGTCTAAAGGAGGGAAACTATGTAGGTACCTGATGTAATGTAAACTTATAGGTTCATATCGATAATTTTACACATCTACTAGTTTCATCTCTTTTTATTTCACAACGTATTAAGTTTTCCATCTTTTGCGTTATTTTGTCGGTTATTAGCGCGCTCATCACTGTATTATTTTTTTTCTACTTTGATGGATAATTACGCATGTCTGTCTCTCTCAGAGACTTTGTAAACACAACTTTTCCGTCATTAGATAAGACAGGACAAATGAGCTGTCGAATGAAAGTTCATTACCCAACGATCTTATTAAGGTGAGAAATTTGACCTTGCACTTCCAGTTTTAGAGTTGAAACTTGAAGTACTATTTTAAAGTCGCCCAATAAATATTATAAACGACTTATTATTGGACGCGCTTTAGCAAGACGAAAACCATTATATTTTTCCGGCTTTGTGCAAGTCTGTCCGTCCGTCTGTCTATCGAATATAACTCCTACGTTATTAAAACACTCAACTCCGGTAGCAAGATAATATAACAGGAGACCTGAAAGCTACGGGCGTGGAGAACTGGACAGAGATTGTCTAAGACAGAGAAGAGTGAAGGCATGCTGTCGAGTGGGCTAAAACCCACGAAGGGTTGTAACGCCACGTAGTAAGTATGAGGTGTCGAATTAAGGATGGTATTAAAGCTGAGAAATTGGACTTCACACTTCCGGTTGCAGAGTTGAAACTGGAAGTAGTGTTTTAAAGCCGCCGAAATAGTACAAGCGACATATTATTCGATGCGCTTTAGCAATACGAAGACAAGGTATCAAATTAGATCTTATAACCCAAAGATGGTATCAGTTGCAACCGGAAGTACTGTTTTAAAATCACCGAAATAGTACAATACATTTGTTTTTGTCTTGCTAAAGCGTGTTAAATAATATATTGCTTGTATTAATTCGGCGTCATTAAAACCGTACTCCCGGTTGTAACTCTATAAACGGAAGTCCGAGGTCAAATTTCTTACTTCTAATGCCATCTTTGGGTTATAAGCTCTCATTCGACACATCATTTGTCATTCTATTTTTTTGTCGGACTTGACTAATACCGGAAGCATCTTGCTACGACGCGTCGAATAATATGTCGCTTGTACTATTTCGGCGACTTTAAAATAGTACTTGTGCTATCAAGTTTCTCACTTTAATAACATCCTTGGGTTAAGAGCTTTCACTCTTACACCTCATTTGTCCTTCTGTCTGATCTTATGACGGAAAAGTTGTGTTTACAAAGTCTCTGGGACAGAAAAACTTGCATAATTAAAGTAGAAAACATATTATATTAATTTTTGTTAACAAATAGTGTAGGTACTAACCAAATTATTTAAAAGAAAAAATTAATAAAAAAATAAACGTTGAAATATAATTCCAACGTTTTCACATTTTTTAAAATTGGCGAAAACAATATTTTTTCACTTAAGTTTTTTTCTTTTAAATAATTTGTTTATTATATCTGTTTACAAAAAGTTAAATATATTATTTTTTCTATTTTAATATTTTCTTTTGATAATTTCCAACTTTGGCAACACTGTCTGACAAAGCCATTACCTACGACCCGAAATTTTTTGGTGACCCTTCCCAGTTCCGCCACGTTCGACCGTCCCACATCTTCTAACCCGTTTTAAATGTATAATAAATACATGTCTGTTTGTTGCTCTTATTAAATGCGCATACCATCGATAACAAAATACCGACTCTGTATAAAAAGATTGTTCCTACGGACAATATACAAGTTATTCCAAATGTTTATAAACTACAAAATTTCAAAAATTTGGCATTAGGATTTTTGATTAAATTGATTAATTTTTTTAGCTTTTTTAATACATTTTGATACTATTAGTCTTCTACTTTCGTTTGGCATACTCAGAATTGCCCAATGTTTATTATTTTCTGTCTTAAGTTATGGCAAAATAAATGGGATAAACAAATAGAATAACTTTTAAACTAATTAATGGATCGGTCTCAAATTTTGAGGGTTTGTTAAGTACCAAAATAACCAACTTTGGGTGAAACCCTAAAATTCTAAGTTAAATTTAGTAAAAGTTATTAACAAATATCGATTTTCATTTATTTTGCAATTTGTGAAGCAACAAATTAACTTTTTAACTTTCAAAAATCGGCATTTTGAAGGTTTTTTAATGTTCTAAAAAATTAAATTTTGTAGTTTTATGTCAATTGTTTAGCTTTTGAATAGGGTGTAAAAAATCAAAAAAATTGCGATTTTTGCAATAAATTGTTAATAATTAAAAAACGGACGCGAACTCTAGGCAGGAAACAGGTAGGTTTTCTTCCTATAGGTCTACAATAACTAAAAAAGTAGTCAGCTACCTGGATCTTTGAGTGTCCTGAGAAAATCCTTATTACCCTGGACTACCCTGGCGTAATCATATTCGTTATCGTCACTATCCGTTGTTAGTTTCCGCGCGCTTTCTATTTCCTGTAGTTTCTACAGCCCCGCGAGAGCGTCAAGAGACCAGTCTTTCCATCGTATCGTTAAGTATTCCGAGTATTCGCTATCAGAACTACAAATTACTTATTTATTTTCACTTCGATTTCTAAGTAAAATGTAATTTACTTGAACACGGACAACGTCGTATATTATTTTGGCACACTGCGCTTGCTAATCGCCGTTATCAGCAAATGCTTACTATGTATTTAGTTTTATCTGTTTTTACTAATAGTACAATCATTCAAGCTTAAAATGGATCCAAACCTCGCAATTCTAATTGCCTTCATCGATCTTTTTAAAAATGTGGAAATAAGTTCATTTTACCTTCCTCTTCAAACCTGACTTGGTCGCAAATGGCAATTTTTATTTTTAAGGGGTGAAAACTACCCCTTCATCATCATCATCATTTGGCTCTACAACTCTATGTGAGTCTTGGCCGCGTTTACTATTTCCCTCCATTGTTGTCGGTCCTGAGCAGCTATGTCCCATTGCTGTACTCCCATTTTGCGTAGATCGCTGGCTACTGCGTCCTTCCATCTCTTTCTTGGGCGACCAACTGACCTTTTTCCATCGGACCTTTCCCAGAATGTGGCGTTTAGAAGTCTTTCGTCACTTGATCTTAGTACGTGACCCGCCCATCGTATTCTGTTTGATTTAATGTAGCGTACTATGTTTTCATCTCCGTATATTGTCTGGAGTTCATCATTGTGTCTTCTTCTCCATTCTCCTGTTGTCTCTTCTCTGCAAGGCCCATAGATAGTCCGCAATATCTTTCTTTCAAGTACCAGTAATTTTGTTGTTTCCCGCTGATTCAGAGTCCAGGTTTCGCTTCCATACGTTATTGTGGGACGAATTATTGTCTTATATACTCTTATTTTTGCTGCTCTGAAAACTACCCCTTACTTCAATAAATTGAAAACTAATGAATTAAAGCCGAATGTTGATTGTTTTATATTTTAATATTTTACAACTCACAACCCTTAAAAACAACCCCTCATAAAAAGATTATTTAAAAAATATGGCCAAGAAACATGAAATTTTTTTATTTTGGATCGTAATAGGAGAATTTCTTTCCTTCAAGTACAAGAAATCTGACACTTAATTTTTTTAATAATGCAACCACCAAAAAGGACCCCTAAGAATGAAATTTAAAAAAGAATTGAAAATTAATAAATGGAAGCAGTTATAGACATCAATTTAAACATGTTAATTTTTTGTTGGCTTTTTAAAATATAACTAATAGTCCGAAATTTTTATATGTAACTACCCCTCATACAGTAATTCAAAAAAAAAAAGGTTGAGATTGTGAAACCATTTTATTTTCGATCTTAAATAGAAAAAATATATATTATTTAAATGTAAAAAACATGATACATACAAGTTTTTAATTTGATTCAACCGCTAAAAACTATCCCTTATCATAAAAATTATGTAAAAATTCTTTTCGAAAGCTTGAAGCAATGGAATTTAAAAAAATATAAATTAATTGTTGCTTATGATATGATGATATACATTTATAGTCCAGAAAGCCACTGCGCATCCGCTAGGAAAAATATTCTAATTCGGATTTTTTGCACAATCTTACTCAAAAAGGACTCCTTTTAACAAATTTGCATGTTGCCAGGACCAAAAGGTGGTCAAAAATTTTTTAAACGTTTTTTTTTTGCTTTTTCCTAAAATTATTTTTTTGCATAGAAAAAAGTTTTTTTTATGTTTTTTGGATCATTCCAAACAGAAAAGGTCTTTAGTGACTTTTCTCTAAGAATGATAGTTTTTGACATATAAACGATTTAAACTTGAAAAATTGCGAAATCGCCCATTTTTAACCCTCAAAAACTATGTGAAAAACTGAAAATTTTAATGTTGCCAAGGTAGGTAGATATTCTTTAAACATCGATTGATGAAATCCCGAATAGTTTTTTGCAATACATTATTCAAAACTATACATAATTATTTATACAGGGTGTCCTTCTACTTCTTTTTTTGTCAAATAATTTAATTTAATAAAAAATTTTTGGACACCCTGTATAAATAATTATGTTAATGCTTATATTACTGAATAGAGAATTGAAGAACCTTTCAAATAAGCTAGCACACGACCCCTATTCTCGTTTAAAAAAATCATCGATTACGTCATCACGTCCAGATGGATGACGTCACTAGTATACCATATATGCCACAATATCATAACTTAAAAATAAAAATCGACCTGTTTCGGGATTTTTCCTTTAAGTCGCCGGTTTACGAAATAACGAATTTATTCCTTTCATTTGCACCATACTGTCGGTGGAAAATAGTGTCGCGCACGCTTGATTAGCAATTAAAAAACAAAGGAGTTTTGAATATTGTATTGGAAAAAACTCTTCGGGATTTCATCAATCAATGTTTAAACAATATCTACCTACCTTGGCAACATTAAAATTTTCAGTTTCTCACATAGTTTTTGAGGGTTAAAAATGGCCGATTTCGCAATTTTTCAATTTTTAATCGCTTATATGTCAAAAACTATCATTTTTAGAGAAAAGTCACTAAAAACCTTTTCTGTTTGAAATGATCCAAAAAACCTAAAAAAACTTTTTTCCATACAAAAAAAATAATTTTGGGAAGAAAACAAAAAAAAACGTTTAAAAAATTTTTGACCACTTTTTGGTCCTGGCAACATGCAAATTTGTTAAAAGGAGTCCTTTTTGAGTAAGATTGTGCAAAAAATCCGAATTAGAATATTTTTGCTAGCGGATGCGCAGTGGCTTTCTGGACTATTATAAAATTTGTATGCCGTAAAAATATGCGTTTGATGGAAATTAAACTTTTTAAACTTCACATTTTTGATGATAATAAAAAATATATTTATTTTACAATATTAAATAAAGTATAAAATTACTATGATTTTTAAAGTATATATCAATAATTTAACTTTAACTTACAAATTCGTCTATTCCTTCTGCATCAACTTCCTTTTCTTCTTGGTCGACAGGAGGCCAATTTTGGCAGCTATCACCAGAGCAAGAACCGCAAGAATGATTGCAATATAATTGAAGTTTGCGACACCCACAAGTTGAGCCACATCCTTTTTTACAATTGCAAAATATCATTTTAAGTAGTTCTTCTGGTGCAGGAATATCCGTCATTTTGTTTGGTACCAAGGTGCCATTCACTTTTGTCCATCTCCAATCAGCAAATTTGAGAGTTTTGTTACCCGATATGTAAATATAAAGCAGACACTGCATGTATAAAAGAATAAATACTCCAAAAACATCAAAATTTAGACGCTCCGTAATGTTCAAACATTATCTCTAGAAAAATGTATTTGGTTTTTTAACAATAACTCGGTTTCCTTTAAAGCTTTTTGCATTCACTCACATCATTTTGTAGGGAATTTCATAAGCTATAAGACCATGAGAGTTGCAATCTTTCTATACCCTTTAGGTCAGAGAATTTTAATGTTAAAGGGCCAAAAAGACACTCCCTTTGCATTGAAATCAATACTTTAAACGCTTATATCTCTGTTTACCTAATACCAATAGGTACACGAAGTTTTGTGCCTTATTGATTTACTAAAAAGAAGTGTTAAAAATTTATTATTACTGTAGCAGAAAATCGAGAGAATGGGATGGTATAAAAAAACAGCACAAGTGTAAGAAGAATAAACATTTGTTACTAGATAAACGGAATTTTATCAGAACCACCATTATACAGGCCTATCCTAGGAATTTATGCATTTTAGGCATGATTTAATAATATTATTATATCAAAGGCAAATGTCAATTGTTAATTATTATGGAAAGTGTTTTGAAAACCAAAAATCTATTCTCGTTCATATACAGCGTGTTTCAGAAAAAGTAACGCCCTCTCGAGGATAGGTAAAAACCTGCAAAATAATTGGGGTAAAGATACAGGGCTTGCAGAACAAAAAATTTTACACATTTTTTACGATTTTGTAGAAACTATTGGCAACATTGTAATAACATTTGGTAGGTTTTAAGGGGAAAAACCGACCGGTTTAAACCTAAAACCGGTTTTTTTACTTCGCAATAACCGGTTTTACCCGTTATTTTTTTGTCCCGGTTATAACCGGTTTTTTATTTTTTAAGTAAAAACCGGTTATTAGGTTTTTATGATGATTAGGATTAGGTTAGGTATTATTTTAGATCCCAATCATAATTATTATTCTCAAGTAATTATTCCCAACAAAACCATAATTCAAATTTTATTTTATAAATACAGAAGCAAACTGAAAGTGCAAACTCACATCAGCCAGAAACAATTAAGTTTTATTATAATATTTCGTTGATAAGGTATTTGTAATCATAATATTTACATAAGAAGTGATCTGGTTAAAGTAAACGCAAACATCATCTATTTTTCACACTTGACTCTTGACATTGAAAGTGGGCGAATGACTTTTTCTGATTACCAAAATAATGTTCTGACTATGAATATTGAATTACCGATTACGAATACTAATCTCCAAGGATTTCTCTACGTTTTCAAAAAGATACACCCATACAGGAAATATTAAATGAGTTAAAATGTACCTATTATATTATAAAAATATATACAAACGTGTTAAAATAACTACATATTTTTTTTGATGGTAGTAAAAATAAAAGATAAATTGCATTATCGAATTTATTTTTAAGTAATAGTTATTTTCTTAACAAGTGCAGAAAGTCATTCTTTTCCGCACGCGACTGCAGTTTGCCGAACGACGCGAAGCGGGAGTTGGCAAGCAGTCGAGTGCGGAAAAGAGACTTTCTGGAAGAGTTAGGTACAATATTTTTTCTAAGAGTCTTTAAAAAATTACCAAATCTTAATCAATTAATTTAATTAATATGAAAATACAAACACAAATTAATTCTTTGACAAGGTTGTCAAACAGGCCCGATTCTATAAATGGGCACGCTGGGCACGTGCCCAGGGGCGCACGAGCCTGGGGGCGCCAAGAGGGCGCAAGAAAAAAAATAATAAAAAAAATAAAAATTTTAATAATAGTTTAAAATAAACAAATATTTTCTGGAGATCGCGGCAAATTGTAAACAAAAACTACGAATAGCGATTTAATCATTGGGAGGGTATCAGCGTAAAATACACCACCACAACCCGACCTCAACGCCGCGCCCGCGCCGGTCCTAGACGACGGAACCAAGCGGAAGCGCGCCGCTCTACATGTGTCTATTTTTAGCCCGCCCGCCTCCCCCCACCATCCTCACCACAACATCCCTTTTGTCTCTTGACTCCACAGTCAGGTATTAGACACTGGACAGTCTATTGTGGCGTGGTCTTTCCACGGTTGCGCTGTTTGTTTACGTGCATCGTGCATCAGTTCTTTCAGTCGAGCGCTTCGCTGCTTCTTTTTTGATGTGATTGGTGACTAGTGAGTGTAGTAGGCTACTATGAGTGAGAAAAAGAAACCTAGTGGCGCTGAATTCCGTAAACGTGCAAATCAGAGAATAGCGCAAGAGGCGATCTTCCTAAAAAAGGTTCCTAGAATAAGTAATTTCTTTAACGTTGTATCTGATGTTCATACGAGTCAACATAATTCTAATGACAAAAATGTTGACACTCAAAAAAGCTTGCCTCAAAATGAAGCTTCTGCCTCATCATGTTCAGATAACATAAATCCAGCTTCAAATGATCAGAATTTTTGTTCAGCTTCTGAACTATCCTTACCATCCACCACATCTCGTACACATCATTCGCCTAGTAGGCCTAAGCAGGTTACCGTAGAACCACTAAACCCATATTCTAGAAATAGTTTTGATTTTACACTAGATGATCCGGCCACTTGGGACACAAAAAACGATGAACAAGTTCTTCAAATAATCAATTCAAATGTCAAGCAAGATTTGCAAGCAGATTTTTCAAAGTCAGAACGGTACTATAAAAATGATGTTAAAAAAAACCGTAAGCTTTCAGTAAATTTGTTTTCAGGCGAAATCCCGAACGGAGAACGTTTTAGAAGAGATTGGCTTTTGTATTCAAAATCCACTGGTTGTGTATTTTGCATTCCATGTCTTCTCTTTCAACCAGAAAATAAAAGAACTTCTTTTTGTGAAGGTTTCTGTGACTGGAAACATTCATTAACTTTAGCCAAGTCACACGAACAATCAAATGACCACAGGATTAATGTCCTTAAATTAATTTCAAGAAAAAAGTCTCTTTCCGTAGAGTCCTTGGTCTCTTCACAGCATCAACAAGAGGTGAAGTATTGGAGAGACGTTCTAACTAGAATAGTGACAGTTGTAAAATTTTTGGCATCTAGAGGACTTCCGTTTCGAGGTGACAATCAAGAATTAGGTTCAACTTCCAATGGCCTTTATTTAGGATGCCTTGAGCTAATTAGTGAGTTTGATCCATTCTTAGCACAACATTTCACTAAATACGGCAATAAGGGTAAAGGAAATGTATCATACTTGTCATCAGACGTATGCAATGAATTTATTACCGTCATGAGCAACGAGGTGCTTCGTACAATAATTGATGAGATTAATCAAGCACGATATTTTGCCCTGGTTGTTGATTCGACACCTGATGCGTCACATAGTGACCAGCTGGCGGTAGTTTTACGGTATGTGTCCCTAAAAGATGCTTGTGCCACAGAGCGGCTTGTAAAATTCTTGCCACGTATATCGCACAAGTCTGAAGGTCTTGAAGAGGCAATCCTTTTGTCTCTTCAAGATCTGAAACTGGACATTCGAAATTGTCGTGGCCAAAGTTATGACAATGCATCAAACATGTCGGGCCCTTACAGTGGATTACAGTCAAGGATTAAACGAATAAACCACCTTGCAGATTATGTTCCGTGCGTCGCACATTCCCTTAATCTTGTAGGCAGCTATGCGGCCGAAAAGGCTTGTGTGGAGGTTGTAATCTTTTTCAACTTTGTTCAAAACCTCTTCAATTTTTTTTCAGCATCTACGCATAGATGGAATGTCCTAAAAGCATTAATAGGGAAGAGCAATGATGGAAAACCACAAAAAGAAAAGAAAACTCTGATGTTAAAATCCATGAGTGACACTAGGTGGTCAGCCAGGTCCGACGCACTACTTGCTTTGGTTACCAGCCATAAAGAAATCAAAGCTGCCCTTGAAGATTTGATTAAGGATAAAACACAAACACCAGACACACGGCTGACAGCAGAAGGGTTTGTTAAAACCTTGGAGAATTTCCAAACAGTTCTTTTAATTGTAATTTGGAATGATATCTTGCAAAGAGTGGACAAAGTTAGCAAAAAGTTGCAAACAGAAGAATTAGACCTACTTGGTGCTACAAAAGAGCTTGAGTCTTTATCGTTGTTCTTAAACGAGAAAAGTGAAAAATTTGATGACTTTGAAGCTGAAGCTTTGAAAATGGCTAATTTAAGTACCCCTTCTTATGACAGAGCAAGAAAACGTACCATGTTTTTTGATGAACAAAGGGATGAACAGTTTGAGAAAATGGATCCTAGAACAAGATATAGAACTGGAGTTTTCAAACCCATTTTCGACCATCTAGTAGTGCAGCTCAGTAGCCGGAAAAATAGTTACGAAAATCTAAGTAAAAGATTTGAAATATTCAGTCAACTTCACGAGAAGAAGTATGAAGATCTAGTGGAACAAGCTAAAAAGGTTGCTCAGTACTACTCCAATGACATTTGCGAAAATGACTTCGTACAAGAGTGTCATCACTTTCAAATGTACATGAAGGCTGAGAAACTGAAGAGAATAAGAGACTGCTACTCATACATCAAAGAAAATAGTTTAACAAGCACATTTCCGAATTTGGAAGTAGCCATTAGGGTGTATTTGACTCTGCCAGTTACAAACTGTTCGGCAGAGAGGAGTTTTTCGGCCTTGAAGAAAATCAAGTCAGAAAATAGAAGTACAATTGCAGATGAAAAGCTAAACAGCTTGATGTTACTGTGCACTCAAAGTGACATAACCTTGAAACTTGACTGTGATAAACTGATTTCCACATTTTCAAACTTGAAAATGCGGAAGAAACCAATGTAAATAGAAACCGATGAACTGATGAACTTACAACAAAGATAATATAACATGAAAGTGTGATGTTATTATTAATATTGAACTAGTATATCAAGATGTAATGTTATAAAGGCAGAGTACAGTGTATATAGTAGAATAATAATTACAATTATAATAATAAGGGTGGGAGGGTGGTCCGTGATACCGTAGTAACAAAACCTATTGATTATTATGCTAATCTGTTATTGTTTAAGCGTCAATAACGGTTTTGTTTTGTTTTACGGTTGCCGGTTGCCAGTCCGGGACACGGCGGGTCCATAGGTGGTGGATAATGGAATATTCTCTATTTGTAAAGAGAATAGGGGTTAGATCCCCCCCGAACCAAAACTGGCAAATAAGAAAAAAAGTACAAGAAAAAGCGGAAATCTATTTCGAAATATGGCGCTAGTGGCCGGGTTGTGTTGGCGTATATTTGGTGGTTGGGAGGGGGGGGGGGCGCTTGTCAAAATGGTGCCCATAGCGCCAAAGACCCTAAAAACGGGCCTGTTGTCAAAACCAAACTTTCAATATAATTAGTTTGCATGACGACGATCTTGGTTTCCATGACGATGATTCAAAACGACTGTTATTGTCTACCGATTTGACTTTCGAATATTATGTCAAAATAATTTTATTTCATCGAATTGTATCGTTCATTTCATTAAAACAGGAACACAATAAGGTATATTTGAAATAAATTAGTAAATAATATCTAATTATTAGTTTATTGCATGTATTATAATTACTTTAAGGCTATATTAACATATCTAAATTAACACGCGTGCGGAAAAGTAAAAACCGCGTGCGCAAAAGTAACACGCGTGCGGAAAAGTAACACGCGTGCGGAAAAGTGAAACTTTCTAAACTAAAATGCGTGCGCGAAAGTAGACATTTTTGCACGCTCGTAGAAAAAATATTTATGTTGATATTATTTTTTTTTAAATCCCATTTGAAAGTATGGAAAATTTTTTATAAGTTGAAATGGTTGGGTTAAATTGTATATTATTTCAATATGTATACAGTGCTAGTCAAAAGTCCGTACCCCCCCTCTTATCTTTTGAACGGTTATACCTATAATAGTGAAATTTGGAGGCAGGAAATAAACGGACGTAAGCTTCTTAACTAGTCATGACAGGTGACGTAATAGTGACAGATGACGTTACAGAGCCACTGTGACCGATAATTTTAAATGGAACCTTGTGGCAAGTGATACCTCGTTTGAAAGGTATTCAAAATTCCTATTCAGTCATACTAATTTTTTTGGGTTTAAGTTTATTTTGATTTTGGTGAATAAATTAAATAAATATAATATTGTAGTTTCGCATTTAATTAATAAAAATTCAAATGTCCGCCTATGGTTTTTTTTTTGTCAAAAAAGTTGACGTTTTTCAATTCTCTAGTAGTTTTTACGTCAACGTCAACCTTTTTGACAAGTAATCATAGGCGGAATTTTGAATTTTTATTAGTTAAAGGCGAAACTACAATTTTATATTTATTTCATTTATTTATCAAAATTAGCTTAAACTTAAACAAAATTAGTATAACTGAATATGTATTTGCAATACCTTTCAAACGAGGTGTCACTTGCCATAAGGTCCCATTTAAAATTATCTGGCACAGTGGCGCTGTAAAGTCATCTGTCACTATTACGTCACCTGTCATAACTAGGTAAGAAGCCTACGTCCGTTTATTTCCTCCTTCCAAATTTCACTATTATTGGTGTAACCGTTCAAAAGATACGAGGGGAGGTACGGACTTTTGACTAGCACTGTATATTAATCTTGCGCTATATTATATTTAATAATAATCAATAAATATATAATAATACTAAAATAATAAATAAATATAATAATTAATAGAATAAAACGGTTTTAT
The DNA here is from genome assembly GCF_917563875.1 of Diabrotica virgifera virgifera. NCBI lineage: Eukaryota > Metazoa > Arthropoda > Insecta > Coleoptera > Chrysomelidae > Diabrotica > Diabrotica virgifera. The sequence continues at coordinate 186,506,132 of NC_065444.1, read as the reverse complement.
TAAAAATTGTGTTTTATTTATATTGATGTTCTTTCGATAGTACTAATTTTGATCATATTTACATCGAATATCGAGTCGAGTGGAGTATCGCAAACTAAAGTGCATTGTAAATGTAACATTGTAACCTATTGGATTAAAAAAACCGACAACCGGTTTTTGAAAAAACCGGTTTTTTTGGCCGGTTATAACCGCCAGGTTAAACCGTAAGCAAAAAAAACGGTATAACCGAAAACCGGTGTTTTGTCAAAAACCGCCATCCCTATTTTAAGCAGCAGTTATTGTGCATTTTTTGACAATGTACAATTAAGAATTTTATATTCATCATCGACGCGCATGCGTAGTGGTCTGAATTTTTTAAAGAAAAAATAGGTAGTTGCTGAGATATTTAAAATTAAATATCATTTTTGAATTCCCCGTCTTATTTGAGACAAAAACCTATCTTCCCTTTTTCTCCTACGACGCGCCGTTTTCATGGAAAAAATAAAGCATCTTAGTCCGTACAAAGTATTCGAAATAAATTTCTATACATTCATAATTACATAAAACTTGTTTAAATTTTTGTATTTCTTCAACGCCCTGTATCTTGAAAAAAATATGGCATTACAAAAATTTTTGACGTAGCAAATAAAACCCCAATTATTTTTCAATATTTTACTTACCCTAGAAACGATGTTACCTTTTTTAAAACGCCCCGTAGAAACTTATTCCGAATACTATAACGTAAGGGTTAAGATGTACACCTGGTTCCAAAAAAAACTGATACGACTCTTGAAGCGTATTTTGTAGAAAATTGAGCAGTGTATTTTGAAGGATAAATACTTAATATTTACATACTGTCAATGTCACTGCCAAATCTTAAAATTTGTCAGATAGCTTATTCTGTTCCACGGATATTAGACTTTATTATTAATCTTTATTATTAATACTTTCTCCGCAACTGAGGGTATCTTATCAACTGTATTGTTTTTAAACAATAGATGATAAAATAAAAATATTGACAGTTCAAAAATGTGAACATTATTGCATTGTGTGTGGCCTAAGTTTGGGCTGAAAATTGAAATGTATTACATTTTTACAAAATTTTAGAATATGTTTAATTACGTAGACCAATTTTAACAGTTGTTTTCAATACAGATTTCAATCCTCTACAAATAGTTTCTAATGTCATTTGATGTCAAATAATTAGGGAAGCTGGAATTCAACAGTTTAGAATTTTACATTGAGTTAATGCAAAATTGTGACGCATGTCAAAATTCTCAATGTATTTTAATTGTATTCATTTTTTTCGAATCCTGAGAAAACTAATAAATATTTTTGAAAAATTTAAACTTAGAATAAAAGACTACATTATTACCGAGGGCTGAAAGTCCCTGAAAACTTCTATAATATTTATTTTAATAAGTTACAGGGCTGAATTGAATATTAATTTGTTTTGTTGTATAATCCACGTTTACAATAATTATGTGATCTATTTGATGTAAAAACTATCATTTATATACTCTTTATAAAATACAGGAATTCAAAATAATATAAACATTTAGACCTTAATAATTAGTACAATTTATGAATTAACATAATATCCCTAATAACACAAAACATTCCATGAATGTTCCTAGAATGTACACACAGGACATTGAAAACATTCCTGGAATGTCCCCAAATGCACACGAATGTCCCTGGAAAGTCCCAGGAAAGTGCTGTGTCAGCATTTTAAATATTCTTAGAATGTTCTGTTGGAACATTCCATGAATGTCTACGAATGTTCTTTGGACATTCACAGTCTATTTTTTAGACTGAATGTCTTGTTGGAACATTCCATGAATGTTCTTTGGACATTCACAGTATATTTTTAGACTGAATGTCTTGTTAGAACATTCCATGAATGTCTACGAACGTTCTTTGAACATTCACAGAATATTTTTTAGACATTCACTGAAATATATCGTCAGTAATGTGACAATACCTCCTATATGTTTTTTCATGAGGTTTGCAGGAGACGAAAAACATTTTTTAAGGTCACTTTCTGTTTTCGTACGTATTCTGACTTTTTTGTAGTAAATAGATAGTTATTTACTGCAAAACAAGTCAAAAAATATATGAAAACAGGAGGTGGCCGAAACAAGTTTTTAGTCTATCTTACAAATCTCTTGAAAAAAACAGATAGGAGGTATTGTCACATCACTGACGATATGTGGCCATACCAAATAATACATCCTTGATAAATATAAACATTTTTATTGCAAAAAATCTTTACATACATTTTTTAATGTAATTTACTGACATTCCTAAATATTATAAAAAAATGTGTCACATTTGCTTTGTAAACCTTTCTTTTGCTTTTCGTAGCCACATATTCTGTTTCCTTTCTGGTTTTTTGTAGACCACTTCTCTCAGCTGATTCTAAAAGAAAATAAAATAAAAGGTAATTTTTCTATCCTTTACAATTAACAATCAGAAGAAATATTATTTACAGGTAATAATACGCATAAATAATAATAATAAAAAAATAAATATTAAATAATATTTAAATAAATAATAAATAATATTTAATAAATAAAATAATAATAATGAACATTTTGTATTTTGACAACGACATCCGACGTGGAAGTAGAAACCTTAATAAAATTATTTTTTCAAGTAAATTGTGGCTTATTTCCTCATTAGAATAGTTAATTACAAAAAAGCCACAAAGAAATAGATTTTTCACAAACAAATAAGTATTTAGTATTCATTATATTTATTGTTTTTATTATTTACTTTAATGTCCTACTGGTACATTATTTGACAAATAATGACATTTCGAAGTCTGTTAAGTATGATATAACGCCCTTGGGCATTAAATTTAAATAACGACTTAGATACTGTCAAGTTGACAAATATCAACCTAAGTAAAACTATGGTTACCACAATTATGTTACTACTGTTACTGGTAAATGTACTTATTTAAAAACTAATCAATTCAAAATTCATTCAAATTTTTCGCATATAAAGAATAATTTAGTCAGACATTAAACGTTGAAGGCACCACAGGTATTATAATAATAACGCTTTCGGTCAACGTATATCCCTCAGGCCCTTGTTAAAAACACCATTGACCTCAAGCGTTATTATCCTTATAATACCCTTGGTACCTTAATAACTGTAACATAAGATTATACCTTAATTCTTGTTTTCTATTTCTGATGTTTTTATTTATTTACATTGAATATTAATCTGTTTTGTTGTATAATCTACTTCGCAATAATTATGTGATATATTTGACTTAAAATGAATTCAAAAATTTTTTGCAGTTGGGCAACAATGTCAACTTAGATCTCCGATGTAGATAATGAATTACAACAGTATCTATATTGTACAGACTGTATTATTAATTAGGTTATTTATTTATTTATTTATTGAAATATACATCCACCAGGTATAAACCCATAAAGGTGTACATAAGAAAACTACATACATTGACTGAACACTTGATGACAAAATATAAAATAAAATAAAAGAATAACCAAAAATGTTTCTGTTGTTAATACACATACACAATAATAAACAAAGACCTTAATAAAGAAAAATAACATGGCATCAATTCGATAAGCTATTGCGTATTTCGCGTTTAAAGATGTTAAAACCAAGAAAAAAAATGCATATACCTGTGTGACATAAGCTATTGGAACAGCACAGTCTCTTAAACGAACAGATGAAAGTGAAGTTCTGTCAATATCTTTTTCTAAAAAGTGTTTTGAACATACTCCTCTATTAACAAATCTGATCTATAGTTCATGTCTTCTTCGCAGGATCTTCTGGAAAGCTAAAAATACAAAATATATGCATTACTAAGCATTATTAACAAATTTTAGTTTTAAATAAAAAATATGATTAATGGACTCACAAAATATTATAAAACAGCTTAGAAATTGTTTATTAGTATAGTCGGTTCCCCAAACTCTGACACAACTGGCTAGTGATTTTAGTAGGTAATTTTTTTTGTTTTTGGCCAATTTTGCCAAAATTACAGTAATTATTAACTATTTAGTTATTATTTTTTTTTTTTGCCAATTTTACCAAATTGGCAAAATTATTTACTAAAATCACTAGCCAGTTGTGTCTGAGACTCAGTAGTACTGAGACTGAGTTTAGCAAATCAACTATAATATTCTGTGTATTCATTAGTTGGTACTGCATATTATAGTGTGTGGTCTACCATCCTATTTATAAAGGCATACATTAGCAAAAACGCAAAAAGAATTACTTTAGTTTTACAAATCCTATTGTTATTATCTCTATTTACTATTTTAGTTAGGAATAAGCGAAGTTTGTGGCTTATTCACAATTATTATTAAAATAATAAATGGATATGACCAATTATTAACTTATAAAATAAAATAATAATTCTTCTGATTTATGCCTTTTATTCACTTTGTTATATCTAGGTTACTTAAAAGATTTTTTATGAATACAGTGGAACCTCGATAAGTCGGATTAATCGGGACCGTGGCTGGTTCGGGTTATCGAAAATCCGGGTTAGCTGGAGAATATCGTAAAAACTAATAAATTACGGTATACTAACAGATAAACTTCATTATTGCAAAAACATGAAATACATATTATGCACAGTACATCTAAATTACGTACAGTTGCATACAGTATTGTTCATATCTGGGTAAACAACTCAGTCGAACCGAGAAAATGTTTATTTTGTCTGATGAAAATCGTTCCGGGTTAGCCGAACTTCCGAGTTATCGGAGGCCGACTTAACGGGGTTCCACTGTAGTATTATTAGGGTATTAATAGTATTAATTTATTTTCTGAAATACAGGGCATGCCTTCGTTTACATATTTGCATACTAACCTTTTAATAGGGCTTTTCATTCACAGTCATTTGTTTGGAGCTTCTGTCATAATTGAAACGTTATTCCTGCAGATTTTTTTATCTACATTTGTTTCTGCTACTCCAACTGCGTTAAAAACAGGACACCATTTTATTCACTATGTTAATAATACTATTAAAGCTATTATAAAAGTATCCGAATTAAAAAAATATTCTTAAAAAGCACAAATAATAGAAACAACGATCCACCCACGGCAAAGCAAGGTGGCCAAGATGAAGATGCCAAGATGGCCGAAGCGAGGTCGTTGGTTGGTCGTTTTTAGTCACGTGATGCCCTCTCAAGCGCCATGCACAAAAATATATGCACGGCGAATTTGAAAATGAACGCAAAAGAAATAAATATAAATGCCTCTCTTGGGTTTTGCATAAGTTATAAGTATTTTTTTTATTAACAAAATCGCATTCCAAATTGAATATTCGCGAACAATAATTTTTATTACATTTGTATGTTTATAATATTGTATTAATTGAACTTGGGAAACTCTTTAAATTTGACATATTATTGCACTGTAGGCCTAAAGTGTCACTTAGTTTGTCTGGTATGTTATAAGTAATGTTGTATCTGTTACACGTATGTATTATTTCGCAACTTAAAATATAGGAACATTGGTAGTATGTTCACAGAATGTCTTATGGTAACATTCCAGGAATAATTTAAACATATGTTCACCGAATGTTCCCTAAATGTCCAGGACATTCAAATATTGATAGAACTTTGGTAGTACATTCCTGGAATGTTGTGTGTTGTTAGGGATGTAATCAGTTGTTTGTTGTTTGTTTATTTTATTATTTGTTTGTCATAATAAATATAATGTCAGATCAATCAAATACACTGCTCAACATGATCAAATCTTACTAAGAGTCGTATCAGTTTTTTTAGGAACCGGCTGTACACCTCAAACGAAGAAGTGCTCTACATACATATTGGGACCGTGCAAGTTCGGCAAAGCGACCTCTATTTTTACGCTCTGTACTTTTAGTCGCACTTTTAATTATATTGGCCAATTATATTAGTCCTGGTTGCTGGATAATTGTCAAGGCCATAGTCCAAAAAAATAATAAGAAGAAAAAATAAGATGCAGGTTATGTTATGCAAACGTAAACAATTGTATGTAGTAAATAAAATTAGTTATTAAAATACAGTACTGCAAGCAAAACACAATTAATTAAATTTACCTTTATATAATAATTGCATATCATATCAATATTGTGGAGCAATATATAATTTTTCTGCTTCAATGACAGAAGGTATGAAATATACGTCAATTTGACAATTTCAATTGACAATATGAATTATTTAAGATAGTTGCAATATTTCTTCGCGACTCGCGCACGGTCGTTTCTCGTTTCCCTTCCAAATACTTGCACACCGCGAATAATAGGCTAGGAAAGGGAACTTTTCAACACAGTGAAAATTACAAAAAAAAACATCATACCTAGGCCACATGGGTAATGAGAAGTAATAGGTATTATAAATATGCTCAACTAATACTGAAGGGAAAGATCGATGGAAATAGAGGGCTGGGAAGGGAAAGACTATTGTGTGTGGTTAAGAAACATCCGACCATAGAAAAAAGTGTTGTGTGATTTGGTAGAATGCGATCTTACCCTTCAAAAAATATGTCACGTATTTCAGCACCTGGTTAATTGGAAGGATACTACAAATCTGGCCTCCACATAAGTGGTCTGTAGCTTCGACATGATAGGTGTGAAATTTTAAACGTTCTTGCTGTTGATTGGATAGGAAGAGTGGCATAATCTAGCCTCCATGCTAGGTACATCATAGCCTCCATACGATACTTCCAATATTTAATATTTTATTTATTCAAGTGGCCAATAAAGGTAAAACACAAACAACTTTTGTTTCTTACTTATTTATTTATACAATAATGTGACATTTTACATAGAAATATGAGTAATTTGGATTAAATAAATGTTTACTTGTCGAATTTTTTCACCGTCTGCACACAACAGCTGAAGGGAGCCATTAGACCTAACAACAAAACGCGAAATAAAATGTGTATTTTAAAACTGTTGGATAAACAGTATCTACAATCATAAAAACTTACCTTTAAAAAGGTACTCGATTATGAAATAACAAAAATATCACAAAACACGACTGAATATCAGCTTTTTATGGTGACACAAACACATCACATAACCGACCACCGACCATATAAAATAAGTGAACGACAACGAACGAACACAGATTACAGATTCACAGATAGCGCAGGATTTGTCAAAAGTCATGTTCCACCAATCACAATGCCGACATCAGCGCCTCTGACTAAATGGAAGGAAAATAAATACGATTACATGTTTTTTATTAGAGTGAGCGGGGCATGCATCCGACAATTGACGGGGCTAAATTTTGAACAGCTTATAAAAACAGCTGAAGACAGCTGAAGAAGAGTTTTCAATGGACGGCCGGAGTGATGACGTAGAAATGTCAATTTTTATTGACATATATCATGTCAGATTTTTCCAAACCTTTCCAACAAAACGTTGTTTAGTGTGGCAAATTTGTATTTTTTATTATTTTTTCAGTTTTTACAGAGAACATTTCCGTTTTTTGCAATATGTAAGTATTGTTATAGTTACTACAACAATTTTACAAGGTTGTATAAATAATAAAGCATGTTGTTTTATATAAATAGCACTAAAATGTATGTATACGGGTGAAGTAAGTTTAGAATTTATTTGATTTTTAGAAATTTCAGATTTTATATTTTATTTTATTTTTTTTTTTTAGATTTCATACTAATTAAAAAGTCTTGAGATTCGGTAAAACCTTACTTTTCAACGTGTTTACAATCTTTGTTTGGAAAGTGATCATCATAACACTGAATATAGCCGCAGTTGGTCGTGACGTCACACTCCGGCCGTCTATTAACCTCCATTGAGGAGAGGGCACTTTAAGAAGATGAAAAAGATATTTTATTTATTGCATGAAAACAGCGCGTCGTAGGAAAAAAAAATAGATTTTTTGTCACAAATTGAATGAGAAATTCAAAAATGATTTCTAATTTGAAATAGCTCACTGGCGTACTATTTTTATTGTTTAAATAAATGTGACCATTACCCGTATGCGCGCCAATGATGAATATAACATTCTAATTTATATGTTAAATAGTGTACAATAACTACCTCTTAAAACTCACCAAATTTCATTACAATGTTGACAGTAGTTTCTGAAAAATTGTAAAGAATGTGTAAAATTTTTTGTTCTTTAACGCTCTGTGTCTTGAAAACGGATGGCGTTACAAAAATGTTTTAGTAAGCAAACCCCAATTATTTTTTTAGTTTTTTGCCTATTTTGTTTGCACATGCCTCTCCGAAGTCTATATTTACGCCAGTCAATGAGAGAAAAAGAGGATATTACCTCTGAATTCTATCCTACTGCGTGTAATTTAATGAAATTTTAGAAATAACCTCTACTTATCTCCTAATTCAAAGTCTACCCTATGCCGATGTGCGCTTTTATCTTGGAGGCGTTTCCCACCCCTTCTCGTGGATGGAAAATTTTTGGTCAAAACAATCACGGACGTGGCTAGATAACCTAATTCTAGCAAAAACTGTTTTAGAATTTTTGTAGAACTCAATACTTTTTGTATCCGTGGTTGAAAATTTGTCATTTTCGTTGAAAAATGTCACCTTTTCGGACGGTTTTTTGCGAATACCTTGAAAATTATGCATCTAACGAAAAAAACTATATAAAATATTTTTGTAGCTCATGAAAAATCAGAGAGATTTTTTCATAAATCTTCTAATTATAATAAAAAAAGAGATATGGTAGGTAGGTTAAAAGATATTTTTTTGGTGCATGCTCAAATCGGTGTGTTTAACTTAAAATAACAGAGAAGTGGTCGATTTTAAGGGTATTATGTTATAAACATATTTAGTTTAGTCTGGGCAGATTATCGGAGAACAGGCCATTTTTGGGAAAAGTTATTTACCAGCAATTTTATTGCTGGAATCGAATCTTATGATTGTATATATTAATAATATAGGTATGCAATGTCCGCAGATAGTGTGCTACTTTTTTTATAAACAAAATGATGCTCGAAAGTCGTGTTTTTTTCAATTTGTGCTCTATAACTCCAAAGATTTTAACTTTACACAAAAAACACCCAAATAAAAATTCACCGTAATTAAATTCTGCATAGTGACGTGTTTTTCCCGATTTACTTCGACAAAAATTTTCCTCGGAAAATGCCGGTTTTTCCAACAAAATCTTTAATTTTCAACTAAAATTTTATATAAGTAATTGTTTATCAATAATTGAATAACTTGATAGCATAAAGGCTCTTTTCGTATAGATTATGATTCCAGAAGCCAATGGAAATTGAATGAATAGTTTAGCAACAATTGAATTGTTAATTAAAAATTTACGGTCGGTACAATAACCACAATAATTATGATACATAGGAATAACTATGATTTTTGTATAAAAAGACACATCTAATGTACTTTACAAAATTGAAATTGGACTATTTAAGCGGCCTCGGGAATATTTTAAAATTATAAACAATTGTTTGGCTTATAAACAAATAGAATTTCTCGGGAAATATTAAATTAAATTAAATCACGAAAACGGTATTGGAAAAAAGCGGCAGGACGCTTCTTTTAAAAGAAAAAACGTTTAATTGTGATGAGTGGTTCGTGGGATACAACTGGTCAGAGTTGACCGGCATTTACGGCAAATATATAAACAATAGGATCATAATTTTCGAACCATCACCTTTTTATTTTTATCCTATTTCTTCACACCAATTTTCATATCTTTAAAATAATCATAACATATATTATTATAATAAAAACTATCGATATTACGAGTGAAAATTGCCAAAAATAGCAAAATTCCAATAAAAAATTAGGTTGGAGAAAATCTCAAAGTTCAAAATCGGTATACGTTAAAAAATGCATTTTCTCGGCTTCCCATGGAGCAATTTTTTTCATTTTTTTTTTTCCAAGTAACTTGAGTAGAGCCATCTAACTAACGCATTATTAAATGTCAAAGTTGCTTTCGTTTTGTTATAATAAATTAATTTATTTATTATAACAAAATTTTTAATTTGTTTAAATTAAGATTGTTTAAATAATTATACAGTTTTCAAATGAGAATATTTGTGTTTTTAATGTTAAAAGGTACACTTGTAGTAAGTTTATCTAAAAAAAGTTTACAACTGGAAAAAATATGTAGTTTTTTTTCTTATAAATAAATTAATTTATTATAACAAAACAAAAGCAAGTTTGCCATTTTATAATGCGTTAACTAGATGGCTCTACTCGAGTTACTTGGGAACAAAAAAGAATGAAAATTGCTCCATGGGAAGCCAAGAAAATGCATTTTTTTAACGTATACCGATCTTGAACTTTTAGATTACATTTTCTCCAACCTGATTTTTGATTGGAATTTTGCTATTTTTGGCAATTTTCACTAGTAATATCGATAGTTTTTATTATAATATATGTTATGATTATTTTAAAGATATGAAAATTGGTGTGAAGAAAGAGCATAAAAATAAAAAGGCGACGGTTCAAAAATTATGATCCTATTGTTTATATATTTGCCGTAAATGCCAGTCAACTTTAACCGGTTGTATCTCAGGAACCACTAATCACAATTAAACGTTTTCTCATTTAAAAGAAGCGTCCTGTCGCTTTTTTTCTAATATAGTTTTCATGATTTAATTTAATTTAATATTTCCCGAGATATTCTGTGTGTTTATAAGCCAAAAAATTGTTTATAATTTTAAAATATTTCTGAGGCCGCTTAAATAGTCTAATTTCAATTTTGTAAATTATATTAGATGTGTATTTTTATACAAAAATCATAGTTATTCTTATGTATCATAATGATTGTGGTTATTATACCGACCGTAAATTTTTTAATTAACAATTCAATTGTTGCTAAACTATTCATTCAATTTCCATCGGCTTCTGGAATTATAATCTATACGAAAAGAGCTTTTATACTACCAAATTATTTAATTATTGATAAACAATTACTTATCTAAAATTTAGTTGAAAACTAAAGATTTTGTTGGAAAAACCCGCATTTTTCGGGGAAAATTTTCGTCAAAGTAAATCGGGAAAAACACGTCTCTATGCAGAATTTAATTACGGTGAATTTTTATTTAAGTGTTTTTGGTGTAAAGTTAAAATCTTTGGAGTTATAAAGCAAAAATTGAAAAAAAAAACACGATTTTCGGGCGCCATTTTGTTTATAAAAAAAAGTAGCACACTGTCTGCGGACTTTGCATACCTATATTATAAATATATACAATCATACGATTCGATTCCACCAACAAAATTGCTGGTAAATAGCTTTTCCTTGTATTTTGCTAATTAGCCCAGAGTAATTTTGTAGTGCTTGAAAACACCTTTAAATAAAGACTGTTGTCTGTTACATTTAAAAGCGAGATATAGTGCAAAAAATATAAATGACTAGTTTATTTTAAAATAAAATGCGAAATATATTAAACCCCTCATCCGCCACATTTAAATGCATCGTTTTATTTCTACAATACCTTTTATTATAGTGTTATTTCTATGTTTAAAAAGTTGAACAGGTTTAAAATGCATGGTTTTTGAAAACAATTAGATCAAATTATAGAGCACATCTTTAAATTTTCTTAAAAATATTTCCTTTTCTCCATGTAACTCGAAAATGATAGAGAAATCAGTAATGAAGGACAACACAAAATTGTTAGCTGAAAAAAACCCTACATTTTTGTATTGTATCTTTTTTCGTATCTCATCATTTTCAAGTTACATGGAGAAAAAGGAAGATTTTCAAGAAAATTTAAAAATTAGCTTTATAACTTGATCTTATTTTTTTTTTCAAAACCATTCATTTTAAACCCGTCCGACTTAACTTTATGAACACAGAAATAACACTATAGCAAAAGGTATTGTAGAAGGAAAACGGTGCATTTAAATTCTGGTTGATGAGAGTTTTTCTTCTCATTTTTCCTTAAAATAAATTTGTCATCAATTTTTTTGGCACCATATCTCGCTTAGTTGAATGTATACGACATTTAACAGTGCTCGTTTAAAAGGTTTTCCCAACCACTACAAAAGCTATTCGTATACCCCTAAAATCGACCATTTCTCTATTATTTTAAGTTGAATACACCGATTTGAGCATGCACCAAAAAATCTTTTTCACCTACCATATCTCTTTTTGTATTATAACTATGATAAAAATGACTCTTTGATTTTTCATAAACTACAAAAATGTTTCATGTAGTTTTTTCGTTAAATGCATAATTTTTAAGATATTCTCAAAAAAACCCGTCCGAAAATGTGTCATTTTTTAATGAAAATAGCTAATTTTTATCCACGGAAAACTCAAAAAAAATTGAGTTTTGAATAAACTTATAGAACAGTTTTGCTTAGAATTAGGTTCTCTAGCACTCTAGCCTATTCCGTGGTAATTTTGACCAAAAACTTCTCCACCCCCGAGAAGGGATGGGAACCACCCCCAAGATAAAAGCTTCATAGGATATAGGGTAGAATTTGTTTCTTGAGCTAAGTCCTACTTACAGTGAAAATATCAACTAATTGATGCAGTAGGATGGAATTCGGTCCAAATGTCGGCTTACTGCAAAAACCAACCAACTCCATTTTAAAAGTTTTGGGAAATCTACCTTTTAAACTTTAATTTGAAATTGAAAATCGACTGAATTTAAAAAAATTATTTAATAACTGAAAAATATTTTTGTCATACTTTTCAATTATTAAATCATTATTTAAATTCAGACGATTTTTCATTTCAAATTAAAGTTTAAAGGTAGGTTTCTCAAAACTTTTAAAAATGGAGTTGGTTGGTTTTGGCAGTGAGCCGACGAATTTTCATTGACTGCACTATTATATTTATTATCTATTTGTTTACGTAAGTAGTATCTCCCTGTTGTTTGTTAATATTTAAATATTACTCAAATGAAAAGTTAATTAAATTTAAAATGTTTTCTCATTAGCACGTAAATATCTTTCTGACATAATATTAACATTGGATCTGATCAGTTAATTACAGACATTAGACCAGCCTTCAACTAATAATTTGAAGAACATACTAAGTAGATAAACTAGTAAATAATAAGCATATACAGTTAATAAACTAAGTATATAAACACAAAACATTAAATACTTAAAAGTTTCTAGACGAAATGCAAGAAATTAATTGGTTCGCAGTGGCTTTCATAGTTCTGCCACACACTGGAGGACTTGCAGGGGGCATTATAACGAAGAAGAATATATTTTGGTACAATGGCCTAAAAAAGCCCTTTGGCACACCACCAAGCTGGTCATTTAGTCCAATTTGGACGATTTTATATAGTAGTATGGGATATGCGTCATATATGGTTTACAGAGATGGGCATGGTTTTGATGGTAAGTTTTTTAAATCGCATCTTTTATGATAATAAATAAATAGTGATTTTCTTTTAATTTAATATACCTCCAAACCTGTTACACCATGATGAAGCATATGGCATCCACGAAGCTTCTCCATTTCTGTTTATTTCTGGCAATGCCTGTTACCTCTCCCCAGGTTTTCTTCTTGAAGTTTTCTCCCCAGGCTTTTGTAGTTATTTTCAATAGCGCTTTTCCTTGTGTTGGACGGTCGTCGTCTGCTTCTTTGTCCTAATGCATTCCATTTGAGTGATTGTTTTGTTATGTCTGTATTTTCTTTCCTCAATGTGTGACCCAGTCAGTTCCATCTTTTTTTCTTTATTGTTGTTCTGATTGGTTCTTATTAAGTTTTCCTCCACCGTTCTTCATTTGTTATGGTGTTGGGCCAATATATCTTCAGAATATTTATTAGGCATTTATGTATAAAAACTTGGATTTTTCTTGCCTTTCCATCTTCCATTGTCCATGTCTCACTCCCATATAGTACCACCGATTTGACGTTACTATTAAATATTCTTATTTTAGTGTTTTCACTTATTCCTATTCTCATTTCTACTGTCTTATTAGTGTTGATTTTAAGTCCAACTGTAGCCGACTTTTCCTTAAGCTTCCTTATCATGTTCTTCATGATATTTTTCGTGTGTAATACCAAGCAGATATTATCTGCATATTCCATTGATTATTATCTGCATATTCCAAGTGATTCCATTTTTTTTAATTGTTTTTTTTTAGTGTGTGGTTAAGGTATATGTTAAAGAGAAGTAGTGATAGTATACAACCTTGTTTTAATCCTACTTCTATTTCTATTTTATCTGCCATTTGCCCTTTAAGTAATACTTGACTTGTTGATTTATGATATTACTCTGGGCTAATTAGCAAAATACAAGGAAAAGTTATTTACCAGCAATTTTATTGCTGGAATCGAATCTTATGATTGTATATATTAATAATATAGGTATGCAAAGTCCGCAGATAGTGTGCTACTTTTTTTATAAACAAAATGGCGCCAGAAAATCTTGTGTTTTTTTCAATTTTTGCTCTATAACTCCAAAGATTTTAACTTTACACCAAAAACACCCAAAAAAAATTCACCCTAATTAAATTCTGCATAGAGACGTGTTTTTCGCGATCTACTTCGACAAAAATTTTCCCCGGAAAATGCAGGTTTTTCCAACAAAATTTTTAATTTTTAACTAAAATTTTAGATAAGTAATTGTTCATCAATAATTAAATAAGTTGGTAACATAAAAGATCCTTTCGTGTAGATTATAATTCCAGAAGCCGATCGAAATTAAATGTACAGTTTAGCAACAATTAAATTGTTAATTAAAAATTTACGGTCGCTGTAATAACCACAATAGTTATGATACATAAGAATAACTATGATTTTCTATAAGAAGACACTGTATCTATCTAATGCACTTTACAGAATTGAAATTGGACTATTTAAGCTGCCTCAGGAATATTTTAAAATGATAAACAATTTTTTGGCTTATAAGCAAATAGAATATCTCAGAAAACATTAAACTAAATTAAATCATGAAAATGGTATTGGAAAAAAGCGGCAGGACGCTTCTTTTAAAAGAAAAAAGTTTAGTTGTGATGTGTGATTCCTGAGATACAACCTTTTTATTTTTGTCCTCTTTCTTCACACAAATTTCCATATCTTTAAAATACTCATAACAAATATTATTATGATAAAAACTATCGATATTACGAGTGAAAATTGACAAAAAGTGCAAAATTCCAATCAAAAATTAGGTTGGAGAAAATGTAATCTCAAAGTTCAAAATCGGTATACGTTAAAAAATGCATTTTCTCGGCTTCCTATGGAGAAATTTTCTTCATTTTTTTTGTTCCCAAGTAACTCCAGTAGAGCCATCTAACTAACGCATTATTAAATGTCAATCATGCTTTTGTTTTATTATAACAAATTTATTTATTTATAAGAAAATAAAACTACATATTTTTTTCAGTTGTAGACTTTTTTTGGATAAACTTATTACAAGTGTACCTTTTAACGTTAAAAACACAAATATTCTCATTTGAAAGCTGTATAGTTATTTAAACAATCTTTATTTAAACAAATTAAAAAATTTTGTTATAATAAATACATAAATTTATTATAACAAAACAAAAGCAACTTTGACATTTAATAATGCGTTAATTGGATAGCTCTACTCGAGTTACTTGGGAACAAAAAAAGAATGAAGAAAATTGCTCCATGGGAAGCCGATAAAATGCATTTTTTTAACGTATACCGATTTTGCACTTTGAGATTACTTTTTCTCCAACCTAATTTTTAATTGGAATTTTGCTATTTTTGGGAATTTTCACTCGTAATATCGATAGTTTTATTAAAATAATATATGTTATAAGTATTTTAAAGATATGAAAATTGGTGTAGAGAAAGAGGACAAAAATAAAAAGGTGATGGTTTGAAAATTATGATTCTATTGTTTATATCTTTGCCATAAATGCCGGTCAACTTTGACCGGATTTTAAAGATATGAAAATTGGTGTAGAGAAAGAGGACAAAAATATAAAGGTGATGGTTTGAAAATTATGATTCTATTGTTTATATCTTTGCCATAAATGCCGGTCAACTTTGACCGGTTGTATCTCAGGAACCACTCGTCCCAATTAATAGTAGATTATACCACGAGTCAATAATGATGGCTATTATTCCCGAGGAATATTTAAGAACCGAGCCGCGTTAGCGGCGAGGGAGTAACATTCCGAGGGAATGAGAGCCATTATTGCGAGTAGTATACTCTACTTTATCTACGACAAATAAATTAATTTAAGATTTTTAATGAACAACTTTATTTGTTAAAAACATTAAAATTAGTAATAGTACAATTAATAAACTGAATTGGTTGAGAATCATCATTAACTTTAGTAGAGTTTTTAATACAAATATTTGGGATCTCGATTGCTGTAGAACAAGAAGATGGTACATTACTGTTTATCATGCTGTTGCTGTAGCTAGTTCTACAATTTCTGGTGGTGTACAATTAAAAGATTTTTCATTTTCGTCCATCTCAACACAAACTGTCAAATATATTATTCGTTTGACAGTGACACTTTTTGAGGTTGATTATTTTGTTTCCGTGGTGAATTTTGTGATTGTTGTGCCAGAGGGATTAATAGCTATTAATCCCGCATTATTAATCCCTAAGGGATTATTATATGGCATTATATTGCAAACACCACAAGTATAATACATATATTATGTATCAGTCGTAGATAAACGTTTTTTTCTTTTAAAAGAAGCGTCCTGCAGCTTTTTTTCCAATTTCGTTTTCATGATTTAATTAATTTATTATTTGCTGAGATATTCTATTTGTTTGTAAGCCAAAAAATTGTTTATAAATTTAGAATATTCCTGAGGCAGCTTAAATAGTCCAATTTTAATACCGTAAAGTACATTAGATAGATACAGTGTCTTTTTTTTTACAAAAATCAAAGTTATTCTTATGTATCGTAATTATTGTGGTTATTATAGCTACCGTAAATTTTTAATTAACAATTCAATTGTTGCTAAATTGTTTCTTCAGTTTCGATCGGCTTCTGAAATTATAATCTATACAAAATGATCTTTTATATTACTGAGTTATTTAATTATTGATGAAGAATTACTTCTCTAAAATTTTAGTAGAAAAATAAAAATTTTGTTGGAAAAACCCGCATTTTCCGGGGAAAATTTTCGTCGAGGGAAATCGGGAAAAATACTTTGCAGAATTTAATTACGGTGAATTTTTATTTGAGTGTTTTTGGTGTAAAGTTAAAATCTTTGGAGTTATAGAGCAAAAATTGAAAAACAAACACGATTTTCGGGCGCCATTTTGTTTATAAAAAAAGTAGCACACTATCTGCGGACTTTGCATACCTATATTATTAATATAAACAGTCATAAGATTCGACTCCAGCAATAAAATTGCTGGTAAATATCTTTTCCCAAAAACGGCCTATTCTCCGATAATCTGCCCAGATATATATCATTTTTGATTATTTTGACGACCTTAGACGGTATTAGATTTAGATTTTAGGCTTTCCATAACACTGTATGTTGTATAATTCCACAGTCTTTGGCAAAGTCTATAAAATAATTAGGCTACCTTTAGTTTCCTCTATGATGTTTCTTGCTATCGAAATTTGGTCGATGCAGGATCTTCCTCTTCTGTAACCCGCTTGTTCATTTGTAAGGGTTTGTATGTGTTTATTAATTACGTTGTTGATTGTCTGATGTATAATAAATGCTAATATTTTATTTATGGAACATATTCTTCCTCTTCTTCTTCATACTTTATAAATAGACTCAATGCCTGTTTTACTTCGGTTTCTATCCTCAATTGACATTGTCTGACCATCTTTTCCTCGGTCGTCCCAATGATCTTCTTCCATTTGGCGATTTGTCTCTTGCTATTCCTACTATTCTATTTTCTGTCATTCTTTCTATCTGTTGATTCTATCCTATTTTTCTTCTTTTAGTCCACATGTGTATTTCTTCTATACCTACCACATATCGCTCGTATTTCTTCACTTCTTACTCTGTATCTTAGAGTTTGGTTTGTTATTTTTCGTAAGACTTTCATTTCTGCTGTTTCCTGCAGTATTTGTGTTTTCGCTGTATCTGCTCTTGTTTCCGCTGTGTACGTCATTATCGGTGTTATTGTTGATTTATATATCCTGGTTTTTATTTCCTTTGTGCGGTGTTTGTTTCTCCAGATTGTGTTGTTAAAACATCCTGCTGCTCTGTTCGCCATGCTCGCTTGTTTTTGTACTTCTTCTTCCACTTTTCTGTAGCTTGACAGTTTTATTCCCAAGAATTTCGTTTCCATCACTTGTTCTATTATTTTGTTATTTACGACCAGTTTACATCATCTCGGTTCCGCTGATATTACCATGTTGTATATGAGCGCCGCGCCGTGTCTTCGAATTCTTTAATTAATCTTTGTAGGTCCACTGGCGAAGCGTCCATGTAACCACTGTTACCATTGGTAACAGTTAAAAATCTTGCAAATAAATATTTTATGACGATGAATAATTCTATTTACCAATATTTTTAACAATAGAAATATACACTAAGCACCAAAATTAACGCACCACCTTAAAAATGGGACATTTTTGATGTCTTGTATTTCCTAAACCTGTTGTCCGATTTTAGTGATTTTTTTAATATGTTATAGCTTTATTCTTCAAGAATATCGATGTAATATTATTGTTGCTAAACAGTTGTGTCATTGTATACCGGGTCTAACAATGATAGTGTGTTTTTTCCTCAAAGTTTGGAACACCCTGTGGACTGTGGAATATTCTGGCGTATATAAAATATTGAAATTAAAACTCAACTGTAGCCTTATGCTTTCTTAACATTATGCTTTTGATTCATTAGCTTTTGTTGGATAATAAAAAAGTTAGGTATTTAACAACTAGCGATTTAACAACTATTAGGGTGTTTCTAAATAAGTGCGACAAACTTTAAGCGGTAATTCTGCATAAAAAAATAATGACAATTTGCTTTATAAGAATATGTCCGCAAATGCTTCGTTTCCGAGATACGGGATGTTGAATTTTTTCTTACAAACTGACGATTTATTTATTGCTCTAAAACCGGATGAGATATGAAAATTAAATTTGGTAGGTTTTAAGAGGTAGTTATTGGTCATTTTTTGGCATACAATTAAGAATTTTATATTCACCATTGGCGTGCATACGGGTCATATTACCCGGTCATATTACCCGTATGCACGCCAATGGTGAATAGAAAATTCTTAATTGTATGCCAAAAAATGCGCAATAACTACCTTTTAAAACCTACCAAATTTCATTTGCATATCGCAACCGGTTTTAGAGCAATAAATACATCGTCAGTTTGTAAGAAAAAATTCAACATCCCGTATCTAGGAAACGAAGCGTTTGCGGATATATGTTTTATAATGTTGTTCTGAAGCTATTTTCTTGTGGCATTTTTATAATAAACGTTAATAAAATCATTTTTAGGTAAAATTGTTGCTTATTTCCCATTTAAATATACTTGATTATGTTTTATAAAGCAAACGGTCATTAATTTTTCATGCAGAATTACTCCTTACAGGTTGGTCGCACTTATTTAGAAACGCCCTGTATTGATGAAGAACGTTGCTAGTTGTTAAAGTACCTAACTTTTTTATTATCCAACATAAGCTAATGAATCAAAAAGCATAATATTAGGAAAGCATAATTCTATAGTTGAGTTTTAATTTCAATATTTTATATACGCCAGAATATTCCACAGAGTGTTCCAAACTTTGAGGAAATAACACACTATTATTGCTACACCCGGTATACAATGAAAGTTATCTGTTCAGCAAGAATATTATTACATCGGTATTCTTAAAGAATAAAGCTATAACACATTAAAAAAATCACTAAAATCGGACAACACGTTTAGGAAATACAAGGCATCAAAAATGTCCCATTTTTAAGATGGTGCGTTAATTTTGGTGCTTAGTGTATTATTATATTATGTAGTAATAGTACCTAACTCAGTAAATAGCCAACTACTAGTAGACACGAAAATATTGGCGAGTTTATGTGACTCAGTTGCACTTTATTATACTCTGTTACCAGACTAATTTGTGGTTACAATGGTTATATACCCACGCTGGCGCTCGGGACCGGCTAGTGACTGAAAATTTTGAAGAAGCGACGCGACGGCATACGCGCGCTGTGTATCAGTAGCGCCAGATTTTAAATTGGTGACAGTACCTATAAAATGTGTGCGTGCAGTTAACCATGGATGAGTGTCGCTTCTTAATAGATCAACTACTTGAAAAGTAATTCTCCTTGTATAATTTTGAAGAAAAAAATGAGATTAAAAATGAAAGAACTATTTTAAACAATTTAAAAAAGGAATCAACAAAAGTAGTTCGATATTTTAAATTTAGTTGGTACAGTGAAAATCCTTGGTTATATTATGGTTGCAAGAAAAATACACTGTATTGTTGGCCATGTCTTCTGGTTTCTACAGAAAAATGGGTGGACCAGGTTCACGATTTAAATAGTGTTAGATTTTTAAAAAGGTGACATGAAATTTCTCCGTTACCACGTTACCTACATGTAAGATGTATACCCAATTTGATTCAGTTTGGCAAAACAAAAATCAAAAGTTCTCTTAACCAAGCTTTTAAAGCAAGTATTGCTAAACGTAATGAGTTTGTTAAAAAAATAGATAGGTATATCCTTAGCACACTTATAATAGATACTGTATGTTTTTTGGCCAAACAAGAACTAGCTAGCGTTTCGTGGTCATTTTGAGTGCGACGACTCTGACAATCCAGGCAATTACAGGAAATTGTTAACATTAATTGCCAAAAAAGATCAAAAATTTTGTCAACATCTAGAAACATCTGTTTTTTTGAGAGTTTCAAGTGATATACAAAATTATATTATTGAAGCTACACTCACCGGCACAAAATTCCGCCACCCAAAATTTTTGATTAAGTTTGACAATTTATAACTTTATTATTTGTGCTCCGATTTTCAAGATGCTTACACCAGTTTGTAGGTACATATATTCATATTGTTTGGTATTATTCCGGTAACAAAAATTTTTGTTTGCACGTCATTGTACAGGAGTGAAAGGAAGCGTTGTATTTTCTCCTAATTTTAAAAAAATTCTGTGGAAAAATGGAATAGCTGATTTTGTTTCATAGTCCTGTCATATTTTCCCGGAGGCATCACCAACATTTTGTTTTTTTTTTTAATTATCCGAATATCTTTTTTCTTGTAAGAGCTGTACCATTTTTTGTAAATAAAAACACTGATTGACTCATACAATTGAGGTTGGATTGATAAGATTAGCATGGCTTGCATGCAACCCAGATCTCAATCATATTGAGCATTTATGGGATGAATAAAAAAAGCTATTTGCCGTGATCCTAGGCCTCCAGAAAATTTGGTACAGTTAATTTGGTACAGTTATGGCCCTGGTAGAGGAATATCGGGCTATTCCCCAGGCAAGGAAAACACATCTTTATTAGATGCTAAACAGATTGCGAGCAGTCGTTGCTGCAAGAGGTGGACATAACCGCTATTGAATTGTTTTTTTTTTGTTGTTAAATTTGTTTTGTTTTGTTAATTTTAGTGCGTTTGATATTTTTAATTGAATAAACCTTCAAAGCAGTGTTTTTAATTACAGCTCTTACAAGAAAAGAGATATTCAGATAATTCAAAAAACAAGACCTTAGTGATACCTCCAGGATAATACAAAAGGAGTAAGAAACAAAATCAGCCCTCCAATTTTTCCACAAAATTTTTGAAAGTTAGGAGAAAAAACAACGCTTACAGTCACCCCCGTATAATGCCATCTAAGCAAAAAAATTTTGTTACCGGAATCCCGGAATAATAGCAATTGACATCAATACATGTACCTACAAACTCGTGCAAGAATCTTTAAAATCGAAGTACAAATAATAAAGTTATAGATTGTCAAACTTAATTAAAAATTTTGGGTGTCGGAATTTTGTGCCGGTGAGTGTATATATACATTTAGCCATATCTTCATTTTTTTAAATAAGATTTTTTGCATCTTGTTTTGGTAACACTTCAGAGAAAGTCACGCGTCGCCACTGTGTAGGTCATCTTCATTTTCGGCTGTTATTATGGCATCGTCGGCGTAGCAGATTATCTTTATTTCCTTTTCTACCATTCTATATCCTCTTTTTATTAACTTTCTTTATGATTTCATCCATTATCAGATTAAATATTAATGGGCTCAGCGAATCTCCTTGTCTAATGCCAGTTTCATATTTGATAGGTTGCGATAGTTTTTCCTTACATCATACCATAGCTATGTTATCTTTATACATATACAGTGCGTTGGAATAAGTATTACCCCTCTTATTAACTTATTTATTTTTAGCACATAAGCAAAACGGTCAGGCAAGGTCGATTTTTATAATAATCAAAGTATATTATAACATCAATGTTTCGAATTTTACGCGATCCCTTTTCAGGTGACAGGCACAACTTTGATTTTTTTAATGGGAAAATACTTAATGTGACAGCTCATTTAATAGCAATTGAAATACTGATTTCAAAAAATGTATAATGCTTTAATCCTTTTTGATAGCCTAGGCGCAAATTTCGATCGAATCATTTTTAAACGCATTCATTTTATTCGAGTCCTGAGAAAACTAATAATTATTTTTGAAAAATTTAAACGCAGGATAAAAGATTACATTATTACCGAGGGCTGAAAGTCCTTTAGAATAAAGAAAAAGTTTTTTTTGAATTATATATTTGAAATTAAAAATCAGACTAAATTTTCTCTATTTTTCACCCCTGTGACTTATTAAAATAATCATTATAGAAGTTCTCAGGGACTTTCAACCCTCGATAATACTGGAATATTTCATTCTTCGTTTAAATTTTTTAAAAATACTTAGGGGAAGGGGGTATGATGGGGTAGCTAAGGAAAATAACAAAAATACAACATAATTACTACGTTTATTACTATTACTAATTGATGGCACGTTACGTCATTAATCTAACTATGATTTGGTACAATCTTTGGAAAATCAATCACATTCTTCAAAAATTAGCCATTAATAAGAACATTATGAAAAACCATCTTGCCCCATACTATGGGGTATGATGGGGTAATGGAATTGGGGCATGATGGTGATGCTAATTAATTCTCACAAAACAAACAAAAATGTGTATTTGCTCCAGATCTTCATTGTCCACGCTAGCACAAGTATTGTGAGCTCAACATCCACAGATCTGGCAGCCTACCCAGGGTTCTGACGATGTCACTTTATGGCTGTTTTCATAGCATCTCTCGACCACTCTCCACTTTTTGTTTTTTTCTTGTAAGTACGTACCATGGTATTATCTAAAATAATAATCCAATGTTATTTATTAAGAAATTTAAATTAACCCAGACTTACCACCAATGTCCCATCATACCCCGCACCCAATACCCCATCTTGCCTCAAAAGGTAACTTTGAACAAAAAAAAATTCACTAATTAAATGTTTAACGTATTCACACAAACAATATGACATTATCAAAATAAGAATACTAGTAAACAACGATAAAAAAGACATTAATGAGGTGATCGTAATTACCTTAAAATAACGATGGTTGTCCTTGCACAAAATTAGATCAACGGATCGCTAAAACAGTTTTCCGGTTGTGAACAAAAAACACGTGCACTCTCATTCACGGTTTCTTTTGCAGGGACTGTTAGTCGAATGACTCTTCCTATTGAGTTACTGCATGCTATTCACCAACGTGTAGTTTCTTGTTTGTGTGAGGTACCCCGTCTTACCTCGAGACCCCGTCATGCCCCCATTCCCCTATTAGTTTTCTCAGGATTCGAAAAAATGAATATATTTAAAAGGAATTCGACCGAAATTTTGCGCCTCTACGGTCTCAAAACGGATTAAAGTATTATACATTTTTGTAATCAGTTTTCCAAAAGCTTTTAAATGAGGTATCACATGATATATACTTTCTCATTTAAAAGAATCAAAGTTATTAAATAAGTTATAGAAATAAAATACCTTGTAATAACATAGTCCAGCTCTATCTGGAGAGAGAAGTTAAAGATCAAGTACAAGAAGCAAAGTATAGGTATGTCGAAAACGACATAACATTGACATGAAGTAAAGATTTTATCAAACCAGTAGGTATAAGATCCATAATTACGTGTGTAGGTATCAGAAACAAAACCCGACATAGCTACAACATAAAGGTTACTGGAAACGGCGGAGATAACAATATAGTGGAACCTCGATAACTCGGATTAATCGGGACCGCGGCCGATCCGGGTTATCGAAAATCCGAGATAGCCGGAGAATATGGTAAAAATTAATAAAATACGGTATACTTACAGATAAACTCCGTTAGAATTGAAATAACATGAAATATATTTTTAAATATGCACAGTACCTACTCATTAAAATTATTAAAAAAAACACCAAACACAAACGGAAGCGAACAATACAAGACACACAATACAGTCACAACGATGTAATGTTATTTAAGAACAGTGAAAACTAAAGACCATTGTTTATAAAAGAATTTTTAAATAGTCTTTCCTAAACAATGCTAAGACAGTTTGAAATAAAAAGGAATAGGTACTACAGACAGGTGGCTGTTGTTTCTGCGGCGTGTGCTGTGAGTCATTTTTAATATCGTATAGTTCAAATTACACACATACACATTATCCCTCAAATATTATATTACATACATTTTTATTGTTGAAAGGTTTGTCTGATAATTAACTATTTTGATGGGAAATAAGCCACAATTAAATTGAAAAATACAAAATATTGAAAATCAATATGTTTATCTGATGAAAATCGGTCCGGGTTAGCCGGACTTCCGGGTTATCGGGGGCCGACTTACCGGGGTTCCACTGTATTAACAATGCTGAAAATAATAATTCTTCTATTAAAGGATACGGATACGCTGAGAGATCAAAAAATGAGTTACTTTAGAAGAAAATGTAATGTACAGTGTATAAACTACTGGACAGTAAATAGAAAAAAGTGCGGAGGAGACCCGTATGGTCAAGAGATAAATAATTATCAATCCATAGAAGCAGTAACGACCCACCGCGCAAAAGATGGAGTGACATCAGAGGCATAGCTACCGCCGTATCAGCCGTATCAAGTATACGGGGCCCCCGACATTCAGAGACCCCAGCGCGGCATGTCGAAACAAAATTCCATTCAAAAAATTGAACAAAATATTCTACAATTATTTCACTATTAAAACGCTTTGAAACAGTGTATATTATTTGGATATCGACATTTTCGTGTAATGGATTTTTTATCTATATATATTATTATAAACTATATTTATGTACAGGTACCTATCTCTTTTCTGCCTCTCGTCGTTCTATAACAACAGAGCTTTTTGTTTTCAAGCTACTTTTTATTGTCTATTCACCGTTGGCTGTGTGTGAGACATTGTCTAATGTATAATGCCAAGTTGCAATATTTGTAATCGCTATACCTCTAAATATTTGAAACACTGAAACACTGTATTGTTTGCGTATATTTTCGTGTAATCTGTTCTTTATCTATAAATTGTATTTAGGTATATCTATTTGCCGGTTGCTCACCGTTAAAGAACAGAGCTTCTTTGTTTACGCTCATTTTGTCATTTTCAATGTCCATTCAACCTTGGCTTGAAAAACTGAATCTGTTTTAAAACAATGAGTCTCAACAATTCAAATCTATTTTTCGACTTTGATTTATTAGAGTTTATTAGGTTTATTATTATTATCTATATTTGGGTGTTATACGCAGAACTTATCAGTTCACAAGGTTGTATTAGAGGAGCCTAAGCGGGGATTTTTGCAGTTACTCGAGCGCGTCAGATTATCATATGGGGAGAAACCTTGTACCCTGTAAATGTACCCCTACCATATATTTGTTCTTAACACAGGAGAGAGAGTTCGTTAAGGTGGGCCCGAAAAAAAAATCTATACTTAGAAAAACTCGAACTCGTCAGATTAAGGTAAGGTAAGTTAAGTACATGCAGAACAGTGTATATTTAAAAATCTGACGGTTTGAGCTGGGCGTAAGGAAATGACAGAATCACAAAGTTTCATAAGAAAAAAGCGAATATTTCGAGAAATCAACGTCAGATCGAAAAACTAAAAAATACATACAATACAAAAATAAAAAATAAAAATAAAAAAAATAAAAAATAAAAATAAAAATAAATAAATAAAAATAAAAATAAAAATAAAAATAAAAATAAAAATAAAAATAAAAACAAAAATAAAAATAAAAATAAAAATAAAAATAAAAATAAAAATAAAAATAAAAATAAAAATAAAAATAAAAATAAAAATAAAAAATAAAAAAAATAATAAAAATAAAAAAAAATAAAAAATAAAAATAAAAATTAGTTATTTCTGAATTGGGGAAATGTAGTGCTACCTCCCTTCAAAAAAAAATTTACCAATTATTGTTATGTCTGTGTGTTTTAAAATCCTATGTGTTATGTGTTAATTTATTTATTTATTTTTTAAAACTATTCTCAAGTAAGTGCCTACACCCTACCATTAACTTTCTCTCTGAACATATTCCATCATACAATAACTCAAACAAAATAACCCTTGCCTTTTTCTGATCTTTTTACAGTTTTTACTTTTTACATTTTCTTAACTACTCTCTTTTGACAACTTTTTTTACTATTTTTTCATCTAAATAGCCTTCTCATTATTTCTATACATTTCATAGATTTCAAAGTGTTTGGCGCCTACAATTTTATTAAATCTGTGACATCCCTTAGTCCTTTGACCGGGAACAAGACATTTTAATTTAATTTAATTAAATACTTTCCTATTTGTCATTTCAGTTACTTTGACCTCTGCCCATATCGAAAAACATCAACGAGCAAAGACCACATTAGTACAAGATTCTACAATAAAGTGATTTCAAATTTAGCTACATTTAAAACACATCCACTCGAGCATTGCCTTTCTCCTGTCTAACACAACATCCTTTGTTTCACAGCACGCATCTTCCTTCAGGATCCATTCAAATTTCAAAAAAAATTACTGTGTTTTGACCTACGTAACATGTCTGTTTGGCCCTATACCTCTCCCAGCTAACCTATTAGCATAAGTTGGACGTATTAACATGTTAACAACTAAGTGGCAGCGCATCCCTTGTAACGGCATGTAAGTAGATCAGAGCAATATTACTATCTATTATTATAATTTTTTTTGAATTTTGGAAGCATATTTATTTGATTAATGTTTTAATTAGTTATTCAATTTTTAAAAAAAAAATTTTTAAATTTTTTTTATTTTTTATTATTATTTTTTAACTTTTTCAACAAATATTCATAAACTGCATGCATCCATTTACTTATGCATGCTTGTGAGTATATGTTGCTCATAAGTGTGCATTTGTATGTATCGCTTTTCTGAAATGTCAACAGTTGCAAACCTCTATTTCAAAAAATGTTTTCGAAGTTAGCTTTCTATTAACATTTGTGCAACCAGACAATGTTCTAACTCTGGTTTTCTTTAATTGTAGCATTTAACTACTTGTAACGCCGACCTGAAGATGATCTGAATAATGTAGAGATCGAAACCGGTCGTCAAAGTATAATTAAATGATTGTGAGTAAGTCTTTGTTTCATTACTACATAAAAAATACATGTTCAATATGTTTCAAACATCTATCGAATGATACTAAACACGACTCGATACGGAGAGGGGTGGGGGCGGGGGTATATTTAAAATTTTAAATAGCGAAATATCGCGGGGTTCCTATTTAAAATGGGGTCTCCCCACCCCATAGAAGCCCCCATTTTAAAAATAAGAACCTTTTATTCGAGACATGTTTTCGAATTGTGGATAGATGGCGCTATAATCGGAAAAAACGATTATTGGAAATGGAAAATTAAATTTAAAAATGGATAGTCCCCACTTAAATGGAAAATGTTACTTAAATTTTTGTTTTTAGGACCTAATCTTCACAAACCAATAGGTCGCCATAACGCTCGAGTAACTGCAAATTTAGCATACTTTCCTCCCCTATATTATGCAATTTGCAATTTATTTAAATTTTGCAATATACAGGGTGTTTCATTAATACTTAGAAATAATTAAACTGTAGATTCCTGGGCTCAAATTATTAAGATTTAACCCAAATCACCTAGTTTGAAAATGCTTCCTAGAGGAGCTAGAGCTCTTTGAAGAAGGCGTCTTGTAATTAGTTTTTTTAAATACCTCCAGAACGCTTCTATTTAGAGAAACGAAAACTGGTACACCTATTTATCTTCCAGAGATAAATCGAATCCATAAATTGCAAATTTCTAGTACCTCTTCTCCCTATTCTATTCTATACAAGCGTTTTTGCTTCTATTGTTGAACATTTTTTAGTACTATGCCATATCAGTGGTGGAAAAGGGCCCCCGCGACAAACTTTGATATGGGGCCCCTGTGGAGCTAGCTACGCCACTGAGCCGACAATAAACACGCAGAAATGCTAATGAAGAGGAAGAAGAAGAAGTCCAAACGTTCAGCTTACTCTTTGATATAATTTTTAGTATTCTTAAGAGTATTTAAAATTATATCATAATAAAAAAAGACAGCATGGGTTGGGAAAGGAACGGAAAATTGATAGTGTTGATAGTGAAAATAAAAATACTTAAAAAAAGTTTGACAAAGCTACATAATTTTAACTTTGATCTTCAGCCCTTGATATACCCTTGATATATTGACATTTCAGGAAGCTCTGTCGAAAGTTGCGTAAGATATTGTTGTCAACGGAAATAACATCAATAACGTGACATAATATTTATATGCTCTCTGAAATTGACCTGCACTCTGATATTTTTCAGAAAGTGGTAGACTCGGTCAAACGAAGCAGTTATAAACCATTTTTAAGACTTTTGTAATCATCTTCCAAAAAGGACGATGTACTGTGAACTATTAAAATGATTCTGAAGTTACCTGATTTTAGAAATTTAAATTAAATATTAGAAACAATGATAATAGTACATCTTTTTAAAATATACTATAAATAATATTATAAATAAAGATACTGTATTTTTATTCTTTATAGTCCTGTCGCCAGGGGGGGTACAACGGCCTCCTGTATTCAGATGGACTTACCCAAGTTTTTATTATGTATTTTGGCCCTTAGAACACGAATTTTTTGGGTAACAGTTGATCCGGATGTCGATAAGATTGTTATAAACAAAGAAGTTGAGGAATTACATAACAGCGATTTCTCGCAAAACAAAACCTGTTTTTGTATTTTTTGGGCCATTCTAACCAAAAAATGTTCCTACAAGTTTTTTCGTAGGATGCATAGTTTTCGAGATAAACGCGGTTGAACTTTCAAAAAATCGAAAAATTGCAATTTTTGAACCCGAATAACTTTTGATTAAAAAATAAAATAGCAATTCTGCTTACCGCATTTGAAAGTTCAAGTCAAATTCTATCGGTTTCGAATATATACATTGCTAAAAATTTATGTGTTTATTGCTAAAAAAAGCTATAAACACATAGTGTTTCCCGTGCCTAATACATGCGTTTACATGCATGCTACGTAGAAATAGCCTCGCTTGCACTTGTACCTACCCTATCTACTCGTTCGATTTTAAATGAGAAATCATTGAAAACATCACTCCAGCACTAGGTGTTTATACTTTTGTTTAACAATAAAATAATAAATTTTTAGCAATGCAAATAACTAAAACCGTTATACTTTGACTTGAACTTTCAAATGCGGTAAGCCGAATTGCTACTTTATTTTTTAATCAAAAGTTATTCGGGTACAAAAATTGCAATTTTTCGATTTTTTGAAAGTTCCACCGCGTTTATCTCGAAAACTATGCATCCTACGAAAAAATTTGTAGGAACACTTTTTGGTTAGAATGGCCCAAAAACTACAAAAACATGTTTTGTTTTGCGAGAAATCGCTGTTATGTAATTCCTCAACTTCTTTGTTTATAACAATCTTATCGACATCCGGATCAACTGTTACCCAAAAAATTCGTGTTCTACGGGTCAAAATACATAAAAAAAACTTGGGTAAGTCCATCTGAATACAGGAGGCCGTTGTACCCCCCCTGGCGACAGGACTATTAGTTTTTCCACTCATAGATGGTCATCAAAATATAAATTAAACCAATATAATCCGAGTTGGTAATCAAAATATCAAAAATCAAATATTTTTATTTGCAATTTGTGAAGTCATTTAAAAACAATATAAGAAATATTTAAGAAGTATTTAAGTATATAAGACACAAGTCCGGTTTTATTTTTTTTCTGCTATATCAAGGGGCGCTTATTATGAGACTAATTTTTCTTAAAAAATTTCGCCCCGGAACCCCCCTTTTCACCCCTTTAAAGGGGGTAATTTGTGGTTTTTGCGGAACGTAGCCCTTCCTGTACCTTTTGCAAAAAATTTCTTTTATAGAAACATGAAGAGGACTATATTTTCTACGATTTATTTCCCAACAGCATATTTCTATCACCCACCGTTTAGTGGGGGTGGGGCCCCAAAGTTGACAAGTTCTTAAAAAAGATGTTTTAAAAAAATTATTTTTCCCTAACTGTAATTTAAATTAAGAAGAAATCCTGCGGCAATTATTCACAAATAAGTGACTGATTTTTTGGTATAGATTTCACTTAAGGGTAATTGCCCTTTATTTAATTACAGGATGTTACATTTTAAAAAACCCCTTTTTATACCATCTAAACCGTTTATGCAAGAGTAAAAAGACTTTTAGCGATTACTCATGTACTGGTGCTATATACAATGTTGTATAATGCACCCCCATTTTTCCCCGGAACCAACCCAAAAAAAGAAGAATTAATAAAGAAACGGATTTTCTTGGAATCCTTCACACACAATGCCCTTTATTAATATACTTTATACATCATTTTGTGCACGATATTATCACGCATGCATGGACACCAGCAGCGATTTCCTAGTGCAACCTCTGTAGCCAAAAAAAAACAAAATAAATAAAATGGGGGGTTGAAAAAAAATTTTTTTTTGCTTTTTGATCCATATAGGCCTATGCTTCATCAATAGTGTTTTTCAAAAATATATATGGTTATTGCAACATCCCTGCGGAAACCACCCCTATCCATTACATATGCATTCTTTTTATACAAAACTTATACAAGTTTAAAGACCACTATTTACTCTAAAAATTAGGTCCTATTAATTTTTTTCGTACACATAAGCAACCGTTACGGCACAGTGGCGCCGTAAACCTTAGATATGCTTTGGCGGGCTTTAGTTTTTGTTTTTTTTTTTTCGTCATCTGTTCGTTTTATTAATAAAGTACTTATGTAAAATAAAACAACACAGTGTGAGCTACAAATTATGACTTATGTACATTTTACATTTTTTGCGCCCCAAAGCCTCAGTGGTGGCCCAAAACCAATTTTTGCATATTTTCGCCACCTACACGCATTTTATTGCATTAATGCTACCTTAATAGCACAATATGCACCCTTAAGTGGTCGCTAAGCAGAGTGGCGGATCCAGGGAGGGGTGATGGGGGCGATCACCCCCCTCGCAAACCAAGTGATATTATATTTAAAGATTATAAAAATATTCATTTATTTTTATAGAAATACTTATATTATATTATTATTTTTATAAGAATGGCGAACTTTTTATGCTTTAGCGACAGTGGCGGATCCAGCATCGTTAAGAGGGGTGCCAATTGGCTAAATTTTTATAAAAATAAATAAATATATTTTTATAATGTTTAAATATAATATCACTTGGTTGGAGAGGGGGGGTGATCGCTCCAATCACCCCTCCCTGGATCCGCCACTGCTTAGCGACCACTTAAGGGTGAATATTGTGCTATTAAGGTAGCACTAATGCAATAAAATGCGTGTAGGTGGCGAAAATATGCAAAAATTGATTTTGGGCCACCACTGTGGCTTTGGGGCGCAAAGAATGTAAAATGTGCATAGGTCATAATTTGTAGGTTACACTATGTTGTTTTATTTTACATAAGTATTTTATCAATAAAACGAAGAGGTGACGAAAAAAAAACAAAAACTGGAGCCCGCCAAACATATCTGAGGTTTAGGGCGCCACTGTGCCGTAACGGTTGCTTATACGAAAAAAATGAATAGGACCTCATTTTTAGAGTAAATAGTGCATTAGCGGTCTTTAACCTTGTATAAGTTTTGTTTAAAAAGAATGCATAGGTAATGAGAAAATCGTAAAAACATGCTCGCCAAGGGATAGGGGTAGTTTCTGCAGTATATTGTCAAGGATAGGGGTGGTTTCCGCAGGGATAATTCAATAACCATATATATTTTTGAAAAACACTATTGATGAAGCATGTGCCCATGTGGATCAAAAAGCAAACAAAAAAAATTTTATTTCAACCCCTCATTTTATTTATTTTTTTTTTTTTTGGCTACACGGGTTGCACTAGGAAATCGTTTTTGGTGTCCATGCATGGGTAATAATAACGTGCACAAAATGATATATGAAGTATATTATTAAAGGGCATTGTGTGTGAAGGATTCCAAGAAAATCACTTTCTTTATTAATTCTTCTTTTTTTGGGGTGGTTCCGGGGAAAAAATAGGTGTGCACTATACAAATTTGTAAATAGCACCAGTATATGGGTTATCGCTGACAGTTTTTTTTAGTCTATCATAAACGGTTCAGATAGTATAAAAAGGGGTTTTTTTAAATGTAACCCTGTAATTAAAAAAAGGGCAATTATCCTTAAATGAAACATATACCAAAAAATCAGTCACTTATTTGTGAATAATTCCCGCAGGATTTCTTCTTAATATCCATTACAGTTAGGGATAATTAATTTTTTTTATACATCTTTTTTAAAAACTTGTCAACTTTGGGGCCCCACCCCAACTAAACGGTGGGTGATAGACATATGCTGTTAGAAATAAATCGTAGAAAATATAGTGCTTTTCATATTTCTGTAAAAGTAATTTTTTGCAAAAGGTAGAGGAAGGGCTACGTTCCGCAAAAACCACAAATTACCCCTTTTAAAGGGGGTGAAAAGGGGGGTTCCGGGGCGAAATTTTTTAAGAAAAAGTTAGTCTCATAATAAGCATCCCTTGATATACCAGAAAAAAAATAAAACCGGACTTGTGTCCATTTTGCAAGGTTCAACTTCTGTTTCCTACACTAGTAGGTACTTAACTGTTTAAAAGTCTGTTTTAGACTACATATAACATAAAATGGACCCCGTTATGCAACCCGGAACCAATTTACATTAAGTTAGTTTGGAGATATTCAAGAAAACGTTTTATTTGTTTGTATAAATTATTTGGATATTAAAATAATAATAAACGACACAAAAATAAACAATTTTATTATAATTTATGAATTTTAATGCAATAATAAAATAACCAACTAAAAAATTAACTCCTATGGTAGAAAAAAATCACGTGGTTCTTTGTTGTTAAATGTAACATTAACAATCCACGTCTGGCTTGAAATCTGTATTTCTGTTGAATCCATCTACAGTGCGTCCATAAAGTAACACATAAATTCATTATTAGCTAAATAAACACCATTATTAGAAATTCCCGAAACAAGTTCATTTTTATTTTTAAATTACTATTTTTTGGCACATAGGGTAAAGGTGACAGTGGTTGGCAGGTCTATAGTAGTTGACATGCAAATTTCTGATTCAACGCAACTGTTTATATTTTATTCTGTGGACATCAGGTTTCTATAGTTTTACAGTTTAGTGTTGGTAGTTTGGTGTATTTAGTATTTTTGTTCTCTTACGTTGGTAGTAAATCCATCTCATGAGTGGTTTTGTTACGCTGTATCTGGCAGAGTCTGGAGACAGTTTATAGTGCTAAACAGTGTGTGAATAATTTATGTATATATTGTTCCAAAGGTAAGTTGTGTCATAAAAAATCTAGTGTATGTATAGTGTACAATGTCTATATCTTGATTACACTAAAGGATGAGGCTTTGTATAAACTTTAACCTCAAATTTATTTAGTGCCAACGACTGTCTACAAAAAAATGACAAATTTATTGGTTGGCATGTAGTGCCAACCACCGTATTTTAAAAATTATTGTGTATTTCAATCCTTGGCACCTACCTTTGACACCTCCTTTATGTAGGAGCTAAGTTTATAAGAAAGTTAGGATTTATTAATTTAAAAAATATCTTTGCAAAAAAGGTAGTATATAGACGTGTAAGTAGGTAGTTACTTTCCTAAAATAACCAAATATGCCCCTAAAATATTTGAAGGCATTATATTTACTCTAATTTCTCTTAGGTGTTTAAAATGAATAGAGAAAGAGAAGAAAAGATTCATAAAGCAGTAGAAGCAGTTAAGGATGGCATGTCAAAATTAAAAGCCTCAAAATTGTATGGTGTGCCCAGATCAACGATTCAGTTTCGAATGGGAAATAAATTCAAGAAACCAGGTTTTGGTCCAGCTAGTTATCTTACAAAAGAGGAAGAATCAATTTTGGTTAAGTAAGTCGTAAATTTTATAATAATGTACGATATTTACTTTTTCTAAATTAACAGGTGGATAGTAACGTGCCAAAAGAAAGGTTTCCCTAGGCGGATTGAAGATGTCCAACACAGCGTACAAAATATTATAAAGAACGCCAATAGAGTCACCCCATTTCCTGATGGCTTACCTGGCAAAGGTTGGTATCGTGCATTCATGAAAAGGAATCCAGAATTGTGCTTGAGGACTACCGAAGCAGTTACGCAAGCTAGTGCCTGTATTAGCGAAAATGATATCAAAAACTGGTTCAAAACAATCGAAACAGAACTTGAAAATGAAGGTGTTAAAAGTATACTGCAAGATGGCAATAGAATATATAATGGAGATGAAACAAATTTTTTATTATGCCCAAAAAATAAAAAAGTAATTGCATGCAAAGGTACAAAAAATGTGTACGAGGTGGATCAAGCAACTGCTAAAGCTGCGTTAACAGTAATGTTCACCTTTTGTGCCAATGGTGGTGTGACTCCACCAATGATCATATTTCCATATAAGAGAAAACCTCCAAAAGAAATATTGGAAACAGTTCCAGAAGATTGGGGAGTAGGCTATTCAGAAAATGGCTGGATGAAATCTGCTTTATTCTACGAATACATAGCAAACGTATTTAACCCATTCCTTGTAAAAAATAAGGTTGAAAAGCCAGTTATTCTATTTGTCGATGGGCATAAAACACATCTGACTCTCCAAGTTAATCAGTTATGCAACAAGCTGGGTATAGTGCTGATAGCTTTGTACCCAAATGCTACAAGACTGTTGCAACCTGCTGATGTCGCTGCCTTTAAGCCATTAAAGGCAGGCTGGCAAAAGGGCATACTTCAATGGAGAAGAGAACATCCATTGCTCCAGTTTACGAAAGAAAACTTTGCTCCTTTACTTTCCAAGGTTGTAAACGACTATGTTAAAAATAGTACCATAATTAATGGGTTTAGAGCTACTGGCCTATTTCCTTGGGATTGTAATGCAATAGACTATTCCAAGTGTATGGGACACAAGAATGAAGGAAATGGAGTGGAGACAAGTCAAAATGACGGTGATGAAATAAACACTACTAATGCATCAGATGAACCGGTGTTAACACTTGATACATTTAAAAGATTGCTAGGTCCAGATCTGTTGCACAATTTTGAAGTTGGCAATGGTGGAATCAATAGTAGTAGGGAAAATCTATGTTTAAAGAAAATATGGAATTTCTTTACTTGCAACAATAATACCACACTTACTTCATATGATATAGAAAGTATGCCTATAGATTTTATACCGGATTTAGATATACCATGTCCGTCAGGTATAAATAATGTAGACATACCACTTCAATCAGATGTGGACACACTGTCTGATAGAAGATTACTTAACGCAAATACTGAAACTAGTGAAATCTTCCTGGATTTTAGCTTTGATCCCGAATTGAGAGATGCACTAGGTACCTTTAATGAGGTCATGCCTGATATTTCAACAAATCCTGAGAAACCCATGGAATTGTTTGATAATAATATTTCTACAGCGCAAACAGAATCAACATTTGATCAGTTATTAGTCAAAGATATGCCTAATCCAAAAAATGTGATTATAGAGAACGTAGTGCCCATTAGTGAAATTCTGCACTGGCCATCGTCCCCTTTAAGGAAAAATAAAAGACAAATAGAAAAACTGCCATATGTCATAACATCAGAAAAATGGAAAGTTATTGTAGAGAATAAAGAACAGAAAAAAAGGCTGCAGGAAGAAGAAAAAGAAAATAGAAGAAAAGCAAAGGAAGACAGGAAAAAGGCTAATATAAGTAAAGGAAGGAAAGTTACACTAGCAGAAAGAAACAAAAAAACTAAAGTCAATGTTGAAGCAAAAAAAAAATCAGTATGTATCCAACAAAACATATTAGTAAAGCCAGCTACAGCTGTATCAAAAAGTAACACAGAGAATATAACTGAAAATGAGCAGAAAAATAATGAAGAAGATGGAAGTGTAAATAGCAGTTTACAGAAGTCGACAAATCATATAGAAATAAAAAATCTTGATTGTTCATCTCCTGGATGTTCTTTTGACACTATTGGAGAAAATAATACAAAATCTCAACAGATGTCATGTGGCATGACTATTTCTAAAAAAAAACTAGTAATAAACGGAATTTGTTATCAATGTGGTGACAATATATACCTAAACAGAAAAGGAAGAAAATGTTCAAAATGTATAAGAACTTTTCACTTGAAATGCAACAAAAAAATATTTGATAAAGTATTCATCTGCAGTAAGTGCACCGAACTCTAATTAAAGTATTCATTTTCCACAAATTTGTAATATCCTACGTCTAATAAATGTAATATTAAGCGAACATTTTGGTTTTTATTACTTTAGGTAAATTAGGACATTAATTTTAAGCACTTTTCAAAAAGAAAAACTTGATATGCCAACCCACAAAACAAGTGCCAACCATTAAATCATCAGATGCCAAGCAGTGTAATATACATGCCAACCACTATAAACTACGTCCATCCTTGTTAAATTCATAAATTTCTAGTGTAAAACAAGGATAGCCATAGAAAATGATGATGTAGGGTTAACAAGCAATATCTGGACACTCATATTCGTTCATTATATACTTCACATAAACCAATATCGGTTTCTTTTCAATATATGAAACCCAACTAAGACAGAAAGGTGCCAACCATTGTCACCTTTACCCTATATCATACTATAGTTTATTTTTTAACCAGGAGGAGTAAACTAAAAAGACAGATTCACACCCTAGAAAGTCACTATAGGCCATTAAAATGTTACATTTTTTAGGCCATGCCTTGCATTTGTTAGAGGAGTCAATTTTATTTCTTTAATATGTAGGTGGTATCAGTAGAAGCTTAAGTTCAAGTTTTTGGGGTCGCCACCCTTGTCCCCCGGCCGCCATCTTGGAAATGGAGTGCAAAGGGGTTTCGCGCTATATCTCGTAAATTACCAACCCTACGGAAAATCTAATTAAACATAAAATGTAGCAAATTAAATTTTCTACAATGTTGTTTCTATTACTTTTTATCGTCAAGTGACCAACAAATAGATATAAACAAAAATAAGTAAAAAATTGTTAACAAGTTTCCTTTTGGAGGTTATAACTTTTTTTCAGTTAATTTTAAAATAAAATAGCAGTATATCAATTTTGTAGAGGGTTTTTCAGCGAACAATTTGCCCTATGAGGTTATTTAATTCTATTTATTTATATAGGTTTTACAGGGCTCCAAACTTTTCTATCTATATATATATATATATATATATATATATATATATATATATATATATATATATATATATTTGTTATTCATACAATTTATTATGATTTTAACATTTCTTTGCTATTACTAATGTATTTTTGACTTTTCTCCCCATTATAAAACTTATAACCGTAAGCATATATAGAAAATACCCAAAAAGTTGTTTGAGGACAAATTCGCCGGTCCAGAAGAAGAATGACGTAACCGCAAAATCCAAAATTCTTAAGAAGAACAAAAAAAAAACAATTTTTGATATCAAAATCATAAAGTATGATCAAAATTAGCCATCCACCACACCGTGACCAGGATCTCGAAATATAAGCGTTTTTTGGGGTGTGTCACTTGTCTATGAAGTAACATAACTTTTTTCCTATTGTATATTTTGACTTAAAATTTTCCAAAAAACTTCTTCATGAATCATATTTTATTGCTGTGTTGGTTAAAATTATAAACTAAAAAGTTTGTCACTCAACTTTTTTAACTAAACAACTCCTTTTATAATGTGTTTAAACATTTTGGACAAATTTCATTGTTATCTTAATACCTTAAAGATGACACAGTAAAACTTTCAAAAGGAAATATTTACAGCGACCAATGATGCAGCGAGGTAAATTTGAAAAATCATAAAAATTAATTTTTGGCATTTTTGTATAGAATTTGACTTTTGAACATGTTCCACCAACTCTAGATAAAAATAAACCTCATATTCGGATTCAGCGACCTCGAAAACATAAAAAATGATGAAAATTCGTCATTCACCTTAAATTTGATTTTCGTGGTCGGCATAACGTAATTTTAATTAAA
This sequence comes from Diabrotica virgifera virgifera, assembly GCF_917563875.1. NCBI lineage: Eukaryota > Metazoa > Arthropoda > Insecta > Coleoptera > Chrysomelidae > Diabrotica > Diabrotica virgifera. The sequence goes on along the minus strand of NC_065444.1, from coordinate 186,467,738 downwards.
GTATTGTTTTTATTGTATTCCTATGAGAATTAGAGAATCTGGTCAAGTTTGGAGCGCTGTAAAACCTAGATAGTAAATAAAATTAAACAGCTTTATAATGAAAACTGTTCATTGAAAAATCCTCTACAAAATAGCTATTATGTTATTTTATTGTGAAATGAACGGAAAAAAAGTTATAATCTCCAAAAGGAAACTTCTTACAAAATTTTCTCTTGTTTTTGTTTATAACTTTTTTTTGTTGGTCACTTGACGATAAAAAGTAGTAGATGTAAAATTGTAGAAAATTTAATTTTCTACATTTTATGTGTAACTAAATTTTCTGTAGGGTTGCTACTTAGTTTAGGAGATACATCGCGAAAGCCCTTTGCAGCCCTTTTTCCAATATGGTGGCCGGGGGACAAGGGTGGCGACCCAAAAACTTAAACTTAAGCATCTACTGAACCCCCCTACACATTAAAAAAATAAAATTGACTCCTCTAAGAAATGCAAACTAAATGTAACATTTCAGTGGATTACTAGAATAATGACCAAATATACAGGGTGTCCCGAAAAGAATGGTCATAAATTATACCACACATTCTGGGGTCGAAAATAGTTCGGTTGAACCTAACTTACCTTAGTACAAATGTGCTCATAAAAAAAGTTACAGCTCTTTGAAATTACAAAATGAAAATCGATTTTTTTCAATATATCGAAAACTCTCAGAGATTTTTTATTGAAAACGGACATGTATCATTCTTATGGCAGGACCACCTTAAAACAAAATTATAGTGAAATTTCTCCACCCCATAAAAAAATTATGGGGATTTTGTTCCCTTAAACCCCCCCAAACTTTTGTGTACGTTCCAATTAATTAATTATTGTGGTACCATTAGTTGAATACAACGTTTTTAAAACTTTTTTGCCTCTTAGTATTTTTTCGATAAGCCAGTTTTTATCGAGATGCGGCTTCTTTTTTACTATATTTACATAAAAAATTTATGGGGGTTTTGTTCCTTTAAACCCCCCAAATGTTTGTGTACGTTCCAATTAAACTATTATTGTGGTACCATTAGTTACACACAGTGTTTTTAAAACTTTTTTGCCTCTTAGTCTTTTTTTGATAAGTCAACTTTTATCGAGATGTGGCTTCTTTTTCAAAATATACCAAAAAATTTAAGTTACAAATAAATTTTCAGATTATTAACAGGTGTCTATAATCATACTTAACAATAATACAAATATGTGGTGGATTCGACAAATATTCAAAATATCTCGATAAACACTGGCTTATCAAAAAAGTACTAAGAGGCAAAAAAGTTTTAAAAATATTGTGTTTAACTAATGGTGCCACAATAATAATTTAATTGGAACGTACATAAAAGTTTGGGGGGTTTAAGGGAACAAAACCCCCATAAAATTTTTATGGTGTGCACAAATTTCACTATAATTTTTTTTTAAGATGTTGCTGCGATAAAAATTCTTCATGTCCATTATCAATAAAAAACCTCTAGGAGTTTTCGATATATGAAAAAAAATCGATTTTCATTTTGTAACTTCAAAGGGCTGTAACTCTTTTTGTGTGCACTATTGTATATAGGTAAGTGAGGTTCAATCAACCTATTTTTGACCCCAGAATCTGTGGTATAATTTATGACCAATCTTTTCGGGACACCCTGTATAATATAGTGACTGTACACCCCGATATGGGCTAAGTCGCGAAAGCTTTCTAGATCCTATTTATTAGGAGTATCAGTCCCTTTTGCTTATGTTATCTTCTTAACGATTTCTCTCCATTTTTTCCTATCTCTAGTTTTTCCCCGCCATTCTCTGACTCCTGCGTTTTTTAAGTCTTCTTTAACTTCTGGCAACCACTTTGATCTTGGTCTTCCTCTTTTCTTTCTTCCTCCTGGATTCCATTCTATCATAGCATATGTCACTGCTTCATCTCCTGCCCGCCAGATGTGACCTAACCATCTAACTCTGCATTGCTTTATTGTGGTCACGATACCTTCTTTTAGTACTTTCTTAATCTCTGCATTTGTTCGGCTTCGATATTCATTTTTCTCTGTTCTGATTGGTCCCAGTATGGTTCTCATGATCTTTCTTTCCACTATTTTTAAGTTTTCTTCATCTTTTTTAGTCATCGTCATTGTTTCTGCTGCCTATAATAATATTGGTCTAATTATGGTGTCATACATTCTCATCTTGGTTTTAATAGACAGTATTTTGCTTTTAAGTAGTGTTTTATTTGCAAAATAAGCTTTATTCGCTGCCAATATTTTTTCTTTTATTTCTGGTATTCTTTCACCCGTTTTGCTTATTGTCACTCCTAGGTATTTGAAATGTTCTACATCTTCAAACTCTGAATTTCCTATTTTGGTTTTTCCTTTTATTGCTGGTTTCCCTAGTCTTAATATTTTCGTCTTTTCTTCAGTTAATCTGAGTCCCATTGTCTCCCCTTTCTCTTTTATTTCATCTAGCATTTCTTTCATTATGTTTCTATTTTTTGCAATAATAACAATGTCGTCTGCATATGCGATTATTTGTCCACCTCTTGTTCTTAGGTTTCCTTTGTTTATATTTCGTAGTACATATTCTAAAGCTAGATTAAACAGTGTCGTGGATAAGGCATCCCCTTGTTTCACTCCTTTATTTATAATGAATTGATCTGTCTCGCCTCTTTGCGTCTTTATGCTAATTTTGGTAGTTCTCATTGTCATATTTATTAATTTGCTGAGTTTATGTGGGATTTTTAATTTTTTCAGGGCAATCATTAGTTGTTTTCTCTTAATCGAATCAAATGCCTGTTTGAAATCGATGAATAGCATTTCTAATTGCAGTTTGTATTAATTTGCTTTTTCCATTATTTGTTTTATTGTGTGTATAGCATCTATTGTTGATCTTCCTTCTGTAAATCCACATTGGTACTGTTCCACTCTCTTCTTCGTGATCTTTGACAATATTTTTCTTATTATTGAAGTCAATATTTTATATGTTGTGCTTAGTAGTCTTATTCCTCTATAATTTTCACAAAGTTGTTGGTCTCCCTTTTTATGTATTGTTATTACCTGCCCTATCTCCCAGTCCTCTGGCATCTTCTCTTCCTTCCATATATTTTTCAATAGTGATAGTATTTTTTCCTTCAGTTCCTTTCCTCCATATTTTATAAGTTCCATGTTAATTTCGTCTTTTCCTGGAGCTTTTCCATTTTTGCTCTTCTGTATTACTTCCTCGAGTTCATCTATTGTTGGCTCTTTTGAGACTTCAATGTGTATTTCGTCTGCTTCTTCGTCCACCGTTTCCTCTTCTTCGTGCATTTCTTCTCCAGTGTATTCCTCCGTCAAGAGTTCTCTGTAGTGATCTGCCCATACCTGCCTATATTCATTGTCTTCTACAATGACTATTCCCTCTTTATGTTTTATTCCTTTTCGTACTGAGTGATATTCCAGCGGAGGAGAAAGTTATAATAGGAGGTGATTTCAATGCACATGTGGGCCAAGCCAAGACAGGATATGAAACAATACATGGGGGATTAGGCTTTGGAACTAGAAATGAAGCTGGAGATGACATGCTAGAATTAGCAACAGCATTGGATATGGCGATTGTTAACACATTCTTTAAAAAGAGAGAAACTCAACTTATTACCTACAAAAGTGGACAACATCAATATGACAACCTATATTCATTGTCTTCTACAATGACTATTCCCTCTTTATGTTTTATTCCTTTACGTACTGAGTGATATTCCAGCGGAGGAGAAAGTTATAATAGCAGGTGATTTCAATGCACATGTGGGCCAAGCCAAGACAGGATATGAAAGAATACATGGGGGATTAGGCTTTGGAACTAGAAATGAAGCTGGAGATGACATGCTAGAATTAGCAACAGCATTGGATATGGCGATTTTTAACACATTCTTTAAAAAGAGAGAAACTCAACTTATTACCTACAAAAGTGGACAACATCAATCGCAAATAGACTACTTCATGATAAGGAAAGAAGACATACGTGAATGCAAGGACTGCAAGGTAATAGTTAGTGAGACAGTAAGCCAACAACATAAGCTGCTTGTTCTGGACATCGAAGTAAAAAGCGAAACTAAACAAAAATATCGGAGAGGACCACAAAAAATCAAGTGGTGGATGCTAAAAGATGAGAAGGAAGGTCTATTCAGGGAAAGAATAGAAGAAAAAATATGTTGGAACATGAAAGGAAGTCCTAACACAATTTGGAGAAAAATGGCCAATATTATTAGAGAGACGGCTATTGAAATACTTGGGAAAACGTCAGGAAAGAAGTTTGAGGATAAAGAGACTTGGTGGTGGTCAAATGAAGTACAAGGAAAAATAAAAGAGAAGAGAAAATTATATAAAAAGTGGCAAGAAACCAGATCGGACATAGATCTTCAAAACTATATGGTCGCCAAAAAGGAAGCGAAAGTAGCAGTAGCAAAAGCTAAAGTAGAAGCGTATTCAAACCTACACGATCAACTTGATACCAGGGAAGGCGAAACGAAGATATATAAAATAGCCAAACAGAGAGCAAAGAAAGCAAAAGATTTTAATCAGATTAGATGTATCCGAGATGAAAATAATAAAATACTAGTTCACGAAAGGGATGTCAAAAAGAGATGGAGAAAGTACTTTGACAGCTTATTAAATGAAGAATTTGACAGACAGCCTGTAGAGTCAACGGAGACAGTAGCAGCAATGGTCACCAAAATAACCAACGAGGAAGTGGCTCAAGCGCTTCAAAAAATAAAGAAAGGAAAAGCGGTAGGACCAGATGATATTCCTGGGGAAGTATGGAGAGCATTGGGAGAGACAGGAACAAGGTGGTTAACAGGCTGTACTTTGACAGCTTATTAAATGAAGAATTTGACAGACAACCTGTAGAGTCAACGGAGACAGTAGCAGCAATGGTCACCAAAATAACCAACGAGGAAGTGGCTCAAGCGCTTCAAAAAATAAAGAAAGGAAAAGCGGTAGGACCAGATGATATTCCTGGGGAAGTATGGAGAGCATTGAGAGAGACAGGAACAAGGTGGTTAGCAGGCCTATTTAATAGAATTATGGAAGTTGGACAAATGCCAGACGAATGGAGAAGCAGTATACTGGTACCTGTTTACAAAAACAAGGGAGATATACAACAATGTAGAATGAAGTAAACACTTCTGTTGTATATAGGTATATTATAATTTAAAAAATAAAAGGATTTTATAAAAGGGTTTACCCTTTTAATGTTTTAATGATATATACAACAATGTACAAACTACAGGGATATAAAACTGCTTAGCCACACCATGAAAATATGGGAAAGAGTAATTGATAGACGGATACGTGAAGAGACCGAAATATCCGAGAATCAATTTGGCTTTATGCAGGGTAGATCAACAACATCAACAAGGCAGTTGATGGAAAAATACAGGAGTAAAGAAACAAACGCTCATATGGTATTTATTGATCTTGAGAAAGCATATGATAGAGTTCCTCGAGAGATTCTGTGGTGGGCACTCAATAAGAAAGGAGTCCCTGGTGAATATGTAAAGATTGTGAGGGATATGTATGAGGGAGTAATGACTAGTGTTAGGACAGGTGTGGGAGAGACTGATAAATTTCATGTGAAAGTAGGATTGCATCAAGGTTCTGTGCTTAGTCCGTATTTATTCTCATTAGTTTTGAACCAGATAACAGCGAAAATACAGAGTAACATTCCATGGTGCTTAATGTATACTGATGATGTCGTGTTAGTAGGAAATAGTGAAAGAGACTTAGAACAAAAACTGGAACAGTGGAGACAAGCTCTGGAGGAAAAAGATTTAAAACTTAGTAGGACAAAAACAGAGTATTTGGAATGTTCATTTAAAGATGGAGCTACTACAAATAAAATGGTATCTTTGGATGGTGAAATGATTGTAAAAAGTAATAGTTTTAAGTACCTAGGATCGGTATTACAGAGTAATGGAGAAATAGATGGAGATGCATGCAGTAGAATTAGGGCTGGATGGATGAAGTGGAAAGAAGCGAGTGGTATGTTGTGTAACAGAAAAATTCCAATGAAGCTGAAGGAAAAATTTTATAAAACAGCCATAAGACCAGCTATGATGTACGGAACTGAATGTTGGGCAGTGAAAAAGAAAGAGGAACAGCGAATGCATGTGGCGGAAATGAGAATGCTTAGATGGATGAGTGGAGTGACAAAGAAGGATAAAATTAGAAATGAGTATATTAGGGGAAGTCTAGATGTGGCACCAATTGATGCCAAAATGAGAGAGCATAGGTTAAGATGGTTTGGTCATGTTCAACGTCGAGACGTTAACCACCCAATACGAAGAATAGCTGAAGTGCAGATTCCTGGAAGGAGTAGGAGAGGAAGACCAAAGAAGACCTGGGGGGAGACGATAAGGCAGGACATGTTGGTAAAGGGGATTAACATTGATATGGCCCAAGATAGAATTGTGTGGAGAAATGCAATTAGGGAAGCCGACCCCGCATAGGGATAAGGCAAAGAGAATGATGATGTTTTATTCCTTTTGTTTTACCTTTGTATTTTTTGGTTTGTTCTTTAATATTTTTATAGAAATATTTCGTGTTTCTATTTGTTCTTTCCTGTTCTACTTCTTGCATCTTTTCATCTGCCCATCTTCTTTTAATTTGTCTTATAATTTTCTTAGCGCCCTTTCTTAATTTTTCATAACTTTCTCTGTCTTCCTCTTTATCCGTTCTCAGCCAGTTAATTCTTGCTTGCATCTTTTGTGCTGTTAGTTCTTTACATTCGTTGTTATACCATTCGTTTTTTGTTTTCTTCTGGTGTTCGCCTACCTGCTTTTTTGCCGCTTCTTCTATTGACTTTTTGATCATGTCCCATTCTGATTTGATGTCCTCTGCTTTATATTTCTCTCTTATTTGCACTGTTACTTCTTCTTCATATTTTTTTCTAATATCTGCATTCTGCAATTTATTGACATTCCATTTTTTCTGTTGATTTTTCTGTTTAGTTTGGATTTTAACTTTTTGTCTTATGGTGGCTGCGACCATATAGTGGTCTGAATCCGCACACGCACCTCTGAATGTTCTCACGTCCTTCATTGAATATTGTTTTCTTTTGTTTATTATTATGTGATCAATTTGGCTATACGTTTTCTGATCAGGTGACCTCCATGTTACTTTATGCATTTTAGGGTGTTCAAATTTTGTTGAGCTTATTATCATGTTTGTTCTTGTTGCTAGGTTACATAGTCTTAGACCATTATCATTAGTGTTTTTGTGTACGGTGTGTTTTCCTGCAATTTGCTGTAAAAAATCTTCTTTTCCAATCTGGGCATTGAGGTCTCCTAGTATAATTTTAACATCTTCTTTGGGTATTTTTTCCATCTCTTCTTCTATCTTATCGTAAAAATTGTCTTTATCGTCTGTATTGCTTGTTTTTGTAGGTGCGTATAGGTTTAATAGTGATATATTGAATGGTTTATTATTTATTCTTACATACGCAATTCTTTCACATATCGGTTTAAAGTTTATGACTTTTTCTCTTAGCTGTCCTAGAATCATGAATCCCACTCCTTTTTGTCCTTGCGTCTTTCCTCCTGAGTATAATAGTGTAAAGTCTTGTTTATCAATCTGTCCTTGTCCCTCCCACCGTCTCTCTTGCAGTGCTGCAATATCTATTTTATACTTTGCTAGTTCTTTGCTTATTTCTAGCATTTTTCCTGGTGCCAACATCGTTCTTATATTCCATGTGCTTATTTTCAGTACTTTATGTTCTTTATTTTTTTGTTTTCGTCTTTTATTTTTGTTTTCCTTGTCTGCTCTTATTTATTTCTTTTTTGTGATACATCAATTTATCTGCTCTCCTTTCCTTTTTATTTGCCTCGTCCGTCGCCAAATAAGTATTGTCTTGTATTCTCTCATCAGTTGCTAGTTTTTTGAAACGTTTTGAAAAACCTCATCCAACTGATTCTTGTTCTTATTCCATTTCCTCTCCCGCCCATCTATTATCAATTTGTTGTGCTTAATTTGGACGCGTTTTCCTTTCTTTATTTCATCATTTGCTATTTTGACTATTTCTTTTTGTATTTGTAATTCCTCTTTCGTTAAATCATTGTTTATATATATTCTTTCTTCTTTTACTTCTTTAAGTTTTCTTTTATTTTCCATTACTTTTATTTTTTCCTCTTTGCTTGGCAATCTGACTAAACATGTTTTGTTTCCTAATTTCACAGCTTCTTCTATCTTTATATTAATATCTAGTTCTTTTTTCATAAAGTTCTCCATTGTTTCTTTTAGTAATCTTCTATCTCCCGTATCTATTGTCATTCCCTGTACTATAACATTATTTTCTTTTCTTGCTCTATCGAGTCTTTCAAGGCGCACTTTTACATCTTCCAGTTCCTTTTTCATATGTTCATTTTCTCTTCGCACTTCACCATTCTCTTGTCTTAATTCTTCTAATTCAATTCTGAGTTCCCTCATTTCTTCTCTGTATTGCCTTTGCTCCTCTTTAATTTCTTTTACGTGAATTTTCAGATCTTGTGTCTCTTTCGTTAAGTTTTCCATCATATTTAATATTTGGTCTATTTTGTTTTCCTCTGTGTTCCTTTTATCTGGGGTTCTTGATACTTTTTTGCTTTTCGAAAAAGACTGCTCTTCAGTTTCTCTATATCTTTTCCGATTAATGACCAAATACATTTTCTTTTTTGGTTGATCTAGTCGGCCCTCAACAGTAATCCATAAATATTATATTAAACTAATATGTCCCTAAAGAGTTCCAAAAACAACTGCTTTTTATATAAAAGCAGACTAACAATCTAACAATTAAAGGAATAACACAGAAAACACAAAATCGCAGATATAACTATTAACCTATGAAATGTCACTAGTGTCAAAATTTGATAAATGTCATTAGTGTCAAAATTTTATAACAGTGGAGTAAACTTGCCTGCGGTTGGACCAATTACAAACAAGCAATACAGCGCGGTAAAGTTGAAACTCTCCTCTTGGTTAAAAAATAAGCCATAGTGACGTCATCGATCTGGGCGTGATGACGTAATCGATGATTTTTTAAATCAGAATAGGGGTAATGTGATAGCTCATTTGAAGGGGTATTTAATTATCTATTCAGTAACATTAATATAGTTATTTATACAGAGTGTCCAAAAAATGTTTTTTAACTTAAATTAATAGTCACAAAAAGAAGAATGTATGTAATTTATTTAATTCTAAATACATTTTAATGCTGTCAGAAAACAGAAAAAAAATTTATTTGAAAAATAATCATGGATTTTCGCTTAAATGGAATGTTCAAACTGCCAAGAGGCAGGTGGGTGGCCGCTTTAACATTGAATTGACTTTACTGGAGAGTCGTTGGCTAACTTTTAGCTCTCTTAAAGTTGAATTATTTGTCCTATGGTCGATCCAAGGAATTCGTAGCATTCGTCTCCGACAGAACATTTCAGTGGCGTCTATCTTTCTTCTTTCCGAATTTCTCAGGGTCCAAGATTCACATCCGTAGGTCAGTAATATTAGGGAATATTAAGCAGTTGATCAACCTCATCTTTAACGCTCTTGAAATTTGACAGTCCTTCCATATTGTGGTCATTTTTGCTGTGGCGACTTTTGCTAAATCACATCTACGTTCTATTTCTCCCTGTGTTTGTGATTAATGATCCCAGATATAAGTATGAGCTCACAACCTCAAACCGATCAATTGTGGTTATGTGTGGATGATTGTTAAGAATATAGTCTATCCACTATCATGATCTTTGTTTTTGATATGTTTAATTGCAGACCAAATATTTGACTTTCGTTTTCAACCAGTCGTATAAGATCAATCAGCCCCTCTTGAATATTTGCAAGAAGGGCTATGTCATCTGCGAAACGTAGGATGTTTATTTTATGGCCATCTATTGAGATGCCTTTTTCCCATCCTTCAAGTGCTCTTCTCATAATATGCTCCCTATATATATTGAATAATTGTGGCGATAGTATACATCCCTGTCTGACACCCCGTTCTGGATGAAAGTCGTTTGAAAGTGTGTCAAGCACTTTAACTGATCCAGTAGTGTGTTCGTATATATAAGTTATAAGCGAAATAAGGTGTTGTGGTACGCCTTCTTCTTTTAGTATTCGCCATAAGTGTCTCCACTTGACCCTGTCGAACGCCTTACGATAATCTATGTACAGTGGAATATTGAATTCCCTAGATTTTTCGATTATCTGTCTTATATTCAACAGGTGTTCTCGACTACCTCTACCTTTGGTAAATCCAGTTTGCTCTTGTGGAATTTCTCTTTGAATGAATGTCTTTAGTCTTTCATTGATTATGTAGTATACCTAATAGTAATAATACAGTATGCGGCAAAATAAACAGTAGGTACTGAAATGAATATTGAAATGTTTATGATTATTTATATATCTGTTACCGGCCAAACCCGATTTCAGGATAAACTAGTTTGGCCTAGGCCAAACTAGTTTGTCCTAAGCGCGTTAGGATAAACTACTATGGCCTAGGCGAAACTAGTTTGTCCTATTGCGCGTAGGCTAAACTAGTTTGTCCTAGCCCAAACCAGTTTATCTTGATATAAATACACACTCTTCAGGCCAAACTAGTTTGGCCTAGGCCAAGCAAAAGAATAAATCAAAAGTTTTTTTGAATGAGATATTTGAAATTAAAAATCACACTACATTTTCTCTTAGTTTTTCTTTCCTGTAATTTATTAAAATAAACATTATAGAAGTTTTCAGGGACATTCGGCCCTCGTTAAGAATGTAATCTTTCATTTTATGTTTAATTTTTCAAAAATACTTATTAATTTTCTCAGGATTCGAAAAAATGAATGTCATTTAAATAGCATTGGAGCCGAAACTTTGTACCGATCCCCTTAAAATAAATAATATAAAAGTATTCAGGGACTTTCGGCCCTCGGTAATAATGTTATCTTTTATTCTGCGTTTAAAGTTTTCAAAAATATTTATTATTTTCTCAGGATTCGAAAAAAATTAATACATTTAAAACACAATGAAAATTTTGACATGCGTCAAAATTTTTCATTTTGCTCCGTTCCCCTTAATAATACACAGAAAATTAGCGATAGTTTTCTGGGACGTTTTTATTTCGTCAATAAGTATTTCCTCTAAGTTAAATATTAGTAATAATCTAGCCTTTAATATTATTTGTTCTATGAGACATTAATCACATTTATTTTTATCTGTAGGTCCTGCTGGGTTACCACTTATTATATACGGAATTAACCTTTTGGCCAATTGGACCTGGACACCTATGTTTTTCGCAAGGAAGAATATGAAATTAGTAAGTTATAATTACCTAACGACAACAATTTTAAAAAATAGTGTACGGTCCATCGACTTTGCTTGGGCTCATCTTATAGGCCAGGATCCCGCGTACCAAAGAAAAGTTTATTAATAGCAAGCTGAAAATTTGTTAACCCGGCAGTGGTCGCTATATGAGATTTTCTCTCACAGTTTCGCTCAAATTTTTTCTGGGAAATTATACGCGCTGTTGTTCCTTCTAGTCTCCTAACTATCCTCCCTCGACAATCTAATAGACTCGTCCGCTCAGATAGTGACTCAGTTGACTTAGTATCACCAGATTGTTGAGTCAGTGCGCTTCATGTGAGATATTCTCTCATCGCGCCACCACCGGCGCCACCAACTGTGTATAAAAATTCATTTTATTTTTTCACTTAAAACCTGAAATAATATTCTTTTATAATGTAATAAAAGGCGCCGAGGATGTGGTCGATGAAATGAAAACGGGTTATATTCTGTTTCACGGGTTAGTTGTAGATGGCCACTTACCATATTTTTCAATGTTAAATATTGGCGGCATCAGCAGTCACACTGTATATGAAGATAATAATAATAATAAAACAGAAGAACGTCGTGTCTTTTTAAAGGAATTGGCTTTATCGTTGCTTATTAGCTTTATCAATTTCAAACCTAAGTTTAAGCCTTCGGAATTCTATTGTAAGAATTACCAAAATAACATTACCGAACTCTTCACAACCTGAACCATCGGATATTCAGTTTTGTTCATTTTGACCTCGCTGCAAAAATAGAAAATTAAAAAAAATGTAATTCTTGTCATCAACCAATTTGTCCAGAGCATTCTTGTTATACTTATGTAAAGTGCGGTGCCGTAAATTGTGAAGATACGGAAATTGATTAATATTGGTTTAATTTCGATCATTTTTTTTTGTATCCTATCATATTATTATGTATATTGTGTTATATTATTATGTTCTTATTAGTTAATAAAAAAAAGTTTAAAATCTGTTTTAAAAATTTTATTTTGTAAAGAAAGGCAAAAGTTGGATATGTGAGAAAAAATCTCACGCGCGACCACTCGTGTGCAAATCTACCTAGCGACCAATGCCGGGTTAATAGCTTGACGGTGTCTAGCTTATAGTCGAACACACTTTGATGTACGGGAACACTGGAACAATGGAAATTCTAATTGTGGAACAGGTTACAAATTTCGAACGTCAGACTATGAAAACGTCCCATGTATTTTGTCGGAGAGAACTTCCAATTGATTTGTTATCCTTTCATTAAACTCTCATGCAAAAATCAGACTGCTATTTACCACCAACATAACTCCTATCATTTGACATATTCTACATGTCGGACTTATTAAAATGCCAACATATTTGTCGGGCAAACATTTTTTCATATGTTAATATAAAGTTTGCTATTGAATAAACTTAAAAACAACCTTTACTAGTTTTCACAATCATAAAGTCAGGAAGACAAGTTCCACAATTAAAGTTTTTCCGACTAGACACCGTTAAGCTATTAACAAATTTTCAGTTTGCCATTAATAAACTTTGGTACGCGGGATCCAGACCTATTTCAAAGAAGTTTTTTGTAGTCATGTGTGAATATGATTATTAGGATTTAGAATGTAGTATCACTTACAAATTAATATACAAATATATTATTAATTCTATGAAATCGCCTAATTTATACATATTTCTTATAATATACATATATACAGTTTGTTCCAACAAAAATTTGACCCCCCTCCCAGAAACTCATAAACCAAGAGCTTCTTCAAAATTTAAAAGAACAAGTCGATTTTTAATGAGAGCGGGACGAGTTTTTATGCAAAATTCATGCCCTCAAATGTAACCTTATACTGCCCCGCATCTATCCCCACAAGTGTGGTCGAGCGGCACATCATTTCAAAGGTAATTTTTTTTTTTTTTCTAAACGACGCTCTATTTTTTTATTTACGTAATAAGTTTGAAGCTAATTTTGGACTTAATAAATTTATTATAAATTAGTTAAATCCAAAATTATCTTTAAAGTTATTCCGAAAATTAAAAAAAAAAAATTAGAGGGTCCTGTAGAGAAAAAAAATACCTTTCAAATGATGTGCCACTCGACTACACTTGATATTTAAAAAAAACTGGCGGTTGATGCGGGGTAGGGAAAGGGGGACGAATTTTGCATGAAAATTCGTCCCCCTTTCAATACAAATTGACAAGTTTTTTTTTAATTCTGAAGAAACACATGGATAAGTGTTACCAAGAAAGACGCTTTCTCTGTAACAGCTATAGTTAATTTAAAGAAAACAAACAAATAAAAGTCAGACCATAGAGATTTGAGACTTCTCTGGGGTGGGTTAGAAAACATAAGAAGGAATCATTTTAGTCTGGCCTAAAATTATTTATTCAAAGTAGATTTTAGGAATATCTAATTACAGGGCGCCAGCAAAAATATGTGAGAATTATAAATTAAATAGTAAATACATATAACTTTATTACCAAAACAAATAATATTTATTATAAACATCAATATAATAAGTATATCGTTACAATGTTTGAAATGAAAGAGAAAAACACTTGCTAAAAAGTCACCTCGAAGAGGTTTCAACTAAAGTACCTAAATTCCCTAAGAGCTCTTTACATTATTTTAAAATAAAACTGTTGAATAATAATTTTATTATGACTTTAATGAAGTAATAAAATATTATCTATCTTAGGAACAGATTGACTAGTGAGATGTTGAAGTGTCTCTCAAATAAAAAAAAAACAAAAGAATAGTCTTTTCTACGCGAAAGTAGTGATGTAAATAATTTCACTAACCTTTAGTTCCAAAACTTGAACGTCTTCACACCATCAACATTCTTACAAACAACCAATAGAAAAAGTTGCATCCAACAACCTCATTACTGCATTTCGGCAAACATCAAATCGGAATAAATATCCGACTTCAGCGGACAAAGGTCTCCAACTAATATTTAAAATACATATAATTCACAGCCTCTATACAAAATTCAGGAAAATCTATGCGGTGGAAACACGTGGTTTTTTCTTCGTACAAAAAATATATGGCTAACGAAGGCTTTCACAGAAACTAGATTCTATAATCTCCAACAAGGAATCGGAAAACTAAGTCCATACGATGTTCCACAAACTGATGTAATCTTTAGAATAATCCAAAATATAATTTGTGATAATATATGCACATTTTGATCGAAGTCTCATCGGTTTACTTAAAAAACCATGCTTTTACTTCAAGCTATCAACGAAGACCAGCCTCAAATTAATTATCTATTTCGCACCTGACAGAAACCTTGAACTTAGCCCAATCAAAATAAAATGTAGTATTTACCATTTCCGTTACTATTTAAATGTTAAATAAGGCCTAATAGCTATACAACTTGTTATACATCTTATCAAAATTTGATATTCATTATACAAGAACTTTGAGAAAAATACCTTTCAACCGTAACATAAGACAGAAAACCAAAGTCACCGATGTGGTTCAAAAATCACTAAAATTGAAATGGGAATACGCTGGACATGTAGCTAGGAGCGATCTTAACAAACGGCACAGAACAATTCTATCCTGGAGACCATACGAACACAAAAGACCCAGAGGCAGACCTCCTACGAGATGGACAGATGATCTGAAACGGACTGCCGGGAAAAATTGGCTACAAGTAGCGTACAACAAAAAACAATGGAAAGGAAGATTTGAAGAGGCTTACGAAGAAGAAGAAGAAGAAGAAACTATCTGTTTCTGAGTTTCTGGGGGAGGGGTCAAATTTTCGTTGGAACACTCTGTATACCTACTTAAATATTTCTATCTATCGCTAAGTTTTTACTAATATATTCTTGTTTTATTTTTAGGCCCTCTACAACATGCAACTTATCAACGCTACAGCTCTTTGTATGGCTTACCTTTTCTACAAAATAAATACTACAGCTGGTCTTCTTATTATACCATATCTCACATGGTTGGTCATATCAACGTATCTCAATTACTCCTTCATGATAAAGAACCCACCCAAAACAGCGACCAATTAAAAAATATTAAATAGAATATGTATTATAGTGATATATTTATTAGACTAATGTTTAGTTAAGGCGACAATAATTTTTAGATATAAAATAAAATAAAAATCTGGACATACGTTATAGTATCTCCTTTTTTCACAATCCTCTTCCTGTATTTGTTTAGATAGTCCATTCAGTGGCGTATTAATAGATCAGAGGGCCCTGGTTCGAGTTGGGATGCGGGCCAACCTGCCCAATAAAACCACACATTTGTATATCAAAAGTTTTTAATAAACATTGAATATAAATCATCATATGTATATCATAAAATGTATCATAATTTTTTTTATAAAAACTCGAGCTAATTTATAGTTCATTTTACTCACGGATTTTACTCCAGATTTTAAAGAACCGTTTGGATTGACATGAAATTTGGCATAAACATAGCTAACATGTCAAAGAAAAAAGCGATATTGTGCCTATGTGTGATTTGGTCCGGGGGTAAATATCACCTCTTCTCAGGGATGAAAAAACACACGTTCAAGGTAAGTCCGGAATTGGATAAACTAACTAATTCTAAGCAACTTTAGTTCCATAGATTGTTTTCACTAAGTCAATACTTTTTGAGTTATTTGCGAGTGAATATGTTCATTATTTAACAAAAAACTATCCTTCTAGACGATTTTTCGGAAATAACTTAAAAAGTCGTTTATAGACCCAGTGGGAGCAGAGTCGTAGGTAATAAAAAGTAGGTTCTTATTCATCAAATTCAAAATCGAATATTTTAACTTATCACATCTTTTAGTGTTTAAAAAAGTTTAATTTCTTTTTTTTTTAGTTTCTAGCATCAAAAGTAAACAAGGTACGCTCAAAACAAAGTTGTTCCCATTTCTTGGTAAAAAAAAATTGTAAAAATCACCACACAATTAGCATCTCAAATGAAATTAATCGTTACCGCTTCACAAGTTACTTGACTATGTATTGTTTATATGATCTGTAAGTTTTATTGGTTCAAAGTTCTCATTTTTGAAATCAATTGGTTGAGTAAAAATTGCTTTTTTAATTATGAATTTTTTTTTAAATAAGTTAAAAATTATTGGTAGCTACCAAAAATCTCAAGTAGTAAAAAAATATAAGTTTTGCTATTGTAAATATTTTGGACTTTTTGTTTTCCTGAATACAAAAATTTGTTAAGGTATGGCTATTCAAAATTTGTGTACACTCGTGATTAGTGACTCGTTTAGCCCATTTAACTACAGCCTTTTCAATAATAAGCACTATGAACCAATTATTCTTACAGATCTTTTAAAAAATAGATAAGTAAAGTAATTTGTGAAGCGGTAACGATTAATTTAATTTCGCATCCTAAATTGACGGTGATTTTCACGATTTTTGTTACTAACAAAAAAAGGACCAACATTAATTTGATCGTAACTTACTTACTTCTCATGTTAGAAACTTTTTTAAAAAAGAAAAATAAAGCTTTTTTTAAATGAGTTAAAAAAAGTTTATATCAGTCTTCCCGCGAAAATTGCTTCATTTTTTGCTTATTTCTCGTTGAAATATTCGATTTGGAAATTGACGAGTAAGTACTTACTGTTTATTAGCTACAGCTCTGCTTCTATATACGGTTCTACATACTTTATATGTATATACTCCATTTTTTTCACTTTTTGATAAGCTATATTTTTGCTAGTAGTATTTTTTTAATGAAACAGTTACTTTTTGAGTTATTCGCGAAAAAGCGCCTGAAAATGTGGTTTTTTTGTAGAAAAATAAACATTTTCGCTCGAAAATAACTCGAAAGGTATTGACTTTGTGAAAAAAGAGTATAGAAAAAAAAGATGCTTAAAATTAGTTAGTTCATCCAATTCAGGACTTATTTTGAACGCATATTTTTTCACCCCGAGAAGGGGCGAAAGTCACCCTCTGGGCAAAAGCACACATCGGCACAATATCACTTTTTTTCTTTGACATATTAGCTACTTATGTGTATACTAAATTTCATGTCTATCCAAGCCGTTCTTTAAATTTTTTTGGTTTGAAGGTTTTGCAATATGTTACTGTGAGTGAATGAACTATTAAAGCAGTAAATTAATATTAAACCTATCGTTTATCATACTGACATGACTGATCACTTTACGCCAGCCGTTTTTATAAATAATAAAACTCAAAAATTTTCTACATCTAAATCTCCAGTCGTAAAAAATAAAAACCAATATCGGAAAAATACTACAGCCAGAGCTTTTAAAGAATGAACATTGGAATAAAATTTATATCAAGAAAATAGATTCTCAAATTGGATATGATACATTTATTAATAAGTTAAATAATTACATACAAATCTCTAGGGAGATAAAACCCTTAAATAAAAAAAAATATAAAGAAAAACCTTAGATCGGTGAGGTTGATATCAATCAAACGACGAGATTTTCTTAAAAATAAATTAGTGTCTATATTTTATCCTTATTTTGCTTACCACTATAATTGTCTACATTTATGCGGCATTATGAGGGTGCTATAAATACGAACAAAAGGTGCATCGAGCGTCTTGGGATTATTTTTATGAACTTGCATTGAATATCTGTTTCCGAACTTTGCAGTTTACAACTTATAAATCATGCTAATAAATATAAAAATTACAAAAGTGTTTGTATTAGCACGTGTTTAGGCAGGCACAGGCGGTTATCCTAACAAGTGTGGAGACAAGGGCTTTGTTTAGCACGTAAAATGAAGGAACCTTACCCTTACAATCTGTGTTTCTTAATAAATTTGGTTTTCAAATTTTTTTTGTAAATAGAGATATTTTTTGTTTTTATTTATAAATACCTACACATATACAAATACAATTACATTTCGTAGTGTCTACTTGTGTAGTTCAAAATGTCCCAATAAAATAAGAGATAAAAGAATCAAAAAGCGCGTTAGAGGGGCCCCTGCGGGGCCCGTGCCCTGGTTCCACGGAACCCGCAGAAACATGCTCAGTACGCCACTCAGTCCATTGACTGGCGGTAAAACATTGTAAAACCTCCAAATTTTAAAGAACTGCTTGGATTGAAATGAAATTTGGAATACACATTAGCTAAAATGTCAAAGAAAAATAGTGATATAGTGGCGATGCGTGCTTTTGCCGTGGGGATGAAAAAATATACATTCAAAATTAGTCCGGAAGTAAATAAACTGACTAATTCTAAGTAACTTTTAATCTATACCGTTTTTCACTAAGTCAATACCTTTCGAGATATTTGTGAGTGAAATATGTTTGTTTTCAACACAAAAGCACACGTTTTTGGGCGATTTTTCGCCCAAAAACTCAAAGGTATTTTAACAAAAAAAAAGCTTGTAAAAAATGTTAAAAATGTTGTATGTATGAGGTCTGTAGAACCAGTAGAAACAGATTTTTAGCTAATGAAAAATGGGTTCATATTCTGAAAATTCAAAATCGAATATTCTAATCTCATCACAATATGTGTTACAACGTTTTTAAAGTGTTTTAAAAAAGCTTTATTACTATTTTTTTAAGTTCCTAGCATTAAAAGTAAGCAAGTTATGCTCAAAATAAAGTTGGTAAAAAAGTCGTGAAAATCACCCCCTAATTAGCATTCAAAATGAAATTAATCATAACCGCTTCACAAGATACTTACGTAATAACCGGCTAAATAACGTAAAAGACGGAAAACATAATAGGTTGTGAAATAAAAAGAGATGAAACTAGTAGAGGTGGGAAATTATCAATAGAAACCTATAACCTGTCTTACAGAAAAACAAAAAATCCACAATACTCAGAAAGCTACATTTTTTTACGGTTTGAGATTTTTGGTGTCACTATAGTATGTTTTTAAATCAAGAGGAGACATTCAAACTTTCCGCACCATAAAGCTTGTTTGTAATTGGTTCAACCTCAGACAAGTTTACTCCACTGTTATCAAATTTTGACACTAATGACATTTATAAAATTTTGACCCTATTGGCATTTCATAGGTTCATTAAGTTCTATCAATGATTTTTTGTATTTTCTGCGTTATTCCTTTAATTTTTAGATTTCGACTCTGTTTTTATATAAAAAAACAGTTGTTTTTAGAACTCTTTAGCGACGTATTAGTATAATATAATATGTATTTATGGATTACCGTCAAAGGCCGATATGATCAACCAAAAAAGAAGATGTATTTGGTGATATTTCAAGTGACTTTCTTGAAACAAAACTTAATAAAGAAAGGTAAAGTTTTCAATCCTACTAGTGACATTAATAATATCGAACAATATTAAAAATATTACTAAAAGATTTTTAAATTGAAAACTTATTGGTCCATTTCCCTGGTGACACCTCCAAGGCTTCTACAATATGCAAGCCAAATGGATGCTGCAGTGAAGACAAAAGGGAAGGAATTCTACACTATGCAATTCACAACCCCCGTCTGCAACTTGGTAAAGTTCCAAAGGAAAATGGACCTAGTTACTCTATAGGAGTAATACTAATATAAAAATAAAAATGTATACCATTTTTATTCAGTTGCAATGCGAAGGCAAAACAATCTTATTTTTCACTTAGAATACGGAGCGCAGTCCAGCACTCTGAATCGACGATTTTCGACTCTTATTGGAGTCTCATCGGAGAGACGTAGGCCTGCTGGTCCATACTCTAAGTGACCAACAACGAGAGTTCATGTCTTCACTGCAGCATCCATTTGGCTTGCATATTGTAGAAGCCTTGGAGGTGTCACCAGGGAAATGGACCAATAATTTTTCAATTTAAAAATCTTTTAGTAATATTTTTAATATTTTTCAATATTATTAATGTCACTATTAGGATTGAAAACTTTACCTTTCAATTGCCAGATGACGCTAGTCACAACTTTCGTTGTTGGTCACTTAGAGTATGGAGCAGTAGGTCTACGTCTCTCCGATGAGACTCCAATAAGAGTCGAAAATCGTCGATTCAGAGTGCTGGACTGCGCTCCGTATTTTAAGTGAAAAATAAGATTGTTTTCCCTTCGCATTGCAACTGAATAAAAATGGTATACATTTTTATTTTTAAAACTTAATAATTTTTAAGTTATTTAAAAAAATTACTTTAAAACCAATTTTATTTTCAAACATAAGCACTTTGAGTGGTGTCATGGCAAAATTAGCAGTGCAGGAACGCACTTTCCTTAACTTTTTTACAAGTAAAATATTACTTTATGTTTTTTTTAATACAAGTTACGTCTGCATATTTTAAAATTCGTATGCATTTGCTTAATTCAAAAATTTCGTGATTTATTTACAAAACGTAAATTTTTTTTTCTTTTCTTAACCAGTGCCGGAACGGCGTTCCCGCACCATGACACCACTGACTTTGAGACGATGAAACTTACACATCACATATTATAAACAATAGATACATAACTAAAGTAACGATTAATTTAATTTGGTATTCTAATTAGGGGGTGATTTTCGCGATTTTTTTACGAAAATACCTTTATTTACATTCTTATAATAAGACCACATTTGATTTGTGAGTAGCTTGTTTCCTTTTGGTGCTAGAAACTTTTTAAAAAAATAATATAGCTTTTTATATCACTTTAAAAAAGTTATGACGAGTTTGCTCCGAAAAGTGTTATATTTTTTGGTTATTTCACTTTAAAATATTTTAAATATATTGTAAATTTATAGGTTTCTATTGATAATTTCCCATCTCCACTAGTTTCATCTCTTTTTATTTCACAACATATTATGGGTTTCGTCTTTTACGTTATTTAGCCGGTTATTAGAGTACTCATCACTGTACTTATGTGATCTGAAAGTTTCATAGGTTTAAAATGCTTATTTTTTTAAGTTTCATCTTTCTGTATGTCCCGTCTATCTCTCTGCCTTGATAAATCTGACGATATCTTCTACTTTCAAAAGTTCTTTTACTTCGTAGTTCATCAATGCTCTAAATTCATTATTACCTAAGTTTAGTGGGTCTGCTCTTCTCTGGATGATTCTTCTCTAGAGTATCCTCAATTATTTTTCTTTAGTTTTGTGTGTCTAGCACATTACTTCAGTACCATATGTGACTACTGGTCGAATCGCTGCTCTGTAAATTTTCAGTTCGGTATTCTGAGTAAGCTTCTTATCTTTGAGGAAGTTTTTGTATTTCCAGTAGGTTCTTGCCAGGATTCTTTCATTAATTAGTATGCTTCTGTCATTATTTCCATTAATAGAGACCCTAAGATATTTAAAGTGTTTCACTTTTTCAAACTCGTATTCGCCAATATTTAACCTTGTCACATTAATTGTATTTTTCTTGAGCATATTAGGTATTTTGTTTTATTTTTATGTATTGCCAGACCCCTCTTGGGTGCTTCCTTGCACAACTTCGCAAATTCTTCCTTTAAACTGTCTAAGTTTCTGCTAATCAACGCTATGTCATCAGCGTACGCCACAAGCTGCGAAGTCTATGTTACAATTATTGCTTGCTTGGTTATTGGCCTTGCTTTATGCAATTTGGCCAGCTGTATCAGGTTGGCGGTCACGACGTTGACTGGCTCATCCAGAGCCTATTTTACTTCAAATCGGGCCCGAGGCACTACGCAATTTTCAGGCCCCTAAATATAATTTAATAATAACTTTTTTAAAAGTATTAATTTAATAGAAATATAGTTGCACCAGAAATTTAAATTGTTATTAACAATAAATAACATTTATATTTAAACAATTAAACATTGTTTAGTTGTTTAAATATAAATTTTTAAACATGAGTAAAAATTGAATAGGTATAGAGTACATTATTGGTACATTATAGATAACAATAAAACTTGACTAACGTGCTAATTAATGAAATTATTCAGCAGATCGCTCGTGTTGAATAACTGTCCTAAATTGATATCTTCTCAATCATTATACCCATCGGAAGTTAGAAGAACAATTTTCGTGGAAAACAGTTTACAAACGTAACAATAAACTTTTAAAACTGTACACTAACCCCTCGCGAAGAATTTTTCGCTGTTAGCTTTCGTTTTATTATTATCCAATTGTGTAATAAACTCACTAATTTTATCAATATTTTGATTCGGTCGATTTTATAAAATATTGTCAAAATTCCAGATGTTTTGGATAATCCCCTATATCGCTAGGAAAAGAATTACTGACATTGTCGTTTTCTATAGACGACAGAGATGCACTTGTGCTAAGTAAAGTCACTTGAAAATCAACAGTGGAGTCATCATTTTCTTTGATTGCAACTCACCCTTCATCACATAATTTATTTCCACTATCACTAGTCATCACAGATTGATCAGAAACAAGACGGGAAGACGAATTTCCTTTTTGTGCACTGTTGTGGGGTGTAAAAAATGATAATATTGTATTTTTTCGTGCCTGCCGTTCCTGTTCTCTTAATTTTTGCTTTTTTATTTTTCACTGCCACTTAAATATTTGCAACTCATGATAATAACGAAACGATTAGTTAAGAAAAATAAATCTTTAAAGAAATTTAATAAAACGACTAATGATTAATAAATTGATTAGTTGAACTTAAGAAGCACATAATTGAAAACTAATACGAGAAGCAAGACCTTATCTTTGCAGAAATCGACATCAAACTAAATATTAAAAGTGCATTTTGAATAAATAATATGCGTAGTATATTTATACTTGAAAGAATAGATTGAAGTGAAGATAACTCTTGTTAATCCTTTGGAGTAGTGTCTAACAATTTTGTTTATTTTTATTGATGTCGACAAGCCAATCTACTCTTATTGTTATCATTTATCATTTCCTGTTCATAAAATCAAAGAATTTTGAAAAATTTTTGAAAATTTATTTTGAAAATAATTTTTTTGTGATCTTTCTGGGCCCCATTAAAATGCGGGCCCGAGGCAGGTGCCTCACGGGCCTAGTGGTAAAATAGGCCCTGGGCTCATCTTCTACTTCCTGGCTACTTCTTGATTTTTTTGAAGTAAATTAGCTATGGTGATGACTTTGACTAAATATTTACTTTTTGTACAAGGTTAGTAAGCGAACATGTGGATGTTATGCAATAACAAACACAGCCTATTAGTAATAAGCATGAATTAGGAATAAGGTGTAGCTAGTTGAGCATTATAGTTTTATTCTGTTTATACTAAAAAACTTCATAATTGCTTTGATCGACTCTTCATCTACGTTATGTAAAATTGAATATATTGTTATCGGGGTTGGAAGTCCTTTATTGGCGAAAAAATTGTAGATATCCCAGTTTGGAATGGAGTTAATAGGGCATTCAAAAATATGTGATTAAGATTTTCTATGGACCCACATTCGCAATAGGGTTTGTCTGTCAGGTTCATCCTATGCAAATTTTCTTTTGTTAGACAGTACCCTGTACGTAACCTAATAATTGTAGTGATGTGTCTTCGATCTATGAATGGAAGAATGGCAAACCATTTATTTTTAGGAAAGGTAGGTTGTACTTTTCGGTATTGATAGTCTTTGATTCTGATTAGGTTGTTCCATTTATTTCTGAATCCATCATACACTTTAGACTTAATGTCAGTAGTATACAGGGTGAGGCAAATAAAGGGCCTATTAGAAATATCTCGAGAACTAAAGGCAACAAAATCTTGAAAATTGGAATAAAGGGGTTTTGAAGGATGGTCTATTAAATGAAAATATTTTCATCTCTTTGGAACTTCCGGTTATACCGGAAGTTGCTTATAACTTCGTTTTTTTTTAATGGGACACCCTGTATATTTTTACATTTTTGGATTCTCTTCGATGTCTTATTTCTTAAAATAAGAGGTTTTGTGATATTATACAGGGTATTTTAAAAGATAATTACGTTTTTTATTAATTTCGTAGCAAAATTAACACCCTGTACAATTGTAGTAGTTTGACATCTAAAACTCTACTTACGTTCAAATAATTTTTAATATACTCTACTATTGTTAAGAATAATTAGTATAGCTATATTTTTAATTTTAGTATACAGGGTTGGTCGAAACTCGGAATGAGTATTTTCTGAGTTTTCTTATATGGAACACCCTATATTTTAGTATTGTAATGAAATGATATTTTATGGTACTTTTTTATTTCTTAAGCATTCCCTATATCTAACTGCTTTAATTTGTTCTTAATTGTTAATCGCACCAACAATCTTAACTACGTAGGTATGTTGATAGCTAAACCATTATTGGTAATTTTAAGGACCAGTCTGGATTAATATGTATTTATTTCTAAAAAATTAATTGGGATTGAGTATTTTCACGGCCAACCTAATAAAATTTTACGTATTTTTTGTTGCAATTATTGATTAGCTTGAATCACCAATAACTCACAAATTAAAGCAGTTAGTTATAGGGAATGCTTAAGAAATAAAAAAGTACTATAAAATATCATTTCATTACAATACAAAAATACAGGGTGTTCCATTTAATGAAACTCAGAAAATACTCATTCCGAGTTTCGACCAACCCTGTATACTAAATTTAAAAATTTAGCTACACTAATGACTCTTAACAATAGTAGAGTATATTAAAAATCATTTGAACGTAAGTAGAGTTTTAGATGTCAAACTACTACAATGCGACAAGCGAGTACTGGCGGCTGACCTTCTCGTATTCTGCATTTGTCGCTGTGTATTTTCGCTCAAGGTCACGCGCCACCTCTGGTTTGTCGGATTGTACAATTCTACAGTGTGTGAATATTGCTACGAAATTAATAAAAAAACGTAATTATCTTTTAAAATACCCTGTATAATATTACAAAACCTCATATTTTAAGAAAGAAGACATCGAAGAGAATCCAAAAATGGAAAAATATACAGGGTGTTCCATTAAAAAAACGAAGTTATAAGCAACTTCCGGTATAACCGGACGTTGCAAAGAGATGCAAATATTTTCATTTAATAGATCATCCTTCAAAACCCCTTTATTTCAATTTTCATGATTCTGTTGCCATTAGTTCTCGAGATATTTCTAATAGGCCAGTTATCTGCCTCACCCTATATATGTCAAATTTCTTCCTATATTAGCTAGGGTGTCAGCTTCTTCGTTACCCGGGATATTTGAATGTCCTGGTATCCATGCTAATCTGATGTCAAAGCAATTTTCAGTTGCATGAACTATAAGCCCGGCCGCACATCAAAGAAACATGAAACGTAAATTACGTTTCATGGAAATAAACCACTGCTAAACAAATATATATCCGGCCATTTATGAGACTCTTCGAAAATAAAAATGTGTCATGAGCATGAATCACACTCGTTTCATTAGTAGGCGGACTTTGAGATGTTTTTAGCAGTGTTTTCTTTTCATGAAACATGTTTTTCGTTTCATGTTTCATGTTTTTCGTTTCATGTTTCTTTGGTGTGCGGCTTGGCTTAGTCTTCTTGTTTCAATAGGCCAAAACTCTGCTACATTTTTGACTGCACAACTGTTGACTTTTTCAATTGCACTGCTTGAATCAGAAAAAATGATTATTCTGAATAAGTTTTTCCTAAGTGCTAATTTAATTGCCTCATAGATTCCTATGACCTCGGCCTTACATATTTATGCAGAGGTGATTTGGTAACTTTGAGCAGTATTTGATGTTGATATCTGGTAGGTATACTGATTCCAAACCCTGTTGTAAGATCTTTCTTCGATGCATCAGTAAATATAAAGGTATGGGTTGCTTTATATTTTGCTGTTTATAAAAAATTGTTCTTTGATCATGAAATCATTTTTTTAGATTCAATGGGACTGTCTTCACTATACTATACAGTGTATTATAAGGGACTTCATAGCATGTCCTTCCATATAATGTCATTTATTCCTTTCCCTTTACGAAAACCTGTTTGGCTTTTGCCGAAAAGGTTTTTGTTTTCAAGAGTGTGATCCAAACGGTGTTTGATGATAATTTCCATAGTTTTAGCTTTGCATGAGGAAAGTATAATTGGTCTAAAACTCTCAGGTGACGTGGGTTGTTTGTTTGACTTTTAGATTGGTATGATGTTGAAGTTTTTCTAATCCTGTGGCAGCTGCCCACCTTTTAATATACATATTATTAAATATGTTTATTAGTAAATGTTTCATTCTAAAAGGAAGGTTTTTAATCATTAGATAGGATATTTCATCCATACCTGGAGCTGATCATTTTTTTATTGTTTATGGCCTAATTAAATTGAAAGGGGGACTGGTGTTATCTTCATTTATTTGCAATAGTTCGAAGTTTGGGTCAATGTCCACTGAAGGCATTTTATTTAGAATTTCTTGCTTAAGATGGCCTTCATAATTTTGGCTTTTTGTTTTATTGTTTGTACTTGAGATTTTTTTAATTTCTTTTCAGACGTAACTACTGTTGGTTTCTCTATTTAGTGATGCACAAAAAGTTTTGAATTTTTCTTTTTTTTTTTGTTGTTAAGCCTCTTCCTTGTTTGTGCTGTTATTGTTTTTACATTAATGTAGTTTTCTAGGGTTGGGGCATTGTTGAATTTGTCTATAGAGGCTTTTCTTTCTCTTATCCATTCTGAACATTCCTCGTCCCACCATGGATTTACTGTCTTCTGAGTTGTCCCACAGTTTTTATATGGTATAGCATTTTCAGCTGCCTTGTTGATAATATTATTCCAATTACGATTACGTCCTGCGCCTCAAGTTGATTCATTATGTTGTTGTACAATAGTTACCAGTTTGCTTTATTAAAATTTCTTGTTTTGTAAGTGCCGAGATGGATGTTTGAAAAGCTGTTGTTGTTTTTCATGTTCACTTCTAGAACTGTAGGAAATTGTATCACATTACCGCAGTCTTCAAGGGTGTATACCATGTTGTTTTTAAGGCTAGATTACTATTTACTATTATTAAGTCTACTGCACTCAAGTGATTATTGGGATTTTGAAGGAGAGTTGGGGAACCGTCGTTCATTATCACCATGTCATTGTCCATTATGAACTCAGAAATAATTTTCCCACCTCGGTTGGTTGGTCATTTGTCCCAGATAGGATGGTGTGCATTAATATCTCCCATTATAATGGTTTTGTTTGATATTGAGTTATTATATATGTCAGACAATAGTTCATGATTCACATGAATATCAGAATTGCTGTACACTGTTGTTATGTATACTTCACCTATTTTAACAATTACCTATGTATTGGATATTTTGTGTACTAACGATTTTGACATTATCATGTAAAATATTATTTCTAATGGTTATTGCCACTCCTCCATAGGCGTTCTCCCTATCAGCTCGAATAATTTTATAAGATTGAAGTGTAAATTTTTTATTGTTGTTTTTTAACCAGGTCTCATTTAGTAAAAGTACATCTGGATTTTCCTGTGCTACTAACTTCATTAAATTGTTCTATTATAATTGATGCTTCGTAGAATCCACTGTATTATTTTAAATTTGTGCATTGTTGTGTTTTTAGTTGTCAGATAAGTCAGCTAGGCCCATTGAAGATGGTCCTGGGCTGGTGTTTTGCCAAAGAGAATTTCTTATTGTATTTCTGTTATTTTCGGAAGTTTTTGAAAGATAATTAATAATTTGTTTCATTTCCTGCCTAATGAGCACTAATAGGCTGATGTGTGTTAGATTCACAATGTGGACTGAAAGTTATAGGCTGTGAAGATTTTTGGCTTGTTGGCTGTCCATTAGAAAAGTTTAGACATTCTTCATGAGCTTTTCTATAATAATCCCTTTTGGATTATTCTTTTTTTATTTGTGTTGTTAGTCAGGGCTTGTTGGTACGTTATTTTAGTTGTATTGGCTGTAAAATGTTGTGTCCTTCTTTCAGAGGGTTCAGTATATACCTCTGCAGTATCTGCCATTGTTTTGTTTCCCCGTACAAGTGGAAATTCGACTTTATTAATAAAGTACTCTCCTTTTACTTAATTTTGCTGTTTAACTATTTAGTTTGCATCATAATATGTTGTGTTTTCGAATGCCATAATTTCTTTGATATTTTTTTGTCTATTATATTCTGGACATATTTTTTATGTAGACTTGTGTTCTTGTTTACAGTAAAAGCACTTTGTAACGCATGTAAAATTTTGTGTTTCTTCCATGTGTTTTTCCTCTCCACAGTTAAAGCATTTTTCTTTACTTTTGCAGTTATTTCTAGTATAGCCATAGCGAAGGCACTTGTAACATTGTGTTACAGGAGGCACATATACATTAACTAATCTTTCCAGTCCATAAAATCGTATGGAACGCGCTAATCTGACCCCTCTAACGGTAAGGAGCACCGTAGCTGTCGGTTCATAGGATACATTGTCTTTGTGAATAGCCTTTTTGGTGAGACATCTAGCATTTAGTATTTCTACACCCTGATATGCTTTGCAGCATCTCAGCAGCTCATCTTCTTTAATATCTATATCTATCTGTCGTACAATGCCTTTACACGTAACAAAATTTTAGGGTATGAAAATTTTATAGCCCTATTCTAGTAGTATGTTATTATCTACAAATTTATTAGCAGATGTGCATTTATAAACTCAATGCATACTCTGTTTAGACCTTTATTTTTAATACCGTTTAAATCTGTTAAGCTCAAGTTAAAAATGTCCCTAGCTATTTTTATATTGTTGACTTTATCAATGTTAAATCGCACTTTTTCAGTGGACTGCAAGTATACAAAAAATGGACCATTATCATACTGCGAGTATTTAATTGTTGGTGTTTTGGTCGTATTATCATTTAATGTCTGTATGCCACCTTTATCAGGTGGAATGTCAGGGGGAGGTCCCCCCGTGTCACCCATAATGAAAAAGTACAAGTCCAAGAGTAGCAAAAATTCAATCAAATTAAACTAAAGTCAAAAGCTAAATAAATCAAAAGCAAATACAAAATCCATCAAAAGCAAAAACAATAGTTGGAAACAATGCTCAACTTACCAGAAGCAAGTGCACAACAAGTTTTGTTAGTTTTGTTAGTTTTGGAGCAACTCGCGGCGAAAAGTCTTATCACCACGAACGATAGCCAAACATTTGTCTATTTCAAATTTTGCTTCAGAAAATCAAACGTCAAACACAACAAAAGATATTCGCTGCGAAAAGAAGCTGAGGCAAGTCAACCCATCGGACCTCGACGTCTTATTAGCGATAAATAAAAAATTTAACAAAAAGTAAGGACTGTTTTCAAATTAAATTAGGTTTTCTAAGGTTTTTTTAGCATAAAGTAAAAACTGACAACTATTCGCTATTCGACAACCACTCAAACTGTATGTTATAATTGTATTGTTATTTCAGTAGATCCAGTTATTCCTTCTATAGTGACATTAAATAGTGACGTTGATAGAAAGTCGGCTTGAACGAGTCCGTAATCACTAGTATATTAATTTTAAACAGTGATATCAACCAATTTTTGTCTTGCAGAAAAACAAAAAATCCACAATACTCAGAAACCTACATTTTTACGGTTTGAGATTTTTGGTATCACTAATAATTTTTAAGTTATTTTTAAAAAAGGTATTTGTTTCAAAATTAAAAAAAAATTTAAAACCAATTTCGTTTTCAAAAATAAGCACTTTGAGCCGATGAAACTTAATGGCTTGATTACACGTAACGAGTACAGTGGCGAAACAGCAGACTGTTAAGTCGGATTTATAGTTTGACGTAGCGTAGACGTAGACGTAACGGAGACGCAGTGGAAAAGATCAACACTGAATTTTGTGTACTCGTGTTTATAAATGAACGCAAGCGCCTGACGGAACATAAGAGAAACGTAACGTAACGGAAGAGATGACCAACTTTCATCTTTTACAGTGCGTTTCTTACGTCTGGCCAATCAAAATTAAGAATTTTGTTCTGTCACCCAAAGTGGACACTCCCTCATCAATTTTGTAAAGTTATTTATCAACATATTCGAATTTTGTTAATTATTTGAATACAATGGATGTTACGTTATTAATTTAATAAAAATATATCATAGAGTCATTTCAATATTTCAGATAAATATGAGTTGTTTATTAGCCTAATTCGGGGTTATATACACATATTATACGATAGGTAAATCCAATAAACATTTTAAAGACCAGAAATGAAACAAAATAGTTGGAAATCCCACGGCATGCGGCACCAAATCTTCGTTTATTTCCTAATCTATGTAACACACAAAACAGATAAATATTATAATAAATAGTAGTATAAGTATAAATAAATAAACACAAAGTTTGTTTATTACTGTTCGCATAATTTATAGGCTATGTTGTTGAATTAGAATTAAGTCATTGTTTACTCTTTCTACTCATGCGCAAAAATTCCGCTACGTCGAACTATAAATTGACATAATATTTTCTTACGTTTCCAGTCCGTTTCTTACGTCTCCGTTGCGTCTACGTCTATGCTACGTCAAACTATAAATCCAACTTTACTAGGCCGAGACAGTGGTGAGAGGAGACGTTAATTTGTCCAATTCGTTCCTCTATTTGCGCATGTGCAAGCAATGTCATATAAAGGAATCTTTTATTTTGACAATTGACATTAAATATTTTTGTAAATTTGTAAAAAATTATAAAAATAACTTTTAAAATGTGCTGAAATTCTGTATAAAATCTGCTGTTACCTGTAATGTAGATAAAAAGTAAAATAAATCATGGAAAAGAGTAAAACGTTGACTTTAATTAGTATTTTGTCATTTAAAGAACAGAACAACATAGAACATAACCGATAATAATCATCCTGCAATATAGAAGTACATTTAGAAATAAATACTCTATTTTAGGAGTTGTTAAATACTTGTGCATATTATGGGTATATAAAATGGGGAATTTATGGACAATGTATTGCTATCCAGTTCTCAACTACAGCAGTTGAAGTGCTTCCATTATAAATATTGCTTGTTATTGAAAGATTTGGTATTTTGAAGAGATTTTTCATATTGATATGTGAAATGAGATGCAATGCAAGAAATCTTTTGTTCAAAGAATATCAGCTTTACAAATATTGCAGTTGTTTAGAGAAAACATTGAAATACTGGCAACTGAGCCTGTGGTTATTTAATCGAACAAGCTGTGGCAGTACATTTTTAACCAGGAGAAAATCTAGTGCAAATATATGTGTGTGTGTTTTAAAATGTTGCCATTTAAGGCAAATACAGTAAAAATTCCGTTAACCGAAATGTCTTGACAGTTTAAATAATTTTGTCAATAAAAAGTAAATTAAACAGCAATAAAATTAAGAAATTGAACATGTTTATATTTTTGAATTGAATATGTACATACATGATATTGGTGTTTGATTTGAAATTATTTTAAGTATCATTTAAAGTATGTTATATCACATTCCGTTAAAAGAACTTCCACAACTAGCAAAAATGTATGATAAACAAATTGTTTTAAAGGATAAAAATAATAATAAAGGAATTAGCTGTATGGTGGGTTTTTTATAGTACATTTAAATAAACAAATGCTGACGGCATGCAAATGAAAGTGTAATTTTTTTTCTCTGATTCTGGCTTTGGTTTAGAACTAGAACCTTTAGCCACGTAATTGTATAACTTATCACTAAGTCAGGGGAGTAATGTGTAGTATGTGTTGAGTAAGTGTCTTGTTACTTTGCAAAGTCGACATCATTGTCTTTGCAAAGAGACGCTAATTGTTTCCGAACGTCTGCGGTCCCTCCGGTGAGTACCGATCCCACAAGGACAGAAACTATTTTTCATTTATTAATTTATAATAAATGAAAAATTTCTGCCCCTGGTAGGATTCGAACTCCCGACCTTTCGTTTCAAAGGTAGGCTTTGAAAGTGTAATTAATACTTTTGGTTCAAAACTTTATAGATTCTAATACATAAAGGATTAAAATTTAAAAAATAAATACTTAAACCTTTGTTTTATTGTATTAACCTCTTTATATTGTTAATACCATTTGGATTGCATATCAACCAAAGGATAACATGGAACAAACACCTCCAAATGAAATGCAGGCAGTTGGATCTCAAGTTCAGACAAATGTACTGGCTCCTTGGTAGGACATCCAAATTGTCATTAAATAACAAATTACTACTATACAAAGCCGTGTTGGTCACAAGTTTGATTTTATATTATGTTTTTGTTCCTTAGTACCCATTGTTTACTGCTATTTGTTGAATGATGTACAATTCTATCTTGAAGTTATTTATGGCATGGGTATTTCTGTCAGTGTATGTAACATATTATGTAGACTGCCAATAGGATTTTTCAGCCCTTCTCATTTGTTTAGAACTTCTGTTCCTAATGTCGTATATTAATATTATACATGGATGATTATAAGAACTATCAACAAGCTCGAAACAAATGAGAAGCGTTGAAAAGTCCTATTTATGTTGTGTTAGGATGGGATGATGAAATGTGTCAGTATTTTGTATTAGATAAAAAAAATAGCAAGTTGCCCGAATCATCATTGTAAATCAAAAAGATAAGTCTTTTGAGATATTAGACTTTGGCATCCATTTATCCAACGTTGTAATAGGCATCAGGAAAAGAACAAAAAGAAGAGAACAATACTTTGGGCAACTTGCTACTTTTTTTATCTAATACAAAATACTGACACAATTCATCATCCCATCCTAACTATTAGGGTGGCTATTAGAGCCACCTCAGAAAATTTTACTTTTGTTTAATAATGGTATGTAAATTTTTTTCTTTATACGGTCCACGTTGCCTTTGACACTTTAGAAATGGATGGTATGCTTCTGTTGGAGTGATTTAGTGTTAAATAATAAAGTTTTTATTTCTACTATTTTCCTTGGTGAGATGTACCACTAGTGTAATGAACGGCAATGTTTACTAAATTCCCAAAAAATTGTATAAGACTGTCAGAATATCACTGGAGAGCAATGGAAACTCTCAGAGTTTATTATAACTGTAAACACCAAGAATACAAAATAAGAGGCACACGAGTTGCAAGCTAGCTGGGCAGCACTGATAAACAAAGGCATCTGAGTCACACATTACCACTATTGTCGGACTATTATTTATTGCATTCATTAAGTGCAACAAGACAGTCAAATGGAAACAAACGCATTAATATATTATACACTTCAATGATATACCCTTTCTCTAAAACATTGAATTTTACTACATACGTGGCTCTAATAATTTGATCACCCACTGTATGTTACATAGACTGACAGAAATATCCATATCATAAATAACTTCGAGATATAATTATAGAATTGTACGCATCATGCAACAAATATATGTAGCAGTAAACAATGGGTACAAGGAACAAACAATTAACAGAATCGAAAATCAAAAACTGCATAAAAAAGCCTTGAAATTAGTCTTCCCATTATCATAGAAAAACCCAGTACCTATCTTCTTCTCTATCACAGGTAAGATATCAACAAATATGTAGCCAAACACATAAAAAGAAAGGAATAACGCCAGCTTTCAGAACTAACAACTTACAAATATTTTAAATAAATCTTGTGGGAAGAATGAAAACAAAAGTTTTGTTTATTGTTAGACATGAATTTCCAACCATCGAATCCGTTAATTCTTTTCATTACATACACTTTAAGCACACTACACTCTAAAATAAATTTGTAGTAAAGTGTACAATCTGATAAAATAATACCGTCTTTTCCGTTGGCATCGGTCCATTTTAATTCGTATCTACTTATCCAATATATTTGAAAATATCATATAACCTAACCTATTTTTTATAGTTTAGACTTGCCTTATCTTTTTCTCTAAAAGATATAAATAATTATAGATAAATAATTTAATTGAAATCTACACTAACATTTGTTTAAAAGCACATTTAGATATTATGAATACTTTGTTAAAGAAAGAATAATCTATAATAATGTTAAAATATACTACTAGTTAAAGAAAGAATAATCTTTTTTTAGCCGTAATAGGTCCACCACAGATCACTTAGTGAGGTCCACTGCACATTATTTAAATTTTGGCACGAAATTCAATATGACATTGCCTGCACATGCGCAAATAAAGGAACGAATTGGACAAATTAACGTCTCCTATAAAACCATCTCTCGCGCTCACCAGCTCTCGCGCTCCCCACGGCGGATCACGAAACTCGACTCGACTAAATCGACTTAACTCGTTATCGAGTCTATTGAGTTGTTCACGAACCTCGAACGAGTAGAAAATCGAGTTTCTCGATTGTACCTAACTTCTGTTCAGTTTATGTAGGCAACCGAAGACTCGTTCAAAACGTTTATTTTCGTTGTTTAAGGTTAAAATAATTGTCGTTATTGTTGTTACGGTTGATTTAAATTGAAATAACAATGTCAACTAGATCAACCCCAAAACAGTGGGAAATTTTATTAGATTCATTTGTTCTGGGCTATACCAAAATTAAATTCCTCTCCCAAACACCTTTGATATGACCATGTTGCGTAAAAACGTAAACTACATACACAGAACTATACTTTCTACAGTTATTCCTCTAGCTACTTTTCTCTCTGCTACATGATGGCTTACAAATTGGATGAGTATTGATGCTAAGTCCTTAGAGAGTCTGAATAACTCTTTTTTCAGGCAGTTCAAATGCCCGAGTTCGAATGCAGTTTGTCTGAGTTATCCACGTTTACGAACCAATGCAATATTTTCTTGCCTTCTTTGAATTTTCAGTAAATGTTCTGGAACAATTGGCAGCATACTTGTTATTTTAATTAAGAAATTAACAAATTTGGTCCAAAGCACTTGTGATTTTATATAAGATTAAGTTTTTATAGAAAATAATTACAAATATAGAGTTTTTATATAAAAAAAAATTTCATTTCGTATAAAACACACTAATAATTACTAGCATAACCTTCAAAACTGGTTAACTCGACACCTTTAGGGTTGTCGAGAGATTTTGGTAGAGTCGAGTCGATTTATCGAGTGTCGTGAAACAAAGTTCCCGATTATCGAGTTAACTCGATCGATTAAAGTCGATAATCGAGTTTAATCGATCGAGTTAACTCGATAATCGGGAACTTTGTTTCACGACACTCGATAAATCGACTCGACTCTACCAAAATCTCTCGACAACCCTAAAGGTGTCGAGTTAACCAGTTTTGAAGGTTATGCTAGTAATTATTAGTGTGTTTTATACGAAATGAAATTTTTTTTTATATAAAAACTCTATATTTGTAATTATTTTCTATAAAAACTTAATCTTATATAAAATCACAAGTGCTTTGGACCAAATTTGTTAATTTCTTAATTAAAATAACAAGTATGCTGCCAATTGTTCCAGAACATTTACTGAAAATTCAAAGAAGGCAAGAAAATATTGCATTGGTTCGTAAACGTGGATAACTCAGACAAACTGCATTCGAACTCGGGCATTTGAACTGCCTGAAAAAAGAGTTATTCAGACTCTCTAAGGACTTAGCATCAATACTCATCCAATTTGTAAGCCATCATGTAGCAGAGAGAAAAGTAGCTAGAGGAATAACTGTAGAAAGTATAGTTCTGTGTATGTAGTTTACGTTTTTACGCAACATGGTCATATCAAAGGTGTTTGGGAGAGGAATTTAATTTTGGTATAGCCCAGAACAAATGAATCTAATAAAATTTCCCACTGTTTTGGGGTTGATCTAGTTGACATTGTTATTTCAATTTAAATCAACCGTAACAACAATAACGACAATTATTTTAACCTTAAACAACGAAAATAAACGTTTTGAACGAGTCTTCGGTTGCCTACATAAACTGAACAGAAGTTAGGTACAATCGAGAAACTCGATTTTCTACTCGTTCGAGGTTCGTGAACAACTCAATAGACTCGATAACGAGTTAAGTCGATTTAGTCGAGTCGAGTTTCGTGATCCGCCGTGGTGAGCGCGAGAGATGGTTTATAGGTATTTGGAAATTTTTGAATTTGGAGGCGAGTCAGCTCAGTTTCGATTCACAAAGACAAGGAGTAGTGTACTTATGGATCGTAAAGCTAACATTAAAAATATATCAAACGGCTTATATCACTGCTTATACACGAATCGACGGATATATTATGAGAAGGAGATAAGCGTCTTTGGACTATAATAGACAATAGATTTTAAGAAGACCAAATCTCGCTGCTCCCGATTTCTTCGATGCATTGATTTTTTTATTTCTTGTCTATATGTCAAATTTAAATTTTTTATTTTGTTTGACTTCTTGAGTTTTAAAACCGACAATATTTATTTCTTCTACAATCGATACATATGCTGCATCACGTTTTTGTTTATTTTTATACTTCAAAGATTTGAAATTTCATAGGCACGGGTGTGACTTATCTATAGAATTGAACAAAACTTTATTGTCCTTTCTGAGTTCCATTTGTTAGCTATTTTTGAGAATCACAAATCACATTGATTAACACAAGTCGTATCTCCTCTGATGAAGTGGTAATATGCACAGTTACACAGCGAGTGCTGATTACACATACCGAGTGGATTGGCGAGTATACGATTGAAGGGTGGGAGGTCGAAGACTCGGCCTAGTAAATAGAACAAGATCCGAGTGACTGTCTCGCCATATGACTGGGTCGAGTGCTCGGCCAAGTACTCGTTAATATGTTTATACCAAACAAGCACTCGGCCGAGAGCACTGTCTCGCTACAATACTCCCCAAGTAGCAATTTGTCGACGCGACAACGTTGTCTACCGCGTGGCAACGTTTTGTTACAACGTTGTTATTGCCTAGAAGACGACCCAATTCTGCACTAATTTGGTGGACGATTTTTGAGTTGTCTTGACGTTGCCTAGGCAACCTTAAGCGTTGCATAAGACAACTGAAGCGACTATAAAAAGTGCCTGCGTGCAATGGTTGCTCAAAGAGTCGGACTGGTTATGTTTTTTTACCTATATAAAAAGTAAACTATTTTGACATCATATCAGGTATTTAAATTTATATAATTACATAAATAAGGACTTAAACAAAATTACCTGGTGTGAAATTTATAAACGCATCTCAGATTACCGTCAAATATGGATATTCCACCTTTAAAAAACACACGCGCTCATTTTTTATCACCTTTTTAACAAAAAATATGTAAATTTAAAAAATCTAATTTTAATATAAAAGCCAGAATTTATGTTAAAGATGTTTTGTATAAATTTAATGTATTGATGGTGCTTTTAAAGGTATTAGAAAATGCCTGCATTTTTTATATTTTGTGTTTTTATTTTCTTTACATCCCAAAAAAACCAAAATGGTGCATTAAACAACATTACCAATATTACTTAAAATATACCTTATTACGAACCATAGACGGATGAGACAACCGAGAAGTCCAATCGCCGACCAAACACGGCCTGGACCGACTATCCCAACCACTTTAGAACGCACTCTCTTATTGGGTGACAGAGGTCATGTGACCAGTGCAATGAAGTGCATCATTCTCGTTAACAGCGTTGCCACATTTAGTAGATATCTACTGTTTTGGTATATTTTGGATATTATTTAAAAAATTCTAGTAGGCAATGTTTTTTATTAGATGTTTGGTATATTTCAATATTTGTTATCACTAAAATATAATTTTCTTTTTAATAGTATTCACCACATTTCTAAATTAATTTTTAGACATTTTGTTACAATTTCCCAATGTCATTACCGAAAATAAGATTCAGGACGTAGATGATGATAATAGATGGACAGAGAATAGACAAGACGGAAACGGCGGGTTCGTTGGGAAAATATTCCCATGAGATATTTTTGCATAATCACATTCGTGAGACATCCCAGAATAAGGTTCAAGAAGTCGCCCACGAGAAAAGTGGGCCAATTTTTTTTAACAATTTTTTTTTAATCAAATTGCAAAAATAAATATTTTGGACCATTCTGGACAAAAAAGGTCTCTTATAATTTTTCTCTAAAGTTGATCTTTTTCGAGTTAGAAGCAAGTTAAAATTTGAAAAACGCGAAAATGGCCATTTTTAAGGCTTAATAAGTCGGTCAAAAATTATTATTTTGAAAGTCAGAAAGTGACTAAATCAAAGTTTAAAGTCGCCGTTACATGATCCCGAAGAAATCTGTTTCATTAATTTACTACTAAGCTGTTATTTTTAATTAATAACAATGAGTGGTTGTATCGTATTGACGCTGCTGTAAATGTGAGTGCGGGGACTGCTGAAATAGCTTCTCTCTCGCACTCAGCATTTACAGCCCCGCACACGTGAATGGCGCTTATTATTATTACTTAAAAATAACAGCTTAGTAATAAAATAATGACAAAAATTTCTTCAGGATCTTGTAGGGGCGGCTTCAAGCTTTGATTTAGTCATATATTGACTTTCATAATAATAACTTTTAACCGAGTTATTAAGCCTTGAAAATCGCTATTTTTCGTTTTTTTCAATTTTAAATTGCTTATAAGTCGAAAACGATCAA
This sequence comes from Diabrotica virgifera virgifera, assembly GCF_917563875.1. Classification (NCBI taxonomy): domain Eukaryota; kingdom Metazoa; phylum Arthropoda; class Insecta; order Coleoptera; family Chrysomelidae; genus Diabrotica; species Diabrotica virgifera. The sequence goes on along the minus strand of NC_065444.1, from coordinate 186,429,219 downwards.
CTTTAGAGAAAAATTATTAGAGACCTTTTTTGTCCAGAATGGTCCAAAAGATTAAAGAAAAAATTGCTCGGGCCAAAAATATTGATTCTTGCAATTTGATTAAAAAAAAATTGTTAAAAAAAATTGGCCCACTTTTCACTTGGTCGACTTCTTGAACCTTATTCTGGGATGTCTCACGAATGTGATTATGCAAAAAAATTTCATGGGAATATTTTTCCCTTCGAACCCGCCGTTTTCGCCTTGTCTAGAAATGAAACTGGTAAATACCAGATCTAAATAAGGAAATCTTCATATAATTGGTTTGGAGAATTTTCAAAATGATTGTAACGCTCGGTTTCATAATCAGTTTTTTAAATTTTAAGTAAGTTGGTACCTCTACCTTTATCACAATTCATATATGGGTAAATGTCAACTTTAAAGTGAACTTTACTTTAAGTTGGTTATGAAATCGGGCGATTTTGACAAGTAACCGTTAACACAGATTTTACTGTATTTACAGGGCCTAAAAAGAATCTACTGATTTCTATTGATTTTTTGAAAGCAAAACTACTATCCGCTGCAAGATAATTCGGATGGAATTCAGACAAAATATGTACAAAAAGTACATATTTTGTCGGAGTTTCAGCCAAATTATCTTGCAACGGATATAGTACTGAAAGAGTAAGAACTGGCCTGGCAACCATGTCTAGCAAAGCTGATACAAAGATTAGAGCTTATCAAATCTACTGATAAAACAATGGACAATGGAGAAACCAGCTAATAAAAAACAAATAAACAGGTTGTTAAATAAATCGAAAATTTCCAGCAAAATAAAATATAAAATAATAAGAAAAAAGTAAGGTTATAAAGTAAATTCTTTTTTTGCTCCTGAAGTTGCCGTAAACGTGTCACATATCTATAGAACTATACGTAAAGGCCCTGTGGTCGTGAGAGACAACTACCTAGTCGGCCAGAAAACCCATGGGCGTAAATTAGTTTAGCATTATAACGTTTTTAAGTAGTTGCGATTGTTGAAAAAACTTGACTGTGATATGTAGTTGTCACAATAGTAATAACTTAGTTGCCCAAGTAGCAATTTTTCGACGCATTGGTTGTCAGTACAAACAAATGCACTGTATATAACGTTGCCCGAGAGCATTTTAAGTTGTTTCGGCCAACGTCCCCTATCCCGACTGACATTGCGATGTTACAACTTTAAGTAATACCTTTAGTTACACGGGCAACTAATTTACTACCATTGTGAGAACTACATATCACAGTTCAGTTTTTTCAACAATCGCAACGACTTAAAAACGTTATAATGCTAAACTAATTTACGCCCTGGCCGACTCTGAAGTTGTCTGTCACGACCCTAGGTGTTGTTCTAGGTGTGTGACACCTTTGCGGCAACTTCAGAAGGAGAAAAAGAATTTACTTTATAACCTTATTTTTTTCTTATTATTATATGTTTTATTTTGCTGGAAATTTTCGATTTATTTAACAACCTGTTTGTTTGTTTTTTTAACAGCTGGTTTCCATTCCATTGTCCACTGTTTTATCAGTAGATTTAATAACCTTAATCTTTCAATCTTTGTATCAGCTTTGCTAGACGGGGTTGCCAGGTCAGGTTTTACTCTTTCAGTAGTTTTGCTTTCACAAAATCAGTAGATTCTTTTTAGGCCATGTAAATACAGTATACTTATACAGTAATCTGCATATCCGTCTTAACTGTCCCAAGAGGAATTCCAAAAAATTGGAAACCTAATTATTCCAATACAACAACTGGTAATTACCATTTTTTAGCTAAAATCTACTAAATCAAAAACTAAAATATACTTAAGGATTTTTGGGATATATTTGGGATTTTTGATAATAAAAACAACAGCTAACTTAAGGGGATAGGCGCAAAATGTCGCCCGTTAAAATGTTCAATGTATTTTAAATGTTTTCATTTTTTGCGAATCCTGAGAAAACTAATAAGTATTTTAAAAAATTTAAACGCAGAAAGAAAGATTACGTTATTACCGAGGACCGAAAGTCCCTGAAAACTTCTATAATGTTTATTTTAATAAGTTACAGGGGTGAAAAAAAGACAAAATGTAGTGTCATTTTAATTCCAAATATCTCATTCAAAAGAAACGTTTTGGTTTTTCTAAATAATGCAGTCTTTCATTCTGCGTTTAAATTTTTCAAAAATACTTATTATAGTTTCCTCATGATTCGAAAAAAATGAATAGGTACATTTAACAACTAGAATATTTTGTCATCCACTAATTTTAACAGCTGCATGTCTGGATCAAATTCTTCAAACAATTGTTTCGCATTTAACATTAGAAACACGTGAACACAACATTTTGTGTTTTGCAAAGTTACATATGTTTAGATATTTTAGTTTTCCATCGTTAGCTTCTAATAGGCTCACCGAATGCCAGAACTCTTCAATAACACCTGAAATACTGCTTGCACTGTTACTTGAAATCTGCAAGTTTGTTACACAAGAATCCAGTTTCCAGTTTCATTTCTCTGTAATATTCATCATCTACGTCCTGAATCTTATTTTCGGTAATGACCTATTTATTCTGAATCTTATTTTCGGTGTTATTTTCGGATTGGGAAATTGTAACCAAATGTGTAAAAATTAATTTAGAAATGGGGTAAATACTATTAAAAAGCAAATTTTATTTTAGTCATAACAAAATGTTGAAATACAGTCGAACCCGCTTATTGGAATAGCCTTTGTGCAAGGCAAAGATATTCTTATAACCGAGATATTCTAATAACCGATCATTGGTGGCTAGTCGAAATAAGTGTTACCGAATATACGTAATAATATTATTTACATACTATTCCAATGTGTAGTTTTACATACTATGCCAATATGTAGTTTTATTACATACTATGCCGATATGTATATCATATAATATGTACCTACATAATCAGTGTATGTAAATGCTTTTAGGTCTTTTTACGTCAATAATACAGTAGTGTAACTAGTACTTATCTATGTATGTGTTAAATACCAAATTACATTACATGTATGTGAATGAATACATTATATAATTAATATGAAATGTATGCAATATGTAGATATGTAAATATTTTCTTATTAAAATGCATATATAACAAAATTACTTTTTTTTTCTTGAGAAATTATTGGTAATTTTAGCTTTTCGTTGTTAATCCGTGTGGTCATCCTTAATCCATTGGTTGAATAGAAGTTTTATTGGCGTCAAGAAATGGATTGTTACATTCTTGTTCTTTTCTCTTCTTTTCGAATTTAACGAAGCCATAATTCCATCTTGCAAACAAGTAGGTACTCTGAGTGATTTCTAAATAAACTGCTTCTAACAATTTTATAACAGGCAACAGTGCCTTTGTGTAGACAAATAAAAATTATTTTATGACCCATGCATTTGTCGGCCATGCTAAAGATCGAATTGGTATTCGTAACAAAGTAATAAATATTTATTACCCTAATAATATCTAATCCAGCACTACAGGCCGTTGACGACAAACCATAATACCAAACATAATTTAAATTTTTAGTAAATTGTAAAAAAAATATTCTTTGACCTGCAAAATATGCTAATAAGCGGTATTATCTAGTTAGATGCTATTCCAATAAACAGATAAATTTATTAAGGAGTAAATGGAAATGTTTCGGGAACTTGAATTTATATTCCATAAACCGGGATATTCCTATAACAGGGATTTTAATAAGCGGGTTCGACTGTATACCAAAAATCTACTAAAAAATATTACCTACTAGAATATTTTAAAAAATATCAAAAATCTACCAAAAAAGTAGAAATCTCCTAAATGTGGCAACGCTGTTAAGGAGAATGCTACACTTTTGACACTGGTCACATGATCTCTCTGTCACCCAATAAGAGGGTGCGTTCTAAAATGGTTGGGATAGTCAGCGCGGCCGGGCTTGGTTGGCGATTGGACTTCTAAGTTGTCTTATCGGTCTAGGGTTGGTAATAAGGTATTTTTTTAGTAATAAGGTAATATTGTTTAATGCACCATTTTGGTTTTACTTGAGATTTTTGGGATGTAAAGAAAATGAAAATACAGAATATAAAAAATGCAGGCATTTTCTGATACCTTTAAAAGCACCATCAATACATTAAATTTATACAGAACATCTTTAACATAAATTTTGACTTTTATATTAAAATTTGATTTTTTTAAATATGCATATTTTTTGTCAAAAATGTCGTAAAAAAGTAGCGCGTGTGTTTTTTAAAGGTGAAATATCCATATTTGACGGTAATCTGAGATGCGTTTATAAATTTCAGATCAGGTAATTTTGTTTAAGTCCTTTATGTATTTATATAAATTTAAATACCTAATACGATGTCAAAATAGTTACTTACCATTTTGGTTTTCGCATTCACCATACAGGTGTTAAAAATATAGGTAAAAAAACATAACTAGTCTGACTCCTTGAGCAACCATTGCACGCGCAGGTTCTTTTTATAGTCGCTTCAGTTGTCTTATGCAACGCTTACGAAACGATGTTGCTTCATATGAGGTTGCCTAGGCAACGTCAAGACAACTCAAAAATCGTCCACCAAATTAGTGCAGAATAGGGTCGTCTTCTAGGCAATAACAACGTTGTAACAAAACGTTGCCACGCGGTAGACAACGTTGTCGCGTCGACAAATTGCTACTTGGGTGCCCATATAACTAAAGATATTACTTACGCCCAGTTCCACCAACGTGACTTAAGTGAAAATTTGATCTTAAGAAACAATTTTTACTTAAGTCCCGTTCAGTTTCGTTCCACCAACGAAGAATATTTACTTAAGAACAAATATTTTTGCTTAAGCTTAAGTCACCTATTATGACGACTTAAGTAAAAATTTTAACTTGACGCATGCATTGCAATTCATCTTCTGTCATATATTGACAAATAAGTGAGGTTAAATTTCTGCTGTTGATTTTACGTTAGGATAACTCGCATTTTTGCGATTTATTTTGATTTATATATTCCTATTTTTTGTAAATTCTACCGTAATAGATAGTATAAAGTAGTATATAATAGTTTATAGTATATAAGTATATAATATAGTGTAGTGTACGTAGTCTCTTTATCTTTGGTATGCACACCATTGGTTTTTTATTTTAAATGATGTCCTTGTATTTGGACACCAAGGAAACCAATTCCCCGTTTTTTGATTAGAAAATTTACTCTTTTTTTAATTTTTTTTCATATTCTTATACGCTGTGAGCTTCGCTGGTGTCGCTCCTAGCGGTTACTAATTCAACTTTTACTGGTAATTTTTAAATTTATTATTTAATTGTTATCGCTTAATATTTACAACGCAAAAAAGTAATTAAATTGTAATCGATTTTTTTAAGATTTTTCTAATCATTTTGACGTTCTATTGATAAAATATAAATTTCTTACTTCGGATACTTTGACAATAATCGTGTAGATGGCGCTAAGATTATAATAGATTATTTATAATTAGATATTACGGAACATTAAAAAAACTTAAATTCAGTATTTAAAACGTAAGTATATTTAAGGTAAAAATATATACCACAGCCTTGACCAACTAATATTGTTTAGAATTAATGTTTTTAATTTTAATTTTAAATTAATCACTTTGACATTTATGTCAAATTTCCGGTAAACGTTTACAAACTTGTCACTACTGGCGTTCGCGAATTTGTAAATATCCCCTCTACGTACGAGCTCACAGCGTATAAAGTATTTCCATACTCTGACAAATCAGAACTAACATACCTTAATTTTTAAAACGCTCTCCAAATTTTTAAACCGTTATATTTTAAAACTAGCAACTAAATTATTGCTAAACTAATTAATAATTCTCAACTAGATTAATTTTAAATTAGCAAATAATTTCGCAAAATACACAAGAAGATGACAAGAATCATATACTTAATAACAATTTACAATAAATATTGAAATGACATTTTCTAATGTCTAATGACATTAATGTCAAAAATGACACAAATTTTCTTTTTTGGTGTTTTTTCATTAAAAACGAGTCAAAAGGTTAAGAATTTTTGACAATTTTGCAAAGTAGGTATCTCTGATAACTTAAGTTTTGTCTTGGCTAAGTTAAGTAAAAACTTGTATGGTGGAACGCAAATTTTTACTAAGAAATTTTTTTGACTAAACAAAACTTACCTAAGATTTTACTTAGATCACGTTGGTGGAACCGGGCGTTAATGTTGTAACATCGTAATGTCAGTCGGGTTAGGGGTCGTTGGCCGAAACAACTGAAAATGCTCTCGGGCAACGTTATATACAGTGCATTTGTTTGTACTGACAACCAATGCGTCGAAAAATTGCTACTTGGGTCGTTACGTGTAATCGAGGTTTTTTTTACAAATCACATAGAAACAACCCTAATAGCACACGACGTCCAATGGACGTCCAAAATAGGTCCATTTTTGGTCCTAACGTCCATGGACTATAAATGGACGTCCTTTGGACGTCCCATGTTGGACGTCCTTCGGAAGGAATAAATATGGACGTCCTTTGGACGTCCGACGTTGGACGTCCTTCGGACGGAATAAAAATGGACGTCCTTTGGACGTCCGACGTTGGACGTCCTTCGGAAGGAATAAATATGGACGTCCTTTGGACGTCCGACGTTGGACGTCCTTCGGACGGAATAAAAATGGACGTCCTTTGGACGTCCGACGTTGGACGTCCTTCGGAAGGAATAAATATGGACGTCCGACGTTGGACGTCCTTCGGAAGGAATAAATATGGACGTCCTTTGGACGTCCGACGTTGGACATTCTTCGGACGGAATAAAAATGGACGTCCGACGTTGGACGTCCTTCGGATGGAACAAATATGGACGTATATATACTGGACGAAATACGGACAATTCCCTAATAGCACACGACGTCATTTGGACGTCCAAAATAGGTCCATTTTTGGTCCTAACGTCCATGGACTATAAACGGACGTCCCATGTTGGACGTCCTTCGGAAGGAATAAATATGGACGTCCTTCGGACGGAATAAATATGGACGTCCTTTGGACGTCCGACTTTGGACGTCCATACTGGACGAAATACGGACGTTTTATGAACGCTTATATTGGACACATTATACCAATTACGAGATCAAATAGCAAAATAATTCAATAAAATATTAACTTGCGTTAACTTTACGTTAATGAAATACAGTCAAACCTGTCACTAACGGCCACTAAAATGAAAGAACTATTGGCCGATATAGAAAAGTGGTCGTTATTGCCAGTTTTTGTAGCCTAGATATACAGTACAACCTGTGTTACTGGCCACCTGTACTAACGGCCAGTTTAAAAATTCCCCAAACCAATTATATCTAGACTACAAAAACTAATTCATTTACCGGTCACCTTTCTATATCGGCCAATAGCTTTTTCATTTTTAGCGGCCGTTACTGACAGGTTTTACTGTAATTAGTGTGGGGAATTTTTAAACTGGCCGTTAGTACAGGTGGCCGGTGTTGGCAGGGGGCCGGTAACACAAGTTTTACTGTAGTTTAAATCGATTAGATCGAAAGATTAAATCTTAATTCAAAATTGTATATTAAATTATTACAATTATAAAACTATATAGTTTAATATCCAAAACATGTTTTGATTTCATGTAATGTAATGAAAATCTTATTTGTAAATTATTGGTTACAATGTTTAACAACAGGAAATATTCAAGAATAAATAAAATAAAAGTTTCCCCTAACAACAAAACATTCCAGGAATTCTACTATCAAAGTTCTATTCCGTGAACATCTGATTAAATTATGGCTGGAAAGTTACCACAAGATATTCTATGAAAAGAGTACAATGTCCTCCTGGAGGGGTAAAATTTTCCATACTCTAAAGAGAGGCCATTTACTATTCAATTTGCGTTCATTTTCAAATTTGCCGCGCGAGTATCTATGTAGCGTCGCGTGGTCATTGGTCATCAAGTCATCAATTATTTCATTTTCATCATAAGATAACCTAAAAATTTAGTAACAATTTTGATTGGAAAAAAATGCATCGATAAGGGGGTGAAAAATGGAAATTAGTGGCTTTTTTTGCTGTACTCAACTGTACTGTTTAGTATGCTAGTTTTGGCTATGGCTGGATCTCTTAAACAATTATGTAAGTATTATAAAATCCGTTTTCAATTTTCTTTATGAAACGAATCATTTATGCATGTATTACCTGTAAATATTTTGATTTTTAATTGTAAAGAATAGAAAAATTACCGTTCATTTTAATTTTTTTTAGAATCAGCTGAAAGTGGTCTACAAAAAACCAGATATAACCAAAATAAAGATATAAAAAGTGTATTGGCTAATTGGAAGAAACAACATTGTCCATGCATAATAAGTTATTACTTTATAAACAAATATTAATACCTAGGAATGGAACCTGGATATAATCATCAAGAAGATAGCAGGAATCCCGACAAACAACTTAAATAAGTACAAGAATATTGAGGAAATCCTCCTCGATACTACTGGGCAAACTAGAAGATTGAAGAGGACAAAGCCTTTTGAACTAGTTTGAGTGATATGTGATAGTGAAAAGCAGAGCATAGTGCGTGATGTGGCTGTGTATGTTAGAATAGTGCACGATCTTGTTAGATTAGATAAGAGACGCTATCGGGTAAGCTCTTCATTTTAAGAAACATTAGTAATTTAGGTTAAATTAAAATTGCTCATTGGTCAGTTATGACCAGATTGCTTTTTTTATGTTTGGCAAAAAGGGCGTAAGTCAGAATTGCACATTGCTAATGTTTTGATGATTTCTGGACCAGCAAAAAACTGTTGTAGACGTAAACTGTATGTACCAATAAAAAGAGCCGATTTTTCTGGTCCAGAAATCATCAAAACATTATCGATGTGCATTTCTGACTTAAGCCCTTTTTCCCAAACATCAGAGAATTGTAATGTACAAATTCTCCTATCTGATTTTTCATGAATTTTGTAGGAGACGAAAAACCATTTTTAGGATCATCTCCTGCTTTCACATGTAAATTTTGACATGTCTTGTAGTAAATAGATAGTTGAATTTACTACAAAACATGTCAAAAAATATATGAAAACAGGAGGTAACCATAAAAAAGTTTTTAGTCTCTCTTACAAAACTCATGAAAAAACAAATCGGAGGTATGTCACATCAGTGACTATATCCAGGGAATGTCTAAAAAATATACTTTGATGTCCCAAGAACCAAATATAACCTTTATATATATACAGGGTGTAACAAAAATACAGGTCATAAATTTAATCACATATCCTGGGACCAAAAATAGTTTGATTGGACCTAACTTACCTTAGTACAAATGTGCACAAAAGAAAAGTTACAGCCCTTTGAAGTTATATATTAATAGCACCAAGGGCCTTAGAGGCCCATGGCTTGAAAAGTTTGTTTTTTCTTCATTTTCACGTTTCTTTATGTACTGAGATCTTCTCTGGCTTGATATGTGATTTTTCTCCATTCCTTCCTCTTATTCATTTTTCTTTTCTGACCCTGTAACACCATTCTTTCCAAATCTTTTTCGACCTCTTGCTTCCATCTATTTTCTGGTCTTCCTCTTCTCTTTCTTGAAGCTATAGTGTAGTTTAGTACCCTTTTCGGAGTCCTCGTTTTTGGCATCCTTTCAATGTGACCTCGTGATCTAAGTCTCTGTGCCTTTATCACTCATTTGAAGTTACAAAATGAAAAGTGATTTTTTCCAATGTATCGAAAACAATGTGCTTTTGTGCACGTTTCAATTTAATTATTATTGTAGTACCTACCATTTAAACAACGTTTTAAAAACTTTTTTGCCTCTTATTGCTTTTTCGAAAAGTCAATTTTTATCGAAATATTGTGAATATTTGTCAAATCCACCACATATTTGTATATGGTTAAGTACGATTATGGAGACTTGGTAATAATATGCAAACTTATTTATGCTTTACATTTTTAGGTATATTTTGAACCATATTAAAAAAGAAGCCAGACTCGATAAAACGTGCCTTATCGAAAAAATACAGAGGCAAAAAAGTTTTGAAAACACTCTGTTTAACTAATGGTACCTCAGTAATAGTTTAATTGGAACATACAACATTTGGGGGGTTTAAAGGAACAAAACCCCCATAAAATTTTTACGTGGACATATTAAAAAAGAAGTCGCAACTCGATAAAAACTGCCTTATCTGAAAAATACTAAGAAACAAAAATATTGAATTTAACTAATGGTACCACAATAATAAAATTGAATTGGAACATACACAAAAGTTTGGGAGGATTTAAGGGATCAAAACCCCCATAAAATTTTTATGGGGTGCACAAATTTCACCATAATTTTTCTTTAAGATATTCCTGCCATAATAATGCCACATGTCACATGTCCATTTTCAATAAAAAATCGCTAATAGTTTTCGATATAATCGAAAAAATCCATTTTCATTTTGTAATTTCAAAGGGCTGTAACTTTTTATGTGCATATTTGTACAAGGTAAGTTAGGTTCATTTGAACTATTTTTGGTCCCAGAATAATGTGATTTAATTTATGACCTGTATTTTTGTTACACCCTGTATATACAGCCCATTACGCACCACCTTAAAAATTGGGCATTTTTGATGTCTCGAATTTCCTAAACCTGTTGTTGCATCTAAGTGATTTTTTTTATAATATTCTAGCCTAGGCCCTAGAATATGTTACCTCCTTATGCTTGTCATGCACAGGGAGCTATACTGTAATATATATTATATCACATTACTATAGAGAGCGATATGATATAATATACATATATTACAGCATGACAAGCTTAAGGAGGTAACCTATAGCCTAGGCTATAAAAACATCACTTAGATGGGACAACAGGTTTAGGAAATACGAGACATCAAATATACCCCATATTTAAGGTGGTGCGTTAATTTCTTGGAGAAGTGTATTGTAATTTAATGTAAATACTGTAATATCCAATAATTGTAATTTGATATAAGATGAAATATAAGTTCCTTAAAAAATATATTTTTTATTTCCCACAATACATTCTCCACAGGTCTAAATATCGTCGCTAGACGTCCACCGAATGACCTTCCAGGACGTTAGATGGATGTTCAGCAGCAAGACATTGGACCAAACTGGGACATCCTATGAATGCCCAAATGACGTCCACCGAACGTCCCCTCCGACGTTAGGTGGACCTCCATTGGATGTTTAACAACTTGGCCTTTGGACCAAAATTGGACGTCCTGTTAAGGTCCAATTCACGTCCCCTAGGACGTCCGATTAAGGTCCAATTCACGTCCCCTAGGACGTCCGATTAAGGTCCAATTTACGTCCGATTAAGGTACAATTTACGTCCGCTTAAGGTCCCATTTACGTCCGATTAAAGTCCAATTTACGTCCGATTAAGGTCCAATTTACGTCCGATTAAGGTCCAATTTACGTCCGATTAAGGTCCAATTTACGTCCGATTAAGGTCAAATTTACGTCCTATTAAGGTCCAATTTATGTCCGATTAAGGTCCAATTTACGTCCGATTAAGGTCCAATTTACGTCCGATTAAGGTCCAATTTACGTCCCCTAGGACGTCCGATTAAGGTCCAATTTATGTCCGATTAAGGTCCAATTTACGTCCGATTAAGGTCCAATTTACGTCCCCTAGGACGTCCGATTAAGGTCCAATTTGCGTCCGATTAAGTTCCAATATACGTCCCCTCGGACCTTAGATGGACGTCCAATGGACGTTCGGTAGCGCGACATTTGGACCAAAATAGGACGTATAAAGGACGTTCCTCGGACGAAAACGGACGTCCAAAGGACGTCCGTAAAGTCCGTGAAGGACGTCCAATGGACGTCCATTGGACGTCCTTGTGCTATTAGGGAATACATATCTAAAGTAACTTATGAAGCGGTAACGATTAGTTTCATTTGGTATGCTAATTAGGGGGTGATTTTCGCGATTTTTTACAAAAAAACTATTTATTTATATTTTTATAATAAAACCACCTTTATTTTGTGCGTAACTTGCGTACTTTTGGTGCTAGAAACTTTTTTCAAAATAAAATCGTAGCTTTTTTAACACTTTAAAAAAGTTATGATGAATTTTGTTCCGAAAAGTGTTTCATTTTTTGGTTCTTTCCCGTCAAAATATTTGATTTGGAATTTGACGAATCAGCAACTATTTTTCATTAGCTGCAACTCTTCTTTTGCTGGATCTGTGGACCTCATTATATAAACAATTTTTTTCACTTTTTTATAAGCTATATTTTTGCTAAGATTTTTTTTTACAAAATACGTGCTTTTTTAGTTTTTGCGAAAACCGTCTAAAAACGTGTTTTTTTTTTGTTAAATAATGAACATATTTACTCGCAAATAACTCAAAAATTATTGACTAGGTGAGGAAACGCTGAGGAACAAAAGTTGTTCAGAATTGGTCAGTTTATCCCCTTCCGGACTTATTTTGAACGTATATTTTACCCCCGAGAAGGGGTTAAACTCAGCCCCCAGGACAAAAGCACACGTCGGCAGAATATCACTTTTTATTCTTGACATGTTAGCTATGTGAATGCCAAATTTGATGTCAATCAAAGCGGTTCTTTAAAATCCGGAGCAAAAGCCGTGACTAAATGGACTAAGATTGCAGACTCCTTTTTGTTGGAAATATTAATAGCTGAAACTAGGAAGGTGACGCGACGGTACCACAAGCGAAAGGCACTTATTTTTGGGAATATTTGTAGTGGATAATCGATTTATATGCTAAGGAGTTCCGTGGACTAAGAGACGCGTCATTAAAAAGAGGCCACCTAAAATGTTTGGCATTTTTTAATTTTTACAAATCCTACAAGAAACTAATTGTCATTAGATGTTTGTGTAATGTTTATAGTGAGGCAGATTGGTGCAAATATTATAAGAATTGCACATTTAATGATACAAGCATATAATTTGGTACACGTATACAATACATACAAACGTTCAAATTTAGACATTAAGCCATCTCAGATTTTACCTTTTACAAAAATGGCGGGCATTCAAAATGGCGACGATACATATGTGACTAATAGCACGATAACTTTTGAACTAAAAGTCCGACTTCAACCAAATTTACTATATGGGCTCTTTTTTATGTATACGAACGAGCTCTTGAACCGGAAGAATCGGTTTACCAAAAGTTGTGTTTTTCCTGATTTTTTAAGTAAAAATATGTTGTTTCTTTTTTCAATTTTTTCACTCTGTATATATTAATTTTGCAAAAGGGTATTACCGGCGTTGAAAAAAGCGTACAAATATTTTTTGGGAATATTTTGAACTCTTTAGTTATGTTTTTTACCAATTAATAAATGCATAACCTATCTTCACATGTAGGGTAAGGTGGGGTAATGGCGTACACTTAAAGATAATTAGAATTTATTTTATTATTAGACGACATTAAAATTTTAAACCTAAGCAAAAATGAAGAACACATGTTAGTCTACAAATTTTGATTAAAAAAACTTTTTAAAATTACAATACAAAATTAAAAATATACATATAAAAAAAGTTGTCACTGTCCGGTATTACCCTCTATGTTGGGGTAATGACGGACACCTTTTACAAACAAAAGTCGCAAATAAATTTTTTGTCTTTTGGAGAGTTAGAACATGCCTTGTGTGCCCAATGACCACAATACACACATCTTAGCCAAAGTTCACTGTTCTTGCCAAATTCTCCACACAAAATGCAAATGTCTTCGGTAATGTTCTTGTCCCTAACATCGTCATCATCCTCTATCTCACTTTCTCCTTCTTCACATATTTTATAGTTTAAGGCAATTTTTGTTCGCTTTGATTTTTGTCTTAATGTAGACCCCTCCTGTGTCATAAATACATTTCTTTTAGCCTTATCTGATTTGATTGTTGTCTTTTTATTTTTCTTCTCTTCTTTTTTTTCTAGCTCTTCTTTTAGCGGTGTTGACGTAAATACAATAGAGTGTTGCTTGTTTGCCTTATTTTGTCTCTTTACAACATTTTCGTGAGAACAAGATGGTAGAGGAATTATCTCGGCAAAGGAAACATTTTTTAATTCTGCCTCATTCACACTACTATTTTTTTCAGGGGTAGTCTCATTTGTTTTGAGTAGTTTTTCTGCTTGGGTAGGTTCTTGAAGTGCATCAGAAACAGTGGATTGAAGGGTTTCTGCAGGAGCAAAGTCTTCATCTGTGAATACGTCAGGGTTGTAGGGGAAAATACCTGTCTCTTTAAATCCCTTGATAGCCTTTTCCGGGGTTGCCACTCTACTAAATGCTAAATTAAATAATTCAGCAATCTCACTAGGCGTGATTTTCTCCCCTGGATGGCTGGTCAAATATTTGGAACATTCAGAGTTGAATGCGGTCTTTAGAGGAAAGTAAAAGCTCACATCGAGTGGCTGAAGGCGATGTGATGAATGTGGAGGGATTGTCAGAACAGCAATACCGTTATCTCTACAAAAATTATATGCTTGTAACGTGCAGTGAGTGCTATGATTGTCCATGATTAAAAGAACTGGATCTTCTTTGGATGCTTTAACAAATGCTTGAAAATGTTGTAACCAAGTAAGAAATATGTCCTCTGTAATCCACCCATTTTTTGAGCATGTGTAAAGGGCACCTGGGGGACCGTTTCGTTGAAGATGGGACGCCATTCTTTGGCGTGCAAATATAAACATAGGAGGTATATAGGTTCCTGTAGCGTTGACGGCACACATCGCTGTGGTTGTTTTCCCCCTTTCCCAGCTTGTAACAAATCCAACACGCTTCTGACCTTTTTCTGCATATATTTTTGGTGGGCGTTGTACAGTAGTGACCCCAGTTTCATCGCAATTATAAATTTTATTGGGTGAAAATGCATATTTTTCCATAAGTCTGGATAAATTGTTAAAAAAAATGGTAATTTCATTGCGACTAAAAGCTGTAATTCTGTTAATGCTGGTTGCTTCTGGTTTCCTTAACGTAATATTGTGACGAGATATGAAGCCCCTTTCCCAGTCTTTACCAGCCATTTTTCTTTCTTGATTAAAGGGGACTCGGATGTTGTTTGATTGTGCAAATCCAAAAGCACATCTTCGTACTTCCTGGGGAGTTATTCCATAAAAAACTTTTGCCAGCTTCTTAATTTGAACAGCAAGTGCATTTTCGGCTTCAACTGAAAAAACTGGCTTTCGGCCCAAGGAAGGTCCAGAAGGGGCAGTGCCATTTTTAAGTCGTTCGTGTAACGTAGATTTTGGAATTGAAAATTTTATTGCAGCTTTTCTTAACGACATACCATTCTGTATAGCACGGAGTGCTCCTTGCAACTCCTCCTCTCTCCACGAAGCTTTTTCGGTGACTCTTTTATAATTCCGCGGCATCTGTAAATTAAAATAACAGTGTTTACTGTTTTGTATCCAATAATAAATATTATGATGGAATCGCAGAAACTGGATATAAATACTATAGGTGTGTTTGTTGAGTTATTTTGATTGCCAATGTTTTGATCACGAATGGGATCTTCTTCAGGTCTACAAAGAATTAATATGTAAATGTCACATACATGTCATAAACTATATTAGATTTTGTTTTAATTGTAATGGGAAACAAAAACTACAAAAATTTATAAAAAATGTTGACAAATAATTATAAATGTAGGTAATTATGAATTATTACCTATTAACTATATTTATATCCACTTTCCAATATTCCATCATAATAAAACAACAGCAGGTATTTGCATGTACCTATCTCCCAATACAATAAATAGTTCAAACCGGAGCTGGGGTAATGCCGGACACGGTGTCCGGCATTACCCCTAAACGACATATTTATGCATATGTTCGGTAGTAATTATTAGAGGAAGTAATGAATAAAACTACTTAATGATACGTAAAATACACTGCGTAAGCTATGACTTTGCACGTAATCTCATCAATTTCTTATAATAGAAATGGTCAATACTCACCTTTAAAATCAGTTAATTCATATAATCACACACTAAATTTTGTAATTTTTGTGATAACTCTCTTTGCAAGCACGTGGCAGCGACTAAACTGAGAACTGAGATTCAGATGTCTAACGGTCAGCCTGTGATGAGCGCGAAATTCAATAATATGCCGATACGTGCACAAACAACGCAGTCCGGTATTACCCCGCTGTCCGGTATTACCCCACCTTACCCTACCTATGAACCTATAGTCCGTCCGCTATAACTTTCCCCATGCGGTACGATTCATTTTCAATCAAATTTAGTCAAAACAGAAAGTGAAACGTAGGCCGATGTGTGTAGTATATAGTATACAGTATACAAAATGTATATACACATCGACGTTCGTTTCAATTTATGTTTTGACTTAATTTGATTACCGCATGGGAAAAGTTATAGCGGTGGACTATACCTCTGCCGTGTTAACTCAAAAGGGCGTAACTGCAATTTTTATTAAAAACGAGTTTGATGTCCCACGCGTTAGTTAGTAATCTTTTCTACAAATCTACCTGAGTTTCGTAGCCATATCTGCAATAAAACCGGATATATACTGCTTAAATTAATAGCCGTATCTGAATTTTCTACTAAAATGTTAGCTTTAAAAGCCGCAACTGTAAATGTTAACACAAAAAGCCGTAACCAAAAAGTTTTCCGCAGATACGGCCTATTCACTTAACATTTCAAGATATTATTATGTTGGTACGAAAAGTAGTAAACTGTCAATTTACTTTATTTCTAACCTTACTTTTTCGTGTTTTCATCAATGAACTGTCAACACCGATGGAATGGGCAAGAAGGAATTTAATGACGCCAGGATGAGATAGCGCTAGTCAGGGAAGGAGGGAAGATAATGGCCATCTTTCCTAAACAAAAAATTTATAGTGGTAGTCAGCGTTGCCAGCTTGGGGTATTTTTCCATAATTTTGGAGTAATTTGAAAGCATCTAGAGGAATTTTTCTAAGCAGAAATGGTTGTGGAGGGACAATTATGAGATATTTTAAGGGGTCATGGTAAATTAAATTTGCGTATATACGTAGAACTGTATAATTATACTCTCATATAATCGAAGACGATAGGACCTATGAATTATTTCCAAGGCCCTCTGTTGATAAATAGTATAATTTTGGTTTACTGTTCTCTACATTTGACTACTAATTTATTAAAATGCGTCAAAAATTTAAATTTAAGGGGTTTGAGCTTAATTTGAGGGAATTTCAGTTTCTAAGTGGGGGATTTATAAAACCACATCTGGCAACTCTGGTCATTATGATAATATCCAACCAATGAAGAAGTCAAATTTTCCCTGACAAGCTCTGTCTCTCTCTAGGACCTCTCACTTTTATGTTGGCCGCAATGTCGCTTCACTGTTTAAATGGGATGGGGCCATTCCATCCGTGTTGACAGTTCATTGGTTTTCATAGAATGTGTTTAGTTTGTTGTTCATAATAAATATGGATAATAATTTTGCAGAAACAACTAGTAAGTATATTTTCTACTAATTTATATAAAAAGTTAAACAAATACAAATTGTTACCTTGTACCTATGTGTCAAAGTATATATTTTTGGTTCTGAAGTTATTGTAAATTGATTATCTCGAAAATAAGGTTATGTCACTTTGGTTTTCACACCAAATAGGTATTTATATTATGTATGTTCTATTAAAAACTATAAAAATAATTATTGCTTTGTCAAATTACTTGATGAAAAAATTTGTTTCAGCAGAATTTAGAGGACGAGGTAAAATGTTGGTGGACCTGGCTTTAAATTCCGCAGAAACAAATAACGAGCTGTCGAATATAGCTCAGTCAGATGTTGAATCTGACGTGTCTGATGACAGAGATAGAGACTACCTTCTTTCAACATCTTCCTCAAGTGAAGAATTTTGGGACACAGATAATAACGTTAGCGACCAAAATATACATATTATTAGCAATATCCTATTACAACCTGCTTCAACAACGAGCTCATCAGCTATTTCGGAATTAAATTTAAACAACTTATTGACAGATACGGAAGAACATCGTACTACCAATAATTATAACTATTTTAATAATTTAATTCACAGTATTATACAAAGCGCAATAGACAAATCAGAGAGCAAAAAATACACTAAAAAGGGACAGTTAAGAAAACGGAAAAAAATAGAAGCAAGTTTAAGTGAACGACGTTCAATAAAAATGCAAAAGTTAGTCAATAAACACAAAATATCTGGAAGCTGTTTGGCTACTTGCAAGAAAAATTGCAGTAATAAAGTTTCAACTCTTCGACGGCAAGATATAAATAGGCAGTTTTGGAATCTTTCCTCCGAGGAACAGAAAGCTTTTTATTCAAGTTCCATTTTAAAGATTCCCAAAAAAAGATGCGCAACTAGAAATTCAGATAGTTCTCGGCGCTCTTTTACATTTATCTACCAGTTAAAAGATGAAGAAGGAATACCTCAAAATATTTGTAAAGTATTTTATCTGACAACTTTAGGACATCATGAAAAAAATGATAAGCCAGTTAGAACAGCTTTAAAGAGTTCCCAATTATCGCTTAAACCTAACAAAGATAAACGAGGAGGCAGCTTAAAAAAATTTGACAGAGATTTAATCATTAGTCATATACAGTCCTTTAATCCTACGACATCGCATTATAGACGAGCACATGCTCCGAACCGTTTATACTTGCCTAGCGACATAACTATAAAACTAATGTATGAATCATTTAAAGCAAAGTACAATATTCAATGTTCGTATTATTTATATCGTCAAATCGTTAGTGAGCTTAATATTTCATTTGCAAAGCTTGGAAACGAAGAGTGATTTACTTGTGAAAAATACGAGATTCATAAAAAAGAAAGCTCACACGTGTTAGATGACGGTCTAGTTTGTCCTGAATGCGAAACATATAAAAATCATCGAGAAAAATTTATAAAGGCCCGAGAGATGTACTACGCTGATTCCAGATCGTCGGGCGATTCTAGAGTTTATACAGCTGATCTGCAGAAGGTATGAATTTTATTTTGAATAATATCTGTTATATTTGACCTTACACAATTTTTTGTAGGTGATTATGCTCCCAAGATGCGATACTTTCAAAGAAATTATATTTACTCCTAGACTGATAGCCTTTAATGAGAGCTTTGTTCCAGTTGGTACTTCTAAAACTTCTACAGTTGCTGTTCTATGGCATGAAGCTATTTCTGGAAGAAAAAAGGCTGATATTGTTAGCACATTTTATGCATTTTTAAACAAAATTAGGGATTCCGAAGAAGTTGTTATTTGGCTGGATAATTGTTCCGGTCAGAACAAAAATTGGTGCTTGTACACATTTTTTGTGTATGCTGTAAGCTCATTAGAATTGAACATTAGGAAAATAACCCTAAGATATTTTGAGTCAGGTCATACATTTATGGCAGCTGACTCATTTCACCATAGAGTCGAGCAATCATTAAATCGAAAAGGTAAAGTTTATGACTTCGTTGATTTTGTAGATGCGGTTAAAACGTCAACACGTAATGTCGAAGTTATCGACATGGCTTTTAATGATTTTTACAACTGGAAAGACGAATCATCTCAATATAAAATAACAAGGTTGGTCCCTCGTCCGTACCTTCAACAAATGGTGGAAGTTCAGTTCATCAGAGGTTTCCATACATTTGGTTATAAAACTAGTTTTGAAGGAGAAATCATAAGTGCCAATTTTTTAAAGGCTAATATCCAAAAAAATGGCATTGCAAAACCACTCTCTATCTCTCAACCACGAGGTATTACCATGGAAAGAAAACAGAATATAATCACTAAAATTGGTCAAATAATGCCCCCAAATCGCATTGCATTTTGGAAAAATATTTTTGTCAGCGAAAATGTGGACACAATTGATGATTAATATAATATAATAACTAGTTCGGAGTAGAAAATTAAGTATTAATCATTAATATTTGTTTGACTGAGTATGATATTTTAGTTAGTCTGTATTATTGTTGTTTACTTTTTTAACTTTTCCTAATTATTAAGAATAACTTACGAAATTAATACATTAATATTGTAACGTTCATTTGTTTAATCCAATAAATATTTTCAAAAAATCATGTAGTTACGTTCTTAATTATATACCTCATGTTAAGTGAAAAAGGCGTATCTGTCAAAATCTGTCAAAAGTGTTGTTTTCCCAAGTTAATACTCTACCAAAATTTGTCACATGATAGTATAGACCTATTTGTTAACTTCTATATGGTACAAGTCACAACTTTTTAAAAAATCACGATTGCCTAATCAAAACCACTAAAACTGATTTTTCTCGCAAACTAGTTTAAAGCAGATACGCCCTTTTGAGTTAACACGGCAGACCTATATGCGGCAGATTCGTGCAAATAATATAAGAATTATTGTGCATTTAATGATAGAAGCATATAATTTGGACCACAAATAGTACACATACAAAGCTTCAAATTTATATATGAGGCTATGTCAGATTTTGTCTTTTACAAAAATGGCGGGCATTTAAAATTAATCTGCCGCATATAGTAGGTACATGTGAAGAGTACAGGGGAAAAACAAGGAATGTCACTTTTTCATTAATTTTGGTTTTTCTCGCCATGTGGTACCAAAAACTGAGTACTATCGACTAGGCTATCGATTCAGGACAAAACACACAAAGATCAGTCTATATAAATTTTCTAAGAATTTATATCCAGGTGAACGACCACTATTGTCCGCACGCCACTGAAAAAAATAAGGAATGTTAGCAGTTTTTTATTGCATTATTAAATTAATAAGTTAATATAGATTCATATTATATTAAGATTATAGAATAAGTATTGCTAAAATTCTACTAAGAATCTCCTAAGTAGTTTTTAGATATTGGAATTAAACTTTTATTGGTGTTTTTCTCAATATACAGGGTGAGGCAGATAACTGGCCTATTAGAAATATCTCGAGAACTAAAGGCAACAGAATCATGAAAATTTGAATACAGGGGTTTTGAAGGATGATCTATTAAATGAAAATATTTTCATCTCTTTGCAACTTCCGGTTATACCGGAAGTTGCTTATAACTTCGTTTTTTTAATGGGACACCCTGTATATTTTACATTTTTGGATTCTCTTCGATGTCTTCTTTCTTAAAATATGAGGATTTGTAATGTTCTACAGGGTATTTTAAAAGATAATTACGTTTTTTTTATTAATTTCGTAGCAATATTCACACCCTGTAGAATTGTAGTAGTTTGACAACTAAAACTCTACTTGCGTTCAAATGATTTTTAATATAGTCAACTATTGTTAAGAATCATTAGTATAGCTAAATTTTTAATTTTAGTATACAGGGTTGGCCGAAACTCGGAATGAGTATTTTCTGAGTTTTCTTAAATGGAACACCCTGTATTTTAGTATTGTAATGAAATGATATTTTATGGTACTTTTTTATTTCTTAAGCATTCCCTATACCTAACTGCTTTAATGTGTGCTTAATTGTTAGTCGCACCAACAATCTTAACTACATAGGTATTTTGATAGCTAAACCATTATTGGTAATTTTAAGGATCAGTCTGGATTAATATGTATTTATTTCAGAAAAATTATTTGTGATTGAATATTTTCACGGCCAACCTAATAAAATTTTACGTATTTTTTGTTGCAATGAATGTTTAGCTTGAATCACCAATAACTCACAAATTAAAGCAGTTAGGTATAGGGAATACTTATAAAATAAAAAAGTACTATGAAATATCATTTCATTACAATACTAAAATACAGGGTGTTCTATTTAAGAAAACTCAGAACATATTCATTTTGAGTTTCGACCAACCCTGTATACTAAAATTTCAAAATTAGCTATACTAATAATTCTAAACAATAATAGACTATATTAAAATTCACTTGAACGTAAGCACAGTTTTTAATGTCAAACTATTACAATTCTACAGGGTGTGAATATTGCTACGAAATTAATAAAAAAAACGTAAATATCTTTTAAAATACCCTGTATAATATTAGAAAATCTCATATTTTAAGAAAGAAGATATTGAGGAGAATCCAACAATGTAAAAATATACAGGGTGTCCCATTTAAAAAAACTAAGTTATAAGCAACTTCCGGTATAACCGGAAGTTGCAAAGAGAGGAAAATATTTCCATTTAATAGATCATCCCTCAAAACCCCTTTATTCCAATTTTCATGATTCTGTTGCCTTTAGTTCACGAGATATTTCTAATAACATTCCTTGTTTTTCCCCTGTACTCTTCATGTGATGATAGGTTATTCATTTATTAAATGGTAATTAACATAACTAAAAAGTTCAAAATATTTCCTAAAAAATATTTTTAGACTCTTTTCACTGGCGGTATTACCTTTTTGAAAAATGAATATAAATATACAGGGTGAAATAATTGAGAAAATAACAACATATTTTTACATAAAAAAACAGTAAAAACATAACTTCTGGTAAACCGATTCTTTCGGTTGAACACCTCGATCTTACTCATCAAAAAAAGAACCTTGATGCCAAATTTGGCTGAAATCGGACTTTTCGTTCAAAAGTTATCGTGCTATTAGTCATATATGTATAGTCGCCATTTTGATTGGCCGCCATTTTTGTAAAAGGCAAAATCTGAGATAGCCTTATATCTAAATTTGAGCCTTTATATGTGTAGTATATGTGGTCCAAATTATAGGCTTCTGTCATTAAATACACAATTCTTATAATATTTGTGTTGGATATAGATAAATAAATTAAATATTTTTATAGCAGTGCCATCTACTGGCCGCTTTACTATTTACTGTATAGTGTGTTGCTTTCAACGTTTGTTTAACAAGTAGTCCTTAAAATACAGCCATTGGGTAAACAACGTTTTATTTGTTCCTTAAATCTCCCATTTTTGTTCCTCAACTCTACAATTTACGAACAGGTTATGGGCTCAAACGATTAAGTGGAAGATTTTCTGGTCGTTCAAATCAAAACAGTGTGTGTTCATTCGATAAAAAGTTAGTTAGTCGTTTGTTGGTTAACAACGTGGTTATTAACAGTATCGAAAATGGCGGTGAATTATCTTACAAGTGTGCCGCGTTTAACCGGTAGAGATAACTACCAGGACTGGTCGTTCGCGGTTGAGAATGTCTTTGTTCTAGAAGGACTATCAAAGTGTATTCAGGGAACTGAACAAGACACAACGCTTGTTGCCAAAGCCAAAGCTAAGTTAATATTGACTTTGGATCCATCCATATATTTGCATGTGAAAGAAGCTGAAACGGCGAAAGATGTATGGGATAAGCTGAAAAAGTTATTCGAAGACTCAGGTTTTTCGAGGAAAATAGGATTGCTTCGAACACTCATATCACTAAGGTTGGAAAATTGCAGTTCCATGGAATCCTATGTGAATCAGGTGATCGAAACTGCACAGAAGTTGAATAGGACTGGTTTCCAAATTGATGACATGTGGTTGGGATCGCTTCTCCTAGCGGGACTTCCGGAACAGTATACTCCAATGTTATTGGCAATTGAACATTCGGGGATATCTATTACCACTGATGTAATCAAATCTAAATTGCTAGATATGCAGATAGACAGCACTAACAGTGAAAAGCAGACAGCTTTTATGTCAAAGTCGAGTGAAGTTAGCACTAAGCATGTCAAAAAAGTTAACAAGAAAAACATAACCTGCTTCCGGTGTAAACAAAAAGGTCATTATATGAATAAGTGCCCTAGTGCTAATAATAATGCGTTTAGTGCAACATTCTTAAGTGGAAACTTTAAATCTACAGATTTTTATGTCGATTCTGGATGCAGCACGCATCTTACAGCGAGAAAAGATTGGTTGACAAATATCCGAGATGCAAGTTCGTCCAATATAACTGTGGCTAACAGTGAAAGTTTGGAAGTGAAATGTGCTGGTGATATGATGGTAACCACAATTGTCGATAAAAAGAGATTAGAGGTAAGCATCAATAATATATTATATGTTCCTGATCTGACGACAAATCTTTTATCTGTTTCTCAATTGATTAAAAATGGAAATGAAGTTATATTTGAAAATGCAGGTTGCAAAATATACAATAAAAATGGAATTATTGCAACAGCTGAATTGATAGATGGTGTTTATAAATTGAATACTGAATGTATTTCAGATCGTAAAAATTGTTTATTTGTAACTGGGGATACCTGGCACAGACGTTTCGGTCATCTAAATAGCCTATATCTAAATAAAATGAAAGATGGAATAGTAGATGGACTGAATGTGACTGGGAAAATTGATATTAACAAGCAAAACTGTATAGTTTGTTGTGAGGGGAAACAAACGAGATTACCGTTTCCAGAAAAAGGTCACAGGGCCAGTAGTTTATTACAGCTTATTCACAGCGATGTATGCGGGCCCATGGAAAACAAATCATTAGGTGGCTCTAAATATTTTGTTACTTTCCAAGATGATTTTAGTAAAATGGTATTCATTTATTTTATTAAAACAAAAAGTGAAGTTTTTAATTGTTTTAAAAATTTTAAAAGTATGGCAGAAAACCAGAAGGGTGTCTATATAAAAACTTTGCGAAGTGACAATGGTGGAGAGTTTTGTTCAAAAGAATTTGAAGAATATTTAACTGTAAATGGTATTATACATCAAAAAACGAATCCCTACACTCCTGAACAAAATGGTGTAGCAGAACGTTTAAATCGGACAATCATAGAAAAGGCAAAATGTCTGTTGTTTGATGCTAATCTTGAAAAAATGTTTTGGGCTGAAGCTGTAAACACAGCTGTTTATCTAAAAAATAGATCGCTGGCTTCCGGCTTAAAGAAAACACCATTTGAAATGTGGACAGATAGCAAACCTGACGTTAGTGGTCTTAGAATATTTGGCAGCAAGGTGATGGTACATGTTCCAAAAGAAAAAAGATCAAAATGGGAGAAAAAGGCTATTCTGCACATTTTAGTAGGATACTCTGAGACTACGAAAGGATACAGGGTGTATAATCCGACCACTAAAGAAATAATAGTAAGTAGAGACGTACAAATTATGGAAGACACAAAAAGGTGTGATGTGATTCATGTTGATTTAGAAGGTGAACATGGGGCAAAAGAAATGTTAGATTCAGTGGGAGATAATAATACATCATGTCAGGATCAGAATCATCAGGTTGAAGAGAACACATCGACTGATGAAATTGTTGAGAACAATGATCCCGATTATGTATGTGACTTGCCGAATTTGCCAGTGGATGAAATCAGGAGATCAACAAGAATACCTAAGCCAAAAAGGTTTGATGAGTTTGTGACTTATTTGTGCTCGGATAGTGACTCTGATCCGGTTAGTGTCGAGGATGCCATGTCTAGACCAGATAGTAACTTATGGTTAGGGGCTATGACAGAAGAACTGCAGTCTTTCGAGGATAACTCAGCATGGGAAGTGGTTGATGTTCCTGAAGATGGTTGTGTAGTGAAGTGTAAGTGGGTATACAAGAAAAAGGTTGATAACTCAGGTAAAGTGAAATATCGTGCAAGACTGGTAGCAAAAGGTTACACTCAAAAATTTGGTGTTGATTATAATGAAACCTTTTCTCCAGTCATAAGGCATTCTACATTAAGACTTTTATTTGCTTTGTCAGCAAATTTGAATTTGGATATTTTTCATCTTGATGTTGCGACGGCTTTTTTAAATGGTGATTTAAAAGAAAAAGTTTTTATGACAGTACCTGAAGGTTTAGAAATTGAAAATAATAAAGTATTAAGGCTAAAGAAAGCCATATATGGTTTAAAACAGTCAGCTCGGTCTTGGTATGAAAAAGTTGATAATTTCTTAATTAATCTAGGTTATAAGAAATCTGATTATGAGCCATGTCTATACACAAAGATGAAAAATAATCTAAAAACCATTATCTCTGTTTATGTTGATGATTTTTTTATTTTTTCTAATGATTCAGATGAATCAGATAATTTAAAGTTGAAATTAAATGAATGTTTCAGAATTAAAGATTTGGGAGAAATTAAGAATTGTTTAGGTATGAGAGTAACTCATAATAAAGAGAATGGTGTTATAACTTTAGATCAAAAATCCTATATTGAACAGTTGTTAAAAAGGTTCAATATGGAGGATTCGAAAGAGGTTTCTACCCCAATGGAAATTAGTTTAAATTTGAATAGAGACGATAATGCATCTGCTCAAGTGCCTTATCAGAATTTAATAGGTGGTCTTATGTATTTGTCAGTTTTGACAAGACCAGACATTTCATATCCTGTAAGTTATCTCAGTCAATTTAATAATTATCATTCAGAAACGCATTGGAAGCATGTAAAACGAATATTAAAATATTTAAAGGCTACAAAAGACTATGGTTTAACTTTTTCAAAAAATGATAATTATTTGAAAGGCTATGTAGATGCCAGTTGGGGGAGTAATTCTCATGACAGAAAATCTTATACGGGCTTCTATTTTCAGTTTTCTGGTGGACCTATTGTCTGGGAAAGCAGAAAACAGAATAGTGTTTCTCTGTCAAGCACAGAAGCGGAATACATAGCAGTATCAGAAGCTGCTAAAGAGGCTATTTTTTTTAAAAAATTTGTTGTATGAGATGTTGGGTATTGATGAAATCGTTATACTATATAATGATAATATGGGAGCTCATAAATTAGCAATAAATCCTGTATTGAATAGAAGGACGAAACACATTGATATCCGATATCATTTTGTCAAAGAAGCTGTAAACAAAGGTTTGATAAAGCTGGAATATTTGGACACAGCTAACATGCCAGCTGATCTCTTGACAAAAAGCTTGAGTTCTGTGAAACATAATAAGTTTTTGAAAGAGATTGGTTTAGTTAAGATAGTGTAATAAACATTTGATAAATGTTATTTTCTTAATTTGTTTATCTAGTGGGAGTGTTGGATATAGATAAATAAATTAAATATTTTTATAGCAGTGCCATCTACTGGCCGCTTTACTATTTACTGTATAGTGTGTTGCTTTCAACGTTTGTTTAACAAGTAGTCCTTAAAATACAGCCATTGGGTAAACAACGTTTTATTTGTTCCTTAAATCTCCCATTTTTGTTCCTCAACTCTACAATTTACGAACAATTTGCACCAATCTGCCGCACATAGGTACATGTGAAGATACGTTATGCATTTATTAAATGGTAATTAACATACTTAACTAAAAAGTTCAAAATATTTCCTGAAAAACATTTTTACGTTCTTTTCAATAGTGGTATTAACTTTTTGAAAAATTAATATATACAGCGTGAAAGAATTGAAAAAAAACAACATATTATTACATAAAAACCATGAAAAATACAACTTTTGGTAAACCGATTCTTTCGGTTCAAGACTTCGATCTTATACATCAAAAAAAGAACCTATATATATACCAAATTTGGTTGAAAACTGACGTCTCGTTCAAAAGTTATTAGTCACATATGTATAGTTGCCATTTTAAATGCCCGCCATTTTTGTAAAAGGCAAAATCTGAGATGGCTTCATATCTAGATTTGAACCTTTATATGTGTAATATATGTGGTCCAAAATATATGCTTGTATCATTAAACGCTCAGTTGTTTCACATATCGACCGCACTATTATGAATATGTTCTAAAGCAATCATTTCTTAAGTAACAAATGTCAAAAAACTACTCACAAAATTATAATTTTATTGGAAAATAAAAAAAATTTACTTTCAACATTTTTTTCTTTCTTTATAAAAATTACAATAAAACCGTGATCTTTAATATTCTGTATTACCACCTCTATTTTGAATTACACTCCTCGTTCGACTTAACATTGAATTTATCAAATTTTAGATGTTGTCTTTGAACGCTAACCGAAACTACTCACGATTCTTACTATCCGTTTGAGTTAGTCCCAAACAGTGGTGTCGCGAGAGCTTTTTTTGGGGGGGGAGAATGAAAAATATTCCCAACTCTCATACTTTATTTTATTTACATAGGTACACCTTTTTCCAAAATTCAGAATAATGGACAGCCTAAGTCTGACGTCACAAATGTCACAAAATTGGGAGGAGCTTATATTGGCTCCAAACAATTTTGTTTGTAACCTTAAATGGTCATAAGGAATTTTTCTTTTATGTGCTATGTGTGGCAAAATAAGACTTCATTTAGGTATTTCGTTAAAGAAACGTGTTAATTAAGAGATTTTTATTCGTTTTTGCTCAGGTGGTTTTTATTCCTTAGTGATTGAAAATAAACATAACCTCAAAACTGTTTACATTCTAATCATTGCATTAAATTAACTCACCTGGGCAAAAACGAATAAAAATCTCTTAATTGGCACGTTTCTTTAACTAAATACCTAAATGAAAAGTCTTATTTTGTCACACAAACCACGTAAACAATAAATTAAAAATTCCTTATGTGTGTTTAACATTATAAACAGAATTGTTTGGAGCCAAATATAAGCTCCTCCCAATTTTGTGACGTCAAGACTTAGGCTGTCCATTAGTTATTATAATAATAAACATATTTTATGTAAGTAATAACTTTACTATAATCAAAACATAAAATAAATACACAGCGTTTTTATAACATTACCTTATTTCATACGTATTATATTTACATAAGTAGTTGTTTAGATTAACAGGATTAGGACAAAGAAAAAGACTACAAATTTTAAATAAAGTCGAAACGTCGGCAGTTTAAAAAAAAAATAAAAAAGAAAAACTCTGGAGATTTTTTGTCCTAATCCTGTTACCTGAAAGACTATTTACAAAAAAGGACGATATTACGTATTCTTCCATTTTATTTAAGCCCTAAAATGATATTTTAAAATTATTCGCCTTTTCTTTAGAGTTGCCCACTTATCAATTGTGTAACCTAAATCTAATTTTAACGCCATGTCAGATTCACACTTTAATAGCATTAAATTATCAAGCCGTTCATCAGACATTGTTGTTCTTAACACATTTTTAATAATTTTTAATTGACTAAAGCTCCTTTCGTTGGTTGAAACACCATAGGGTACAGTCAATACAAACATAGAAAAGCAAAATGCTTGATTTAAATTATCTTTTAACTTGGTTACATTAGATAATAGTTCAGGAAAAGAACTTACTTTAGAGTTCATATCAAATAAAACTTCTAATTCACCTTGTAAAGAATGGACATCAGGCTTTTTAGAACCTGGAGGAAACATGGCAACAATGTCACCTAAAATCTTTAAGGTAATATTTCTTTTATCAAGTGGAAATGTTAAAACTGAATACAGTGGCTCAATTGATTTTTTGATATGCTCAAAATTATCATTTAAACCACTTGATAAGGTATCCAAAATTTCCTGGAAATCTCGCCTATAAAAAGTTTTTAAATCCATATCGACTTCAGTGTCACGATTTTCATCAATTTTTTTTGGCATAATCCTTCGTCTATGATATTTCGAAAAATCAGAATAAGGATCAATATTTAATTTTTCGGCATATTTTATGGCACTTTCAATTAGACTATTTAAACTGTTATGGTCATAATCGGTATTTCTTAAATTAAGGGCAGTAGTTTTTATTAAATTAATGCAGTCTATTATATTTAAATTAGGTGTTTCTATCGTTTCAGTTAAAATTTTAATTTTTGGTAAAAGATTTTTTAGAAAAAAGAAGCTAGCTATGAAGTCAAAATTTAAAATCTTTTTGTAAAGTCCCAATGCTTTAGTTTTTGTAGAACCATCAAATTCTCTATTTTTGGAAATGTCTGATAGAACTTCAATAATTTGATCTACTGTTTGGTTAAGAGCTCTGACTGAGTCTGCCTTTGCAGTCCATCTGGTTCTTGAAAGGTTTTTAAGTTGAACTGATTTATCTATTTCTTGTATTTTTTCTTGCAGGTGTTTAAATCTTTTTGTGCTTGATGTAAAAAATACGTAAAGTTCTTCAAGAGTGTCAAAAAAGTTTCTAATCAATGCACTTACGTTACAATAGCATGTTCAAGCACTGTATTAGTCCTGTGATCTTGACAGGGAATGTAAGGTACATTGTGCTCGACGATATCTGTAATTTTTTTTTGTACGCCATTAAAACGACCGGACATGTTACTAGCAAAATCATATGATTGAAAAGCAAGTTTAGAACTATCTATTTCCAACTCACTTAGGCATTTAATTAACAATTCGGCCATACCCAGTCCGGATTTATCGCAACATTCAACGGTCTTAATAAGCCTTTCGTGAATATTACCCTTATTGTCGGCATAACGTATTACCAGGGAGAGTATATCCTTATGGGATAAATCAGGTGTCGTATCAGCCATTATCGAAAAAAATAAACATTCTTTAATTTCTTCAATTATCAAACTACGTACCTCTGATCCAATTAAAGAGATCATTTCATTTTGAGATTCACCACTCATGTATGTCACATGATAAGGGCGCAATTTTCTGTCGTCAAACCATTGTTTCACGACACTGTTATGTCTTGATATAAGGTTTACAATTTGTCCAAAATTTCCTTTGGAAGCCGAATCAGATTTTCGAAAACCCAATCCTAGAATGCCTAATGTTCTGATTGTATCCATTAAAACCCATAAAACTCTCTTATTTTGACTATGGATTTTCTCTTGTTCGATTAATGTATTTCTCTTATTTTTATCTAGGAAAACATCAATATGCCTTTCTGTAATCAAGAAATTACAATAATCGGACAATGCCGCTTTATGAGCCATGGATGAAAAATGTTGTTGAAGTTTGCCCAATTTATTTTTTCCAGCACTTTTCATTTTTCCCCACCCTTTTACACCTCCTTCAACCCAAGAGCTTTCCCCTTTTTCCCGCCCTATACCCTTTGGAAATAAGCAGCAAACAAAACAGAAAACAGAGTCATTTATGGTACTATATTCTAAAAATTCAAATTCATTATACCATTGGGCATTAAACCTATTCTTTCCATCTGATGGAAATGCCGCTAAGCGAGGTTGATGGGGTCCCAAACGAATAAGATAGTTTTTTTGATTAGTACTTAACTTAGAAGGGCGCATTGCAGGATCATGATTTACTATATTATCAGAAAGACTATTTTGGTCATCAATTTCAAAAGAAATATTATCTTTGTTTAAATTTGCTAGCACTTCATTGGCAATATCTATTATTGAGTTGCAATTCTGCCTAAGTTCTGTCACGGAATTTAAAATATCAATTGTAGTCATTTTTTCATCTAAAATTTCTGATTTATGATATTTTTCTAACAGCCCTTTGCTTTCATTTAAAGAGTCTAACAGATACGAAAATTTTCCTAACAGTGATATAAAAGATTTTTCTTCACCTGGTTGATCAGAAGAAATAGTGTTTGATAAGCATTGGGTTGCTTCATCGTCAGTATTTATAGAGATTACGTCTGGTTCCACGTCTATATCACTGGGGATGGTAGTACTGGCACTTGGCATATTCAGGTCCATATTTTCACTAACATCAGTATTTTCACTCCCATCGATCTTTTTGTAGGGGCTATCGTTAGAGCTTATTCGAACGGAATCGGTGTCAGAAGCAGTAGAAGTAGCCTTAAGTAAAAGGATTATTATTAGGCCAAATTATACCAAAAAATATTTAAAAACTTATATGGATCCCTAACAACACACAACATTCCAGGAATGTACTACCAAAGTTCTATCAATATTTGAATGTCCTGGACATTTAGGGAACATTCGGTGAACATCTGTTTAAATTATTCCTGGAATGTTACCATAAGACATTCTGTGAACATACTACCAATGTTCCTATATTTTAAGTTGCGAAATAATACATACGTGTAACAGATACAACATTACTTATAACATACCAGACAAACTAAGTGACACTTTAGGCCTACAGTGCAATAATATGTCAAATTTAAAGAGTTTCCCAAGTTCAATTAATACAATATTATAAACATACAAATGTAATAAAAATTATTGTTCGCGAATATTCAATTTGGAATGCGATTTTGTTAATAAAAAAAATACTTATAACGTATGCAAAACCGAAGAGAGGCATTTATATTTATTTCTTTTGCGTTCATTTTCAAATTCGCCGTGCATATATTTTTGTGCATGGCGCTTGAGAGGGCATCACGTGACTAAAAACGACCAACCAACGACCTCGCTTCGGCCATCTTGGCATCTTCATCTTGGCCACCTTGCTTTGCCGTGGGTGGGTGGATCGTTGTTATTTGTGCTTTTTAAGAATATTTTTTTAATTCGGATACTTTTATAATAGCTTTAATAGTATTATTAACATAGTGAATAAAATGGTGTCCTGTTTTTAACGCAGTTGGAGTAGCAGAAACAAATAATGTAGATAAAAAAATCTGCAGGAATAACGTTTCAATTATGACAGAAGCTCCAAACAAATGACTGTGAATGAAAAGCCCTATTAAAAGGTTAATATGCAAATATGTAAACGAAGGCATGCCCTGTATTTCAGAAAATAAATTAATACTATTAATACCCTAATAATACTATTCATAAAAAATCTTTTAAGTAACCTAGATAATATAAAATAGCCACTTTACACCATGCAACTAATTGCGCAATTAATTGCACAATTTCTTGCAGCAATAGAAATTGCATCGTGTCATACGCGAATTGCACAGAAAAGCTGCAACTCCTTGCTGCAAGAATAAGTTGCAGCTAAATAGAACATGTCCTATTTTTCATGCAATTTTTTCTGCAATTTGGTTATATTTTTAGTAACTTTTAAGGCTACAGTGTTTGTTTTTACTTTTCTGCTGTCAACAAATAAAAGATTTTGATGACATTGAACTTCTGTCATCTTAAATTTCAAACCAAACAATTTATTAACCAAACTAGAGGAACTTTTTACCAATTTCACGCTTCACAGATAATATTATTCAGGTGAATAACTTTAATTATGCAACATAGGGATTAAAAAAACTATTTTATTTCTTACAACTTGTTTCCTTTTGTAAATGAATAATATGTATTACATACTTGGATTAGGTATTAATTGATTTTGTTATACTTAATACATAATATTATAATTTTCTCAAATTATAATCTAACATCTTTAATCTAATATCTGATAATTCTACTCAAAAAATTACATTTAATTTGTAAAAACAAACATAACCTAAAATTTATGCTATTTTGTCAAAGTTTCTGTCTATTTCATGTCAGTTTATGCAATTGTTTGCACCGTGTAATCACTTTATTGCAGAAAGTTAGTTGCAACTTATTGCACAAGTTCTTGGGCAAGAAATTGTGCAATTAATTGCGCAATTACTTGCATCGTGTAAAGTGGCTATAATAACAAAGTGAATAAAAGGCATAAATCAGAAGAATTATTATTTTATTTTATAAGTTAATAATTATTGGTCATATCCATTTATTATTTTAATAATAATTGTGAATAAGCCACAAACTTCGCTTATTCCTAACTAAAATAGTAAATAGAGATAATAACAATAGGATTTGTAAAACTAAAGTAATTCTTTTTGCGTTTTTGCTAATGTATGCCTTTATAAATAGGATGGTAGACCACACACTATAATATGCAGTACCAACTAATGAATACACAGAATATTATAGTCGATTTGCTAAACTCAGTCTCAGTACTACTGAGTCTCAGACACAACCGGCTAGTGATTTTAGTAAATAATTTTGCCAATTTGGTAAAATTGGCAAAAAAAAATAATAACTAAATAGTTAATAATTACTGTAATTTTGGCAAAATTGGCCAAAAACAAAAAAAATTACCTACTAAAATCACTAGCCAGTTGTGTCAGAGTTTGGGGAACCGACTATACTAATAAACAATTTCTAAGCTGTTTTATAATATTTTGTGAGTCCATTAATCATATTTTTTATTTAAAACTAAAATTTGTTAATAATGCTTAGTAATGCATATATTTTGTATTTTTAGCTTTCCAGAAGATCCTGCGAAGAAGACATGAAGTATAGATCAGATTTGTTAATAGAGGAGTATGTTCAAAACACTTTTTAGAAAAAGATATTGACAGAACTTCACTTTCATCTGTTCGTTTAAGAGACTGTGCTGTTCCAATAGCTTATGTCACACAGGTATATGCATTTTTTTTCTTGGTTTTAACATCTTTAAATGCGAAATACGCAATAGCTTATCGAATTGATGCCATGTTATTTTTCTTTATTAAGGTCTTTGTTTATTATTGTGTATGTGTATTAACAACAGAAACATTTTTGGTTATTCTTTATTTTATTTTATATTTTGTCATCAAGTGTTCAGTCAATGTATGTAGTTTTCTTATGTACACCTTTATGGGTTTATACCTGGTGGATGTATATTTCAATAAATAAATAAATAAATAAATAACCTAATTAATAATACAGTCTGTACAATATAGATACTGTTGTAATTCATTATCTACATCGGAGATCTAAGTTGACATTGTTGCCCAACTGCAAAAAATGTTTGAATTCATTTTAAGTCACATAATTATTGCGAAGTAGATTATACAACAAAACAGATTAATATTCAATGTAAATAAATAAAAACATCAGAAATAGAAAACAAGAATTAAGGTATAATCTTATGTTACAGTTATTAAGGTACCAAGGGTATTATAAGGATAATAACGCTTGAGGTCAATGGTGTTTTTAACAAGGGCCTGAGGGATATACGTTGACCGAAAGCGTTATTATTATAATACCTGTGGTGCCTTCAACGTTTAATGTCTGACTAAATTATTCTTTATATGCGAAAAATTTGAATGAATTTTGAATTGATTAGTTTTTAAATAAGTACATTTACCAGTAACAGTAGTAACATAATTGTGGTAACCATAGTTTTACTTAGGTTGATATTTGTCAACTTGACAGTATCTAAGTCGTTACTTAAATTTAATGCCCAAGGGCGTTATATCATACTTAACAGACTTCGAAATGTCATTATTTGTCAAATAATGTACCAGTAGGTCATTAAAGTAAATAATAAAAACAATAAATATAATGAATACTAAATACTTATTTGTTTGTGAAAAATCTATTTCTTTGTGGCTTTTTTGTAATTAACTATTCTAATGAGGAAATAAGCCACAATTTACTTGAAAAAATAATTTTATTAAGGTTTCTACTTCCACGTCGGATGTCGTTGTCAAAATACAAAATGTTCATTATTATTATTTTATTTATTAAATATTATTTATTATTTATTTAAATATTATTTAATATTTATTTTTTTATTATTATTATTTATGCGTATTATTACCTGTAAATAATATTTCTTCTGATTGTTAATTGTAAAGGATAGAAAAATTACCTTTTATTTTATTTTCTTTTAGAATCAGCTGAGAGAAGTGGTCTACAAAAAACCAGAAAGGAAACGGAATATGTGGCTACGAAAAGCAAAAGAAAGGTTTACAAAGCAAATGTGACACATTTTTTTATAATATTTAGGAATGTCAGTAAATTACATTAAAAAATGTATGTAAAGATTTTTTGCAATAAAAATGTTTATATTTATCAAGGATGTATTATTTGGTATGGCCACATATCGTCAGTGATGTGACAATACCTCCTATCTGTTTTTTTCAAGAGATTTGTAAGATAGACTAAAAACTTGTTTCGGCCACCTCCTGTTTTCATATATTTTTTGACTTGTTTTGCAGTAAATTCAACTATCTATTTACTACAAAAAAGTCAGAATACGTACGAAAACAGAAAGTGACCTTAAAAAATGTTTTTCGTCTCCTGCAAACCTCATGAAAAAACATAGGAGGTATTGTCACATTACTGACGATATATTTCAGTGAATGTCTAAAAAATATACTGTGAATGTTCAAAGAACGTTCGTAGACATTCATGGAATGTTCTAACAAGACATTCAGTCTAAAAATATACTGTGAATGTCCAAAGAACATTCATGGAATGTTCCAACAAGACATTCAGTCTAAAAAATAGACTGTGAATGTCCAAAGAACATTCGTAGACATTCATGGAATGTTCCAACAGAACATTCTAAGAATATTTAAAATGCTGACACAGCACTTTCCTGGGACTTTCCAGGGACATTCGTGTGCATTTGGGGACATTCCAGGAATGTTTTCAATGTCCTGTGTGTACATTCTAGGAACATTCATGGAATGTTTTGTGTTATTAGGGTATATTGCAGTAAACTTTTTCTATTATGCCTATATACACCTATAAATATTTCGGTTTTATCTTACCTCAATTATAGTTTCTGCCTCATATTTCCGTTTCTTTAACGCAGCCTCAAATGGGTTTGCAGGCGCCCCAATATTTTGTATGGATACTCTTTTTCCACCATGTTTAACTTTTTCATGTTGACTTTTAAAATCATTGTTAAACACAGATTTACATTCGCAGCATTGCACTTTGTATCTTTTAGGTTTCATTTTTCTTTTAATTTATGGTTTACCGCAAGTAGAATTATGCCTACAAATTAAAAACCGTTGCTAGTGAAATCAATATTTTCACATCACATAAAAATAAAAATTTAAAATTAATATTTTAGATAATTCTTACATAATTTTAAACTCAACAACAAAGCGAAGCCAATTTAATTTTTACTTACCAAAGATAAAAGTCCAAAATTTCCAAACTGCATTTACTCAGTCAAATTAATTAATACTCGAATAATGAATTGCAGCTCCACGCAACTGCTTCAAACAAATTGTAATTAATAATATTTAATATAATTTACCAGTGTAGCAGTAAATTAACACTAATAATTAAAATGTGTTTTTATAACCCATTCGGTCACTCGCACTTATTCACTTAACACCAAATAAAACCTGAACCCGGCTTACAGCTTACACCAAACAGAGTACAAAATATATTTTCGGCGATTCCCCTAACGTGTAACAAATTGTGAATCACTCAACCAGGGCACGCGGCACGCGTAGGCGTAGCAAGTTATTTAATTGACGCGTTGCCGGTTGCGGCGGCGCGGCATTGCCACATAGAAAACGAATTCAAAGAAATGAAAGAAATTCAACCCAAACTTTATTTTTTAACTTTATTTTTTTAAATTTTATTTCTTTTCCAGTCGGAGTCGGGATTTATAATTTTCTTAATAAATTTTCCAACTGAATCTTTATTGGGGGGGGGGAGAATCCCCCCTCACCCCCCGTATGGCGACACCACTGGTCCCAAACATGCTTAATCGAGTTCAGATCTGGGCTTTGAGCCGGCCAATTCATTTTTGGCACACAGACGGTTTCCAGGTATTGCGTTACCATCCTGGCTACGTGTGGCCGTGCGTTGTCTTGCATTAACCCATCAGGATCATGGACCGATTTATCGCGCGCCTCCGTCTCTGTCTAGGACGGTGTCAGGAATCCAAGGGGGTGGGGACGGTTGCCGTAGGTACTATAACGGCAGACGAGAATGAAAATTTTAGAAAAACTATCTAAAAACTTTGCTTTTAGTTTGTTTGTTGCTGCTTACTTATTTGCTTATTCAAGATTAAAACATATTAATTACAAATGAATGGTAGGGGCAAAGAATGCTACTATGTCAATTTTTACAGAAAATGAGTTTCTGACCCCCAGTTAGCCAGCGATCTCGACTACCATTCTATAAATCAATCAGCTATAAACGTGTTTAGTCAGGAATAATAACATATTTTAATTTCTCTAGTCAGGCTGAGAAGGTGGAAAGTCCGCGCGGTCCCGGCGAAAAAAGTGCTATTTCATATTGTGTACACGTAGGTCGATGCCATCACTGTAATTCTGATGTATAATACAGCAATATATGTACGGCACCAATCCAGAAAAAATTCAAAAGATGTAAAACTTGTACGGAAGCCGTCCCAAGCTATTGCATACAAAGTAGTGTACTTGTACGGCACCCGTCTCCCAAAGTATGCTTTGAATAATGTACCAGTACGTCAATCGGTCTGAATGGGTTAAAATAAAGTATTCGCTCACAAACCCAACAAGAGGCATTACATGTTCGTCTAGAATTTCGGTAATGTGTCGGTGAGCATTCAACGCCCCTCTATTAATAAACATGAGATCAGTACGGCCTTCGAATTAAATGTCTGCCCAAAACTTTACCGAACCTTCTTCAAAAGCAACATGTGTTCTTCGAATACAATTAAGCAGCATATCGTTCACCACATCTTCTGTATATTTTGGTGCGACGATCTGAATCATAAAGAACCATGCTAGACTCACCACTAACTAAACATTTTTCCAATCTTCTTTCGTCCAATGCTCGTGGTCTCTAGCAAATTTAAGTCGGCGTTGTCGATGTGTTGCTGTTAACAAAGGTCCCGTTGCTGGACATCGAGCTCTTAGACCAAATTACCTCAACCTTTTTCTCACGGTAGAACTGATTAATGTTCACACGTGAGCATTTTGAAAGCGGTTTTGGATTACTCTAGCCGTAAACAACCGATTTTGCAAAGTGCGTTGAAAAGAACGATCTTCTCTGGCCGTCGTGATTCTTCTCGTGTCTGATCCTGGTCGTCGTTCGTGAGATTCAGTCTCTACGAATCGTTAGAATGTTTTTTGGACCATTCAACGACTGACTCCAAGCTGTCTGGCCACTTCTCTTTGACTAATTCCATTATCCATCAAAGTAACAATTTGAACAGACCTAGCAAATCTCTCAGCCATAGTTTTAAATTTAAAGATTGCACAAGTTCACTTTTTGAATAACTGTACACTAATATTTTTGAAAGCCAGAACAGCCATATTCTATATTCTAAGAAAAATAAGGTACAAACAACCAAGGTTCATAGATAGGAGGTCCTATATGGTGACGCCCAATCTATTAACCTTGACAAACAACACTGTCCCCTGTCGTATGACTTTAGTAGTAGACAGAAACGTTTGTTTTTTATAATTTAGTAGGGCCTATACTCTATGCCAAGTATGACAAGGACATGTCAAATACACTTGCGAGCAAAAAATCGGGTCACTCGACGAATTATACACGTTAGATTCTCGAATTTCCTAAACCTGTTGTTATACAGATTTGAGTGATTATTTTAGTATGTTATAGCCTTATTATTTAAGAAAATCGATGCAATAATATTGTTGCTGGACAGGTAAATGTCATTTTATACCGGGTGTAACAATCATACTGTATTTTTTCCTTAAAGTTTGGAACACTCTGTGGAATATTCTACCATATATAAAATATTGAAATTAAAACTCAATTGTAGCCTTAGGCGTTATTAACACATTGACGGAGAGTGCTTTAAATGTATAAGCAAGTGTTGTGACACTATTGGGACCGTGCAAGTTCGGAAAAGCGACACCTGGTTCATAGCTCAGCAACAATTTTAGCACTTTTAATTATATTGGCCAATTATATTAGTCCTGGTTGCTGGACACTTGTCAAGGCCATAGCCCAAAAAAATTATAATAAGAAAAAGTAAGATTTAGGTTATGGTATTAAAAGGTAAACAATTGTATGTAGTAAATAATAGTATATTATTCAACGAGCATGTAATGATGGCTATTACTCACGATGATGAAGTTTGCGACACGAGCCGTAGGCGAGTGTCGTAACTCATCAGAGTGAGTAATAGCCATTACATGCGAGTAGAATACTATACTTTTTCTACGACCTTTTTTTATTTAATTAGTAAAAAATGTAATTATCAACTTCTCGAGATTTAAATTATAATAATTTACAAAAATACCTAAATGCTATTTACCCCTATTACGTGGCTGAATAATTGGTTATTGGTTGCCTACTGTTACCAAATTCTTATTTATTGTAACAATACAACATACAACTAGAAATAATCAATACAAGTTCTATCCCTAATAGCACAAGGACGTCCAATGGACGTCCATTGGACGTCCTTCACGGACTTTAGGGACGTCCTTTGGACGTCCGTTTTCGTCCGAGGAACGTCCTTTATACGTCCTATTTTGGTCCAAATGTCGCGCTACCGAACGTCCATTGGACGTCCATCTAAGGTCCGAGGGGACGTATATTGGAACTTAATCGGACGTAAATTGGACCTTAATCGGACGTCCTAGGGGACGTAAATTGGACCTTAATCGGACGTAAATTGGACCTTAATCGGACGTAAATTGGACCTTAATCGGACATAAATTGGACCTTAATCGGACGTCCTAGGGGACGTAAATTGGACCTTAATCGGACGTAAATTGGACCTTAATCGGACGTAAATTGGACCTTAATCGGACATAAATTGGACCTTAATCGGACGTCCTAGGGGACGTAAATTGGACCTTAATCGGACGTAAATTGGACCTTAATCGGACGTAAATTGGACCTTAATCGGACATAAATTGGACCTTAATAGGACGTAAATTGGACCTTAATCGGACGTAAATTGGACCTTAATCGGACGTAAATTGGACCTTAATCGGACCTTAATCGGACGTAAATTGGACCTTAATCGGACGTAAATTGGACCTTAATCGGACGTAAATGGGACCTTAAGCGGACGTAAATTGTACCTTAATCGGACGTAAATTGGACCTTAATCGGACGTCCTAGGGGACGTGAATTGGACCTTAACAGGACGTCCAATTTTGGTCCAAAGGCCAAGTTGCCAAACGTCCAATGGAGGTCCACCTAACATCAGAGGGGACGTTCGGTGGACGTCATTTGTGCATTCATAGGATGTCCCAGTTTGGTCCAATGTCTTGCTGCTGAACATCCATCTAACGTCCTGGAAGGTCATTCGGTGGACGTCTAGCGACGATATTTAGACCTGTGGAGAATGTATTGTGGGAAATAAAAAATATATTTTTTAAGGAACTTATATTTCATCTTATATCAAATTACAATTATTGGATATTACATTATTTACATTAAATTACAATACACTTCTCCAAGAAATTAACGCACCACCTTAAATATGGGGTATATTTGATGTCTCGTATTTCCTAAACCTGTTGTCCCATCTAAGTGATGTTTTTATAATATTATAGCCTAGGCTATAGGTTACCTCCTTAAGCTTGTCATGCACAGGGAGCTATGCTGTAATATATGTATATTATATCATATCGCTCTCTATAGTAATGTGATATAATATATATTACAGTATAGCTCCCTGTGCATGACAAGCATAAGGAGGTAACATATTCTAGGGCCTAGACTAGAATATTATAAAAAAATCACTTAGATGCAACAACAGGTTTAGGAAATTCGAGACATCAAAAATGCCCATTTTTTAAGGTGGTGCGTAATGGGCTGTATTTACAGGGTGTAACAAAAATACAGGTCATAAATTAAATCACATATTCTGGGACCAAAAATAGTTCAAATGAACCTAACTTACCTTGTACAAATATGCACATAAAAAAAAATTACAGCCCTTTGAAATTACAAAATGAAAATCGATTTTTTCGATTATATCGAAAACTATTAGCGATTTTTTATTGAAAATGGACACGTGACATGTGGCATTATTATGGCAGGAATATCTTAAAGAAAAATTATGGTGAAATTTGTGCACCCCATAAAAATTTTATGGGGGTTTTGATCCCTTAAATCCTCCCAAACTTTTGTGTATGTTCCAATTCAATTTTATTATTGTGGTACCATTAGTTAAATTCAATATTTTTGTTTCTTAGTATTTTTCAGATAAGGCAGTTTTTATCGAGTTGCGACTTCTTTTTTAATATGTCCACGTAAAAATTTTATGGGGGTTTTGTTCCTTTAAACCCCCCAAATGTTTGTGTATGTTATAATTAAACTATTACTGAGCTACCATTAGTTAAACAGAGTGTTTTCAAAACTTTTTTGCCTCTTTGTATTTTTTCGATAAGGCACGTTTTATCGAGTCTGGCTTCTTTTTTAATATGGTTCAAAATATACCTAAAAATGTAAAGCATAAATAAGTTTGCATATTATTACCAAGTCTCCATAATCGTACTTAACCATATACAAATATGTGGTGGATTTGACAAATATTCAAAATATTTCGATAAAAATTGACTTTTTGAAAAAGCAATAAGAGGCAAAAAAGTTTTTAAAACGTTGTTTAAATGGTAGGTACTACAATAATAATTAAATTGAAACGTGCACAAAAGCACATTGTTTTCGATACATTGGAAAAAATCACTTTTCATTTTGTAACTTCAAATGAGTGATAAAGGCACAGAGACTTAGATCATGAGGTCACATTGAAAGGATGCCAAAAACGAGGACTCCGAAAAGGGTACTAAACTACACTATAGCTTCAAGAAAGAGAAGAGGAAGACCGGAAAATAGATGGAAGCAAGAGGTCGAAAAAGATTTGGAAAGAATGGTGTTACAGGGTCAGAAAAGAAAAATGAATAAGAGGAAGGAATGGAGAAAAATCACATATCAAGCCAGAGAAGATCTCAGTACATAAAGAAACGTGAAAATGAAGAAAAAAACAAACTTTTCAAGCCATGGGCCTCTAAGGCCCTTGGTGCTATTAATATATAACTTCAAAGGGCTGTAACTTTTCTTTTGTGCACATTTGTACTAAGGTAAGTTAGGTCCAATCAAACTATTTTTGGTCCCAGGATATGTGATTAAATTTATGACCTGTATTTTTGTTACACCCTGTATATATATATATATAAAGGTTATATTTGGTTCTTGGGACATCAAAGTATATTTTTTAGACATTCCCTGGAT
Organism: Diabrotica virgifera virgifera; assembly: GCF_917563875.1. Taxonomy (NCBI): domain Eukaryota; kingdom Metazoa; phylum Arthropoda; class Insecta; order Coleoptera; family Chrysomelidae; genus Diabrotica; species Diabrotica virgifera. The sequence continues at coordinate 186,386,791 of NC_065444.1, read as the reverse complement.
ATAGTCACTGATGTGACATACCTCCGATTTGTTTTTTCATGAGTTTTTTTAAGAGAGACTAAAAACTTTTTTTATGGTCACCTCCTGTTTTCATATATTTTTTGACATGTTTTGTAGTAAATTCAACTATCTATTTACTACAAGACATGTCAAAATTTACATGTGAAAGCAGGAGATGATCCTAAAAATGGTTTTTCGTCTCCTACAAAATTCATGAAAAATCAGATAGGAGAATTTGTACATTGCAATTCTCTGATGTTTGGGAAAAAGGGCTTAAGTCAGAAATGCACATCGATAATGTTTTGATGATTTCTGGACCAGAAAAATCGGCTCTTTTTATTGGTACATACAGTTTACGTCTACAACAGTTTTTTGCTGGTCCAGAAATCATCAAAACATTAGCAATGTGCAATTCTGACTTACGCCCTTTTTGTCAAACATAAAAAAAAGCAATCTGGTCATAACTGACCAATGAGCAATTTTAATTTAACCTAAATTACTACTGTTTCTTAAAATGAAGAGCTTACCCGATAGCGTCTCTTATCTAATCTAACAAGATCGTGCACTATTCTAACATACACAGCCACATCACGCACTATGCTCTGCTTTTCACTATCACCTATCACTCAAACTAGTTCAAAAGGCTTTGTCCTCTTCAATCTTCTAGTTTGCCCAGTAGTATCGAGGAGCTGGATTTCCTGTTGTTTGTCGGGATTCCTGCTATCTTCTTGATGATTATATCCAGGTTCCATTCCTAGGTCTTAATATTTGTTTATAAAGTAATAACTTATTATGCATGGACAATGTTGAGTTTCTTCCAATTAGCCAATACACTTTTTATATCTTTATTTTGGTTATATCTGGTTTTTTGTAGACCAGTTTCAGCTGATTCTAAAAAAAATTAAAATGAACGGTAATTTTTCTATTCTTTACAATTAAAAATCAAAATATTTACAGGTAATACATGCATAAATGATTCGTTTCATAAAGAAAATTGAAAACGGATTTTATAATACTTACATAATTGTTTAAGAGATCCAGCCATAGCCAAAACTAGCATACTAAACAGTACAGTTGAGTACAGCAAAAAAAAGCCACTAATTTCCATTTTTCACCCCCTTATCGATGCATTTTTTTCCAATCAAAATTTTTACTAAATTTTTAGGTTATCTTATGATGAAAATGAAATAAGATGACTTGATGACCAATGACCACGCGACGCTACATAGATACTCGCGCGGCAAATTTGAAAATGAACGCAAATTGAATAGTAAATGGCCTCTCTTTAGAGTATGGAAAATTTTACCCCTCCAGGAGGACATTGTACTCTTTTCATAGAATATCTTGTGGTAACTTTCCAGCCATAATTTAATCGATGTTCACGGAATAGAACTTTGATAGTAGAATTCCTGGAATGTTTTGTTGTTAGGGGAAACTTTTATTTTATTTATTCTTGAATATTTCCTGTTGTTAAACATTGTAACCAATAATTTACAAATAAGATTTTCATTACATTACATGAAATCAAAACATGTTTTGGATATTAAACTATATAATTTATAATTGTAATAATTTAATATACAATTTTGAATTAAGATTTAATCTTTTCGATTTAAACTACAGTAAAACTTGTGTTACCGGCCCCCTGCCAACACCGGCCACCTGTACTAACGGCCAGTTTAAAAATTCCCCACACTAATTACAGTAAAACCTGTCAGTAACGGTCGCTAAAAATGAAAAAGCTATTGGACGATATAGAAAGGTGACCAGTATTGCCAGTTTTTGTAGTCTAGATATAATTGGTTTGGGGAATTTTTAAACTGGCCGTTAGTACAGGTGGCCAGTAACACAGGTTGTACTGTATATCTAGGCTACAAAAACTGGCAATAACGACCACTTTTCTATATCGGCCAATAGTTCTTTCATTTTAGTGGCCGTTAGTGACAGGTTTGACTGTATTTCATTAACGTAAAGTTAACGCAAGTTAATATTTTATTGAATTATTTTGCTATTTGATCCCGTAATTGGTATAATGTGTCCAAGATAAGCGTTCATAAAACGTCCGTATTTCGTCCAGTATGGACGTCCAAAGGACGTTCAACGTCGGACGTCCAAAGGACGTCCATATTTATTCCGTCCGAAGGACGTCCAACGTCGGACGTCCAAAGGACGTCCATTTTTATTCCTTCCGAAGGACGTCCAACATGGGACGTCCGTTTATAGTCCATGGACGTTAGGACCAAAAATGGACCTATTTTGGACGTCCAAAGGACGTCGTGTGCTATTAGGGAAACTAAAGCAAAACCTGTGTTTCCGGCCACTTGCCAACATAGGCCACCTGTACTAACGGCAGGAGCGTCATTTGAAATTTTGATAGGGGGGGCAAGCATTATATATACAATACATTTATATGCAAACATAATACAAAATTGATCTATTTTTTGTAAATTTCAGTAATTTTCAGGGTTAGGGGGGGGGAAATGCCCCCCCCTGCCCCCTATCAAATGACGCCCCTGACTAACGGCCAGTTTAAAAATTCCCCAAACCATTTACAGTAACGGCCACTAAAAATGAAAAAACTATTGGCCGATATAGAAAGGTGGCCGGTATTGCCAGTTTTTGTAGTCTAGATATGGTTTGGGGAATTTTTAAACTGGCCGTTAGTACATGTGACCAATTTTGGCAGGTGTCCGTTACTGACAGGTTTTACTGTATTCATTAACGTAAATAAGTTAATATTTTATTGAATTATTTTGCTATTTGATCCCGTAATTGGTATAATGTGTCCAATAGAAGCGTTCATAAATTGTCCGTATTTCGTCCAGTATATATACGTCCATATTTATTCCATCCGAAGGACGTCCAACGTCGGACGTCCAAAGGACGTCCATTTTTATTCCGTCCGAAGAATGTCCAACGTCGGACGTCCAAAGGACGTCCATATTTATTCCTTCCGAAGGACGTCCAACGTCGGACGTCCATATTTATTCCTTCCGAAGGACGTCCAACGTCGGACGTCCAAAGGACGTCCTTTTTTATTCCGTCCGAAGGACGTCCAACGTCGGACGTCCAAAGGACGTCCATATTTATTCCTTCCGAAGGACGTCCAACGTCGGACGTCCATTTTTATTCCGTCCGAAGGACGTCCAACGTCGGACGTCCAAAGGACGTCCATATTTATTCCTTCCGAAGGACGTCCAACATGGGACGTCCAAAGGACGTCCATTTATAGTCCATGGACGTTAGGACCAAAAATGGACCTATTTTGGACGTCCATTGGACGTCGTGTGCTATTAGGGATTCGTTTCCGAAAAATTATAAGCTTAAATTTGTACCTACTGTCAGTGAATCTAATAAATAGGAAATGGCTGATGTCGGTGGACATATTTCATATAAAATATAGTTATATTGTATATTTACATTTAACTATAATATATAATATAATAATATAACTATATTAATATGTTATAACATATTTAACACAATATAACTTGAAAAATAAACACAATATTAGTTATAAATTCCAATTAACATAAACAAAATGCGCTAATGTCACTGTCACTAAAATAAATGATAAACGTCAAAATTTGTAGTAAGCAAGATATAAACGTAAAAATATACTGACATTGTTACAGTTAAAATTACTTTAAAAATTTTTCGAAGTTAATTATTGATATAAATTACAATAATTATTGTATTAAATAAACAAGTTTAAGTAATTTTATATGCAGTTTATATACGATTAATACTAAAAGTGGCATGCGCCCTTGAATCTAACTTCAGCCCGTGAGTAATGACCCGGGAGTAACTTCAGCCCGTGAGTAATGAATTATTACTCACGGGTACAGTAATGGGTGCTATTATCTATGAAAAAATAGCGAATAATGAGCATGTTATTAAACGGTCGTAGAAAAAGTTCATTATTAAACAAGCGGATAGCTAGAAATCCTCAGCTATCGTCCCGGCACAGGAGCGCATGCGCGAAAAGTATTTGTAATTTTAAATCTCGACAAAGTTGTTTGGTTATCAAATTATTGGTCACATAAAATAAGAAATACAGTCGAACCCGCTTATTGGAATAGCCTTTGTGCAAGGCAAAAATATTCTTATAACCGGGATATTCTAATAACCGATCATTGGTGGCTAGTCGAAATAAGTGTTACCGAATATACGTAATAATATTATTTACATACTGTGCCAATGTGTAGTTTTACATACTATGCCAATATGTAGTTTTATTACATACTATGCCAATATGTATATCATATTATATGTACTACCTACATATTCAGTGTATGTAAATGGTTTTAGGTCTTTTTACGTCAATAATACAGTAGTGTAACTAGTACTTATCTATGTATGTGTTAAATACCAAATTACATTACATGTATGTGAATGAATACATTATATAATTAATATGAAATGTATGCAATATGTAGATATGTAAATATTTTCTTATTAAAATGCATACCTATATAACAAAATTACTTTTTTTTTCTTGAGAAATTATTGGTAATTATAGCTTTTTCGTTGTTAATCCGTGTGGTCATCCTTAATCCATTGGTTGAATAGAAGTTTTATTGGCGTCAAGAAATGGATTGTTACATTCTTGTTCTTTTCTCTTCTTTTCGAATTTAACAAAGCCATAATTCCATCTTGCAAACAAGTAGGTACTCTCTGAGTGAATTCTAACTAAACTGCTTCTAACAATTTTATAACAGGCAACAGTGCCTTTGTGTAGACAAATAAAAATTATTTTATGACCCATGCATTTGTCGGCTATGCTAAAGATCGAATTGGTATTCCTAACAAAGTAATAAATATTTATTACCCTAATAATATCTAATCCAGCACTACCGGCCGTTGACGACAAACCATAATACCAAACATAATTTAAATTTTTAGTAAATTGTAAAAAAAAAATATTCTTTGACCTGCAAAATATGCTAATAAGCGGTATTATCTAGTTAGATCCTATTCCAATAAACAGATAAATTTATTAAGGAGTAAATGGAAATGTTTCGGGAACTTGAATTTATATTCCATAAACCGGGATATTCCTATAACAGGGATTCTAATAAGCGGGTTCGACTGTAATTGTTTTTCTATTTTACTAGTCTATTATAATTAATGGGTTGCCAGAGTTGTAGCCAATATTATTCAGACTAGGTGTATTATTTACTTTTCTGACGATAAAATTAAAAATACCGTCTCTATTATAATAATTATTGTATACCTTGGTAGAAGACTAATATCTCAAATTAACTTTGACACATTTGAACATTTTTTGAACTATTTTTAAAATGGCCTATTTTTACATGATTTTTACACTTTTGTTTTGAACGTCAACATGTTATGAATACTAAAATGGTTTTTGAAATAGTAATATCATAGTAATTATTTATAATAACAGAAAATTTTTAAATAATTTATCCTCTTATTAATATAAACATTTTAAAATCTTTTAACCCTACGTTAGGCGCGTGGTATTTTGTAGCGGCCTTGGTCACGCGGTCTACATATGTAGACCATTTTCTTTTATTATTAATTGACATCTGATGTGATAAATTTTTAAAAGGATATTAAAAATAGATTTTTTTATATATATACTTTAACATAAAATTCATTTTTATTAATATACATATATCTGTGTGTAGTTATTTAAAAAAACGGAAAGCATGTTTTTGTACCTTTATTATTCTGGGATAAGTTTTGAACAACATAAAATTTTTAGTGCGCTAAAATTAAACCAAATGTAATTTTTTGATACTAATACATACTAAACTTACCCAATATTACAAAATTGACAAAAAAAATCATTTGACAGTCATGAAAGTGTATATTTTTAGTCGGTCAAACAACATAGTGCACATATCTGCCATGTGTTGTTTGCATGCGTAATTGTTGCATTTTGCACAAGCTTTTCTTGTAGTTGTGTTGCAGGCTCCAGGACAAATAATATGACAACGTCCTACGTAATTTTCTGGTTTTGCCGGTGGAGAAGGCTGAGCTTCAATTCCAAGAAGAGCACGCGCGCGTCTTTAGTTCTACTGGCAAGTATGTGTCAGTTCACCTCGCCTCTATCTGAGGCTTGATCAATTCCCAAGCAAATTGCTCAATAAACTCACTTCTCTTGACTTTGGTTTCAAAGTTATATACGCAAAGAGCGTTTATACCCGATATATTCAAAAGGTCGAAAAATATTACCATTGGCCAACGACACGTGTTTCTTGCTACATTGTAGTTTACACATGACCGATCGACACAATCTACACCAATTTTAGTTTTGTTATATCGGGTTATGATATCTGGTTTTTTGGAATCCCCTGTTTTTGGATCAATGGCATTATCGTGGTGCATTGAAGACACCAAAATAACAGACTTGTTTCTTTTGGGACAATAAGACACCAACGTCATATCCTCCTGAAAACCAAAGATAGAGGTTTTCTCTTCTCTTTTTTTATTAGGCAAGAACTCAGCGGGGATCTCACGCTTATTCTTGCGCATTGTACCGAGATAAGTTATTTTTTTTATGTAGCAATTTTCTGGTCAATGGAATACTGGTGAACCAATTATCGCCTGTAATATTACGATGAGTTCCCTGTATTGGCTGCACCAATCGTAGTACAATATCTTCAGCAGTATTATGCTAACCTCATACGGGCCATCAGGTTGAGTTCCGACATATGTTTCGAGATTGTAAGTGTAAAAGGTTTTGGCATCAACCAGCGCAAACATATCTTTATGCCATACTTCGCTGGTTTATTGGGTATATATTGCTTGAATGAGCAGCGTCCTCTAAAAGCCAATAATTGCTCGTCAACAGTCAGATACGCACTAGGGATGAAATTATTTTGAAAATTAGCCAAGAAAATTTCGAAAACATTTCTAATGGGTGCTACTTTATCTAATTCCCTTCTTTCTGTTCGTGTATTGATATCATCAAATCTTAAACAACGGAGGAGAAATCTAAACCCTTTTTCGCTCATAGCGAGGTAACAGGATTCGACTCCATTACCTTTGGAATTATCCCATATTTTGCGAGCGTTTTTTCTTGAACTTCTCAGTGTTCCTATTAAAAACAAAATTCCTATCAAAGCTCTTACCTCCGTTTCATCATTTAATCTAGCATCCCGTTCCCTACAAAATCGCTCTTTTATGTTGTGAAGATATATATTTGTTGAACAAACTATTATTCGAATGATTGCGTCAGACGAAAAAAGTTTAAGACAGTCAATTGCAAGCATTGCATTACGGGCATCACGTTTTGGTCCAGGTAAGTATGTTAGAAGATTATGAGAACGCGTTCGCACTTGTACTTGAGGATTTCTAGGTATCCTCTTGTGATTATTAACCCTAGAAGGAAAAAGGAGGGTTAAAAGTATCCACAACATTGCATTACATCCGATTTTCTAAATACCTTTGTTCCTAAAAATCTCCAATAATTAGTAATTATCGGCGTACTTGCTCTATTAGATGGCATAATTAGCATTTCTATAATTTAATTCATTTCCTAATACTTTTATAAAAACTTGACAGTGGACTATAAATAATGTTTTCATTCTGGTGGGGTGTAGAATAGCATTATGTTGTTTTATATGCCATTAGAGTGAAAACTTAGTCTTTTTGCTAGCAGTTGCCGCTAGGGCATCTATGCCATTTCGTTCGTTGCAATCCGGGACTGCACGCTGGGGTTTGTTTTGGTTGGATCAGGGAGAGCAGCATATGTGCCTCCTTATGAGAGACTAATAAGTTTCGAAACCGGTAGGGGTGCTTGCAGCACTCTCTGATTGGACTGGAATATGGTTCGGCTGTGTTTTCGTTTTGCAACGAAATTGAAAATGGTTATTAATTTTTTATTTATAAATAATCCCCTTGAATACCTTCAACACCATCCCAAAATGGAAAGGGAAGATATCATTCATGTGTCAAATTAGCAAAATCTAAAAGAAAAAAGGCCAATACTTGGGCAAAAACAGCCATAGTCTGTTCAAAATGCAAGTATGTATGCGGTAAGCACAGCAAGAAGCCAAAACTGTTTCTGTATCCTACGATGATGCCAATTCCACTGGAGCCGAAGACTCCAGGTAAATTATAAATTCGTATATTTTAACTGTTCCATTAACGTCTAGGAATACTATAAAAGTGTTATTTTAAATTAGTTTAAATAAAGAAGCACGTTTTTGATTAATTTATGTGTGGACATTTATTGACCCTCCTTGGTCCTCGCTGTTTCTACTAAAAGGTTGGTCCTGCGAGGGTTAAAATGTACTACTACAATTGATTAAATTTACTTTTATATAATAATTGCATATCATATCAATATTGTGGAGCAACATATAATTTTTCTTCTTCAATGACAGTATGTATGAAATATACGTCAATTTGACAATTTCAATTGACAATATGAATTATTTAAGAAAGTTGCAAGATTTCTCCGCTATTCACGCACGATCGTTTCTCGTATCCCCTCCAAATACTTGCACACAACGAATATGTATTTTGCAAAGTAGAGTCGGGAAAAATGCAACGTCTATAGACGTTGTGTCACATTACATCAATGGAAATTAGACGTCTATGGACGTTCTGTCCGTCAACGTGTTAACATTTTCTTTTTGGATTCATTTGCTTATGTTGGATAATAAAAAAGTTAGGTATGTTAACATCTATAGCCATGTTTTTCATCAATAAATCATAATTTTCTGCTTAGTTTAATAAACAAGCCTAATGTAGGCTATGAGAAATTAACAATCTAATCGATGTCAAATTGTTAACAGTCAAAAAGTGTCTGGTTTGTTGTGAAGATATATTATTTAAAGTTTCAATTAAGTCCATATTTTTCTTGTTTGGTGGAAATGGAAAGTGCTACAAGAAATTTGACCCGCGATAAGTGTGTTCAAGTAGTGATCTTACATATCGAAGAACTTAATTGGTAACAATTTTTTGCGAATGTACGATAATGCAAGATCTCACGTTCACGAAATATAACTGAATATTTACAACAGGTAAATCCTCGGACTTTGAATTGGACATCGCACAGTCCAGATCTTAATAGGACAGAACATTTGTGGGACATAATTGGCAGAAGACTACGACAGCGTTAGCCACCTCCTAGAACCTTACAAGAGGTAGAAACTGTAGCTCTCGAGATTTGGAATTATATTGATCAAGACCAAATATAGTCCGTTCGCTAAACTCAGACTCAACTGGCTAGTGATTTAAGCTAGTAATTTTGCCAATTTGGTAAAATTGCCAAAAAAATTATTACTAAATAGTTAATAATTACTAAATATTTAGTAATTTTGTAAATTTTGTAAAAATTGGCAAAAAACAAAAAAGTTACGAACTAAAATCTTTAGCCATTTGCGTCTGAGTTTAGCGAACCGACTATAGCATAACTTATAAGTATGTACATATCTCTTTTATTACAGAACATAAGCGAATTAACCAAAAAACAAAATGTTAAGAAAGCCTAAGACTACAATTAAGTTTTAATTTAAATATTTTATATAATGCCAAAGATTGCTAAAATATTCCACAGGGTGTTCCGAACTTTAAGGAAAAAACACAGTATGCTTGTTACACCCGGTATAAAATGACATTTACGTGTCTAGCAATAATATTATTACATCGATTCTCTTAAATAATATGGCTATAACATACTAAAAAAAGCACTCAAATCGGACAAGAGGTTTAGGAAATTCGAGACATCTAAAGCGTATAATTCATCGAGTGACCCGATTTTTTCGCTCACAAGTGTACAGGTCTGGATCCCGCGTATGAAAAAAAAGTTGATTAATAGCAAGCTGAAAATTTGTTAATAGCTTAAGGGTGTAATGTCGGATAAACTTTGATATATGGGAACACTGGAACAGGGGCAGTTTTAATTGTGGAACAGGTTAAAAATTTGGAACGGTCAGACCACGAAAACGGCACATTTATTTTGTCCGACAGAATAAACTTAAACTCTCCGAACAGAGATTCAACTCTCATGCAAAAATCAGACTGCTATTTATCACCTGTCATAATTCCTGTCATTTGACATATTCTACATGTTCCACTCATTAAAACGCCCATCTGGTGATAAATAGCAGTCTGATTTTTGCATGAGAGTTTAATCTCTGTTCGGAGAGTTTAAGTCTGTTCTGTCGGACAAAATACATGTGCCGTTTTCGTGGTCTGACCGTTCCAAATTTTTAACCTGTTCCACAATTAAAACTTCCCCTGTTCCAGTGTTCCCATATATCAAAGTTTGTCCGACTAGACACCCTTAAGCTATTAACAAATTTTCAGCTTGCTATTATTCAACTTTTTTTTCATACGCGGGATCCAGACCAGTTTTAAAGTTCTGGGTAAAAATAATTTTAAATTTTTAAATAAAAAACCCTGTAACTCAGTAACGAGCCACATTTTATTTAACCCTAGAAAGATAATCATATTTTGATGTACATAAAATATAATCACGCGTAAAATTGACGCATGCCAATATTTCGAGGTTTATACATTAATAATTTACCATAAACTGTACGTGTGTACGTTATTATACAGGGTGTCCCGAAAACATTGGTCATAAATTATACCATAGATTCTGGGGTCAAAAATATGGTGATTGAACCTAACTTACCTTAGTACAAATGTGCACATAAAAAGAGTTATGGCCCTTTAAAGTTACAAAATAAAAATCAATTTTTTCCAATATTTCGAAAACATTAGATTTTTCATTGAAAATGGGCATGTGGCATTCTTATAGCAGGAAAATCTTAACAAAAAATTATAGTGAAATTTGTGCACCCCATAAAAATTTTATGGGGTTTGTTCCCTTCCCTCCCAAACTTTCGTGTACATTCCAATTAAATTATTATTGTGGTACCAATAGTTAAGACACAATATTTTTACAACTTTTTTATTATGTTTACATAAAAATTGTATGGGGTTTCGTTCCTTTAAACCCCCCAAATGTTTGTGTACGTACCAATTATTTTATTGCGGTATCATTAGTTAAACACAGTGTTTTTAAAACTTTTTTGCCCCTCAGTATATTTTCATATTATAAAAATGTAAATTATAGATTTTTCATATTATTACCAGGTCTCTATAATCGTACTTAACCATATACAAATAGGTGGTGGATCATCTGACAAATATTCAAAATATCTCGATAAAAACTGGCTTATCGAGAAAGTACTAAGAAGCAAAAAAGTTTTAAAAACACTGTGTTTAACAATGGTTTAACGAATAATACTTTGAATAATTTAATACAAACATACACAAAAGTTTAGGGGGGTTTAAGGGAACGAAACCCCCATTAAATGTTTATGGGGATTATTTATATCAAATTTTATTTCATTTTTGACTCCAGAATGTGTGGTATAATTTATGAGCAATATTTTCGGGACACCCTGTATAGTTACACAGATATACAAATAATAAATAATAGAAATAATTTATTCATATATTTATTTATTACAAAAAAAAAACAAAAACTAAATTTATATTGAAAGTTGAGTCAGGAAATAAAATTCGAAATTATTTATCCTCTGAGCTTTTTAAGTTGGAAAAAATAAAGCATAACAGAGTGGCGAAATACTCAACAAGGGAAATCTAAAAATGCATTTCACGTCCTGTCATTCACCGTGATAACGATTTTAGCGAATTATTTCCCTTGATATCCACAAAAGTGAATAAAGTATAAACTAAAAGAAAAGAAAGGTTTAGATTCGATTACAGTATAGCACCTCTACTATGTGCTTATACGTATTTCGGAATAGCCGTTTCCTCATCGGAGCACCTGGGTAGAGACACTGAACTGAAATCAAGTCCTTTCATCCTTTCCGGGTAATTATCAAAATAATTACCAAAGATGCTACTAGCACCATCTATGAATCAAAAGTCTAATAAATCAGGAAATAAAATTCGAAATTATTTATCCTCGTGAGCTTTTTAAGTTGGAAAAAATAAAGCATAACAGAGTGGCGAAATACTCGATAAGGGATGAGGAAACGGCTATTCCGAAATACGTATAAGCACATACTAGAGGTGCTGTACTGTAATCGAATCTAAACCATCCTTTCTTTTCTTTTAAACTTATAAATTTACAAAATTTGGAAACATTACTTTTTACTATAATGACATTTTGTATTGCAAAATAAATAATAAGCAATGTAAAAGATAAAGGCAGTTTTTGTTTATATTCGATTCAGAGTTTGGACCACCCACCATCTCCATATAGCTATTTCAGCATCCTCATGGCTCCTCAGTGAAGCTATGCAGTCACAACTCTTGCTAATAAGCAATGTATTATACTGTGATGAGCGCGGTAATAACCGGCAAAATAGCGCAAAAGATGGAATTAAATTGTGAGATAAAAAGAAATAAAACTAGTAGAAGTCTTAATTTTAGCGATAGTAACATATAAATTGACATTATATTGATTGTTTCCCACCTTTAGACGTACCAGAAGAGTATGTCAATTAAAACTGTCACAGTGACAGTGGCATTTCTCAAACTCGTCCGATACGTCTAAAGGTGGGAAACAATCAATATATAATGTCATTCTATAAGTTACTTAAATTTAACGCCTACACTAGGTTCATCTCTTTGTATCTCACAACTTAATATGTTTTCCATCTTTTGTTATTTTGCCGGTTATTAGTGCGCTCATCACTGTATATTATATGAACATAATACCTAAAAATAATATAATTATTATATAAATCAAAATCTTAACACTAGAATGTCTGGCTTAGCATACCTACCTAGAAAGCCGGAAGGGATCATTTTGGCCCCACGTTCTTTAATTAATTAAAACTCAGTTTAAAGAAATTAAATCAACTCTAGACGGTAGAATCTAATTTCATTTTTTACTTTTATTGTTTAACACATTCGCTGCCCATCAAAAACATTCGGAACACCATACAATTTGCAGTTTTTGATATTTGCCACACATTGCCTTGTTACAACCGTGGCAATGATTTGAAGTATGATTTCCTTTACAAAATATTTTCAACTGATATTTTGGATAGTAACAGTGATAGTTGTTGGTAGACCTGGTGTTGCTAGACGTAGTTCCAGATTTCGGGAGACAAGGTATGGGGCCCATAATTCTTCACACAGCCGAAGAATAAACTTACGGAAACTGAGTCTACTTTCAGTTATTTCTTTATAAATAATCCATGCATTTACTGCTTCCACGTTAAGAGTATGATAAAACACGTACATAGGACATCGTCTTGAAGTTGCTTTTGTAGTATAAATACGCGTCATTTGGTCCTCTACACCAACAATTGCATCTTTGTGTTCGCCAACAATTGTATCTTTATTACGTAGATGATCAATACCAGTATAAGGGTAACCATTTACAATAAACATACATAAATATAATTTTACCCATTCGACAGGAATTTGAAAGGATCGTCGAATTTACCAGAAAACGATAATAACTTACACGGGGCCAATTTGGCCCCTTTAGACTTCTATGGTAATTTGTTAAAAAAACCATTAAATAAATTTAGTAAACAATATTTTTTTGTTTTAAATAAGGCTTTGTATCAAAATATTAAAAGTCATAAAATATGAAAATATTATTGCCTCAAATAAAAAACGACAATAACTTTAAATCGCAACAGGGGCCAAATTGGCCCCTTCGGCTTTCTAGTGTTAAGGCATGTAAAAGGTAATCATGCATAGTTTTGTCGTTATATTTCAAAATGGTTGACACTTACCTTAGCAACAGCTACGTTTTCTGGAAGCTCCTAGCAACGACAACGACTTAGATGTCCTAAACGCTCAGCGACAGATTCGCGATATTTAGAAAGAGAGAGCAATACTTTGAAAAGGCATGCGTCTATTTTACGCAGATTATCTTTCTAGGGTTAAGTGATTTGAGTTAAATCTTAATATTTTGATGTCTAGAATCTACAACTCAGAGATTGGACATTCTTAATGAATCACCCTGTATATGGTATATCAATTGAAGAGTACAGCGGAAAAACAAGGAATGTCACATTTTACACATTGAGATAAACACCAATAAAGGTTCAATTCTTATGATATCTAAAAACTACTTAGCAGAATTCTAGCAATTCTTAGTCTATAATCTTAATAATATAATATGTATTAATCTATATTAACTTATTAATTTAATATTGCACCAAAAACTGCTAACATTTCTTATTTTTGTTCAGTGGCGTGCGGACGATCCTGGTCCTTCGGCGGGATACAAATTTTTAGAAAATTTATATAGACTGATCTTTCTGGTTATTGTTCTGAATCGATAGTACTGTTTTTGCTACCACATGGCGAGAAAAGCGAAAATTCATGAAAATGTGACATTCTTTGTTTTTCCCCTGTACTCTTCAATTTGTTTATGCATTTTTTAACTGACTTCTGCAATATAAAATCAAAATAGAATTGTGCATTTTGAAACTACTTGACTTAAGCTTTCATATCATGTTTTTTTTTTGTTTTTTTAATTCGATGTGCAACCTCAAAATGCTAAAATTTTCTTTTTAAGCATTTTTGTTTATTCTCGTTAAAAGGCCAAGATCTGGTATCGTCAAATAGCTGGTGTCCACTTATATTTTCCCCCATAACTTCTAAACGACTCCAGATAGAAATATGCGGTTTTCGCGGAAATGTTTTTAGTAAAAGTTTTGTTTGAATGGATTGAATTTTTTATATCGCTTTTAAATAAAAAATAGCGGATTTTTGAAAAAAAAAACGGTGTTTTTTTTTATTGAAACACCCAGTATATTTTTTTTGTAAATTGAAAGAATGGTCATTTACCTATCCAGAGATATAAAGTTTTTTAAAATCGGTTGTCAAATGACTGAGCCATTAATTTTTAAAATGAGAGATGCAATAATATCAATTTGTTTAGTTATGTGATATCCACGTTGCACCTCTCATTTTAAAAATTACTCAGTCATTTGACAACCGATTTTAAAAAAAAAATTATAACGCTGGATAGGTGAATGACCGTTCTTTTAATTTGAAAAAATATACTGGGTGTTCCATTCAAAAAAAAAGACAACAAAGTTTTTTTTCAAAAATCGGCCTTTTTTTAGTAATTGAAAGCGATATAAAAAAACTCAATAATTCAGACAAAACTTTTACTAAAATAAAACATTTCAGCGAAAACCGCATATTTCTATCTTGAGCCGTTTAGAAGTTATAAGCAGTTAAAATGGGGGAAAATAGAAGTAGACACCCGGTATACAGGGTGAGGCAGATAAACGGCCTATTAGAAATATCTTGAGAATTAAAGGCAACAGGATCATGAAAATTGGAATGAAGGGATTTTGAAGAGTGATCTATTTAATGAAAATATTTTCATCTACTTTCTACTTCCGGTTATACCGGAAGTTGCTTAAAACTTCGTTTTTTAATTGGACACCCTGTATATTTTTACATTTTTAGATTCTCTCAGATTTCTTCTTTCTAAAAATATCAGGCTTTGTAATATTGTACAAGGTAATTTACAAGATTATTACGTTTTTTTATTAATTTTTTAGTAACTTTCACACCCTGTAGAATTGTAGTAGTTTGACATCAAAAACTCCATTTATGTTCATGATTTATAACATAGTCTACTTACTATTGTTAAAAATTATTAGTGTGTATAGCTAAATATTTAATTTGAGTATACAGGGTTGGTCGAAACTACGAATGAGTATTTTATGAGTTTTCTTAAATCAAACACCCTGTATTTTAGTATTGTAATGAAATGATATTTTATGATACTTTTTTATTTCTTAAGCATTCCCTATACCGAACTGCTTTAATTTGGGCTTAATTGTTAATCGCACCAACAATCTTAACTACGTAGGTATTCTGATAACCATTATTGATAAGTTGAAGGATCAGTCTATATTAATATGTATTTAGTTCCGAAAAATTATTTGTGAGTGAATATTTTCACGGCCAACCTAATAAAATTTCACGTATATTTTGTTGCAATTAATGTTTGGCTTGAACCACCAATACCTCACAAATTAAAGCAGTTCGGTATAGGGAATGCTTGAGAAAAAAAAGTACCATAAAATATCATTTCATTGCAATACTAAAATACAGGGTGTTCCATTTAAAATAACTCCGAAAATACTCATTCCGAGTTTCGACCAACCCTGGATACTAAAATTAAATATTGAATTATACTAATACTTCTTAACAATAGTGGACTATATTAAAAAGCATTTGAACATAAATAGATTTTTTGATATCCTAACTACTACAATTCTATAGGGTGTGAATGTCCCTACGAAATTAATAAAAAAAAACGTAATTATCTTTTAAACTACCATGTATAATAGTGTATAACATTAAAAACCTCGGTATAACCGGAAGTAGCAAATAGATGAAAATATTTTCATTAAAAATAGATCACTCTTCAAAACCCCTTCATTCCAATTTTCATTATTCTGTTTCCTTTAGTCCTCGAGATATTTCTAATAGGCCGTTTATCTGCCTAACCCTGTATATGCAGCAGAAAAGAATCAGTGAAGTGACGATGGCAATCGATTGGATTCATGACCTAGTACGTTCGTTAACGGTAAAATATTGCAAGACCTCTAAATTTTAAAGAACCGCTCCGATTTAGAAGAAATTTTGCAAATAAGCTCATCTTATCCTTCTCTTCAAAAGTGATATGACTACAATGTGTGCTTTTTATTTTTAAGGGGTGAAAACTACCCTTTTTTACCAAAAATTAAAAACAGCCGATATAAGCGTTATTTAATTCTAAATTATATACGTTAAATAGTATGTTAAATATAGGAATTTGATTGTTTCTCATACTGAAATGTATTTTATAGTTTATAACTATTTTTAAACCCTTAAAAACTACCCTCTAAATAAGAATTTGTATAAAAAATATTTTGTAACTTTAAATTAGGTAATGATGTATTTTGTAGTGATCTAAACTTTATTTTATGTTTGCAATTGAGTTTATTAAATATTTAATATTTTCAAACCTTATAAATTACCCCTACAAATAGATTTATTAGATCATTCACTCGCGGTAAAATATTGCAAAACCTGTGAATTTTAAACCGCTTTGGTTGACATGAAATTTGGCATTCACATAGCTAATAAGTTAAGGAAAAAAAGTAATATAGTACCGATGTGTACTTTTTCCCGGGTGGTGAAAAAATATAGGTCCAAAATAAGTCCGGAAATGGATAAACAGACTAATTCTAAGCAACTTTTGTTCCATAAAGTTTTTTCACTAAGTCAATACTTTTTGAGTTATTTGCGAGTGAATATGTTCATTTTTCAACAAAAGAACCACGTTGTTACACGGTTTTTCGCAAATAACTCAAAAAGTAAGTATTTTATCGAAAAAATATTCCGAGCAGAAATATAGATTATAAAAAACTGAAAAAATCTGTGTATGTATGAAGTTTGGAGACCTAGTAGAACCAGTCGTAGCTAATGAAGTTCCAAGATACGGGGTGTTGAGATTTCTCTTACAAAGTGAAGATTTATTGATTGCTCTAAAACCGGTCGAGATATGCAAATGAATTTTGGTGGGTTTTGTAGTTATTACGCATTTATTGACAGACTTACTATTAAGAATTTTATATTCACCATTGACGCGCATACGGGTACTAGCCTGAATTAAAAAAAAATAGTACGCCAATGAGGTATTTCAAATTAAAAAGCATTTTTGAGTTACTTATTTAATTTATGACAGAAAATATATCTTCTCTTTTTTTCATACGATGCGCCTTTTTCATAAAAAAAAATAAAATACTTATATCAACGCTTAAAAAGTATTCGACATAAGTTTCAATATGGTTTTTTACCGATAACTCCTGTAATTTTCAAGATATTTCATTGTTCCAAAACTTATTTTGTGGGGAATTGTAAGTGCTAAAAGTATTCAGAAGTTGGACTTTCTCGAGGTCTTTGATTTTTAAAGCATGCGATTCAAAGAGCTTAGAAAACTGCTTCTCACACTTACGTGCAAACTTAAAATATAAATATCTCACTCAGTGTTTACCATAGAGACATTGAAAAAACTGAATAAGTTTTAGTATAAAAAATACTACATTTTAGTATCGATATATATTTTTCAGATTTCTTTTAGTTTTCAAGTAATTTTGGAAAAATGGAAAACATTTATAAAATATCAAAAAATAATTTAATAAGTAATTGAAATTTTTTTTCAAACCTAAGCACTTTAAACTGGTTAAAATCTCAGAACGCGTAGTCAGGCTATAAATAAACCTATTGTGTATGGAATAATGTTAATTTTTATTTTTGTGGAAAATTCACCAATTTAAGTAATTATTCTTTTGATTTTTCAACGACATAATCGTTTTGTTTTTGTAATAACTCAGCCATTTTTTATCCAAATCAGTTTTATCATAGCACCTTTTAAAGGTATCAGTAAAATATTTAAAAGATGTCTCCATAACTTTTTTCTAAAAATCTCTATTTCTTGCGTCATTTAATGATAAAATGTTTGATTCAAGGTTAATTCGAAAAAAAACCCCGATTTTAAGTAGGCTGTAACTTAGGTTGTGTTATTGCTATGATAATTTAAAGAACACCACTGCCTTCACTAATTTAATAGGTTTCTTTTTGATTATAATGACTTTTTCGTAAAAATGCATAATTTTAGAGATATTTTTGAAAATCCACTCAAAAACATGCATTTTTCATGTAGGAAATCATCAATTTCGATCGTGAATAAATTGCTAAATATCAATTTACCGAAAAAGCCGTTTATAAGATTTTTTACTCAGAATTGAAATATCTATCAATTTCCGAGGTTATTTTGAGGTTAAATATTTTCACCCCCGAGAAGGGGTGGTACCCACCCCTAGAGCAAAAGCACACATCGGCACAATATCACTTTTTTTCTTTGACATAATATCTATATCTATGCCAAATTTCAAGTCAATCCAAGCGGTTCTTTAAAATTTACCGCAAAAACCGTCAAAGAATGAACTAACCAGTTTTTAATAAAATTATATAAATATTTTAAGCACCTCCACATTTAGTACTGTAATAAAACATCAAAATGTGGAAAAGAATTTAATAAACTAATGAAGAAAACTGTTGCCTTTTAGTTAATATTACAAGGCTGTAGCATAAATACACTTTAGTTTTTATTTAGTAATTTAGTATATTCACTAAAGTAATGTATTATTGAAATATAAAAACTAACACAATAATATTACTTGTACAGAAAAATTTCCTTTTATTTAAAATAAAACATCACATATTAGAATATTTATGTATTTCCTATGAAATATCCTATACATATGCCCAAGTATCAACAAAAAATGATTGGGTTAGATTTTACGATTTCAACTCATATCAAAAAATGTTGTCTTCAATTTAAAAACAATAATCGAGACCAAGAAAATGTGTCAAAAAAGTTTCGTTTACTAAAAGTAAATGTTTCTTGATCATTAAATTAGTTTTCTTTTGGTTTTTCTTCACCCTCTTTCTTAGTGACTTCCCCTTTTGATGCCTCATCGAAATTTTCTACTAGATCTGGCACATCTTCCTCATCTTCAGGAACAATCTTTCCAACGCCACCTGTAAGCAATATATGCTATTAATCTATAATGCAAACATAATTAGTTTATAAAATTTAACATATATTACCGTTGATATTACATATCTATACAGTATTTCTACTTATTACATAAATTCAAATTGATCTTTTTAAGTAACCTCCTAATTAAGTAAAGTCTAATAAAACGAAAAAGTAGCAAAATGTGACTGTGTTGCACTTAAACAGTTAAGTTTACTACCAAAAAGAAACCAAATTGGTGGATATGTTACTGTGAAAGCATGAAATCCGGTGAATGTAGAGATACACCAGTGAATGTCAACATTCATCATACATTTTTGGTGTATTTTAAAACATATACTTTTTATTAACCCTTTAACATTTTGAAGCACTGCGCAACATTTTGAAGCACTGCGCAACATTTTGAAGAACTGCTTAATGGCAATTATGAAGATGTCGAGATGGAGGATCCCATGCTTCAAATTAATGAAGATGATCGGCAGCCACTCCCCACCAAAGAAGAAATTAGAGAAGCCATCGTAACACTTAAAAATAACAAAGCCCCCGGTTCGGATAATCTCCCTGCTGAACTCTTCAAAAACGGCGGCGATGCCCTCTTGAAACACATGCATAAACTGATAACTGCAATTTGGCAACAAAAAGAAACACCCACAGACTGGAAGTTGGGTGTACTGTGTCCTCTACACAAAAAGGGAGACATGATGGTGTGTGATAATTATAGAGGCATCACTCTACTCAATATGGCATATAAAGTGTTGTCCAACGTATTGTACAAAAGACTTCTCCCCTACTCTGAAGAAATAGTAGGAGGATATCAGTGCGGTTTCCGTCCTCATAAATCAACAACGGACCAGATATTTACAATGAGGCAGATCCTTGAAAAAACCCTAGAGTTCAGCGTCGACACCCACCACATATTCGTGGACTTCAAAGCCGCATATGACTCAGTTAATAGAGGTAAACTTCTACTTGCTATGGTAGAATTTAAAATACCGCTTCATCTTGTCCAATTAACTGAACTTCGCTCACAGGAGCAGAGAGCGTGGTAAAGATCCAGAACGATTTCTCAAGACCCTTCCATTGCAAAAATGGACTAAGACAATGAACTATCGTGTCTCTTATTTAACCTGGCATTAGAAAAAATAATTCGAGAGTCCCAAATTAATACGAATGGTACTATCTTTAACAAATCAGTACAAATTGTCGGATACACAGATGACATAGACATCATAGACCCAAAGACCAAATATATGTGTTGCACTAGGTCAAGCAACCCGACACCTACAAGAATAATAATTGACGACCTAGAACTAGAAGGTGTCGACACCTTCATATACTTAGGCTCGCTGCTAACTAAAGATAACAACGTCAGTGAAGAAATTAAAAGAAGAATAGTGCTCGCCAATAAGTGCTACTATGGCTTAAGAAGACAGACGGCCTCAAAAATACCTAGAAAAATTAAATTGACTGTCTACAAAACACTAATAAGATCAGTGCTAACATATGGCTTAGAAACTTGGTCACTTACTCAGAATGACCAAGAACTGCTCAAACGTTTTGAGCGAAAATTTTTAAGACGAATATATGGTGGCAAGGTTTGTGGCGCAAAGAACAAGGTTTGTGGTGCAGGCGTTACAACTTTGGTTTGTATAGAAATTTTGGAGAACCTGACGTTGTACAATTCATTAAGGTAGCACGCCTTAGATGGATAGGTCATGTAATCAGGCGAGAGGAAGATGCCATAGTCAGAAAAGTTTTTGATCGAAGAGGGCCAATAGGACAACGAGCAAGAGAAAGACTGAGACTTAGGTACCAAGACAACATAGAAACTGATTTAAAATCTATTGGAATTAGAGCATGGAGAAGAGTTGCCAGAGAAAAATCTATTGGAATTAGAGCATGGAGAAGAGTTGCCAGAGACAGGGGCGAATGGAGGATTGTTCTGAATAAGGCTTTGGCTCATAAACAGCTGTAACGCCACTGATGATGATGGTTACATATCTATACAGTATTTCTACTTATTACATAAATTCAAATTGATCTTTTTAAGTAACCTCCTAATTAAGTAAAAATAAAAAAAAATTACAACTTTACAAATTACATTTTAGCCATGTACAACTTTACAAATTTTCTTTTGCAGTTACAACGTGTCTAATCTTGTCCTCCACTTTTCGAATTAACACAAGCTGCTTCTCTTAGCGACATTTCATCAATTGTAATCTCATCCATGGAAAGTAATTTTTGCTTACAATTTTCGAACTGATTATGTGTGAAAATATAATAATAATAATATAATAATAATGGAGTTTATTCGTAGAAAACAAATGAAAACAGAGATAACTACTGTGTTTATACGAAGGGTAAAACAGCTGCTTCGCTCACACCTTAATAGTAGAAATTTGTTTAAGGCACTAAACTCCTACGCATGTTCTTCGCTTAGCTATTCATTTGGCATTGTTAAGTGGACAAAAACGGACATAGAAAATCTTCAGCGAAAAGTAAGAACGCACCTCACAAAGGCACAAAAACACCATCCAAAAAGTGCAGTAGAAAGAACGACATTACCACGGAATTTAGGAGGAAGAGGACTTATGGATATAGGTGAGCAATTAGACAAACAAATTGCTAATTTACGATCTTATTTTCTGATGCAGGCTGAAACATCTACTCTACATCGCGCTATCTGCGCAGTAGATGACACAACACCGATAAAACTGAGGGATAGCAGAACTTCGCATAAACCACCTTACTAAGGACGAAAAAGTGCGCGCCTGGATGGGTAAACCTCTGCACGGGCGACATCCCAATGAGGTCAGCCAAGATTATCTTGACAATATAGCGTCGAACTACTGGTTGACATCAGGAAAGATGTTCCCTGAAACGGAGGGTTCATTACTGGCCATTCAGGATCAGGTTATACCAACCAGAAATTACCTGAAATATATCATCAAAGACCCTCATGTTCAAAACGACAGATGCTGATATGGATGTCAAGCCCAAGAAACCATCCAACATCTTACAGGGGGCTGCCAGGCATTTGCTGCAACTGAGTACAAGGAACGGCATGACGCAGTGGGAAAAATCCTTCATCAGGAGATAGCTATCAAGCTGGGACTTCTCCAAACCGACCATCTCCCGTATTATCAATACTTCCCTGAGAGTATGCTTGAGGATGGCAACTACAAGCTATACTGGGACCGCACTGTGCTCACAGACCAAACAGTGGGGCATAATAGACCAGATCTCGTATTAGTCAATAAATTAACGAGACAAACAACCCTCATTGATGTGGCGATTCCTAACAACAATAATCTACGTACTAAATTTACTGAAAAGATCGCCAAGTACAGAGATCTGGAAATTCAAATACGGAGACAATGGAGAATGCAAAGTACCCAGACGATACCGATTATTATGTCTACTACTGGAGTCATTCCGAAGACCCTCCTCAAAAGCATAAAAAGCTGGGTCTTAATGAACATCTTTATAAGACCATGCAGAAAGCAGTACTACTCGCAACGGCCAGATGTGTACGAAAATTTTTGGGAGATACACCTGCATACCAAGTCACCTAGGGCTCGATAACACGGAAAGAGTCCCACCAGAGCTCAATCCTTTTGATACCGTAGGTATCTGGGATGAGTCAATTTTCCCCTTAGAGGGAGTGTGAGCCGTATGGCTAAATCTGGATGGAGTTTATTCGTAGAAAATAAATTATACATATAATAAACTCAGTTCCTCACTGAAGTTGCACGTACAACTTGTGTGTGAGGGTTCAATTTTGATTGTCTTAAACAACAATATGCTTGAATTAATTCGCTGCTGTTTTAATTTTTGTACATTTTTGTTTGCTAATAATTTATAATAGTTTGGAATCCTCTATTTCAACAAAAACACAACAAATTTTGTGGGTCTGTGCGACGATGGTCAACATCAGGCACTTTAATTCTCACAGTATTACGCATTTGGCACAAGGGATTTTTTTCTGAGGTTCAAACATTTTTGTTGCTTGAAGTAAAAGATTATCTTTTGCAGCTGCTAGCTTTGAAGAGATTTGCTCGTGCTGTTCAGTCGGTACTTGGGATGAAGACGTGCTAGGCTGAGGAACAGCTATTATTTCTTGAGTTGTAGAAGTGCTACAATGTAAACCAGCATGTGTGTATGTATTGATATTCACTAATGAGTGACGTCACACACCAATTACCGACTTTCACAGTAACAGATAATGTACGGTACAAAACACTTTTTCTGTCACTTCCAACTTAATGCGTTAGAAAGAAATCGAAAAACTGTGACGCACTGAAAGATGCCTATGAGAAGGAGAATAACATAAAATCTATAGTCTTTCATTGATGTTTGTTGTTGAAGTGTTTCAACAAAAATACTAGCATTAGTCAACTTAAGTCAATATCTTCTTATTTGTAGAGGTTCCAGTTTTCTCAGTGTTACATATTCAATATAGCATAATATGGACACTTCATGGAGTGCACTTATGTATGGCAGGTGATGATGAAGGCTTTTAACAGGGTGTTTAGTGTTTGATTTTGATATCAATTTCATTTAGAAATAATGTGTCTACAGGTAAGAAAACACCCGGTACATAATATTTGGTCTTTAGAAAGTGAAATACTGCCAGGTTAAAGCTAATTTTTATTATTCCAGACGTCCAGAAAAAGCAACAGTTTTACAGAGTATAGCCATAGCAATTGATTAAAATTAAAAATGGTAACTCTAATATGTATGGCATCTTATCAGGAAAGAGTATACAAACATCAATAAGGAAGGAGCAAAAACAACATATTTTTCTGTATTTATCAGTTGTATGGGAATGGCGCAAACAACATGATAAGATTGTGGATGAATTTATGAAGTAGCTTTATTTTTATATGAGCATATTTCATATTGTCTATAACAAAATAAAAGTTGATAAAAATGTATTAGTGTAGGTGTGTTATCTGCACAAATGAGAAAATTATACCACAAATTACAAAAACATAAAAAACACACAAGTTTAACTACTATGTTCATTAATCACAAGCATTATACAGTGCTATTATAGTCTATTTTTAAACCAAGAGGAGTAATTCAAATTTCCCGCGCCGTAAAGCTTGTGTATAATTGGTCCAACCTCAGGCAAGTTTACTCCACTGTTATCCACTAATGACATTTATAAAATTTTGACACCATTGGCATTTCATATGTTAATTAAATTATATCACCAATTTTCTGTATTTTCTGCGTTATTCCTTTAATATGTAGATCTTTAGTCTGCTTTTATATAAAATACAATTGTTTTTAGAACTCTTTAGCGACGTATTAGTATAATATAATATTTATGGATTACCGTCGAAGGCCGACATGATCAACCAAACAAAAAATAAAAAAAAATCAAGTCGAAGGATTATTCAAAAAAAAAACTGTTACGACAGATTAAATATACAAAAATCTCACACACTCGTAAAAAATTGTAAAACACATTTGTTAAAGAGAAGCTTGGGGCGCGAAAAGTAAAAAAGTATCTATCCTCAAACCGTTTATTCGATGTAAGACGCGCCCCACGATTTTCTTTAACGAATGTGTTACGATTTTTTCAATTTTTTAATGAATGTGTGTGATTTTTGTATATTAATCTGTTGTCTGTTTTTTTTTCGAATAATACTTTGAGTTTGATTTTTTTTATTTTTTTGCTTTTTAGGTGATTTTTTTATATTATTAATAATTTTAGTCACTCGTAACTAAAGAAAAGCTCCTAACTTAAAAAAAAATTTCATAGTTTTTTATTTTTTACTTTTTAGTCTTACACTTTTCAAACATTAAAATATATCGTCACGTTTAAAAAAAGGATGTATAATATGAACACATTTTTCGCATTTATTTCAACATTTGATACATAAATTGTACATTTTCTGTAATTTCTTCATACATTTCTTAAATCAAAATCATTATTTAGACCTATTACAGTTTTTGCAGTCTTTCCATCTCTTCTAATGCTTTACTATTGCACAGTGTAGACACTGTAGACCCTGTTAATTTCTCGCGAATTACGAATTCTAATGTTAATTGTAGCACGAAACGTCTCTACCAGTGGTTTTTCTAAGACTTTAAAAACACGAATTTTTTGAATTCGAGTTTTGGTTGAAGCTTTGTTTCGTATCGTATTGAAATTTGACACGAATAAGCGCCGATGTTTATATAAACAAAGACATGAGTGTTCAAAATCGTCGTCGCTTAGGATGTTTATAAACATCATGTACAAACATGAAAAGTAGTCGGAATCATAAAAGTCGGAAAGTTGTTTATTTAAGAAGCATAAAATAAACAATTAACGTAAAAAGTTAAATTATGTATAGTTCATATAATTAGCTACAATCTGTAAAATTTCAAATTTCTACGTGGTAAAAAACAAGATAATTTAAGCATTTTCCATGAAAATCGTTTTTTTATTTAAACAATAATTACCTAATAAACATAAAAAATGTTTAATGACTATTCGTATATTGTGCCCGCGCATGCATCTGTCTGCAAATTTTCATTCATTTGCATTGAAGAAAAGGCAGTAAAATTAACGTCTAGAGATTTGACCCGAACGATTGAACTAAAGAAATGCCTTTAACCCGGCACCTGCCACGTGGGGTGCTACTAGCACCCCATAACACATTTTCATCAAATATTTGGTATTTCAAATTTGTTAACCGTCCTGTGCGTCATAGTAGCTTTCAATAATATTATATAGCATAGATCTGTTTGTGTTTGAAGTGGTTATTTAGTGTCATTCTGAAATTGTAGCTCTAAATTCGAATTGGGGTGTCATCATCTGGCAGTAAAATTTTTTTATGTTTTTGATAAACAGGTCAGATTTACATTTTTTTATTGTAATAACTGATCTAAATTATTAGTATATTCTCTATACTCAATAAATTTTAATTTTCTTAGATATTTTACATCACTTCATTTATTATGGGTTGGTACTTGCTAATTTGCTTATAACACCTTTTTAATTTAATTTTTTAACTTTTATAATATATTAGTAGCTAATAAGTTAATAAAACATGTTTTTTTATATTCTTGTGTAACTCAACACATTATTTTGTTTATAAACAAGTAGATCACAGAAAATTTTTAAGGGGTGCTGTGAGCACCCCACGTGGCAGTTGATGCCTTGCAAAGCCACGTGGCAGGTGCCGGGTTAAAAAGAAGATGTATTGGTGATATTTCTAGTGACTTTTTTGGTGATATTTGAATAGCCTTCATGCCAAACAAAAGTATTCCTATAACCGTATTATTGGCGGCTAGTTGAAACGTTTCAAAACCTCAAATTTCTGGGTCGCCCCCAAAACTGATACTGTCATTAAACACACCTAACTTCACGTGCAACTTTGATACGAGAATTATAAAAAAATATGCATTGAAATCCAGATCGCGTAATTTATTGAGCATTATAAAGTGAGTAGAAAAACATACATATTTTTTTTTGTAATTCCATCATGAGTCATTTACGAATTACATCACCAATCTATCAAGACAAGACAACTCTATATGGAAGCCCATAAAAAGTAAGAGAAAGCCAATAACAGCATTACCTCCAATACTTAAAAATTCAACACCACCAGGACCATGGGCAAAAAGTGATAAAGAAAAGGCTGACCTATTTGCTGAGTATTTAGCAGAAATTTTTACTCCACTAAATGACGACCAAGTACCAGAAGCGAACCAAATATTAGAAGAACCACTACAGATACAGGGCCGAATAAAACTATTTACTCCAAAAGAAATTAGAGACGTAATTGCCACCCTAAACCCAAAGAAGGCACCAGGCGAAGATCTGATAACCGCAAAAATGTTAAAAGAAATACCCAAAAAGGGCATAGTTAAACTACTGCACATATTCAATGCAATACTTAGATGTGACTACTGGCCCAAAGCACTCAAAATTGGACAAATAATTATGATACCAAAGCCTGGCAAAAACCCTCTAGATGTCTCATCATATAGGCCTATCAGCTTATTACCAACAATCTCCAAGTTGCTTGAAAGACTTATCCTAAACAGAATAAATGCAGAAATAAATCCACAAAATTGGATCCCAGATCATCAGTTCGGATTTCGACAAAGCCATTCAACGATATAACAATGCCATCGCATAGTCAACGCCATCATCCAGTCACTTGAAAATCAGCAGTACTGCACAACAGCCTTTATAGACATCAGTCAGGCTTTTGACAAAGTCTGGCATCCAGGCTTGTTATGCAAAATAAAAAGAATTCTCCCCGCAAGTTACTACAACCTACTGAAAGCTTACCTACATGAACGGCAGTTTAAAGTAAAAGTTAATGAAGAAGTATCGGAATACAAGCCTATTCACTCTGGCGTACCACAAGGGAGCATACTAGGGCCATTATTGTACATACTATATACATATGACTTGCCTACAAATGATAAAACAACCATCGGGACATTTGCAGACGACACTGCTATTTTTGCCAAGCATGACGATCCTATTGCAGCAACACAAAATCTCCAAGAGCATCTAAACTCACTTGAAATATGGCTGAAGAAGTGGAAGTTTAAGGTAAACGAAACAAAATCATCGCATATAACATTCACTCTCCAGACTGGAACCTGCCCACCAGTAACCATCAATCAAATAAAAATACCACAAAGTAATCAAGTCAAATATCTAGGGCTACACTTTGACAATAAACTCAACTGGAAACACCATATAACAAAGAAAAGAATACAATTTGACCTAAAAACCAAAGAACTTTGCTGGCTCATTGGAAGAAAATCCCACCTTTCAATAGAAAACAAATTGCTAATATATAAAGCAGTGATGAAGCCATTCTGGACTTATGGCATTGAACTGTGGGGCTGTGCTAGCAAATCCAATACTGCGATTATCCAGAGCGCAATCCAAGATACTTCGAGCAATAGTTAATGCACCATGGTATGTATCAAACCAGACTCTACACACAGATCTAAAAATTCCATATGTAACTGAAGTCATCCGAGAAAACAACAGAAAACACCACAACAAACTAGAAGACCATCCTAATCCACTACTTCATCCACTACTGCAACCTGTCCACAATAGAAGACTCAGAAGAAGCTGGCCCTCCGACCTAAGAGGTAACTGAGGAAACATCGCTGGATGTTTACCTCTCCACGTCACCATATTTACAATAATTTAATTTAATGTAAGACCAACAAATTGACTTATAGATGTTTGTTTTATATCTGATTGTCAATAAAGGGAGATAATAAAAAAAAAATAAAAAAATTCCATCTTGAATTTACCCTGCACTTCTCGTAGACTATTATTGATACGATAGTCGTATTTGTTTTGGACGGCGCCCCAAATTTCTATTCCTTAAACCAGGATATTCCTATAAGCGGTATTCTAATAAGCGGGTTCGACTATTGGGGATTGAACTAAAGAAAAGCCTTTAAAAAGAAGATGTATTTGGTGATATTTCTAGTGACTTTCTTGGTTTAAAAACAAAAAAGTCCACTCCCCCCCCCCTGTATCTTTTAAACAGTTATACAATCGAACCTGCTTATTTGAATAGCCTTCATGCCAAACAAAAGTATTCTTATAACCGGCATATTCTAATAACCGATCATTGGCGGCTAGTTGAAACGTTTCAAAACCTCAAATTTCTGGGTCTCCCCCAAAATTGATACTGTCATTAAACACACCTAACTTCAGGTGCAACTTTGATAAGAGAATTATAAAAAAATATGCATTGAAATCCAGATCGCTTAATTTTTTGAGCATTATAAAGTGAGTAGAAAAACACATAATTTTTTTTTTGTAATTCCATCTTGAATTTACCCTGCACTTCCCGTAGGTAGACTATTATCGATAAGGTAGAGTCGTATTTGTTTTGGACGGCGCCCCAAAATTCTATTCCTTAAACCGGGATATTCCTATAACCGGTATTCTAATAAGCGGGTTCGACTGTACTTATAATAGTAAAATTTGGCAGATGACATAATAGTGACAGATGACGTTACAGATCCACTTTGACTGGTAATTTCCACTGACTGATAATTTTAAATGGGACCTTATGATCCACTGACTGATAATTTTAAATGGGACCTTATGATCCACTGACTGATAATTTTAAATAGGCAAGGGACATCTTCTTTGAAAGGTATCGAAAATACCTATTCAATCATACTCATTTTGTTTGGGTTTAGGTTCATTTTGATGAATAAAGATTCAAACGCTGCCTACAGTTATTTGTCAAATAAGATGATGTTTTACAATTTTCTAATTGTTTTTACTTCAACATTAACTTTTTTGACAAATAAGCATAAACAGATGATTGAATCTTTATTTAAATCTGAAACTAGAATTTTATATTTATTTAATTTATTCATCAAAATCAAAATCAAATTAAACTAACAAAATTAGTAAGATTGAATAGGTATTTTTAATACCTTTGCCATAAGGTCCCAATTAAAATTATTGGTCATAGTGGCTTTGTAAAATGATCTGTCACTATTATATCACCTCTTATGACTATTTGATAAGACTACATCCGTTTATTTCTTCCCTCCAAATTTCACTGTTATAAGTAAAACTATAAGTACATTCAAGATACGAGGGGGAGGGGACTTTTGACTAGCACTGTATATAATGGAATGAAAAAGTAGACATGCTTTATTAAGTGTAAGAGGTTATTATCAGTTGACCTTATGCAAATTATTGTATTTATGGAAATAAAGAGTATGCAATTAAAATGAAAGTATATGCATGTGAAAATACAAAAATATATTCCCCTGGTAATAATGTAATTAAAGATACTGGTTTCCGAAACACTCCACCTTGGAAAATATTTTTATTGTGTATCAACCTTCACATAACAATATAATAATATCATTAGAACAACTTTTTCTCCAAATTTGATTATCCTAGTTTATGTAAAACTTTTTTATGATATTTTTTGGTCACTATTTTACAGTCTACAACCAAAAAATAATATAATAATAAATATAAAGTAAAAGACATAAAAATAAGACTAATGTTTTCTACAGTGCGCGTCATAGAAAACGGGCAACCTAAAAAATGGGTCATTTTTGATGTCGCGTATCTCCTAAACCTGTTGTCCGATTAAATGATTTTTTGAATATGTTATAGCCCTATTCTTTGTCAATATCCCTGTAATAATATTTTTGCAAAACAGGTAAATTTTCATTATATACCGGGTGTACGAATCAAACTGTGTTTTTTTCTCAAAGTTCGCAACACCCTGTGGAATATTCTAGCATTTATAAAATACTGAAATTAAAACCCAACTATAGCCTCAGGTTTTCTTAACATTCTGTTTTTTTATTCATTCGCTTATGTTGGATAATACAAAAGTTATGTACTTTAACAACTAGGCATGCTCTTTATCAGTACAGAGTGTTTTTAAAGAAGTACGACCAACTTTAAGGGGTAATTCTGCATGAAAACATAATGACCGGTTGCTTTATAAACATATGTCCGCAAATGCTTCGTTTCCGACATACAGGATGTTGAATTTTTTCTTACAAACTGACGATTTATTTATTGCCCTAAAACCGGTTGAGATATGCAAATGAAATTTGGTGGGTTTTAAGACGTAATTTTTGAACATTTTTTGACATACAATTAAGAATTTTTTATTCACCATTGGCGTGCATACGAATAATATGATCGGTCATATTACCCGTATGCGCTCCAATAGTGAATATAAAATTCTTAGTTGAATGTCAAAAAATGCGCAATAACCATCTCCTAAAACCTACCAAATTTCATTTGCATATCTCAACCGGTTTTAAAGCAATAAATAAATCATCAGTTTGTAAGAAAAAATGTAAGAAACGAAGCTTTTGCGGATAGGTATATGATTATAAAGCAAACTGTCATTATTTTTAATGCAGAATTACCCCTTAAAGTTTGTCTAACTTATTTAGTCCCTAAAACCCTGTAGACTTATAACACCCTGTACTGATGAAGAACATGGTTAGTTGTTAAAGTACATAACTTTTGTATTATCCAACATAAGCGAATGAATCAAAAAACAGAATGTTAAGAAAACCTGAGGCTATAGTTGAGTTTTAATTTCAGTATTTTATAAATGCTAGAATATTCCACAGGGTGTTGCGAACTTTGAGAAAAAAACAGTTTGATTCGTACACCCGGTATACAATGAAAATTTAACTTTTTAGCAAAAATATTATAACAGGGATATTGACAAAGAATAGGGCTATAACATATTCAAAAAATCATTTAAATCGGACAACAGGTTTAGGAGATATGCGACATCAAAAATGACCCATTTTTTAGGGTGCCCGTTTTCTATGACGCGCAGTTTATAATATATCATAATTATTGTGAATTGATACACAGAACTTTTACTTTTGCCCTATGAAATGAAAACACACTGTAAATTGATGGGAAAATACTAAAGATGTAGCACAGATTTGGATTGCAACACGCATTTATGCATTTTTTTTCTACCATCCCATAATGAATAGATAATATTCAATAATTAAAAAGCATCATTATTTGTTTCATACAAAATGGGTAAATAATTTTTTTTAACTAATAGGTACAGTATCTTTCACAAAAGATTATTATTTGATATAGTTAACTAGTTATTGGTACATGTATAACATTATTGAAAAATATATATATTGTATTTTTCTTACTCACAGAACCAATTGCAATGAAATTAAACTGCTTACCTGTCAATATTTGAATATATAGAGCAAATAAATATGAGGGACAGTGAGTGATTCATTCTATTGGTATGGTATAAGGTATAACTGGTATAAAGTGAAAGTTATCCTCCAACAAAAAATTGTTCTATATGGTCCATATAATGTTCAGAAAAAAGTCAGACCATTTTGAGAGTCGGGTTTGGGGTGGAGAAATCGGTAAATTCACAGTTTTTTTACATTTTTCATCAATACTTCTAAAACTATGCGGTTTTGCATGAACAACCTTCTATACAAAAATGTTCTACACTACATCTGAAATAACAAAAGGCCCTATGCATAATCCTTTTAAAATGAATGGTTGCAAAGTTACAGAGGTAGTATAGTATAATTGGTCAAAAAAAGGCCTAACCAAGACATCCAAAGTAGAAGTTTTCCTCGAACACCAAATTGTTCTATATGCTCCACATATTTTTCAGTGAAAAGTTACACCAATATTTCTAAAACCATGCTTTAACGTAAACAATGTTCTATACAAAAATGTTTTACATGGAATTTAAAACAAAAAATGTCCTATAGATAATCATTATAAAATCAACGGTTCCAGAGTTACAGGGGGTGAAAAATGGAGGTTTTCGATACTTTTCATATTTTTGGGGCAATTTATAATGTTATTACTGATGAAAGAAATTTTCTTCAACAGGATTGTATTTTGTAAATAAAATTTGCTATTTCAGTGGCCGATGATGGTATGTTAGTGATAAGTAATAATATTATAAATTGCCCAAAAAAATATAAAAAGTATTGAAAACCTCCTCTTTTCACCCTCGTAACTCTGGAACCGTTGATTTTATAACAATTATTTATAGGACCTTTTTTGTTTTAAATTTCATGTAGAACATTTTTGCATAGAACATTGTTTACGCTAAAGCATAGTTTTAGAAATATTGACGAAAAAAGTAAAAAAACCACTAATTTACCAACTTCTCCCCCCAAACTGGAAGCTCACAATCGTGTAACTTTTTACTGAACAATATGTGGACCATATAGAACAATTTGGTGTTGGAGGAAAACTTTTACTTTGGATGTCTGGGTTGGGAATTTTTTTGGACCAATTACTATACCAATTTACCATTATTTCAAATTTAATGTAGAACATTTTTGGACACAAGGTTGTTCATGCTAAACTGCATGGTTTTAGAAATATTGACAGAAAACGTAAAAAACTATGAATTTACCGATTTCTCTCCCCTCTCACCCCCAAACCCGACGCTCAAAATGGTGTGACTTTTTTCTGAACATTATGAGGACCATATAGAACAATTTGGTGTTGGAGGATAACTTTCACATTGGATGTCTGGGTTATGCCATTTTTTGGATCAATTGTATCATACTATTCTAGGAATTTCTAATTTTGGCAATGTTGAAAAAGCTTATTTATTTGTTTACAACTAATTTTTACTGGTTATTCAAATTTTAAATTCATTTCTCGAAATTTGTCATATTACTTTCAAAAGCAATTATAATGACTCAGCATTACCTTGGCATTCAATTTTGTAGAATTAGTATTATATTCATTTTTAAGCCAATAAGAAATAATATAGTAAGGGAATATTCATAATAAACTGTTTTAGAGAAGAGGGAGGGTGACTTTGCAAGGATGGTATATGACAAGAGGTAAAGGGGGCATTATTGAGTGCACATCCAACATCATTTGGTGCAATTCAATTTATCATTAATGTCTCTATAAATATTATTTTTTATCACCTTTTACCAGAGGGCAGCACTATTCAAAGTATCAAATATTTATATAAAAATATGAAGTTGCAATACTGTACAGTGATGAGTATGCTAAGAACCAGCAAAATAATGCAAAAGATGGAAAACAGATGTTGTGAAATAAAAAGAGATGAAACTAATAGAGGTGGGAAATTATCGATACAAACCTATAAATTTACATTACATTACCACTATCGACAGTTTCCCACCTTTAGATGTATCGGAAGAGTATTGCAACTCACACTGAAAATTCTCAGAATTTATAAAATTTGCTTGTCACACTAAAACATATTTTTTTATTTCATTAAATTTTATTACATGTTTGTATTGATAATTTTACACCTCACTAGTTTCATTTCTTTTTATTTATTAATTTATTTTATTTAATATACAGTAGAGCGTCGATTATCCGAACTAATTGGGGGACAAGCATGTTCGGAAAATCGGTTTTTTCGGATAATCGGACTGTATTGATAGACTGTATCAATGAATCTGAGAATTCAGAATAGATTGACATAGAAAATGTAGATCCTGAAGAAACTTGGATACATTGGTAAATACAGTTTTATAGTTAATTTTAAAAAATCCGGAAATAACATTGAACCATTGAAGTCCAATACCAGGGGGTATTTCATCCTCACAGACCATTAATTCAATTTTTTTTTCAATTCAGTTTATTGATGTCAATATACAAAGTATTTACATAAGTCAAAGTCTGTTAAAATGCATCATTGAAATACATTGGCAAGCTAACACTAAATCTATAAAATTTTATCACCTAGTCTAAATACTTAACACAAAGTTAGAATATTAGCATAAAAACACAAGAGCACACAGAACATTTAAGAGAGCTGTAGGACTATCACAACAGGGTAGCCCCGAGATATTCCTCCTGAGAATAGTAAGCACCCACCAAAAGAAGTTCTTTGATTTTTATTTTGTATGTATCTAAGGGCAGTTCTCGAATTATTAGGGGTAATTTATTAAAGAAATGTATAGCCAGACATGATGGGCCATCTCTGCACCTCTCTAGCCTACGAAACTTTGGGGCAAGGTTCCCTCTAAAGCGTGTGTTAATATTATGAATCTGTTCATGAGTCTGGAATTTATGCATATTGCATTTTACATATATAAGATTATCATATATATACTGGCAAGGTAATGTTAATATTTTCCAATCTATACAAACTTGTCTGCAATCGGCTCTATATGGCAAGCCTGCGACAATGCGAATGGCCCTTCTCTGCAGTCTGAATACATCCTTCGCTCCTGCACTATGGCCCCATGCGAGAATAACATAGGAGATATGTGAGTGACACAAAGAAAAGCTTGCTTTAGTATGGAAGCGGAAACAGGATAAAAGTCCACGAAGCAAAAATGTATTTGATGATAGCTTTGCCACTAAAGAGGTGGTATGAGCATCCCATATCAGACCAGGGTCCAGCAGAACACCAAGAAATTTAGCACAGGATGCATTGTCCAGTTCATCAGGAATATTTCTAGTTGAAAAAAGTAAGGACTGTGTTTTGGTTGTATTGAGTAACAGCCTATTAGAATGGAACCATTGTTCTGCCTCCAACACTGAACCCCACGCAATGTGCAATTATGTATGTGTATTATGTGTATTATGTGCAATGTGATCCCTGATTGGCTATTTAATTCATTGAATTGACTATTTAAATTGCCATTATGTGACATGTGATCCCCTGCTCAAGGGTGAGATGCTGATCTATGGGAAAAATCGATGTGACTCATATATGAGTCACTTGGTAGTGAATGAGTTAAAAAAATAATTTTTGAAGTTATACTTCTTTAGGTGCGATTGGGAGTGAATTTTTATTATTCTGCGTGCATGTGCACACACAGTATGTAATTTGTTGCTAAATGTTTTAAAAAGTTATGTATATATTAGTCCAAAAAAGGTGTGGAAA
Source organism: Diabrotica virgifera virgifera (assembly GCF_917563875.1). Classification (NCBI taxonomy): domain Eukaryota; kingdom Metazoa; phylum Arthropoda; class Insecta; order Coleoptera; family Chrysomelidae; genus Diabrotica; species Diabrotica virgifera. Next base: position 186,350,842 of record NC_065444.1, on the reverse strand, counting down.
GAATATATTAGTGTTTTTAGTAAATCTATTTTATTATAACTTTGGTATCTTTGGATTTGTCTACCTCGGGAATAAGATAATAAGTAATATTTAAAGTATTTTTATACTTCACTTGGTCTATTTGACACTATGTCTGAGAAATCTTGTAGTCCGCACCCGCACAAACAAAAGGAGTATAGCTCAGTGGTAGAGCGTTCGACTGGAGATCAAGAGGTCCCTGGTTATAATCCGGGTGTTTTCTATTTTTTATTTTTATTTTTGGTATTATTTTAATAAAAATTTTTGGAAAGTACTAAGTAAAAATTAGTTCAATCTTTAAATAAAATATAAATAAACTGTTCGAAAGTATATTTATTTCGTTGAAATCATATAATAGAAGTATAACTTTTTACGTGCGTACAAAGTACACACACACATTCTTTTTTTATTTATAGATGAATTATTTATATTTAGTTCAGTTATGTGCAAACTTTTTTGATGGGGAGCCATAAAGTTCAAGAAACTCTATAGGAGGGCCAGAATTAAAGAAAAAATACATTTTGATTTAAAGCTATACAATATTTTCTATCCTTGTCGATGGACCCTCGGCAAACCGGATTAAATTCCGGATTCTGCGATCTTCGTCAAAAATACTATATGTTTTAATGTTGTTAATAATGACACTTTTATAATTGATTTTTGTATAGAATATTGTTGTATATGTCTAAAAGATTTTAACTTGTTAGTTTTAGCAGTATACCATAGCCCCTCTGGCCCGTTTGACATCTTTTTGGACTCTCTTGAAGGAGTTCTAGGCACATTAAGCCCAAATAAACAAGTCCTTGTTGCTGGGGACTTCAATGTGGACTTTCTTGTTGACAATGCAAGTGCCCGTAAACTTCAAGGCGTTCTTGAAGGTTTTCACCTAGTCAAGACTATAAATGAATCGACAAGGGGTAGTAAGTGTCTTGATAACATTTTCATGGATCCTGGATTGCCCCTGTACTCTGCTGAGGTTTTTGAGACTGGTTTTTCAGATCACAAAGGCCAGATTGTCAAATTTGAGATTCAAAAAAAGGTTACAGGTTTTACTGAGACAACTATGCTTATTAGGCCTATAACTGAAAAAGGTAAGAACATATTTTTCAACAAAGTATCGGAAGTAAACTGGGATTTTATCTATGAAGATAACACTGATGTTGAATTAAAATTCTGTCACTTTATGAATATTCTTGAAAGTTGTTTTTTAGAATCTTTTTCACAAAAAAAATATCGAGTAAGATCAGACCAATCTGAAAAAATCACATGGTTTACAAATGACCTACAGGCAATGCGGGAACATCTAAAATTTTTAGAAGAATTTTATAGGCAACATAAAAATGATAATAACCATCATATACTTAAACAATTCAGAAATCAATATAAAAATGAAATTAAGAAAGCCAAAGTGAGGTCAAATGACCAAATAATATTAAATTCAAAAAATCCACAGAAAACCATGTGGAACATGATAAACAAATATCGAGGAAAATCAGGGTCTTCATTAGAAGATCACAAGATCACGCCAAACCAGTTCAATGATTATTTTTCCCAAATTGCCACTAATATAGTTAAAGACATTCCAAAATTAAATATTGACTTTATTAATAAAATTAATTATGTCAATCATACAAACACCTTTTCATTTCTTGAAATTACCTTTAATCAAACGAGGGATATAATAAACAGCTTAAAGAATAAAAATAGCCATGATATATATATGGATTTAATGTTAACCTTATTAAAATGATTAAAAATATTATTATAAGCCCACTCACTAAACTAATAAATTTATGCTTTAAAGAAAATAAATTTCCATCAGTCCTTAAAAAAGCAATTGTTACACCAATTTATAAAAAAGGGGATGTTAAGAATCCAGAAAACTATAGACCTGTTTCGCTGCTTCCAATAATCTCTAAAATTGTTGAAAAAGCTATGGCAGTACAAATAACCACATTTTTTGAAACTAATAACTATTTCTCAGACTCTCAGTTCGGTTTTAGAAAGGACAAATCCACAGTACTTGGCATACTGGACTTGGTCTCACATATTGTAGACTCCTTTCATAGGTTGCAGTTTAATACTGTTCTGTTTTGTGACTTGAGCAAGGCATTTGACTGTGTAGATCATGGAATGCTCTTGCAAAAACTCAAAAAATACAACTTCTGTCCTTACAGTGTAAAACTAGTTCAATCTTACTTAGAAAACAGAACACAGGTTGTGAGGGTCTCTGGGGTGTTATCGGGAAAGAGTGTTGTTAATATTGGGGTTCCCCAGGGCTCTGTTCTGGGACCCATTCTCTTTCTAATTTATATTAATGACCTTACGAGCATTAACACAAATGCTAAGTACACACTCTTCGCCGATGACACCACAGTGTCTTTTACAACTGATGCACTTGGGGAGTCGCTTGAGGGTTCTATGTCTGCACAGTCAGTGACCAATGAATGGTTTTGCGTAAACCGATTACTGCTCAATGCAGCAAAAACCAACAGAGTTGTTTTTTCTCTCAGAGACACACAGAATGTAAATGATGGTATGAGCAGTGTCAGATTTCTGGGTGTATTATTAGATCCCAAGCTTCAATGGGGTGAACATATCAACAGTCTAAGTAAAAAGCTAGCAAAAAATCTGTTTGTACTCAGGAATCTGGCATCTAATGTTTCACATAAAGTCTTAATAACAGCGTACCATGCAATTTTTCAGTCTCATCTAGCCTATGCCATTTTAGTCTGGGGTCATTCAGCAGAAATGTTGACAGTCTTTGGTTGGCAGCGTAAGGCAGTTAGAGTTCTTGCTGGTCTTTGGTATAGGGATGATTGTAGGCAAGCATATAGGTCCCTAAGAATTCTCACTGTTCCATCTCTATATATACTTGAGAACCTAATGTTTATCAAGAGGGGAGGGGCGCACTTTGAAACCCATGAGAAAATACACCAACATGACACCCGATATAAACACCATCTCGTGCCAGCCTACTGGAGATTGAGGAGGTGTCAAACTGGGCCAGGATACTGGGCTATTAAATTTTTCAACAAACTTCCAGATAGTTTAAAGTGTCTTCCATTAAATCAATTTAAGAGTACAATTAAAGATATTTTGTTCGAAAATGTTTTTTATAGTAATGAGGAATTTCTTGCATTTAAATTTTAGGATTTTATGACTTTAAGCAATGTCCATTGTTAATGTAATCAAATTTAATGTGATTTTAATGTTAGTATTTAATGTTATTAATACTCTTAGTCGTATTGTGCATCTTTTTAATTTGTATTGCGTCCAAATCTTTGTGTAATTTTATTTGACATGTGTTACAACACTTGTGTTATTGACATGAATAAACGAATCTAAACGAATCTAAACGATTAAAATACTTTTGTGGGCCTGAGTTGGCCCACAAGCCATACTTTTCCTATCACTAATTTAGTTTATGGATGTTGCCTAATTTGGTATTTCGTAATTCTCATTAGTTATGATTATAATTTTTAACATATATTCAATTGAACCCGTTAATTAGAATACCGGTTATAGGTAGGGTCACCATACGTCCGGATTTCGTCTGGACAGTCCGGATTTGAAAGACATGTCCGGATATGAGAAATGTCCGGATTTTTTTCTTTATTAAAAAAACATATTTAGCAAATTACTCGAAGATCTCAAAGATGCAATTTTTATTATGGTTACAATTGATAGTTCAAACAGAAACGAAATCAAACTGACTCCGGAATGTGTTCGTTATTTTAAGCAAAATGAACTTTTATTTAATGTGTCAACGTGAAACTTTTATTTTTTGATGAACCGGGTGAAACATCTGATCTTTTAGTAAAACATGTTTTAAAATGTATTAAAAAGTACTCTGTTGATTCAAAAGTAGTTTGCCTTTGTGCTGATAATACTAATACTAACTTTGGGGGTGTCAAAAGGCAAGGGCAAGGATATGTTTTTTTCCTTGGACTACCCCTGTCTGGATTTGGCCTTAATAAATTATGGTAACCCTAGTTATAGAAATATCACAGTTTAAGGAATAGAAATTTGAGGTCCCAAAACGTTTCTACTAACCCCCAATGGTTGATTATTAGAATATCCTGGTTATAGGAATACTTTTGCATGGCAAAAAGGCTATTCCAATAAGCAGATTCGGCTGTAATAATAAATTGTATCTTATAAATTATGATTAAAACTATATAGAATTACACTCTGGGCCAAAATTAACACCCTACCTTAAATGGGTCATATTTGATGTCTCATATTTCCTAAACCTGTTGTCTGATTTAAGTGATTTTTTAAATATGTTATAGCCTTATTCTTTAGCAATGTCGTTGTAACACCATTATTGACAAACAGGTAAATTTTCATTGTAACTTTCTTACAAATTGACGGTTTATTTACTGGTTTAAAACCGGTCAAGATATATGATATAAATGAAATTTGGTGGGTTTTAAGGCGTAGTTATTGAATATTTTATTAAATACAATTAAGAATTTAATATCACTATCGTGCGCATACAGTTAGTATGACGGCTTATATTACCCATATACCCGCCAATGGTGAATATTAAATTCTTAATTGTATGTCAAAAAATGTGCAATAAGGACATCTTAAAACGCACCAAATTTCATTTGCATATCTCAACCAGTTTTAAAGCAATAAATAAATCTTTAGTTTGTAAGAAAAATTTCAACACCCTTTATATCAGAAACAAACATTTGTGGACATAAGTTTATAAAGCAAACTGTCATTATTTTTCATGCAGAATTACCCCGTAAAGTTTGCCATATGTATATGTATGTAAAAACACTCTGTATTAATGAAAAACATAGCTAGTTGTTATAACTTGTTTATTATCCAACATAAGCGAATGAATCAAAAAACAGAATGTTGAGAAAACATGAGACTATAGTTGGGTTTTAATTTCAGTATTTTACAAATGCTAGAATATTCCACAGGGTGATGCGAAATATGAGAAAAAGACAGTTTGATTCGTGCACCCGGTATACAATGAAAATTTACCTGTTTAGCAACAATGTTAGTACAGCGATATTGTTAAAGAATAAGGTTATAACATATTTAAAAAAATCACTTAAATCGGACAATGGTTTTAGGAAATATGAAAGATCAAAAATGACGCATATTTAAGGTGGGTGGTTAATTTTGGCCCAGAGTGTAGATGTGTAGACGAAAATAGGCGAATATGAATACTCAGTCGAATCACGATTCTATTATATGAACATCATAAACACTACCGAAAGAACATCTGCCAATTAATAGTATTAAAAAGATAAAAAAAAATAGTAAATAATGTTCAGTGAGTTTGGTAAGTTCAGTAATGGTAAGATATTTAAACACTAAGTTAACGTGTTGACTAGAATATCCTCATAAATTGCAGTAAGATATACAAGTAAAATTAGGATAGATAAATACCTAATTTCTCTATTCTGAGTTTGTTTGTAACATTAGTAGATATCAGTACATTTTTACAGTTCAAAAATAACCAAAATTAAAAGATAAAAATAGAATGCCCAAAGCTGGCTATAATATTCTGTTAGAAATGGTACTTTGCAATGTACGGAAACTTTATCAAAATGTATCTTGATGAAAAAATGTGTTTTTGGTAATTTATGATGTTGTATTAGGCCTGCAATGCAAAGAGTATATAGACTGCATAGCTTTAGAGCAGTGTGCACATGTTTTTTTAGAAATTATATTTCATTAGGCAAATTGATGAATTCTACAGATACATTAGTTGAATTGAAAAGTACACATTTGAAACCTGTGCTTAATGGGGCCAATTAATTTTATAATACATGTAATGACCTACCTGCATTGGCAACTGTGTTTGCTAGTCTCTTGAGCTGGGTGATACCTTCAGGTCCCAACTGGCTTAATATACCCGGTAACATATCAGTGATCTGTTTGTTCTCTCCATGTCCAGTGATAGCGAAAGTATTTGCTGCTAATGATGCCTGAGTCTTAGGATTATTAAAGTGAATTACCGTGCCATCTTCTTTGATCATATTTACTTCCTCGATGCCTGGAATAGTGTTTACTGATAATTTTTTAAGGGACGATTGTAACTTCTTGTCATCAGTTGCTTGTGTAGAGTGTACAACCTTCTTCTTACGCCTTGGGGTGCCCTTTCCTCCGATACGGACTTGTGATTGCATCTTTTTTAACTTTTCGCTGTTCATTTTTGTTATTTTGAAGAACTTCTACCGGTTTAAGTTTACTGTTCTTTTAATTATTCGATAGTTAGTTTTATCTAAAAATTGTTAACAAAGCACATGTGCCCCGTTTTTGACCGGTGAAGTTGAAAAGAAAATGGATGATGCTCTACTTCCGTTACGTCAAGTTAATTTTTGCGGGAATTTTAAAATTGGACATGTTAAATTATCTTTTGACATTCTTATGTAAAAATATAGTAAAAACAGCTTATATTTCGCATTTATACAGGATAAAAATTAATTCTTTAATAACTTTGCTTAATTTTTTACATTCGGTATCAACAAGTGAGTTTAGGCATTTTTAAATACTTTTGTTTACTTAAAATGTAAATTGTGACGTCATCAAATGAATATATTTTCGTTATATTTATGTATTTACGTGTTTTATAAGCACTATAAAAACTTGAAGAAGCATTATATTTTAACATAAAATGCGTTATAATCAAACTCGAAAATTGATTCTAAAGGCCCCGTCTCACCATCAAATAATTGACAGTTATTTGATCAAACTTGACAGTCAAACTTGACTAGTGACACAAACTATACATACTAACTGTCACTTTGTGTCACTAACTGTCAAGTTTGATCAAATAATTGACAGTTATTTGATCAAACTTGACAGTCAAACTTGACTAGTGACACAAACTATACATACTAACTGTCACTTTGTGTCACTAACTGTCAAGTTTGATCAAATAATTGTCAACTATTTGATGGTGAGACGGGGCCTTAACATCATATTGGTTGTATCTTGGAACATGCAACACAAGCGACAAGAATCTACAGGTCGAGCAAGTCTCGTAAATTTCACGATTGCGAGCCACGCTTCACGCAACCGTGTTTGCGTACTTGTGTTTCGAGTTGCGTGGTCGTGTGGAGTTATATTTACCAAATTTAAATGTAATCCTTTCTACTGATAATAATATAGTCAATATGGCTACTGGGTGTATAAAAGATAAATCTTATTCTATCTGTTCTTCATGAGTTTTAGATAATTTTAGTTGTATTTCTTTGTAATTTTGTGTTGTACAAAGATTAATTTAACATTTTCTCTGGAAGTATTAATTTAGAAAGATAATATGCTTCATTGGTGTTGTGTTTTGAAGTGTGAAATGCAAAGTAATTGTGATAAAGTCAAGATAAAGTTCACTTTTAAACTGAACTAAATAAGGTATCTGAGAGACAACAATGGTTAAATGCAATACAATGTACAGGTTTTACTAGCGAAATGAAAATTTTCCTGTCCTGTCTGCTGTAATCGTTTTATATCTGGTAAGTTACAATTACAACAGTAACGATTTTTGAAGATGTTAACATTTTAATCTTATAGGAAAATAGGAAAACCAGCAGACTTAATCGATAATAACAATCTCCAGATTGGGTTCCTTCAATAAATATGGGCTATAAACACAATGAAATAAGTTCCCCAAAATCTAAAATGGAGTGGTATCAAAGGAGAATTAAAGGAAAAAATATTCATATTGAAATTATTTATAAGGCACTGGACTGTCTTAAATTCTACAATAATACTAGGTGGGTAAATGATTTTAGACATTTTTCATTAAGAGTAGATTAAGATTAAGTAGATTTTCATTCAGTAGATTTAAGACTTGTTTACACGGGTAGAGTAATGATGCAAGTACTTGATAGAGTAGAGTAACTCTACCTGTAAAAATGCTCAGCACAGTAGAATAGCTGGTAGAGTGTATAGTTGGAGTTAAAGTAGAGTGACTAGCAACCTATGGCAAAGTAACTACTCTATGACCACCACTACTGCCAAAATGTCTACTCGGCTGCACACTCTACCCATGGAACACGCTCAATTATGGCAGAATAGAGTAGGTAGGAGAGTACATGGGGGCGCTGTCATTCTGGCTGGAATTGTGTTTTGTGTAAATAGTGAAAATGAAGTTCACCGAAGATGAAACTTTAAAACTTGTAGAGCTATAATACGGCGAATACCAGTGTTTATGGAATTTAGGTAGTGTATACTACAGAAATAAAAGTTTGCAGCAAGCTGCGGAGGATGAAATCGTCGAAAGAATGGTAAAGGAGGCTTTGGAGTAAACGAGCTTAAGCAAAAAATTAAGAATTTAAGGTGCACTTATAATCAAGAGTGTTTAAAAATACAAAAATCGGTTTCACTATACTAGCATCAGTACTATACTTGTACTCTCCTCATGTGAATGGTATCAAGCCATTTTTGGTAGAGTACTACCGCTACTCTACTCTCCTCAAAACTCTACCCATGTAAACAAGTCTTTAGAAACAGTGGAAAATGAGGTAGCTAGTAGAGTAGTAGTAGAGTAAAATATACTGGTTTAGCAAATTACAATGTTTTAAGTTAATACAGTAGCGATCAACAGGTAGCCAAAACGTGTTCCAAGATTGCCACTGTAATTTTGAATATTTTTTCGAGGTATTTGGCACACGTATTCGTAAAATAATAAAGAATGGCGGTACAGAGCCCAATTTGAAAAATATATTAATATGTGGAAATTACTCTGTAATTATACAATATTTAAAAAACGAGCCTGTACCTCCATTAAGAAGAACAAAAAAATACACTTTCTTCAAATAAACTTTTTTATCCGATGCCTAGATTTTGTGTAATTTTGGAACTACTAATGAAATAAAAAATTTTAGTAGTTCCAAAATAACACAAAATCGGATAAAAAAGTTGTATTTGAAGAAAGTGTATTTTTTTGTTCTTCTTAATGGCGGTACAAGCTCGTTTTTTAATATTGTATTTAATTACAAAGTAATTTCCACATATTAATATATTTTTCAAATTGGGCTCTGTACCACCATTCTTTATTATATTAAGAATATGTGTGCCAAATATCTCGAAAAAATATTCAAAATTACAGCCGCAATCTTGGAACACCTTTTCGCTACCTGTTGATCGATACTGTTTCCTCTTAAGATAGTTTTAATAGTTATTTATGATATAAGTATTAAAAGTACAATTTTAAGACGCGCATGTGAAAGTTAACTTGAAAAAATAATTTTATTAATGTTTTGACTTCCACATCAGATGTCATTGTCAAAATACAAAATATTCATTATTATTAGGTTTATTCTAGCAAACAGTCAAACTAGTCAAAAACCGTCAGCAAACAGTTGGTCGGTAAAAGAACATAATACAGTCACCAGTGCGATCCCCTCTACTCACGCTGGTCCACTATTCGCTGATGATTTCAAACTGTTTGAAACTGATGCTAAAACAAACCTATTATTATTATGCATATCATTATCTGTAAATAATATTTCTTCTGATTGTTAATTGTAAAGGATAGAAAAATTACCATTTATTTTATTTTTTTTTAGAATCAGCTGAGAGAAGTAGTCTACAAAAAACCAGGAAGGAAACGGAATATGTGGCTACGAAAGGCAAAAGAAAGGTTTACAAAGCAAATGTGACACATTTTTTTGAAATATTTAGGAATATCAGTAAATTGCATTAAAAAATGTATGAAAAGATTTTGTTCAATAAAAATGTTTATATTTATCAAGGATGTATTATTTGGTATGGCCACATATCGTCAGTGACGTAATAATACATCCTATCTGTTTTTTTTTTCATGAGTTTTGTAAGAGAGACTAAAAACTTGTCTTAGGGTCACCTCCTGTTTTCATATGATATTTGTTTTGTAGTAAATTAAACTATCTATGAACTACAAAACAAGTCAAAACTTACATATGAACACAGGAGGTGACCTTAAGGTTGATATGAACCCTTAATTAATTTGTTTCTGATCCTAGAGATGGCTGTACTGTAGCATGTTACTGTGGTAACATTTTCAACTTAATTGTAGATTTCTACATGATGACTCTGTAATAATGTAGAAACCTGAACACTATTCTGTCCTTACACCCATTGGCTCAATTGGCCCTGTTGCCAAAGTGTTTAGACAGTAATTTTATCAAGGCCTAATAACAATGTAATATTAGCAAGAAACATTTAGTCCATGTTGTGATGCCGCTCCCGTCTAAAAAAAATTATGGTTCGGTTTCTCTGCGGATTCCTATTCAGAAATGTTCTCTTTAAGGAAATATGAAGTGCGCAGGGCAAAATTTTTGGCCAGAAATTGTTTAAAAAAATTTTTTTAAGAAATTCAAAAGATCACTCTTTTTGCTCCGGAAAATATTTTTTTAGGTTTTTTGGGCCATTCTAACACGAAATGTATGTTGTCATTTTTCTCAAAAGTTGATAGATTTCGAGTTATGGGCGATTTAAAATCTGAAAAATGCGATAATACGCATTTTCGAAGTTTAAAAACTTAGATTTATGTATATTAATATATCTGAAATAGCCAAGTGCTTGAATTAAAGTTTAAACATTTTTTTTTCAAAATTATGAAGAGTAGTCGGTTCTATCTTAAATTTAGACCGTTCTTTTTAAAATGTATCAAAGAATATATAGTGAGTAGAAGTTTACGGCCCTGTAACGTTTTAGCATAGGATTTTGCGTTCCAACTGAGTAGGTGCTATGGAGGTGCATAGATCTGACAACGTCCGTAGTCACCGTCATCTCACCACCGCCCGCTCTGCGGCCGTAACATCCCTCGTCAACAAGCCTCCTTATAAACGTGACCATCTGTTTCATATAAAAGCTTCCTCTATGAGCTATATTATATTCATTCAATTCGTTGATGTTATTATGCGTCCATCCAATTTTAATGCCGATGCGGCAGGTTCTATTTCAACAATCTTCTATTTTGCACGGGAAAATATTTTTTCAGGTTTTTCGGGTAATACTAAATAAAAAAGTTTGTTTTCATTTTTCTGACAAGTTTACAGTTTTTGAGTTATAAGCGATTTAAAATCTGAAAAATGCGAACATACGCATATTCGAGTTAGAGGCTTGACAACTGATAATTATTATTATTTTTGTAGTTGATAAGTGCCTAAAACCGAAGCTTAATCATTTAATTTTAAGATTTTGCTGGGTAACCGGGGCTTATTTCAAAAATAAATCGTTGTTTTTTACTTGTTAATTATGCGCGTTAAAAATAAAATTTAATAGTTATTTATGATATAAGTGTTAAAAGTTTAAAAGTACACGTTTAAGGCAGGCATGTGAAAGTTTGCAGAATCAGCGAAGCGAATTCTGCAATTCACATAAGTGCCCTAAAAATGTACTTTTTAACACGTATAATATCATACAATATTTTTTCTACAAACGTCTTATATATCAACAATTATAATTTATTCATTCTCATTTACAGGACAATGACAATATAGTATTTTTACTACAAAAACGTTATTACGTAGGTCGAAATTTTTGACGTAAGAGAACTGTCAAAACATTAGAATGTGACTTTTCATTATTGTCATGTTTATAAAAACATGGCAATAATGAAAAGCCACATTCTAATGTTTTGACAGTTCTCTTACGTCAAAAATTTTGACCTACGTAATAACGTTTTTGTAGTAAAAATACTATACCTACAAAAACTTTTACTTGAACTTGACTGACATTCCATTTTTATATTTTTCTTGACATTACATCAAAACCGTCTATACTGTCAATACGTAAATCATAACATAACAACTATAGAATAACATCTACTTTTATTGTGTAAGTATATTCTAACAAATTTTAATAGTTTTTTCTACAAACGTGTTAAAAATGCAATAATACAGTTTAAATTAAATTTTAAAAAACCTTTTAAACTACCTTTTTCAAATTGAGCAAGTTGAACTATTAATATTAATGTTAATAAATGAAATATGAAATATAAATATTTTGACGTTTCACAATTTGACAATTCACTTTTAACTGCAGTGCCTTAAAATTTTTAAAGCACTAGTGCCTTAAAGTAGAATTTTTAACGCTCGTATGGAGTGCTAAAAATTGCATTTTTAACACGGTTGTAGAAAAAAGTTATTTAAACAATTTCTGTCCAATGCCGTCTGGCACCCTTCTCATAATGTTTAAAGGAGACATTTTTGAGCAGGAATTCCAGAGAAACTGAATGGGAAGCATTTTTCATGCGGGAGCTACGACACAACCGGGACTACTTCTCTTTAAATTTTGTATATTATTATTACCATAGTTTTTTAAACAATTTATTTATTTACTTAATTATTTACAATGTACCAATTACATACGCCAATCATATCGCACAACAAAACTGTGGAAAACCAACAACAAACCTACAGTTTACAGGACTTAAGCAGTCACCATATGTAAATGGGGGAAACTCCTGTAGTTGGCCGAAGAAATCAATATTCACCTTATTCATAGTCTAAAAGATAAAACTACTTTCTTTTATAGGAGATGGCGCAAAGGCGCAACCTCGATCTATGCTGGGTTTCGAGTAACTCACAGTTGCAGTTGCAACTACTCCCAAGCTTCCGAACCGTACTAGTTTCCCCCCGCAGCCAACATCGACCAGTCATAATCGAAATAGATTCAGAAATATTCAGATTGAGTTACACTAAATACCAATTACCAATCTTGTGAATTTGTTTAGAAACATTGTTTAGACAATGTCTGCCCAAAAATTTCGCCGGCACCCTTCTGATTTATTTAAAGGGGACATTTTGAATAGGAGTCCGCAAAGAAACCAAATCAGAATTTTTTTCAGACGAGAGCGGCCTCACATCATAGACTAATTGCATATTATGTTTCTCGGTAACTAAATATTCCAGTTGTTAGTCATCTCTTATCTCACACTGAAAAATGGTAATAAAATTTTATGACCGCTTGCAATCTTGTAAAAATGTATTAGCACAAATTTTGTTTATACATAAACTTTTTAACACGTTGACGGACAGTGCGTCAAATGTATAAGCAAGTGTTGTGACACTATATGAATTTTACAAAGTAGAATATACACTGGCGCGCAAAAAAATTTAGGTTACTAGATGAATTATTTGATGCCTCGGATTTCCTAAACCTGTTGTCCGATTTGAATGATTTTTTTAGTATGTTATAGCTTTATTATTTAAGAATCTTAATGTGTTAATATTGTTGCTAGACAGCTAAATGTCATTTTATACCGGGTGTAACAATCATACTGTGTTTTTCCTTAAAGTTCGGAACACTCTGTGGAATATTATAGCATAGATAAAATGAGGCGCTCAGAGCAACAGTGGCCTAACCCACATCCCACAATTTTACCAAAACGATATTATTACATTAAAGTTATTCTTTATTTAAGTGTTTTCAGATGCAGACTAGTTCAAGCAATGGTTGCTTCAGCCACTCTGCATCTGAAAACACTGAAGTAATGCATAACTTTAATGTATTAAAAGCATTTTGGTAAAATTGTGGGATGTGGGTTAGGCCACTGTTGCTCTGGACGCCTCAAATATTGAAATTAGAACTCAATTGTAGCCTTAGGCTTTCTTAACACTCTTTTTTTATTCATTTGCTTATGTTGGATAATAAAAAAGTTAGGTACTTTAACAACTAGCCATGGTCTTCATCAATACAGGGTCTTTCTAAATAAAGGCGACAAGCTTTAAGGGGTAATTCTACATGAAAAAATAATGACCGTTTGCTTTATAAACATTGTCCACAAATGCTTAATTTCCGTGATACGGGATGTTGAATTTTTTCTTGCCAACTGACGGTTTATTTGTTGCTCTAAAACCGATTGAGATATACAACTGAAATTTGGTAGGTTTTAAGAGGTAGTTATTGCGCATTGTTTGGCATACAATTAATAATTTTATATTCGCCATTGGCGTGCATACGGGATGTATCTAAAATATTTATACCCGCATGCACGCCAATGGTGAATATAAATTTCTTAATGGTATGTCAAACAATGCGCAATAACTACCTCTTAAACCTACCAAATTTCAGTTGCATATCTCAATCGGTTTTAGAGCAAGAAATAAACCGTCAGTTGGTAAGAAAAATTCAACATCCTGTATCACGGAAATTAAGCATTTGTGGACATATGTTTATAAAGCAAATTGTCATTATTTTTCATGTAGAATTACCCCTTAAAGTTTGTCGCCCTTATTTAGAAACACCCTGTATTGATGAAGAACATGGCTAGTTGTTAAAGTACCTAACTTTTTTATTATCGAACATAAGCAAATGAAACAAAAAAGAAAATGTTAAGAAAGCCTAAGGCTACAATTGAGTTCTAATCTTAATATTTTATCTATACTATAATATTCCACAGAGTGTTCCGAACTTTAAGGAAAAACACAGTATGATTGTTACACCCGGTATAAAATGACATTTACCTGTCTAGCAACAATATTAACACATTAAGATTCTTAAATAATAAAGCTATAACATACTAAAAAAAATCATTCAAATCGGACAACAGGTTTAGGAAATCCAAGCCATCAAATAATTCATCTAGTGACCTAAATTTTTTGTCCGCTAGTGTAGTAGCGAAATTGCTAAATTTGTTTTATGGAAACAATATGTTTTTTGTAAACATGTGGACGACGACCATGGATGTCGTATTATATTTCGTATGCATCTGTAGATGTAATGTGACAAAAAATCTACAAAAATCTACCGATTTTTTGTCATAACTCGTTATTTTAAAAATGTCGTCTATAGACGTTCTGTTCATCAACGTGTTAAGAACTAAAAATACCTGAGAGAATAAAGTCAATGTATGATAGAAAAAGAATAGAAGAAAAGAATAGGATTTTGATTTTAAATTCGGCAAAATATGTTTAAGCAAGGCGAAAACATCGTGTTTCTTGGGAAAAATATCCCCATGAGATCTTTTTGCGTAATCAGTTTCATGAGATACCGCAGAATAAGGTCCAAAAAGGTTATAATAAAGATATTAAAAATGATTGTTAACAGAAAAAAAATACTCAAAACTATTTCACCAACACCATGCAAAACTAGTTCTTCTCTGTCTTGCTCGTCGATTTATTGCATTTCGATTTAATGTCCATGATTCAGCTCCTTAGTAAAGCACACTGTGTACATAACATATAATTAGCCTTATTCTGAGGGCCAATATCAGATGTTTGCTGCATAAAATCTTTTTTATTTTCACGAAGTTGGCACGTGCTTTTTCAATTCTCTCTCTTATTTCTGGAGTATAATCCTTATTTTCTGTGATTATCGTTCCCAGTAAATATATTTTTTACTCTCTCAGACTGCTGGCCGCCTACCGTTAATATTTCATTTGTATTGTTGTTCTTGCTGTACAATGGGGCATTCGATTCCATAGAACTCTGGACCGTATTAAACGGAATGATTTACGCAAGCAAGTCATCTAAGATTTGCCGATGACATAGTGCTCATAAGCAACAATACAGAAGAACCAATCTACATACTAAAGATGCTTAAACCTGAATCTGAGAAAGGCGGTTTAAAAATGAATTTAAATAAAACAAAAGTGATGACAAATCAAAATATCAGAATCGACTTAGTTGGAAGTGAGATCGAAAGTGTCGAAGAGTCACACGATCAAACTAGGCAAACAGAATCAAACGGACGAGATAGCTATAAGAATCTGAATTACTTGGTCAGCAGTTGCAAGACTCAGTGATGTGTTGAAAAACAAAAAGATACCAATAAATCTAGAAAAAAGGGTACTCAACAGTTGTATTCTACCAGTTATGACTTATGGAGTGGAGACCGTGACACTTACAGGGTTATCAGCCAATATATTAAGAACAACACAGAGGGCCATCGAACGAGCTATCTTAGGAGTATCTCTGAGAGAACATATTCGAAATGGGACGTACGAAACAGGACGAAGGTGGAATATGTTATTGGAAGAATTGCGCAAATGAAATGGAGCTGGATAGGACAGGACACGTGCCACGGCAAAACAACGAAAGGTGGACGAGAAACATTTTACATTGGAGACCACGCGAGCATAGTCGTAGCAGAGGAAGACCACAAAGACGATGGCTAGATGACTTTCAAAGCAAAAGTGGGGAGAAACTGGTACCAAATAGCACAGAACAGAGAAGAGTGGAGAACTCATGGGAGGCCTTTGTCCAGGAGTGGATGCAACCAGGCTAAAGAAGAAGTTATTGTTTTCTTTAGGGACATTCACTTAACAAGCTACATGTTTTTATGGATTCGACTGCCTCTAGAGATGTATATTCTCGGGATGAATACAGTCACTTAACTTCCACAATATTATTGTCACTTACTGACCCGTTCGGACAAGCTCGTAAAAACCCATAACCTTTTTCAAACACAGAAACAATCCACACTGCTTTATTATATTTTTTATTTTGATAGCAATTTCTGGCTGTTCTTCGTTTCTTATCAGATAAAACAATTGTTCCAGATATCGTTATCGCGTTTCCTCTTTTTTACTTCTTTATCGATGATTATTCTGCCGCGCCGTTTTCATTTTCTAATATTCCATAATCTTTCTCTTCCTGCTCTTAAAGAAACTGTTTATTAGATCTTTTTCTTTCTCATTTAATTTATACCGATCCAGATTAGCTCCATATAACAGTTTTAAGTTCTACTTCCATCAGACTAATCAATACGTTTATTTAACATACCTATTATTAAGTGACAACACATTTTTTCTTTTGTCTTATTTATTTCTGTTGTTTTTGTACAGAGAAGAAATCAATATAGATGTAAGATTTTTAAAATTGATTGTTACTTGTTACCTATCATTCCTTGTATATTGATACTTTTTTATTTTTAATATGAAGGTGAAAATGTTTTTAACCTCTCCTTAATTAATTTTAGAAGTGGTTATTTACTGCTCTTACTCCATATCTATTTACATATCGTCCAATTGTTTTCCCTTAAATTTAGCTCACCACAAATGCAAAAAGTAATGGACAATGAAAATTTTAATGATAAAGTAATAATTTCAATTAAAATCTTTAATAAACATAAAAGTGCGAAAAAAGAGAAATACCATGGATGGTAGTTATTAGAAACACTATTTGACAAATGAAGACTATGCTCCAATTCCAATTCAAAATATAGTCAAATACAAAGCTTCAGAGATACATGAAAAAATGCAAATAAAAAAAGACAACTTTATGGTACTTAAAAACATTAAAATGCCAATTGCCAACTAGGGTTTAATCGAAACAGAAAGTACCGGCCCTAAATATATCAAAATCTAATACGGCCAAGGGGACTGAAAATATTTCAACAAAAGTAGTTAAATTAATTTCAGAAGGTCACGTTGATGCGTTATAAATAGACGTTATAGTAGTAGGCTTATATTACCTACTAACATTAAAACATTTTGTTGTACAAAGTAATTGATATGGCAACGCTGTTAGGATAAAGTTCTGTGTGACGCGATTGAAGCAGAAGGCACTGCTATCTATCGAACATAAATATTACCGATGGTGTAGATGGCACCATGTCATGGCGGCCCAAATTCTTAGCGGCAATTCAAGATATAATTCTTGTTTAACGAGATTTTTCATATGTTTAGGAAAAAATATTCAACATTTTATTGGAAATATTTTCCATTGTTACAGTTTTACATATTATGTTGTTATTGAAATTTTATCCAATTTCTTACCGGTAGCTTTATTATAAGCCGAAACATATTATTTTTTCCTACTGTGGCAAAACTGTACATTCAAAAATTTTAAAAAAATTCATAAGTATTTCCTAGGATTATATCTTTATGCTGTAAGAAAATTAACAAAATTGTATGTTTAGTTTTTCCGCTTTATACTTGAAAAAAAGGAGTTTTTTTGAGTTTTTTCGAAAACGAAAACATGAAGTTTGCTCAAAATTTGTCAAAATACTTCTAGTGATCACATATACCTTCTCAATTTTTTTCAAATTTTTTGAATGTGTAGTTTATTTTTGGGGGGGTTCAGATCAACCTTAAAACATGTTTTTCCATCTCTCATACAAAACTCATGAAAAAACAGATAGGAGGTATTGTCACATCAGCAAGGATGT